>NC_142959.1:15000000-16250000 GCF_039701765.1 Tetranychus urticae | reverse complement strand
GTTGCTTCTTTTGTGTACAGTTATGGCCTTTGAAACATTTCCCTCTCATCGAAGCTGGTAAATTGGTATTAACACACAACCCTAAAAACTTCTTCGCTGATATTGAACAATTAGCTTTTAATCCAGCAAATCTTGTTCCTGGAATTGAACCATCAACTGAAAAGATTCTCCAAGGAAGATTAGTTTCTTACCATGAAGCTCAAAGTTACAGGTGGGTGAAAATGACAAGAAAATTTAATCTAAATGGTTTCATTAATATTTGTCTCGTCTCTTCACAGACTTGGAACCAACTTTTTCAAGCTTCCCGTTAATCAAGCAGCTTCTGATACTGCTTATCCAAATATCAGAGACGGTGGTTACTGTTATGATGATAATGGTGGAAAAGGACCCAATTATTTTCCAAATTCATTTGATTTTAAGAAGGAAGATGAAACGGAGAAACCGAGTAAATGGAAACTACCGTCTTATGTTGAAGTAAAAAGATATGATACAACCCATGATGACAACTATTCTCAGGTATATTTGTTTAAGAATTGAAATTTTCAGTTAAACAGTTCATTGTACTAAGCTAATTCTTGTCTTCTTTTGTTTAATTCATCCTTTTGTTGCTTACTTTTACAGGTTTCCAAATTTTGGGAGGCATTGGCACCAAAAGATCGGGATCATTTGATTTACAATTTGAGTACTCATTTGAAGCGGGCCAAGAAATTTATTCAAGAAAGATTCTTGTATCATGTACGAATAGCTCATCCAGAGTATGGTCATCGTTTGAAAGAAGCACTGGACTTTTTTGCTGGTAAATAAGCTAAAAGAGTTGGATACTTAAAGACTCAATTTTGGACTCCAATCATTTTGAAACATGTTCAGATTGTGTATGGTTTTTGCATCAATATTTATTTTTGACCTCACAATTGGACTGATCAAGGAAAGAAAATTATATCGACGAAAATTTACCAGTTTTCAAGAAACTTACATTCTTAAATTATAAATGGTTGCCAAAGTTTTGAATACAAATGAGCATTTTGAAGCTTTATCGTCATCTTTCGTCTATTCCAGTGTTTATTGAGTTAAGAGCTGGTTAACTTGTAATGCACGAGACTTGATTGAAACAAAACTTTTCATTTGTTTATAATTTTTTGTATTGATCAAAAGATTTCGAGCAAACACAATTCAATGCTGTAAAATCTGCAAGAGAAAATGCCTTTTTAATCATTTTTCTCGACATCACCATTTTCAATACCATCAATCCAGTTATTCTTTCAGCTTCATAATGTAATTAACCAATCATAAGATCTGTAAAACATTGTAAATCGACTGTTATTTAGCTAATGAAATTATTTGTCCTACTCTTCACGCTTTCAACTAGGCGCCAATACAAATAAAGCAAAAATGAAAACAAAAGCAAAATGAATAATTAAATTAGACTCAGGCTATGAAACTCAGGCTTGTTTCATGCTTTTGCCTATTTTACGAGTTAAACGCATTTTACGGCTAATATTTTAAAAATGGGGTTTAATCACTTCTTATAAAAGGTTTGTGAAAAGCTTGGTACAATTTTTCTGCTTTTAATGGTCCTAGACCTGGACATAATCCTAAAGTTTCGGCATCGGATTTTACTATCTTTTCAAATGACTCAAAATTGGATATGAGAGACAGTGAATCAGTTTTATTGATGGATTTGACGCTTGATAGAGCCTCGATCACGCACTTGTGTTTGTCCTCAGTTCCATTTATATTAGCAAGCTGCTTTTCCATGATCATAGCAGGAGACTTTTTCTCAAAAAGCTTATAATGTTCAATCATCCTAGACGCTTCTTCTGGTGACCAGCAACACATCAAGGTGAAATCCGCCATAATTGAAACTTTAGCTAATTCTTTCAAACTTGCATTTGGATCTACTACATCCACCAAAACTAATAAGACTTGCAATTGATATGATTTGCCAACTTGTTGCATTCGATCGTATATATAATGAGGATATTGGGTGTGATGTTTAAGTGTCATATAAAGAGCACATGTAGTTTGACCAAGAATAAAATCAGGCACAATATCATTAAACATCCAACGGACACTCTTTATTCCAGCCAGAATAGCATTATTCTTCAACCTCGGATTCACTTGAACCACGTTTGGTGTTAAAATAGTGGCTGAGGTGGAAGGTCCAGCGGTAGTTGTCATTTCAGACTGTTGTAGTAAAAGTTTTTAACAAAATATATCGTGAATAATCACCAAACAAAACAATGTTTAATAAAACAAAATAGTCTTGAGCAGAAAACACTTGTTATGTGTAGATACAGCTAATTCATACAAAATTCAACGAATTAGAAAGACAAGAACATATTTAAGTCTTTGGATTTTCAGAAATATTCAAAATATAAGAAAAAATATAGATAGCTTATAGAGAAATTGTTGTCTAACTGATTAATTTGTTTACATTAATCAATGTAAACAAAGAAACATTTTTGATTTGCTCCTTTGAATTTACCGCTGTATTTGGCTTTGCTGTCATCTGTTGTTCATCACATGCAACAAATTATGTGCAGCTGATAAGTGGTTTGGTTGGTTGGTTAAGATTGATTGTCAAATAAATTAATTTATAAACTTAAACTGTTTAAGATGGATTTAGATGTTATCGCTAATCAACCGATTGTTATCGACAATGGGTCTGGTGTTATCAAAGCTGGATTCGCTGGTGATCAAGTTCCAAAATGTATCTTTGCCAACATGATAGGTAAACCAAAACATCTTCGGGTGATGGCCGGGGCTCTTCAATTGGATAATTTTATTGGTAAAAAGGCTGAAGAGCATCGTGGTTTATTGACAATCAAATATCCCATGGAACATGGTATTGTCACTGATTGGAATGAGATGGAAAAGATTTGGAGCTATATTTATGCAAAAGAGCAACTTCAGACATTCCCAGAGGAACATCCCGTGCTTCTCACTGGTCAGTTCTTTACAGTTAACTTAATTAGAAAAACGATTGATACTATTGATTGATTAAGATTTCTAAATACAACTGACTATTCTTCATTTTAACATGCTAATATTTTTTTTCAACTTGATTATTGTATTCAACTCCACAGAGGCTCCTTTAAATCCAAGAAGGAACCGTGAAAGAGCTGCCGAAATTTTCTTCGAAACATTCAATGTACCCGCTCTCTTTATATCAATTCAAGCCGTCCTTAGTCTGTATGCTACTGGTCGAACCACCGGTGTTGTTTTGGATTCAGGTTAGATCACTGTTATAATCAAAGAAATTTAATGTCTTCAACTGTTTTTCAACTTATTTTAGGCGATGGTGTTACTCATGCAGTGCCTATCTATGAAGGCTTCGCTCTACCTATGTCTATTGTTAGGTCTGATATTGCTGGTAGAGATGTAACCAGATATTTGAAGCTTCTGTTAAGGTAAATACAAAATCAACAATTTATCTCTTTACTTAAACTAATGATTTTTTATTTTCCACTCAGAAAGGAGGGTCTTATTTTTAATACCACCGCTGAGTTTGAAGTGGTTAAAAATATAAAGGAAAAAATTTGCTACATCACTAGCAACCCTCAAAGGTAAGTTCAGAACTATAATCAATACTAGTGCATACCTCTTACATCATTATTTAATTATTTTTCAGGGTACTTGATGATCTTTCTGCTACAAATAATGAGCTAGAGAAAACCTTGTACACTCTTCCTGATGGAAATCATGTTGAGATTGGAGCAGGTCCTAGGGTTAGAGCTCCTGAAATTCTTTTTAGGCCTGATATTATTGGTTGTGAATTCGAAGGAGTTCATGATGTTTTGGCTTACAGTATACAAAAATCCGATATGGACCTACGTAAAGTTTTCTACCAAAACATTGTTCTCAGTGGAGGAAGCACTTTAATAAAAGGTTAGTTACTTGCAATCGTCAGCCATAAATTTCGTGATTTTCATTCCATATTGCTTTTTTATTAGGTTTTGGTGATCGTTTACTAAACGAGCTTCGTAAGATTACTCCGAAAGAATTGAAAATAAGAATCAGTGCTTCTAGTGAACGATTGTTTTCAACATGGATTGGAGGATCTATTCTGGCAAGTTTGGACACATTCAAGCGTATGTGGGTATCAAGAAAAGAGTATGACGAAGCGGGTCATAGAGCAATTCATCGAAAAACTTTTTAGTTATTGTTACATAAAATAAAGCTACAAACAACTTCAAGGTACTATTTAATAATGATGCTATTTATACCTAAGAAGATGATAAAAGTCAAACAAGGCTTATGCCGATTATAGCATAACAAGCACCACGTTAAGTGTAAAAATAAATTTTTGATATAATAAGTCAAATGAAATCACTAACAATTACAATTGAAGATCTTGCAAGAAGAGAAACTTAACAATACTCTGTAAATGCGATTAGCATTTCCTCTCAAATCAGTTGCTTAATCGATGTAACTCGAATTAACTGATTTCTTTTCTCCTCTCGACCAAAGTTCGTTTTCTTCGCTTTAATTTTCGCTCTGTATTGATTCTTTGTATGATAATTATTTCAATTATGTTATTTTCACTTCGTGATTCAACTTAACAGCAATCCAAATGATTCCCGAAACAATCATTTTTTATTATATTATCTATGATAAACTCAATCAATTTTCTCATTTCTCCATGAAGTAATCAATTTCTTTATTTTACAGTCTTGTTTTTTACGCTTGTAAAACATGATTAAATACAATTCATGGATGTAATTTATTTCGCATAAAGTTGGCCAAAAGAACTTTTAAAATTAAAGTTGGATTATTGTCATCAATTACTTAAAGTTTCAACTCGTAAATTTGATATTTGGAGTTTCATTAATATTAAGATCCAGATATTAAACATTCAATCCCACATCCAAATCCTGGGAAACTCGGATTGATAATTGATAACATTCAACTCACTAATATATCGGTTTATTTGTGGGCTTTGATTTGAAGATTGATTTTAAATTTTGATTACAAAGCGGGCAAGTGTAAAAATTAACGAATCCAAGTTGTAACTCCAATAATGAAAGACTTCAAGTGATAACAATCCTCGGATGATCCTGACGATGATATGCAATCGGGCTAAATTAAAATAATTTTATAATATAAAAGATGAAAGTATTTAAGAAAGTGAGTCAATGGTAATTGAAATCAGAGGAAATTTAAAGAGAAGCATCAATTGTATGAGAAACTGAAACATCGCCATGAAAAATAAATTTATGGTCAAAAGATGTTTGAATGTTTGCTATTTATGGACTCAATACTGTCTGAAGTTGTCCAGTTACTAATTAGATATAAAAGGTCAACAATAATCTACTTAAAAAGCTTAATTAGCTTTACTCAAATTGACTTGCTTTCATCTAATTTGATATTTCAATTTACAAGCAAACACATGTGATTACAGAAATTACTCGAAGAGCATTTTCCAATTTAAATCATCAATCAATGAGAGTTGCAAAAATGGCCATTACCAAGCATTACATCCAAATCAACTGACAATTGTGAAACGAGTGATTAACAAGGATTGAATATACATATTTACACAATCAAACCATAATACCATTGACCATAAACTGTTTAAAAATAAAATGTAAATTAACCTTAAATGGATGTTTTATTATTGTGTATAAAAATTGGTAATCTGTAAGGATAAACCTAAAGCAGAAACAAAATAAACGTAAAATAATTTGTTGGTAAGCAACAATATCCTCTTATGATGACCAAGTTAATACATGGGTATAAATATAAGTGTAGGCTCTTAAATTATGAACCCAGATTGTCAACAACACAAGATTACTGTGTTTAATCACTAATCAAGACTTGACCTTTCCTTATTTAATTTATCTTGCATGGTAAGATGATCAAGCCCTGCGCAAATATCATTCAACATGTTTAACCGTTTCTGTTGCTGTTTGTCTTGTAATACTTGCGCATATCATTTATGCTATACTGAGCAATAAAAAGCAAGTTGATCATCATTCAGTCATTTTCAGAGGTAAACAGCTTCATCATCACCATTAACCGTTGTCATCACCATCTTCATAATAACCATCAACATCAACAATACCAAAATTTTCGTTCTGTAAGGTTACAATTTTCAGCCAAATTAACTCGACAAAATGTTAAACTCTTGAACATCTAAACCTTTTGAAAAGCCAACCCAGAAACGACAAAATATTTGTCCATCAATTAAAGCAACATTTAAATTTAAACAATTTACACCAATTTCATACAAACAACTTTATTCAATCCTTTTATTGTCAACTTATCAACAAGTTATACCATTCAATACAAATTCAATCAATGAGCTTCATTTTTCCAACTTTTCAATCTTTTAATCTTTGTTCCATCTTTTCCGACTCCTAATCATTGCCCTGTAAAACTTGATCGTCCATCATCAATCCACTGATTAACAAGCAACAATGCTTAATGTTTTCCTCTTTTACTTTCCCTGTTGATTGATTTTACTCATCAACACTCTAATCATCGTTAATCATAATTGTTTACAGTTGTTGATTACATTTTAAATTTTGACCATTTTTCACTTTCTAAAAAGTAAACCCAAAAACCAGAAAATAAAACCAAAACAGTCAACAAGTTTAGTCTTTAACAGTGAATATGTTTACCAGTAAAATTGTGATTTAGTTTTCATTAAACCACAATTAATGCCTATCAATATAGAGACAATTAAAGGTTCTCATTGAAACGGATTTACCAAATTTAAATCAAATTTTGAAGCAACCATTGATCAATATAACCAGAGGACAATTTAAAGTAAACAAGTAAACAAAACTGGAAATCCCAATTGAAATGTATCATCGAGTGCTTACCGATCTTCCAACTCGTCATCATCTTCCCTCACCAATAGATATTATTGGTTTTCTGCCATCTCCTCAGGTAAATAGATTCAACTCTAATCAAACTTAATTAAACCATGATTCTTGAATTATCTTCAGTGAACAAGAAGAAAAAAAGAAGAAGAGAAAAGCAAAAATCAATCTTCAAAATGATCAACAAACTCTTTGGGTTGTAAACCAGAAAATACAAAGTTGCCCATTTAAAAGCAACCCAATCTCATTAAAACTTGGCGTCAAATTTTGATTACCAGTAAATTGCCATTTCCAAATCAAAATACTAATTTAATTATCATTTACTTAACCTACAGCTTTTTTGTTCCTCAGTTAAAGGTGAAAACAAAAGCGAAAACCAGAAAACGAAGAGAAGAAGAGAAACAATAAGTTGATTTATTTTCTTGATTTACTTCTGTTGATTCATTTCGCCAATTTATTGAGTTAATTTATCAACTTGATTTATACCAAGTTAAACAGATTGATTAGAGTAAAACTTTCAACTCTATTAACCCTTCAACATAATACCATTGAGAGATTTGTATTTTCAAACATTGATTTGATTTTGTAAAATTGAAACAAATTTCATTTCCATTCAATGAGCGTGTCAACAAAAAGGTTTCATTATTATTTTCATCAAACCTTCAATTCAATTTCATGTTGATCAAGTTAACCAGCATGAAAACCTCAAACATTATCTTCCATAATTATGAGTATAAAGGCTTTCAATGTTTAACTTGATTTGTGAAAATGTCAAATTCTGGTAAAGATTTGGTTCCAACTGTAAATTTTGCCTTTTTTATTGAAATGGTTTCGAGTTTCGAGTCAAATGGTAATCATGATAATCTAAATAACAATTATAACGAGTAAGTTGGATGAGAAAAGAAGATTTTGGAATAAAAAAGCATGAAATGACGAGAATCAAGATGAAAAGCATATTAAGCAAGTTTTTTCATCCATAGACAAAGATAATGTGAAGTGTAACATTAAAATATATGAGGTTAGTTTTCGTTTGCCTCAGTGGTAAACATTTTCATCCTTCATCCATGAATTATTATTTCATCTTCTTTTTGAATAAATACATTGGAAGAAACCATTTTTCTTTTCCTTATCCCTTAACCATATCTGAAGCATCTTCAAGCAAACTTATCTGTTCTCCCTTCCTGGACAAAGAATCTGTATTCATCTTCACCTTCACCTTCATCATCACAGTCATTTTAGTCTACATTCATGTCCACTCGGATCAAATCCTGAAATCTTCAACTTTACATTTTATCCATCAATTCAATCCAATCATAAAGTGATATCAATAACGAGAAGCAAAAAGCTGTGACCAAAAAAAATGTTTACATTTAAATGGTTTACAATAAATTTAAGTCAACTGGTTGTAACCTTTTGAGGATTGATTTTGGTCCAAACAATTATCAATATTTTAACCAGAATATTGAATTTCATTTGCACAAAATTCTTCAGAAACATGAAACCTTTACATTTAGCTTTTTAATGTCGCATCACAATGATTTACAAAATAGATTGATAAAAAATTTCAAGTTATTATATTTTGGTACGTTTGATAACCATTCAATTCAGTTCCTTAAACTGCACTTATCTTCACTCCAAGAACGAACCAAGATTAATCATGGAATCTGTTTAGTTCGTAGTTTTCATAGCCTCTCAATACACCAATGTATCAAATGATAAACTTGACTATTTTAAATTTAGTTGAAAATCGAGTTTTGTTCTATTCGTTTCTACAAATTCTAAAGACACCAAAAATAGAGTAAAATAGTGAATTTGGAATGAAATGAAATTGGATTTTGATCAGTCATTTTGTGCTTTTAATACCGTTCTTTAATTATTCAACGTTGATTATCAAAAGGGAAATGTTAACATTGAACAATCTTATTTTGTCTCACTCGATTTGTCAGTCTTGATAATCTTTAGTCATGTTTTCCCTTGCACTTAACTCACCATCAAACATGTCTTACTTTATTTATAACATTACCATTCAAATGATTAACTCTAAATGATGATGATAATGTGTGTATAGTTTAACCCTTTGACAATTGTTTTGCATAAAATATTATTTTCTTTGAGTAATTTGATTAACTTGATTCTCGCAGCCTTTTTTTCCTGGTTCACCATTAACTTTACCTTCCACTTTCACTAACCTTTCCAGTCTTTCCTCTCAAATTAACCAATATCAAGACATTTTTTTTCTTTCATTCATTTCTAAAGAATCGATAATTCATAATTCACATGATAACACACATTCATTTTTATAAGATCTTAATTATTGCCTTTACCTTTCTTTTTGCTCCTTTACTTTCCCTTCCAACGATTACTGAACCTTATTTGGTTGCCATTATGATTGTCATTACTTTAATCATCAGGAAGAGTTAAATGAACAGACCTTATTCAATCATTAATCTAATGTGTATATTAATACATCCAACATGGTAAAAGAAAAAAGCGAGAAGAGAAAAAATTTTTATCAAATTATATGGAAAAGGCAATTTACGTTTATCATGATAACTATTGATGATTGACCGATTGTTGACTTAAAATGTGAAAAACTTTTCAACACGAAAATTTTCATGATTATGGTGATTCGTGATTATCATGGTTACCATCATGATCATGATTGCTATTAATGGCTTTAGATTAACTTGGCCTTAACTCGCTATTTTTACTTGCTCTTTTGCCGGAAGTTCCGATAATGTTCAGATTCTTGCTTCAGCTTTTGCCTTTTCATTTCATTTGTCACTTGAATGCATTCATTTCCTGTTATTCCAAGTTTTAATCTAAACATTATCATTCATAATGGCCATTTATATTTCATACAAGTTGAAGAGTCCAGATTAAACCACCAAAGCCTTTCATTTAATCCTTTCATTTCTTGTAAACTTCATTGATTGCCATTTGAAAACAATTTCATACTCAACTTGATCCAATCAGTTTCAGGTTAATGAGTTGATATTTAAATTAATCATTTTTGTCAACATTTTTCTCAGTTTCACTTTTAGACTGGATTTGATTGATATCGATTCATCACTAATTTGATGAGAAAAGTCTGTAAATTTAAATTTAGTTTCAATTTAATTTCCTCTTTTTTTCAAATTCTGCTGATGAGAATTATTGATGAAATGATATAAAAACATAAGTTGAATCCAATTAAATTAAGAAACTTACCTTGAAATTCAGATCGATTCTTGGTTTCACCTTATCATCGACTTCACAAACCAAGAAAATAGAAATTCTTCTTTTCCTTGTTTCTTCCAGAATCTTGTGAAATTGTTCAATGAAACTCCAACTCACCTTTAATCAACGAAAACGTTCCAATGATATTTTCCAATTTTTTTGAGCAACATCATTCCTTAAGCGAACATTTTGAACCAAAAGAAAATCTTTTCAGCAATTTTCACCATTCCATAATTTCACTAAACAAACGATTAAAACATGACAAAATCTGTGTGAGATGATGAAGACAGAGGAAAAGGATGTTCTGGAAGAAAGTTTTTTCCCTACTTCCATTTACTGTTGAGAAGCAAATCATATGTTAACCTTTCAAGTTTTTTTTGATAATCTTAATCATTCTTTTTTTTATAAAAAACTCGTTTTAATCATTCTAATGTCACAGTTGCAATAAATGATTATCAACTTTATCAATCAATTTGCTCATCAACTCTTTGCTTTCATAATTGTCTGATTGATACACTTTAGTTTGTGCTAATCACAGTTTACTCAATGTTTGTCTAACCTTGATTATTACTTTACTCTTTGGTTGCAACTCAATTTGGATAAACAAACTCATCTTTAAATTGATAAATAATGTTGATATGGATCGATATTGAAAATACATGATATCACCTGTAAGCCTCCATTTGCAACTCCACAGAGTCTTTACACAAACTTTAATCTCCTTTCAATTGAATTGGTTCAGTTTCAAGTCTGAAAATTGTTGAGCGATTGTAAAATGTTTGAGAATTGTTTGGTTACAAGTTGAAAAACGTGAATAACTATAACGTGATAAGACTAGGAAATTCCCTGGTTATCTATTGTACTTATCCTTCATCAGACGTCAACATGTGAATGATGTGATGAAGATGACATTGATAGGTAATTAAAAGTACTTGAATACAGGGAGTGAAAATAGTAATGATGAAAAGCATATTCACCAAGAGATCAGTGAATAAAGAAGATAATAACTGATGATATTTCAACACCTGATTAACTGGTAAACAAGAAATGAAAGGTTACATATAAAGGTAAGATTACTGTATAAATAGGATCAACCCATGAAAAATGGCAATAAATATCGAACATGGAACAAAATTCTAGACTTTTATTGTTGAAAAATTAACAATTTGATCATAAAATGTCTCTTGCCCAAGGATAGTTTGAAGGGCCATTCCTGATCTGAAATGACAAGTTTAAAGGTTGAGAAGAAAATTGAATGTGACAAAAATTTTCAAGATAATTCTCGATTGATTTCATTGTTCAACTTGTTGAATCTTCAGTTTGAAAATGAAATTTTGTTTCAAATTTAAACTCAATTTAAATGTTGAAATGAAAGGTTTCACCAAGTTTCAACCTTAAACATTGAAAATCTCGATAGCAATTCATTTCTGGTAAAAACAAGGTGAAATCAAACTCGATTGTTGTTCAAACTATTCAACATCAATTTCAAAAATCAATAGTTTTTTTTCATGCAAATTGAAAAGCAAAAAGCATGAAAAGTTCATCGAAAGAAAAATCTTTTGCTTTTAAAATTTTCTCTCAAATCATTCAGATTGACATTTTGTAACAATATGTATTCAAAAGCAAAATGTTTAACAATAAATAATTTACAAAATATCATTTTTCCTCTATAAGATTCAGTTTAGACATTCAGTTGCAATTGATTGTTCATCGGAATTGATTGTTGTGTCAGTTTGAACAACAATTAATTGAAGCACTTTAATGAAGCTTGTCAAGTTAACTGATTTAAGTCTTGATCATTGATTATAATAAATTAACTTTTACTTCTGAGTCGATTGAAGCATTGCAATTATTCAATGTGAATATCGTTTCTCTTTGTAATTATGTTGCTGCTTGAAAGTTTCACCTGAAGTTGAACAATAAAAAAACTAATTAAATTAGAAAATTGAAAATCTCTCGAGAATCAGTGAAATATTTTAATATAAAGTAGATAATTAACTGTTTAAGCGTTCATTTTAGTTTCATTTAAATGAAATGAAACTTTTAATTTGCATTTAAAAAGGAAAAATTGTTTCCTTGGTTTTTGTTCATCCAAATAAATTGTATCATTTGGTCAAAGATATAATGTAATTGCCATTAATTGTACATAATTTTTGAATTCAATTATTGTTTCCATGATAATCAAGTTAACTCGTCAGTTGACTGGGAGTTTCCTTCCCTGTTTTTATATCAATTTGATGTATTTTTTTGTCTTTCATTGGTTTAAAGTTGAATGGTCATTAATGATTTTGTGCTACTTTTCAAGTAAAGATCATTATTATTGAAGATGACCATTTTGATCCATTAATTGGTCAACTTTACGTTCATCTCGAGACTTGTAATGTTCAGTTTGCATTGTGAGTTGAACCGTAAGCAGAAACAATTTACAGCTAATAATGTTTAATCAATGTCAAAATCAGATAACATGAGAAACACCTTTCTTCTGTTATTTTTGACTACAATTGCAATGGAAGGCAAAAGAATCAGATATTTTCTATCATTTTGTTCGTTTTTTGTATTCTTTTCCTTCATCACTAATGTTACGTCCAAATTGAGAAACAACTAAAGGGTAAACAGAAATCTCGAGTTCCAAAAAGAGCAAACGAATTTAATGCTCATTTAGTACATAAAAAATTCAATATAAATCATTTTCTTTAGTTTAAAAAAGAATCCAAATTCCTTTCTAGAACTACTTGGAAGCATCCAACTCTAAACTAAAGATGTACATGTGTAGGAAAAGAATGTAAATATCCATTTGAACATACCAAGTGAGAATTGATACTCTTTTTTACCATCGGTGTGAATCAGAACGCAGATTTTCCATGCAGTTTGGGGTGCAAAGGCAATGGAGATACAGAGTTATCTTTATGAAAATTCCATGATATGTTTGTTTTTATGAGTTGTATTCTGACCTTTAGGTCAACGCATTTCAGACGCTGACAAGATTACATGAAACTTATACTAACAAGGGCAGTGACATTGATTGTACGATCATTTTCAATTTTCTTTGGGCTTGTATCGTAGAAGACAAAAAATAATTAGAATGCTTTGCTTTTTTACGCCGGTGCATTGGTATTTAGGCATTTTAAGTAAGAATTTGCAAAGTATTAGTGACACTGAAAAAACCGATTTCACCGCTTATACGGAGATGGTTCCAGGTGTATTACAGCGCTCGGAACCCAAAGTTTCGATTGTGAAGTCCGACAAGCATCATGGTTCGGCAATTACCTGTTATGACAGTAAAAGTTTCCAATTTGTTTCTAAATGTTGTACAAAAATCGACACGTTAACCTGTGTTAAAGCCCGCTGGAATAGTTTAAAGATTGCTATACTTTGTTGCTATTTTTCTTCCAACATTACTAAGTACAAGGTGGCCGATTTACGAAACGCTCTTAAAGGTATCGCTGACTTTCTCGATTCGGTGCCTGACGACGTGTTAAATCTGTTTGTCGGCGATTTCAATGCTTACCACCCTTCTTGGTCCGATGAACAGTGTAAAAACACCTACAAACGACAGAAAGGTGAGCAGTTAATGTTGTTTCTTAATAGGACCGAAATGCGGGTGTTGAATCCAAAAATGCCCAATTGTTATCGGAGAGACGGGTACTGTTTGTGACCTGGTTTTACCCTGTGAAGCCATGTTTCGGGATTGCTGCAGTTTTTGTTGAAGGTCCAGCAACGGGCTCCTCCACTTCTTCTCCATTTACATTAGTTACTCCCGTAATTACAGTTAAGCTAGTTGCCATTGTTTCCAAGGTTAAAAGTAATGAGAAATTAAAGATGCTTGCACAGTGCACAATACTTGATGTGTGGTCAGATGTGACATTTTAAAAGTTTTTGTAGAGTCCAAAAAAGACTTTGAACGCATTGTAGGTGGGGAATGTGAAGATAATCTCTTTTCCCCTTACTTACTACCCCCTTTTGTTTCCCTTTCCTCTGCTGCTCTTCCACTTAAGTTTTATTGCCCTGTTTACTCTTTTGCTTACTCTTTTCTTTTACTCTTTTCTTCTGCCCATACCCATGCCCAGCGGGCAAACATCTGCAACCCAACTAACCAACAATCTTATCTATCCAAAAAGCAACAAGGACGCCACTTAGGCCGGGATGGTAAAAGAACGAACATTACTTCTTTTATCCCGTCGGAGAATCTCTATCTTTTCTTTTCGACGGAGGTAGACGAGTTACCTGGTTGCTCCTGCCAGTAGTCATATGCTTGTCTCAAAGATTAAGCCATGCATGTCTAAGTACATACTGTTTATAAAGTGAAACCGCCAATGGCTCATTTAACCGCCAACCCCCCCAAAGGGGGACCACCTCACCGTGGTGGGGGGTGCTATGTTCCCAATAGGCTTCTGATCATTACTGGGTCTTTAGCTGGCGAATACTAAGTGTCCCTCTGGTTGACCTGAGCCATAATATAGGTAGCAGTCTCGTGCTGCGACCCTGACCAATGGGTCTCTTAACATCTTAGAGTACATTGGAAGTACTGTGCAGTACCTGTACTGTGCAGTACGAAAAGGTGACCAGTCTAACTGGTAGGCCTTATGATATTGTATTTATTGTCTCGTCGTTATAAACGGCGCAATGTAATATGAATGGATTAGGGTCGAAAACCTCTTAATGAGTCTTGCATAAATTTGCTGCAGCCTAGCCTTGTTTTCCTAGAAGCCTCAGTCATTTCGTCTCGCTTGCGGGACATCCTTAGCAGAACAAAGTCGCCGTCGCAACTATAACCTAATCAATTCCAAGCGGCGGGGTGGAGGAGGGCGAATTTTATGTTAGGGCTCATTTAATGAAAGAAAAATTGAGTGAACAAAATTTTTAAATTTTTGTTCCCATGCTATCTCTAACAAACTTGTAGACATGAGTATGGCAGGAATCGGTTCGGTAATTCAAGAGAAATTGGGTGAACAAAATTTTTAAATTTTTGTTCTTATGCTATCTTTATGGGTGAAAATTTTATCTTCGATTTTCAAATTTTAAATCGTTACTATCGTTTTGATAAGGTTTAAACAAACTTGTAGATATGAGTATGGCAGAAATCGGTTGGGTGGTTCAGGAAAAATTAGCATGACAAATTTTTGGAAAATCTACTTAAAAACTACCCATGTTAACCCTATGGGAAAAATTCAAAACTCCAAAATTGAACATCCAATGACATGGTTGTTTAGAAGAGGTAGATTGTGTGTTGACTGGCCACACCTTGCAACCGACGTTCAAAAGCGCAACAGAGTTCAAGCGTGTACTGCAGCTTTGAGCACCTATAGATGGGACACGCAGCCATTTATGAAAGCGCTTTTCACGATGGATTAAACCTGAATACCGCTTCATGACCCTCTCACCGAAGCTATGGAATGGGTTTCAAGTCGCGATCAGCTCTCACAAAGGCCAACCTCTTCCATGCATGACAAAAAAGTGATGGCGTGCGTCTATTGGGATTCATCAAGATTTATTGGATGGAGCAAGGGCAAACAATTGACGGTGACACCAACCGAGCCTAGCTCGATGAAATTGATGGCTTGGTTCAGGTTTAGAAGACCCCCAAACAGTCGAAGGAATCCATTGTTCTTGCAGGACAACGCGCATCCCCACAAGGCTGCCAAATTAATGGAAAAAATACGTGACCTCAGATGGTCTGTCATAATGGTCATAATCTGTCTGTTTTTACCTATTTTTTTTGAAAATGCCCAAAAAGATGCCTCTTATAAAAAATATAATTAGCGTATGAAAGAGAATGAGAGGAGAGAGAAAGAACTATTCGAAAATTTGTATGTAAACTCTTGAAAGTGGTCCTTCCTCATCACGTGGAATGCAAAAAATTGTATAAAACTTTACTCCTTCTTTGCCTTCTTCATCATATTTCTCTCATCCTTCATCCTCACAATGGTCCTCTTGCCTTTCGTCCGCTTCTTCATCTTCAGGTTCCTCTTTCTCCTCAGGTCCGGCTTTCTCAGTTGTGTCTTTCTCAGGGTCGTCATGATCATGCTCGTTTATTGAAGAACCGTTTTCTTTAATTCATTGAGAAAATCAAGGTAATTTAATAATTTCTCGAAATAATGAGGAATTATTCAAACACTTTTGATTTAATTGTCAAATACGACTTTCCGAATACGACTTTCCCTTACGACTTCCGAAGTAGCACCTGATTTACGCGAGGGCAAATGGTCGAAAATATTATGAAAGATTCGTATGACCCAATGTTGATGTACGACCAAGAATTTGAAAAAATTCTGTATGATTTATTTAAAATTTCAAGTATGCAATAAAGTGAATTGACTTTTTAATCAATTTTGTTTTTTATACGCGGGAAACAACTGGTTAAATGGACCAGAATGGTCAATTACTGCTGAGCTGAACAGTTTCTTTATTACTAGCTAAACTTAGAACTTTTTGTTCGCATTCAAATGACTTGCTTAGCTAAATTGGACGCAATTTAAGCAGCAATAATTTCAACAACTTCTGAGATTTTGAACTTTTATCTAATTACCCATGCATTACAAGAGAATTCAATGGTTATTATTTCTCAATTAGAAGTTAACATGTGTTTTATTTCAAGTGATATTTTTGCTTAAAATTGCGATTTGCTCTATATATAGTATATTGACCAAAACTGAGTCCTACGTTAACAGCTGAAAAATTGAATGACCTAACAATCGATAGCTCATCACGAAGAACTACATCACTTTATCGTGTCAGCTGCTCTTAATATCAACAAAACCAGCTTCAACTTTAGATCACAATTATGGCCAAATAAAACTAAGACCCACCATGGATGTCAGCAGACGTGTCTTATTGATAAAAACTGTATCAAATAGCTCAAGATTTTCGTCTATGAATAGAAATAGCTTTCTTCGTATCTTGAATGTCGTGCAAACGAATTTCGTTGCAGCAATTGTTTCAAAAAGATAACCTTTGAGCTTTTCTCCCATGGAAATTCAGTAAATTTCCCTTTAAGCAACTCCAGAACACATTAAAGTGTTATGACTGCTAACTTTTAGCGTAAATTAAGCAGATCAAGTTACAATCAATAATATGCATTTAAGCTAATTTGATGATAATTTCATTTAATTTGCAAGTTTTGAAAAGCTTGAAACTCTTCAACAAAAAGACTATTTGAGTCCTTGTTGTTGTAAAGAAGAGGCAAATCAAATTCTGAGTCTAATTATGTGAATAAAAATGAACTCAATTAAGTCAAACTTCACAAGAAATATCATCAACAATTTTACATTTCACTCCCAATAATTTGAAGCCTCCAAGCTATAAACCAAATGGTGAAGTGTTTTCACTCCAATATTAATATTTCACTTGAAAATGGTTAAACAGAAAAGGCAATCCAAAAGACAAAACAAAGTCAACAAGCAATCCATTAATTGAAAAGCGTAATTGCATATTCAGTTGATTATTACGTTTAAATGAATGTAATTAGCTTTTCTCCATCAACATTCACATTTCTCATTAATTCCTAAATAATGGATTCTTTAAACAAAAAATCTCTCAAAATGATTAGAAAAGAGGTTTTCAAAAAAATTCACGCAAAATTTTCATTCTTCACCAGAAAAGATGAATCCATGAAATTGGTTGACAAGTGAAAGATATTGCAAAACGAAACTTATTTTGTCCAATAATTAGTTTTTCCATTCAATACTTTTATCGAAATGCGGAAAAGATTCAGAAAGAATTCCTTTTATTATCATTGTTATAGTTTACTGTATTAACAAATTGATTACCTGTCAAGTTATTGAATAAACTCGGAGTGAAAACAGGGAGTGAAAAGTATTTCATTATATTTGACAGAAGAGATAATTTTTTTTCTCTCAGCAAATTTTGGTTCCCTTGAGTTGTGAACAGTTTTTCAACACAAACTCTGTTTGATATTCAACAAGTTGACTCTCATTTCCTGATCTTAATCAAAAATTTAATTATTCAATGTTTCAAAATGATAATTAATCGAAAAGAGATAATTTCATGGAAAAAAAACTTTCCACGTTTTCATGTTCATTGAATGTTCATAATCTAATTTTCATTATCTTTAACCACTTTTTTTGCACCCAAACATTGAACATGAAAAGTTCATTGCTTAACCAAAACCTAACCAAATCGATAATGTTTGATGTAAAAATAATGCAACAAAGGGTCAACATTGAATATCATTATTTAGATTCATCGGTCGTACATTTGGCCAGTTGATGCCAACAGTCGAGACTGGGTAAAGTCACGTTCGTAGTTGAACTTTGAATTTAAATTGAATCAGAAAAGAAGAACTTTTTTCTCGTAAATTTGGAAACTTCGCTTTTCTGCTTGAAATTTAACTAAAAGCATAAACGAAATAAAATGTTTGAATTTTACGAGATAAATGTTGAGTATTAACCTGGAAAGATGGTTTCCAATAAAACATTAATGTCTAAATGGTTGATGAAAGTGGAAAAGGATTGATGGTTAAATTTAATAGAAAATTTTTTTCTCCCAAAAAAAATCATTTGATTTGTACAAGGTTTTTGTTTAGCTTATTCTGGCTCTTCACATCTTCAAATTTGATATTGTCATTATTCAATAATATTATTTGACTAAAAGATTATTCTTTATCATATTCAAATGTTAAATTGAATTTAAAGGTTACAAAAAGCCTTGAGGGTTGAATTGAACAACAATTGAATTTCGCTTTTCAACTAGAAAACAAAGCCAAGATTAAACATGACGTTAAACACCATTTCCAATCTTGACTTTGTTCACTTTCACATTCAATTAGATTTAAATTTTAATCAACCGTTGCTAATGCTGTTTAAAATTAAACTTTTATCCCAATCAAATCAACTCAACCCACGAAAATAAACTCCCAGTCACTGGGAAGAATTAGTTTTTTCAGAAAAAAGACTTTGCCTAAAAATGAAAAGACTTGCCATTCAGAGATAACATCATTTTATGTCAGAACCAAGAGACTTTTTTGATCCAACAAGCAATCAGTTTGATCACTTAAAAGATCGCATCGCCAGTAGGACTTTATATGATCTTGGCTCAGCTTTGCTAGCGACTTCAGTTCTGATACAGATCTGGTTATCTTGTTAGTCACAATATTGATGAAATATAAAGTGATTGTTGATCTTTGAGGCGACAAATTATTCATTCAATTTCGATTGAAAATAAATCTCATCCAGTGAACAACAGACTTTTTTGGTTAAAACAAATCTAATTCCAATTTGATTTGCTCATCGCAAATAAACAATTAAATTTGATCAACTGAATCATTCATTTTTGAGTAATCATTTGATCAAGCATTTCTTTTCCTGTTTCTTCCTGCAAGAAAAAAATCAATGTAACTTCACCTTTGGAGTGAAAAAAATCCAAAAATATTCATTCATTGTCAGCTGGGAAATGGATGAACAAAAAATTCACTCTTTTTCCTTCATCATCATCTTAATCTTATTTTGTTTCCTGGTGTGCTTCAAAAAAGTATATCAACAAAGGAGAGAGAAAAAAAGGTTAAAAAACTCGAAAATTTGCACACAAATTGAACTTTAAAAGGACAACCAAAATATGGATCGACATTTTTACCCAATCTAGATTTGGGTCCAAATATTCATTTGCAACAGTGAAACCAAAGGCGAAACAAGAATCTGGTTAACTTTGGTAATCATGTGAATGCACATTGGATGAACTGTAATCCTGAGAGCAAAAAACTGATCAAGTTTGACGAAAAAAGAGTACAATTTGTTCGACTTTTGGGAAATACTTTTCATTGAAAAAACAAAGTTACATTGAAAACCAGTTGCATTTTAAACCATTGATAATCATTTTCATTCTGATCTGCAAATGAATTCACTTTCGCTTTTCCATTTACTTGATGTATTTACTATCAACTAATATAAATAAAATTATAATGACACTGATATTCCATTAAGCTGCCTCTTACCGCTCTTCCATCACCATCATCAACATCTTCATCTCTTTTCCCTGTTTCCCATCATCTTCTGGTTTGCATCATGAAACTTGGTTAAACCTGAAAAGTTGCAACATGAAATACATGCTAATATCACTTTAATAATAATGACAATATTAATATTAATGGATAATGAATGATGAAAAGAAAGTGCAAAGAGTCAAAAGTTAATCTTGATTGTTGAGACTTTTCAATACCCAAATGGTTAACGAGGAGAAAATCGTTGAACTTGAATTTTGGTTCCAATCAACTTTCCTCTCTCTTTTAAATTGTTTCACCAGCTTTAATGAGTTATCATTGCTAATTAGATTGATGTAAGGAAGAAGATGAAGACTAAAAGATGGTTGACAGGGAAAAAAGAGATTCTTGTTTGTTCGCTTCAACTTGCACTGATACCTTTGACTTGGGTTAATTTAGTCGACTTGAGAATACATTTTATTGAAAAAATTGAACTTTGATAATTAACCAAATTGGCTATATAATGCTGCTTTTGTTGTGGTTTCAAGCAAATTATTATTAAGATGTTGAAGAGTGAACAAAAGATGAATGATTATCAAACAATAGCAGGATGATGTCAAGTGTATTATGAAAAGTGAATTATAATGGAGAGTGGATAAAAGTGTAAGGCCAAAAGGGATGAAAGAAGTGGGTAAAGAGGGAGAAATGAAATTATATGTAAACCTCATAAAAGATATCTTAACAGTTGACATCATTGATGCTCCAAAAATTTGCTATATTAATTAAAAGCTATTATTAAATTTTTTCGCCTCAAAATGTCTTCATCTTTATCCATTGCCTTTTCAATAGTTTTCATATTCACTTTTCCTTTTATCACAACAATCAATTAGATCAATCAATCAATCCAGTTTTAAACGTTGATTCAACCTCTCAACCTTATTAAACTTCATTCGTGTTCACATAAACATTCAACAGTTGATCAACACTTTTCAAGTGATCTCAACCAGTTTTCAAATTAAAAAGTCAACAGCATTCATTAGCTTGACCAGGTTAAAAACACAAAAGTTTTTGTAAACAAAATTGAAATTAAAATCGAAGAGAATATGAATCTTTCAAGAATAGTTCGTCTGAACTGAATATTCAAATTCGTTTTTGTTTTATCCAATTCTGTCCATTATAAGCCCTTAAAATCTGATGGATTCGTAAAGGACTTTGTTTCCCTTCTTAGCTCAACTTCAAACCTTTTTGTACGAGTTCATCAAATAATTGTTTTAACACTTTGGGTTGTGCATTTAATAGACTGTTAATCATTGCTGGTAAAACTGGTCAAAACTCTCGAGTAAAGGATGAAAAGAAATGGTTAACTTGGATATTGGTTATTTGTCTTATTTGTATCTTTCTTGCTAGTACATAAGTCTATTAGGTTGATATCTTAATAACTCATGGAATCACTGGTGGACTTTGAGGTTCTCATGTCATTAGCCAACTCTAAGGCATGATGAACCATTTTTTGCACTCCAAGTCAATCATCTTAATGTTTCTCTAGTTATTACATTAACATCAAAACTGAATAATCTAGACTTGGCAAAAGTTGACGTAAAGTGCGATAATCTAATGGTCAACTAACTCGTTGAGCGTCACAAAACTAGACACAACAGAAAAGTTAAAATTCAAAGTCGATTTTCACTATTCTTTTCCGTCTCAATCATGACTTGTACATTGACCATTCTGTACTCTACTTTATTTCATTATTAATACCGTTTCCAAGTTTATCATCATTGGTTAAGCCTGATCTTGACCAAAGAATCAGGTTAATTTCCCTTGAGATTGAATCGAGAATCAGATCAATTTTATCTTCTTATTTCCTTTTACTTTTCACTTTTCATCCCATCTTTTTCATCATCATCACCAGTCTATTTAAACATCACCCAACAACACCAACAAGACCAACAATGAGGTTTATCGCTAATAACTGCTGATCTGTACAAATACACAAATAAACAGTTTGACCAAAAAGTTGGAAATCTTTTCAAACCTACTTTTCTGGTTCAACTTTTAACCAGAAACAAAACCAAGAAACAGAAAACATTAACATCAACAATTGAGTTCAATTAAAACCTTTGAGAATCGTTAATTACTTTGGGATTGATTCAACTTTACTCTTGTCGTTTAATCATTTACCAATTTCAAGCTTAAAAATCAGTTTCCATTTGAAATGCCATTTACCTTTTGTAATCTAGTTTCAATTAAATCGTAACTTGATTTGATTAAAAGACTTGAAAATGACGGCAAATTGCTTCCATTCATTATAAACTAAATTTAATTACTTTTATTTCTTTAACTTACTCAACTATTCTAAACTGAGACAACATCAATTTACTGGTATTATATTAATTTGCTGTAAAGCCAAAACACAATCCCTTTACTGTTCAAGATTGAACAAATTTTTCAGCTTCTGCCTAACATTTCATTAAACCTTAAAACCATCTCAATAGTAAATCAAAGGCAACAATTTATTTAATCCTGTTAAAGCTTTTCAATCTTTTTAATAGCATTGCAATGAAATAAGATCAAAAGTGAGAAACAAAAACATTCACAATTAACTAGATATTAAACTGGATCAATTAGAGGATAAACAGATGAACAAAAAGTGTTCAATTAAACAAGTTGAAGGGAATGACTGGCAATGACTGGCAATGAATTGAAAACTTGATTTAACTAATCATTTCATATCACAATTGATGGTTGAATGGAAAACAAAACAGTGAAAAGTGACTTGTAATAACAGGAATGAAAATAAATGAAATGCCAGGGCAAACAATGAACAGCTTTTGTGGTGCGTTTAATCAATGTAAATACCTTTAATTAACTTTCAAGCTGAATAGCCGCCAGGTTAGGTAAACACCAAGCCTACAAGCCTGGGTTAGGTGACACTTTTCAAATGATCAAATCAATGGAATGAGCAACTTATAGATTCTCCATTCAGAGTTGTTCAATTTGTCAATACAGTTCGCCCTGTGAGCCTTTATCATTCACCATCATTGATCAAGAACTAGAAAATTGAAAGCTCAACAACTGAACACTTCGATAAATATCTTTTCACATCATTCCATCATTTATTTTCCTCGAAACTGAAAATACATGGCTTTAACAATCATCTATTTTCCCCGAATTTCGTAAACTTTCAAAATTCTCTTTCCTCAAAAGTTAAGTTAAGAAAAAAAATTTGGTTTCATCTTTCAAGTCAAGTTTTGGAAGTCTTAAACGTTTCTTAAATTCAATGTTGAAAGGCCAAACTTGTAGCCGAAGTCAGTACTGAAATAATCAAGATTATGGCTTAGAAAACTTTCGAAACAGTTCTAAATCAATGTTCTCAATTGATTTCAAGAAAACAAACTAAAACTTCTGAATGTTAGAGATTGAAAGATTCTTGATTCTATTACAAATGCATCGAAGTTTTAACATAAATGTTTAATCTAAATCTGTATTCGGCACCTTTAAAGTGCGATGTTTATTTCGCTTTTGGCATAAGTTGAATCTAGTTTGGAGTCGAAAAGGTCGGTCAAAAGTTTAAGCTGTTTGAGGAATGAATTTGTTTGAATAAAGTGAAACGAATGTACTCTGGATGAGTTATTTCTGTGGGAAAATATGCTTTTATTGAATCTTGTAATGGTACAAGAGTCAGAAAAGTAAATCGTAAAAATAAATTGCAAATTGTTCAAGTTGGAAGCTTTACTGAGCCAACAAATTGCAAGGGAATGAAGGAAAACAAACAATCCAAAAACCAATTGATATTGAGACTTGTTTTCATCACTTTTTTGTTCATCATTCATGTTCATCTGAGCAATTTAAATGTTACCTGGGTAATGATGAATTTCCAGGTAATACAGAATGTGAAGAATGTCAACTGTTGATTCCAATGAGATGTGCAACTCAATAAAGGAGTAAAATGAAAATCTTAGTAAATCTTACTCATTGCTGTTTGCTTGCTTGAACATTTACATATGATAGAGTTACTTTCCTCTTCTGGAAAAAGGTAAAATTGATTTCATCAAGAGTAATTCTTGGAAGAAGGAGAAGAAGGAAAAACATTGTTGCCGAGTTATTCAATATTACATCCATTCATCCATCCATCATTATCATCAGTAGCAACAACATTTCAAACTATAGTTTCTTACATTTCATCTCAATTCAATTTGATCCATAAACAGACAACACTTTCCTCCAACTATTGATTCACTTTTATTATTGTTATTTCATTCATTCCCTTGCAATATTGACAATAGCAAAAAAGCTAATTTGCAATCATTCAGGTAAAAAAAACCTTGTTTTTGATCAACCAAAGCAGGTACCGAATCATGTAGAATCGTGGCAAGAGAAAGAAAAAAAATTAATTCAATTCTAAATTGTTTTCCCAAGTAGCAATAATAATATCAATGAATATTCATTAACCAAATTCAACATCAATAACTTGCAATATTAAACTGTAAATTGAATCATAAATTGTTGCTGCTTAACTCCTTACTACAGCTTGGCTTCATGCTTATTTATTGTTTTTTATTCACTCAATTATCATGGAAACATGTAAAGTCAAGTTTCGCTATTAAACAAATGTTTTGCCATCTTTAACCATCTTTACCATTAATACAATTGCTCAACGGCAAAAATTAACTTTGTTACCTTTGAAATGTTCAACCAGTCAATCATTTTAATATCAATTATGATTATTATGATCCAAGAGTTGATGCTCGAAGACGAAACTTTCTTCTTCGAAACCGAAACCATCTTTTTGTACACAGCAGCTTAGATGATGACCATCGATGCAGCATGTGACCTGTGTTACTTAATTGAAATTATGTCACTCAACAGAAACAAAATGCTATGAGCAAAGGCATCAGGATATTGCTATCCAGATCGTAGAAATACTTTGCAAGATGTTTCTTTCCTTTTTTAAGGCTGATATTGCAAAGGAACTGTTAGAAAAGTTTGCTTAAAGGGTCAACATGTCCAATGCATAATGACTGGTAACCAAATATTGCACTAGAAAAAAGTTTCTAGTCGTTTCTAATAGCGAAAAGTGAATCCATACTGCTTTAAAATGCTAGAGTTTCGAGGGCAAAGACTTTTGGTTCTATGAAAATCTTACATGGAAAAGCATTGGACATTGACAAACCATCCATTACTTATTTAAAAGTTGTTTGCAGGAATCGATTCTGGCTTCAAATGGACACAACTAAGCTCATTGATACTTTCGCCAGGAAAGGAACTAACAATGTCATTACAATGTTTTTAGAGTCAAACTTAAGCATATTAACATTTATTTGGAGTTGATGTTTGATTAAATTATGAATATTAATTTGATGGCGAAAAATGCGAAATTGGATTAATATTTGATTCAATTAAGAAATTACATTTGATCTCAACATTGATTGTTAATTTAATAGATGACAAAAATTGTGATCTCAATTTAAGGTTGCAATGATTAGGATAGTGATGAACGACTTTCTTTTCATGTAAATTGTTGGATCAATTTTACCTAATGTAATAAGATGTAATCAACAAATTCTTGTACTTTTACACTGACATTAGCAAAATAAGATGATTAATATTATTACCTGGACAACAATTTAATGGCAATTAAACGATCGGAATTTCGAATCCTCTTCCTTTAGCAAACTCCGAGAAAAAGAGAAACAATCATTTTCATTCAACATCTTATTCACTTCAAAACTTTTCAAACAAAGTTGATGTTTGAAAGATTTCAAGAAAATTGTAAAAACTTAAAATCAATTGTGTTTACGATTAAATTGTTCACTGCAAAGCTATCGAAATGATCAAGTTTTTAATGCAAAACTCTTTACTCTGTTAAATAAGCTGGAAATTTTGTTATTCATTTTGATTGCAAGAAAATTGGCCAAACATTTGATTCAATTATATTTAGTGTTGACTTGAAATTAACCAGTTTAACCTAATTGACTTGTTTAATAATTATTTGCAGTGAACATTGGTTACAAGTTATTAGCTTTGTTAAATTGGCAACAATTTTTGTTTCTTTTCATTTCCATTGTAAATATGTAAAGATGGTTAATTCAATTAACCGTGATCAACTGTAATTGCAATACTAAAACAAAATAACTCATTTGTATTACAACATTCAATTGAAAGTTGAACAAATACTTTTGACTAAAATTGATATTCTTGCATTGAAAGTGTATTTCATTTGAATAGACTAACGATAATCTTGGAAGGGATTGAGTTGTTTAAAGGATTTGCCGAACAAAATGTTCAGAATAAAAAAGCAAATCTTGTCATCCAACATTGTCATTTGTGTTTACTTTTTCAGACTTTTTGTGCGATTAACAGCAAAGTTTCCAAGACAACATTTCCACTGCTTTTAAACAAATTGTCAAATCAAAGGTTTCCAACATGATTGATGGAACTCTTTACACTTTGATTGTTGATCCGAATCGAAACAACACTTGGAAACTCTGATCAACTTTCAATCGATAAATTTTTCTGTTGAAATTTAATTTCCATTCGAGTTATCCCAATAAGTGTTAATCAGTTTCGATTCAATTTAAAGCGAAATGGTTTTCACGATTCTCTGAAAAGCTCGTCGAATATCGAATGTCTTGAAACCTTTTGCAATCTTGTTGGTTCGAAGCTTTTCAATCATTTCAATTAAATATCAAAATACGATCAACAATGAAAAGATTGAATAACTGGTTGAAACGTTCAACTGACAGAATTGAGATTTTATTAAAAAATAAAGATCTTGAACCTTTTTCTTCCACTTATTTCTTGATCATTTTGTTAATCTTCTTGTCAATGATATTTAACTTACTTTGTTCATGAAGGTAAACCATGGAATGAGTTGAAAAGTTGTTCAAGAAGCACTTAAACTTGCTCATGTTAGCTCTTGTCCATCATCATAACCGTCATCATCATCATCACACAAGGAATGTTCATCTGGCAAAAGGTTTTACCTCAAGAAATGTTTATCAATAGCTGAAGCAAAATTATCGAGATAACTTCTTATTTCTTTTTTTATATTTCTTCTCCTTCTTTCCTCCCTGTCAACCAGTTTCTCGATTCTACTGAAGATGAACTTTTTCTCAGCTTCAACTTCACTTTAATGATGAAAATGTTGAGACAGAAAGAAGCTATCAAAATGGCGTAATAATAACATTTAGAGCACAATTTAAGGTCCAATTTACCTTTTCATTGACATGAAGCAAAAGAAGAGACGAAAAGAAAAAGATTTCCTTTAAATTTAATGTTATTTGCTCAAAAATTCACTTAATTTTAGTCATTAAAGCACAAAATTGTACAGATTTTTGTCCAAAATTCATTTTTCCTTTTCTCTAAAAACAGTATTCTTTCAGCAACCCAGTTTCATCACAATTAAAGTGAATTGAATTGAATAAAATTACAGATGAATGGTTTTCGTTTGAACATGAATTAGTGTTTAATCTCAATCTGAAGATATTAATTTCCTTCAAGTTGTTCAAATTGTTCAAGTAAAATGAACATTGATTGAACTTGTTCTCAAATTTCAAAGCTTTATTAAGCTTTTATCATCTCAAATTTTACACTTGAAAGTGAAAAGAAAAGTTGAATGAAAATCAATTTACTTTTAAATGAAGCAACACTTTAACCGACAATTGCCACAGAAGTTTTGATATTTTCGACTGACCATGTTGACCATGAAACAACAATATATTGATTAATTATTTTACAATTTGATAACAAGTTGAAGGTACAATTGAAAGTGTGTTGAAGGAAGGAGAAAAAGGTTGTTAAAATATAGCTTTTCTTGTATCATCAAATCAAATCAATTCAACTACAATTGAACCCATAACAACGAAAAAAAATATCAAAAGCATTTTTTTCCTTTCACTTCCTTTTCAATATTGATTCTGTTGATTTTGATCAAAAATGAAATGTAATAAATTTCTGTATAATCCATTGTCAAGAGAGAAAATAAGGTTAAATAGAAATTCATTCTGATAAACTTTACTCCCAGCTTTACCTAGAAATAAAATGATAAGATTTATGTCAAAATTTTGGAAATGAAAATAGTTGCCAGAGTTGGAGTAATGAACAACAATCTGAAACGGAAAATGATGTTAATGTTGTTGCCTGATGATGAGAGAATCCAATGTTGCCTGTCAATCTGAATACAGCAAACTCCCTGTTGACTGGAAGGTGAAGTTAAAAAAGTAATATACATAAATCGTATTAACTTTTGCTTTAGGTTTTCCTTTGTTGTTGCTGTTTCAGTTGCTTGATACAAAAACCATGACCTGATTTGGAATTTGAAAAGCTTATTATGTTCGCTTGTTCAATTGAAACTTTGAGTTCACTTTACCCTTGAAATTTGTCATTTGACTGACTGGTTAAGTACATTGTATTAAAGGGTGTTACACTTAACAGCCTGCAAATTTTGAAGATAAGAATAAAATTGAGCTTACCTTTATCTTAAAATTTGTTGATATTGATGAAGATGAACACAGATAATGAAGCACCAGAGACAGGAAACCAAAGCCAATTGGTCATTGGGTATCAATATCAACAAATTTTAAGATAAAGGTAAGCTCAATTTTATTCTTATCTTCAAAATTTGCAGGCTGTTAAGTGTAACACCCTTTACTTTCGACTTGCCCCTCAAATAACTTGCTAAATGATGTAATCTGGATTGATGAACAGTAAATGTTGAGAAGCAAAAAATTGACACTTTTGTTTCAGACAGCAATTCATGGCTGTCACAACTGTAATCTGGAAATGAAGAGCAATAAACAGCTTATCTTTGATAGGAACGGTAAACCATATTAACAGGAATTAACTTTGATCATCAAATGTATCATTGGTAAAGTACATGATCATCTTCAGGTTTTGACGTTTCACAAGAATCTCTTTATTAATGGCTGCCGAAAAATTAAATTGAAAAATGGAAACAAAAATACGATTTCGCTCACAAGTTTGCTATATGCATATCAAGCAGCATTTTTGTGTTTTATGCTCATCATATCGATCATTGCAACACTAATTACTGTGTGGAATCAATTTTTTGTACCAAAATGCAACTCATACGAATATTCATGGACAATGAAACTGTTCGATTCCACTTTCAGTGTTTGCATTAAAAAGTATTTATATTGCATATCGAGTGAAGTACTGACCAGTTCCTTTGTGGATAAACAATGACTTGTAAAAGCAAAGTGAAAACCAATCCGTGACCAAACATTTAGAAACCATGAAATGAATCTTGTGATTTCAATCTGTAACTAAATTAATGAGAACATAAAATAAAGTTAATTCCTATCATTTCTTTCATGAACTTTTATTGCATAAAACCGAACTCCTAAAAATTTGAATTGCAATTATTTAGCGTAACAAGCGATAGAAATATTGCAATATTAGCAGAAAAATCGAGCTCAATTACGACTCAATCGAATATGCACATTTTAAAATGTCAATTTTACGATTGATCAAGTTTTAAACGAGTGAAACCAACTCAATCAGCGAGACAAACTCGCAAACAGAATTTTAAAAGTAAAAAGAAATAATTTCTCATAAGAAGCAATTCTAGTCAATTTAATGAAAGTTGAAAACTCAAAATTAAGCTAAGAAATGAAACTAAATTATAACTTTGTGCAACTTCTCACGACTTCAAACAATTGAAGTAACAATTGTTGCATTTATGAACTAACTTTGAGTTATTAGTGAAAGAACAGACTAAACAAAACAGACAGAAAAGGCAAAGCCTATTAAAAACTATTCAATTGAATAAGAGAGAAAATAATTTCTCCTTCTCTTCCCATTCCCTGTATGTGGTTATGAATTTTCACTTATTACCATGTACAGCTAACAAATCTAATAATGTCTATCAATGTAAAATAAACTATTTTCACTTGCAGTGATTTGGTGAAAGTAAAACCTTTGCTGGAAGAAATGAAGAGTAAAAAGTTATCAAATATACTTTTCAATGTTCATAACGATCTAATAGCTAACCATTAATATTTAGTACCGGAAAAGTGACTTTTTATCAAACATTGAAAAGCATCTTTTATGGTTAAAGTTGACTTAAATTAAGTTCAACTTTACATTTCAGTTTAAGAGCCATTTCTCATTGAAACTTAGCCATTTGTAAACTTTATTGGGTTCAGTTTGCTTTGATGAATTATTCATTATTAATGTTCATCTCTAGTTGAGTCTATCAATTATTGTAGTCGTTAATTGTGATTAAACCAGCAACTTTCATTGTCTACTTTCTTTGTAAGTTGAAAAACTTGGGTAAACAAGGTGCATCTTTAATTATTTATGAACATTGAAAAGGTGATATTTATATTCATCTCATGATGTTTTGTTTGCTTTTACATATTTAGTTGATTGTTTAAATGAATTGACCGTTATTGTTTAACTCCTTCTGTAATTGCAAAGCAATTCAATTATAATAGAGTTGTTAAGGTTTGTTCATAATGTTTACCTTTTTGTTATGCTAATTTGGGCTTCATTTTTGCGTTTTTCCTTCGCTTCTCATCATAATTGCTGTTCAACATATTTTTTTAATCAAATTAACTTTTGATTAACTTGTTTGCCTATGAACCTGGCAGTTGTCATTTTTCCCTTCAACCCACAGTCTTGGGTGACAGTTGAATTGCCTTATTTGAATCGATGTTTAATTTAAATGCAAGTTGAGGGTTCTTTACGTATTTACAGTTTATGTGCAATTGGAATAAACTTTTAGAGCAAAAAAAGGCTAAAAAGAGATCAAATTTACCAATATCAATCTCATGTTAATGTTTTGAATAAATGACAAATAAATCTTTTGTATTCTTATCCTTTCAACAGAAACATTTAATTCAATTCAAAAATCATTGTCATAAATATTCAATTTTACAGAAAATTTCGGTAAATGCAATGCAAAAACAAATGATAACTGTCAGGAATGAAATTGGAAGCAATGATATCATTTCCCTGAAACATTCCAAGTATTCATTTTCAATTTATTCCTCGTTATCGTCATAATCCAAGCAGTCAAGATTGCAAGGAAAATAAAAGGATACGAGGAGAAAAATGCTAAATGCATTGGATTATCAACTAAAGAATCAACGAAATTGGTTGGTAAAGTAGTTTTACTCGTTGAGACTAAACACGGCATGCTACAAAAAATTGGTTGAGATTCAAACCGAAATAGCTTAAAATCCTTAAAGTTCTGCTACAAGCTATTTATCCATGTAAGGTTACATCCATCTCCATACCTAAACATATTGACGGATAGGCTCATAATATAAGCCAGAAGGCGATTGAGTCGATGATCTTGTTTCGTATTGTGCGTTGATTTTGAGTCGATGGTCATATAACAACAAATTGAATAACACAAATGTTTGAACTGAAGATCGGTTTCTCGAGGTTGTAATCTGTACTTTGAAAGCACAATAAGCATATGAACAGCAATCACCTCGATAGGGTTTTCGACCTGTTTTACTGATAGCAATAAGAGGTGTGACTGTTGGCTCGGGAGATGGATATAGACAATAGTACTTCTTATTTATAAGTAACTTTGAAGACAAGTTTATTATTTACTATTGAAGCCGAAACCATTGCTATAACTTTGAGTTTAGTTGCTTTATGTTGGTGTTAAACAAAACAACTTATTTCAATCCCATTCAAAACGCAAAGAGTGCTTTTGACTTTATGGTTGAGTCTTTCGTCTGTTCAAACTTGAAACCAATGATGTTTAAAACGGCAACAAGAATGATATTTTAATAGATTCGAAGCTACAAGCTTAATGTTTTAATGACTCTGTAGCATAACGTTGCAATGGATGTTATTGATATTTATGAAAGCTTAAAACTCTTTGCAGCTTTTAATGTTGTAAAATGTGTAATTTGCGAAGATAATGTTTGGCAAACAACGATTTTTACCCTCATGATTTGATGGAAATGTTGGTGAATTCAATCTGAATCTTGGTTTTTCCAAGTTTTTCTCATCTATATTTGAACTGTTCTAAAAGTTTTGTCAGTAAACAATAAGAATCAACAGACTAAACCAGTAAAGGGTTTCGATGTCGAGAAATTCTGTAATCTAAAGACTCTTTCATCCTACGTTTGTTTGTATCATTTTGTAAATGATTCAGAATAATCTGAACTAAAAAAGGACGAAAAATAAGCTTGACTCGCCTCAACTCATAACCGTATGTTTATCGAAATATGATGATAAATTGGGCTGCTTGATTTGTTCATCAACGTAAACGTAAATAGTGAATGAATAATAGCCTTCTTTACATGATCATAATTCAATAGCAACATTTACTTGTGAATAATATTTATTCACCAGAAAGAGGAGAAAAAAAAGAAAAAGAAAAAAAAGGAATCATGAGAAGAGTTGAATGGAATAAAAATGGCGATTCAGAGTTTCTTATTATTCATGAGAAGTATCTTTTTATTCAATCTTTCCATTTTTTTATCAAACAATTTCAAACCAAATTATCTCAACCATTTCTCACTTTTTATCTTCCATCCATCCACTTCTTCCATCATCATCATTTCACTTATCAATTCCTAAACATTTCCCATTCTTCACAAGTGGGAGTGAAACACAAGCCCAATGCATTCCCAGTGAAAGCCAAATAAATAAGTATTAATTTTATTCAAAAAGAAAATTAAAATTGTTTGATTATTTGCTTTTTCAATTTTCTTTCAGAGAAACTCTCGGATTTAAATTCAAGGGATTCAATTGATTTTCATTTGAAAGTACAATTTAATATTCAATTTAGTCTTGTTACAATTTAAATTATCTTTTGTTTCGCTGTTACCCAAAACAATATCAAAGCAACAATCAAGAGTAAAACCCAAAAAAACAATATTAAAGTTGAGTGTTGAAAGGTGAAATAGTTTTAAACAGATGAAAGTTTTAAGGATTGTTCAAAATTCAATTGATCATTTGTGTGATTATTTAGTTTGCTTGTTAAAAGGGAATCTAAAAGTGAAATTTTTCTTCCATTTACCTTCACAAAATCAGATTTACCTTTCTTTTTACATTATTAATAAACTCTGTTTTTTTTTGCTCAACTTTTTTTTCCTTATTACCATTTCACCTCCCTGTTGAATCAACTTGATGATCATGTATATTCAGTGGTACAATAATTTACAGCTCCATCAAAAGATATAATAAGAGGAAAAACAAAGTTGAATACATTTAAAGAGAAACCTTTATTTCGTTATTAAATACATTTCACATTTTTCATGGTATATCAATTCAGTGATTAGAGTTTATTCATTAGATTGGAATAAAGTTTAGTTAATAAAATGGTTGGAAAAACAAATGAGAAAAGAAAATCTCTTTTTTTCCTTTCATTTCCTGATTTCAACTTTTTTTTCTGGTAAACTCGACTTTTCTCATCTTTACCAAGTCTTTAAATGTATTACATTTTACTTGCAATGTTTCAGTCTTTCATTACTATTTATGATGTATTAATGCATTTGATTGACATGAACGCCTTTTTGGGTTTAAAGATTAAAGGGAACCCAAGAAATGCATGGAACAGTATTCATGAAACAAGATGACTGGTTATCAGTTGTGATGAGATGGTGAAAGTGAATGAACAAGAATAAGATGAATGTGTGTCGAACTGAGGCCAACATGGAGTTTGATGAATTATCCTTTTTTGCTTAACCTCATTTTGCATTGTTGTCACGTTAAAGTCACCAAGTATCTTTACCATGAAACTATCAGTTTAACGTTCAATAATTCAATATTAAATATTCAATTTTCATCGCCTTTTAATTGACTATTCAGTTGACTGAGTTGAAACAACTTTAATTGTGATTCTGTTGAATCGATTTTTTCTTTCATCTGAATTTCGATTTACAACTGAACGTTGGCACATTGATGGTAGATTGTGTGATTTGATGATTCATTTAATGATCAGTAAATCACGATTGGACAATTTTCATGGAACTACAATTTGTTGGAAAAGTGAAAAAAGCATTGAAAGTCTACTTGACCACATTGAGTACTTTACATTTCAAGGCAAATATTTACTCTTTTGTCTTGTTCAGTAATTCACCTGAGATTCATCCTTTTCCTCCTCTTATCTGCTTACCTTGTCATTTTTATACATTTTTATTCGCATCTTTATCAACCAATTCTGGGTTCACATGAAACTTACAACAATTATAATCACATCAATGGTAATAAGATTTCATTGTTTACCGTAAACCTTTCAAACTGTTTCACCACTTTTCCACAAAATCGCAAAATTTATCAAACTTTTTTCTCTGTTTACATAAATTTCACTCCCAGATCAACCCTTCCAACCAGATCAATCCCAGGTTAGATAACATGTATTGAAATGCTAAAGAAGATGAAAAAATTGTTTCTTTTTAATCTATTTTTGAATAAAACATCAAAACGAACTAAAATGTTTAATAAATAGCTTCTATTCAATATTCCGACATTTTTGGCTATAAAAATATTCTTGTAATCAAAATGTGAGTTTTGCCTTGAAGCTTCCAACAAAAGTCAATCTGACGAAACTTTCAGTCCAAATGTTCTGAATGCTGGAATGAAATTTTTTGCCTTTAAGTTCGCATTCATCTGATAAAAATTTATCTAAAATTGAAAAAAAGGTTCAAATCACTAAAGTAATAAAAAAATGTTCAATTTTCAATGTTCATGGAAATAGAGTTGCAAGAATGATTACATTCAGAACTTTTCATACTTTTCAGATATAAAAGGAATCTTTTCATATCAAAGAAGAAAAAGTTGAAATTATTGATTAGCGATTTCGATTCAATGTATTTTGGTTTCCTTTCAATTTAATGTCATACTTTCGATGGTCCAAAATTTCGACTTTTATTGATCACAAAAAATGACTTTTTTAAGGTAAAACATTTCTTTACATTTGGCTATCAGTTTGGTCAACAAATAATGAAACCAAATGAACCAAAATTTAACCAGTTTTAATCATTTTGCATTCGAAAAATAATTCCATGGAAAATGGTGAATCTCGAAGAGAAATTTTCAATTTCCATTTTCAAGTTTACAATGTTTTTGCGTAAAAATTGGTCCAATATTTTCTCGTTGAATTGGTTTAATTTGAAATTCAAATTTTACCTTTTTAACCATTCAATTGAAGATGAATTTTGACGGTGAAAATACCTTGTATCGGTTGTTGTTTATCATTTAATTGATCGTCAATAACTGTGATCAGGCAACAATTGAAAATCTATTTCTTGTTCAGTTATCATTTCCATTCTTCTCACAACAATAACTTGTTTTAGTTGAAAAAATATGCATCATTTTCATATTCCAATTGTTCATTGAAAATAAAATTTCATGTTTTTAAAGCTTGTTATTCTTCCTTTTACTTCTTCCAATCTCATTCAATCTTTTCCTTCTCATCCTATTTTGAATTTCAAATTAATCTGTTATTGAGTATTCAATGGACAGGGATAACATGAAAATTCCGAGTTTACTTTTAATGTTTTCTTTTTCCTTCTCTTTTCACATTAAATGTCATCTAATGTCTGGTTAGAGCCACAAAAAAGCATTAGTAAATGGTTAAACCATTAGAATCCACAACATTTTATAACATCAAGAATCCAAGTTCGAACTGATTATCTCGACAATTATTCTGCTCTTTGTTATTGTTGGGAAATCTTTCAAAATAAATATTGATATTTCACATAAGAAACTAAATAAAAGCATAAAAGTCGAGTGTGATTCAAGAATCGAGTACCGATAGTACTTTATTCAAGTTAACCAGGAATTTACCAAATTTTCTTCGTTGATCATTTCGAATTGTTAATGGCTTGATCTCATCTCATTGCTAAATTGTCCAGTTCAAGAAAGTCTGAACAGAAAAATTCTGTTCCAATCAAAGTCAATGGTTAGTCTTGAACTGGATAATTAAGTGGTTGGAGGTTGAAGAAGGTTTATTTGATTGGAAAAGCTTTTCATTTGTGTTTCTGTTTCTGTTGTAACTTCAATGTTCCTCCAAATGATCTAATTGTAATTTGTTTGACTCTACAACAGGCTCAACAATTGGTTAACCCAATGACAAGTATTTGCTCACCATATTCACAATTCACCTCACTGAGTCCATCGTCAACACCAAATGGTTCACACTGTGATCAAGCACCAATTGCCAATGACACAAATGTCAACTGTAATGGTTTAGTCAACGGACTGAATGGAACAAGCCTAGCCAATGGTCAACTTTTGGGACACACTGAAAGTTTACCCGATAAACCGAGAAGCTCAATCCTGTTAACCTCCAACTTTAATGGGCAACACTGCTCATCACCGCACTCAAGCAACCAGTCTAATCAATCAAACAAAAGCACCAGTCAAACGTTGACTCAAACCTCATCAACCAGTCCGTCAGTATCACTCGATAATCAACCCTGTGAACCAAGTTTCATGAATGGCCTTAGAAAGTCAAACGCAGTTGAACAACAAACGGTAAGCAAAAGTAAACTCTAGTTATTAACAGATTGTTTGCCCAGAGTAAATACATTGTTTAACCAGACCTAAAAATTAGGCAAACATGAATCCAATTTTGAGCTGAACAATTTTGAACAACCCAGAACAAACTAAAAGCCATTTTTTACCACAAAAATTTTCAATGAAAGTGAGAGTTTAAACAAATTATGAAGGACTTGGGTAAATAAAATAAAATGATGAAAAAAAAGAAAATGAAAAATGAAATAAATGAGGAAAAAATAACCAATAACGAGAAATGAAGAGCAGATTTTTCAACATGAACAATCAAGAATTTTAGTGATGAAGCGAAAAGCAAACGGTAAAGAATGAAATAAAGAACAAGTTGGATAAAATAAAATATAAAAAATGGAGAATTACATTACTCTTGATCTTCTAGTTCAACTGAGTATTTCATGAATCTCAAGATTCTTTTTGTGTTCAACCTTTCCCTTTCTCTACTTTTCTCTGTGTTTTATATCCATTCTTCATCTTCCCTGTTCTTTTCCCATTATCTTCTTCATCATCTTTACTCGAGTTGTACACTTTTCCTCCTTCTTCCATCAAAAGTTTTCTTCCTTTTCTCACTCACTTGTTTCCCTGTTCATCCATGAATGGCATCCAACTATGCACTTTAAGCTTTGATCTTGATCATTTGAATCTTTATTTCTCTCATTTTTATTATTGTTTCAAATCAAATCATTTTTCTTTTTCTTTTTTCTTTCCTGTCTCTCCTTGGCATTCAATAGCAAACTGATCCTGATGCTGATGAAGGTGTGAGGATAACTTTAACCGAATCAAATGGTACACGGAATGCCTTTGATGCCAACTGTGGAGGAATCCCGATCAACTGTGGTCTCACCTCTAATGGCATTAATCAACCCAAAAGGTTGCATGTTAGTAATATTCCGTTCAGATTTCGTGATCCAGATTTAAGGCAACTTTTTGGTGTAAGTTTCATTTATTTGACATTTTATTCCAACTTCAACTTTAATCTTGCTCAAGCTACAGGTTTTCAGCTTCGTTTATGATGGTTGACGTTATTCATCATGAATATTTAAATTTGACAGTAAATATTTGATTCAATTTCAATAGTCATTCATTTTGCATGATTCTTTAGATCATTAGTCTTGAGGACAGTAAACGATTGGGGAAGCCAAAAAGACTACTAAAGTTTTATGTTTTAAATCATCTTTTATTTCAAATCAAAAAGTACAAATTTTATGAGTCTTTTTATTTAAAAACTTTGACTGGTTCCAGTCCTGATAATGCTATATTTTATAGTCGCATTTTCCTAATTGTACAGAATTGAATATTGTTATCTTGTTCTTCTCTAAAAAACTGAGTATGTTATGGTTTCTGTAGCTTTATGTGTTTATTTTAGCCTTTTAGTACGACTCAAAAAACGAAGCAAATTATTCCTAACCCAATATTTTGTAGCCAACAAGCCTTGAGCAGCAAGTATCGTACATCTTCTCCGTCTCACAATACCTGAAAAGGAGGAAAGTCTCGATTCCACCAATTACGGTGATTTATCTGTCAGTCTGAATATTGGTAGTAATAGTAACAGTAACGTCATCACCATTAAAAGTTTGATGAGATTGTGTTACTTTTCATATGACCGAAAGTTACATCCTCTTAATAGTTCATGGCTGATATCAGAATCAAAGAATTACTCCATTCTGCAACCCCGACAAAGACCTTTATTCTGTTGAATCCTGCTTTTTATCGAACGATCCCCGAAATCAGTAATTTTAGAAGCTAAATTTTCATATAACAGTTACGAGGTGACAAATGGAATGCGTACTAGTTTGGATTTATAAATATAGATTGCGATCACATTTTTTGGCCTTACGGCTGGTTTTGCATCTTTTTCTGACCATTTTCATACCAAAATTTTAGAAAATAAAATTGAGATCAATGAAAAAAGACGTCCAGTTCCAATTGTCAGTTGCAGAATGTTCATGATGGCAGTAAACCATTTTAAATCAATCCTGGATTAGGCATTAATACCGATAAAAAATCATCTTATTCTCGAAATGATAAGTTTCACATCCAACAATTTTCCTGATTTCAAATTGATTCTATCGAAATTGATATTTTTAAAGATTTCGATATTTGTTTCCTTTACTTGCGCGTTGTATTGCTATACTTTTGGCTGATTCAGAATTATTTTTCACACAATTTTCTTTCGTCCATTGATTAACATTTCCTTGAACATTATCCATTATTATTGTTACTGTTGTTTGACTTTTCTTTGGATAACAATGTTGATATTGCTTGTTATTTACTTCACTTTGTGTCTAAAGCAACAAAGAAACATTTGGATGATGATTACCATGAAACAGAAGATTAGGAAAGAATAAGAAAGTGAAGAAATGATTCAGCCAAAATCGATGTTTCTATTCCGCTATTACAGGGTTCATCAGTGAGGTTGGAACAAGCAAAGTTCAAAATTTTTGATAAAAAAGCTCCAAACTTCGTTGCCAAGTTTCTTTTCAAACTCAATTTGACTCAAATTCCAGCAAATAAATAAAGTTAAAACTTGAAACTCAACATCAAGCTTTACTTTTTCATGAAAATAATATGATTTGTAGATGTACAGAACCATAATTTTGATTCATTTTAGTGTTTTTTGACCTCAAAAATCAGCTTGAACTGTTAACTTAATCGAGTTTGACCATCTACTGAGAAATGTTTTGCATTCTTTTTGTGTTGGAACATCGAGATTAACTAATAGTTGTGATGAAAAATTCAAATCCATTCCAGTTGACTGGCTTCTGATTATTTTTATTGCATTTGGTTGTTTAAATAACATTTACAAGATGATGTTAAATTGATTCACATTGAACTTGTTTTCCTTTCCTCTTCCATTCCATGAAATGTTTAACCAACTTATCATTTTGCTTCTACAATTTATATTATTACTTATCGATTGTTGAGAATAATTGTTTTATTCATTAGATTTTCCCTTCATCCATTTGATCAAAGTGAAGCTAAAAAATCTGGAAGCTAAACTTTGTTGTTACGCTAACTAAATATAATTAGTATGTTATTGGTTATCTTGATTGGTACAATCATTATCAATTTATGAGCCAAAAAAGGCTTCCATTTTGGGTGGAAAACCTTTTTCCTTTCAGGCTAAATAATCGGATAAACTGAAGTGAATAGTTTTAAACGAGAAAAGCAAAAGTCCAATCTTTTTCCTTCTTCCAAAACAAACATGAAAAGTTTTATTTTCATTTTCAAATTGAATTTCGATATTATCACAACTCAAGGGAGTTGAAATTTCGTCTCTTCAAGACTGATTATCAATTGAGCAGATTAATTCGTTGACTGTCCATTCGCGAGTTTTCATATTTCGACTAATTTATTCTTTTACTTTTTTACAGCAATTTGGACAGATAATTGATGTTGAGATTATCTTTAATGAAAGAGGATCAAAGGTGAGTAATCAAATATTCAATTACAAGTAATGCTTTTATTGTTCAGGGAAAATCCAATTATTCATTTAGTAATTGAACCCAAGAACACCCGAAAATCTGATCAACTAATGAAGCAATTTTTTGGATTACACTTTGTTCATTCTTGGTTCGATAAAAATTGTTGAAGATTTTTTTGGTGAAATGTTTTTAATTTTGGAACTTTTGGTGAGACAGAAAAGGATTTTTTAGAAACTTGAAGTTCTTCACATGAAAACAGATCTTTAGACGTTCACACCTTGCAGTTATTGAACATTGAATGATGACCTTTTTGATCTGTTTATGATTCACTCTATTCAGTGATCATTGAATAGCTGAATTGATGGTTTCCTTGAGAGAAGCAAAAATGCTTTCAACATTTCCATTGAATTGATATTCTGCGATTTCTTGGAAAATTTCACCTTCTTTTGAATCTTTGGCTTCATCTATTGAATAATGAAAGGTGTGAAACAAATGAAGTGATAAAATGAACTGAAATAAGTTTGAACTTTGTTCAATGGAAACCCTTCAAGAAATTAGGTAAACATTTGATGAAAGCAAGAAGTCCGAGTGAATCTGACAAAGTGAAATATCATTGAGTATCGCAATGAGAAGTGAGAAAATTCCGATTGAATGAGAAAATAAAGAAACGTCAAGAATGCACAAAAAATGGATCGAACTTGTAATTGAACAATTCATTTAGAGATCAGTCTGAATGAAGATGATTAAAGATGAACCCAATCTTTACCAGAGAGCAACTAATCAATCAATTTTTGGCCTTAATTGATTAATGAGAAAGCCTTTTCGATCTTGTATGAATCAATCAGATAAATCAATTAATAATCATCAACTGTATCTTTCAACTGAATGCATTATATCAAACTATTAAACATGTATGTTTACCTTTCAGGGTTAAAATTCCCAGTTGTGATGCTTTTCTCATGTCTGGCTATTCACCTAACTGGTTTATATTGAGATTCATCAAGAAATATTGAAATCCCATGATATTAGGGTTTCGTTAATTTACAAATAATGAAAGGGAAACAATAATTTTTTAATGAGCAAACAATCGATTTGATGAACGTAATTTGAACTTGGTTATTGAACATTCATTAACAATTATTGCACTTAAAAGGGGAAGACTTTGGGTTTTCAGGTTACTTGCAAGTTTCAAGTTGATAACTTCGAAAATTTCCAATTAAGATTTGACGAAATTTCTCGATGTTTTTAGCTGTAAACTTGATTCGTTTTTGCTTTTGGCACAAAGCATTGATTGAGTTTAGTGTGAAGCCTTGTGATTACAGTTAAGAGAACGAAGTTGGCTATTGATAGCTTATTCTAGGAGCTCATTTGGTAACCTACTAAATCGAAGGTCTACTGTTCAGAGTTGTATGGAATTCCAAGTCGAAATCAATTGTTCACTAAGAGTAAACAATAAGATTGAAAGGAACGCCATATGGTCTAAATTTTTAATCAAAAACACATTGGAACAAATTGAACGAGTTAGAAAAGAATAAGAAAAACTCCAAAAAAACTCCAAAAATAACTTGTTATTTTGTAGTTGTCTTACAGAACTTAGAAAACCCAATTTTTTATCTTTAACCAGTTTGGGTACTGATTTAACAAAGGAATCAAACATTGATTCCCTAACATTGGAGCAACCAAAATTAACCAGTTATTTATAATCGGGTTGATACCAAAAAGTAAAGTAACCTTTACTCTGGTTGATACCGGTCATGAAGTAACCGATCCAAAGAGTAAAGTAGAAGAGATTTGATAAATTTTTTATCTTAACTTTTTTCTTATCATTTTTAGTTTTTTTTTCAATTTTGCATTCTATTATACCAATTGTCGCCATCCGTTGAGTATAAAATACCTGGAACCAATCCATAGTACTTTTCCTTCCCCTTTAACCAGAAAACCGGTTACCAGCAAAGATTAAGGTCTGGTAACTTTAATCTTTGGTTACCAGTAATTACAACATCTTTAATTGACTAGCCAATTGCTTGACGAATCTAATAATTTTTGTGTAGACATGAGTTCGGTTCATTTGTGTTTCGTCAAAGCTTTCATCAATTTTAGACGAATGTTTCTTTAAAAGCTCAACATTGTTACCAATAAAGGTGACTCTAACCTGGTCTCAACCTTTTCATCAATTGATTCTTTGTCTTTACAGGGGTTTGGTTTTGTTACTTTTTCTGATTCCATGGATGCGGAAAGAGCACAGAATCAGCTTAATGGTTCCATCGTTGAAGGACGCAAGATTGAGGTAAATTTGCATTTCTATTTTTTACAACCCAACCCTTTCCAACATTCACTGGAAATTGTTCCTTTCCCATTTCAATGACATTATTGGAATGCATGATGATTGACCATAAAGCATGACTCAATTATTTGACTTTATCAAGAGCAGAGAACGAAAATTGGAAAAGGTTCAGCAAAACGGTTTACAGATTAGTTGATTGCATGGGATTGAATTCAAGCCATTTAAACGTTTGATTAATTTTTGATCTTAGGTTGAAATCGTACGCCTTTTAATCGCAGTGAAAATGCATTTTGTGTTGAATCTTGGCTCAATCAAATCTAAACGATATTCATCTCTTGATCACCTTTTTTCCTCTGTTTTCATGACAGTTTATCGAACCATTTTATCCTTGATCATTCTTTATTACCTTAATCTTTTCTCGTCCAATTCTTTCATTTCTTTTCCCTCCATTCACTGGTCAACTAATTGTATTAATGAATTCATTAAATAGTGACGATTGGTCAAAGTCTTGCTGCTTTCTATTGTTGGTCAGCATCCATGTTTAACCCATGAGAAGTGAGAGGCAAAAATGAACCAACAATAACAAGACTCATAATAGTAATAATAATAAGGGAAAGTAAAAATGTTATTGAATAAGTGAAATCATCAATTGACCAATTTATTGTCAACTTGGACCATTAAATGAGATCAGGATGTAACTTGTCTCGATTGAGTGTTAAACTAGATTCTGTGTTTTTCATGAGTTACACACTATTTAATCAGTTGTATCATTTTATCTGATTAGCCAGTAAATAGTGTAAACACAGTCAATATTGAGGACTTATCTTTAGTCAATAATGAAAACCAGTTAAAGAGTTGATCAAAGAACCAAAAAAATATCGAAAAAGCGATTCATAAACAATATTACAACTTGTCTCGACTGCAATAATTACTAATTAAACTGATCTTAACTATCTTAACACAGTCTAAGAGCAAATACAGTCACAGAACATTTCAGATGATCCAAGTTCAGAACAAGTTGAAAACCTTCAACTCATGTAGAAATTGATTCGCAGAACATTAACTTAAACTCGTAACTCGACTTTGAAGCTCATTTCCAGGTTAACCGAGAATTAAGAGAAACATTTTTCCCCCAAATTTTCTGACTGGGGATTTTCATCCTAATTTTCACCTCATTTCAGTTGAAGAAAATCATGAGATGAACTTTGAATCGTTTTCTAAGGTTATTCCATTTCTGCAAATGTTGATAGATTGTTCAGTTTCAAACATTTCTTTCACTTTAGGTTGAGTTGTAGTTTGATCATGAACCTTTGTGAGATGATTTAAAGATATAGATTTGAACAATTTTAATCGAAATTGTTGATCATGAAAAAGTAAATCAATCTTATCGTTTTGTTGAAAACCATTTTTAACCTCATCCTTGGCAGTTTCATTTTGTCTTTTCACTTAAACTTTATCTTAACCTTTCTTTCCTTTTTATGCAAACACTTTTTTGGTCGTAAATTGTTACATTTTTGACACTTTTCCTGATTAGGTAAATAACGCAACCGCACGAAATAACAGCAAGAAAAATGTTACACCTTTATTGAAAAATGGTAAGTTGCAAATGACTTGAATATTAGATGGACAAGATTAGACTGACCTGAGACGCGAGGAGAAGAAGAAGAAAAAAAAGAGTTGAAAATTGAATTGAAGAGTGAATTTTGTGAATCAAGTGTCAACATGATTTGTGATGTAAATATAATGACAAGGTTGTATGGAAGAGAGATGAAAGGCTAGAAATGAAAAAAAAGTCCAATCCATTAATCATGTTACTGTCGTATTCATGTAATCATCACCTATCACCTTAGATTAATTGCATGTTTGTTTTCATCTTTTCTTCTTATTTCTTCATTTCGCTTTGTTCGCACAATCATCTTGAAACGTTTTCTTGTGACTGACACACATTTACACATAAATACACACTAAATTGACACCAATTCACGTATGAACCATGTCTACATATTGATATAAATATATATCCATACAATTTAAATACTTTTCTGGTTCCACCAAAACTGGCTCTTCCTCAATTGTGTCACCAATTATCCCACTGGCTGACGAGCCAACATCGTCGGCCACAGCCTTAAGGGAAGTGACGCTATCAAGAGCACCGAGAACAGCACGAACCAGCTCTTTGGTAAATGCATTTGTTCGGCATCCGTCTCCGTTATCGGTGGCTACTAGTTCGCTGCATGGGTATGCTCCGTAAGTTTGAATCTCTTCTCTTCTTCAATCCTTTCTTTTCTCTGCTCAATTGAACAAATTTCAAACAATTTTTACGCTCATCAATGTTCATCTTCAACAGTCCAGTTGGTTCGAAAGGTTCATTGAAAAAAAAACTTTTGGAACGTCTTCGTCTTCGTTCGTTCAAGTAATCTTTGGAAGAGCAAATTTTGATCGAGAGAACTATGAAATTGTTCCATCATCGATAAACGACATTTCCTGGATTCGTATTTCAATCGAAGTTGAAAAGATTGAGTCTGAGTCCATGAACTTTGGTTTCATGAGGAGTGATTTTTTTGGCACTGAAAATGTTTGATGTAAAATTGGATTATTTTTGGGAATGTTTTTATTTGCTTTTCTTTGCCTTGAGTTTTGAATTTCAGGTTGAGTGTTTTTTCGTTATGAAAGAATGAGCTGAAGGGTTATTTGATGGAATTTTCGATTTAAATTGTTTTGATTAAAAATTTGCTCCTCCAAGTCTTGAACTTGAAGTATTGAACGAATGTTGAAATACTGAGATTGAATATTATTGATGAAAAGGATCCAATATTAATGGATTGTTGAATATGCGAACAGAAGAGCGTGAAAATTGATTGAAACTTTGCTCAATATTAATCAATCATTTGCTATTAACTTTTACATTTAAATGGATTTGTGGATAAACTTTTGTGTTACAACGAGACGACGTCTCAACCTGTCTACTGTTCAGTTTGACTAACAAGTTGTTCCCTGTGAGTTATTGCAGTTTCACCTGAAATACCTTTACCTTATTAATAGGTTCAATTGAAAAAAGTCAGTCTAACGAAATGAATATGCAAATGTGGAAAAGGCCAAAATTATTGAGAAGAAGAAATAAAAGGCAAACAGAAAAGCAAATCCGATTGATATTTGTATTTGCCTTTGAGTACCTTTTCATTGGTTTTGCAATTGATCAATAAACTTGAATAATATTGATAATATATGAGCATCCATGGTAGAGATGATAATGAAATATATTGATATTAATATTGATACAGAAAGTAGCTTATAAGCTCATCATGAACTTGAACAGTTTCTCATTAAAAGTGTTTCCCCTGAAAATCAAATATATTAATCAAAATACTGAGCTTTTGAAAAGTCAAAAGGCTGAGCCGAACAGAATCACGAGATATTCGCTTCATCGGCGATTCAACAGATGAAATCAAACAAAATAAATAATTCAGAAAAATGGTTAGACATTGAATTAGAGTCAATAAAGATTGCATTTTAAAAACAAAACAGATCAAAGAGATAATTCGAGAGCTTAGTCTAAAATGACATCCAACGAAGAAATATGTCCAAACCAGATCATTTTGAAAATAATTGTCTTATGCATTTTTTGTGCTGTTGCTACAAAAATCGAAAAATTCCAAGAATGTTTAGGCACCAATCTAAATTATTATTGTGTTTATCAAACGAAAAATCGAGCAGTCCATCATTGACAAAAATACTAAAACTCAGCTTTCCAAAATTCGTTTCAAAAGGATTCCAAGATTAGCTCAGTTGCATCTAATTTGCCTTTCAATAACGTTAGACGAACCAATACAGAATCCAGAGCAAAGCAGTGAATATGTGATTTCAGTATAAACTAACGATTCATGTAATTATTAGCAATAATTAGCCTTTAATAATCATCTGTTATGATATATTCACAGTTTTTCCAATATCTGACTAATTTTTCAACCTTCAAGTTTCTTGTTTTAGTGAATATCGCCCGATCCGTAACTCAGATCAAAAATGTTTTCATAAATAGCATAAAAAATACATAATAAAAATTAATTTAAAAATGATCTGAAAACAGGCAAATTTTGAAATGATCCTTTGCGATTCTTTTCGTTACTTTTCTTAGTCTTAAATATCTTCTCAGAACTAAGTCCAATAATCAAAATAGAAACATAATTTGAGTCAAAAGTAGTTTATTTGCTGAAAAATGAGCTTAGTAAAGCAACTGAACATATCGAAATGAATAAATATGAATAAAATACAAATGGTTTGAAAACATCCCAAGGTAACTGAAGGTGAAAATGAGTCTGGACAAGTTACCATTAGTAATTAAATTAGTGTGAATTAGAAGCTTGTTGATTGTTGTGCAAAGACCAGATAATTTGATCCTTTAAGATTTAAAGAGATGAACAGAGGTAAATAGGCAAGGAAAGGGTCAATTGATTGTCTACAAGAGTAAGTAATGGGAAAAGTAAGTGCAATTATAACCACCATCTTTGATGTAGATGAGTGTTTATTCACAGGGGATGAGTTAGTTTCTATTATCATTAATGAATATTGTTGGTAAAGAGAAACATTAGAATCTAGAGTTGCACTTTTTACCAACGAATCTAGATTATTATCATTATTAACGTCCAGCAAGACTGAACAAATGTGTTCCAACAAGTGGACATTAATCCCAATGGACCATCCATTTGAGTCAATTGATAGCATTTACTGTTAAATACATTAAAATAATTTCTCGTTGAGACACGTGAAGCAAAAAAAACACAGAAAACAATTCAAGCATTAATTCACTTTTTCTTTCATTTTCCGTTCTCTTGGCGATTCCTTCCGAAAAGTAGTCCTGTTTATCAAGATCCTTTCATGGGCTTTCCTCATGGCCATGATAGATATCAAATACCGGTAAGTGGTTAAATAGGAAGGGAGATGAAACCAGAGATGAGAGAAAGTGTTGTAAATATTCAAAGATGAAAATCCCGCTTTTCCTCAATAGTCTGTTAGATTTGCAGAATTGCTGAAAACTGTTTAGTTTGCAGAGAAAATGTTATCTGATATCGAGATAGATGAGCATTTGGCATTCAAAAATGAACTTACTTGAGTAAGTTTGATTCGTTAATTGGGTTCAGTGTGATCGATAGACTTGAGGTTGTTTAGTTTGAGTTGGTGTTTGGTCGAGTTATTTCAATTGAAACTGTTTTTCAGCCATTCATTTCAATCTATCTCATTAAATTTTATTCCCAACAAGTTTCATGAGTGGAATTTTGAGTGTTGCAGAAATGTAATTTTAAAATTTAATGAAGAAAACATATTTTCTCTGAAACATTATCTCACGATTGTCAGGATAATTTAAGAATAGCTCAAGTATGAAAGAGGATATTGTGCTGATTGGTAACAGCAATCATTACATTTCGAGTTAATCAGTTGGATGAATTTCAATCGATTCCTCAAATTTCAGTTATTTTTTATTAGCTGATTGAATGTTTAATGTAAAATGAGTTAAATTTGACGTAAAATAGATTTGAAAGAGACTTCATTAGAAATTTAAAGAAAATCAAGGAGCTAAATGATAGGTTTCATAATGAATAAGAATCATTCATGGAGAAATATAAGTCAATGAGTTATCTTTTGTGTAGAAATATTATGTAAGGCTTTTGAAAACCCAATTAAATTCAGAACAATTTCAACTTGAAGACTTCAATTCGTTAGTTTCAGATGTCATTTTTTTCGTTTCATTCGGCATTCCTCTTTAGTTTCAAGTGTAAAATTCAAGAATATTTTCCTGTAAATGATAATTGAAAAAAGAAAATCGGTTTTCCTTTTCTCCATTTTTCCATGTCAATGCTTCAAAAATTGAGGTTTCCGTATTTTGAGATAGAATGTTGAAAAGTTCAGATTCACCTGATTATTTAGGCACTTAAAATGAAGAGAAAATTAAGCAAATCATTAGGTGCACAGGTTATTCAAATTTTAATTAAAGCTGATCTGATTTAAAGTACAATGTAAATCAACGATAAATTTTCCTCTATTATATTGTACAAGTTTTGCCATCTTTTGGATAATTTGAAAACTAAATCTGGTTTATTAATGTATGATCTCATCGGGTGAAGTGACATTGAAAATAATGCGTGATTATGTGCTTTTCCGTTGAATTTGTTGTTTGTTATAAAAGTTTCTAATTTTTTTCAATTTTGTAAAGCTTTTCAGTCCAATAGTTTCTTATCCGGAAGCCTACATCAGCCATGGAATAGGTCCAGTTACTAATTATGGGGTAAGTTCAAGTGAATCATTTAGAATACCATTTTGAGGGAAACTTGACCGAATGTGCATTCCAGGATTTTATTAAAATTGACAACATTTCTAATGTTCCTATTTTATACTTTAAATGTACAATGAACTATCAAATCGGCCAAAAATGGTTTTCCACTCAACTCAATAATTAGAAATTTTGTTGCATTCGCTTTATAATTGTAAAGATACCATCTCATTAAGCAATTCTATGTTTCATTTTCAGGCATCGCTTTTTCGTGGGGCATACAACCGCTATGCACCTTATTAGCCATGATGATGAATTGATGAGTTATTTATGGTAAAACGAGTTCATCATTTGTCTGCAGCTGGTGAATACATCACTGAAGTGCCGACAACAACGCGGAGTTGAGCTTGAGACCGAATAAAGTACAAGATCTGGATAAAAAGATGAAATCTTGGGGAGATCATATTAATATAACTTTGAACATTGATGGAAAGAAGAAATAAATCGAATAGAAGACGAATAGATTGCAGCTCGTGTTAATCAGAAAACTTTCATAGAACATCACACATTAATAAAACTGATACCATTATACGAAAAAAACCTCGTGCAAATGGGTACCAATCTTTCAAACCAAGTTGAAGCGATGGTTTTGCCAACGATACCAGATAATTCTTGTTATTCAATGATCAGAAAAGTGAATTATTAACCCAAGAAGCTGCTCGCCAGAAATACATTGAGGAAACTGGTAGAAGGAAAATCAGGACCTGGAAATCAAAATATCAATGATTGAAAAAGAGTATTCTATTTGGAAACAAAGTGAAAAAGAACAAGGTGATGAAAACGATGATAATGAAGAAGAGAAGGAATTGGAACAAGAGATTTGCGAATTGAAAAATAAAATCAATCTGCTTAAAGAGGGATCTAAAGGTATTGGCGAATCGACTGTTAGCTTTCAATAATCGATGAAGCCATCAAATTCAGTTGAAATGGCCCCTCCACAGCCATCTACTCCAGCTGTTGTTCAACCAGTGGTTAGCTCTCAAGATAAACCTTCATGTTCGAGTCAATCATCTAATCGTAAATACTTCAAAAATACTTCATGAAAATGAAAGATGAACAAGGCTCTCGGAGTTTCTAAGCGCTCGTAAACGTAAAAACACAAAGATGTGATAAATAATCACCATAATTAAAATTAAATGGTTAAAATCAATGAAAAATTTTGTTTTCATAATGATTTGATTCAATTTTATTCTAAAAATTTCATTTTTGTACTCCTATCACTCGTATTCATTGCCACAAGAAAATAAATTCATTTTTAGAAAATTTTAAAAGAATTAATATTCAATAATCAGATAAAGCTGGGCCATCATTATTTGGTGAAAATAAAGTCCGAAAAACCTCTGGAGGAAACCGCGAATGTTTCACAACAGTTTTCATCATTTGCTATTGAATACAATTCATCAATTATAGCGAGTGATTCTTCCTTTAAATCGTTTCTTTAATTGTTAAATAATCTTTTCAGCTGAATTTGATTCTCAAAATTTACAGATTGTCTTCTAGTCAATAAAAATGATTGGATAGATTTATGAAATAAAGACAGTTTTTTAATCGTTAATTAGAATTGAATTTGTTCATTACTATAAATACATTTTGCAGAAAATTAAAAATTGGATGGAAGTCAACGATCAGATGGAAGTCAGTCCATCATTGGAGGCTACCACTACCTCCTATGGAAGAAACTGCAACTGTTTCACCGACAATTCTCATCATTTTGTACTTGAATACAATTTACCATCAATGCCAAGTGTTTTTGTTATCGCTTGTTTCTTTACTTGCTAAGCAAATTTTTCAGGTAAATGTTATTTTCATAATTTGCTGGATATCTTTTATCGAATTAAATAAATGGATGAATTTATGAATTGAAGAGAGTTTTTAAGTCATCAATTAGAATTTGATTTTTATCTCAATACAGTCGAGTCCCTGAAATTGTCCATCAGTTGTTTGAGGCCGAATGAGGCGCGACATTCAAAAGACACCAATAAAAATTACTAATCAAAACACAATTCAATTCATAATTATGGTTTTTTTTATTTATAAGAGATGGTGCTGATATCGAATGGACAGTTTTAGGAACCGACAATTTCAGGGACTCGACTGTAACTGTTGACACTATTTATATTAATCGAGGCTTTTTTAATACTTTTCAAACTTACTTTTTTCCTCTTTATTGTACACCACTCTAATCTAGTCAGATTGAACTTTCCGAATAGCTAAGTTCCAGGATCGATGGACGATTTGATTGCAACCAAAGTCAGTCTCCAAAAAGACAAGTAATAAGATGACGATTGAAGCAAATTGAAGGTTTACTCTTTATAATATGGCGAATACTGATTTAATAGTCAACATTGAGAACTAATTAATGTCTATCAAAATTATCGTCATCATTACTAAATGAATCTAAATAATTGATACTGGAAATGATCAAAGCAATAGTTAACAGGCTTCTCTAATAATATCATAATACCGAAGGGTGTATTAGAGTTTCGCCACTAGCTGGGCAATGAAGAAGAGCAAGAAAAATTTCACTGTTTGTGTGAACTATTGGCATCTAGCTAAGGCTGGTTTAGGAGATTTTGTCGGAATATCTATCGGGAGGCTCCGATTCCATTAATCACAATAAGAAAATTGATGCATTTTAGAAAAAATTAAAAGAACTTATATTCAGCAATCAGATAAACACGAACCATCATTTATTTGGTATTCCCCAATCGATACCTCTGGAGGAAACCGCGAATGTTTCACAGAAGTTTTCATCATTTGCTTTTGAATACAATTCACCAGTTTTTAGCGAGTGATTCTTCTTTTAAATGTTTTTTCTAACTGTTGAATAATCTTTTCAGCTGCATTTTATTTCTTAAATTTACTGTTTATCGCCTGGTCAAAAGCAAAAATATGATAGATTTATGAAATAGAGACAATTTTTTAATTATTAATTAGAATTGACCTAGTTCATCGCCATAAGAAAATAAATACTTTTTTTAGAAAAATTTAAAGATTTGATATTCATTAATCAGTTTGAAGTCAGCCCATCATTGGTAACAGCACTTAGCCTCTGTAGGAAACCGGCGGGGATTTCTCTGACAAATTCTCATCATTTTGAAGTTGAATACAATTCACAATTTGTAACATATGATTCAACTTATAAGTTGTTACTTTGCTTGATAAGTAAATTTTTCAGGTAAGTGATATTTTCGTAAATTGCTTGATAGCTATTTATTAATAAAAATAATTGAATAGATATATAAAGTGGTGACAATTTTTTGGTCATTAATTAACATTTGATTTTTACACCAAATAATCGTGAATATAAATAACGATAATTGATATCGTGGTTTTTTAAAAAAGATGGCATAATGTACATGGTTTTTCATGAGAAAAGGTGGACTGGTATTTTCACCTGAGTTATAAATATTTAGTTAAATGAAGATATTTGATAAATAAATTGATCTTAAGTTTAAAAAGAAAAAGAAAATTGAAAATAGACGTTAGAAGTTAATTATAAACCTCGAACTGATGAGTTGGTATCTGTTATGGAGAATCTGTCAAAAATGGCTGAATATTCTTTTGGTTTCTTTGCTTGACCTTTAACAGTCGCGTCATTGACTTCTATTTTTCGTCCTTCCACTGTAATACCATCTAACTCCTTTTTGGCTCTCATGGCATCATCAGAATGGGCAAATGTAAGAAAACCAAATCCTTTTGAACCTCTTTCATTGAAAATAATTTCAACATCTAAAATGGGTCCATAAGCACCAAAAAGTTTCCTTAAATCAGGTTCTCTGAATCTAAAAGGAATATTGCTTACATGGATTCGTTTTGGTGATCTATCATCTCCACTTGAACTGCAACCACCAATACTTTCACAAGAAGAAATTGAAGATCTTTCAAGAGATTTATGAACAACTAAATCTTGAATTAATCCTTCGACTGGAGGCAAACATGGAATTTCACAAAATTTCATAATTTCATAATTAAGATGATACCATTCGATTAACCATTTATGTTGCATTTCTTCACGTTTCTCAACTGGAGAAGGATAAAACTTTTTGTTAGAAGAAGACATTTTTATAAAAGAAAAGATGAATTTGAGAGAAAATAAAAACAATATCAAAGTGAAAGGTAAAAGAAAAATAAAATAGAGATAAGAAAAAGACAAAGAATAAATTTAAACGGTTAAGGAATAACGTCTTAAGTGGCGCTACTTTGTCTGTGAACTCTTTTTTATTTATAATTGTCTCTTTACAGCAAATGTAAGTAAAAAGTAAGTAAATGTATCAAAGTTAAAAAACATAACAGTTACTGGTTAAAAGACTTGATAGCGCCACTCAAGACCGTTGGAATAAATTGAAACTTACATCAGTTTGACCAACGACTCATATCTTTCAAAACCGTTAAAAAGTCTCTTTTGTCTCTTCTTATCTATTTTTATTCTTTTTAATGTCTTCTTCTAACAAAAAGTTTTATCCATCTCCAGTTGAAAAACGTGAAGAAATGCAACATAAATGGTTAATCGAATGGTATCATCTTAATTATGAAATTATGAAATTTTGTGAAATTCCATGTTTGCCTCCAGTGGAAGGATTAATTCAAGATTTAGTTGTTCATAAATCTCTTGAAAGATCTTCCATTTCTTCTTGTGAAAGTATTGGTGGTTGCAGTTCAAGTGGAGATGATAGATCACCAAAACGAATTCATGTAAGCAATATTCCTTTTAGATTCAGAGAACCTGATTTAAGGAAACTTTTTGGTGCTTATGGACCCATTTTAGATGTTGAAATTATTTTCAATGAAAGAGGTTCAAAAGGATTTGGTTTTCTCACATTTGCCCATTCTGATGATGCCATGAGAGCCAAAAAGGAGTTAGATGGTATTACAGTGGAAGGACGAAAAATAGAAGTCAATGACGCGACTGTTAAAGGTCAAGCAAAGAAACCAAAAGAATATTCAGCCATTTTTGACAGATTCTCCATAACAGATACCAACTCATCAGTTCGAGGTTTATAATTAACTTCTAACGTCTATTTTCAAATTTCTTTTTCTTTTTTAAACTTAAAATCAATTTATTTATCAAATATCATCCATTTAACTAAATATTTATAACTCAGGTAAAAATACCAGTCTACCTTTTCTTATGAAAAACCATGTACATTTTGCCATCTTTTTAAAAAAACCACGATATCAATTATCGTTATTTATATCCACGATTATTTGGTGTAAAAATCAAATGTTAATTAATGACCCAAAAATTGTCACCACTTTATAAATCTATTCAATTATTTTTATGAATAAATAGCTATCAAGCAATTTACGAAAATAACATTTACCTGAAAAATTTACTTAGCAAGTAAAGAAACAACTTATAGCAAGAGTCACATGGTAAGAATAGTGAATTGTATTCAACTTCTAAATGATGAGAGTCTGTCGATGAAACATTCGCGGTTTCCGCCAGAGGATTCTACCAATGATGGGTTGACTGCCTACTGATTAATGAATATCAATTCTTTGAATTTTGCTCAAAAAATGTATTTTTTCTCTTATGGCAATGAACAAGTCCATTTCTAATTAACGATCAAAAAATTGTCTTTATCTCATAAATCTATCCTATTTTTTGCATTATTTAGAAGATTATCAGCAAATTCAAGAAATCAAATTCAGCTGAAAAGATTATGTAACAATCAAAGAAGTTATTTAAAGCAAGAATCATTTCTATAACTGGTGAATTGTATTCAAGAGCAAATGATGAAAACTGTTGTGAAACATCGCGGTTTCCTCCAGAGGTTTTACGGCATTTACCAAATAATGATGGTGCTGATTTATCTGATTATTGAATATCAATTCTTTTAAAATTTTCTGAAAAGCATTTATTTTATTATGGAAATGAATGTCATTGATAGATAGTACAAAAATGAAAATTTTAGAATCAAATTGGATCAAATTATCAAGAAAACAAAAATTATTACCGTGATTTTAGTTATTTAATTTTATTATTATGGTAATTATTTAGCAAATTTTGGGTTGGGTTTACGTTTATATGCGCGCTTAGAAACTCTGAGAGGATCTTGAGAGCCTCGTTCATCTTTCATATTCATGATCATATCCAATGGGTCATCAAGAAGCTCATAGCTAGCAGGTTGAATTGTTTTGAAGCATTTACGATTAGATGATTGACTCGAACATGAAGGTTTATCTTGAGAGCAACTAACCACTGGTTGAACAACAGCTGGAGTAGATGGCTGTGGAGGGGCCATTTCAACTGAATTTGATTGCTCTATGACTTTTACTTGTTCTGATTGAGAGCTAACAGTCGATTCACCAATACTTTTAGATCCCTCTTTAAGCAGATTGATTTTATTTTTCAATTCGCAAATCTCTTGCTCCAATTCCTTCTCTTCTTCATCATCATCATTTTCATCACCTTGTTCTTTTTCACTTTGTTTCCAAATAGAATACTCTTTTTCAATCATTGATATTTTGATTTCCAGGTCTTGATTTTCCTTCTCTAGACGCACCGATTCTTCCATAGTTGCAGATAAATTCATACCAGTTTCCTCAATGTATTTCTGGCGAGCAGCTTCTTGGGCTAATAATTCACTTTTCTGATCATTGAATAACAAGAGTCTGGTATCGTTGGCAAGATCCATCGCTTCAACTTGGTTGGAAAGATTGGTATCCAATTCTAAGAGGTTTGCTCTCTCTTCAGTTTTCTCCAAAATAATAGTCTCAAGTTCTGTAAGACGTTTTTGATTAGCATCGATTTCAATTTGTTTGGCTTCCATAAATGAATATTTTTGTTCAATGTCTTTAAACTTATCCATTTGTTTAGCTATGGTTTCATTTATTCCCTCTTCTTGTTTTTTGGCTACAAGCAAACCATCGTTCAAACTCTTCTTCAATTCATTGTTACTTTTCAACAGAGATTGTTTCTCAGATTCCAGTCGGTGTAATTTGCTGGATACATCTTGCAGCAAAGCTTCTCTTTTCCGAATCTGTATTGAGCTTAAAAAACTAAAATCTTCAGCTTCTTTACAACGCTTCTTTTTTTCGATGATTCTTTTTTCAATCTCTTCAATATCTGTCTTTTTTCTTTCAATATCCAACTTTATTTGATCTTCCCAGGACAACATCTTTTTTTTCAGAGTTTTTATTATAACATGTCTCGAGGTCAACTCTTTTGTTGACTTGTTGTCTGTAATGTATTCACAAATTGCAGTCAGGAAACGATGAACTCGCTTTAGTCTATGTATCTCATGAATTAATCTTTCCAGCTGGGCTTTTACTGAATTGAATAAATCATAGGATACGCCATCAGCAGATTTCTCAATATCAGCAACAATTTTTTCTATCTCCTCTAATTTGACAGCAATTTTGTTGAAATCAGAATCAGATTTTTGTTTAACAGCTTCCAGGTTTTGGCGATTAGCTTCCAATCGACTAATAATAGGAGCTAAACAGACGTTTTGCCTCTCAATTAATTCCATAGTCGAGATTTCTTGAAACACTGAATATTAATAAACAACTGAAGATGATCACAAAAAAATAAAATTAAACTAAACGAGTGAGAAAATTCAAACAGAAACAAAAATTAATTAAGCTTTTCACTTGGAAAGAGAAAAGTTCGAAAATAAGAAGATTGTGAGGCGCCAAGTTTAAAAATTACCAACCTGCTTAAGATGATATTGTTTTTGATATTTATGCATATCATAAATTAAAATTAATTTCTAGTCATAATTTCTTTCGATTACAATATATTTTCTAAGTTAATCGCTACTGAGTAAAATAATTTTGACAAAAAAAACAATTTACCAGTAAATGAAAATGGTTTAATTTACAGCTTGTAGCTTGTTTTCACATGACCATCCTGTTGATGTAAAAATTGAGAGTAACATTGAATTATATTCTGCCAAACGGTTTATTTTTAAAAAATTATAGATTTTCAAATCTTATGCACACATCTGAATGAAGTAAGGGCAAATTAAATTTTAAATTAATTGATCGTTTCACTGGGCTACAAATCATCCGAGGCATCAACAAAAGTTGGCGGTATAACTTCATTGGAAAATTGACCTGGAAAGGAAGAAATGAAGATTAGTAAAGTTGCCACAAGACTGATAAATGGTTGCTAATAGTAATTCTATTAGAGAACTTAAGAGGATGCAAAATTGAAGCAAGCTTGAAATTCGCTCTAATCAACTTGAAAAGCATGCTAATGATTGTCATCTCTTTAAAAGTACAAAATTTTACTGAAAAAGTGCATTTATTCGTACCGTAGGTGGCTATCTTGTGATTAGCAGCAACAATGCAATCTTTGATTTCCGCAGATGAACAGATAACAGCATTGTTACAAATTATGCTTCCTTGAATATTACAACCGGCTTCAACAGTAACATGATTCATTATTACACAATTAGCAATTTTAGCCTTTTCACCGATTAAACAATGGTCACCAATACATGATCTTTTAATCGAAGTCTTATCCCCGATTCTACTCGAAGGTGAAACAAGACAATCTGCTCCAATTTGCACTTTAACTGGAGGTCCTACATTCGGGGTAGTTGGTGTGGAAGGAACAGAAGTTTTATCCTTTACAGGCAAATTCGGGAAAATTGCTCGAAGACGCTTGTTAGCTTCAAAGTAGCCGGTAACAGTATTGGCTCTGAGACTTATTCCGTCTCTTTGAATTACGGCATAACACTTGACAGCGCTATCAGGATAAACTTTCTTCTTCTCTTTAGTATCTGGGTTTACGGTAACATGAGAGAGATTGAAGTTGTCTAAATTTTCAATGGCTTTATAAATCTCATCTTCTTCGACGTAATCCAATAAATCAACTTTATATTTATTTTCAACTTCCGAATCATACGTTGTTTTATGTTGAATAACGTTGCTTTTGAATTGTTCTCGAACAAGTCTCGGTATTAAATTGGCCTTAATTGATTTAAATTTTCTGAAATATAGAAAAAATAAAAAATTAATATCAGTTATTGAGTTTTTATTTCATTTGTTGTTACCTTTTTTCTGCCAAATAATCTAAAACCCATTTCTTGATTATGTAAATATGAGTGTCAAGAAAGTTGTTGTGTATAATGAACTGCGGACATCTGGAAGATAATTTAAATTAGCATTCAATAAAAAAACTTTACATATTAGTGTGAGTATTAGTTACCTCTTCAACATTGAAATGCTGAACGGAATGTCCTCGTCAAAAACCAATTCCGAATTGAAGAAAACTAGTCTATCGTTATTTTGATAATCAATCCCAATCAGATCTTTCTCTGTGAAACGAATAAAAAATCATTATAATCATGAAACAAATACTCGAAAAAATGAGTCCATTTACCCAATACTGGTTTTCCTTTTTTTCCCGGTGTCGATCCATCAGAAATAATATTAGATGAAGATAAAAGACAAGTGATAGCAGCATCACGAATATGATATGAACTAACCAGCTGGTATAGTGGATAATTAGTCAAGGTATCACAGCTGATGACAAGGAAATCACTCTAAGAAATTAAAAATCTAAATTAATCATAACAGAATCAAGTGGTTGTAATCAACAAAAAGACTAACCGAAATTTGTTTTTGTTCATGCATTAATCTTAATGTATCAGCAGTTCCATAATCTTCATCTTTGTTAGGCAGAAGAAACCAGCCGATTCTATTTGTCATTGTTCGTGTATCAAAATGATTGTAAATGGCTTCACTAACAGCTTCTTTTTGGCCCTCATTGATTACAATTGTCACCACTGTATATGAAAAGGAACAGAGAATTAGTAAATCATTTCCAACTTAAAAAAAGACTTGGTTCAATAGTATGTAGCTAGTGGTTTGGTTCAATTCCGATATGCCGGTCAAATCCACAAAGAGGGGAATCTATTTCAATAAAAACTGATTGTCTAGGCTCATCGAAATCAAACCAAATTACGGGTTAATGAACAACTCACCAGAAAACTTGCACGACTCTAAAGCATGTAATGGGTAATAGATCATTGGGCGATTACCAATAGGTAAAAGACATTTAGGTTGTGATGATACCAACTCAGGTATCCTTGATCCTCGTCCAGCAGCTAAGACGATGGCTTGAATACCAAAAGACATGATTGCAGAAATTAATTAAACTTTAATATGAAGAAAGCAAAATAAACCAAACAGATGTGAAACACAACACAAAAAATTAAACCTGTCTTTAGGATAGAAAGCGCGGTTAAATTGAATTCAAAGATTGTATAGTTTTTGATCTATGCGTCCTCTAAGCATTCATGTTTGTTTATCGTTCAGTCAATGTTCAAGTTGATTGAAATTGATCGAAATCTGTCAAATTAACAAATTTATCAGCTTATTAGAAGTCAGATTTTTAATCATTAGTCAAAATTTTGACTGATTAATAGATAGTATCGAGTCTTGATTCGGATTGTGTAAATGCAAAGCTCTGAGCTGAAAAATTGTACCAAAATATTTCTTTAAATGCAGAAACACTTCAAATTAGGTTTATTTTGATATGAATCGGACAATTAATTTTTTTATATTTCTCATTTAAATTGTTAAATCTAAAAAAATTCAAGTAGTACTGGTATCCAAAAGAGAGACTCGGATCTATGGACAACTTGTTTCAGGTTGACTTTCAAACACATGTTTTGAAAATGTAAACACTGCATTTTGATGTAAACTGCATAGTCTTCATTTAATAATTAAGCCTATTATCCAATTTTGTTTGTCTATTCATTACCGTCGTTGTGTTAACTTACAAATGTTCATCATGTCACATCGTCGACAAGTCTTGTCTCTATATAAAGAGCTGCTAAATCTATCCAAAACATGGACACCAATCAGTGTTGAAGAAACTCAAGCTCAACGTGAATACATCAGAGATGAAACTCGAAATTTATTTCGTGCTAATAAGAATTTGAGCGATGATAATTTAATAAAGGAAAAAATTGAATCAACTAAAAAACGAATCGAAATCGCCAAACATTATGGTGTAGCCTATGAAAGACAAGCCTATTATCCAACCGGCTATAACATTAAAACAGGAAAAATTCTTCCCAGATAAGTCTTACTTATCGATTTATCAATGTTTTCTTCCTTTCTAAAAATTTTCTTAAATCTAGTTCCTTTAAAAACTCTAGTTGGATATTACAAGGCATTTTGATGTAGAACGATAAAAGCCAATACAACCAAATCAACTAATTTCAGCTTGGACAACAATTCTAATGAAGCTTCAGACTGGATATTTTCAAGCAGACTGTCAAATATTTATCTACGGAATAGTTTCTTGGTTCTCAGTTTCATCCTATTCAACCAGGCTCTAAGCTGCTGAGAATACTGCCGATTTTGTCTGTTAGATGGAAATTTTATCATTTTATCAAGACTTGTGATTAAATATCGGAAAGCTCATCTGATGAAACCAGTCTATTTCAATGGTTGAAACAAAATGGTTATATTTGACTTTGTCAACGCAATTTAGCTTAAAGAATCAAACTCTTTAAACAATATTTATATAAACTTGTTAATGTTATTTATCTTTATTAAATAATTTGAATTCACTAACAATTTCGATCGATTTTGATATGAATATTCAATCTCTATCGGTTAATTTGTCCCTTCCTTTCGTGTTCAAAATCAACCCTCCAATCAATTTATGATTAGCATATTCTATCAATGTTACGGTCTGGGTAATATAAACCCATTACTTAATATGACTGGTTAAAACATTGTAAAAATATGTTCCATTATATTCAACATTCACTTAATCTCTTAATACTCTGAAAGTTCAATGCTAACAACTAACAGTTAACAGTGGTAACGAACAGACTAGATTAAAAAATCAATATCGATCAATTTTATTAATTTGATTAATGCTTGGGAAATTCAGATAAAGTAAAATCAAAATTGCAAATTAAAATTTGGTTTTTACGATTCAGAAGTTGCCATCCATCCAAGAACCTAAGGTTAATCAAGAAACAAATTTAATTAGAATTGTTTTCAATAATAATCATTCAACAGCAAACAATTCTAATTATCAACAATTACAATTGCTATAATTCATTTTAAAACACTGATTTGAGTGAAATTAACAATCAATCATAAAATTGATACGATCAATCGTGACAACAGCTATTTGGTATCATCAAAAGATTAATCATGTAAAATAATTAAGCTGCAATCTGATGAGAAATGAAGGGTTTATTTAATAGCAATGTTTTAAAACAAAAACATTAACAAGTGATCAATGGAAGGAGAAAATTTAATCTTACAAACAATTAGTCAATCGATCCACTCAAATTGACTAAATTGCTTGTTTAAGTCTTGTTATTAGTGTTGCTTACACTGAGAGCTTTGTTAACAAGCTAAATAGGAAATAATGAAGGAATAATAAAGTTAATCTTTTGGTTGTTGATTAAATTTCTCATTAGAAACATGTTGATGAGCAGTTGAAATGAGCTAATATTAATCAGTAAAAAGGTGAACATTTAAAGTCTATTGTAAGTAGGAAACAAGGAGGACTTCTTGTTAATTGTTGTTGATTTGAGATCATGTCAGTAAGGATTGAAAGGATAGTTAGCGTATTTCAATCTGGTTGATTAACTGAACACAAGTTTACAAAATTTTAATCACTATTTAACCAGATTGTAAATGATTATTTATTGCTTCCTACAGAGTTACATGAAGGTGAGTTTCCTGCGATGACTTGATATTGATCATTTTTAATTGTAATTTGCTTGCTTTTTTCTTCTTCTTCTCCATTTTGCATAATTTGGGTTCGGGTAATATTTTTACAAAAAGCTGTTCACATCTACTATGTGTAGGCTGTAGTTGAGCTAACTGACAGTTTCATCTGATGTTTAACTATGATTATTATTTAATAAATTGAGTTGAACATTTGATTAATCTTCAATCAGATTCCTGAAACAATGGGTTTAATTACGATTTAAAGTGAAACTTGACTACTGATGAGTCTAATGGGTATGATTAGAGATATTAAAAAGACAAATCTGATCGTCAATTAAGCTAGATTTTGATCCTGAAACAGGCAAATGTTTTGTAAAAAAATCTAATTTGTTATTGTTTGATATTTACGTGTCAAAGGTAAACTAAATTGAGCAAAATTGATTGTTGCTGAATAATTTTGTAAGGTATTGGAAAGGTGAACTTATTTTCTGGTTAACTTTGAGTCTAATCCATCCTAATCGATTGGTTAGTTTAATTTGACAATCGATCAAACATTGAATAATCTATTTTACAATATCATACAATGATTAACCAAAACAAAAAATTAACCCAATTTACAGTAATCACTAACATTCTTCCGGGAAATTTACTCAGGGAAAGTTAAATTCGCTCCTTAAATTTTGTACCTTTTCTGAGCAAATTTTTGTGACAACTTGGGTGTATTCAAATCAAATTGAAACAATTAATTGACCAGATTGAAAGCACTATTTTAAGGAAAATAACAATCACTAAACTATTAATATTATAATACAAACAAAAAGGGATGAATGATGATCTCGAATTTTGTAGATTCCTGAATAATATCAGCTAATTGGAGCTGTAGAACTCTGTTGCTCTGTAGAATTGAAATTCAACTTCCAAACGATTTCAACCAATTTTCAATTTTAGTTTAAGCTTTGTAAATATCAAACACTTCTCGGCCCTGATCGATTTATCGATTGTTGAGTTATCCAATTATCAATTACTGTTGATAACCAGGACATGATTTGAGTTCACAGTTCGTTTACAATTTAGCATTTAGTCACAAGTGATCCAGATGTGATATTTGTACCAGAAACAGTCGAAATTGTTGATCGAAATGACATCAAGTCTGGTTGGTTGTTGATCCAATTGCAGGGTAATCCAATGAAATGCTTGGTATTCTCATTTTTCAATGTAACGGTAATTGATAACCTTGATAATCATTTGATTGACCATCAAATTTTAACTTCCTAAATAGTAAAAAAGAACGAAAGATTGATTTTAATTTCATATTTTTTAACAACAATTACAATGGTAAGGTAAATTGAAAGGAAACTAATATAATCGTGACTTAATCAGAAGCTATTTGGATCTAATCTTTGCAACAAAATCAAATCGTGTTTACCTTTAAGCAAATGGGCTTTTAAATAATTTTACTTGTGCTGCTAATAATACTGATTATATTGCTGTTAATAGGTACGATTGTTAGCAAACTAAACTCTTTTACTCTTGAATTTAGCGTTTCTTTGGGTCTGTTATTAACTCTTGATTACTTGCAGTTAAATGAACGAATTGAAAACCTCCCCAAGAATTTACAGATTCAATTTGCTCAGTTTGTGTAAAGGTAACATAATTGAAGTTGTCAGTGAATCACATCCAGATCAAAATGTATTACAGTTATTATATTATAAATATACTGTTGATTAATCAAACCAATTAACCTTGACTAGAGATTGTTGAATGATCAGTAAATTCAGTTTGACTTGGGCTTTAACATTTTGATGAATATGTGCTTGATTTGTTAATGATGATTAAGATAAGTTGGGTGAAAAAATGCTTGAAATGTTGATAGCAAACTGATTAGTTTGCATTTAAACAGCAAATAAATCATTGGCTGATTACTTGGATTGTTAATAAAATAACGGTTAAACGGGTAAAGCGGGGATTTTTACTCATGGGCAGCAATTAATCATTAAAACCTTTGTTGTTTAAAATGGTCTTCTCAATGAAAGTTGAGCTAATTAGCTAGGACAATCAGGTTATTCCAGGCCACTGAATTGGATGGGAATGGATTTCTGCAGAAATAGAAAAAAATGAAAAGAAACTTCTGATCAGAATTTTTGTTTTCAATGACAATTAGGTGACTCAAGTTAATACATTTAGTGACATAATCTGGATACAGAAATGATTTCTCATAATCAACCTACTCATCATTACAATTTATAGACAATTTTGCCTGAAATTGACCTTCGTAATTAACTTTCACTCTCTTCGTATGAGTGTCAGCTTGTTTGGTTTGTTTATTTCTCCTCGACCTTAATTTAGTTTCAAAAAATTATGAAAGTAGAAGACACCTTCGCAAGTAAAAGATGATCAAGAGACTCTATTACGATGAGAGTGATGGTTTATGATGGCGATGATGTTGACGATGATGTTCACAATAATACCGAAAATGGTTTTTCAAGAACACGCTAAAGAAAGAGAGAAAAGAGAGGCAGAGAAAAATGAAAGTGATTACAACCAAGAATTGTACAAGTTCATTGATTTGTATAACACATATTGTATTGTATTTCACTTACCCATAGTCAGTAATTACCGTTATTACGATTACCAATAAAAACACCCTTACCATCTAAGTACAACAAATGGTTATGAATTGAGATGTTTGTTGGTAGATCACTCCAATAAACGCCAGGTATCGCCTTAACAGGACAATAAACACCATTATTACGTTATATTCAAATCGACACTGATAAATTGAATAAGCAATAATAAAACAAAATTAGATCATAAATCGCAACGTTACACATTAAACAAAATTCAAGATTCATTAGATAGAAAAGCTAATCCATGCTGGAAGCATTTTAGCGCCATCTTTACAAAGGACAAATCTCTGTCTATTTTAATTAACCCTTGATTTCGTGAGATGGCGATGGTGAAACAAACAATCGCTTGGTTTCCAACGTTTTTCATGAAAAGTACTTTGAACAATTTACTTGATTATGTGATTTATTGGACCCTTTTTGAATCGCTTTTGGAGCTGTTTTGTCTCTCCCATGGCCTGAGGTGTTTGAGGTAATAGATTACAGGTTGGCTTGAGTGCAAAAAGGTCAATTATGGATTTACAAATTTAATCACAAATAAAGGTTTGTTTTCTTCTTATTTTTCACTAATACCTTATACCTTTTTCATGCCTGTTGTCAATTAAATATTGATTAACTCAATGTTTCAATAACATTTATCCATGTTCACACTTTCAAAGTGATATAATGATTAATTGGAGGCTTCCTTTTATCAATCATTTCTATATAAAATAATTATGACGACCAGCCAAAATTGATTGGACATTAAGAAATGGTAATTATAAGAAATTGAATAAAGAGTAATAGTAATACCATGCATCATGAACTTGCTGTTAACCCTTATAAACATCAAAATTGAATGCCATTCAATCTTAATCAATATTGATTAGAATAAGATTTATTCAATTCATATTTAATCTACATTACTTTTCTTTCTCTCTCTAGTGACTTTTTGATGTTCTTGATGACAACATGATAAAGATGTATTACCAGTTCAGTTTAATTAAACAATTGTCCATTATAATCCTTTTTTGTGATTACAGTTTATTATTATAACTTGATTATATTTGAAAACTTAATTGACCCAAAGATAGCCTTGAAACCATTCACAGATACCGTCATTCAAATTATTCAATTATCCAGGAAATAAATGAACCTAAATTAATATTAATAACATTATGTTTGCTCTAATATCAACTAACAGGCATAAAATGCTAAAAATGATTTGAATAACATTTCAATTTAACCAACATCTAATTACATGACTATAAGCTCATGCTGTAAGAGTAAGGTTGTTGATAGGTTATGGATTATTAACAAAGAATCAATTGATCAACTTTTCGCTGCCCTTTTAATCAGTTAACTTAAAAATTAGAATTGGCAATTAAACCTTTAGCCTTGATTTTGAAATCATCAATTATAATTGTAGTTGTTAGTATTTCGTTAAACCTGCAATTTAATGGAAAACAATGAATACAATCAACTCATGAGAATCATTAATTAACCATAATCAAAGCAGATAAATGGCAGAAACAAATGGTTTACATTAGCATGTAATATGTATTGTTTCAAAGTTATAAATTTCAATGTGAAACAATCCAACAAATTGCACTTGGATTAATTTAGTAAAGCAAACATATTTACAATAAAATTATTTGCTTACAAAAAATACGTTTGAACACAAAACTGGCTTAAAATCAGATTGTCATCACGTTAACACGAAAGCCATGATTAATACAAATAAACCTCAAGATCAGGAACAATCAATAATTATCGTACAAAATAAGGCCAATCTAAAACCATAGGTTCTTGACCAATGAACAATTGATTTCAATCTTTCATCCAAATGGAAGAGATGTTGGAAGATTATGATGGTTCTGGTGATCCTGATTGATGGTGATGATTATGATGATTGTTATATTAAGCCGTAATAAGGGATGCCAAGAGATTAAATTTGGAAGAATATCTTGAATCACTAATCTTAATTGACTCCTCAGGTAGCCATATTAAACCATGAAAGATTCTTCCCAGGATAGCCATTTTGTGTCATCTGATCGCCTTATTTAACCAGAAAATACCAGAAAATCGGTTAAATTCATGATATCCCGATTAAATTGAGAAACAAGTAGTTAAAAATGTTCACAATTTTACATTAAAACAAAACAATAAATACCTGATAATCCTTTGAATCCAGTTAAAGCGAAAGCTTGATCGTCATCTTCGAGAGCTTCCTTGAATGTGTACATCTAAACACCTACATAAGACACATTTGATCTCGCCCTTTCAATCTCTCTTTCTTTCCATTCGTCTTATCACTTGTCATCATCTACTTTCTATCTTCAATCTTCCCTTTCTTCCTTTCTATTTCTCTCCTTTACCGACTGTTAACTGATAACTAATAGGTTAACCGTCGCCCAAAAATCAAATGCTTTTCCCGCTCAACATTTTATAATATTAATTTGTTTTACTTTTACTTTTTTGTCTTTCTTTTTCTTCTCTGTCTATCTCCGTCTTCTCTCTTCTTCTTCTCGCAACAAAATAACAATTACAATCTTAACGTTAAACGCTCACACAAACACAATAAATTACTCACTGGTACCATCAGTTTGTCCGTTTGACTCAATCACTTCACTTTTGTTTTACCAAACACTTTTCTGGAAGTCATCTTGCCTTCCATCTAAAATATTTCCCTCTCAATGTTTTTTCCCAATCTACCGGCCAATCTTATCTATTGTGAATCTAATTAACCGTTGAATTGTTAATTAAACCTTTTATCATCGCCATCAATAACCTAATCAACTGTAACAATAGTTTCAACATTGAATCATCTTATTGGATTTAAAAATTAACGGATCTTTACATTTGCCCTTTTCTGGTTCCATCAATGTGTTGAACCATTTTTCTGGTAATTTTTTCGGTTAGTCCTTTCCATTTCATCTTCAGCTCAACTTTAATTTATGTGAACCATTTTTTTCGCTGATAAATCAGTTATTTTTCACCAAAGCCATTTGAATGTTTCTATTGGTAAGTTAACATCTCAATAATCACAATAATCAATGAGAATTCCAATCATACCATTTAATTGTAACTTCCTTTTAACCACAATCAATTGGGTGCTACTCTTGAATTTAATACGTTTTTTATAGTAGATTTTAATTCTAATTATTAGTATTATAATAATATAATCTTTTAAAAATCATAATAATAATAAACAGTTAACCCCCAAAAATATTTAACCTTGGATTAGATTGAGATTGTTAAAATTAAGAAGTAAATCAAAAGAAACTAAACATAAATGAACTCAATCAGAATATGATTAACTTGAGTTGGTTTATTTTTTCAAGCCTCAGGGTAAACTTAACTTACCAATTTATTTCAGTTTGTTCATCATGTTCATATTCTCATTCAATTCACTATTATTCTCAATTCATTACTTGATTATATTATTACCATCACTTTTTTAAGCCAACCATATAACTGTATCAATTTACCATGGTCTTTGATTGTTACCAATTTCAATGAATACTCAGTATTATTGAGCTTATTGCTATCACCACATAAGAAAGCAAAATAAAACTCCTTCAATACTAACATCCACTCAATTAGATAACATTTAGTCTACATCTAGTTTTACTAAATGAGATTACCTGATTATCAAATAATGACCATCAGCTGAGCTTATTTTAGTCAAGTTTACTCATTTGAATTATAAAATTGTCTATTCAGACAAACCTTCAATTGGATATAGTTAATAGGATCGGACAAAACAAAACAGTTATGCAAAAAATGTATCAATTATTGAACTGAACCAATAATCAATCCCAATGACCAATAATCAGTTTAAAAATTTGAAAACTAAAAATCGTTGAAAGACCAGTTTTTGGTCAGTTTTTTACCCAAAATTTTCATAAACGCAAATGAACAAGAAAAATTTAAGGTGTTGTTGGGTAAAAATAATGATAATAATTTAAACATGGTTACGATTAAGGCGTGTTGAGTACGTGTTGAAAAAGCTTTACTTTTTCACTTTCGCTTTTCTCATTTTACTTTCTTTTCTGTCTCCCTGTATTGTTTCCCTTTCTTTCATTCTTACTTTAAATCTCTCCCCCTGTTGAAGGTGTGTAAGGTTTTTCCAGTTACAGTTGCAAGTTGACCATTTTAACTTGACCAAAAGTGGACCTTTCAATCATATTTTCAACTCTTTTCTTCTCTCTTTCAATTTCTTCGCAAATTTCATTCAAACTTGTTTCACCATTCACTTTGAGCCGCTAAACTCAGTTGCTATTATTTGTTTTTTTATTTCAATCTTATATCATGATACTAATGATTATCTCCTCCTTTTTCTCACCCAATTATCTCAAATTTGAATCTCTTTGAATCTGCAAAACATTTGTTTCACCAATTATGATACTTATGGTTGAGTTTGTGTTTCTAGTTATTAAACAGTGTTCAATCCATCAGTGATTATCTAATTTGTGTGTTCAGTTATTTGATACGTTTGTTGGTCAACATCAAGATTTCACAATACAATACTTAATGACCATTATGATTGCCATTGTCAACTTTACTTAATAATGTCTTCTCATATTACGACCTTTTGGTCAAATCTATTTGTGTCCATCAATTGAAACCGGTTAAATTACTACAATTAACATGGTATGTAGTCGATATCTTTGTTTTACAATTTAAACCCAAACTGAATCTTTTAACACATTGATGTTGCATTTAGCTTGTTAATAACTGCAGTTGATTAAATGCTAACTCGACGTGTGATCAAATGTGAACCTAATTGTTAGCAACTGTGAACAATTAGCTAAAATTGATGAATCGATAAGCAAATGTAACTCAATAATTGTTGAATGATAATTGTTGAGGAAAGTTGAAATGTGTTTAACACGTTATTAACCACAAATGATGGCTAATTAAGTCTACTCCTTATTAGGATTCATTTGATTAAGGTTACATTTGTTCATATGATTGTGAAAAGGTTATCAAGGATAATCTCAAAATCTTGACCTTTAATCATTGATCATAAAAAATATCCAAAGTCAATCCAAACTGATCAACAATAACAGTTGTTTCTGATAATCCAATTTTTGATGATCCAAATTGTTGATCAACTATCAACCGAAGCTAATCAATTTTTAACATTTCATTTGGGTTTACATTGAAACTATTTTGCTCTTCATTGTTTCACTTTTGCAGCTTTTAAATATACAAAACCTTTGAATCTTCAACCGATTCTCAATGTGATCATGATTAGGTTGAATTGATGATTAATTTAAACGCACCTTAACTGTTAAACTGTGTCGATATCAAGGTCAGTTAAATGAAGAACTACGATTTTGTTCATAAGATTGTTTCATTTTCGGGTTTTGTTTTCCTTTTTTTTCTCTCACTCAGCAATCTCTATTGTAAACAAATCTTATTTACTAACTGTACTTTTATTATTATGTCTCAATTTAATAATGATAAACTTACCTTTTTCATCATCATCATCATCATCAATAACAACAGTGATTTAAACATTACAATTATAATTGAAAACGCTTTCAAGTTTCACTCTAACATGTTCATTTCACCTTGATCGACCTTTTCAGTTTTCATTTCAACTGTTAATTTCATAACAATGTTTGATTGTTGAAATGAAAATTTAAATTTCCTTGTTGATAATACTATAATTTGTAAGCCTACTCTTCAATTGGCTATTAATTTTAATCTTATACAATTAACCGCGTGTTGGTCCATTACAATCAATTAGTGTAACAATTCACATTCAAAGATTTTCATTGTTTTAACTTCCCTTGAAAAATCTGTTGATGTCCATTGTTGCCTATTAGTTAACCATCAGTGAATAAAAATATAAATTGAATATTAATCAAACAACGCAATCAAAATTGGCTACAAAATTTCTTGTCAACAACTTGAAGCCTGGTTATTATGTTGGTTCAACTCTTATTGTTATTAAAATTGTTACGATTACTTATATCACTTATTATGCGTTATTTAAACCATTAAAATTGACCTGCATTCCTTAACTACGGACGACTCTCCTTGGGTAAAATTGAGAGTAATGTAAACGATTTAAATGTTGAATCTAAATAAAACAAAATCAATCTTGATCAACCTTGATTAGAATCTTATTTAGTGTTCAATGTAAACAGTTAACCAAGCGATTGCCCATTTCAACTAGTTCACATTTAAACGTATCACTGCTAATTGCCACCGTGTAATATGTTTATGATTGCTATTTATTTATGTTTTATCAATTTTCATTGATTAAGGCGAGTAACCGAACCCAATTGTTGTCAATCAACCCAAAACATGTATATCAACGCCTGACAATCAGAAAGCCTGAAATCTATCCAACCAACAACCAATCAATTTCCACCAATTAATAACAATGCCTAACGATGCCAACCTTTTCATCATTAAAAACAGCCAACTAATTGTTTCATTTTTTTTCTCTCTTTAATTTCAGGCCTTTACAATTTATTTACTAGCCTTTGCTGTTAGCCTGGTTTTACCGAGTCCATATCATTTTGTTTTGGGAACCAGTAATGGGATCAACGGAACATCAACCTACAATTTTGGATATGATACTCGAGATCATCCAGGTGGCAGTGGATCGGGTGCAGTTGATAATGGACCTCGGTTAATGAGGGAGGAAACTCGTTTACCTGATGGTACCGTTATTGGTCGTTATGGTTATACTGATCCGTTTGGTGTTTTCCGTCAAGTTAAATATGTTGCCGGATCAACGGGTTACTATGCTTATGAAGATGTTACTGGAGGCTCAGGTGGATCAACATCATTACCACTCTTTTTTAAAGCAACCGCACGTCAAAGAGATCTTGGACTTTCTGCTGGAATTGATTTATCAGCTAAATTTAATCCTCCTCTCTATCATCCAGAAGCACATTTAGCTGAAACACCGTCGACGACTCCAGCACCCTCCACGCTATCTCCATGGGAAGGTTCATTTGGGGCTTCAATACCATTCAAGAAAATTTTATCTCCATCTTCAAAACCAAAGGAAGAACCATCCTTTTCACGTTCACATCATCACCATCAACCATCTCTCTATCATCGTGATTATCCATCGTCTTCCAACAACCAATTGTCAACCTCATCAACATCATCTTCTTCTGAATCAACACCTTTCACACTTTCCTCTTCAAGCTCAAAACAATCACGTCTAACTCATTCCCTATCACCTCAATCATCGCATAACCAAGGCCGTAATAATGAACGGTTAACCTTAAATAGAGACAAAGGATTATTCACGACTTTATCAGCATCTTCATCAACTTCCTCTTCTGGTTCTGTTGTTAAAGAAACTGATGATGGTCAATTGAGATACACTCGACCACCTAAAACAGCTTTTCAATTTGACTTTGATCAAGCCTCTTTGATCAAGAAACACATTCCCGATCAAAAATCTGACGTTTATGGTAGCTATAAAGAATCCAATCTAACTCCAATCAAAAGTAATTCAAACGATGAAGATGATTTAAAAGAATTAGAAAGTTTCAGGATTCCAAGTGGCCTTAACATTCACCCTTCATCTTTATCTAGAAGACGATCATCCTCATCAATCTCATCATCCAGAACCTCCCAATTGAATAAACTTTCCCCATCACAACCACAATCCTCATCTACTCCACCTCCACCGCCATCATCAACAACAACAACTGTAAAGACACCGTCTACCTATCCATCAACAGTAACAACAACAACATCAACAACAACTGAGGCATTAATAAATCATCCGATTTTCATCAGAAATCAGGTCAACTCTGAACATTCCAATGAAAACGAAACGGTTTCATTCGATGAAAATGATAGGCTACGAAGATCTGAAGATGCAACATCTTCAGATAATAACCTTAAAAACGATACTTATTTACCAACAATAAGTATTTCAAGAGAACCTGTACTTGAAGAATCATCTGAAGATGATTTAGGTGAAACAGAAAGTGTTAGAGTAACCTCAAGCAGCAGCAGTAGCAGTAGTAGTAGTGATAGTAACATTGGTGATATTTACAACTTATACTCTAGAGAAATCAAATCAACTAGTTCATTAGCGCCTTCACCAATCAATCTTAGTGATATTTCACGTTACCGTGAAGCAACAATACCAGAAGTAGAGATACTGAGCACCTATGGAACGAGATTGAACAATCCTATTGATGGTCAACTCGAATCTTTAGGCTATTATGATTCAAGACTTTTAAGAGGCCTAAATTACAATGGTAAGTCAATAACCATTTTTCATTAACCATTATAAAAATCCTTATTAACAGCTCAAAATTTATTTGAATTAAAATTGCAAATTTACATTGTTCTCATATTTCTTTGCTCTACTTATCACTTTAGACTTTAGCCTCCAAACTCAACCTGTTTATACTCCTGTGATTGATACTTCTTCCTCAACGAGTCCGACAACAAAATCTTCTGTACTCGAACATTCCGAAGATCTGAATAGAACTGATGATAAAACTCTTGGAGATGATTCTTCATTAGAATCGGCCAATCCATTGACCGAATCAGTTTCTGTTGCAATTTCATCGACTCAATCTTCTGGAAATGAAGAAAAGGATGAAAAATTGAATGAAAAACCAATTGAATCAATTTTGAACTTACCAGATCAGTCATTGACCATCACCATAAAACCCGAAACTACAACATCAATGCCAACAACGCCAGTCTCAGAAACAATAACTGAAACAGTGAAACCTGAAGAACCAGTAACATTTAATCAAGCTGATAATTCTTATTCTTTATTAACCGATCAAACTCTTAAGGTTGCTGATGGAAATGTTAAAGTAACACCTAATTTAACCCATAAACAAGTTATTAACAATCGATTAATAACTGGTTCAACTAGAAAATCACAATCAGTTACATTATCCTTACAAACGGAAGGGACAACATTTTCATCAACATCAACTTTACCTTCAACAGTAATTGATAAATCAACTGTTTCTAGGTTAACTGAAGTAACAACTGAGATTAAAGCATTACCTGAGATTATAACAGATGAACCGACAACATTATCACCTTCAACACTGCCCACAACAATATTATCTTCCTCATCATCCTCATCATTGCCAACAACAACAGTAAGCTCAACAATACAAATGAGATCTTCTGGTTTGGATGATGTAACAACAATTAAACCTGATCTTGGTTTAGTTGGCGATGAAGTTACGACACCAATGGCAAGTGTCACTTATTCAAATGAAAATAATCAACCAACTACTACATCTACATCAAAATCAACCATTGAAGATTCATCAACAACTATTGCTGAAAGTCCGTCTTCAACTGTTGAAAATTTATTAACAACAACTGAGGCTAGTCTATTGTCAGCTGAATTGACAAGCAAATCAATCCAATCCAATTGGTCTCAATCAATCAACAACGATGTAAGACCATCATCAACAACAACATTTTCACCTTCAACAAATGATTATACTGCCAGTGAAAATATTTCAGGTGAATTCCCAAAGTTGCCAAATGAACCAGTTAATAATGGAATCAATCATTTACTTTCGCCAATAACCAAGGAAAAAGATGAATGGCTTGAACGCATTTTGATTAAACAAAATTCCTCCCAAGATGAACCTCATAGAGTTGAGACTCGACTTGAAATTCCCAAAGATTCGAGTAAACCAATGAAAAAAATTGTTAAAATTTGGTATAAAAGAGGTAGAATGTTCCTCTCCAAACCTTCAACATCGAATGTTCAGCTAAACTTTACTAATTCTAATGAAGGGTCAGATAAATTGCATAGAACAAAGATAATCCGTATTCCTCGAGGACACAGACCTGAAAGAATGGGCTATCGTAAAGGAGTATTTCTAAATAAAATACCTATAATAACAACAACTGCAGCAACGACAACAACAACTTATTCCGATAATTCAACAACAATTGCATCAATATCCACATCAGCTACAGATGCAACAACAACTAATGTTCCTGTGTCAACTCAGGAAAATGAAGAGTCGACAACTCTGTTATCAGCCATATCAACAGAAAAGGCTTTATCAGAATCACCCACACAGTCAGCAACTGATGAACCATCAACAATTTCAACATTGCAGCCTACGACGATAATTTCATCAACACCATCACCATCGTCAACGTCAACTTCAGCCACAATTACAGTTATAACAACAAAAGGCACAGAATCACCAGAAATCACTAATTCAACTCAACAACAGCCATCATCATCACCATCTCTAACAAAAATGAAACCGATAAGCCTTAATAATCCATTTTTATTATCAACAATCACTACAACCAGTTCACCATCAACTTTTGGCTCGATCATGACAGCTAAAGGTTCAGACCTTACCACACCAGTTTTACCGATTAAATCAACGCCACTACCAACTACAACAATGGCATCAACAATAATTACTTCAACCGAGTCAGCAACTACAGTTTTGCCAACAACAGTTTCACTTTCAACCAGCGATAATAATCCCATTAAACCTTCAGCCCTTTATGTACCTCCAATTGCTAGTTTATTGCGCTCATTAGTTGGTAATCAAGCTTTAATTAGCAAAGGAATCGGATTCAATTCACCTCTAGGTTTAGCACCAACACCAAGAAAAAATACATTATCTTCTAATCTCTATATTCCTCCGATTCCTGCTGGTGGCGGTTCAGAAACCAACTATGAATTATCACCATCATCATCCTCATTGAAATCTAATAATGAAAATGAGTTTCATTACAATAAGCATTTAATTTCAAGCAATCATAATTCACCAATTACTCGATCAGTCGGAATTATCAACATGGAAAAGCAACCTTACCATTTACCGCTTGGTTATTTTCATTGAAGATTGTCTCAATAGATTGTTTTGATAATTTGTTATTGGTATTACAACCTACTCATTTTTTTCATACAAATTTATTATTATTATTATTGTTATTATTATTTTCATAATAAATGTCGATCTTATTGATAAAGATCAAATCAAAAACGAGTAAACTTGCTTACAAAACAATTGGTTCACATTTTATTTCCTTTTGAAAAAACAACATTTGATTGTGTTATAATCGATAAGATTTATTGGAAATTAGAACCATCTATAACCTTAATTAATATTAAAAACCGAAGTTTTGTTCATTCCAATATCAAACAATTGGTACCAATTAACTTACACATTTCTCTACAATAATCTTAAACAACTGAAAAGCTTGTATCCTTTCAGATTTAATCACATTTAATAAGTCAGATATTAATCTGAAGCTTATTTCAAACTGTTACAATGTATAAGATGTATCCATCAACACAATTTGAAATTAGGTTAAACAAAGAATGCTTCACATAGATAATTAGTTGTGCACAGATGACAATACACTATGATTATGAACCAATTATGTAAATGTTGATTCTAGTTAACTTCAATCAAATCAAAAATTGAAACATCACTATTAGTGCAAATACTTATCAATAGATGGAGCAAAGATATGAAATTGTGGCGCCGTAAAAGCTGCTTGACAAATAACTTGTAACGACATTGACACAAATTGTGATAGATTCAATTAAGATTATCATTAAATACCGGTCTAGTTGCAATTTCAAACTATACTTTATTCACTCGATTGTTATATCAGATTCTAGAAAGCTGTTAACCATTGAATTGTGATCAATCTCATACATCTAAATCTGAAGTCGTTAAACTTTATCAATTTCAACTTACAATGCTTGTTAATATAAACTTTATTTTGATAAGATGCCAATTTTTGATTATAAATAGAGTTGTCAAAATTATTTTGTAATGAAACTATAATTGTTTGTGTTTTGTTTAATTTATACTGCCAGAGATATAATCAAATAAACTGGCAATCTAAATTTATGGTAATTATAACAAATTTCCCCATTTAACCTTGTCCTTAAATTTTTAATTTGAAATGTTATCCGTCACTTTCAATCTTCTTATTTCAATCATTGATAAACAGCTAAATGATGAATTTGAATTCCATTATTGAATTGTATTTCAACCCAATTAAGTTGAAATCTCATAGTAATTTAGTCGCAATGATTGAAAATAGAAGAAATGATTTCCAACAAAATAATTGGTGGATCTGGTAATTGAGAGCTTCATAATTGTTAGACAAAATTGCGTATGTTATCTGTCGGTATTTGTCCCATTAATTGTATTTTGAAGCAACTTAATAACACTTGAGTAGCGTCTACAATTAACGATTTCTTACTTAAGCTCAAGTGCTTCTAATTATTTAAACAGACAAAATATTTTTAATTTTCTCAAGTTTTAGGTTCAATTTTTAGTTTAAACTTGACTTAAAATCTTTGTGAATCTATGTCAATCAATGAAGTTTCAAATTTCCCTGGATAGCACTTACTTGATGTTGCTGAAACACAGTGTTGGCTCAAATAATTTACTGGAGGATGATTTAAAATTACTTTTGGGTCTTTGAATTACTAATTAAGTTAAAATTGTCAATTTGAAGATCAAATTACTATTAGTAGAGTTAGAGCGATAAAGTGAATAAAGGCTTCAGAAATTATATTAAGCCCGCCAGAAGCTACAGTGTCTCTGGTGATGCTCAGATTAACCCTAATCAGCTGTTGTCACTTTGGTTTAAACACGAAATGTGTATACCAGTTATTGTTAAATAGTCCTTTTTTAATTTATTAGTTCTTGTAATATATTTTCAACTGGTCAATTTTAACTTATTAAATACAACACTAATATAAAATATTGTTTTTGTCAAATTAAAGTCTCAATATTTCTGTGATAAGGCTACATCTACCTTTGGGTGAAAGTACAAACACATCTGGTGACCCTTATGTTGTAAAAAGATTGTGATAAGTGTTCACTATTGCTGCTATTCACTTGTTTCATTGTTTATCCTAATTTTTTTCTAGTGCAATTTAATTTATTGTTTAGACAAACCTTGATCAGTGTTTCATTTTATTATTTCATTTCAGTGAAACTGTGCTTTACATACTAAACCTCCTTTGTTTTACCAACATACAACCTAAGTTATCCTGTAAACAAAGAAATATCCTGTTGTGAGTTGGATAAAAATTGTTGGCTACAAATTACAATGGCTAATCTCAATTTGGAGCCCTTGTTGAAATTCAGTGAGATCTTACTGGACCCTAAAACGGAGAGAATACCCCTTTCTGAGTGGTTGGATAGCTACAATAGTGCAAAAGATGGCCATTTGAAGTACATTTTGCATAAATGTATTCCGTATACTGATTCACTAAATTGTCAAGCTATTCTTGACCATGTTGAGGCTGATTGTCCTTACGAGAAATGTGATTTATTGAGCCAGTTAATAAATCTTGGAAGCGCAGATCAAGAGTTAATCATGGAATGGTTACTTCTCCAGGTTGAAACGCAAACACCTCGGTGTAAAGGTCATTGTGTTTGCAGTTTAATCAAGCTTGCCACCGAGATGATTAAAAGAAAAATGCAATGGCCGATAAGCTCAAGTATCAACCTACTTAAACTTGTCAATAATCAAAGATGTGGTCTCGATTGTTACCTGGATTTTATCTTGGTATTAATTGAGTCGAAGTTAAATGATCATGGTTATCTTGAAGAATTACTCTCTGTTTTGGAGTCAAATCTTAACCCTAAAGATTACCTTCCTTTAGACGGAACGGTTGACGATCAACCAGAAATAATTTTTAAAGAAATATCGAATTCTATGTTACTACGAAAACTTTTGCTTCCTCGTTTGATCATTTTATCACAATTGGGTCCCACAAAGTTGGAGGTGCAATCACTGAATCAACAGATTAAATCTATGGAGGACCTGATTTCCAATGCAATTCACTGGTCTCATCATCCATTTATTGACCTGTATCTCGAAGAGGATTCAATGATGTTGGAATGTCTCAATTCATTGATCAAGGTGCTAGCTCAGACCAATGAGCCTGCAGCTCACATTATAATGCAAGCATTTCTGGACTCAATCAATCATGATGTCTCTATTTACATAGAATGGTTATCTGACCCAGAAAGCGCTGACAAATCTCTCAGAGTCCTGTTGACCTATCTTAAATTACCAAATATTAATTCGCAATGTTCAGCTATGGTTAAACTTTTCTTTAATCATCTATTCAAACGAATTGACGGTTTATGGAAAAAGCAGCTATTCCCTTATAATCCAAGTGCCTTGCTCAAGTATCAAGAAAAATTTTGATAATCGTAATGGATTAGCTAATGTAAAACTAACTTTTCATTCAATTACAACTATTGACCAATTAAGTGCATATAACTTACTTTATTCATATGACAAACGACCATGCTGATCATTGACCTCATGGAATAGTCAGGAATATCGTTCCGTATTTCAAACTTAAATTAAAAATTTCTTACTTTTAAATTTACTGTACATTTTTTCCCTCGAGATCAAATATGGCAAATTAAAAACTGATTTACCTGTTTGACTCATCAAAAGATCGGTTAGATCGTTCTAATTCATCGTAAAAATTCAGAGGATCTTTGAACTTGGCTAAGAAATATATTCCAATGGATCCAGTTCACTCCATACAAGCAATCATGTTAAACAATTCACTTTGATCATCAAACAACTTGATAATGCCGTGCAATCTACAGCTTTTTATTGATGTTTTTTTTACCATACAAATTATTGTAAAGGTTAACAAGCTTTTATAATTTAGCCAGAGGGTGATAAAACTTCTCATCATGCAGATGGAGGAAAAAGTTGGATATTTCAAACGTTTAATCGTATAATGTATGAGTAGTTTAAATCCAAGAAATACCATAGAGAAGCAAAAGCCTGAGATGTTATTACGAAAAGAGGCAAATAAGAGAAGCAAAAGATGATGATGACGATGAAAAGCAACAAGGAAAACAACCTTCAATTTTATACTATCCTGTACCACTGATTCATTGGAAAGATGGAAAATTCAAGAGGAAAGAAGAAAACCAGTTTTTCACCATGAAATTTTCTCTCCCTCTCCCTCTGAGCAATCTGATAGATGATTCTTGCCTACTACAAATAGAGAAATAAGAAAAGAAAGAAAGAGAAGAAGAATACCAAGCAACATCTTATCGCCAATGAATTTTTCTAGTTTAATATCAGACAACATCATCATTTTCTTTCTTTTTACATGAAAAGAAACTTCTCAGGTCACTGTACCATGAGAAAACAAGTGGAAAAATCTTATAATCATCAAGAAAATGTTCTTTTTTGAATAATTTATGCTTGGTTTGTTGATGCTGTTGAGCAACAACAATGGTTACAACTAAATGTCACATGCAATGCAAATGAAGGCAATAATGAACGGCGACTCGTTTAAAATGAACCGACAAGTTGAAGAACTGGGAAACAAAATGAAAAGTCAACACGAAAATAACCATTTTGAGATGATGTTGATGGACATTTGATGATGATGATGATACAGTCCAAAATGATTATAGTGGAGCCAGTCTTATCAAGTTAAAGTGAAAGTCTCTGGAACCATAAAAACTTATGTAACATTAATTTGAGAGGTTTACAATTTTGTATTATTATTGTGAAACTATGTAATCGCAAAATTTGTTACACCCGTGTGTGTGTGTGGGTGAGTAAAGAAAGGCGAATAAAACAATTGGAAATTTACAAATGTTGAACACAAAAGAATCAAATGAGTTAAATGAATGGCTATCAAAGATGAAACGTGAAAGGATGAAAATTAAAGCTAAAAATTCTGGAAACAATAGTCTCTGAATTTTTTGATAGAGCTGAAAGTGTTGAAAGAAAGCTCTGAGTTGATTTGATTTATGCATATGAGTTGAAGTCTGCCAAACGCCTAGTGTATTGAAAATCGGCAATTTAGAGTCAAAGGCGAAAAATTATATTATAATAGAGCTTGTGTGCAAATAAAGTGCTTAGCTAAGATAGTAGGTTGGCCAAAAACTCTATCGTTATTTACGTTTTGAGGTTAATTAGGAGTTGGTTTTAAATTAAATTGAAAGCAGAGGAAACGAGAAATGAGACAACTACATTAATATGTAAGAATTGTTTTAACAAGACTAACAAGTTTCGCGTCAATGGATAGTGTGAGTGTCGATTGTTGAACAACCCTTTTTTGAGCAAGTTCATGATGAACAGAGGAAAAATTGAAGGCAGAAACAATTGGATGAATCAACATGGAACATGGGTAAAGAGAGAAAGAGAGGAAAGGATGGAAACAATGAAAAATTGTGAAGATATTGATGAATATGAAACACTAATAATAAGAGGGAAACATTTTCTCGATAGCTTGTGATGTACATTAAATATAAACGTTGAGAGCAAATATGTTTGCTTTTTTTATTCAATACTACAAGGCCACAGCTCGAACAAGTAAAGTATAAAAAAAGAGTTCTATGTCCTTTTATGACAATAGGCCTATCAATATTAAACCTGTCAGTCCATAATAACAATAAAGTTGGAAACAAAGGTTAATACATGAAGATTGATGTGCAGCAGAAGCGATCCAGTATTACATTATCACAACACTCATAAATACCGTATAGACCTGAAAAAGACAGTCAAAGACTAACTAAATCAAAAGTGTCAAGACAAATTACCATCAAAATTATCTCAATGATTAAAATTAAAAATCAAAATTGAATTGTTTTCCCAATAAAACCTTTTGATTTACCCGCGCTACTCTTTAAGTTGCTAATGACATCACCTTACATTGAAGGAAACAAAATGTAATCTGTAAAATTAATAAGTCTTATTGTTATCTGATTTTTACTATTAACTTAATCATGAATTTTCGTGTTCTTGGTATTTTCATGATTAAATTGTTAACTTAAATTATTAACCATCTCAACGTTTTCCTTTGTTAGGGTATAAAGAGGTTTAGTGTAACCATCTCGATGTATTGTTTTGTTTTTGTTCATCTGTGCTTTTTTTCAATGGACACCAATTGACTCCTACATGGTTTTGCTTAATCATTTAGACTTTAATACATTGCGTTAATTTTGTTGTTTCATTTGTTTCCAAGCTTTTCTATTAACGCTCAATTGTTGATATGATATGCTCTGGTAACCATGGTATGAATACATTCATAGTTTTTTAATGTTACCTCAGTAAGGTAACCTTAAACATAATCATCATTCTATTCATAATACGATTAGCTTATTGATAATTATAATAAACATTGCTTTTCCTCTGTAAAATTGAAAGGCTTTAGATTAATGTGTTTGGCGGATGAGAAGCTCAATAACCTTGATTAACTTGTTTTAATATTTGTAATGTCTAACATATCATAACCAATTAAAGTCTACTTGATCAAATGTAATGACTAATTAAATGTTAATATTTTTCACCCAGAAAAGTGCATCATGATTAACTTAATTTGCTGTTTCTGCCTCTTTGATAATCTTTAATTTGTTAGTTCTCTGTTTTTTTTATCTGAATTTATCTTGTTCAGTAAATGAATTCATGATTGTATGTAAAAATAAAATGATAAAACGGGTTGAAAGAACTGGTTAAACCAGATAAACCTACTCATTGAAGATGAGTATCTAATTGTCCCAAGCATGAGTATTCCATGAGGTAAAAACTCATTAGGCACTAGATAACATTGAATAATCCAAATATATACACAAAATTGTTACCATTGAAATGTAACTAAAAAGGATGAAACTTGAAAATACAAATCACTTGAATGCAAACAAATCATCTTTCAATTGGATCCTTTCTGTTCCCTGCAAACAAAAGTAAATTACGTTACAACAAACCATTAATACAATTTTCTGTTTACCTTTGAATGTAAAAAAGAGTAAAGATTCAATATTGTATCAGTGGTAAGTTGAACCAGAATCAGAATACAGTAAAATTTGTAAGATTCAAGAAACCAAACATGAACTCTACTAAAATTGAATAAGTCTTCCAATGAAGCCAAGGCAATTACCAATCGAAAAGAGCTGTAATTTGAACTTCATCATTGATGAAACATTACTTACTCGTTAGCTCAATTGGCCTGTAATATTGATTGTAAATTTGGTCATTTTTTATTTATTTCTCAATCAAATCGTTTGATAGTGATTCAGATGAAAAGCTAGTTGAAATCTCATCTGACAATTGAGACTGGTTAGTTGTTGTGAGAATGGAAAAATGAATTTTCTGGTTTTCTGGTTTTCTGGTTTTCTGGTTCAACCGTGTTTAACGTTAAGGCAAGACTAGACTGAATTATTATGATTATTTACTGTGTTCATTTGTTGATCAAATGTATTCAAGGTTAGAAGGTTCAAGCTTGAGGAAGTAGCTGGTTAATTGTGAATATGAAGTAAACTTAATCAAGAAAAAAATTAACCTTGAATTTGCTATTAACATTACATAACCAGAAAAGAGTTTTTTGGCGATTTTTTTGAATCATCATCTTTTTCGTAAACATATAATTTTACATGGCTTTTCGTTTATCCAGTAAGTTCTTGTACTTATTAAATTGACAGGAAAATCATTGGGACTTGGCATTTTCTGGTCTCAAACCAACAAGATCCAGTTGATAAATAAAGTGAGAGAAAGAGAGAGATCAACATGACCAGTTTTTTGAGTGAAGATTAATCTAATAATCTTATAAATATCACATTTTGAGAAGCATAAAAAGTCACCAGTTTAGCAGAAGATAGCATGCACAGGTAAACCCTAGAAAAGCACCATTTTTTTCTTATATAATTATGTTCATTACTACCTGTAACTGACAGACATGTTAACAACAACATCAAAATATGATACTAATCATAAATGTTGACCATGTCAATCACAAATCAGGCAAGCTAAATAAAAACGTAAAAAATTACTAGAACTTACTAAAATATAATAGAACAAAAAAGAAATAAAAAACCAGAAAAAACAAGCTTTAGAACACAAAGTGTACCAGTAAACAATATCAAAGCTAATCGAAAGCAGAATGACCAACAAAGGATGAACCAAAAACCGTTTCAGTCCAAACCAAAAAATAGACACAAAATTAAAACCAAAATAAAGCAAAAATTGAAAAAATTGATGAAAACCCAAAAGCAACATAAAAGAGAAAAGTGAAACCAGCTAACAAACCAGCCAGTAGATGGCGTTATCAAACAGAGTAACTGAAAAGTCCAAGGACTGACATTTAACTGATAAAATTTCGTAGCAACGTACGTTTGACAGAGAATTTATTGACAGAGTTTCAAATCGTTAGCAAGTCATTCCCCAGTTATTCTCAAGGTTACAGGCGGAAAGAAAGGAAAAAGGCAAATATAACTTTACTTTCTCTTCGAGTTCCCTTACTCAATCAGTTAGATATTGTGAGAAGAAGAGAAAAAAAGAAGAAAAAAATGAAGTTCTCTGAGCTTTTCAGACACACTCAAACTGAGACTCTTCTCTCTTCCCTTTGTTCACACAAACTCACTAGCGCATTCTCTTCCTCCCTCCCGCCTTTACTAGTCCCACTCAACTCACTTTCCCAATCAAACACTAACCTTCTCAATAAAAAATCCCTCACCCTTTCCTTACATCTCTCTCTCTCTCTCACTCATTCACTCATCATCTTCATCTTCATCACTAACTCACTAACTCACTGGCTCACTCCAGGCGTCTCTCGCCCTCTTTCGTTCGTACGATAACCACCAACGTCAGAAAACAATATTTCAAAGACTGACTTGGTTAGAAGTTGAACGTCAATATCTTCTCTCTCTTTCTCTCTCTTCTCACTCTTGTATATATATCCACATATATATCTAAAGTTATATCTTATCTATGTTATGTACAAAAAGGATAGACCCAAATTAAGTGTAACAGCACTTTTATACCAAACTTCAAGTCCAAATACTTGGGGCCAACCAAATTCACCTTCACCAGGTTAGTATTTTTTAAATTCAATGCCTCTTATTGACCTTTACCATACCTTTACCAAATAAAAAGCGAGAGCAATCAATAAGAACGTGATGAAAGTTAAACTTATGCCCACATGATGACTCTGAGGGCTTTACAATTCAAGTCAATTGTGAATCAACATCAATTTTTATCGTTAATTGTTTAATCTCATCTCTTAATTTCTTAATTTTTCATGTTTACTTTTCCTTTGGTTTATATTAAGCGTCCTCCAGTGGGCATAAGTTTAACTTTCATCTTGCTCTCCTTCATTACCTTAATCTTTCAATTGAATTGACTATTCAGAATAGTATTTCAACGAAATTTTTTTCGGTGTCAGAAGATGGCGCGAGAAAGAGACTCTTTCTTTTTACTTTCTTTGCAAATTTTTTACTCTCTTTTTCTGTTTCATTTCTGTTTCATCCTTTTCAATCAATATATCAATACATCTTTACAATTTATAAAGTTCAAAGTATGAAATTTTTGCGGGAAGATTATGAGCAAACTAAACAGGTTCTAAAGAAAATTTTTACATTGGATGAAAGTTATGATTGAACTACGATTGAAAACATAGTCAGGGTTTGATCAGAATTCAGGTTACTGAGAAATTAGCGTTTAAACAGGGTAAAGAAAATGCAGAATCCGTATCTTTTACTATTGACTTTGGGGGAAAAACTTTTTGGTTATTCAGGTTAGGGTTTATTGGTTCATTATGTGTAAGAGTAAAGAGTTAGGTGAAAATTCTGGTGCCTCAACTGTACAGAAAGAGACCAATGTTTCAACTTTCAACTCGATTGTCGATGAATGTTGATCAGAGTAACTTTTTATTCAAGAAGTGGAATCAGTTTTATGTCTTCACAATCAAAGAAGGTTCAACTCTCAATCCGAACGAAAAATTTTTAGTTGTGCTCAAAGGATGGCTTTTTTCATTCCAAAATGAATATCATTAATTTGGCAAATCTAAAGATTTCAACTTTTGGATATCTTATTCTGGCAATGTTCCTGAGAAAGTCATGTTCAGGGTGGTGGGACAAACAATCCGTATTCTAAGGCATTGTGGAGGGAAGCGAATCAAGGGCATTTTTTCAATTTAATGACGTTATGCTTTGGATCACTTATAAGTGCCAAAACTCTGACTTTCGAGTTGAGAGTTGCAACCTGGTGAACTTTCAGTGACAAGAACTTGAACCATTTGTGTGATTAAAAAGTTTATCTGATTGAAGTTTATTGGTAAAATCACTTTCAAAGCTCAAACAGATTTCATTTTGTTCAGCTGTAGAACTAGATTTTATTTTAGTTTTTATTTTTCGCATTGACAATGGTTTTTCATCAATAATTTGAGTCTTTAAATGTGAATTGAATTTATCGTATTCAGTGAAAAGAGATTTACAATCAGTCATGATCAGAGGCTCCGCTTGTCAAATTAAAACAATTAATATTAGACAAGACTTTTTTGACTGCTTTTTAATGTATTTGATGTGTTTTTAATCGATTTCAATGATTTAGATGCTTAGATTTCTCATTAATGATGAATTGATGATTTAAAAGAAAAATGTCATTTTAACCAACAAAATCTAAACTAATCAGGCGACGGTTTTTGGGACTATTGTGGTTGCAATATATTTCTGAATTCATTCATTTTACGGGAATTCACCTTAACATAGTGCAAATGGCAAATAAATTGTCGTAGTATAATGTTGGACGAATCTACTGGTAATAAAAATAAAACAAATTTATCATTAAATTAATTGTTGATATGATATGCTCTGGTAGCCATGGTATGAATACATTCATAGTTTTAAATGTTACCTCAGTGTGGTAACCTTAAACATAATCGTCATTATATTCATAATACGATTAGCTTATTGATAATTATAATAAACATTGCTTTTCCTCTGTAAAATTGAAAGGCTTTAGATTAATGTGTTTGGCGGATGAGAAGCTCAATAACCTTGATTAACTTTTTTTAATATTCGTTACCAGTTATTTCAAGTCTATTGTTCAGTTCATTAAAACTCAATAAATTTTTCTTTCATTTTCAATCGATTCAAGAAATCATGATGTAAGTCATTCAATATAATGGGAAAGTCTTTTTGATATCAGCCAATATTGTGATCAATACTTAAACCTTCGCCAATCAATTCCGATGATTATGGCCAAAAATGAATCATGTTTTAACTTACAATTAATAATTACGTTGTTGATAATTTGTTGTCAACTCATTCTCTACGTTAATTTTACTTTTTATTCAGTATCAAATGAATGAACAAAAAGTGAATGCAAAAATAAAATGATAGATCGGGTTGAAAGAACTGGTTAAACCAGATAAATCTTCTCATCGCAGGGGAATATTCAACTTATTAGACATTGAATATCAGTAATTTTCGTCTGCATTTTATTCAATCAAAATTAAGCATTGAAGCTATCTGTAAATTTTCTGGCCAATCTAATAATATGAAAGAATAGTTGACTTGAATTTGTGTGAATCCAATAAGAACAAAGATTAAAGCATTAATCTTTGAATAAAAAGGCATCTTTTCATAAACTTTGAAAGTCATGTATAACGATGTAAATATTGCTTATCGTTTTCAATCATGTGTCCAATGGATGATAGATTCGACTCGTTTTACTTGGGTCAATCTAAAATGTTGCTTTATCTCGATGATAGAAGATGATGATCATCTAATCAAACCAACAATCGTTTTCCACATCGTTAAATATTGAACATAAAACCAGCTTGAATGAATCCCACCACTTCATGTTACTGTATGCATTTATATGAATTGAATTCTTTAACATGGAAGTTACTTCGAACCAGAGATCATTACAAACTTTTTGGACTCTGTTTTAGTCTTATTGAATAATATGATCCATCAACATGATCATCATCTCTGAAGTTTGTTGTGCAACTCATGTTTATAAAGATGTGTGAGAGTCAAGTCCACCTTGGATTCTAGTCTCAAACTTCAGACGAAAACCGGAATTCCTTGAAGGTGGCCTTGCTTTATCAAAAAAAAGTTTACGTCACTTAATACAGCAATGGGTATTTAAGCTAGAAAAAAGATATAATAGTTGAAATTAGCAACCAAACACACCAAAAAAAGAAGATAGAGAAAGAATAAAAAATGAAAGGCAAGATTCAGAAAGTAACGATGATGATGATAATGAAAAAAAGGAACCAAAGGGAGTAGACTTATTTGGAGACTAGAGCCAACAATTGTAAAATTTTAACTTAAGCTACTAATCTAATTATTGTTTTTTTTCAAAATTTTAACTAACAAGACCAGCAACTTGTAAGAATTTTACAAAATTTAATATTGATGAACATGAACAACAAAAGACCATAATTTCTCATCCTTTTATCGTTAATTATAAAAACATCAGAGCAAAAATTCAATCGGAATCATTCATATTTTTCTGATGGAAGTATTAAAACTGCAATAAAATGGTCTAGTAGCTTAAGTTAAAGTTTTAAAAATGTTTACTTTAGTGTCCAAATGAGTCCAAACCGTTTTACTTTAGTTGGTTGTACAACAAAAGAATTGAAAACAAGACTGGAAATGATGAAAAGTGAGACTGAATTTTTCTTGCTCATTTGTCTGTATTCAACTGAATGAATCTTTCCTTACTTCACAATGTAGTATTATTTAGAGAAAGCAAGGTAATCCGTTTTTTGCTCAAAAACTGGCAACTTTCTTCCTTTCGTTTCCATGTCACTTCCTAGTAACCTTGAAATTAATGTCTGAAAAAGCCAACGTTTGGTTGAGACCAATGAGCTTGATTCCCTGTGAATTTGTAAACACGTTTACATCCATGCATAATACACACTTTGCTGACCCAGTCCATAATCATCATCAGTAGCAACAGCAAAAACAACAGCATTTACTTTGTAATTTCTTCTCAAGGTAGAAGTAAAACCAGAGAGAAACATGATTCCTTTTCAAACCCAAATCACCTTGAAATTAATGTCCTTGCCACAGCCTAAGTTGTCTTCCGTTTCCGTATTCCAATGGTTTGATAATAATTAAATCATCTAGAGTTACAAATGAAAGATTCAGAAAGTTAATTTAGAGTCAACTGTCAATTAGCTGTCAGCCTTTCACTTTATACAGCGTCAGGTTTACTCGTTTACCTTAATCCCTTTGAACTTTAAAAATTGAGATCAACGCATTTACAATATGAAATAATCCTTTTTTTTCTTGGTTCATCTTTTGACAGTTGCTAATGGAAATACCGTTGGGCTACCTGGTACTCCTGGTATCAACTCACCAACTCCCATTAGCGGACCCACAACGTTAACTTATCCTGGTAACGGAGATATAGGAGGAGGATTAAACAGTACTCAATATACACCAGGTCCACCAAGTAACTCAATCAGCTTACCATCAACACCAGTTGCCTCACCTTCACCAACACCTCGTTATCCTCCAAATCATCCCTTGAGCGGATCTAAACATCTCTGTTCAATATGTGGTGATAGAGCATCTGGTAAGCATTATGGAGTGTACAGGTAAGTGATTATAAATAACCAAAATTGGCAAAAACTGGCCGGTGTTAGACAAAACATGAATACAGCAAACAAGACAATAAACCTTGAATAAGAAATACTTTTCAAACTTACTTTTTTTCACTTTACTGTACACTACTCTAATCTAGACAGATTGAACTTTCCGAATAACTTAGCTAAGTTCCAAGATTTATGGACGATTTGGTTGAAACCAAAGTCAGTCTCCAAAAAGACAATTAATAAGATGACGATTGAAGCAAATTTAAGGTTTACTCTTTATAATATGGTGAATACTGATTTAATAGTCAGCATTGAGAACCAATTCATGTCTATCAAAATTATCATCAGCAATACAAAATGAATTAATTAGAACATGAATCTAAATAATTGATAAGAGGAAAATTATCAAAGCAATAGTTAACAGACTTCTCTAACTAATATCATAACATTGAAGGGTATATTAGAGTTTCGCTCCTGATGGACAAGAAGAAGATCAAGAAAAATTTCACTGTTTGTGTGAACTAAGGCTGGTTTAGGAAATTTTGCCAGAATATCTATCGGGAAGCTCCGATTCCATTAATTACAATAAGAAAATAAATGCATTTTAGAAAAAATTAAAAGAATTGATTTTAAGTTTAAGAAGAAAAGAAATCTGAAAATAGACGTTAGAAGTTAATTATAAACCTCGAACTGATGAGTTGGTATTTGATATGGAGAATCTGTCAAAAATGGCTGAATATTCTTTTGGTTTCTTTGCTTGACCTTTAACAGTCGCGTCATTGACTTCTATTTTTCGTCCTTCCACTGTAATACCATCTAACTCCTTTTTGGCTCTCATGGCATCATCAGAATGGGCAAATGTGAGAAAACCAAATCCTTTTGAACCTCTTTCATTGAAAATAATTTCAACATCTAAAATGGGTCCATAAGCACCAAAAAGTTTCCTTAAATCAGGTTCTCTGAATCTAAAAGGAATATTGCTTACATGGATTCGTTTTGGTGATCTATCATCTCCACTTGAACTGCAACCACCAATACTTTCACAAGAAGAAATGGAAGATCTTTCAAGAGATTTATGAACAACTAAAGGGTGTCTGTATAATTATGAGCAGAGGTCCATATGAATAACACCATAGATATTATTTTATTGTCTTATTGTCGTTATATTAAAATATTGTCTAATTATTCTGACCAAAAATTGGTGTTGAATGTGGCTATCCTTATCTTTTCATTATTTATCTCGAACCAATTAAATTTTGTATGGATTTAGACCTCTGTTCATAGTTATACAGACACCCTTTAATTATGTTTCTTTTACCTCAGTCTGATACCTTATTCCATTAGTCTAAATACACTTTTCCGTTTCCTTTTCCTTTTACGCTGACCATTCGTGGTTTCTTCAGTTTGATGATTTTTGATCACCAATCTTGCCCATTATTAGACCATTTGATAGGGTTTGTTTGTTCACTTTCAACCCACCAATTCATCATTTTTGGATCATCGCTCGTCAACGCAAATAGTCTTTACTTGTTGAATGAATAGCACTTCATTTCCCGTAGGATATACACTTTTTGTTTCCCATTTTCTGCTCTGATGATCACCTTTCCTTGTAAATGCACAACTTTCCATCTTTTGACAAACTTGATTCCTTTCTTTATCCCTGATTGAAAAGAGAAACAGTTCATCATTAAGTCTGGTACCTGAACCATGGTAATTTTCATCAATAGACATTTTCCCCTCATCATCAACAAACTATGAGTTCATCACGATGAGTGAATAGGAGTAAATGCAAAATGAAAATTTACTTTAAGGCAACAAATTCAGCCGAGCTTGTATTATTTTATTGTTTCAAGTTGAGCATCATTTATGACAGCATTTTCCACTTCTTTATTAATTGTTAAATTACTTACCTTGTGATATCTTTACTGACAAGTTTCAAAAAGTTGACATTACTGACAAATAACTTAAAATCCAATCTCTTTTTTTGTAGATCCAATCATTTTTAAATGAATTGAGCTTGATTCGACATCCAGAATTTGCAGCTCAAATCCAGAACAATTGTCTAATTATTTTTCATTCTCTACGATATAAACCAGAAAAAAATCAATAATGATTTCGATCATTAACAATTAGATGAAATTAGACCGTTATATTGAACCAAGATGCTCGGATACACTAGTAGTCAGGGTTAAGTAAGAAAATCGGACATTTTTCTTCGTAGTCGCCATCTAACAAGATTCATCTGAGACCTTCAAGATGGAATTTAATTTGTCATAGTTTGCTATTGTTTAGTGTCTCTGAAAACTGTTTATGGCGACACTTAAAAATTAACTTAACTGTGACCCTTTTTGTTAACTTAACTCTGACTACTAGTGTAATACCACTTTTTACTGGTTAACCACAGGTTTTTAACATTAATTGATGTCAACATACAGATCGAATAGATTACCTCCTTGATTGTCCTGCAGGATTTACTTCAGATCACTTCACCATTTAAAAGCTTAGCGAGTCAAATACGGATGAGTCTCCAAATGACAGAGAAAACAGTTTTAAATTTAACCAAATTAAATTAAAACTAAAAAATTGTACAATTGTAATGAAAAATTTAGTTGGTGTAACAACTAACTCCCTCTTCTGTCAATAAATTTAGTGACTGATTATGTAAGCGTCTGTATTCAATAGATGGCGTGAGCTTTTCATGTTTCTGAAAAATTTTCATTGAAATTGTTTTTGTTTGAAAACTGAATATCAATAATTAATTGCTTTTATAATACAAAGGTATATCAATTTTGAATATTTAACTTATTGATTTTTATTTCTTTTTATATTCACAGTTGCGAGGGTTGTAAGGGTTTCTTTAAGAGAACCGTTCGCAAGGATCTTACTTATGCCTGTCGTGAGGAAAAAAATTGCATTATTGATAAACGCCAGCGAAATCGATGTCAATACTGTCGATATCAAAAATGCCTCATTATGGGTATGAAACGTGAAGGTAATGTATTGCTAATTATTTTCTGATCCTCTTATAACTAATTAACTTCATAACTAAAACACTTGCCTTTGGTAATTACTCTAGAACCTGCAAACCTGAAAGGTTTAAAGTATTAGATAGATTTATCTACACTGTAATCCTTTTCTTGAGTCTACTTAGCCCAAAGACAATGCATTTTGGAGTTTAAGATTTGGTTTGAGTTGAAAATGGTTTTGGGCCAATATTTAATTATCTGTGTTGTACCTAACAAACATTTTAACAACAAAGTTATGATGTGAATAGAGAATAGAATGGAAGTTTTGTGAAATCTTTCTTAAGCAAGAAAATATTCAAAGTTAATTTACCCTAATAATCCTGTGAACATCTGGTCATCTTATTAAATTTATTTATTGTTTCTTTCATTAGCTGTCCAAGAGGAGCGACAACGGAATAAGGATAAGAATGACAATGAGGTAGAGAGCACGAGTACAAGTCATAATGATATGCCAATTGAAAGGATTTTGGAAGCTGAACTACGAAGTGAACCTCGAAATGATAATCTTGATCTCAATGTAAGTATATTGGGGAACAAACTTGTTTACCCAAGAAAGTGAAAGTTTTTTGACTTAAGTTACGCTAAAAAGGAAAAGGGAAGCAAGTCTTTAAAAAATTAGCGAGAAATGAATTTGCAAAACCAAATCTTTTTACTTAGGAAGTGATCTTTGACAGAATATTCAAAAGCTTTTAGTTCCTTACTTAATTGAAAATGCTGAACATGCAAAAAGATTGCCTCTAATCAATCCGTATATTCAATTATTAATAATAATCTTCTTTTTTCCCATTCTTATTATGAATGTTTACCAACTAATTAAACAACTAATCAGGATTCAATACCAAACATTTGGCAAGCAGCTGATCGTCAATTATATCAATTGATTGAATGGGCAAAGCATATACCGCATTTTTGTGACCTTCCAATCGAAGACCAAATAGTTTTATTGAAAAGTGGTTGGAATGAACTTTTGATCGCTGGTTTCTCTCATGCATCTATGAATGTTAAAGATGGTATTGTTTTGGCCACTGGACTTGTGGTACATCGTAATTCAGCACATCAAGCCGGCGTAGGTGCTATTTTTGATAGAGTATTGACTGAACTGGTTGCCAAGATGAGGGAACTGAAAATGGATAAGACTGAATTAGGTTGTCTTCGATCTATTGTACTTTTCAATCCCGAAGCGAAACATTTAAAATCAATTTCCCAAATTGAACTGTTGAGGGAAAAGGTTTATGCGGTTTTTGAAGATTATTGTAAATCAACTTATCCTGAACAAGCAGGTCGCTTTGCTAAACTGTTGCTTCGTTTACCCGCTCTTCGATCCATTGGCCTTAAATGCCTTGAACATCTCTTTTTCTTCAAGCTCATTGGAGATACGCCTATTGATAAGTTTCTTCGTCAAATGCTGGAAAACACTTCCGACCATTAAATTATAAATCTATAAATAAATTGCTATTCTATCACTAAATACTATCAATTATTGTATATTATTATTATTTTCATCATTATTAGCACTAGGAAACGCAGCGATCAACTGCGTATGATAAATTAAATTCGCATTTAAAAGATTCAAATTCTTAATGAACTTATTTCAGTTTGAACAGTGTTCTCATATGTGTTAGATTTTGCAAAAATAATGTTGCAAAAGATGTGGATCCTGGCCCAGTCAACCAATTGAACTTACCTAATAGTATAGGTGACCAAAGGACAAGGTTCAACTTATATTGTTGTTCAACAACCAATTGAACATCAACTCAATGCTATAGGCAAAGGCTCGTAACCTTACCTAACATAACTAGACCTTGCTCAGTAGGCAATGCCTACTGTCGATATATTGCTAAAACAATGTTATTTTATTTTATTTGGGAAAATCATGTCAATCGATTGTCAAAGCTTATGGTCTTTTCGAGTGAAAAAAAGGAACTAAAAAAGATAAAAAGAGTTGAGAAGAGAAAGAAAAGGCGGAAAAGATGCAATTATGTTTTCACTCAACTTGGTGTTGCCTAAAATAGATTAACTAACAAAGGGTTAAAATTGTTGACCAACATGACCAAATATATCCTTGTGCAAGGTCCAAGGTTAACCCTTCTCTCTCTCTCTCTTTCCCTTTCCTTTCCTTTTTACTCTTCTTCACCTCATTATAATCTTCATCTTCCATCACTGACCATAACCACTTTTAGACATCATCATCTTTCTGACCCAAAGGTTTCAAAAGCACGGTTAAACTCAAGTAATAGAAAATGAAAAACTCTTCATTTCTCTTACAACCCTTTCTTCATCCTTTCATCATCTTCCGTCATCATCTGGTTCTTTTGTGTTTGCATGTGTCTGCTTGACCATTACTTATGAAATATGAAAAATTGTTTGTTATCCAAACGCTGCACTGAGATGGACAAACAAACGGACTGGACAAAAGATTGTTATAAATAATAGTTTTCTTCCCAATATTTCATCCATCCAATTTAAAGTCAATATTTTTCTCATACTGAGTGGGTTCTAAGAAAATTTCAGCATATGAATAAACTAAAATTTCAAAAATAGTCAAAGCTTTCTCGGAAATCAGGTTACCCAGAAATTGACTTTCGAGTTGCGAACGGTCATCGTCATTGTCAACATTATTTACTATTACTAATGATGATTGCTCAGTGTAAAAACAGAACTAATTGAAATAATGCAAAATAGATAATTTTTGAAAGTTTTCTGATAAAACAACTAATCACTGATAAAGATATTGACTTAAAAATTGAAACACTTAAGTCAATAGTCGATGAGTTAAGGGTATGTGCAAACGTATTGCAATAATATCATTTGGTACTCAACCATCTATGGCAGTCTCTATGCAATCAAATATTAAATATTAAATCAAATAAGACAAACCATACATACACTGGAATTGACCTTTGAAAGCAAAGGAAAAAACCTAAAAGTTGATTAATTTATCAATGATATTGAAAGTTAAATGAAGTGAAAAAGTGTCCAAATTATATTGTTGATTGGTCAAGTACATAAATAACAATGTTTAACATTAGATAACAATAAATATTGGCCTTTTTGGTGTAACAATAAATGTTGATGAACATTAAGTTTGTCAAGAGTAATGTTTATCTGCACAAATGAGGAAATAATAAATTGCTTTGAGTTTATTTTATTGCAGTAAATCGTTATATTAAAGGTTAAAGGAGGTTTCGATGACCACGATGAGGATACTGGAAATAGGTAAGAATGAAAAAAGAAGAGAAGAAGCAATTGTATTTCCGATCAATGTTTATGTTGACCAGAAAAAAGGTTTACAAAGACAGTGTTGAATGTAAGTTTCAATGGAAGGTTAACTCAGCAACAGGCAATACTGACCATTGGCCATCTCGTCAATAAGTCCAACTGTTAAACCTGTAAACCTTACTTCTTCTTCTCAAACTAATAACTCCTTTTTCACTTGAATAACTACTTTGCTATTTTCAGCTATAATGCAATCTATGATAATAAACGGTTGAGGAGGAAGGCAAAGGGTAAACAAGAAGAGGATGAGAAAAGACGAAGAATAAGAAAAAGTGTATTGAGTTGGTCATTGAGCAGAGAGAGGGGAGAGGAGGGGAAGATGAGAGTGAGCAAGGGTGGCCAGGAATAAAAGAAGTGAGTACTTTACTTGATCCTCCAATTGTCATTACCATTTTAGCAACTGACCATAACATTGTCCTGTTTCATCAGCTCTTAGCTCACAAGTCTCGTATTCTCGGTGCCGTTGAGCCTTTTAACATCATTTAAGTTATCATCATCATGAATCATTTTCCTTTTGGTTTTAAATTTTCAGCTCCAACCCCACCAGAATCACCACGACATTTTGTGTAAGTATCAAGCTTTAATTGAAATCAAATGACTTGTTATTAACCTCATTTTAACCTTTCTTTTGTACACAGTGATGCACCATTGGATTTAACTTCATCAAGCAATTCACCTTCACCACCGACTCTTATGCTATCATTGCCATCATGCTCATACCAGGTGCCATCATTACCATCATGCTCTTATCAAATGCCATCAACATCATTTAGTCATTCATCGCCATCAACATCCAACCCCAAGAAAAACAAAAAATTTGATGATTTTGAAGAAATCGCTACTCCAACAAAGCGGACCAAGAAAAACATAATTATAAATCAAACGGATTCAAACCAATCGGCCCCATCGCCAACACCTTCATGTGTATCATCTGTATCGTCTACAAAGAAAAGAACCAAAGTTCCAGATGAACTCAAAGACGAAGCTTATCGCTTGAAACGGGACAAAAACAATATTGCTGCAAAAAAGTCTCGTGATGCTCGACGAGCTCGAGAAGAAGAGACACAAGTGAAAGCTGATACACTCGAACGTATTGTACTTATATTAAAGACGGAAAACGAAATGTTGCGACGCGAAGTGGAACAACTCAAGGGTTATAGCATGGACGAAGAATAATGTTAATTGTATTAACTTGATTAAGGTTTCCTCAATTTTTTGCCTTTTACAAAATTATCTCATTTATTACGATGTCTTTCAACAAGGTCAACTTTTCTTTAACGTTCCATTCACTTTTGTATTGTTAGACACTTTTTTGTCTAACAAACTCTGGACAATTGGATATTGCTCAATTATAATAAATAATTTTTTGTAAAGTATTTGTATTGGTCATTCACTAATGATTGAATGCTCAAAAGCAAATACTGTATTTTGTGACCTTCAATTTGGAAATCAAGAAATTTCATTGTAAAGTGATTCAAATGAAATTTTAATCGCTATTTTCTTGCATCGGTAAATGGATGTTAAAACGGTATTGTTTTGGCCACTGGACTTGTGGTACATCGTAATTCAGCACATCAAGCCGGAGTAGGTGCTATTTTTGATAGAGTATTGACTGAACTGGTTGCCAAGATGAGGGAACTGAAAATGGATAAGACTGAATTAGGTTGTCTTCGATCAATTGTACTTTTCAATCCCGAAGCGAAACATTTAAAATCAATTTCCCAAATTGAACTGTTGAGGGAAAAGGTTTATGCGGTTTTTGAAGATTATTGTATTAATGAATCAACTTATCCTGAACAAGTGCTGGCCATTGAACATTGACCAGTTTCTTCGTCAATTGCTGGAAAACACTTCCGACAATTAAATTATAAATCTATAAATAAATTGCTATTCTATCACTATATACTATCAATTATTGTATATTACTATTTGCATCACTATTAGTACTAGGAAACGCGCACGATAAATTAAATTCGCATTTAAAAGACTCGAATTCTTAATGAACTTCTTATTTCAGATTGAACAGTGTGCTCATATCAAGATTTTGCAAAAAAATTGTGGAGAAAGGTATAATTCATTGTAATTAATGTCGATTGAAAGGTTCTAGTCAACCTCAAAGCAAAATTTAATGAAAACTAATGTTTCTTACAGTTAATTTGTAATTTGTTAAAAGACTATTTTTCAAAGTTTCTACAGAAACAAGAACAACAAACTCACTGTTATTTATCAAAATGAACTGATTTTGTCCAAAATATAATTACAAAGTTAACCTTTATTTTAACTGTTAAATGATGCATGTGAGTTGAATCCAATTGTCGCTTTTGTGTAAAATCTTATCAAATAATTAGTCCAAAACATTGCGGACAATACCTTATTGATTGAAAATCATAGGGATAGCCAAATTCATGAAAACTCAACAACAGATTGATCACAATCTTCTATCTCTTTGTCCAGTAAACTAATTGAACTTACCAAATAGTATAGGTCACCAAAGGACAAGGTCCAACTGTTCAACAACCAATTGAACAACAACTTAATGCTATAGGCAAAGGCTCGTAACCTTACCTAACATAACTAGACCTTGCATACAGCCTTGTTAGTAGGCAATGCCAACTATCTACATCTATCTGTATATAGTGCTATAAAACAATGTTATTTTATTTTATTTGTACGAATTACGCCAACCGATTGTCAAAGTTTATGGTCAGTTCGGGTGAGAAAAAGGAACTAAAAAAGATAAAAAAGAGTTGAGAATAGAAAGAAAGGGCGAAAAGATGCAATTATGTTTTCACTCAACTTGATATTGACTGAAATAGATTGACTAACAAAGGGTTAAAATTGTTGACCAACATGACCAAATATACCCTTGTGCAAGGTCCAAGGTTACCCTTCTCTCTTTTCCTTTCCTTTTTACTCTTTTTCGCCTCATTATAATCTTCATCTTCCATCACTGACCATAACCACTTTTAGACATCATCATCTTTCTGACCCAAGGGCTTCAAAAGCACTGTTAAATTCAACTAAAAGAAAATGAAAAAACTCTTCACTTTTTCCATAAACCCTTTTCCTCATCCTTTCATCATCTTCCGTCATCATCTGCTTCTTTTGTTGTTTGCATGTGTCTGCTTGACCATTACTTATGAAATATGAAAAATTGTTTGTTATCCAAATGCTGCACTGAGATGGACAAACAAACGGATTGGACAGATTGTTATAAATAACAATCTTCTTCCCCATATTTCATCCATCCAATATAAAATCAAAATTGTCGCTGAAAAAAAACGAATCGCTAATATCGCTAAAATATTGTCCGGTTTAGTTTCATTCGAAGTGGAAAATGTTTCACTTTTTTGATTTTTGTTCGTCTCCAAGTCTCCATTTCTGGCTGTAAGACATTTGTTTGGCATTAATGAACAATGTCAATCTGTATGTGATCATACAGGGTGCAAATTAAGTTTCTAGGCAGTGGATGGGAAATAACGGACTAAAATGTATTATGCTCAGAAACTTTCTTTTCTTATTATACGCTGTGTAAGAAGTCTTAATTGACCTTTGAAAGCAAAGGAAAAAACCTAAATGTTGATTAATTTATCGATGATATTGAAAGTTAAATGAAGTGAAAAAGTGTCCAAATTACATTGTTGATTGGTCAAGTACATAAATAACAATGTTTAACATTAGATAACAATAAATATTGGCCTTTTTGGTGTAAACAAAGTAACAATAAATGTTGATGAACATTAAGTTTGTCAAGAATAATGTTTATCTATGGATATTGATAGGCTAATTAATTATAGTTAATTAACTCCGTCAAAAGATGGTCTACATGCACCTACATCGATGCTCTTGTGTCCTTAAAATTATCGAGTCTATTGGTTCAAGTCAAACTTATTCAAAATTGAAGCAAAAGTCAGTTGTAAAAAAACAAAAGTACTTTTTGATACCCTAATAAATCTGACCATTTAAGTAGTTTTATTTGATTTAAGCAGCTTTGTATTTGGCTGTATTGACTTTGGCCGTTTTGGACTTGGCTGTTTTGGGCCCAAACCGATTAAGCAGTAGATTCAACTTTCAATTCGCGGCTGTTTTCTGTTTCCCCTCTACAGCTCTACATAGTGATTTCATCATTTACTTATCTGAAAAATCTGAGTACTATGATCGTGATGAACAAAATGAAATTTAAGTTTGAACTTTGGTAACGATTTCATTGAAAACCTTCGATCGGAAAATTTTTTATAATGCAATATATGATAATAAATGCTTCAAGAGGAAGCAAAAGAGTAAACAAGAAAAGGATGAGAAAAGAAGAGGAAGAATAAGAAAAAGTATATTTTTGAGTTGGTCATTGGGAGGAGAACGAGCAGGGGGAGGATGAGAGTGAGCAAGGGAGGCTCTACATAAAAGACCTATTCTTGGTCATCCAGATCATAATCATCATATTCTTGGTTCATTTTGACAACTGAACGTTACTTACAACTTGTGACGTTGTTAGTCTTGGTTATCCAACTCTTAGCTCAGTCACAATCCTACCGAAGGTGTTTTACCATCAATTTGAGTAATCATCTCATCATCTTTAATTTATTTTCAATCAGTTTTAGTTCACTGGAAACTCAGTACATAATGAACACTGGAAATTTTTTCAACTTAGGAGCTTCAGCACCAACACCACCAGAATCGCCCCAAAATTTTGTGTAAGTTTAACTTTTTCATTTGAATCAAATTACAGGTTTTAACATTAACTTTTTAACTCTTTTTTGTTAACAGCGATTCGCCACTGGACTTAACAGCAACATCATCCAACTCCATCTCATTCCCTTCGACATCAAGCACGGTTCCATCAATTCCTTCGACTTCGTCTTTTGTCCCATCATTCCCTTCGACATCAACCTTTGTTCCATCAATTCCATCAACTTCGAATTTCGTTCCATCATTTCCTTCGACATCGACTTTTGTTCCATCTTTTCCCGAAGTTTCTCCTTCAACATCAACAGCAACAGCGTCACGAAAAAAAAGATCTGTTCCATGTAAAAGAAAAGTCGTCAATTATCGATCTGATTTGGCTGCAACGCATTCGAGCGATAGCTTATCACCTTCGCCACCAAGCCTAACGGAATCTTTACCATCAGTTTCTCCTTCACCAACACCTAAGAAAAACAGACAATCGGATACAATCGACAAAACGTCTGATGAATATAGAATGAAACGGGATAAAAATAATATCGCTGCAAAAAAATCTAGAGATGCTAGACGAGCACGTGAAGAACAAACAGCTTGGAAGGCCGAGCATTTGGAACTATACGCAATCAGGCTACAGGCCGAGAACGAAATGCTTAAAAATGAACTTAAGCGGCTGCAAGAGTCTAACACGCAATAAAACTTGAAACTAACACGAGCTGCAAAATAAGACAAGAAATGGACACAATCGTGAAAATTGTTGACCAAATATACCCTTGTGCAATGTCCAAGGTTAACCCTTCTCTCTCTCTTCCTTTACTCTTTTTTGCACTCATAATCTTCATCTTCCATCACTGACCATAACCACTTTTAGACATCATCATCTTTCTGACCCAAAGACTTCAAAAGAACGGTTAAATTCAACTAAAAGAAAATGAAAAAACTCTTTATTCCTCTTTAAACCCTTTTATTCATTCTCCCGTCACAAAGATTGAATGTTTCTGGTCCACCTCAAAGCTAGATTTCAATAAAACTGATTAAAACAATTTGAAATTATTTGTAAAAAGACTATTTTTTAAAAGTTTCTACAGAAACAAGAAGCAATCAGATTTTCACGATCTTGTCCATCAGCAGCCACAACTTCACTGTCGTTTATCAAAAGTGTGCGATCAATTCAATCCTCATTTAAACACCCAAATTCTGAATCAGAAATTTTGTCTGATGGGCAATCTTTGATGAAGTTGACTTCGAAATCGGTCATTTGTTCATGAATTAATGAATTGATATTTTGACTTTATATATTGTATGGATGTTTGGATTGCATTAGTACTGAAAATAGCTTACAAATTGTTAGTAGTTATTCAAGCGTTGAGTTACTTTGAGAGAGAAACAGAAGTAAGGGTTTACAGGTTTAGTTGGACTTATTGAGGAGATGGCCAATGGTCAGTATTTCCTGGTGATGAGTTAACCTTCAATTGAAACTTACATACTTAAATGTGGATTGACTTTATCGTAGACAGCCAAAATAAATTTGCGATCAGTGACTCATCGGTGGCTCAACTTGTAATTTATTAAGAAAGAGTCTCTTTCTCGCGCCATTTTCTGACATCAAAAAATTTTCGTTGAAATACTATTCTGAATAGTCTATTCAATTGAAAGATCAAGATAATGAAGGAGAGGAAGATGGAGGGATTTTATTGAGAAGGTTAGTGTTTGATTGGGAAAGTGAGTTGAGTGGGACTAGTAAAGGCGGGAGGGAGGAAGAGAATGCGCTAGTGAGTTTGTGTGAACAAAGGGAAGAGAGAAGAGTCTCAGTTTGAGTGTGTCTGAAAAGCTCAGAGAACTTCATTTTTTTCTTCTTTTTTTCTCTTCTTCTCACAATATCTAACTGATTGAGTAAGGGAACTCGAAGAGAAAGTAAAGTTATATTTGCCTTTTTCCTTTCTTTCCGCCTGTAACCTTGAGAATAACTGGGGAATGACTTGCTAACGATTTGAAACTCTGTCAATAAATTCTCTGTCAAACGTACTCTGCTACGAAATTTTATCAGTAAATTGCATTTATTAAGGTAAATCAGGTAAAACAGAGGGTGGTACATGTTTATCGGGTAAGCTTTGAGGGCACTTCACCTAAAAATGCTGGTTGTTCTTTTTACTTTTACATTTGGACCTTTGTTACGATCTCTATAGAACAATAAAGGATGATACTGTAACAAAAGGACATGGTTAGAGGGTGTGGAGATTGATTCATTCAAAAAACGAGAGTAGAAAGTCAAAAAAAACTATTGAATTATTCATGTGAGTTGAATCTAACTGTCGCTTTTGTGTAAAATCTTGAAAGATTAGTGCAAAAGCATTGAGAGTCATACCTTGTCGATTAAAAATTATAAGGATACCAAATTGATCATAACTCTTCGATTGTTTGCCCAGTCAACCAATTGAGCTTACCTAATAGTAAAGGTGACCAAAGGACAAGGTTCAACTTATATTGTTGTTCAACAACCAATTGAACAACAACTTAATGATATAGGCAGAGGCTCGTAACCTTACCTAACATAACTAGACCTTGCATACAGCCTTGTTAGTAGGCAATGCCAACTATCTACATCTATCTGCATATAGTGCTATAAAACAATGTTATTTTATTTTATTTGTGCGAATTACGCCAACCGATTGTCAAAGTTTATGGTCAGTTCGGGTGAGAAAAAGGAACTAAAAAAGATAAAAAGAGTCGAGAAGAGAAAGGAAGGGAGAAAAGATGCAATTATGTTTTCACTCAACTTGGTGTTGCCTAGAATAGATTAACTAACAAAGAGTTAAAATTGTTGACCAACATGACCAAATATACCCTTGTGCAAGGTCCAAGGTTAACCCTTCTCTCTCTCTCTCTCTCTCTTTTCTTTCCTTTTACTCTTTTTCGCATCATTATAATCTTCATCTTCCATCACTGACCATAACCACTTTTAGACATCATCATCTTTCTGACCCAAGGGCTTCAAAAGCACGGTTAAATTCAACTAAAAGAAAATGAAAAAACTCTTCATTTCTCTTACAACCCTTTCTTCATCCTTCCGTCATCTTCCGTCATCATCTGCTTCTTTTGTGTTTGCATGTGTCTGCTTGACCATTGCTTATGAAATATGAAAAATTGTTTGTTATCCAAATGCTGCACTGAGATGGACAAACAAACGGATTTGACAAAAGATTGTTATGAATAACAACTTTTTTCCATATTTTATTACCATAAATGCACTAAAAATAACTTTTATTGATATAATAAAAGCTCTGGAATCGAGTCTTTTATCGCACAAAAGGGTTGCATATTGAGGTAAAGAAGTTCAACCAGTGAGTTCAATAATGTCATTGATTTGATTTTAACGACAGTTTCGCCTCTTTCAGTTTCACTTTAAGCATCACAACAAAGCACTAATCTATCCAATATAATCCTTTAAAACTAAAACAAAAGTCATTGATAATAAGAGTCAGCACAAGCTGATTGACTTTAATCTCTTTGGTCACTTCGTGTCAATACTTGATATTATCAAGTTGATAAGCAAATGACAAGTCTTTAAACATTGAGTTATTTTAAGAGTATAATCATGAATAATGAGCTGCTAATGGACAGTGTTTGACATTTACTCGATGTGCTACTCTTATAATCTGGCTAACTAAGAAGTGAATCTCGAAATGATAATCTTGATCTCAGTTTTAGTATAATTGGGGACAAAACTGTTTCAGGTTAAGGGTTGGGTTCAAAACCGAGAAAGACAAAACATCGAAAGCAAAATAGAGAAAGTCAAAACCTCGAAAAATATCGCATTTTTTGTATGAAATTAAAATGTTCAACTTCTTTGGATTTCAATCGGTTCGTAATTGAAGGAGGGAATAATTGAGGGAAAAAGTTGTAAATTCAATGAAATAATTGAGCCAATTCAATTTATTGCAAAGGGTGTTGAGATTCATTTCTGAAAATTTATCTGAAGATGAAATGACAAAAGTAAAGATTAACCAAAATACACGAGCAAATACAAGTGACCGATTCATCGTCATGTTATCACAATTTGCCATCTTCATTTTCAGATAATTTTGTCACAAATAAACCATAAAACCCTTGCATTGAAGCATTGTGTTTAACTTTCAGAAAAAAACTAATCAGTTCAAGCAGATTCTTTATTTTACCCTTTGCTATTTTGATTTCACTGTTTTCACCATTTACCGATCAAATAAATATGACAATCGAGCAAAGAAACGAGTTTCATTGATATACTCATAAGGATAACCAAATTCATCACAATCTCTTTGCCCAGTCAACCAATTGAGCTTACCTAATAGTATAGGTGACCAAAGGACAAGGTCCAACTTATATTGTTGTTCAACAACCAATTGAACAACAACTTAATGCTATAGGCAGAGGCTCGTAACCTTACCTAACATAACTAGACCTTGCCCGGTATCATAGTAAAGGGAGTTGCAATAAAAGCCTTCAACAGTGAAAAGGTAAAAGAGAAGATCCAAAAAAACTAGTTTCGCTTAGTTGACAAGAAAAATTTGATTAACCAGCAATTAACCTTGTGATCACTGATCGCATAATTTGATCAATCCTCGCAACTCTTAACTCCTCTTGTTGGACTTACAACTTACTTACATTTTTGTTTTCCCTAATACGCAAAAAAAATGATCAAGAGCAGTGGTAAACATGTGTAGGCTCATAAGATACACTTTCATGGCATTTAATCACTAAATATAACTAAATTACCGACAATTTGCTGAAATCGAAAAGTGGTTAATCGCCTAATAACGCCGAAAAGGTCGCTGTCGGTGTTTTAACTTATGCTAAAGATCAGAAAATTAACTTAAATTGGATTAAATTCAACGATTCTCATGAAATCCATGCTGTCCTTAATACCATGCATCATAGTGTGATTCTTAGTGCAAAAGCACATTTGCAATTATTTGTCGGGCTATAATTGAAAAATTATCACTCAGATTCTTCTAGATTGTGACGCTCGAACCAATCGTTAAATTTTACTGATTTTAACGTTGAAAATACTGCAACAGAAAATGAACTTACCACTATTGACAACCGAACATATAAGTAACTTTGTTCAACGAAATGAGCCTCGAAATAATGTGATAGTCTTGATCTCAATGTTAGTATAATTGGTGAGCAAACTTTGTTATCACTGTTATAAGCCTTTCACTAATCAAATGTTCCCGTTATGCTTATACCGTGTTTCAATTGGGCTGCACCAGTTTATAAATAGGAGGAAATGCTATTTTTCTTTGAGTATTTTCAGTGAAAATGGTTCGTAAAGTTTCATTAGGTGATCAAAAAACATTTTTCCTTTTTAGGAAACATTGCTTGCCTTACGGAGTTGGTTTATTGTGTCTGTAGCTTTCTTTATACCTTTATTAAAACACAAACAAAGATAAAAAAGAGTTGAGAAGAAGAGAAAGAAAGGGCAATAGATGCAATTATATTTTCACTCAACTTGATATTGACTGAAATAGATTAACTAACAAAGGGTTAAAAATGTTGACCAATATGACCAAATATACCCTTGTGCAAGGTCCAAGGTTACCCTTCTCTCTCTTTTCCTTTCCTTTTTACTCTTTTTCGCCTCATTATAATCTTCATCTTCCATCACTGACCATAACCACTTTTAGACCTCATCATCTTTCTGACCCAAAGGTTTTAAAAGCAAAAGAAGATGAAAAAACTCTTCACTTTTTCCATAAACCCTTTTCCTCATCCTTTCATCATCTTCCGTCATCATCTGCTTCTTTTGTGTTTGCATGTGTCTGCTTGACCATTGCTTATGAAATATGAAAAATTGTTTGTTATCCAAACGCTGCACTGAGATGGACAAACAAACGGACTGGACAAAAGATTGTTATAAATAACAGTTTTCTTTCCCATATTTTATCCATCAAATATAAAGTCAAAATTGTTCTCATTCTGAGTGGGTTCTAAAGAAATTTTAGCATATCCTGAAAGCCATGAATGAACTACAATTTAATAAAATAGTCACAACTTTTTCGGAAGTCAGGTTACTAAGAAATTCACATTCTACGGAATGGAGTAAAACAGATTCCGTATTCAAAAGCATTGTCAAAGTATAACAATTATTTCGACAGTTTCATGTTGTGATATGTTTTTTTGGCGATCAAAAAAAAAGTGTGACTAAGAACTGTCATAATCAACTAATCAATAAAAATTTTTTGAAAACTGATATAAACAGATGAAATCTTTTGTAACCTGCTTCAGCTTCTATCAGTTATTGCCAGTCAGTAAAAAAATACTGAAACGCGATTCATATATTTAAGTATCATAATACAAGTTACTGATGCGACGTTCATTTGGTATTCAACCATCTATGGCAGTCTCTATGCAATCAAATATTAAATATTAAATCTGTAATATAAGTCTTACAATACGTTAATAAAATAATGTATTTGAATGTTTGAGTGATGCAGTGATTAAGTGATAGGTAGATAAGGAGATGAGATGAGCCAGTATACGTTATTAATAATATCGTATGTTAAAAATAATGAAACCAATAATTGTCTTGATACCAGAATTGTCCAGCGGTTTTTAGATTAATTTTATTAGATTTTGATCAGTCTAGTGTTGTATTGTTCCAATATTTTCAAGGAACAAGAACAAAAAATGTTCCTAGTTAAAATCGAGAACAAGAACAAAAACAAGAAAAGTACAAATCGGAACAAAACACTAAAACTGAGAACAAATTTTTGTGAAAATTTTAATTTATCAACAGATTTTGACCAAAATAGGGTTTGACTTGAATCCCTCTAGGATTACTTTACTAGGAAATAGGGTTACTTTAGGCACACATTTAGCATTTTATTGCGTCACCTTTGTTTTTTTTTCTGTTCTAGATTTGGGTTGCTCTGTTCCTAGGTTGTTCCTAGTTCCGATTTTTTCGGAGCAAAAAAACGGAACAGAGCAAAGAACAATTGTTCCTGGCGCTGGAGAACAAGAACAATACAACAATAGATCAGTCTACCAATCTTTTAGAAATTTTAAAATTAAATTCTTGACACAATTATAGCTAATTATTAACCATTAAAAATGAGAGTCCTTATCCTTGTTAAATCTAAACCTTCTTTTCTTTTCTTAGCCAACAATATGGTTTTAGTTGGAAATGACTTAAGTTAATTGTTGAAGATAATTAAACAAAATTAAACATTTAACAAAAAGGATTAATGAGCAGCAAGGAAAGATTCTAAATGAAAATTGAATCCACTGATGTTTACTATTACAAATCAAAGAAGATACACCATATACACTCGACGTGACCTTTGAAAGTAAAGGAAAAAACCTGAATGTTGATTAATTTATCAATGATATTGAAAGTTAAATGAAGTGAAAAAGTGTCCAAATTATATTGTTGATTGGTCAAGTACATAAATAACAATGTTCAACATTAGATAACAATAAATATTGGCCTTTTTGGTGTAACTATCAATGTCGATGAACATTGAGTTTGTCAAGAATAATGTTTATCTGAATAACTAAGGAAATAATAAATTGCTTTGAGTTTATTTTATTGCAGTAAATAGTTATAATAGAGGTTAAAGATGATGGCGATGACCACGATGAGGTAGAAAAGGTAAGGATGATAAAGAAGAAGATGAAAAGAAGAGAGGAAGCAAATGTGTTTCCTATCGATGAGTGTGTATTTGGACCAAAAAAGGTTAACAAAGACAGTGTTGAATGTATGTAAGTCTCAATGGAAGGTTAACTCATCAACAGGCAGTATTGACCATTGGCCATCTCGTCAATAAGTCCAACTGTTAAACCTGTAAACCTTATTTCTGCTTGCCTCTCAAAGTAACTACTTTTTCACTTGAATAACTTTTTTGCTATTTTCAGCTATAATGCAATATATGATAATAAATGCTTGAGGAGGAAGGCAAAGGGTAAACAAGAAGAGGATGAGAAAAGAAGAAGAGGAATAAGAAAAAGTATATATTTGAGTTGGTCATTGAGAAGAGGAGGATGAAGATATGCAGAGGATGGAAGATGAGAGTGAGTAAGGAAGGCTGAAAATGAAAGAAGTGAACACTATTCTTGGTCATCCAACTGCCCATTACCATTTTGGCAACTGACCATAACTGTGTCTTGTTTACCAGCTTGTAGCTCACAAGTCTCTTAGTAATAGTGATCACTGCCGTAGAGCGTTTTACCATCACTGTGAGTAATCATCATGAACACTTTTCCGAGTTTTTTTCGAGTTTCAGCACCAACACCACCAGAATCACCATTAAACTTTGCGTAAGTTTTTACTTTTAATCAGATTATAACCTGAGTATACCTTGAGTATAAGTTTTAACCTCATTTTGAAACACTTTCTTTGTTAATAGTGATGTTCCACTGGATTTAACTTCATCATATTCCAACATGAGTTATTCACCTTCACCCCCAAGCCGAACGCCATCTTTACCATCATATTCCCCATCACCCTCATTCACATCCGAATGCCGAAAAAACAAAACTCCTGAACAACTTAAAGACGAAGCTTATCGCTTGAAGAGGGACAAAAACAATATTGCTGCAAAAAAGTCTCGTGATGCTCGGCGTGCTCGAGAAGAAGCCACGAAAGAGGAGGCTGAAAGACTCAAGCATATTGTGCTCATATTAAAGACGGAAAACGAAATGTTGAGACGCGAAGTGGAACATCTCAAAGGATCTATGAAGGAGAGACAAGCTTGATTGTATAAAATTGATTAAGGTTTACTCAATTTTAGCCCTTTCATCCAATTCCTCATCTCATCTATTAGGATGCCTTTCAACAAGCTTCAAACTTCCATTTACTTTTCTATTGTTAGACATTTGTTTTGCCTTACAGACACCAGACTATTGGACATTGCTCAATGATAATCAACACTTTTATATTGTACAGTATTTGTATTGGTCATTCACCAATCAGCTAAACTATTTATAGAGCAGACAACTAATATCATTCAATATGTGAACAAATAAATATCACTCTCACCCACACTTCACTTAACCTTACTGTTGGTCAGCCTCTCACATTAACCCTATGGCTCGTTTGTTTAGCAAAATAGCAGCCGAATGGAGTAAACCTTATTTAACATTAAATCATTAATAGATTGGGTCTCATTAGCAAAATACACTGGTTTGGACTCATTTGGACACTAAAGTAAACAGTTTAAAACTTTAACTTAAGCTACTAAACCAAGAATAGTTTTTTTCAAAATTTTAACCAAGAATTGACCGGGGACTTTCACAAAATTTATTAATAATATTGAAGATCGTGAACAACAAGTAAAAAGGCCATTTTATTCTGATTTCAATACTTCCATCTTTATTAAGCCTTGAGTCTTAAGTCAATAGTCGAATAGATAAGGGTATGTGCAAACCGATTAACATAGTATCGGGATAATGATAAGATGTTTATTTGGTGTTGAACCATATGCAGTCTGTGTGTCAGTCTAAATGCAATCAAATATTATAAGACAAACCATATACACTGGCATTGACCTTTGAAGGCAAAGGAAAAAACCTGAATGTTGATTAATTTATCAATGATATTGAAAGTTAAATGAAGTGAAAAAGTGTCCAAATTATATTGTTGGCTGGTCAAGTACATAAATAACAGTGTTTAACATTAGATAACAATAAATATTGGCCTTTTTGGTGTAACAATCAATGTTGATGAACATTAAGTTTGTCAAGAATAATGTTTATCTGAATAACTGAGGAAATAATAAATTGCTTTGAGTTTATTTTATTGCAGTAAAGTATAATAAAGGTTAAAGATGGTGGCGATGACCACGATGAGGCTACTGGAAATAGGTAAGAATGAAAAAAGAAGAGAAGAAGCGATTGTGCTTATTTGGACCAAAAAAGGTTAACAAAGACAGTGTTGAATGTATGTAAGTTTCAATTGAAGGTTAACTCATCAACAGGCAGTATTGACCATTGGCCATCTCGTCAATAAGTCCAACTGTTAAACCTGTAAACCTTACTTCTGCTTCTTAAAGTAACTCCTTTTTCACTTGAATAACTACTTTGCTATTTTCAGCTATAATGCAATCTATGATAATAAACGGTTGAGGAGGAAGGCAAAGGGTAAACAAGAAGAGGATGAGAAAAGACGAAGAATAAGAAAAAGTGTATTGAGTTGGTCATTGAGCAGAGAGAGAGGGGAGAGGAGGGGGAAGATGAGAGTGAGCAAGGGTGGCCAGGAATAAAAGAAGTGAGTACTTTACTTGATCCTCCAATTGTCTTTACAATTTGTAACTGACCATAATATAGTCTTATTTTATCAGCTTTCAGCTCAAGTCTCGTATTCTCGGTGGCGTTGAGCCTTTTAACATCATTTAAGTTATCATCATCATGAATCCTTTTCCTTTTGGTTTTAAATTTTCAGCTCCAACCCCACCAGAGTCACCACGAAACTTTGTGTAAGTATCAATTTTAATTGAAATCAAATGACTTGTTATTAATCTCATTTTAACCTTTCTTTTGTACACAGTGCTGCACCATTGAATTTACCTTCATCAAGCAATTCACCTTCACCACCAACCCTTACCAACGCACATAGATCACCTTCACCACCAACTCTCATGCTATCTTTATGCCATATTTCACCATCAAGCTCTTACCAGATGCCATCATTACCATCATGCTCTTATCAAATGCCTTCAACATCATTTGCTCACGCATCGCCATCAACAACCAGACCCGAGAAAAACAAAAAATCTGATGATCTTGAAGAAGTTGCTGCTCGAACGAAGCGGACCAAGGAAAACATTACCGCAAATCACTTGAATTCAAACCGATGGGCTCCATTGCCCACACCTCCACGTGTATCTTTAGCGTCTATAATGAAAAGAACCAGAGTTCCAGATCAACTTAGAGACAGTGATTATCGCTCACAGCGAAAAAAAAACATTATATTTGCAAAAAAGGCGCGCGAAGCTCGACTAGCTCGAGCGGAATATATTGCGATTATGTTATACAGAGAAAACGAAAGTGAAGTGGAACATCTTAAAGGCATGGACGAAGCATAATTTTATATAGAATTTTATTGACTTCATTAAGATTTTTTAAATCTTTTGCCTTTTCTTGAATTTCTAATCCCATTTATTACGATGTCTTTCAACAAGGTCAAGTCTCCAGTCATTTTAATACATTTTTTTTGTCTAACAGACTCTGGACACTTGGATATTGCTCAATTATAATAAATAATTTTTTGTAAAGTATTTGTATTGGTCATTCACTAAGATTGAATGGTCAAAGCAAATACTATATTTTTGTGACCTATTCGGACCCCTGAACTTTTGCTTCGTTTATCCATTGGCCTGCGATACCTTGAACATCTTTTCATGCTGGAGATACATTTATTAATAAGTTTGTTTGTCAAATGATGTAAAACACTTCCGACCACTTAATAATAAATCCATAATTAAATTGCTACTCTATCACTATATATCATCAATTGTAATAAAGTATTACTATTTTCATCATTATCAATATTAAAAACTCATCAACAGTGAACAAAATTGAGCATCAAAATCGTTTGTCGTTCTGCAAACAAAGAGTTTTGTGTTTTTTGAGCAAACATTAATTAACTGTTGCATTCAATCGCTCTAGTGAATCCATTCTTTCATATTTTGTACAGTTTTTGAGACATTTTTGCATAATTTGAGATGGAAAAATCAATGAAGTTGAAATTTAATTATCGATACTCAAACAAGTCAAGCAATTTAGAAATTCAAAAAATGTAAAATTGAACGAGAATTGAACCCAAAACCTCCATAGTTACACTCATCATTCTCTATCGATTGACACCTGACTCGTTCAAATCGGTTTGAGGCATGTCGTGGGGCTCACTTAGTCCCGTTAGTCTAACGCATTCTTAGGCTCTTAATTTTTTAGTTCAATGCGTTAGACTAAGAGAGACAGTTAAGATAAAGGTAAATTTTTCATTATTACAAAGTATTTTGCCTGTAGCTGATAATTAGTTGTAGCTGCTAATTGACAAGAGCGTGAAAATCTGATTGTTTCGCATTTTAGTAAAAAGTCTTTTTACAAATTAATTGTAAGACAAATTGGTTTTTAATCAGTTTTGAGGTGGACTAGAACCTTTCAATCGACATTAGTTACGGTGAATTACATCTTACTCAACAATTTTTTTTTGCAAAATCTTGCTATGAGAATACTGTTTAAACTGAAATAAAAAGTTGAAATCAGATTTTTCTGGTAATCCTTTTCCTCATCCTTTCATCATCTTCCGTCATCATCTGCTTCTTTTGTGTTTGCATGTGTCTGCTTGACCATTACTTATGAAATATGAAAAATTGTTTGTTATCCAAACGTTGTACTGAGATGGACAAACAAACGGACTAGACAAAAGATGTTATTTATAACATATTTATTCAATTTTAATTGCAGTCATCATTTCTAAAAAACTACATAGAAATATCATTAGATTTCATAACTTTCCTCATCAATTCAATGACAACTAGCATTCGTTCGGCTGTTGGAGCTGATGTAGTTCATACAAAATATTGATTGTAATGAATTTTTGTCCAGAAAACATCATAAAACTGATTAAGTTTCAAATTATTTTATCAATTACTGACTGAGTGACGATCAATTGATTGACTGTCAGTTTTTGAATTATACTGTATATGAATTAAGACAGTCTTACCCTTTTTGTCTCAAATTAGTCAAGGAAAAGGCTTTCAACTGGGACCTTAAACATTGTTTGTTTTGCAGATTAATACCAAACCGAAAATTTCGCATGAGATTGGCTGTAAATTTAATCGCTAACAAATGTGAATAAGCTAATAAATGCAATACAAGTTTATTCCACTTAAAACTAGCTTACAGGTTTCCAATTACACCAATTAGTCGCGACAATTAGACTCTTTTAACGGCTTTTGTTTGCAATAGCCATTAAAAGTGAATCGCTCGATTCAATTAATTTAATTTCCATTAGCTGAGAAGATCCATTGTCTATGCCAAGGCCTGTTATCAATAAAAATTGGGTTCTAATTACTTTAATCTTATCTTTAAATCATTAACAGAAGGTTTAACCGAATAAAAATCCTGGAAACTACAGTATAATTCAAAAAAACTGACAGTCTTACGTTCAATTGGGATTTTCGATCAGACGATGAATTGAAACCAAAATTTTTTTGCATCTCGCAGATCAGATCATAGGGAATCAATAGACATGTAGATTGTGATGCACAATTTCATAATTGGCCATTTATTCAATTTTAATTGCAGTCATCATTTCTAAAAAACTACATAGAAATATCATTAGATTTCATAACTTTCCTCATCAATTCAATGACAACTAGCATTCATTCGGCTGTTGGCGCTGATGTAGTTCATACAAAATATTGATTGTAATGAATTTTTGTCCAGAAAACATCATAAAACTGATTAAATGAGTTTCAAATTATTTGGACAATTGATTGACTGTCAGTTTTATTGAATTATACTGTTTTTATTTCATTGTGAAACATTGTTAAACATTTTTGACCAATATCACCAAATATACCCTTGTGCAAGGTCCAAGGTTGAACCTTCATTTTATTACAAGTCTGTATTAATTAGAAATTAATGATTTAAATACTGAAAACTAGATGATTTTTGAAAGTTTTTCGATAAAACAATTAATCACTGATAAAGATATTGACTTAAAAGGAGGATGTCAAAATGAATAGGGAAAAGTGCCCAAACTCAGAACACTTTCAAACTAATTTTTCTTATGTATTTTTTTATGCTGAGTTCAATAATATAAATTATTTTTTGGTCAGAGTTACCGTTCGCGAGATATTCAAGAAAAAAATAAAGGAATTTAAGGATAGAGGAACGTAAAAGATTCTTGAATAGGAGTTAGAATTATGTTATCTAGATTTGTTTTTCATATAATTCAGTGTTCTTGATCATATATTTGTAATAAAAAACTAGAAAAAATGATGCGAAATACCCAAACAGTTTACAAGTTAGATGATTCGCATTTCGACATTTGTTTCAACCATGTTCCAGTTAGGGACGCACAACGATATTCACATTTTAGACATAATCAGCTATGCTGATTTCATATACAAAATAAAAAAGACAAAAAAATGGTGCAAAATAAGTCAAAGGTGAGAAAAACTATTTCGAGTTTGTTCGGGTCAATTTCTGTCCATGTTCCAGGCAGGGACGCACCATGATTTTAACATTTTAGACATAATCAGCTATGCTGATTCCATATTTAAAATAAAAATGACAAAAAAGTGGTGCAAAATGAGTTAAACATCCACAACAAAAATTCGAAACAGCTCTACTCTTTTTTGACTTATTTTGCACCATTTTTTTGTCTTTTTTATTTTGTATATGAAATCAGCATAGCTGATTATGTCTATGATATGAATATCATGGTGCGTCCCTACCCAGAACATGGACAGAAATCGACCCGAACAAACTCGAAATAGTTTTTCTCACCTTTGACTCATTTTGCACCATTTTTTTGTCTTTTTTATTTTAAATATGAAATCAGCATAGCTGATTATAACTATTATATGAATATCGTTGTGCGTCCCTAACTGGAACATGGTTGAAACAAATGTCGAAATGCGAATCATCTAACTTGTAAACTGTTTGCGTATTTTGCACCATTTTTTCTAGTTTTTTATTACAAATATTTGATCAAGAACACTGAATTATATGAAAAACAAATCTAGATAACACAATTCTAACTCTTATTCATGAATCTACACGTTCCTCTATCCTCAAATTCTTTTGATTTTTTCGTATATATCTTTCGAAGAGTAACTCTGACAAAAAAATAATTTATATAATTAAACTAAGCATAAAAAAAATACATAAGAAAAATCAGTTTGAAAGTGATCTGAAAATAGGCAACTTCTGACGTCCTCCTTGAAACACTTAAGTCAATAGTCGATGAACTAAGGGTATGTGCAAACGTATCACAATAATATCAGTTTAATGATAAGACGTTCATTTGGTACTCAACCATCTATGGCAGTCTCTATGCAATCAAATATTAAATATTAAATCAAATAAGACAAACCACACATACACTGGAATTGACCTTTGAAAGCAAAGGAAAAAACCTAAAAGTTGATTAATTTATCAATGATATTGAAAGTTAAATGAAGTGAAAAAGTGTCGATATATTATATTGTTGATTGGTCAAGTACATAAATAACAATGTTTAACATTAGATAACAATGAATATAATGTCGATGACCACGATGAGGAAAGAGTGAGAATGAAAGGTAAGAATGAATAAAGAAGAGAAGAAGACATTGTGTTTCAGATCAATGTTTATGTTGACCAGCAAAGTGTTAAGAAAGACTGTGTTGAATGTATGTAATTCTCAATTGAAGGTTAACTCATCAACAGGCAGTAGCGACCATTGGCCATCTCGTCAATAAGTCCAACTGTTAAACCTTACTTCTTCTCAAAGTAATTCCTTTTTCACTTGAATAACTACTTTGCTATTTTCAGTGATGCAATATACTGTATGATAATAAACGGTTGAGGAGGAAGGCAAAGGGTAAACAAGAAGAGGACGAGAAGTAAACAGGTAAATAAAAAACTAAAATCTGATTTGCATTTTTTATTTCAGTTTAAACAGTATTCTTATATCAAGATTTTGCAAAAAAAATTGTAAGCGTCATCGTAACCAATGTCGATTGATAGGTTCTAATCCACCTCAAAACTGATTAAGAACCAATTTTTCTTACAATGGATATTCTTTATTAAGAAGTAGATATTTATAAGTTTCATAACATTGCTGGTAATTAACAAGACCATAAATCTATCTGTATTTCTTGCACAATAGAGAAATCATGGAATTTTTCACAACAGTTCATGATTTTCTGAAATAAATGCATAAAAGGAAAATTAGAAAATTGAATTGTCTTGTTTGATTGAGTCTAATCGAAAACCCACCTTAGAAGATTCATAAGTCGAGGGATTGGGTTCATCTTGTGAAGCGTTCGGTGGCAGCGGCTTTTCATTTGGGTTTTCCAATGAGTTGAGGCTCTAATAAAATATAAACCAAAAAACAATTAAAGCCAATCAATTTAGAAATTCAAAAAATGTAAAATTGAACGAGAATTGAACCCAAAACCTCCATAATTACACTTACACCTTTAACCAGTGAGCTAACCTTAAAGTCACATTTAATCTCTCTTTTAATTATGATTCAATAAAAATGTCCGATTTTTTATCTCAAATATCTCAAAAACCATTGAATTTGCAGAAAAACACTCATCATTCTCTATCGAATGACACCCGACTCATTCAAATCGGTTTGCAGCATCTCGTGGGGTTTCCCTTGTAAGAGAGACTCTACTGTGGTGTTCATCACCAAGATGCATGCCACTGAGCTCGCTAAATTCAGCTTTCAACTTGTTGCATACGAACTTTATTAATGCAAAACTATTGTCATTTTCATGAGTTTTTTCCCTGCTTTGAGCCGCATCTTTATATGGGAAACAATGATGAATCTATTTGAGAGTGATGTCAAGGTACCAACAATATTGAATCCAACAACAACATCCAGATCACAACCTTTTATTTCTATGACCAGTCACCAATTGAACTTACCTAATAGTATAGGTGACCAATGGACAAGGTCCAACTTATATATTGTTGTTGAACAACCAATTGAACACCAACTCAATGCTATAGGAAAAGGCTCGTAACCTTACCTAACAACTAGACCTTGCTCAGTAGGCAATGCCTACTATCTGTTTCTATATAATGTGCAGTAGACTCATTTGGACACTAGAGCAAATAATTGTAAAATTTTAGGTAAAGCTACTAATCCAAGAATAGTTTTTTCAAATTTTAACCAAGAGTTGGCCGGGGACTTTACAAAATTTAATATTGAGGATCATGAATAACAAGTAAAAGACCACCGTTTCTCATCCTTTTAGCGTTGATTTAAAAAATCAGATCGATAATTCAATCAGAATAATGTATCGTTTTTAAATTCAGATGGAATTATTGAAAATCGCAATAAAATGGTCTTTTTACTTATTCATGATACTCAATATTAAATTTTGAAAAAACTGTTCTTGGATTAGTAGCTTAAGTTAAAGTTTTATAACTGTTTACTTGCCGATTCCAAGTCTATAATGCAATAAAACAATGTTTTATTTTTTTGTGCAAATTACGGCAACCGATTGTCAAAGATGATGGTCAGTTCGGGTGAGAAAAGGAACAAAAATAAAAAGATAAAAAAGAGTTGAGAAGAAGGGAAAGAAAAGGCGGAAAAGATGCAATTATGTTTTCACTCAACTTGATATTGCCTAAAATAGATTGACTAACAAAGGGTAAAAATTGTTGACCAACATGACCAAATATACCCTTGTGCAAGGTCCAAGGTTAACCCTTCTCTCTTTTCCTTTCCTTTTTACTCTTTTTCGCCTCATTATAATCTTCATCTTCCATCACTGACCATAACCACTTTTAGACCTCATCATCTTTCTGACCCAAGGGCTTCAAAAGCACGGTTAAATTCAACTAAAAGAAAATGAAAAAACTCTTCATTTTTCTTTCAACCCTTTTCCTCATCCTTTCATCATCTTCCGTCATCATCTGCTTCTTTTGTGTTTGCATGTGTCCGCTTGACCATTGCTTATGAAATATGAAAAATTGTTTGTTATCCAAATGCTAAACTGAGATGGACAAACAAACGGATTTGACAAAAGCTTATTATAAATAACATCTTTTTCCCATATTTATCCATCCAATTGAAGATGAATAAATTCACAACATGAAATTGTTCAACGTTTGTTCAGATAAAATCAAATAATATACTAAAAAATAGAGTACATTGAAGTTAGTACAAAAAAATTCCATCTTACAGCATTGTGAGTGTTTTTAGTCGAGTTTTCATTAGATATGGTCAAATCGTAGATGGCAAGCTTACTGAAGATTTTTTTATTAGCTTTAGCCAGTTGTCAAAGATTTAGTCAAGTTTTCAAAGAATCAGTCAAAAGCCTTTCTCTTGTTGGACTCACAATTCAGAAGACAATTGAAATTTTAAAAAATTTGTTTAAATAAGTTTAGCAATGGAGGAGAGTAATTTTAATTAGAAATAATTTTTAGGTGAAAAAGACATCTTAAAAATACAAAAATGAATTGAAAATTTTTGACTAATTATTGCTAGTTCAAAAAGAGACTTCTAAACTGTGAGTCCAACAAGAGAAAGGTTTTTGACCAATCCTTTTGAAAACTTGATTAACAACCTTTTGTAAATCTTATGACAACTGAATAAAGCTAATGAAAACTCGACTAAAATCACGAAGAAATGCTGTATCTGAACAAGCGTTGGTACAACATTTTTAAAGCCGTTGGGCCTGTAACTAACAGTTAAGTAACAGTAACTAAAAAGTATTTCTAGCCGTTAAAAAAGATTTTCGAGTGTGATTTGTAAATTAAGTTTCGCTAAAACAACTCAAAAACGAAATGATCTCAAGCTCTGGTTATAAGATAAAAAGCTGATTCAATTTACAACTTTTTATTCTAATTATTCACCGAGATATAGCCTGAAAACTTTCTTAAAAATAAGTTTTTGCTATGATTCATGATCAGAGTTCCACTTGTTATCATATTGCACTAGAAATAACTGTTACTAACAAGTGCTAGACGTAAGTGATTTTTATTCAAAAAAAATATTTTTGCTCTTAAAATCTTATTGTTTATAAATGATAATCCATGAGCTACTCAGCTCTCAACTCCGTGTCAGCTCTACAAATACAGGGTGACGAGAAATTTGATGTGCAGAGGGGCTGATAAATATGAGTATAGAAAGAGCGTCTAATATGAACACATTGTTCCTAGATTTGAACAGATTAAAATCGGTTTCGAATGGGTGTTCCTTAAGCTCATAAACTTTCTCGCCACCCTGTAATCCATAAGTATATGATCACTGATATATTCTTGGATATATTTTTAAGCAATAACAATATCATTTACTAATGCTGATTAGCTAAGCAAAGCCAGAACAAAAAAATAACAATTCTAATAATGAAAACTAGATGATGGCTGAAAGTTTTTTGATAAAGCCACTAATCACTGATAAATATGTTGACTTAAAAATTGAAAGTCTTAAGTCAATAGTCGATGAGTTAAAATGTGTGTAAACCGATTAACATAGTATCGGAATAATGATAAGACGTTTATTTGGCATTCAATGAACTATGTCAGTCTGAATGTAATCATACAGGGTTAGGATGTAGTTATTAGGCAGTGGGCACCGCCCACAATAATGGACTAAAATGTATTAGAAAGGCGAAGATACTTTCTCTTCATCGGATACACTGTATATTGTAAGACCATATACACTAGAATTGACCTTTGAAAGTAAAGGAAAAAACCTAAATGTTGATTAATTTATCAATGATATTGAAAGTTAAATGAAGTGAAAAAGTGTCCAAATTATATTGTTGATTGGTCAAGTACATAAATAACAATGTTTAACATTAGATAACAATAAATATTGGCCTTTTTGGTGTAACCAAAGTAACAATAAATGTTGATGAACATTAAGTTTGTCAGGAATAATGTTTATCTGAATAACTGAGGAAATAATAAATTGCTTTGAGTTTATTTTATTGCAGTAAATGGTTATAATAAAGGTTAAAAATGATGGCGATGACCACGATGAATGGTGGAAAGGGTAAGAATGAAAAAAGAAACGAAGAAGCAATTGTGTTTCCGATGAGTGTTTATTTGGACCAAAAAAGGTTAACAAAGACAGTGTTGAATGTATGTAAGTTTCAATTGAAGGTTAACTCATCAACAGGCAATACTGACCATTGGCCATCTCGTCAATAAGTCCAACTGCTAAACCTGTAAACCTTACTTCTGCTTCTTAAAGTAACTCCTTTTTCACTTGAATAACTACTTTGCTATTTTCAGCTATAATGCAATATATGATAATAATGCTTCAAGAGGAAGGAAAAGGGTAAACAAGAAGAGGATGAGAAAAGAAGAAAAAATATATTTCTGAGTCTGTCATTGGGAGGAGAACGGGCAGGGGGAGGATGAGAGTGAGCAAGTGAGGCTAGACATAAAGGACCTATTCTTGGTCATCCAACTGCCCATTACCATTTTGGCAACTGAACATAACTCGTCTTGGTCTTGGTTCACCAACTGCACTCTTAGCTCAGTAACAATCCTACCGTAGAGCATTTTACCATCAATTTGAGTAATCATCTCATCATCTTTAATTTATTTTCAATCAGTTTTGATTCACTGGAAACTCAGTACATAATGAACACCGGAAATTTTTTCAACTTAGGAGCTTCAGCACCAACACCACCAGAATCACCTCAAAATTTTGTGTAAGTTTAACTTTTTCATTTGAATCAAATTACAGGTTTTAACATTATTTTTTTAAATCTTTTTTTGTTAACAGCGACTCGCCACTGGACTTAACAGCAACATCATCCAACTCCATCTCATTCCCTTCGACATCAAGCACTGTTCCATCAATTCCTTCGACTTCGTCTTTTGTTCCATCATTCCCTTCGACATCAACCTTTGTTCCATCAATTCCATCAACTTCGAATTTCGTTCCATCATTTCCTTCGACATCAACTTTTGTTCCATCTTTTCCCGCAATTTCTCCTTCAACATCAACATCAACATCGTCACGAAAAAAAGGATCTGTTCCATGCAAGCGAAAAGTCCCCGAATATCGATTTGATTTGTCTGCAACATATAGCGATAGCTCTTCACAAATGAGCATAACGGAATCTCTACCATCAGTTTCTCCTTCACCAACGGCGAAAAAAAACAGACAATCAGATCCAGTTGACAAAAATTCAGATGAATACAGACGTAAACGGGATAAAAATAATATCGCTGCCAAGAAATCTAGAGATGCTAGACGCGCACGTGAAGAGCAAACAGCTCTGAAGGCCAAGCATTTGGAAAAGGTCGTACTTATGTACGAAACCGAGAACAAAATGCTACGCAAAGAGATCCAACGGCTGCGGGACGGGAGTCAAATGCAATAAAAGTTTCATAATGTTATAGGTCGAAGTCAGCCAGCAACCAATCGCAATCAAATACAACCAGTCATAATAAGGTATTTAACCCCATTCCATGCACAAACAACTTTTCAATCCCGAAGCTAAACATTTAAAATCAATTACTCAAATTCAACTGTTAATGGACAAAGTTTATACATTTCTTGAAGATTATTTTAAAACAACTCATCCTGAACAAGCCAGTCGATTTACTTCATTTACCCGCTCTTCGATCCATTGGCCTTAAATGCCTTCAACTTCCTTTCTTTTCACGTTCATTGGAGATACACCTATTGATAAGTTTCTTCGTCAAATGCTGCAAAACACTTCCGACCATTAAATTATCTATTAATGTATATCTCTATATATATATTAATGTTCATTATATTGATCTATAAATAAAATATTATTCTGTATAACTTTTATTGTCACTTATTCTTGTGTTTATCGTGAAAATTTCAAAATACATTTCTTTTTGTTGCTATACGACAAGATGCACTCATTAGAAGGTATCTTCGGTATTTTTATAAGCTTGGAATGGCATGATATGAAACTTGTAAATTTTATGTCTATTAACTTCTGATTGTATCAACTAACATAAGCTACAAAATTAGACAAGAAATAAATGCAACCATAAAAATTGCTGACCAAATATAGCTTGAGTAAGGTCCAAGGTTAACCCTTCTCTCCTTTCATTTTTACTCTTTTTCGCATCATTATAATCTTCATCTTCCATCACTGACCATAACCACTTTTAGACATCATCATCTTTCTGACCCAAGGGCTTCAAAAGCACTGTTAAATTCAACTAAAAGAAAATGAAAAAACTCTTCATTTCTCTTACAACCCTTTCTTCATCTTTCCGTCATCTTCCGTCATCATCTGCTTCTTTTGTGTTTGCATGTGTCTGCTTGACCATTGCTTATGAAATATGAAAAATTGTTTGTTATCCAAATGCTGCACTGAGATGGACAAACAAACGGATTTGACAAAAGATTGTTATAAATAACAGTTTTCTTCCCCATATTTCATCCATCCAATTTAAAGTCAATATTTTTCCCATATTGAATGGGTTCTGAAAAAATTTTAGCATATGAATAAACTACAATTTCAAAAAATAGTCAAAACTTTCCCGGAAATCAAGTTTTTGTTGGATAACCATGTCCCAGTTAAGACGCCCAATGGTATTCCTATCATAGATACAATGAGCAATACTGATTTCATATTTGAAATGAAAAATCAAAACAAATGGTTCGAAATAAGTCAAATATTCACAAATTAAACTCGAAACAGTTTTACTCTTTTTTGCGTCCTTCTATCCTCAAATTTCTTTATTTTTCATGAACATCTTTTGAATGGTAACTCTGACCAAAAATTATTTATATTATTGAAATCAGCATAAAAAATACACAAGGTAAATTTTTATGAAAGTATATTTTTGAGTTGGTCATTGAGAAGAGGAGGATGGAGATATGCAGAGGATGGAAGATGAGAGTGAGTAAGGAAGGCTGGCAATGAAAGAAGACAACACTATTCTTGGTCATCCAACTGCCCATTACCATTCTGGCAACTAACCATAACTGTGTCTTGTTTACCAGCTTGCAGCTCACAAGTCTCTTAGTAATAGTGAACACTGCCGTAGAGCGTTTCACCATCACTGTGAGTAATCATCATGAACACTTTTCCGAGTTTTTTTCGAGTTTCAGCACCAACACCACCAGAATCACCATTAAACTTTGCGTAAGTTTTTACTCTTAATTTTAGTATAACCTGAGTATACATTGAGTGTGAGTTTTAACCTCATTTTGAAACCCTTTCTTTGTTAATAGTGATGTTCCACTGGATTTAACTTCATCATATTCCAACATGAGTTATTCACCTTCACCCCCAAGCCGAACGCCATCTTTACCATCATATTCCCCATCACCCTCATTCACATCCGAATGCCGAAAAAACAAAACTCCTGAACAACTTAAAGACGAAGCTTATCGCTTGAAGAGGGACAAAAACAATATTGCTGCAAAAAAGTCCCGTGATGCTCGGCGTGCTCGAGAAGAAGCTACGAAAGAGGAGGCTGAAAGACTCAAGCATATTGTGCTCATATTAAAGACGGAAAACGAAATGTTGAGACGCGAAGTGGAACATCTCAAAGGATCTATCAAGGAGAGACAAGCTTAATTGTATAAAATTGATTAAGGTTTACTCAATTTTAGCCCTTTCATCCAATTCCTCATCTCATCTATTAGGATGCCTTTCAACAAGCTTCAAACTTCCATTTACTTTTCTATTGTTAGACATTTGTTTTTCATTACTGTCAAACCTCGAATAATGTCACACTCTCAAAATGTCATGTTAATAGAGTAAACACCATTTTTTCATTCATTTCTTTGTGTCCAAATTTACAGTAAAGCTACTGAAGAAAAGGGTAAAATAAAAAAGTAAGTTGTAATTATTGCAAACTGAATCGCATGTATTGATAAATATTATATTTTACTTACTTTTGGAATTGTTGACAAAAATTCTTAACTAATCTGTGACAACGTCTATTGACAATTACCTGCAAATTCATTTTTCACCAAGAAAAACAAAAATTTCGGTAACAAGATTAACAAGGAAAGAGGAACAATATTACTCAGGTGCAATCAAGTCGGAGAGAAGTTGACACCTTTAGTAATAACTGAATCAAAAAATCCTCTTTCGTTCAGAGGTATTATAGATTGAATGAATCGAAACAAAAAGATGTTTTACTTACATCAAGCAAAGCAGCTTGGGTCACTAAAAATATTTTTCTCAGATTTATCCGGAGTTGGCATGAGACTTAGAGAAAAGAGGAAAGAAATCGCTCTTGTTTTGGATAACTTCACCGGACATAAATTAATGAGTTTTTGTTTCCTTCAATTGAATTTTTCTGGTTTCTACAAACACAACTGATGCTTTTCAACCTTTGGATGCTAGAATCATCAAATCATTTAAGAGTAAATACACAAAAAGGCTTTCCCAGATTTCGTTTTTTGAAGCAAAAAAAAAACAGAAAATCAAGGAGTATCTGCAAAATCGCCAGTTCTCGATTTTTTCTGAAATGATCGTTTTCATACACAAAATTTTATGCTGATTTTAATAATGAAATTTATTTTTTCACAGCACGCATTATTTTTAAGAAATGAAATCTGATCTGATCTAAATGAGATCTAATTACCACATAGTATCAGCGTCCTTTTAAATATAATGAAGATGCCGTCTAAGCCTAATATTGACATAATCAATGTAATGAAGTATGGTGAATAATATGGTGTTGGTTTGGTTCCTGAGAAAATAGCCAAACATGGTGGAAATTGTAGAAAACCAGATTAAGCTATGCATTTATGTACTTTCAAACATGATGAGATGCCATCTAAGCCAGCCAAATATTATCATGATCGATGTATTCGAGTATGTTGACGCCTATGTCTATGTCTGGCAATGAGTATGTCTTTGCCACCATTTTGATTAAAAAATGACTGATCAAGTCTGAAGTTTTTGTTCACTGAGTAGGATACAAAAGAAGGAAAAAGAGTTGCGACGAAGACGAAGACGGAGACAAAGGACGAAAGGTGCAATTATATTTTCACTCAACTCAACATTTTGCCGGGAACAGGTTGGCTAACAAAAGGGTAAACATTGTTGACCAATATGACCAAATATAGCCTTGTGCAAGGTTCAAGGTTAACCCTTCTCTTTCTTTTCCTTTCCTTTTCCTTTCCATTTTACTCTTTTTTTGCCTCATTATAATCTTCATCTTCCATCACTGACCATAACCACTTTTAGACATCATCATCTTCTTGGCCTAAGGGCTTCTAAAACGCGGTTAAATTCCAGTGAAAGAGAATGAGAAAAGTTCACTTCTTTCTTCACCCTATTTCATCCTTCCGTCATCACAATAATCATATTCAACACTTGCAGCTTATATCTTAAGAGCTTAAAAATTGGTCAAGTTGGACCAACCTTTGTTGGAGAACCAAAAAAGCACTTATTCTGGGAAAACTTGTTTTCGTTTTCTGTGCAACAGACGAGTTCGGTTTTCAGTTAGACTTTCCGTTTTCTGTGACCGTAAGAGTTACCGTAAACTTAATATATTCTAAAATTAATATATTCTAGTTTTGTTCATTGGAAGCACTTACCATCATAGCATTTTATTATTAACTGTAGCATGATATCATTGCCTTTATCATGCATTGGTAATGATTAGTTAATTAATGTAAAAACAGAAATTAATAATTTAAATAATGAAAACTAGATGATTTTTGAAAGTTTTTTGCTAAAACAACTAATCACTGATAAATATGTTGACTTAAAAATTGAAACACTTAAGTCAATAGTCGATGAGTTAAGGGTATGTGCAAACCGATTAACATAGTATCGGAATAATGATAAGACGTTTATTTGGTGTTTAACCATATGCAGTCTGTGTGTAAGTCTCAATGCAATCAAATATTATAAGACAAACCATATACACTGGAATTGACCTTTGAAAGTAAAGGAAAAAACCTAAATGTTGATTAATTCATCAATGATATTGAAAGTTAAATGAAGTGAAAAAGTGTCCAAATTATATTGTTGATTGGTCAAGTACATAAATAACAATGTTTAACATTAGATAACAATAAATATTGGCCTTTTTGGTGTAACCAAAGTAACAATAAATGTTGATGAACATTGAGTTTGTCAAGAATAATGTTTATCTGCACAAATGAGGAAATAATAAATTGCTTTGAGTTTATTTTATTGCAGTAAATGGTTATAATAAAGGTTAAAGATGATGGCGATGACCACGATGAGGATAGTGGAAATAGGTAAGAATGAAAAAAGAAGAGAAGAAGCAATTGTGTTTCCGATCGATGAAAGTGTATTTGTACCAAAAAAGGTTAACAAAGACAGTGTTGAATGTATGTAAGTTTCAATTGAAGGTTAACTCATCAACAGGCAGTATTGACCATCGGCCAATTGACCACTTTGCTATTTTCAGCTATAATGCAATATATGGTAGCATGCGAGAGAGAGAGGGAGGGGTGATCAGAGGGAGCGGACTAGAATGAGGATAAAAGGAAGTGAACACTATTCTTGGTCATTCAATTGTTCATTTTTATTTGGCAACTGACCATAACATTGTCTTGTTTTACCGGCTCTTAGCTCACAAGTCTCGTATTCTCGGTGCCGTTGAGCCTTTTAACATCATTTAAGTTATCATCATCATGAATCATTTTCCTTTTGGTTTTAAATTTTCAGCTCCAACCCCACCAGAGTCACCACGAAACTTTGTGTAAGTATCAAGCTTTAATTGAAATTAAATGACTTGTTATTAACCTCATTTTTAACCTTTCTTTTGTATACAGTGATGCACCATTGGATTTAACTTCATCCAATTCCAACCCAAGCAATTCACCTTCACCACCAACCCTTACCAACACGAGTAAATCACCTTCACCACCGACTCTTATGCTATCATTGCCATCATGCTCTTACCAGGTGCCATCACTACCATCATACCCTTTCCAAATGCCATCAACATCATTTAGTCATTCATCGCCATCAACATCCGGACGTAAGCGAGGCAAAAAATCTGATTGTGAACTAGTTATTGCGCGATCTAAGCGGGGTAAGAACAACTTTGCCGTTAATCCCTCGGATTCAAATCAATCGGCTCCATCGCCGTCACTGTCATGTTCATCTGAAACAACGACACAATCAACACCCGCACGGCAACGAAACAAAATTCCGGATGAATTGAAAAACAAGGAATATCGCTTGAAACGGGACAAAAACAATATAGCTGCTAAAAAGTCTCGTGATGCTCGACGAGCTCGAGAGCAACAGACGCAAGTGAAAGCTGAAACACTTGAGTATGTTGCTCTTATTTTAAAGACGGAAAACGAAATGCTAAGACGAGAAGTGGAACGCCTTAAAGGATATGACACGGATGAAGAGTAAAGGTTAATTGTATAAACTTGATTAGGTTTACTAAATTCTAGCACTTTTATTCAATTCCTCATCTTATCTGCAATGAAATAACTCTTTTTCTTTCAACCCTTTTCCTCATCCTTTCATCATCTTCCACCATCATCTGCTTCTTTTGTGTTGCATGCGTCTGCTTGACCATTGCTTATTAAATTTAAAAAATGTTAGTTATCCGAACGCTAGTCTGAAATGGACAAATTGATTATTGTAACAGGTTTTTCGCATACTTCATTACCATAAATGTTTAAAATAAATCTTATTGATATAATAGCGCTGGAATCGAGTCTTTTATCGCGTACTAAGAATGCTTTCATATTCTCACTATGCTACTCGGAGCAAGTTAACTCTTTTGCTCGAATGAAAATTATGAAGCCTTTCGAGAAAGTAAACGTTTTTTTACTTAAATTACTTTGGAAAGGAAAAGGGAAAAAGTCGTTGAAAAACTAAGTCAACCAATTGAACTTACCCAATTGTATAGGTGACCAAAGGACAAGGTTCAGCTTATATATTGTTGTTGTACAACCAATTGAACAACAACTTAATGCTATAGGCAGAGGCTCGTAACCTTACCTAACATAACTAGATCTTGCTTATTATCATAATAAAGGAAGTTGCAATAAAAGCCTTCAACTGCGAAAAGGTAAAAGAGAAGATCCAAGAAAAAACTAGTTTCTGTTATTTATGAAAAACTGAATAAAAACTGATAATATTTTGTAATTAAATTGATCACACCTCTTACAACTGTTATTTAGACGAAGAAAAGGCCATTCAAATGCTCAGGCAAACACAGTTTAGCTTTAAGACTTTGAATAACTTTGATCTTTTTATATGCCATCGATTCAACAATCATTAACACTTCTTTATTTGCTGATCAGCTTTCGGAAATACATGTAAGTAATTCCATATATTTAAGATTGCACCGACTGGACTATCTACTAAACTGCGCAGTTGAAAGCAGAAAAAAGCCGTCGGTACACGATCCTAAAAATAGCAAGTATTTAAAAAAAGACTCTCGGTTGTACTTTGAAGATTTAGTTCGTAAAATGTAAACTGAAATTAAAAGAAAATGATCGAGCGCTGGGTTTTTTGTGAACGTGAAATTTATGTTTCAAGTTATTTCAGGTATTATTGGAACACTAAAATAGTATATCGAAACAAGTATTATTACTGGTATTTTAATTATTACTGTAAATCTTATTTCACAAAATAAGTGCATTCTCTGGTTGACCATTGAAAGATATACAGAAATGATTTTGATGTAAAAATCTGGTCACACAACTGTACAAAAGGTGATCGAAGTTTCAACTTTGAACTCGCTTTTTTAATTTTAAGAAATTTTTTAATAGGACTAATGGGCTCAGTTTTCTTACCAGTTTACTTATTCCTTATTCACTCAAGTGAATTGTGCCCAGTTGCCTTTCGCTCAGTTGACCGTTACGCAAATGCTTTCCGCTGAAATGACCCTAGACCGCTTGTTTTCATCTTTGGTTACTGTGATACTCGTCCCCATGCAATTTTCTATTTTCATGATACCTCGAAAACGAAAAATAATTCGAAAAAAAGACTGAATTAATGTATTCAGCATAAAATTTAACATCTTATAAATTCATAACAATAATATTGCTTGCTAGGCAGTTTAACCTATTCTTTTGGTCTTTATCCATTATTTGGATAACAAACAATTTTTCATATTTCATAAGTAATGGTCAAGCAGACACATGTAAACACAAAAGAAGCAGATGATGACGGAAGATGACGGAAAGATGAAGAAAGGGTTGTAAGAGAAATGAAGAGTTTTTTCATTTTCTTTTAGTTGAACTTAACAGTGCTTTTGAAGCCCTTGGGTCAGAAAGATGATGATGTCTAAAAGTGGTTATGGTCAGTGATGGAAGATGAAGATTATGAGTGCAAAAAAGAGTAAAAAGGAAAGGAAAAGAGAGAAGGGTTAACCTTGGACCTTGCACAAGGGTATATTTGGTCATGTTGGTCAACAATTTTAACCCTTTGTTAGTTAATCTATTTTAGGCAATATCAAGTTGAGTGAAAACATAATTGCATCTTTTCGCCCTTCATTTCTCTTATTTTCAACTCTTTTTTATCTTTTTTATTTTTGTTCTTTGTCTCACCCGAACTGACCATAAACTTTGACAATCGTTTGGACTAATTTGCAAAAATAAAATAACGATGTTTTATAGCGTTATTGGGCTCCCAAGTTAACAGTTATGAAACTTAACTTAATATTGTTCATGATATTCGATATAAAATTATGTCAATTGTTAGTTAAAATTTTGTAAAAACTATTCTTGGATTTTTAGCTTAACCTAAAATTTTACAATTGTTTGCTCTGTGTCCAGATGAGTCTATTGCACATTATATAGAAACAGATAGTAGGCATTGCCTACTAGGCAAGGACTAGTTATGTTAGGTAAGGTTACGAGCCTTTTCCTATAGCATTGAGTTGGTGTTCAATTGGTTATTCAACAACAATATATAAGTTGAACCTTGTCCTTTGGTCACCTATACAATTAGGTAAGTTCAATTGGTTGATTGGTCAAAGAAATAAAAGGTTATGATGACATTCAAATAATTTTTGGTATTTTCCATCACACTGAAATAGATTTATCATTTTTTCACTTATAGTTATCAAGATGCAACTCAAAACGTGAAAAAACTCACAAAAATGACAGGGTTAAGTGAAGTTTGGGTGAAAGTGAAATTTATTTTTTAATGAATGATATTAGTTGTCTGCTCTATAAATAATTTTAGTTCATTGGTGAATGACCAATACAAATACTGTACAAAAGTTTTAATTATCATTGCGAAATGTCCAATAGTCTGGTGTCTGTCTGGCATCCTAATAGATGAGGAATTGGATGAAAGAGCTCAAATTGAGTAAACCTTAATCAATTTTATACAATTAAACTTGTCTCTCCTTGATAGATTCTTTAAGATGCTCCACTTTGCGTCTCAACATTTCGTTTTCCGTCTTTAATATAAGCACAAGATGTTTGAGTCTTTCAGCTTTCACTGCCGTCGCGGCTTCTCGAGCTCGCCGAGCATCACGAGACTTTTTTGCAGCAATGTTGTTTTTGTCCCTCTTCAAGCGATAAGCTTCGTCTTTAAGTTGTTCAGGAGTTTTGCATGAGGAATATGATGAAGTTAAATCCAGTGGTCCATCTCTATTAACAAAGAAAAAGTTTCAAAATAAAGTTAAAATTTATACTCAAGGTACACTTAGGTTATACTCAAATTAAAAGTAAGAACTTACGCAAAGTTTAATGGTGATTCTGGCGGTGTTGGGGCTGAAACTCGAATAAAACTCGGAAAAGTGTTCATGATGATTACTCTAAATGCTGGTAAACGCACTACGGCAGTATTCACTAAGAACTAGATAAAAGCTGGTAAACCAAGACTAAGTTACGTTCAGTTGTCAAAATGGTAATGGAAAGTTGGATGACCAAAAATAGGTCTTTTATGTAAGACCTCCCTTGCTCACTCTCATCCTCCCCCTGCTCGTTCTCCTCCCAATGACCAACTCAAAAATATACTTTTTCTTATTCTTCTTCTTTTATCATCCTTTTCTTGTTTACCCTTTTTCTTCCTCTTAAAGCGTTTATTATCATATATTGCATTATAGCTGAAAATAGCAAAGTAGTTATTCAAGTGAAAAAGGAGTTACTTTGAGAGAGAAGCAGAAGTGAGGGTTTACAGGTTTTACAGTTGGACTTATTGATGACCAATGGTCAATATTGCCTGTTGATGAGTTAACCTTCAATTGAAACTTACATACATTCAACACTTGCTTTGCTAACCTTTTTTGGTCCAAATAAACATTCATCGGAAACACAATTGCTCATCATCTTCATCTCCTCTTTCATTTTTACCTATTATATTTTCCCTATCCTCATCGTGTTCATCATCAGCATCTTTAACCTTCATTGTAACCATTTACTGCAATAAAATAAACTCAAAGCAATTTATCATTTCCTCAGTCATTCAGATAAACATTATTCTTGACAAACTTAATGTTCATCAACATTTATTGTTACTTTGGTTACACCAAAAAGGCCAATATTTATTGTTATCTAATGTTAAACACATTGTTATTTATTTACTTGACCAATCAACAATATAATATATCGATACTTTTTCACTTCATTTAACTTTCAATATCATTGATAAATTAATCAACATTTAGGTTTTTTCCTCTCAAAGGTCGCTTCATTATCTGTGTTCATCTTCATCAATATCAACAAATTTTATGAAAAATGTAAACTAAACTTAATTGTTATCTTCTATATTTGCAGGCTGTTAAGTGTAACACCCTTTAAATGTCTTATCTTTAAGACGAAGTTATGTTAATCGGTTTGTCCATATTCTTAACTAATCGGCTATCGACTTAAGTGTTGCAATTTTCGAAGTCAATATTTCACTGATCATATTTTCTAATGAAAAAGTCATAATCTTAGCACAGATTTAAGCTTCTTCAAATTCAAGTTTTTAAAGGGTGTTGAGGTTAGTAAGTATTTTCATTTTTATCATCTTTATCTCTTTATCAACATTTGTGTAAATGATTGCTTGAACCTTTCTGATCTACACACCCTTTAATTCCTTCGTTTTCCGAATTCCTTCGTCCTTTTTGAAATCGAAAAAATCTTTAGCTCCAATTCTTTAAGATACTTCGATGAGCAATTTGTGAACTTAAACTTTGTCTCGTGTAAAACAAGTGTCAGTTCAACAAAACTTTAGAGCCCGCCTTTTTCAATCGCAAAAAGGACTTTTTGTTGTGAAAACGAAGGAATTAAAAGGCTTGAATTTTAAGAAGCTCAAATCTGTGCGAAGAAAATTACTTTTCCAAACGAAAAATACTGTAAGATTGTCAAGAGTAATGTGCATCTGCAGAAATGAGGAAATATATGATATGAGGATAAATTGTCTTTTGAACACTAATGATTTGATTAAAGTGAAATTTGTCTCATCATGGTTGAAGCAATTTTTTCTGTTGCAGCCTGTAATATCGTATCTGAATCAGCCAAAGCTTGTTTAGCTAAATATCTTTTTCGTTTAATTTGAACCTCCAGTCGTCGAGGCACATCAGGCACAATTACATCAATCTAACAAACAAAACTTCTCACCCTAAAACTATACAAATAAAAAATGAAAATCTGATTTCATCGTGTTATTTCAGTGTAAATAGTGTTCTTATATCAAGAAAAAAAGGTAGCATTTGAAAGTATGATTAAGTGATCAAATAAATTTGAGAATCGGACAAAGAATACTCTATTTGATATACTTATAAGGATAACCAGGTTAATCACAACCTTTTATTTCTTTGACCAGTCAACCAATTGAACTTACCCAATTGTATAGGTGACCAAAGGACAAGGTTCAGCTTATATATTGTTGTTGAACAACCAATTGAACAACAACTCAATGCTATAGGCAGAGGCTCGTAACCTTACCTAACATAACTAGACCTTGCTTATTATCATAATAAAGGAAGTTGCAATAAAAGCCTTCAACTGCGAAAAGGTAAAAGAGAAGATTCAAGAAAAAACTAGTTTCTGTTATTTATAAAAAAACCTGAATAAAACTACTAATATTTTGTGATTAAATTGATCACTCTTCCTACAACTGTTAGACATAGAAAAGGCTCCATTCAAATGCTCAGGTAAACACAGTTTAACTTTAAGGCTTTGAATAACTTTATCTTTATATCTTATGGATTCAACAATCATCAACACTTGTTTATTTGTTGATTAAATATCAGCTCGCGGAAATACATGTAAGTAATTCCATATATTTAAGACTGCCCGACTGGACTATCTAATAAACTACGCTGTCAAAAGTAAAAAAAGCCGTCAAAAAGACACGGACCTAGAAATAGAAAGTATTTACAAAAAGACTCTCGGTTGTGATATGAAGATTTAGTTCGTAAAATGTAAACTGAAATCCAAAACAAAATGATCGAGCGCTGGGTTTTTGTAAACGTGAAATTGATGGTTTCAAGTCAAAACTTTTATTTCAATTATTAAATGAGATATAGCCTGAAAAATTTCATTCCAGATTCGTCTCTCGAACGAGGTTTTGACCGAATTCACCCATTTAACGTTAAACATTGTTCTTAACAGAAAAGGTTGACAGATATGCATTTAGACTGCTTATGGCCCTTTGAACACTAATGATTTGATTGACGTGAAATTTGTCTCATCATGGTTGAAGCTATTTTTTCTGTTGCAGCCTGTAATATCGTATCTGAATCAGCCAAAGCTTGCTTAGCTAAATATCTTTCTCGTTTAATTTGAACCTCCAGTCGTCGAGGCACATCAGGCACAATTACATCGATCAATTTTGAGACAGAAAAAACGACGTGTTCAAAGATGCAAACAAATGCAATCCGAACAAACATTAATTTCCAATATGTTAACGTCAGATTACCATTTGGATCACGAAAATCACGATAACTGGAACACAAAGAAAACAGAAAAAAATTAGTCAACATTCAACAGGTAGTAATTGAATGAACAACTTACCGACATGGTAAAGATGTTGTATTTGCTGGTGCCCAAGAAAGGCTAAAATCAAGATAACCATGGAGTGAAAAGTTATTTTCAAATGAATAAACCAGTTTGGGCAAAAAGTCTGATGTAAATGCGATGAGAAAGGCCTAATACAGGAAGAAATGATAAGTATAAGTAACATGTAATGTTTAGAAAAAAGTTGAATGAAAAAGCAAGAATAGAAAGGATTAAAATTTTCCTTCTCTCTGCTTTTTCAATACAATGTAATCAATAATGTGAAAATGTGTGTTTACAAAATTTTGACGTACATTACTGATAACCGCTATTTGAGCAAGAAAGGTAAGTATTGAAAACCAAATGCCAATATTTTGTGCTCGCTCTGGAATAGGTCGACGAGTCTGACAGACCAACTTTTGTGCATCTAATCGTATCTCAACCCAATTGTTTAAAAGTGCAAAGAAAGGAGCCAAAGGGAAAGCAGCCACAAATATTGTTATGAAACCAAACTGAAGAACCATCTCAAGATATTCCTCGAATAAGCCTTCATAAGGAAGCAATGAATAATCGAGTTCCCATCTAGTCATTCCTTCCTTTCCACCCTCTCTTCGAGAAGGTATGTTAGTTCGACGCTGATGCCACCATGTTTTCATTTTAGGCCACAATATCTCTTGGGCATTGTTGATAATCTGTTTACCAATCATAATAACTCCCAATTGTTGAGCCAATTCACCAAGGCAGCCATTATTGGAACACTAAAAATAGTAGATTGAAAAAAGTATTATTATTGGTATTTTAATTATTATTACTGTTGTTGTTACAGTTGTTGGTATAAGAGTGATGGATAAGAAGGAAAAGAAGAGTTAAAATTTGTAATCATCTGACGCTTAAACTAATCTTGTTGATATTAAAATTTGCAGAGTTGAGGCTAGTTGAAAATAAAATTGTATTGCTTGCACTCTTTATAATAAAGGCTGTCAAGGCTGGAGAGTAAAGCTTAATTGTATAAAATTGATTAAGGTTTACTCAATTTTAGCCCTTTCATCCAATTCCACATCTCATCTATTAGGATGCCTTTCAACAAGCTTCAAGCTTCCATTTACTTTTCTATTGTTAGACATTTGTTTTGCCTTACAGACACCAGACTATTGGACATTGCTCAATGATAATCAACACTTTTATATTGTACAGTATTTGTATTGGTCATTCACCAATCAGCTAAACTATTTATAGAGCAGACAACTAATATCATTCAATATGTGAACAAATAAATATCACTCTCACCCACACTTCACTTAACCTTACTGTTGGTCAGCCTCTCACATTAACCCTATGGCTCGTTTGTTTAGCAAAATAGCAGCCGAATGGAGTAAACCTTATTTAACATTAAAAGTATTGAGCAAATTGCAGTGAAAATTGATTATAACTAACAATATTATTAGAGTTTCCCTAAGTTTGTTAGAATCAGCAGAAATATATAGATATTTATCTGTGTAAATGTACTAAGTACACTCAGTTGCAGAGTTTTGTTCATACTGATACTTACATTTTCATTTCTCAATCCCAATATTTGTGCATAATTACCAGGAGTGCCGATAAACTTGCCTTTGAAGAAGGCAATATAAAATATTGATGAGTAGTAATTGAAAAATTGAAAGATGAAAACTTTAAAAGTCAAATGGTTATCAAATTCAGTTTGAGTTCGATGCATTTCCCATTGAGTTAAACGGAAAGCTAATTTTTCATAAACAGGACTCAGAAGCATGATAAATATGAGATTGGCAAGAGCTCCAGTTGAACTTGCAATGATAGAAGCCCATCCTGATAAATTTGGGTTCATAAAAAGAGGTATTGATACCAATAAACGATAAATTATCACGGCAACGACAAAAACAACAACCAAACTTAACTGAAAGAGAGAGAAAAATATCAATTAGAATGGATACAAAGTTTAAATTTGAAGTACTTCTGATGTTATGTCCATACCATTAGTGCAATTAACATGAGACCAGCAGCCATACGCTGATAGCGAATTCGGTTTGGAAAGCTCGGCTCTTGTAGACCAGTTATTGGATTTCGTTTGATGAAAGGTGCTCTAGCGACAAATTCAGGTCGAGATTTTTCCTTGTCAAATTGAAATAAAGAAGAAATAGTTAATAAATATTCAAATATTATATTTTGAAGCAATGAAAATGAAGATATTATGTTGATGTTTACCTCCTCTTCAAAACTCATCACATCCCAATGATAAGATAGAGATGCACTCTTACGCTTCCAGTACTCTAGAAAAGCAACAGCTAAAAACAAAATTTTTAAACAAATAAACCAATGATACAAATTTGAATAATTTCTTACCCCAAAATGAGACAAATATTGAGTAAAATACTGTTCCAGGTTGGTCAAATAAATATGACAGTCGAGCAAAGAAACAGGTTTGACTGATATACTCGTATGGACAACCAGGTTCATCACAGTTTTGACACATTCGATATTTGGTGCCACTTTCACAGATTTCTTTCCTAGAAAATAAAGGATGAGATTAAATAAGAACACAATGATTATCGGTTAAATAAATGAACAGTTGTGAATCAAATATTGACTTTGGCAAAGATAAACTGGTCAAATGATTCATAGATAATTTCAACAATCAATTTTATTGAATAGTTGCTTTATCCATTCAATTTGGTCAGCTACAGTTTATGAACGGAGTAAAAGCAAAAACTTAACTGAAAGGTCAAAGTCTATGCGAATACTCCTTACCAAGAAAATACATTTGACTACCTAAAATTGTCCCTTTTTTGTGATACGAAAAAAAATGAACGCAATTTCCAATATTGATTCATGTAAAAATTTGAATTAAATGATGTTTGATTTTGTGCGTTAATTTTGGATACATTTTTCATCACTATAGTACTCTAGTTAAGGACAATTTTAGGTAGTCGTGTGTAAATAGATTCCGGAATACATACGATACAACATCTTGGCCAATAGTTGCAACACCATAGATAAAAACAAGTAAACCAACAACTGCTGCAGGCAAAAGCCAGCTAGTATAAAAACCTAGGAACACAAAAGAAATTATAAGAGGAAAATTATTTTACTCAATATTCATTTTACACAGAATAATAAATTTACTCACCTAACCAAGCAAAATATATCGCAATCTTTTCACCAAAATATTGTTGAACATGATCCAAAGGTTGATATTTATACCAGCAACTCCACCGGGCCCAGTATTGATATAAAACTTGACGCTTGTTCATTTCATTGGGATCAATGTATTCTTTACTCTTGTAAGGTCCTTCATGTAGAGGAAAAGCGCCCGTAAAAATTTCCTCATTCAGCATCCGTGCAATTCCTATTTGAGCTCGTTTCCTATGACCGTAAACGGTTGATTGAAGTATTTCATGAACCAGGCGAATTCGTTGGTTGGTGGTGAAAATTGTATCTGGTTCATCGTGGTTTAGGAAACGGTCAATTTTAGATATTTTGAAAGGACAAGTAAAATACTGTAATGGCTTGTTGGGAACGTCAATGTAAAGTGGATTTGATATCTTTAAGATTCGAAAAATATTACTGGACCAATCGTGAAACAGTGATGGATAAGCTTGAAGAGGAGCTCGGACATTCAATTTTTCAGCATATTGAGCTAATACTGGCCATGGTATGGATATTTTGAAAAAATAAATAGTTGGACTGGATCGGGCAAAATTTTGAGCATCAACATCGTTTCCATTATTGACTTTTCGGCTTTGGTTACTTCTCGTGGATCCATTACGGGCTCTAACATCGAGATCAACTTCCAATCTTCCCGGTAAAACTTCTTCCTCTATCAGCAAACCAATTTTACGTAAATTGTTGATAAATCTTTCACGATATTTACGCTCTTTACGCTCTTTACGAGCTCTAACAATGGTTTCATCTTGAGTTTCAAAAGATACATTTGATCTCGTCCTCTCTTCATAAACCAGAATATAATCTATCAAAGCAACAAAGACAAAAATCACATGTTAGATAAAGGAAAACATTAATCATACAAAATTTAATGGCGCCTTTTTTGGATTACCCTTGAGAAGGTCTTAACATTTGATTGTTAATAATTAAACTCATTATTTGCTTAATTTTATCCGATCAAAGTCAAGTTTAGACTTAATTAAGTTAGATGCTGGATTAAATAGATAATAAAGGAGATTAATCATAAATCCTACATTGAATAACCTATCTTGAAGCTGCGTTTACGTGCAAAAATGTGTACAAAATATTATAATAATATAACAATGTTGAATCTGGATTCTTAATGAACTTAAAGTCTGATTGTCCATTTTTGTTGGTCAATTGTCTTTGGTAATTAGAAGTCTATTTCATACAATGGCTATTAGACGCACAAATGGGATCCAGATATTATCAGCTAAATTATTTACAATTTAAATACAAGCGACTTACCTATTTTACTCTTGCCATCTTTGAAATAAGATGTTTGTTCATCAAAAAATCGATATGGTAAAACACAATCAACATCACTGTGATTAGAGTTGCTCCTCTGGACCTGAAACAATAATTTAGCAACATCAATAATCAATTGGTCAGGGGCCATCACAATTTGGTTGTAATCATCATTTGGAAGGTAGTTTATGCATTAAATTATATTAAAAAATGGCAACAAGAATAAGTTATGAATGTTATTGTCAAGAAGAACTGATCATCATGAGAAAATTAATTCATATTGTAAACTAAGATTGATGTAAGTGTTGATGATTGTTAAGCTTAACAATTCTGGTTATTTGAACATTTGGTTAGTTACTAGAGTACTAGAGTTAATTGTGAGAAAAGAGTTGTACTGATTCTGATAAATTGTAATTGATGTTGAGTTTATCGAGATAGTTACCGATTGATGATTAATATATTCAGGGATTGAGATTATTGGTTTATCAATTGGATGATTTAAGTTAGCTGATGAAAGAGTTGTTGTTGCAGATGATGATACTGATGAGTTGGTTGAAGAGAGTAATATTGGCAACAATGGGTTCAATTTAATTGTCCAAATAACTGGACTTGCATCGTTCTCGTCTAAATTGGTTGAAACACTGTTGGTTAAGGTTAACTTGGATAATCGGTGTACTTTGAGACTACCAAGAGTAACTGACATTGTATTAACAATAGATCATAATCCATCTCTTGCTAAGTAAATAATAGATATGCCATGTAATTGATGAACAATTTTCTGGATTGAAACAGATGAAGGTTTTATACCATCATGTTTACCTATTTTCATTTCTTGTTTTTGCTTTGCTTTTCTGCTCATGAAAATTTAGTCAATGGTAAACATCAACTTAACCAGAAATGTTAAACCATTTTTTTATAGTTTTATTACATTCATAATTGTTGATTGAAGTCTAAAAGATTAATACCTTGGTGAACGATGAACTCTGATATTAATTATCAGTCAGTTGGGTATAATTAGGATAAATGGTTAATTCATATCAACATTAGAAAGTAATTTCAATTATCGAAAGCTGCTCATAACATAATCTTGATCGCTTTAAAGCCAACAATTTGGTAGAAACATTCCATCGGTTGAAAAGGCTATCCTAGACTTTAAAGAAGACAATCAAATTAACCCAATAAATTGATAACTTTACATTAATCAATGTAATTTGACAAACTTGATATAAACATAACGCTGGTTAAACATTGGGTCAGCTAGCGAGCTCTAGTGTCACAAATACAAACTAACTCATGAGCGAATTTCAAAACCACATAAAAAATATTTTTAGTGAAAATGATTAAAAAAACTAAATGATAGCTAATTAAAGTAGTTAATTGGATAGAATGGGGTGGAAATAAACTCAAAGTTAAACAGTCAAGTCTTGTAATTGGCTGACGGAAGGAATTTGAAAAGGAAATGAAAGGAAAGATAATGACAAAATCACTTACATTTGATGTTTGATGGTTTGTCAATAAAACCTCATCTTGACCATTGTTATAATTAGGATTGCACCTTTCATCAGCGGTGTCATAATTAGTAGATGATCGACCATTCAACTCAAATAATCCATTAATCTCGTAATTTTCACGAGGATTATTCATCACTCAATAGCGGATTAGAGGATGAAATGAAATTTAACGAGTAAATGTCGATTTGTTTTGATGGAGGCATAATTTTGATCCATTGCTATTCATAGTGATTAACAAACCATTTTAAAATGATAATAATTTACAGTTTACCGGTGATGATATTAAATTTGGATAACTATTGTTTATCAACCAGTTTTTGGGTTATAATGATTGATCTATACAATTGGTTGTTTGATTAGGTTAATAGTAAAGGTTATTTTCATCATTTTTTGTGGTAAATTGTATTTAATAAAATGTTTCAATTGAAACGGAAATAGTTGAATATAAATATAAACATGATGAGATGGAAAGGCTTAGTAAGTTGACTTTACATGGCCAACAATTGATTTAACAGGCAGTAATCAATAATCAGGCGCAGGTCAACAACATTTGACACATTCAGAGTTCATGGTTCAACTGATAGTTCCAACTTACAATCCAGGTTCATTGTAAATTAATCTGAGCAGCTTCTCCAATATTCAGAGGAAACAGTCTTAAATGGAGATTTAAGTAAAGACTTGAGTTTAATGCTACAGACTTGAGAAAATTTTTAGTTAATTCATTGAAATGAAGATCAGACAAATTTTATTCAAACTGTTGATCTTGTCACCGCAGACAAAAGCTAAATCAACAGCTTATTCTTGACTAATGATGGAATAATTTTGCATGACTTGAAATTAATGTAAATAAGGTTTCAATAATGATTAAGGAGTAATTCCAATATCAGCTTTGATTCCTCGATGAAACAGCAATCTTATCACTAAAATTGAACAAACGTTAATCTTAACCAGACCAGGTTTAGTTGTTATTGGACAATCTTTTGAATTTAAAATGTAATCACATTGTAATTATATTCCTTTTCTTGGTTGTAATTTGATTTTGAATTGAATCTTGAAGTTGACAGTAAAATAACGCACGTTACTATGGTGAACAAAGCTGGATGATTTTAGATATGAATTACAATGACAGGGCCTTGTCGGAATGTCACTAAATTACCAGCAGGATTGAAACCAGTTGAGTGTAGGACAGCTATTTTCTTGATAATATCCAACACAGAGGGTAAGTTGAAGGTAAGATCAAAATAAATTGACTGGCTTGTGTAAATAAACAAATATGAACAATTAGTATTCATGGGTTAATCTTGTAATCATAGTTAACCAGTAATTTCCATGAGAATTGGACTTTGATTGTATAACGATGTAAACTGTAGAGGCTTGATTCCTTTGGATCGTAATTTGATGGCTTTTGACTTATAATCAGGTTCCATTTGGTATGAAAATTGCCTTCTCAATGAATAAACCAATCTTGTTGAATGTTGATTGTCTGTTTTAAAATTCATCCTATTTGCGCTTATCTAAACACGTTAAAATCAACATTAGGTGAGTCTTATTGAATTGCTTCCAGAGAATTGATTACTTTATCACCCAACGATCACCGTAACAAATAAAAATTGATTAATAACAATATGACAGTTTAAAAATTTGCAATAACCTTTTTTTAATCAAACAATTCACATACACACAATGATTATGACTCATTATTCTTTTGCTTGGTGTGGATAAAATTTAGACAAAAAAAGCAAAATTAACCTTGATTATTGATAATTAATTGACCAAGAAAGTGATAGAAGGAATGATAAAATTGAGGTAATTAACAGCTTAAAAGATCAATCGTTAATAACCTCCTCTTTTTAACCTTACTGTCTTGCTAAGTATTTTAAGACTTGATTGTGATAAACAATTAAAACATTGTGTAGATTGAAATTCGGATTTTGTGACAGTTGGCGATTTCAATCCTTAGCCTGACCAGATTAACCATTTATTTGTTGGTAGCTGAGTTGAGAATAAGGGAAACAATGAGACCATAAAGTCCAAGTACCTCAGCGAAAATCAAAATAAGGATCATTCCGACGAATAAACGAGGTTGTTGTGCTGTACCTCGTACACCAGCGTCACCGACTACTCCGATCGCGAAACCAGCGGCTAAACCTGATAAACCAACCGATAAACCAGATCCTAAATGAATAAATCCATCAAAAAGTCTGTACTCTGGTGGTGGTTTCAAACTGTTGGAGATTACGACTGATATGATTAAACCATAGATAGCTAATGGATCCGGAGTATCAAATGGAACATTTAAACAGGAGATTCAAAAAAGTTTCACATATTCAATCATTTCCAATGGAGGGTGGAATCATTAATGAGTGAAGGTCAAAGTAGAGGGGAGGCATTGATAACAGCATGACGAAAGACACGGATGACGGATGAAGATGACAATGATGGCGATGGTGGAGGTGATTTGTGCAGGTGATTCCAAGTATGGATGATAAAATTGATAAATTCAGCCGAGAGAAGAGACGGAGAAAAAAAGGGAAGATATGGAGGTGACAAGGAAAAGAGAAAAAGAGATAGAAAAAATAGATGATAGAGAGAGAGAGAGAGAGAGAGTAAATGAGAATGAGAGAGAAAAAGAGAGAGAGAAAGAGATAAAGATAAACCAATATAAGATAATGGTGAGGACAAATGTAGGACAAAAATAAAATTAATTAATAACCAATTTTAAAGGTGAAAGTAAATAGAATGAAACTAGAAAAGTAAACAAAAAGAATGATAACATACCAATAATACCGGCCATAACAACTGGAATAATACTTTGCATGATACGCTCAGGTCTCATTACACCCATAGCAGCAATACCTGTACCAGACTTGGCTGTTCCATAGGCAGCTCCTAAAGATGAGAAAATCATTGCTGATGCAGCACCCATTACACCAAAGAATGGGCCATAAATCGGTGCGACTTCGGTTGTGGACATTTTAAATGATTAAAGCTAAAAAAAGGTGAAGATACAATAAATGATAATAAATATTTAACAAATAATTAAGATGATGTGACTACAATGGCAACTGCAAATAAATATTGATCAACAACCTACTTCTAGGTAAGGTATTTTAACTCAAAGCTTTGCAATTGGAAAGGAAGGGAGTGTCTAAACAAGCATTATTCAGAGACATCTGCTGTAAAGAAATGAGTTGATTCAATTTTTCGATACATCGATACTTTAACAAGCAAGTACAAGTTAACGATCAGTTGATTTAAAAATTTCACCGAATTAAATACATGTAACTTTATATCGATTCGGATTCATCCGTAAAAAAACATCTGATCGAGTCAATGTGAAATATTTCTGATTAACTGTTAATTTTTTTCGACTATGGACTAATTGAACCTATTTTTTTGTGAAATAATGTAGAAGGTGAACTTTTAAGTCTTGACAATTGGTACTGGAAATAACTCAACTGAACAAGTTTAATTTAGCTTCATATAACATAACTAATTTTGTTACCGATGCTTCTTGAATTAATCTGGCTGACTATGGATGAAATTAGGTGATACCGTGACATTAGGTGTTGAAATGCCAAACCTGTTGAATGTAAATCCTAGTAATCCTGGGTACAACCGCAAGTGTGTGCTTATCAGACGATACAAATGTTACAAATAAACGTAAGGGAAATAATTTTCAGTCAATAGTTTTGTTTCGAGTATTTTATTGATTTTTTTTTTATTTTTTTATTTTATTATATTTTGTCAAAAGACAATTTGAACATGTCCATCATTGGTTTTGCTTAATTCTGTTGATTTGTCGGCTGATGCTCCTTGCGTATCTCATAGCTGGTTGAGCAGATGGTTGACTTCCTGATCCCGTAGTCTGTACCAGTAAAGCTTGGATGAAAGGACTGTTAAAGGAGAAAAGAATTGAAAGATCAAATTAATCAACAAGTTGATATATTTATATAAGGAATATTCAGTGACAAGTTGTCATTAACTTGGCTTCATCAATGGTATTCTGGTAATTTTATCGTCTATTAAAGTGACCAGGAGAAAGATGTTGAAGCGAAAAATGTTTACTCCAGGAAAATATTCAATGTTCACGGAATTATTCATATATTTGTACTGATGTTATCTATTAATAGTAGCAATAACTATTAATAAGGGTAATCATCAATTCAAATTGTCTCACGTAAGTGTCATTTTAAATTTAACTCGCTAATCGCTTTTGATTTTGATAGCAGAAAAGGTATGCAAAAGGTACTTCTCAAAATAAAGGAGAAAGCGAAGAATCGCCAAAATAACTGTAAAATAAAATGTAAATTAGCTTGAACCAAGTCAAGCTAAAGATCAAGGTAAATTAAGATGAGATAAAAATATTTTTATCCATTTTTCGGTAAATTGTAAACACATAAAAAGATGTTGTTGTTGCTATTGATGAGGATAATTTAAGAAGTTAATTTATTTGGAACAAAAATTTGAGCTATAAATTGTAAATTTAGATTAACTCATCATTAACAAGTTATAAATTAAATGTAAAAAAGAGTGAAAAAAGTGTATATAAATTTTTCTGATCGTCATTAACGCGTTATTTATTTATCAGGTAAAAGTGAACTTGAATGGATCATTATTTATTGAATTTAAGTGAGAATCGATTCAAGCCATTTTCCTATTTGTTACTTTTATGTAATGCTTTAATTGACTAAAATAGTTTGATAGCAATTGATCACCATCAATTGGTTCCAGGCAATGGAACCTTAATTTAACCTAATTTGAATCCCATCATTTATAATAATAATAACATAATTATGCTGTGATCTCATTAAGCTTTTTTTTCTTTCTCATTTTCAGTTGTGTTGGTAAATCGGGTTCAACAAGTACTTACTTGGCTCTGATGGAGTCCCATCGTCGTTTAAGGACGTTGAAAACAGGGTCAGTCATGCTCCCAAGTCCAATATTACGGAAGATGAGTTGCCATGATGGCTTTGAGTCTGGCTGGGTTTCCGAGGCTGAACTGAAGACTGCTAGTCCCCCTGTTCCTTGGGTAGAACTGCTTGGCACTGAGATTAAGATGAAAAAAAGTGGTACGAAAAAAACGATGGAATTCATTTGGAATTATTTGATGGGATGGATTCAAGACTCCACTGAACACTTGGACACTTTAAAAGAAGAGACAGTTCTTTTTAAACCTTGTTGAAGCAAACAACAGACTCCGCTGACTGAACACACTGTAACACTTGAAGACAAGTTTTGCTTTTTTTTGTCTTGTTAGCAATATTTATAAGTAAACAGTATATTGACGACAGACTCACCGCAAACTGCAACTGATTCTCAAATGAATCAGGTAAGCCGATATCAAGTGAATTTAAGCAATGCCCAATTCAGGGTTGAGGTGAAAAGGAGGAGTTGAAACGTGAAAGGAGAGGAGAAGGAGGGGGCCAAATGATGATGGAAAAGTATTGGTACAGAATTACTCACCATCACTATCACTATTTTCATCATCCTCACCATCTTCCCCGTCACCATCCTCACCATCACCGTCTTTACTATCACCATCATCTTCATCATCCCCATCCTCATCCTCATCTTCATGTCCATCTTAATCAACCTTTTTTAACTTCTTTTTTTGCTTCACTGTCCATTAGGTCCTCTTTTTATCCTCCTCTCAAAACATAATGCCCCTTAAAATTGTTTAAAAACTGCTTTCTCAACATTCAACTATTGATGAAAGAAGACATACAGTAATCAGTTGATATTGGAGGAACTACAACTTTTGAATAAAGACACTTCTTGAAAAAAAAGAGTTACACTTCTTATCAGAACCTCGAAACTCTTGATTCTCAAATCATGTGGAAAATGAAATGAAAAATCAGATTATCAGTGTTGAATCAAACAAATCGTAAAACTAAAAGTTGAAATTTTCTTCTAAATAAATCTTACAATGTTTGAATCAAAATTTGATTTAGAGATTAATTTTATCCAAACTTCATCTAATAATACTTTTGTATTACATTTACACATTTTATGAGTTGATGGCGCCGCAAATGAACAATCAATATTAATAACTGTTAGTATGTACAATTAAAGTTTAATATAAAGTTAATAGAATAACATTAATAATGCAAAATGACTTTAATTAATTGCTGGAAGATCTTCAATTATTTTTTATTCTTTACGTACAGTCGAGTCCCTGAAATTGTCCATCAGTTGTTTGAGGCCGAATGAGGCGCGACATTCAAAAGACACCAATAAAAATTACTAATCAAAACACAATTCAATTCATAATTATGGTTTTTTTTATTTATAAGAGATGGTGCTGATATCGAATGGACAGTTTTAGGAACCGACAATTTCAGGGACTCGACTGTACTTCTATAAACTTTAATCAACATCGACCAACAACTCAAACCAACAAGGCTCTAAAAACCATTTCTCTGAGCTAATAAGGTAGTGGAAATAGAAACTTAGTTGTTAGACATAAATTCAAATCAAAGAGACAGATTGTCTAAAATCACCATTTTTTCAGGCATCGAGCTAATAATAACCTAACTTTGCCTACATATGAGATTTGGAGTCAATTGGTCAAACATCGGCCAATTATGCCCCCCATGAAGTGAATCAAAAGAGGCCAAAACAAAACAAAGTTTGAGGATGAAACAGCTTGGCTATAAAAAATCCCATAGAAAAGGTTAAATTTCAAAAATTGAAAAATTAGCCGAAGATTATTTTCTGTAATTTTTTCATGAGATTGACTAAATATAGCAAAAGTAGCTAGAGATGGTCTATTATTTTTACTCAATTAAGGACAATTAAAGAAAATAATTCTCTAACTAATCTGGTTGCTGAATAATCAGCAATTTATGTCTAAATTTTCATTTCCACAACAATTGAAAACATTAGTCAAACTTTCACTGTTAACAACATCTTCAGTGTAAAACTCAACCAGACCGAATTCAACCTTTAATCTGTGTTAACGGTAATCAACCTTTTAAATTTGCATTGACTTTGAATCCCTGATTGGGCATGAAAGTTTTACTCGAAATTTAATTAAACTCTTTTCAACCAAACTGATTAATCCGTTTGATTAAGACGATGCTTAGAGATTAAAGATTTAACCAGATTCATTTGAAATTTATATCTTCAAGTTGTACGCATTTTTGGAAACATTTGTGTCCAGATTGGCTCTTAAACTTTAATTTGAAAAATGGTTCAATTAAAATTGCAACAAAGTTTCACTCGTAATAATCATAAAGTCACACAAATCAGATGATCAATGAACCATTTGATTAGCAAGCAAAATTGTCAGTATATTTATATGTTTACTATTTGTGTCAAAAAAGACGAAAAAATAAGTCAACTTTTAATTCTTGGAATCTCATAATTTGGATCAAATATGTGTTCATATAAAGTGAACAAAATGTTCAATTGATCGGATCAAAAGAAGAAGCTGTTGACCGCAATTGAAATGTTATTAATTAACAATAATGTATCAACAGAATCAATTATAATAATCAAGATGAACCCAAAAAAAAATGACTAAAAAAAGGTTCAGTAAAAGTGAATAAACCATTAAAAAAAGATTTGCCTTTAACCAAGTTTACCCAAAAATTGAACCTAAATCTACCAAAGAAACCAAATCAATGTTTTAATCACAATCACATGAAACATTTAATTTCAATTTCAATAGTAATCCATCAAAAGCAAATGCCAATTGAAGGAACCAAAAAAAATCTGAACAAATATTTCTATTCTATTTGATTAATTTCAAATTTGATTAATCGCCGGTTCCAATCCTTTTACTCATGCAAACTGCGTTTAAATTGTAACAATTAGATTGATCTAAATAGGTCTTCAAAGTGATAGTTTAACTGATTGTTAAACAATGAAAGGACTAATGAGGGTTGCAATGATTCAGTTAACTGAATAAAGGCAACAGTGAAAAGAGTTTTTTGTTTAAGAGCAAACCTTTTAAATGTTGTCACTTCGATTGATTGAACGGTAATTCATGAACACAGGTTTAACAGAACTGTGACTTGAGCATCAACATGATCAGGCTGATCATCATATCCATCATGGACCGATTCATCATCATCTTTACCCTTAAGACAGTTGTCAACAAACTGTATACACAAGTTGATGATGAAGGTAACCGTATAATGGGGACAAAATAAGCCTAAAATTAAACTGATTCCTGGCTGTTGATCGTCTTTCATTGTTGCTGTTGCTTGATAACTTTCAAGTGTTTGTATATATACATTTTGCATTATTATTATCATTATTATCATTAGCAATCATGATTATTATATTATTGTAAGGTAAGAAGATGGTAAAGATGGTGAAAGAAAAGGTAAGAAAATACTTTTCATTCTTAACCAAATGATATTTCATTTGAATAATAAGGTTAATGTTGTCTCTTCTTGTTCAATGACTTTACCTGTTGATCTTGTCAAATATGTCAACAAGGTTTCCTTTTTTAATCTTTACCTTTTTTTTACCTCTAACCCGTTTGATTAACCTTTTCAGCTTGCTTACAATTAACTAATTGCTTTTAATGATTTTCATGAAACTCACGATCAAGCAACATTGTTCATCTTTTTGATGATATATTTTAAGGTTACAGTTGATTTTAATTTCAATTGTTTAACTTTTATTTTCAAACTAATTTCAATTTCAAAGGAAGCAACATTAACACTTTGACAAAATTAAGGTTAAAATGTGATTTTAAAAGAGTTGCTTTAGTTGGAAAACAATTAACTATCATTTAAATCATGATCAGTCAATCAAATTAATTTGCTCTTCTATTATTGCTGGTCAATGTTTTTCACCTCTTTTCCTTTTAACTGACCTTTTCCATTGGCCAATTAAATGGTCAAAGTTTTCTTTACTTTTCTTTTTTTGGGTTTCAACAATTAACCAGGTTTGGCTATTTTAACACTTGAACAAACTCAACACATTCCAATTGAATTTGGATAAATTGTTGTTGTACCATTTTACCTGTTTACTGGTCACTTTTCAGTCTTAAGTCTCTTCTTTTGGCTGATCCGTGATCATCACTAAATTGATGAAAATAACATCAATATGATGATGACAAGGATGTAGTTGATTAAGATGATAAAAAAGATGATAACACAAAAGCTAAGGTTAGAAAGTTTCTCCTTTTTTTTCTCCATTTTTTCGATTTTCCTTTTTTTTCTTCTCTTCTCTTCTCTTATTTCTTTTCTCATCTCACCCAATTTTAGGTTAAATTCAGTAATATTAGCAATCATCAGGATTTAAGAAGATGATGGTGATGATAAAGAAAAGAGGATAAAGAGAGAGAAGATGAAAAGAGATGAAAAATTGTTTGAAGTCTCTCAAGATTGGATTGACCTGAAATTAATTTTAATTTTATCACTTCTCTTCTGTAAGTAATTGTTTTACAAAATCACTTTTACCTGTTACAAGCTAATAGTTGATTAAGGTTAATTCAGTGAAAAAAAACTGATTTTTTAATCATAATCTGGACGATCGATTGAAGAGATTGGCCTTTTTGATTCTTTGCAAAGTTTAAGGTTGGCAAACGGTTGAACATGTTTTGTTTCATGGAAAGAATTGAATCAACTTTAATCAGATCATGTAAACTGTAACATTTATAATATTTATAATTGTTTGATAATTGACATGAAAATTGACAGGAAAATTGAATGTAAACAGATTTGGATTTGAAAAAAAGAGATTGAAGAGCAAAGAAGAAGAGTTAAGACCCTTTGGGCTCAATTTGCAGTTAATTTTCTTATTGATGTATAAATAAATTTCACTCAGTTAATTGGTTGATTGGATGAAATAATAATGAATATATTGATTACCGATATTTAAAAATAAATAGAGGCTGACATCAACCATTAATCAGTTGGTAATTCAATTGAAAAGAAGATGAGAATTTCATTTCAATATGAATGAATACATTTCATTCTGAATCGCAATGATGATAATAATATATTTGAAGGATGGCGAAAAGGATGATGAGAAATTGATGAGAATTGGGAAGAAAAAAGAAGAGAGAGAGAGAGAAATGTTAGATTAAATGAGAAAATATTGGATGAGAATGAAACTAGTTTAGCTTTTCATCCGGTCATGATGATGGCTAATGATGAGTTTGATTCTGTGAAAAGATATTTAGCCAAGCCCGTAATAGGTAAACATCATCAGCATCATTAGTAAATTGTTGCTCCTCCGATCAAAGTGAAAATGATTATCATCTTTTCTTCTTCTTCTTCTCGAGGACTTTCGAGGTCACAAGGCGGAAGATATTTGTATCATCACCATCGTCATCATCACCAAAAATACTCCGTAAACAAATATTAGGGTCAAACCAATAAAAGCTTTCAGTTTAAGCGTTTGTCAAACCGAAAGCCAAGAGTACTTGAAATTATTCAATCAATCTACATCACAGTCAACTGAATTACTTTCGATGGTTGAAACAATTTCGAGATATTTATATGTTCGTCCGTCTACTGCTTCAACATTGGAAAGTTTCTGTATCCAGCTGAACTTGTTGGTGAAACTTTGATAGAACTCGAAGAGCAGGAACGTGCTCTTATATGAGAAAATGTTGATTGTGTTAAAACGCGTTTTAACGCTGTTTGTGACTCGACTGACTGAGGTTCATTGTCAGTCCAACTTATGATCCAAGTTTCACAGCTTTATTCCTTGTATTACCTGAGATTCAATGTCAACAGCTCAATATACAGAAATAACAAAACAAGTACAGAACGATATCACTAAAGCCATTCACTGAAGATAAATGTTTTCAATTTTGATTCAGGTCTAGCCAACCAACTAGTCTAAGCTTTTGAAACAATTCAGTTAAGGAAAGGTTTAGACATTTCCTTGAATCTGTAAATCTTGTCAATCTTAAAGATCTGATTTGCGTTTATTTTTTGCAAAGCCAAAAATGATTTACTTTTTCATTTTTGAATAATCAATTTTGACCATTTAGAAGGTCAATTTTGTGTGAAGACTTTTTCGGTTTGAATCGTTTGAGCTTACGAAGTCTGTTAGTGCAAAAGTCTTGGGAAAATTGTGAATTACGACGATTCTTACTGAATTTATCAGGGTTTTGAGTACAAACATAAATTTCTAACTCACTTTGACACATTAAGAATAGAAATTTAAGATTTCTTGATTAATCAGTTATTAATATTTTCCATTGGTCAAACGATTAACATTGAATTTCAATTTTGTTATCAACTAAATCATGAATATCTCATAGTGGAAGTAAGATATAACATTGAAATCAGGTTGAATTGATCTTCAGAAAATAAACTGTTAACATAATTATGATTATCAAGTGATCTTTTTATTTCGAAATTGCAATTCGATTTTGAGTTTCATGTTACAAAATAGGTGAGAAACTGATTTCATTGATGACTTTTTTAATCTCGATTGGAAAAGTCAACGTTTGTTTAAAGTCTGAAGTTATTTGAAGCCAACAAAAAAACTGCGTTTTTAATGTTTTCCTTTGAATGTATACTTAACCTGAGTGAAATTGATCTGACTGCATCAATACTGATTATGTTGTTTCAATCAATCAATATGTTATGATGTTCAAACGCATTTGATCATCATTATCATCTTAACCAGCATCATTTTACTCTATAAATGGATCATTTTTGGGTTAAAAAAGGTTAAAATATTAAAGTTAATTTAGCTTTTTTCTTCTTCTTTCCATTACCTTTTCTATTCTCTCTCAAGTAATTCAATCATGCCAAACCTTAATTACTTGCCATTAGTTTGATAATTATTACGATTATTGATAGTTAACAAAGTTTGACCTTATTGTTTTGGGTAAAGAGCAAAGATGAGAAGCCTTAATGTTTGCCTTACTCATTAGACTCTTCATTTGCATTCAACAATTTTAAGGCCTTTAAGGTAAAAATGTTTAGTCTCACAACGAGAAGTTACATTAGCCTAAAAGGTCAATGTTGAGAATTGAGAGAATGATGATTAAAACCAAAGACGATTCAGATGAACAATTAGCACATTTGGATAGAGTAAAGAGGAAATGCCAGGTTTACATGATAATCAGCATGAATCTGAGACAGAAATGATTTATAATTGATTCTAATTGTTTTTGGCTAATTATTGTAGCATAACATCAGTAATAACAATAACAGTTGATTGATAATGATTTTACCTTTGCCATCTTCATCTTTTCAAAAGGTAAAGATGTGTTTTTTGTTGTTACAAAATTGGTACTAATCGATTAAAGTGCTTTACGAAGTGTGAAAATATAGCAATAATAATAATCAAAAATTTGTTGACTTTGAAAATTGCTGTTACTTTTTCACTTGTTACCATTCAAACTTGACATCATTTAAGGTCAATGTCTTTTTGTTGCCTTTTGATTAACATCAACAATATAACATTAAATCAAATGCTAAACACTCCTAACACTTTTCGCTATTCATTTTCATATTCAATAATATTGATTATCACCATTATCACCTGTTGTTGGATAACAATCATCGATCCTTTGTTACCAGATTACGGTATCATAAATTAGACTGGGATCAACTCTCATAATCAACAGCAACACACTTGATTAACTTTAAAATTAATAATGTTGTCTAAGATAAATTAAGATGAAAGTTGCAACAAAAATACCAAAAAAAAAACTAAGAAGAGCAAATATTAATCAAACAACAAAAAAGGTTGTTAGCAAAAATAATGGGGAAAGTTGATGGGAAACTGGTTTTCAGACTCATAAATCATATCACTGAGCAAATAAATAAATCAAAGTGTTTAATCAAATGTCATGATCAAGATGATAACTAAATTTCTAGGAAATTAAGTGATAGTTAACCCATTCAACGAGATTTAGTGGTTTAGCTGGCTTAGATCAATATTTAATCTAATCTCAACACTTTTTTTAATTTTGTAAACATAATTTTGTCTTCATTTTTCACTGCTTTCAATGGGTTTTCCTATTATATTTTCATCTTACAATTGTTAGATTTTTTGGTATCTTCATTTTAAGACTTTTTTCATCAGGCCTTATCATTGTCTTTTGAGCAAACTGTGCTTAATAGTGTTGGTTAACTTTTAAAGCAATTTAAAACAGTTGAGATTATACAATATAACCATTTGATTAAATACTGGTTGCCTTCAAAAAGTGGTTTGAAAATTGTTGAGAATCAGTCTTAAGCAAGAAAAATGGTTACTCAAGACTCTTAACTGAGATCTTCTTTCACCTTGTTACGCGATTAGAGATACTGTTATTCAGGGTGTGGATTCATTAGGTTATAAATGTAAATAATTTCATGTTAATTTATGAATCCATTTTTTCACTCTTCTCTTTTGGATGAAAAATGGTTTGCAGATAAAATCCTGACCTGATATTTACTGGACAGTTGGTCTTGATTTGATACACTTTTGCTTGAAAAATTTGCTTGTTTAAGAGTTTGTTTTTACCAGATTTAGTCATAGTTTTTATTATTTACTGACCGCAACTTTTATGTTTACTGTTATTTTAATCTAACAGTTTTTGGCTTTTGTTGAATTTTCATTGTTTCTTATGAATTGAAGAGTCGGTTGAAATCACTGTTGCATTTAAACTTCACTTTTTCATGATTAAAAGAGAAGTTGAATTGAAAAATGAAAACTTTAAGATAACCGTTAAAATTCATTTTATTCATTTCATTTCACCTTGTTACAGGAATACCGATAATCCCAAAGGAAACTACTCGATACTGTGCAGAGTGAATCAACAAATACACTCGCAGTGCACTGCAGGGTACGGAATATACAACCGTTCACAATAATGAAAAAATAAAGTTACATTTTTAAGGTAAAATAATAGTTTGAAAAATGAAAAGTGGAAAATGAAAAAACAATTCAAGAAAATTAAATTAGAGAAAGTAAATATTATAATATAAAGGGATGAGATGTTGAAAAATTTAAATTTAAATCAATTTAGCGTGACACGAGTCCGAGTCAATCTGTAGCGGTATGAGTTTCTCATTTTGTGAGGTTGTCTGGCGATGTCTAGGTCTAGATGGAGTTGTGTGTTATTTCTTCAGGCTGAGGCGAGCCCGTGAGTGAGGGTTGAATCGAGTCTCTAAGTGACTTTCGAGACAAAATCGTGGTGATGGTTCAGGCGAAACTTGTGGTGAACCTGTGGATGATTTTTGGGGTGAGCTCTCATGGGAAACTGGAGATGGCGAAAAGAAGGGAGAAGAAACTGGAGAATTTGGTACCCTCTCGGTGATAGTTCTTGGTAAAATTGGCGAGTTGGCGGGGTGACAAATACTTCCCATATCACGTCCGATTTGTGAGTCCTCCATGGAAGAAAAATGCCGGAAGGCTCTCCAGCGTCTGACATGGTAATATCAGGAATTTGTGGTAACATCGCCGAGTGTCGGGCGCCAAGGCATTTGGCCATAACCGATTGCCAGTCACTTTTCATCTTCCTCTTCATTGAAATTAATCACAGTTGATTGAAAAGAATACTTTTTCATGAACATTTTGATAGAAAGAGAAAAACCAAAGTTATTTTCATTTTTTTCGTCCTAATAATATTATCGTTCATTGTAAATTATTCGCATTATAATCAATTGCTTCATTGATTAGTATTGTCCACAAATGCTGTAGAGGCATACATCAGCGCTCCCTTGGAGCTGAAAGTTGTTTCATTTTATCCTAAGAATCTGAAAAGTGCGAAAATATTCAAGAATATTTGTTTCAAGAACACATTACTAAATTAATAAACTCTTCCTCATTTTTTAGTCAGGAGCTATCCTTGGAATCCTAGCAGCTTCTTGTATGATTAATCCTGATGCTAAACTGGCAATATTATTCATCCCAAACTCGTTATTTCCAGCTGAATATGGTATTAGCGGTATAATAGCCTTTGATACAATGGGTATAATCAGGCGTTGGAAATTATTTGACCACGCTGCTCATCTAGGTGGGACGCTTTTTGGAATGTAAGTTTAAATCAATTCAAATTATTAGCCACACACTTATCCATCTTGCCAACCATTACGTCAATGATTTTTTGTTTGTTTACAGTCGGTACATAAATTATGGCCAATTACAACCCACATGGAGACTTCTGTACTTGAGACTTGTACCTTGAGAACTTGCTTCAAAGCTTCCTGTTGAGTAATCGATGACTCGAACTTCAGATGACAATGTAATAGCGTTTCAGGCTAATATTTCCATAAATACATAAGCTATTCTAGGAAGATTGGAATTGTTTTCGCCCATGATCATTGGGTGATTACTGTTGATGAATAGAAGAAAATGGGTAATTAACAATTAACAATTAAGGCCAATTTTTAAAATGCTTGCTGTCCAATAAGAGATAGAAGAAATCCATAGCAATGAAGCAATTCTTCATCTTCCCAAACGGGTAAGAAAACCAAAGTGGTAATAGTTCATTTACATCAACCTAAGAAAAAAGCGTTAATTAAACAGAGTTCATCATTAACAGTTATATGACAATATTATTCATTAGTTAACAAGACAACTTACTTGACTGCTATTATATTGAAGTATCTTGGTTATAGCAGCGATTCCATTTTCGGTTGCGTTAATGTTTAGAGCTTCTCGGACATCAGGAGTCATTTGCATCAGGATATTTACACAGCCTACATCAAAAGAAATGGATACATTTTAAATGTTAGAAGTTCATCTTAAAAAAATGTAAAACTCACCAGAAAAAACACTAGCAAAAAAGGACCTCCGAAACGAGCTATTATTATTAGAACTTGAAATCCATGGCCGAAGGCTTCTGCGAGAAGAATGTTTAATTTTAGGATTGCATAAGATTAAAAGAACCGCAAAAAGCTTGTTCATTGGGTTCAATTCACTGTCTCCATCTTTTGATGAAAATTGTAAAGTCAAGGTTTTCATGTTTCAACTTTAATCGAAACTGATTGTCGGCAAATCAATGTTTTGATCTATTAATACATGGTAGTGACCAAAGATGGAGAGACAGAGTTGGCTAGAGAAATATAAAGAGACTGAAGAGAGAGCCAAAGGTGATGTAAATTTGAACGCAAACTCGTAATTTGATTGTGTTTTGAGTCTGCCTTGAAAGAAGTGAGTCTTCGGGTCGATATTTGTTAGACTGTTTGTTGAGTTAAACTCGCGCTCAACATTATCCTTGATTCTTCATATGAGTTTACATTGAAGCTTTTCTTTTTTTCCTCTTTTCTCTCTTTCTTTCTCTCTGTCCCTTGCCTTTTCTTCTTCCTCATCATCCTCATCATCATCTTGATAATCATCATCTTCTCATCGTCGTCTTCTCTTGTTGTGTGTGTCTACCATATAAAAAAGGGAAAGTGATGGATCGATGATGAAAGAAAATGGCCGCATCTTGTGCCGGTTTACGCCCATATATACAAATTGTTTACTATTTTTTGACAATTGTTCATCTTATTTCCAGGAATAAGGTTCTTTCTGAACCCAATAAAAGATGTAAGTAATAATTTCAATTAAATTAAATTGAATTTAATCAGCTTTCAACAAAAGGCTTACCTTTAACAATTCTCATGTGCTTCTTCTCACCTTTTCCCTGTCTCCATTTCTTCCTTTCTCGAGTCTGTCTTTTTTCGCGATTTACACAGTCTCTCTTATCTTTCTTTGAGCAGAAGATAGATTTATCTTCTTTTACATTTCCAGTTTCCTCTCTTTATTGTTTAATTATATAATCATTTAATTGTGATCATCTATGCTACAATAACTAAATCTATAAGTTAAGCATTTAAAGGAATCATTAAGCTATAGCTTCAGATTTTATAACAGTAACTCAAACACTCTGGCTTCAGTTTGAATTTACCGTTTGGTTTTCCAACAGTCGATGCATTTGGCTTTTAAAATGCATTCTATTTTCTTATTTTACTCAAAATTATGAAAAAATTAGCTTAAATTACTAATTTATTTTGAGAATCGGCTATTAATCAATTAAAATAAACGATATTATGACTAAACAGAATAAACAGAATGAGTAAATATTGATTTACAGTTGTTGAGTATCACATTTTTGAAAACTGAAAAAAACAAAATGGCAAACCAATCTTGACAATGAAAGAATAACCAATTGTCGAGTGAGGATGTAACTTGATTTAGAGATAACAATCTAACATTTATTGTGTTGATTGATCAATTTAACCAGTTCAAATGTTTCATGAGTCATGAAACATTTGAAATTAACAGCCAAATAACAGTTTCTGTTTTCCGTTAGAAAATAAAACTGGTAATATCAGTAGCTTGTTACAATCTCAACACTTTCTATGCACACTGAGAATTAGTGGATTCTGTTAAGGCTGATTATTTCAATTTTTCAACTCTTAACTTACAAAATTAACTAATTATTTTTACTCTAATTTCTCTCTTTTTATCCACACAGATCACATGTCAACACTTTGTATGAGGGAAAAATATACGCCATTGTCCAAGCAGATTGATGGAGCAGTAATTACATCTTCTCGTGATGAAAATATGAATTGTACTTTAACATTTCAAACGGAGCTTGTCTCTCAACGATTCATGCTTCGGTTTGATGACCTTCGCCTTGACTGTTATGATCACCTTTATGTGTATGACGGTGACGGTTTTGCAGGTCAATCAAAGGTACCAATCATATATTGTTGCTTATCAAAAATCTATTTCTCACAGTGAAACCCAAACAAGGAAAAAGTGTGTTTACATGTACATGGATTATCCCAATACCTCAGCAATTTTTTTCAAACCTTCATCAGCAACAGCATCATCAGCATCATCAACACTCTTCTCAGTTAACCAACAACCTCCACGAAGCCAACATTATTTCAACCTTTACAATCACAATTGAACCAATTGTGTTCTCGGTGAAATGTGTGCTTACAGTGTCTTCAAGTTTTGATTGTCAAGCCTTGTTTAAACCTGCCAGCTTTCAAGTTAACCTTAAACCATCAAAGTTTCACAGTTTCCTAGTTGTCAACCATTACTCCATTCAACCCATTCAATTATTAATGAAAAGCAAACAAAACAAAGTGAAAGTAAAATGGCGTAATTGATTTACTTTTATATTCCTACAATAATGAATTGATTATGTTAACCAGAAAGTCTAAAGCTAAAGGTTGATTGTTGGTAGATGATGTTAATTTTCAACTTTCCTTCAGGGAAGTTGAACCAAAAACCATTTAACATCCAAATTGGCACAACAGACAAGCTAGACATAGAGAGAAAAGACATTGTAATATGAGAAATAAAAAAGTCTAGATGATTTTAATACAATACAAGAAATGCAAAAGCTATTCTCAAAGCTATTTCAATGCAGAAACTATCAAATTAGATGATGTAAATGTCATCATGAACCAGCATTAAACATTATAAAATTCACCATGGATTATGATTTTAATAGCAAAATGATTGATGGAGTTAAATATGTTTCAATGAACCATCTTACTCACATCAACATCACCAACAACACAAACACACACAACACCAACCCAAAGCTTTACTATTTAATTAACTTTCATCAGCAAATTGGTTACACATTGAAGGAAATGAAATTAAAATCAATCTTGTCGATTCTCGAGTTGTACTTTTACTTTCACTTTATCAACTTGCATCAGATGTTGAAGTAGGTTGCTGTTGTTATTTGCTTCAAATGCTGCCAAGTCTCCATGATTTGTGACGTTAGTTTATCATTTAGTGTCTTCCATAATATAATAACCTTCCCTTCAAATAATATAAATACAAGTCTTGTTTGAGTTTGTTTTTTTCATACACTTCTACTCTTTGCTCACCACTTTTTTTCTCATCAACTAATCAATCTTTCTCTAATTGTAAGCTTTTCCCATTCTGATTAGCCTTTCATTGATTTATTGTCATCACAATTATTCCAGTGTTTCAATTCAAAATCCATCTTGATAAGTAAATGAGATGAAATTTTTGTCAGCCTTTCTCTTCTTAATGTCCAAATGTGAAAATAGTGTTACTTTTTTGGTTCGCTGTTAAATTATTGATTCTTAATCATCTTGTTGCCTCTAATTATCATCAAACTTTTTAAGTTAATCAACTTTGATAACCGTTGGTAAATGTTACTCCAAACATGATCTATTATTATTTGTATTGGCTTTTTGTTTGCCTCCTGTTAATGGTTTTAACTCAACAAAAGGATCACACACACACACAATTTATGAAAATTTATGCATTACCATTACAATCTACACATTGTTCAATCTTCACGCAACTGAATAACAAAAAAAATTCAAGTCACACAGTTATCATGTAACCTCATGGAATCATCATTATCATCATCTCCTTCTCTTGCCATGGACCTTATCCTCATCTTGATCGTAGTTCACTTTCACCATCAAACCCGAGAGTTTAGCTTTACACTAATCATTCTCATCATCAACCTCTTCAAAGTTCATTTTGATCAATTGCTTTTGTCATTGGCGTCTGTAGTAAATCATCATCAGCTTTTTTTACCTTCAAAATGAACAAATTAATTTAAAATCATCATTCAAACTGGAAAAGGCAAAAAACAATCAATACTCTAGCAAAGTCTATTGATCTTTTTAGACAATTTTGGACTCTTTTTTTCCTCTTCTTCTCAGTCTCACTTTGAATTGAATTTTCAATTAGATTATCATTATTTAAGTGTCTTCAATTGTGATTTCTTTCCTTTTCACTATCGACTTCTTTCCAACCATTTCATCAACATTTACCTGGTCTTGTTTTTAACCCACAATTCAATTGATTGTAAAATTGAAGCCATCAAGCTTAATCAAATTTTATCAACACAATTTACTTTTCACTCTAGACCATTGTTGTCAAAGCCTTGAAGTCAACCTGTTTAACCAGATGATGATACTGATGATTACATTGGATAATCAATAACTTTTAATGTTAAAATAATGATTTTAATCCTGATTTCTTGTTTTCATTTTATATGCTTTTCTGATTCAAAGTCAACCTGGAATCCCTTCAAACAACAGGAGGAAAAAGTAAAAAACAATCAACAGGGATTTTGTTTGCTGTTTCATTTCATTCATCCTTCAACCATTATTGATTGGTGAAAAAAGGCTCAAAAAGAAAGATGAAATGTATAGGCAAAATATGGACCCATTAAAGTTTTTTGGTTGGCCAATATCAAAAACAACAATTATACGAGGATGTCAATAATAAATGATAAGTTGAACGTTATTGGAGATGATAATGATGATGATGCTTTCTGCTGTTGCTGATTCAGGCTTTGCAAACTGCTGATGTTACCATTAACCCAAACATCACAAATAATAATAATAATAATGATTTAGAGGCAAATTGAACATCTAATGATAAGTGATCAACTAAATTGAAAAACAAGAGCAACAACAAGAAGAAAAAAATGAATCTCAAACGCCAAACTAAAAGTCAATTGGATCAAAAATTGGGTTTAATTTTTCATTGGATTCGCCATTTTCCTTGTTTCACTCAAACCTTCACCATTTCACTGAAACATTCATTTTGTAAACCACAAATTTAACCATTTATCAACTAATTAATAACTTTTTTTTGAATTCTTTTCTCTCAAGGTGAACCTTTCATGTCGCAGTACAAGAGGTGATTACGGGCTAATCTTTTTTCATAGTAACTATGTTACCTTAAAGTATCAAACTGACCAATGGAGTCAATCAGGAGATGGCTTTACATTGGTAATCACTGCCGTAAGGGACACTCGTAAGTATTGAACAATTTAAAGGTCATTAATACTGAAAATCCTTTAAACAGTTGAACCAGTCTGGGTTTTAGTGAAAAGTTTGATTTAAAATTAACCCTTCAAGCAAAGGATTAGATTATTCAAAATGACAGCAAAAAATGAGCCAAAAGTCAATAGATGGCTATTTACATCGACTTAATTTAACTATAAAAAATCAAATTTCCATTTTAATAGTTAATTGAAAATTGATCAAAATGATTACTGATTCCATTCAGTTCCTTCACATTTTGATCCAGACTCGTTCAAATTGTAAGCTAAAGGTTATTTTGAGCTTTTTAGATTGTCTTATTTCTGGTGAACAAAATTTATCCAAATTTACTGAATTGTATCATTGAATGTTTTGCTCTCATTGAATTTTACTTGATGAGTTAATTTATTTGGTGATTTACATCATTTTTACTCATTATAACCATTGATCTTACTAATCTATCATTTATGCAAATTAATGACTGAAATGAAGGGATTGGATTGTACATTTTTGGGTTAAAACTGTTCAAAAAGTCAGGTTCAATACTCAGTGTGACTTCACTATTTGCAGTTGAAAATTAAACTCGATATTTTGACAGCAATTTAAACCTTAGTGCTTCCAGCAAACTAGAATCAAATTTAATTGAATAAAATGATTATTTGATTTTATTGGTACATCTCAAGAACAAATCAAAGTTAAAACCAGAAAAATATTCCAAATGATTGTTATATCATGAAATTGTCTGGCAAAGGAAATTAAAAGCAAAAAATCAATCAATTGATTTACTGAAAAAAATGAATCAATTTTGAAATAATGAAACGAAAAGATCGCAAAGATTTGAAATGCAGAAAAATGAGCAAAATTGTAATCTCGTCTGTTGATCAATACTTAATTACTGTAACTCTATTTCATTCTCAATTGATTGTTCAACAAATGACTGATTTTCTAATTAATTGCTCTAATTCGATAATCTTTAAATGCCTTTTTGGTTGAGTAAAAAAGGATTCTTTGATTGTAATCAAACCCAGATCAATCTATACATCTATACAATATATAAAGTCAAACTATGAAATTTTTGCGGGAAGATTGTGACCAAACTAAAAGGATTCTAAAGAAAATTTTCACATCGAATGAAAGCCCTGATTGAACTTCAATTACGAAAAATAGTCAGAGCTTTCTCGGAATTCAGGTTACTGAGAAATCAGCGTTTAAACAGGGTAGGGGAAAAAATGCAGAATCCGTATCTTTTACTATTGACTTTGGGGGAAAAACTTTTTTTCATTCAGATTGATGGTTTATTGTTGGGCTAGGAGTTTATGTAAAACTGTCTTTCGAGCAAAGAGTAAGTTAAATATCTGGTGCTCTGTAACTGTGTAACTGTACAACTCTCAAAATCAACGAAAATTCTTTAGTTTTTCTCTTTGACAATGATTTTTCATCAACAGTTCGAGTCTTTAAATGTGGATTGAATTTATTGTATTCAGTGAAAAGAAATTTACGATCAGCCATGATCGGGGGCTCAGCTTGTAATGATTAATTGTAAACACCTAAACATGAAACTGTTGAAAATCGCAAAATCAAATTGAGCATTAATTTGAACCCAAAACTCAATACTTTAACGGCTGTTTAACTCTTGATTTGCGCTTAATTGTCTGATAATGTTTAATGTTTTTGATTGTGACAAGAAATGAATAGATCGCAATCATTTATTGTAATAACAACAACAATAAACATTAAACTGTGCAAAAATATTGATAAAAGGCAATAGTTTTTGTGATTTTAATGAAAAAAGTCATTCAACTAATGTCGATGAATTGATTGGTAAATGTTGATTGTGACAAATGAAAATGTTAAATTGTAAACTGTTAATGTTGACAGTTAACCAGAAAATAATAACAAGAATAGCTTTTCTTTTCCTCTACAATTAATTGTTCTCTTATTGATTTTAACATGGAAACAATCAATAAATTGTTATCAAAAGCTTTACCTTTTCAAAACATTATGCAAAACATAAAGTAATACATTGAAATATTTGCTTCCCTTTAGTTATCATTGAGAATCTGAAATACAAGGAAAAGTAAAATAAGCCAAAAATTGGTCAAAATTGTAACCGTTGAACCAAAGTTGCCCTTTTCTCTGGTTTTCTGGTTCCTTCATCCTATTATTTGTTTACTTGAAGGTAAAACAAATAATGAAATACTGATAATATTGATAATTCATAGTTTTTAGTCAAGTTATTTCATGCATTAATCACATGAAGAAATTGAATAGCCTCAAGAATTATAGAGACTTGACCATAATCAACTTAGTGAATGTTGAGGAAGGAAGGATAAAGATGATAATAATGGAAGACAAATTTGGCTTCCCTGTCTACTCTTCAGTTGCGTCCTTTTATATTAATTTCAATTCTTTATTCCAAATCTTGAGTTAACCTTCATCATCCATTACCTACTTTCATTCCCATCATATGATGATAATAGTAATCGTCTCATTTTAATCAATGGCTAAAGCTTGTCAACAAAACAAGTAAACATTGACTTCTGATGTGCAGAAGAAGAAGAAGAAGAAGATAATTCTTTGTCTTCTTTTGCTGTTATTTTTTCATCAACATTTAATCAAACATGAAAATCAAAATTTGACCCTTAATAAAAAGATGATCACTTCAAATTGAATATTTGGCAGCGTTTCACTGACAAGGAAAACTCTGTAAATCTCTTTACCCAATTTTTCATATAATAATCGATAATGGGTTTTGATTAAATATCAAAAATGAGCAAATCCTCCAGAATATTCCAAAAGTATCTGTGAAAATTTGCACATTTTTTGCCTTCAATTAAAGTCACATTTTAATTAGTTTTAGTCTATTTCATCGGTTAATTTAGGAGTTTTTAATTGATATCATTTAATGGAAGCATCGGAATTTCGTAAACTCAGTTTTATAATTCAATGAACAGAAAAGCTTCTATCTTTCAATTTTGGCAGTTATTGAATTGAAAAGTAATGCAATTTTCAATCAAAGGCGAGTTGCCAATATCTGCCTTTTGTCATAATCCATTTGCCTTCCTTTGGCACTTGGAGACACAAGGGAAACTTTCTAGAAACAGATTTTACGATTTGGTTAAAGCACATGAACTTGAGCTTTTGAGATATTCAAGTTCATCCAAAATCTCAACCTTAAACTATGGATACAATTTACGAATGCTCATCGAATTAAGTTAAAATTCCTTTTTTATCCGAATTTTTCGTAAATTTTGGTTTGAAAATGGCAATTATTCAAAGATTCTCAAACCGTAGATGTTGAGCTAAACTAAAGTGCTGATATGCAAAGACAGTATATGGATGAACTTGAATAACTTGAAAATTGCACTTTATAATCAAACGATTTCAAACAGTCTGATGGTAAAATTTTTGCCTCAATTGATCTCATGTAAGCTGTTGAAATAGAATGCTCAGCAGCTCTCCACTGTTACCATGTTTGCCAGGTCGATGGTAAACTTGGCTTCGATCTAAAGTTATATCATTATTTTTTAATTCAATAACTTGGAGTTGAACCTGAATCAATTGAAAGATTTCCATCCATTCATGGTTTTAACTTTTAATTCTGCTCTGAATTTTACCTTTTCACTTGCTTTCCTTTACGATCTACCATCAGTTCATACTTTTGCATTTGACCCACCAATTGCTTTCATGATAACTTTCTTTGATTATGGCATTCAGATAATCACTTTAAATGATTAATATTTACCCTCAGCTTGATGTTTGAGTTGAGTTCCAGTTCCAGGTTTACTGTCTTTACTCAATCAAATCAATATTATTCATCATCTGATTTAATTTTTCCAGACTTTCATGTTTTTATAATATTTTTACAGGGAAAAAAGATGAGAATCTAAAAGCTAAATTATATTAATATCTAATAATATTATGAATCTTGAAAAGAGATTGAAACTGCTGATCCAATGAGCATTGAACATGATAATATAATAATGATGAGAAAAGCTTTATTTTGATTGGTTCAATATGAATCAATTTGGAATCACTTGAATGGTTATTATGAGCATAAAGATGATGATGATGATTAAAAAAAGAAAAGCTTTTCATCTCTTGTAATCAGAAAATTAAATTATTATTCATTGATGATAAAAAGAGACTAAAATCGGAAGAGAATGAGCAACATTTTCTTCTTCCAATTTCCTGAATCGTTCATCTTGGGCGATCCAAAAGTCTCCATCAGAACCTTTTCAGAGCCATTATCCATTTACCATGGTCAACATGATATGAACTTACACAACCATAAGAAAATTGAAACAACTCTAGAACCATAAAATTTCAAACAATGATAACTTCGTTATTTGTCTTTTCCAATTTCGAACTTATTCAAAACATTTCCATGAACAGATGAAAATTAAAGCCGAAACAATCAAAATTTTGATAACTAAAGTTGATTCAGATAAGAGTCAAGATTCAACGGATATTTACTGGTCAACTCAATGATTCAATTTTACACTTTCCACAACTCAGTCCATCTCAATTGTTATCCGGAAGAAGAAGGTCCAAGAACACAGAAAATTCCACCTTAATGTTTAAAGATATTTTTTGAACTTTTATCCGGTTTCCATTGTTGTCTTTATAAAGCTTCCTAAGCTTGATATCCGTTTCCTTATTTCAGGGTAAAAATTGACATAAATAAATGAACAGAGAAAAGTTATCATGACTTTTATTTGGAACATTTGTTGACAATTTTTTCATTCCAATCGTTACTCGAAAATTTCATGATGATAATCAGTGTTGCTCTCATCCTTCATGATAATTACTGACCATTGAGCTGATAATGTTAACAATGCGAAGTCATTTCTTTGTTGGAAAAGAAAAATTGACAAATTTCATTTTCTTTCATCTCTTTTTTACTGAACAAGCTTCAACTTGACTTGTAACCTTTTTTTGCGCTCAAGATGAACATGATGATGATGAATAAAGAAGATCCTTGAAGATGATAGATAACTTAAAAAGAAAGAGACAAATTCATGGAGAGGAAAAAAAGAAGAAGAAGATAAATAAATATTTCACCTTCATTTACATTCATCTTACGTTGTAACCATTTTCAACATCATCTTTGATCATATTTTCATCTCTTCATGATTATAATAATAACGATAGTTGATAACATTTCATCTTGATAAAGGTAAAGAGAGAAAAAATATTTACCTTTTCATCTTGTTCTTCACTGTTTTTGCCTTTTTTTGTCAACTTCCGTTTACTTCAGTTGTAATCTCAAATTTTTCAGCAAAAGTTGCCTTGTTCATGATGAGTTATTTATTCATTTCATGGGAATAAAGGATGAAAAGAAATGTTCGCATTCATATTCATCTTCTTTATCAGGCTATTCAACCCTGTTCAATGATTAACTTGATCCTTAAAAAGGGATTACAACTGAAAATGTTCAAAATGAAATCTAAATCAAGTTATAAGAAAATTTTGATGAAAAGAAGAAACTTCATTCCCAGTTGAAGCGATAACATTTGAAGATGAATCAAGAAGAAACCTCAACATTTCAATGATAATTTAATGAAAATTTTACATGAAAATAATCCTTTGATCCATATTATCCATAAACCATTTTTACCTCTCATTGAGCAATGTTTCCCTGAAAATCCCTTTAAATTGTTGAACCACAATTGAATTGTTTCACTGTTAATCTACTTTGATTTGCAAATTTTCATGTTCTCTGTTTACTAATTGCTCATTTCTTTCGCCGAATATTCAACTTGATTCAGCGACAATTTTCTTTCCGCTTTTTAGTCAAATTTCCAATTAGATGGAAACTCTCATTGTAATTGTCATGTTCAGTTATCCATGGAATTGCAATGAAACTTATTTTAAGGCCATTTGTTTCTTCATTATTTAGTAGCTTCTCAAATTTCCAACATTTTACTTGATGGATTCAGTTTCTCAATGAGTCAAATGAACATGAATAAATAAATGGAAAAGGCAGCAAGATAGCTTTCAATGTTAAAAAGATGATAGAATTGCATTTATCATCATTTTCATCTTCTCTCTCTCGTAAAGGTTGGTTAAAGTTGAAAGTGAAAAGCCTTCATATTTGCTGTTTAAAAAAAGAGAGAGACGAAGATAATGCTGATTCTGATGATAATGATAATGATAAGAAGCTGAATCCAGGACAGAAATGGTGAAAAGAGACTTGGAATAATAAAGAAATGGTTTCTTTTTCTTCTTCTTTTACATTGTTCAATGAGAATCGCTGAGTTTCTATCTGTTTGTCTGAAAATATGTTACCAGATTTTACTGCATCACAAAAGGAAAGAAAAGCAAAAAAGTTCAAGTTTTCAACTTTTTTGCATCCTTCAATGCTCTTTTCTTTGTTACTCATTCCCCTGTTTTTCATCTTTACCTTTAACGATGAGAAGCAAAAAAACATGATAATGATGAATGATGATAATCTTAACTTGAAGAATCAAAGAGTTGAAGAAGAGGGAAGAAAGGTTGATAATCATCAATGATGATCATTTTAAGGCCAAAAGTAGCAACATTTAAATGAAATGATGCTAAAAATGATTGCCAAAAGGGAATCACTTTTTTTACTCCTTTTTGCTCGACTCTAACTTTTTTGTCAATCCTTTTCATTAAACTGATTGTTATTGGACTGAGATGAATGTAACTTTTACTGGCACTGATTATCATTAACTCTGTTTTCTTGCTGTCACTGTTAATGAATTTAACAAAATTAATAGCTTTAGCATATTTTATTTAATTTACTGGTTATTGTCATTAACCAAATGATTATTTTACTTTTTCTTAGTTTCTTGGGTTTTCTTGGTGAAAATTCAATTTCTTTTGCTTCTCAATGGAACCAGCTTTTGCAACCTTGATTGGGTTCATTTCATTCAACAATTCATTTTAATGTTTCAAGTTTGTTTCAATTTGCTCTTGAATATATCCTGCAAGCATTTGTAAAGATTAACTTGTTAATGGTTGATCTTTTTTTTGGTTGTTTCGGGTTAATCTATTGATGAACCAGAAAATTCATTTGGATTCAATTTAATCATTTGTCTCACCAAATTGTTAAATGCCTTTTGGTAAACTTGGCAAAGTAATCGATGTGATTAAAACAAGATTAACAATAAATGCTTAATACGTTTCATCAGCTTAAACAGATTAATTTTGTACATTTTCTGGTTTACATGAAAACCTGAAAATACAAGACAAAATAATGTCCAAAAAAGTGTTGAAATATGATTCAACATTTGAAATCATCTTTTACCCAATCTGGTTAACATAAAAATTGATATATTTTACATTTTTGGTTGAATTGCATTTCGATGAACAAAAATAACAACTCTTTATAAGGTTATAAAATGTTGAAGTAATTGATTAATCCGATGACTTTAACCGTATTCAAGTAAATTTAATTACAAATCAATATTATCACTGATTGAATTGAGTCTGAAACAAAGTCTAGACCAGAGTCTATCACAATTGTCCAGAAATAATTTCACCTAATCTGGCTAATATATCAGTGGTTAGTAACCTTACTGATTGCAGGTCTACTCATCAAATAATAATAACACTAACATGATACGAAACAGTGAATGTCCTTGCCAATGCATCAGTTTTCCCAATATTTCCCTGATTATTATGGAAATCCAGTTTTTTCAGAGTTAATCTCTACTTTATTTGACATCATCTTTTGTTTACCTTTTTCTGTACTATTTACATTCATTTGCCCTGTCTGTCTATTCAATTGATATGTTGATTCCCATTGATTATTCAGTTTGACTGATTACATGCATCTTCATCTTGATCCTTTTTCATTTTCTTTCCTCTCACTCATCACAGTTAATTTGATTCTCATTTCAAATCCCTTTTCATCCTTTTCATTAATTAAACTTTTGCCACCTTTTATCACTCATCGCACTGAAAAATGTTCAACTAAAATCAATACGCTTTCACTTGTTTTTTGTTCACTTTTAATTATTACATTACATCATTATCAACCTAAGAAGTAACTTTTTAACCATCCTCATCGTTGTAACAAGTCATTAATCAAATCATTTTTTCCATTCATTAAACACTTGTTTCAACAATTAGACCAAGAGAGTGGAAAACATGGGAATCATGAAAATACATATTCCGAAATTGTTTAGGAAAATCGAGTGAAAAAAAGGGAAAAAGTAGATTGAATGACAAAAGCTGTCAAGTAAATCAACTCTTCCTAATGACAGTACTTGAAGTAGTTTCACAAAACCATCTTAAACAATCACTTTTATAACCCATCATAATACCCTTAACCTCCTACCCATTCAGATGATGAGGGATGAGGAAAGATATAAACAGTTATCAAACTTTGAAACATAATATCAAATGATAATTTTACCTTTAAAATTGTTGCCAACTTTAATCATACAAAATACATTACAAAGTTAATAACAATAATATAAAGTGAATGTCACTTTAACATAATCTTCAACTTGCCATGTAAATATACTTTGATCGTTTCAATAATTGTAACTTTAAATTGCAATTTACCAACAACATTAAACCCATTAACTTAAACCACTTCAGTATTAAAGTTTAGGTTAAATAATTAACTTTACAATGATAATCTTGGCTTATCTCAATAGTAAATATTGTTGTACCAAAAGCCATTTCAAACTTTTCGTGAATCAACCAAATTAATCAATAGATTAATGAGTATTAACTTGGGTTAACAAAGAAGAAAAAACTCCAAAAAGAAGTTTTTTTTGCCAGAAAAATTTTTCCTTTTTCACCCAACTTTTATCAATCTTTTGAATAAATGATTCTCATTATTTATATCATCAATTAGCAGATTGTTTCAGTGCAACAATTGATAATATTTTTCGGATTAAACTGTAATTTGATAAAAAAAAGCAACTGAAACTTGACAGTCTTAACCATTTCTTTTTCAAATGATTAAATCAAAGTTAACTCTTGATTAAACCAATATTGAATCAAAATAATGGGCTGATGATCAATCAACGAAAAGATGAAGAAGAAGAAGAAAAAAATTCAATATTTTTATCATTTTCATCTTGTGTCTTTCATCCATATTTGTCACTCCCTTGGATACTTTCAAGAGTTAACCTAATATGAACTCTTCAGAGTTTCAGTTATTATTATATAAGAAGTTTACCATGAAAACTGATTTATCGGTTCAAGTATTTTCAACTGAAAAGAAGATAAATGAAAAAAAGTAACTCTACAGTAAATAGCACAAGTATATCTGAGCAACAATTTTCAATGAAATTTGTTCACTTGTCCAGATAATAAAATGCCATGAATGAGTTTGAGTCAGGAAAAGCAAGTAAATTAAAAAAGGAGAAATGTTTAAATCTTTTCTTTCCTTTAATCATCATTAAATGTTACCAAATTGAACATTATAATTAACAATTGTTTGATAAATTGACTTTGCGATGTTGAGAGTAAAAAGTTGGTAAAAACTCCCTGAAGCCTTTTAACGCATAAATATTTATATTACATTCAACTAATATCAACACATTAACGTCAATGTTTTGCGTTGCATCCATTTTTATCGTTATCAATCTTTTCTGGCCAATTGCAATATTCACTTTTCCTTTACCTTTGTAAAAGGTGATGAGAAGGATGAGAAAAGATGAAAGAGTGAAATTGGGAGCAACTAAATTAATAAATTGTTAAGTGTTTTCAGACTGTAAATCGTTATTCCAATGATAGATTGAACCTGAGAATCTGATAATGTCGATGTTTTCATTGCCTTTAGGCATTCACTTTTCTGCCTTTACCATTGTACCCATCATGTATTATCATTATTATTATATTTCATTACTTATCATGACTTGAGGAATAAATGCTTGAAATCAATCTGTTTTCTTGTCATCATCTTGGCCATCATTTTGTTTCAATACAAAAATGTCGCTTTCAAATAACAATGATAACATGAAATTAACAGGGAAAAATATCTGTTGGCAAGAAAAGAGCTTTTTCAATGATTCCTTGAAATGAAAACCAACCTTAAAAGTTAAACCTTTTTAACCTGTAATTTTGAGTCACAAAAAAAACTAGCCAATCATTTACATTGGCTAGAAATTTCAAGTTGAATTGTTTGAAATTGATTGTCGAGTTTGTTGAAAAGTTGGAAAATTTTTCTTCCATTCCAAGTATAATTAAGCTTTTCTCATTTCAACATTTTGTGAATAAATTACTTTGACTAAAAGTGTTTTTCTGGTCAATTTAGTGATTCACAATGAAAAAGGTGGATGAGGTAAAGAAAACTGGAAAAGACTGAAGAAGAAGAAAAATGTCTTTTGATGAATAGAGAGTTACATGATGTTGATAGTGTCTTCCATCATTAAGAGAGGTTGCACTTCACTTGCTTTACAAAGATGTTCAAAGGTTCTCTCTTTCCTTACCCTGTTTATGTGTAACAATTTCATGGAAGAATCTGTAATAAAAGTAAAAGTTGTATTATACAGAAAAGAAGAAGAATTCATCTCTTTTACATGGTCTCTCTATCTTGAGCATCTTTTCTCTTCTTCTTCATCTTGTTCTTTTTCTTTTACCTTTTTCTTCTTTTTTATCTTCTTCTTCTTCTTCGTCTTTATTATCATGAAGATCATTACATATGAGAGAGAAAATGTATCGATCTTTTATCCTTGTTGTTACTGTAAAGATCGACCCGAAACCCAGTGACTTGGTTACAGTTTGTTACACACACAAAGTGACCATTAAAAAGAAGACTTTAAATACAAGAAATTGGTCAAGTGACTGATGAAGGTAAAGAGTAAAGTTGAAATGATAATGATGAGGATCAAGTTAAAGTGATGAACAACTTGCAGGATAAACAGTTGAATGTGTGTTTAGATTTACCGAATCAATTTATCTTAATATCAATGTTATCAATCAAATAATAATTTTTAACCTTTTCTCGATTTTGTGATGAAAACATTTTTCAAAGCTTCTCATCACCTCATCAAATGCTAATCAGAGCAAACGTAAACATTTAATCTGTCGACTAATCAAATTGTTCAACTTTCCAATTGGTTAATCAACGATGAAACGTTTAAACTCAAATAATAGCAAAAATCATGCGCTTACCTTTACCTTTAAACTCAAACTCCAAGCTATTCAAAACGTGAAAGATAATCTTTTTGTCTCAACATTTCAAATTCAATTATCTGCGGCAAAAGGTATTCAATGAATAATGAATAATCCATGAAAGCAATTCAGACGCTAAATGGTTTCCATTGATATTCAAGTTTAAAATGAAATGAGACAAAATCTGTTTGTTTCCAAAATTCAATTTCAATTTTCGTATATTGATTAGGATTAACTTGGTGAAGCAAATGATAAATTGATGAAAATGATGAAAGGCAACTTTTCGTGTTTATTATTGTCACTGTCATTGTTATTGTAACAAATAACTGGTATTAACAACATTGAGACCAAAAATAACAAACAATTGTTAATGTAATAATGATAATAATAATGTAAAAGTAGCTCTAATAATGATGATAATGTTAATAGTTGCCAGCAAATTACCTAGTAACCTTAACTATGTACCAATTATTATGCATGGTTTAACAAAATTAGACCAAAAAAGAGGTAAAAATAACAGAAAAAAAAACTAATAAAATGAAGAATAGATTTTGATAAAATTTTTTCTCTTTTTTTTGTTGACTTTTTTGTCTATTTGTATGTTTCATTATCATTGAAGCCCATTTCATCCATTTATCATGTTCAACTCTACTTGATCATTCTGCACTTTTACCCAACTAATTACTATTTCCTAGCTAAATTAGTGCGCTCTGGCAAGATTGATTAAGGTTCAACATTGTCATTCCCATTACTCAATTGACAATGTTTGTCAATTTTTGGACAATTTTCAACTCTTCATTGTTGCCTTTGATTAACGCAAAAGATGATTTATTGTAAAATTGTCAGTTGATTTTTTAACATTGAAAACTGAGTTTAATTTTTCTTCCTTTTATTGATTGTTCAATTAATGCATTGTAATGAAGAGGAAATGAAGAAACCAGAAAATTAGAAATGAAAAGATTCATCATTTAAGATTAACCAGAAATTGAACATTTAAAAACTGAAAATTCGTGATTCTTTTAAAATGTTCAATTGTCATGAGAAGTAAAAAAATGTAAAACTTGCATGTAAGTTGATAATCAGACTTGAAAGGATAACATTTTCATTTGAAAAGGATGGAAAATTATTGATATAAAAAAAGTGAAATATTGAATTGAATGGGAAACATGAAGAGATGGAAAAGGTTGAGAGGAGCAAAAAGATGTTACTAGTTGATGAGAATGATGATGGAAGATGGCGGATGATGAGTAAAGACAGGAAAATGATAGAAGCTGTCAAAGGCAGAATTGTTTTACTCAAATATATAAGATTAGATTGAAAGAAATGCGGAAAGAAGAAAATGTTGAATCGTTTTCTTCTCTTCCAGTTATTCACAACTTTTATTTACTTTGAAATAACATTCACATTTTATTAGAGTTATAAGATGAGAATTGTGTTAATCTAATTTTAATAGCATTATGGGTTCCATGGAATCATGAAACTGTTGAAACAACGAGTTTGATTGGCAAGGAATGAACAACAAAATACTGAAATGGGAAAAGTTCAATCATAAATTCAATCTCATCATTATTAGCATTGTTTATCACTTTTACTTTGTCAGTGAATGTTTACAGAAAAACGAAATTGTTTTATCAAAATTATTCTCTTTTTCCCCTGCAAACTCAATTTATTCATTCAGAAATGATGAAATTTCAATATCAATCAGTTTCAAAAGTTGTCAAAGTGTGCAACTTTTGTATTCATTGAAGATTTGCAAATAAAAGCAAAAAATTCTAGACTTGATAATATCGAGTTTGCAAAAGCGTAAAACTTACCAAATTTACAATTGAATTGAAATGAACACAGAAAAGCTTAAAGGTATATTGGGAAAACAAAAGAAAATTTTCATGAAAATTCTCAACTTACTTTTTCTCTCGTTTAATTATCATGACTTGGTGGTCAAGTTGAGACATTTTTTGCTTCCCTTTCAAGGGTAGACTAATTTCCCATGTAAATTAGTTTCTTGAGTGACGGATGAAATTGATGACCTTTCAAGAGTTTAACGAAAAAAATGTTTTCGAAATTTTCCATTTCGTTTTTTCTTCCATGAACTTTCGGTAACGATGTTGAAAAGTTCTTTGCTCGTTTGACTTGAGATAATTATCATTGCATTTTGATTGTTTATACTTTTCTGTTTCATTAGTTTTATTGAACCTTTCCAGTCTAGCCACTTTAACTCCCAGTTACTGGGAGTAAATGTTTATCAAACTGTGTAATGGTGATGAAAGGAAACATTGAGTTGTTATTATCACTTTTGATTATTTAGCATCGTTATCATGAATAGTTATTATTGGAAAAAGTTGAAGACCATTGATAAATGAAGTTTCATGACATGATAAAAGGTTGTATTTAATTCGGATTGAACTATCCTTGTTGCTGTTGAAATGAGAGAAATGTTAGAGAATAGCATTTCTTGGAAACATTTTTCATTTTGTTTCTGTGACAAAATGTTTCACACTTTTCAAAATTTTGTTCATCTCAACATCTTTCACGTTTTCAAGAAAAAAAAGTCAATTTGTCGTTTTCAGCTCAAAATATTGCATTTACAATGCTTTCTATTTTTTTGGTATTTGCATTTTTTCGATTAACTTTTTTCTTTTTCCATTTATCTTTCCAGCCGACTGTCGGAGTTTTAAATGTCATAACACGTATTGCATATCGTATGATCTTATTTGTGATGGAGTTGATCATTGTGGTGATAATAGTGATGAAACAAATCCAACTTTTTGTTTAGGTAAGTTCAAGTAAAAATGTAAAATGAATCAAATTCAGAACCAAGTTTGAATCTGTTTATAATCTAACAAAAGGAAGGTTAACTTCAAAGGATATTGAAATCTAATCATTTTGAAATATTGAGATTCTACAGATTTCATTGTCAATCAATAGTCTTCAATGGAAATGTACTTTTTCCTTAATTCTTTCCTCAAAATCTGGGCAGAATCTAGTAACAATTATAAAATGCTCATGTCCAAGTCTCGTTCAAAAGGACCGAATTGAGATGAAAAACTTTATAATATTTAATAAGTAATTTAGTCCTATGAGTATAGATTTTCAGATCATTTTTTTCTCGTTTTCTAGAAAAATGATTAGTCTATGTAAAAGTTTGAGGTCAAAGATTTAATTCTATGGCAAATTGAACTGCAAGGGATTCAGATTACACGATAAATGATAAATCAGATTTTTCTAAGAATTTAAAATTCTAAGTCAATGATAAACATTAGTCGAAGAAGATACTGGCAATTCTAATGTCTAGATCAAATTTCCTCAAGCATTCAACAATCTTTATTTCACCTTCAAAGTCGACATTCGAAGTATTTTAAGGGTTTGAATTTCGAGGAATCTCGGTCCAACTATCAACATTTTCCTGATCATTTCGGAACAATTTGACATCGATTAGTAGATTATTTTGTTCAATATTGTGTTTTTAATTTTCCAAAACAGTCAACGAACCAATTTAAAGCAAAAAATTTCCTTCTTAATGAAAAAACTGAAAACACGAAGCTCAACAAAATTGCATGAAATTTCGTTGCATTGACAATTAGATTCTCCTTTGTCGTGACGATCACTCCAATTTAACTTTCGATATAATTTTTATTCAAGATGAATCACTTTTTTTGCTGATTACATTTTGTCGCTTCTTTTTTTATTGGTCATCACAACAATATATTCATCTTCATTTCTGTACTATTAATACTGTTAAAAATCAGTCAATGTTCCTGTTCCAATCCCTTACCGCATGATAATCGTTGAAAGATGAAAGGAGGAAGAAGAAGAAGCAAAAACTCCCACAGATTCATTTATCTGAATCAGATTATAACGTTTTGCAGAACAGATCTTTGAAATAACCAAAAAAAACATCTTCCTCTGAAGATCCATTAATATAACGTGACATTAACTTCACAAGGTAAAAAAAGAGTAACAAGATGAAGACTATCATCAATGATGATCTTTGATTATAATAATGCACAATTTGCTGACTTTTTCATCTCAATATTTTCATCGTTTTTCGCGTATCAATTATGATGATCCAAACAAAACTGAACAAATAAATTGTTCCATATCCAATCCTTGATTATCATTAATATCACCATTGATTATTAACGGGATTTAACCGTGAAATAATTGCAACAATTGATCAACCTTCGATTAATCTTTTAATTCCTTTCCTTTTCAGCCGATGAAGAAGAAACTGGATCAATTTTAGGTTTACCGATAACTGTTTTCATTGGCCTAGTAATTACTGTATTCCTTATGTGTCTATCCTGTGTTTTAGGTAAGTTTATTAACCATTTGCTTTAAAATGTCAACCTTGTTTTTTTTTGAATAAACCTTTTGACTTATTTCCAGTTCAATTTATATTCACTTTAATTCAACATTTTCATGTTCACTTGAAAAGGTTCAAGTTGTTAACCTTAAAAAATTAAGAGTCAATTTCATTCGAATCTTAATTTACATGAAAATGTCGAGAGAAGCAAAGGGTTCACTTAACATGATATTACTTTAATATTTTAATCCAATTTAAATTGACAAAATTTTAATTTAACCCAAAAGTTAATAAGAGATGAAAATTTAAATTACATTCTGCTGTTGAATCAATATTGCTATTAATATCACTATCAAATCTGACTGAATTAATTTTTTTTCTCATCATTTCAAGAAGCTGAAATAATCAAGTTTAGCAAATTATCTTTAAAACGTAATATAAATTATGAATCAACATTAAATTATTCAATTGTTGCAATCATTGAAATGTTGAATCAACAAATGAATTGAAAATTGAACTGAAAATTGAAATGCAAAGTCAACAAGGTTTACAATTTCAGTAGCCGAGAGACATTAATTGTTTGTAGGAATGAGTAAAAAATTAATTCTCCTAATTGTATTTTACAGGTTTAGCAATTTATTTGTGTAAACGTGAACAGCAAATGCACCAGCAACATCAAAGGATGACACTTCATCAGGCAACTACACCTATTTTAGCTCATCCCGCTTCATATAATGGTAATTATGAAACCCAAATTATTATGTTTTGGTTAAACCCGAATTTGATTTGGATTTTTGTCTTGTAAGACATTTGGAAATGATATTTGATTATCTTTTGATTAACGTTAAACTTTTTGAAGGAAAAGCTCAATTTGTCCAATGTTGGCTTTGCTTTTGTTTGGGTAAAAAGGAACCAGAAATTTAAAAGGTTTTCTTGTTGAGCAAACAAAATGAAAACAATTTTCAATTTGAGTTGAGAGTTAGTTTGTGATATTTGTTAAAGCCTTTGGAAGCAGAACAAAACAAAACCCAAAAAATGTAGACACAATTTTGATGGGAATTTGGTAATCATCAAACTGGTAAATTGGGAGATTGAGGGAATCACTGGGATTGAATGATGAGTGACCCAATAAACAGTCTTGCATGGACAAAGTAATACAATTGAATGGAAAAATGTTGAATAATAATAAAACAATTGGTTTTGATGTAAGCTTGAGCTTGCTGTCTTTGCGCTTGTAAAAGGCTCAAATAAGATTTACTTGTGATTTGGTGAGACACAAACTTGACTAAACATTATTTATTTATTGAAATACAAAAAAAGTAGGTAAAACTGTTTTGTTGAAACCAAATAAACAACTTGAATGACTTTTTCATCATCATTATCATCATTATCAACATTATCATCCATTTATTCCAATTCATTTTCAATTCAGATTACCTTATGAAGAAAGGTAAACCAGAGTGTGGTTCAAGCAAAAAAACTTTTCCCTCTTTCTTCATATCGATAAAAGTCATGAGAGATGGTTTCACTCACAAGATGAACAAGAATAATATCAGTGATTTTAGTCTTTTTTTCTTGCAAAATATCGATTTTTTGCTTCTCTTTCAGCTTTACTTCAACCCATTTCTTAAACCTTTTGTTTCTTGTCTCGGTGTCTTTGTTTTCCGCCAAAATTCAAGAGTCAAGACTATCAATAATAGTAACACTTATCGTTTCAACATGAACTGACTAAATGCTCCAATCTTTGTCAACTTCAATTCAGAAATGTTCACTTTTAGTCTTGATTATTCAATCGCAATTAGTTTTCATTTTCATTCAATCAGAAAATTCAGATTATCCTAAAAATTTTGAAATGAACAGAAACTTATAAAACTATGAAATCAATGATTGGGTTTTGGCAAATCGACATTTCTTTTGGTTATTAATGAGAAAAATTTAGATGTAAATTGTTGCGCCAAATGCTTAGAAACGTTTAGTTGATTTGAAAATTTCTGGTTAAGTTTCAAATTAAAAGCTGAAAGAGTAATTGAAGTTATTCAATGATTTTGTCTGTCCATTCATCTGTTGATTAATCCTGAACTTGTATTGAAACTGTCAAGTTTTACTGAGACTTGTTTGGTAAATCAATATCGAGTTACTGTTTGACTGTATCAATATCAGTTTGAATCAGTTAATCATTGAAAGATAACAATTGAACAATTGTATTACTTGTTTGAAGGATATAAAGATGATGAGAATTATTGTTATTATTAAAGATATTTATATTAAAGAAGCTGCAATGGTTTTCATCTTTATCTTCATCTTCATCATCTTATTGATGTTCATCTTTTGTATTTAATCCGCTTACAGACAATCTCATTTAACTGAAAATTGTGTCTCAACTCAACAGATCCTTTGTTTTCCAGTGCAACATCAATAATGATTGGAAAAATAATAATAATGTTCATCTTTTTGATTCAATAATCCATAACCTGAAGCGTATTTGCCCTTTCTGTTAATTAACTTTTTAAGACCATTTTCAACTTATGATCATGATTTTGATTGAACTGAGAAAGCAATAAGATTCCAGTTCAACTTGAAATCAAACTTAAAAAAGTATCAATTCATGTATTCCGTCTACAAATAATGAACCGAATAACATAGTGTATTCAACTTTGATTCACTATTCGATTGTTTTTCACAATGTTCATAGTTCATCATGTCTTTGATTTTGATTATCCTTTGATCAGACACTTTTTGGAATGAAACTTAACAAATCTCAAATTCTAATTCCTAATTTCACGTCATTCAATCCAATTAAAGAGCTTATTATTACTTTTTGCAAAAAGTCAATCAAATATGTGACAATCGACTGTGAAGGTCAAGCGACATGATTCAGAATGAAAGGGTAATGACCAAAAAACGAACCAAAATTATAAAATCTGTCAAAAAATAATCTTTGTCAGATTGTAATCCATGTCAAAATGAATGAAATCACATCTAAATTACAGAAACTAGTCTAGTTAGTCCTTAATAAGCATCAACATCTAATCACTTCCAAAAAATGAATGTTCAACTGCAAGTATTTCTGGTTATCCTTTTTTCAAACCTTGTATCAAGACTAAACTTGAAACTCTGATTTCTGATTTCCTTTGATCGAGTATTTACTTGAAACTGATTTTAAGGAAAGTTTGATGAAACAGTTAATTACGTTTAAAAAGGAATTAATAATTCCACAATCAGATTGTTATCATTCTATCCTTGCTAATTCATTGATTGGGAAGACAAAAAACTCTTTGCATTTACTCAAAGGATTTGAACCTTGTTTTTAACTTGATCGTTACTTGAAAATCAAATCAAAAAGTATAATTTCATTGATTCAGTCAACAATAAATAAATAATAAAATGACTTTTCTTCCTATCATTTAAATTGCAATAATATTACTTTAAACTTGAATAAATGTAATCCTCAAGTGAAGACAGAAGCCAATAAATTATCATTACTATTGAGCTATTAGTTTAATGATGATGATGATGATAATGTTGATGCTTGGGTAATGTACATTTCAGGTAAATAAAGGAATTGGCAAATATTTTCATCAAAACTAATGATAATATATTAATACAATTCATTTAATTTTTAAAGATGACAATTCTGTCTTCTATTATTGATTGCTTTTTTTCATCATTTCGTTTTTTTCTTGTTGATGACTTTTTCTTGCAGCGAAACCAAATTTCATTATTAGCTATTGCATACCAAATGACATTTGTTACAATTAAGTTGAATTTCATTTTTCTTCCTTTTTTATGATAATTAAAGTGTGAGATGAAATATTATGAGGAAGAAGAAAAATCTGAACATTTTCAGAATAAAACTGATTTTAGTAAACAATTTAATTTGCATTGTAAATGTAAATTTATTCACCTTACAATGTAAATATCATCTTGAATAATTAGTTTCAACATGCGTTAACAAACTAGCCTTACAGACTATTAATTTGGCAAACAACGTTCACTGATATATTAATTGAGTTAAACTATGCCAAGTTGGCTCAAAGGAAACAAACAAGATGAGTAATTAATTAAATTGTGAAACTTTAATTTAAACCGTGATTAATAATCATTTAGAGCAATAGATAGAGCTGTAAGCGTTTCATCTCATTGCGTATCAATCCAATATGAATCCAATCCAATCCAAGTCAAACTACTTTTTAACCGGGAAACCATTTTTGTTTTGTCTTTTGTTTTATTGTTAATCAACTAATTAATTGTTTTGTTTTTTTTGTGTTTCTATTTTTACAGGGACTATGGGCTCAACATTAAGCCCTCCAAGCCAAAGATTTGCCACATTGCCTTTAGAAAAGATGAGGGAAAAACCTCCTCCTTATCCTGGTAATATGTATGCTCCATCGTTGATGAACAACGCAACTAGTAACAATCATATAATAGGCAATTCAACAACACCGGTTCAACAAGTTGTTTATTATTCAACAAAATGACGCTCGATAAAACCATTTTAGCCAATTTTTAATCTAATTAACCAATTATAACAATTACCAGCAGAAGGAAATGTAATGTTAAACCACAAGCAAAAAAAACCAGTAAACCAACAATTTTTATGTGTATTATTACCAATTTACCAGTTGCAAGGAAACAAGAAAGGGAATAAAGAAGGAGCGAAGAGAATGCTTAAAATTAATAATACATAAGCAAAAGCAGTGAATTGCTTTCAAGAACATTCAAAGGAATAAAGCAAGTTCCAACATCCAACATTAAACCAATCAAAGATTCAACCTGGAAAATACACTGGATTGAACTCTGATTTAATGAATGCTTACATCAGCGGTAAATTGGATTGTTTCATGATGGTGTTGAATTTTGTCAATTTCATGGTTAATCGATTTCTTCAATTTTGATTATCCGTTTACCGGACACTTTCTGGTCATCAACCAAATTGTTTAATCTCCCTTCCATCAACTCTAATGGCATCTCAATACACCCAATTTGATACAGATATATATATTATACAAAAAAAACACAAACTCAATGAACTCACAAAATCTTATATAATTTAAAATTGTATTTATATGCATATAAATATATATAAATACTAAGTATATATTAATATGTATATATGTATGTATCATGTAAACGAAGATTTTCCTTATCGTTTTCTCACATTTATTTTATTTGTTGTATGGTTTGTAGTGATCAGAAATGTTAATTGAAAACGAAGGAGTCATTATAATGGAGATAATTACGTGACCCAAAAATATCCATTTTGTATACCCTTAGGACCATTCATCTACATCAATGAAAAAGACAAACTACGACAAATTCATTCTTAAAAAAACTCATGCATCCATGTAAACCCTTTTAATCGTCTAATGCCAATTTCCATGGGAAGGAGAACAAAAAGAAATGATTCCATCTTGAAAAGCTGTTCTTGCTTTACCATCTCTAATCAAACTGATTTACATCATGATGAACATATATCGTAATTTATATGTGTATATAATTACAACTATCCACATTATAAACCTGGATAAATAATTACAAGTGGTCAAGACCAAGGAATGCAAGTCACTTTAGGTGGCCATTGGCCTTTTTTGTATAATCAAGCGAAATCAACAAACCAAAAAACATACCGAAAACAAACCTGAATCCGTCAAAATCTCAATTGAACTGGTTAAATTAAAGCTAGTCAGCCCAATAAGTAAATCTCAAAATAACAATAATCACCAAAATTAACAAAAAAAACATTTTAAAAGAGATTTGATGGTTTTATTACAATTTAAATGCTGTAACCATTTTTTAATTTATCAGAAGCTTTATTTTGGAGTGAAAAACGAGTGATTGAATCATGTTTTTTAGTTGATTTGCGCTTGGTTCTTAACCTTTTGTATTAATTTAGATAATAATTTGCTTTCAAACTACACAATTTATACTTTGCTTTTCCCATAACATTACTTGATTGATTAATTGATCATTTTGTTCATATTCATATTTTGTTTATGAGTTTTCTATTGAATATGAGTATGGAAAAAAGGTGATAATTATGATTATTGTTATTGAAATTAGGTACAGTTAATCTTTATTTTGTGAAACAAAATTATCATTACCGAAAAGATGTTTAACACAGCGAAGTAACAATAAGAAACCAACATTCTAACGAGTAATACCCAAACTTACACTCAACTCTGGCTACAAGTAACCAAATCATTTTGTTTTGTTTTATTTAAAAATCTTGTATAGCCAACACATTCACACCATTCATCTTCATAATTCACGTTCATCAATCAACCGATCTCACCTAATTAATTTAATTTGATTCCTCTGTTTGATCACATTCTATTTATATTATTTACTGTATTAACTTTTTGCATATCAAAAGACCACCAAAGATTTTCATTTTTACTTTTGCCTCTCTTCTGTATTCTTTCCATCCCATCGTACATTTCTTTTGTATTGACTCGACAACAACAAAACATTAAGTTGTAAATAAATTGTTTGAAATTACAATCATTTCTTGTCCCTTAATTGATTATCAGCCATTGTTTCAGCCTCAGTTGTAATCAGCCAAAGTAGGTGAAGAAACGCTTATAAGTCCATAACATTTTCTTTTTTATATATTCTTTTGCCCTTCCAATAGAATTGCAGAGCACAATTTAATAATTAGCTTATAGTTAGGATTTTACAGAAAGAAATAATTATAATAATTAATGATTAAGCTTCAAATTGAAAAAGAATGAAGATTTTTGATTCTGGTTTTACAAAACTCTATTAGATGATGACCCCTGAACCAAAACAAAATTTCATCTGTTTTTGTGTTTTGTGTCAACAAATGAGCTAATTTATCTTTTTCTTGTCATTTAATTGTGATGCTTTCTAATTAACAATCATCTAGTGTCTTATGAATGTGATTTAAAACTATTTTCATATATCATGTTACATAAAACTATATTCAAGCTCAACCTGTGTTATCTTAGAAACAGCTGTCGTCTTTTTTCAAGGCACATTAAGAAATCCAAATTGAAAACAGATTCTAACAATCAATGTCTCATTAAACCTAAACAACTTTGGAAACCTGCCGTTATCACAATTTCGGTAATTAACGAGTATCATAAATAATATCATCTTTTTATGCAGTTGAATGATACTAATAATGTTTCAAATTTTCTTTTCCATTATATTCACTAACTTTACTAGGTTACCGGAGTTTCTTTCGCCTCTGCAATCATCATTGATTATGAGAAACATCGTTTTTCTAAAGATTTATTACCAGAATCATTTCATCAACTTCGTCGAAAATATGAAATCATTAACAGGGTAACTATTTGTCCATAACGATATTTGGTTGTATTCATCTTGATTCGTTGTTCGTTCTAATAATATTGAATCTTTACATTCTTAATCAATCTTTTCACAGATTTACCTGACTTGGATTCGACTTAATCCTTGTGAAAAAGTTTTCTTTGGGATATGTGCCTTTAACTTATTAGTTTGTTTTGGTTTAAAAACTATTCCTCATCGTTTGTTTCCTTATTTTGTGAGCCAAGCTCGAACAAGTAATTACCACCTTTTTTCACCCATTTAACGCTTTTGCCATCTAAACAATTAATATTAACACACATCTCCATGTTTCATTTTATTAGAAATGCTTTTGCCTTCAATGATTCTCCACATTTTTAGTCACTCTTCTCTTCTTCATCTTGCCGCTAATATGTACGTCCTCTATAGTTGTCTACCAATGATCAATTATCATCTTGGAACAAGTCAATCTTGGGCACTTTATTTAAGCGCCGGTAAGAATAATAAATTCATTATACTCTCTGTTTATTAATGCAATACTTATTCCTCTCTTTTTGTCCAAGGTGTTTTTGCTTCATTCATTAGTATTGTCCACAAATGCTGTAGAGGCATACATCAGCCCTCCCTTGGAGCTGTAAGTTGTTTCATTATTTTATCATAAGAATCTGAAAAGTGCGAAAATATTCAAGAATATTTGTTTAAACAGCACATTACTGAATTAATAAACTCTTCATCATTTTTTAGTCAGGAGCTATCCTTGGAATCCTAGCAGCTTCTTGTATGATTAATCCTGATGCTAAACTGGGAATATTATTCATCCCCAACTTGTTATTTCCAGCTAAATATGGTATTTGCGGTATAATAGCCTTTGACACAATGGGTATAATCAGGCGTTGGAAATTATTTGACCACGCTGCTCATCTAGGTGGGACGCTTTTTGGAATGTAAGTTTTAATTAATTCAAATTATTGACCACACGATTACCTATCTCATCAACGACTCTTTGTTTTTACAGTTGGTACATAAATTATGGCCAAGAACTAATATGGAGACAGCGAAATCGATTTTTACGATCGTATGTGGAACTCAAAAAACGCTTTTGATTTCTAATTTATTTGTAAATATTTAAAATGCACCTGATCAGTTGCAATAGATGTGATAATCTTTTCATGTGAAAGTTACGAATCAGCTTTTCCACAAAAAATAAACAGATTCTATTCACACTTCACAAATTCTTTGCTTATTTGACTTAGTCGATAAACTATTGACCATTGTATTGTAAAATTTACATTAATGAATTTTTTAATGGATATGATCGAAAAACAGATTGGAAAGTGAAAGTGGAGAATTACGCTGAGTTTTGGCGTCAATATTTTTTGCAAGATAAAAGAAGTTTTTATGAGTTAAATGTTAATCCAATTTGAAAATTTTCATTTTCAAGTTTTAACAACCTCGAATAAATTATGATATCCAACATAATCATTAACTGTTTCTTATTTTTTTTGTTCAAAATATAAATAATTGAATTATTGATCTCCTGGGTACGCAAGAACTTGCTTCAAACCTTCTTGGTGTTGAGTATTCAATGATTCTACGCATCTTTGGAAAAGCAGTGCATCATTCTAATAGAAAAAAAAGTTGAAATTAATAATCGGTTTGCAAACAAAAAGTTTCTGTTAAAAAAATCACCTTTAGAGAGTTCATTAAAGCTATAATTTTTTGTCCAACATCAGAAGACAATGTAATAGCATTTCGGGCTAATACTTCCATAAATATATAAACTATTCTAGGAAGATTGGAATTGTTTTCGCCCATGATGATTGGGTGATTACTGTTGATGAATAGAAGAAAATTGGTAATTAACAATTAACAAGGTCAATTTTTTAAAAATGCTTACTGTTCGATAAGATATAGAAGAAATCCATAGACATGAGGCAATTCTTCTTCATCTTCCCAAACGGGTAACCAGGAAAACCAAAGTGGTAATAGTTCATTTACATTAACCTGAGAAAAAATGCGTAAATTAAACAGAGTTAATCCAATAACAACATTAATCATTAGTTTACAACACAACTTACTTGACTGCTATTAAATTGAAGTATCTTGGTTATAGCAGCGATTGCGTTTTCAGTTGCGTTAATGTTTGGAGCTTCTCGTGCATCAGGAGCTTGAATCATTTGCGTCAAAATAGGTACACAAACTACAACAAAAGAAATGAATACATTTTAAATGATTGAAATTCATCTTAAAAAATATAAAACTCACCAGAAAAAACACTAGCAAAGTTAGGACCTCCGTATTGAGCTAAAACTCCCCAACCATAGGCAGAAGCTTGTCTAATTTCAGGATAAGTGCTTTGCACTCCATTGCCTAACAAAGGAATGAAAAAATCTTTATATTTTTCACATCCGGGTCCACCGTGTTCAATCACGTCATCCATAACGCAAATAGCCCAATGTTGTTCTGTCCATGCTCTATCACTTCCCTAATGAAAAAAATTAACCAGTTAAAAGATCGCTGAGAATAGTGGGAAGGAATGTGAAGAACTTACCGCTAACTTAACAAAATGATGCACAATTGCATCGAAATATCGCAAGAAATAGTCTTTACAGACAGAGAAACAAGCATGTAAAACATCTGCTACTTTGCTTAGAATGAAAACGTCTTCGTCATCCTAAGAATTAAAATTATAAAAATTATAAGAAATTTTCTCCAAATTAATGTTTCATCAGGAAATTTACCTCTTCTACAAGAGTCTCCTCAACTCCTTCATCATAATCTTCATCTTTTCTTTTTTCGGAACGTTCTTCACATCGTTCGAAGTATTGTTTCAAATGCTCATCAAGAACTTTCACAATAGCTTCCAATTGGTCATCTGATAAAAATTCTCGTCCAAGATCAGTAATACACTATTGAAAAAGACAAAAATTAAATTTTAGAGATATGAAGCTGGTTAGTTAAATGACAGCTAACATAGTTTAATGAATATACTTACAGTATCAAGGGATGCCATAAGCTCGGACAAAACTTCTCTTTCTGGTTCAGTTTCTATGGCATGCATTAATTCAGGGAAAATGTATTTCCACATACCGTTAACGTACTCTTTACCACGAGCTTTGGCACTTTCCAAAAGGTAAGGTAAAATTTCAGCGGCTGCTGTTCGAACACCATCATGGAAGATAAATTTGAGTTCGGGAACCACAACTTTAACAACATCTTCAACGTAATTGGCGAAATTTTGTTTCAATTCTCGCGCATAACAGACTAACATTTGGAGAGCTGTAGCTTTATCTTCCAAGCCACTTGTTTTTATTCCCACCTGTGACTGCAAAGCGTTATAAAAGTTCAATTTTCAAAATTAAAAAAAGTTAGAAAAACTGAAATCAAGAAAAGGAAATGAAACTTATATCAACAGGAAAGCTATGCTCGAAGACTTTCAAATTGAATGAAATAATTATCAACAATAATTTTTTCATTGAACTTTTTAATCATTTCAATTCATGATTTTCCTATCAAGCATCCTACCATAAGTATAAGTTGAGTTATCATTTCATCTTATGATTGCTGTTTCTTCAGAATGATATTCACGTAAAATTTGAAAATATCGAATGGTCGGATATTTTAATAAACAAAACAAACCTGATCAATAGTTAGGCGACTCCAATCTTTTTCAACAATAGTATCTTCATCATCCAAAAGGTGCATTTGAATTTGGTATGAAGCAGCTTTTAGAACCGGCGGCATAACATAGGGAAGATAAGGTTCGAACTGAGAACCAAGGATTTTACAGATTCGAGCCCAAGCGGATATCATGTATGCGAGTTGTGGATCGTCCTCAGCTAATTGTTCTTCTCCAGTTTGTGTTCGAAGTAACATGTCCATAACTTCACTAGCATCAGCACAAAAACGGTCTCTTCCAACAGCTAATCCAATTAAACTTATACACTCAATGGCTTTTCCCCTAAGAATTTTTAATTCATCGGTGGTTGCCATCTTTATAATTGCTTTAAGGCATGGCACAAATTTATCATAGTATCTTTCAAAATACTCTTGAGCTGAATCAGCAAGTGAAGCAAGTGTAACAACGGCTTGTTCAAGAACAAGTTTGGTTCCTTTACTCATCAATTCATTAATCTTCATATTGATCAGACCTTCTAATTTAGCTGCTGATTGTTCTAGGTAAATTGCAACAATCTTTGGTGGACATTCCTCGAAAAAGTTAACTAATGCAGCACCGGCATGAGCTTGGACTCTTGGGTTCATCTGATCGTCTAAAAGTGTTAATAAGCTGGGAACTACTACATTATGGAACTTTTCTTGGAAATCAGGAGCAAAGTCACTCGCCATTTGACCAAGAGCATTACAAGCAGCATAACGGACGCGAGGATGTGCATCAGACAAGAAAGGAAGAATTCCAGAAACAATTTTAGGCAACATAGGCAACATTTGATCATGACAGCCTTCTCCAACCGCTGAAACAGCCATCATAGCTGCAAAACGATGACGCCAATCAGGATTTTGAAGCATAGTAGAAATATTTTCAAGAACGAGAGGTAATATGGTTTTGCCACCAATAGAGCAAGCCAATCGATCTAGCGATGTTTCGCCAATAACGTGATTGCTGAATTGGTATGAAAATAGTTAAAAATACAACAATGAAAAAATCCTTCTGTTTAAACATCAAACCTCTCAAAATTTGCATAGAAAGAGACAAAAGAGCAACGTCAAAGAAAGAGACGAGTCTCCTCCTTTTTAAAGAGATTTTTGGTTGCGCCATCTGCGACCGATTGGCCCGTTACTGCAACTTTTGAGAGGTTTGACTGTAGTTAAATAGATAAAAAATTCACCTTTCAAAATCATCATCTTCTATGACATCCACATTTCCCCATTCAGGATCTTCTTCAATAGTTGTCATCATTAGCAATAGATGCGAGACTATCGATGTTAAATAGAAATTGAAACATTGTTAGAATCATAATGAACACAGTAAGAGCTAATAAGCATTAATTTCCTCTCATGATAAGAGAAATGGGAAGAGCAAATTACCTAGTTGGCCCAAATAAGGAGTTCCGCGTTTCCTTATTGTCTGTGGAGCGTTCTCGGCTAATGAAATCACAATTTCAATACAGAGATGTTTACGAGTATCCATAATATCCGCTCCTCTTAAGGCTTCGAGACAGAGTTGGATGAGATCTTCAGTTCGAGCTCTCAAAAATTGAGGACACTTTTCAGCAATATCAGTCACTGCTTTAAGGATAGTATCACAGTGTTCTCCGTCCAAGGAGATTGTTGAGACGATTAAATGTATCATGGGTACAGCACAGTCGGAAAGATGCTGGGTTACTTTTTTATTATTTTCATGGTGCAAAATAAACGCAGAAGTTGCTTTGACAGCAGCGGTCCGAATCTGAGAACATAAAATAACCCGTAAAATGTTAGATTGAATTTTTAAACTTCAGGGGAATTAAACATACGTCTAAATTTAAATTATTGTCCGTCAAACAGTGGTATAACATTTGTCGAATAACTTCTAGATATCGTTCTAATTCATTTCCAAATATCCCTGGAACCAGCCTGAAATAAAATCAAATGGTCAAGTTACTGGCTGAAATGTAGTTACTCAGGGTGAAAAGAACGCGGGAAATAAAGTAAGAGACTAAAAAATGAGATGATAAACAAAGCTGGACTCTCAAAAAGGTTATTAGAAAGGTTGCGGTGAGTAAAATTTCAAAAAGGGTCAAAGTTAACATAAGGGAAAAAACTTACGACAACAGGTTCAAGGCACATTCTTTTAAAACTAGGTCTTGTGAATTAACACATTCAAACATGTATTTCAATAATTCTGGCCAATGATTCTGATTTCTTTCGTCTGTATAGAGAAACATTAAATGATAATGATTAATTTCCCCATGAGTTTATGACTATCCATGCTATAATTACATACCTATTAGCCTTTTAGCCAATTCAGCTGCAACTTCACACATTTTTTTCAGTAAACTAGCATCCTGTGGATTTTTTAAGAGGAGTAAAATTTGATTTTTAATCTGCTCAAGAATTTCAGGTGTCATAACTTCCTCGATAGTATCGTAGTTGGCGAAAAACATTCGTCTCAATAATACAGCACATAATTGAGAAACCTAAAAAAGGAAACATACACGAGTTTAGAATTTTGTATAATAAACCAAAGAGAACAAAATTAGGCGTTTGTTATCTTACCTCTCTAGCCATAGTCTTTTCAGATATGATTTGAAGAAGAAATTCAATCTTGTTGAGAACCGGAACTTTCTCATATTTATCCTATAACGAGATAAAATCAAAATTAAATTAATAAGTTGTTAATGGGAAGAACCATAAAAAAAGTTTACCTCGGCATCCGTACGAATGTCATTATTTTCATTTAAGCAGTTGATTACAATCAACTGAAAATCATTATATTTCACAGGTAAATTCATGGTGTCAGAAGAAGTATCACTTTCACTGTCAAATAAATTGTTAAATTTGAAATAAAATGGTTAATCAAGGCAAAACAAGAAAGGCGACAACAATACAATTATCACACAAACACGTTGCTTTGATCCAGCAAACCAAGCTACAGTAACAAGCTTTACTCTTTGCTCCACCCACAACACTAGAATCTCCCCCTTCTAGTAGCTTCCCTTTCTTGTTGCTTAAAACCAACAATTAGAAAAACTAAATTAATCCCACAAGAATAATACAACAAGTTAATCAAAGAACAGTCTAATCAATGATATCAGACAATACTTAAATTCTTACAATTTAAATCAATATATTTTAACCGGATTTGCATTTCGTCACATGAAATCAATACGCCGCATGAAATCCAGTGACATCTATTGATTCCAGTAGATAAGTCAACTTATTGGGTAAATTTAAGCGGGTAAATACTAAAACAGTTTCGCTATTTTATAATACATTTTTGATATCGCTTTAAACTTGAGCTTTTACTGATCTAATGCTGAAAATTGTGAATGAGAAATAATTTCTACTTAAATTCCAAGTTTTTATCATCAATAAACTCAGGGAAATAAATCATCAAAAGCTATCACCCAGTAGATGACGCTACTCTTATCATTTTTTCGGTTTTTATCAAGCGACCGAAAAATCAACTTTAAAAATTTAATTCTTTATATCTTATGATTCTCATTAACTGACTGTTGTATTTTTCAAATGTTGTTTAGAGTTGAATAATTGGTGCCTGAGTTTCTGCAAACAAATTATCGACCAAAATCTTGTACAAATAGGTAATAATCATTGCTTGATTGTGAAAATTTTAACAAATGCGAATTTCAAATTCAATTTGAATCTTTGTTTTTTTCCAGCTAAAAGACTTGTGTTTTGATTTAGATACCAGCCATTAATTTGACTCTTAATCGACCTACAGGTTGGAAAATGACCTTTTCAGTAATGAATCAATCTGGAAAGGAAAGTTGATGCCTGGTGCGAGAAATTTGCTATTTAATAGATTGGAAATTCAAGTCCTCTACTCACAGCAATCTCCTTTGGATGCACTCAAAGTCATTAATAGTCGATATTTCTTGGCTAATTCGGTGTACTCACACTTGCTGCTTCATATTGAACGTGTTTGCCTATTTTTTGATGAATATTTCAAATTTTAGTCGAGGGTTACTCCTGATGAAATTAGAGGAAAGAGTGTATGGCGTTATATCCACAATTGGCTGAAAATTGGCAAGAATCTTGATTCAAGATTTTATATCAAATGACATCTAAATTGTCACCTGATTTCCTGACCATCGACCTTTAATCGTTCATTTGATGACGAACATGGTTAAATTGGCTTAATAGATGTTGGCTGAAATACTGTTAAAGATTGCCTCTTCTTAATCTGGTCCACTAATCAAAATCTGACAAAGACAGAGGTTTTAAATGTAGATTCAAGGTTTTGTGGTCAATTAACCGAACCAGATTAACAGAATTATTAATGTTCAGATCATATATCATTAATAAGATTGATTAACAAGCTGATTGTCTTGGCCGATTGCTGATGTTGCACCTATACTTATACTTTGTAAAGTCAAAAAAATGCACCGATTGCCTGTTCATTGCCATTCACTCATTCAGTTTATCTGATTAAGCCTTGAGCTTCTCATTTGATCTTAAAATACGAGTTATTAAACTCTAATCAAAGAGTAATAGAGAGTAGTTACAACTCTTTGACACTAATCAGCTAACTAATTGATTAAAAGTTTCAATTACAGTCGATAAAGGTAAACAATAGTAACCTCATCATTCACCAAAATAGAGTAAACTCAATGTCAAACTAAATCCATGACTGGGAAACATCACTCATGTGGATATCAACATTTGGTTTTTCAAGTCTATTCAGAATATTCAAAACTATAATTATTAACCCGATTAAGCCCAAGTAATTCAAGTTAACCCAAGACAAAGCCAAGGATTTCAGTGTTACTAAAGTGTTGTAAAGAAAGTAAAAAGCAAAGATGGATTTGATATAATTTGGATTTTATTAACGATCTTCAAAACATTGAGATTCAAAGATTCAAATTGTTTGACAATTGAAAGGAAAGTTGCATTATTTTTCGTGGTTGGTGATTTTGGTTTCTTATTTATCGTTGGCATCACATATTTATACATTTAGTTTTTTTATGAATAATATAACAAATAATCGGAAATGTTTCACTCCCGATCCTATCAAGTTGCAGTACAGAAGGAGTTGAATCGGATGGTTTTTGTTTTGGCGAACAAAATGTGTAAATGGAAAAAAGCTGTCCATAATCAGCCAGTTGAATGAAAAAGAAGACCAGCAAAAAATTTGAAAATCCGATCTAATTCAGACCAGAGTTAGACCAGATTGGAATCAGATTGGAATCAGAAAGGTACAAAGTGGACAAAGGAATGGTGTTGTGGAGATTTTTGAGGTCGTTTTGTGAGTGTATTTTGGTCAACGCTAACTGCGTCTTTAAATAACCATACTGTCTTTGCAAGAAAGTGAATTAAGATGAACAGCAAAAATCTATTTTTCATTTTTTATAATAAATGGTGCCTTTCAATAACCATAGAGATTGATGATTATAATCAAGACAACGTGTAACCATTATAAACATGATTTGAAGTGAACAAGTAAATGAGGTACGAAAAAACAAAACAAAAATTCATGTGAGTCAAATTTTGACGCTAATCAGGCAAAGTCAGCTTCTTACTGAAGCTTCAATTTACCATCTTTTCTCGTCTTTTTTTTGCATTTCAAGTTGCCATTTGCAATTACATTAATTTAGATCTATTTAAATTTGCAAATGGCAACCGATTTCAATCTCTAACTTGATGTTTTTGCTCAATTTTTGATCTCAAAATTTGTGATTTATTTCTCTTTGATTATTGAATATTTTGAAAGATTTCTGTTTTGTTGATGAATTGCTTAGTTTTGAGGCTTTAGTGGTCAACTTAAAAGGTTTAACTTGGCCAACATCACAATTTTTATAAATGACTTTCAGGACTCAATTTTCCTGATTCATATTTGCAGGTTGCATCCGCTTTCTTGGGTTCATTTGGTACAAGTAAATCACGATACAATTCCGATTGAAGGAATCTCAGGTAAGCATCTTGTTCCAACATGCCTTGAATTTTACGCTGAGCAATATCAAATGTACCCTCTTCTGGTGCTGTTAAACTTTGAAATATATTTGTCCTTAAATTAGGATCCAAATTAATCTATTGAAATAAGCAAAAGTAAACAAGAAAATTGTTGATTAGAAACAAAAATTGTTAAAATGGTTATAAGTTTATATTTAAACATTTAGTTGAATCTTTGAGCTGAACATTTAAGTCTTCAGTAGAGATTGGTTTGAAATTTTGCATTCATTTCAATATCCAAATGAAATGTAAAATTTTAAAAGGGATTCTCAATAAGCTAAAGATTCACTTTTCTGCTCTAAATAATTCTTATGTTTTAAAATGAAAACATTGAGATTTTATTAAATCAGATTGTCAATTTACCTCTTTGGGTGATTTAACAGCAACAAAATCGTCGTAAATTTTTCGAGCCTTTGAAGGCATTTTAGCTGGTCGTACTTTCTTGAACTCTTCACAGGCAATCCAGAATTCAATATTTTCTTGACTGTACTCTCTGGCTAGAAAGGCTTTAAACAAGGTTGCTCCATCTAAAAGTAAGAAAATGAATTGTCAGTCAGTTATATTTGGTTAAGAGAACTCTTCATTTGAATGGTTATTTAAATTCAACTTACATTTATTTCTCATGAGTAGATGAAAAGATTCTGACCATTTTGAAGCCTCTTCTGGTGTCGGTCTAACATTGGTAGACTGAATTGATGAATCAGTGTGACGACGGCGTAAGAATCTTAAACGTTGTTTCATGTCTTCCAAAGCTCTGAGAATTAAAAAAAGAAGATAATAATTAATTTCCATTGAGCAATTTCATCAAAAATTAAACCCAATAAACCCAAAAATGAAAAAAAGCTTTTCTATCCTTCCAACCAGAAATTAAGTTTAAACCCAAAAACCAAGCTAAATCTGTACAAACTCTCATTTTAATCAAACCAACATAAACTTCAATCCATTAAATCTTGAGTTAACATTTAAAATCCTCCCAATGAGTTAATCAACAAAATACTTACGGAGCTTGCTTGCGACCTCTTCGTTTATCACCCATTTCCCCTTCAGTTGTTGGTGCTGATGTTGCATGATGTTTCTGTTGTGAAAGAAAAAGATTTGTAAGATTAAATTATAACAAAAAATTTTAACTCCAAGTAAACAGTTTATCAAGGTTTTCATGGTTTACCAGTTTTTCACTTATTTTATGCAAAAGACAAAAGTTTGAATAACGAAACCTGAGTAAATGTAAAAAGCTTGTAAGTTTAAAATTAAGTTTCCCTTTCCGATCAGTGATAAAACATGAACAATCAAAATTAACAGTCAAATTGTAATTCTCAAGAGAAAAGATCTAAATTTTTACACCTAATCATCATTTACAGATCATTAACAGTTTCAACCTACACCATTAACCTGTTAAGTGGTCAAAGCCATTTACACGGTGAAACAAGATACAATTACAGGAATGATGAAAATTGGCAAGAGTTGAAAAAAGCAAAATTAACTAATTGACTAATCAACCGAAGATAAATAGGTTTATTGATAAGTGCATTGACTGGTTCGTTAACTTGATAGAGAGTAAACTGTTGACTAAGAATATCAGTGAAAGTCAAAGAAGGTGAAAAATGTATAGACTTACCATTGGCTTTTCTCGAAGGAAAAGTGCATGAGAAGGAACATCTTTTGAACATCCAGCGGAATGAGTTCGCCTGAGTAGACGAGCAAGTCGACCTGGACCAGAGAGTACAACATTGGCCATTGAAGCTTTACGTTTCTCTGATGTACTTGGAGATTGACTGGTTGAAGGTTGACTTGTTATCGGTATTGATACACCTGCAGTTGAAGGTGAACCCGTTAAAGGTTCACTTGGGTTAACTTGTTTACCGGTTACTCGTGAGGCTGACGGACTGCTGGTTGAAGTGTTTTTATCTCGCCTGTATTTACCCGTAAATATCATTTTGGGTGAAACACTTCGAGTTCCTGGAGTCAGAGTAACCTTATCACTAAACATTAAATCATCATGTATTTGATCGGAGCTTAAACTGCCAGAGATTTTTCTCTTCACCAAAGATCCAGGATCCAAAAGTAAACCTGCCTTGTAACCTTTTCCGGCTTCCAGTGAGGAATCGGAAGACATTGGCTTGGCTTCATCTTGTCCCAAGCAAGTCCCTGTTGATCCAGATACTGTCTCGGAAAGATGATGATAAGAAGGATGAGAAGAATGATGATATTGGTGACCCATTCTTGAGCCACCTCCCATGGCACCACCCAGGTTGACGCTGGTAACTCCGGTGTCCGAAGAGGAACCAGTAATGTCCGGATGAAGAAGTAAACTATCAGCAGAAACTGTACATTTACGGGTAAATTCAAGTTCAACACCCGAAGAGCTGCATGATGAGCCAATTGATTGATCGTCGAAAGGTCGAGAGAAAAATTGTCTAAAAAATATAAATTGAAATGAAAACAATAGACACCAATTAGAACCCAAATTTAAAACAAAACCAGAAAGTAATACAAATCTTTCAATTACTTGTTTCTTTCCTTCTCTTCACGCGTAAAACCTAAAAACCTGTGTGTGTCTTTTACCCAAAAAAAGGTAACAATGTTGATTTAAACAGTCTTTATATGTTGTCTCTACTGTTCATCTGAACAAATTAAATGATAATCAGTACAATTTACAAATAAAAGGAAACTTGAATAGTTTGGGTTGTAATAAGGGAAACCCAATGATAAGGAAACATTAATATGAACAAAAATTGGGTTTACACATTAATGTTACAATGAAGAGAGGTTTGAACATTTTGCATTTCAATGGTTTTAAAGTATACAAATTTAACGTTCAAATGACTATAAAAAGCTGAACCCATTCATTAATTGATTATAATACTAAATTGTGATCAACTAATTGTTAATAAACACATGAAAAGAAATGGAACGTAAAAACTAAGATTTCCTCCCAATTCAAAATTAACTCCAAAAGAATCAAATAAAGGATGAAAAAGGTAAAAAAATATGAATTTTTCTTCTTCATAATCATTCTTTTACATTAATCTCATTTTATCATCTTAATGAGTCAATGATGTGGATGATGATGAAGTTAAGAAAGTTAAGATGACAAAAATGGACTAAAAGCAACTTTATTGTTAAACCTTTTGTCAATTTACAATAAATGAAAGCTTTGAAATTTAATCTTCAACATTTTCATGGTTTCACTCATCATTTTGACATTTATTTTACACCTTTGCAAACCCCTTTTCATCATCTTCATCCAAACCAAATAAAACCTACAAATGAATCACTTGATTTTTGTCATTATTTAATCTGTGCACCTAAAAGCCAACGAAGAAATGATTTAAATTAAACAAATTCACTCCTCAACATTAATAATTGTACTCAACATTGAATATTTACTCTTATTCCTATCTTTACCTTTGCCTTAGAGATATTAAAGTGAAAGGTTGCTTTAAAAAAAGTGTTCAAAGGATTGTAATTCAACTTATAAAGCCTAAAGCAAGTATCAAATTGATTATCAAATAATCAAGAAAAATTTTGATTCATTGACCTTTAACTAATATCTTTATTATTGAGGTGAAAAAACCTGGTTAACTTGAAATGATCATTTTGACAATAACGTTTGGTTCAGCAAAAAAATTGGGTTCAACAAAGATTCTTATTTATAGACATTTTAAAGTCTAATTTCATTTTAAATTTTCCAGTTTCACCAAATTTCATCTTCTTTTTGATTCTGTTTATCAATTTTTCCCTGGAAACATTTTCATTGTCAATTCTTTTCAATCGGATGTGAAATGTTGCCAAAATTGCTCAAAATTCAGTTCACTGAACCTAATTTGTATCTAACTGATTTCAATGGTCAACCTTTTTCTGTGGTTTTTTTATTCTTAATTGTGCTTTTACAATTAGTTTTAGTGTCCAGTTCATTGGCATGCAACAAGTTGATTGCCAATTGATCAAGTAGATATTCAAGTAATTGAAAATCTTTTTTCTTCTTATTCTTTCACTTTTCATCCTTTTCTTGTCCATCTTTTTTTACATTAAATTAATGGAAATAAATGAAGCAAATGTAATGAAATGATGCTCATTCATTTGACTCCACTTCATGATCATTACTCAATGGTCTGATCAATGAATTTCTCGAGAGTTAATGACATGTATATTTGAGATTATTCAGTGTTCAGTCTCTTAATCACTCTCAACCATGTTATTGGTTATCATTTTTATTTCTGCAAACCTTTCAACTTCAACAACCCATTTCTCGACTTTTACTCTGGTTTAGTCAAATATTTCACTCAATTCTCAAGATGATTCTTCACCGTGATTTATATTCCGAGTAAATGACCTCGTTTCACCCTTAATTCATTCCTTATTTGCTAATCTTTTCATAAATAATAAGCTCTTGTACATGATAATTTCATCAGATTAATCTGCATCTGGAATATTTGTTTCATATTACAGTTAATCATTTACTAGCTCAGCTTGTTAATCGTCAATATTAACAGAAATGAAAAAACTTGATATTGAACTTTATTTGAATTTTGATGGAAAAGATGTTAAAGCGCCATCTATGATTATCAATATCAACTATTAAGAAAAGCTTAAATTTGATGGAATTAATCTTTTGCATTAAAATATTAGCGATTATTATTCTGGTCTATTGATTTTTATGGTAATGAAATAATTTAGTCTAATTAACACTTAATTGTTTGTTTTTTTTCAACAGATTTTTTGTGCGATGCTTTAGGTTTTACAGTTAGAAAGGTAAGATCAAGAAACTGTAGTTGAAAATCAATCGAAATGTATTTTTTTATATTAATGTTTTGTTTTACTTACAGAGATGTGCTTCCACTTGGAGACGGTGTGCTTAATGGAGAGGGACTTCGACTGGGTTCTGTTTTGCATTTTGGTGATGCGCTTTCTTCAATGGTTCCTTCGTCTGATCGATGTTCCAATTGCTGATGGCCCATAGATGAGGCTCGATGATGATGCTGTTGAGTATGGTGGCGAGGTGTATACTGCCGTAAACAGTGTTGATGAATGTGACTGTGTTCTGGTGAAGCGTCTCGGGAATGTTGTCCGTATCGGTGTACTTGGTGACGGTGATGATGGTGCTGGTGGGAAGTTGATGAAAGTAAATGGTGGGAGTGATGTGGATGAAACTTGAGCTCTTCTGGAACCGTCAATGATTGTTTCCTTCGACCACCAATGCTTTCACCAATATTTGGCTGATTACCCGGCAGATTGCTTTCAAGTGAAGCTGATATATTTTCACCAAGCTCGCTATTTTTACCTGTTCTCGTCTCCCAGCACTTATCTTTGGTATCGATATTGTTTTTATTACTAATATTATTGTCGCTGTTATTTTCCGGTTTTTTGCTATTTTTAGTGTTCGTGTTTTTAACGTTGTAGGCCTTCGTTTTATTATTGTTATAGACTTGTTCCGAGGAGAATGGTGGCAACTCGTCGCAAATTTGATGAAAATAGAGGGAAGCCGATTTTTTACCAGTTAAAGCGGAACAAGTGTCCTTGGAGGAACAAATTGACTCCTGGAAAGTGTTCAAAATAAGTGTTATCCACATTTCGATATTCTGTTGGACCAAGTTCGTTGAATTGAGAAACTTTTCATTTGATGCAACCAGATTTGATTGAATTGATCGTGTTTTTTTTCTTTTGAAAGGTAACTTTAACTCGATGATTCACATAAATCAACAATTATTGTAATTTTACTTTTTCTTTCAAACAAATATTAGATGTAACGGCAATTGGGAAAAGATGATTTCTTTACTTGACAACTTTTGCAAGATTACAATTTAAGGAGGAATTTCAATTTTCAATTTCAAGAGAAAAAAAGGAATACAATTAGGAAGGCAAATGTTTCGGTTTGGAGTGAACTAAGAAAGTTTGACAGAAGGTTCACTTATTTATATGGATTTCAAATCTGGATTCGGTAAAGAGCAAACTCACAAGGAGAATAGGAAAAAGACAGAAGAAGGTGTGAAAAAGAGAGAAGATGATAAATGCTTACGTCAAAGGAAAACCTCAATCTAAACTCCCAGGATCGCACTGGAATAACGTTCAAGGCAACTCAAGAAGAAAGGAAAAATTTGGGAGAAGAAGAAAGACAAAGGCTGAAGGCTAAAGGCTCAAGTTGAAAGAGTTTCCAGAAAGATAATTCAGAACAAAGTTCCTGGAGAAAGTAAGAACCAGATGATGGATCAATAGTACATGGTGTTTGGATGCTGGGAAAAACCTAGGATTTTTGGGAGACAAAATTGAGGCAAAAGAAAGAGATTCAAAGTTGGAAGGATATTTTTAGAAACTATGACCTCCTATCCTTTGCCATTTGTACAAGAAGTGTACCCAAGAATACTATTGTTTCCCCTTTTTCAGCCTCTCTTCTCACCTTAATTTGCTGATGGAAAGACATGGAGAAGGTGATTGCTGTGAACCCTTTCCATGATAAAATATTTACCATTTCTTCATCTTGGCGCATGAACTTAGATTTACTATTACCTTGACCGGATTGCCTTTGGCAAGGTAAAGGTAAACCTAAACTGGTTACATTATATCAGTGAATTTGATAATTTTGCAAATTAATCAGATTTTCTCTATAAAATTAATTCTCAGATTGCTGATGTAAGGGAAAAGAGGAAAGAGTAGGCTAGTAAGAAATAGCAGAAAGAGAAAGATGATTCTGGTGAAGGAATAAAAAAAGAGGTTGAATGAAAAGGAGGTCACCAGCGTATTAAAACAGGGAAGGAGTTTGAATGCAATGAAGACGAAGCAAATCAAGGTGGAGCTCAACATGAAATAATAATAGTATTATTAAAAAAATAATATTATTACATGAGGCTAAAAATAGATTTTCATTCCTTCTCAAATTTATTATCATGGTTAGTAGTACAAGAGATTGCCTTTGTGCACCAAAAATTGTGAATGAATACATATATATGGCAACCTTTCATCCTTTACCTCCAAGCTCCTCCTTTTAACCCTGTTTTACCCAAAATCCTAATAATACTACAATGTCCTTGTCTCATGTTGAAAAGATAATAAGACTGACAAGATGATTCTCATTGATTAATGCTAAATTTGGATTTGATTTTTTTTCTGCTCTTCATGTTCTCTTCAAAATTGATCCCAAAAAAATTTTACACTTTCTATTCAATTTCGTTTCTCTAACCATTTTCATACCTTTTTTTACCTTTTTTTGCACTAAAGAAATACAAATTTAATCCAAAAGCAAAGTCTATTATTATCGATATTCATCATTTCACTGTTCCTGGAACTTGATTGTTCAGCAAATCCTTTTGTTACCCACTTTTGGCCACTTCAACGTGCAACTCAAGTAAATAACTCTGATGGTGACTATTCATTATGAAAACCTTTTCATTGGCCAAACCAAGCGTCATCACTCTGCCTTTCAACAACATTTCAAGTTTACCTGAAAAAATGTGACAAATTTCTCTAAATATTGATAATAATAGATTACAAGCCATTCATTTGACCTACATTTCAACTCGCAAATTGGTAACAATTTACTAATCAGCACGAAAAAAGTCACAGAGAGAAAATTTTCTGTCAAATTATATCCTTATGTGGCATGATTGAACACTTTCAATCACCAAAAGACAAAATGTCCAAAATGACTGGGAAAAAAGTCTAGATCAACTAAATGAAGTTGCTTGAAAAAGGATCAGATAACTGTTTTGAAAAAAAAAGATTTGAAAAAACCTTTGAAACTCAACTCCAATTAAATTAAACATTTTTGCTTTTCTTACCTGTTCCCTACAAAAGCCATCAGCTAACAATTTTGCAGTTAAAACTACCAGTTAATCATTTCCAATTAAATTTAACTCTAAATCAACCCTGCAAACATCAAATAACAATGATTCAAAAATAGATTCTCTAATGGTTAGACAGAAACAAAATGCGGTCAAAATTGATTTTTTAAAATGAGCTAAAAATAGCAACACCAAATTGGCCTTCCTAATCAAGTCCACTTTCAATCTTGGATTAAATTGATCAAAATTTAATTCAAATTATCAAAGTAACAGAGTTTTTCTCAAAAATGGCAATGAAAATCATTTGGCATTAACAGTAAATGTCAATGAAACTCAATTTTTTCTCGTTTCCCTTGTAATTGAAGAGATATTAATTTCCAGGAAACTCAGTTAATAGGAAGATGATTAGGATAAAGAGGAAAATTACGGAACTGATGAAAAATATGATTCAAACAATATAATTTTGAATGGTTCGAATAAACATCTCAAGATGATGAATCTTTTGCATTACCATTACAATGGTAAACCTATTATTAATACAAGATATAAATGTTATCCAACATTGGATTAACAATCAAAATTTTCTCAGTGAAACAATAAATTGTCGTTAATTCATTAAATCACGATTCAAAAAAATGAAAAGCTTTAATCGTAACAACACAAAGTACGTCATTGGATTATTAAATGAATACAAATTTACAATTCGTAAAGTTGCACGCAAAAAATGTTAATATAAATGTACATTAACAGGGAAACGGAATTGCATGATTGAAATGTTTAACAATCAATGACGTGATCATAAAAAAACAATCAACTTACAGTTAACTTTATCAATTGTTGAATATATATATTTTCAAGTGATTATCCCAAATCTGAACAAATATTGACTCAATCTGATCACCAATTGATTTACTGTCTACATTTAACACGAAAACAGCTAAAATTAATCAACACATTGACAGTCAAAAACTATTAATCAACAATGCAATACAATTAACATTTGGGACAATCAAAAAATGGAAAATTTCAGCATAAATTGCCAGATAATTAGCAAAATTAAAATCACTAAATCACTAAAAAATGCCTTTCAATCAACTGAAGCGATCAAAGCCACTTGTAAACCCAAAAAATTGTCTTAAACCCGTTTCTCCTCAACTCTCTGGTCAACTCTCAACCTTAAAAGGTAACAATTATTTTTGGGTTATCATCACTTCAATCAACTTCAGTGACAATCGAATCATCTCTTATTATCAACAATAATTATGATCAATGTGAATCAACAACAATCAATTAACCATTTGCTTTTCCTCATCGAAATCAATTCGAGTGATTTTTCTTTTCCTTTTCTTTTATTTCTTATTGAATTGAATTTAAATTTAAAAGTAACATTTATCATCACCAGCCAGCTGTTCAACTTTGATTCCCAAAATATCTTCCTCTTAACAGATCAATTTATATCAATGTTTGTCTTTAATAATTGTATTGAATATTTGCTGATTGTATATCATTTATATTAGAAGTTGAATGAAAATATTGAATTTACATGAATGTTTGCTAATTGCAAGTTCACCCAATTTTTGTTGATTATTAATTTACTTTTTTTAATAGTTGATGTTTCCATTGAAGATAATGATAAATGAAATGTATTATATATTGAGATAGACGTAATAGCAGCTATTTTTAGCAACTTATTTGAGGTCAGGTCAAAAGGATTGGGTAATGTGTTTAAGTGAATGAAACAGAGGATTTGGCCTAATTTCATGAGCAACTAAAAGAATCAGAATGATGATAAAAGTAAGGAGAAACTTTTTTTTCGTTGCTTTCGAGTAAATAAAGTCTCAATGAATACTCTCTTTTCATTCATGTTAACACGAGACTCACTCCATGTTCATCATCAACTCTTCCTGGTTCAAAGTTTGCCTCTTCTGCTTCACAATCAATTCATCTTAACCAATATCGATTCAAGGAATGACCTGAATACACAGTTTCCACTCTTCATTCTTCCTTTTTTTCAGGTCACCTATTTTTAGCATCACACAGCAACCATTATTCTTGCTATTTCAACTCCCTTTTTCCTGGTTTTTTTTAAATTATATCAGTCTTGTGATATAAATATCATGATGATTGAAGAGCTTCAATGAGATTTAAGTAACATGAAGGAGAGACGGAAAGCAATCAATTGTAAGTGATACAAAGTCCTGTGCAACTGGAAAAACTTGTCAGCAATAACATGGTAAACTGATGACTGAAAAAAGGAGGTTAAGTGAGATTCGCCTTCTTCCCTGCACACTTGGAGTGAGACTTGGAGTTTAACTGGGAGTTTAAAGTTATGAATGAAAGTCAACTGAATGAGGTCAGTCAATAGAAGGCGCTCAACTTTACGTTAATCATTATTATTACATTACTACTATGGAATCAGTCAAGGATGATGCGTTTATTGTCAGTAATGATGAGCGTCAAAGGCACACGATATCTAGGACAATTGTTTTACCCAATTTTGATAGAAATTTTCACTTTTCTTCTCTTCTTCTTTCGTTCAAGTAAACTTTATTAATAACTTTCAAGTCAACAAATCGAGTTAACTTGACCCAATTTATCTCTTTCATGATGCTCTGAAAATAACATGGAAAGAAGAAGAAAATTAAAGAAGCACAAAAATCTATTAAAAATACGTAAAGGTTAACCTTGTCCTGTTAATTCAATCAAATTAGCAATCAAGTCCCAATTGGTATAACCATTGAAACGAGTTGATTAAAAACATGTAAATATAATTAGATTGATCAAGAGTCATTTAATTATACAATTTTTTACAACTTTCACTCAATCCAGGTCAATAGTTTTACGTTTCATCAATTGTAAGTTTGTAAATGATATCCTTTGTAAATTATAAAGTTAAGCTTCGATAATTTAATGAATTGATTCAGAAAAATTCTTATATTCCCAAATGAGTGGGTAATTCGTTTGATTTTCATGATTAAAAGGAAATCAATGCTAATACATTTAAAAGGGATTTGCCATATTGGATGTCCTTTTGATCTTACATCTAATAACAAATAATAACTAAAGGTTAGTGCAAAAGTAATGGGAAAATTCATTTTGATTATGAAAGTATTATAGTAGGGAATTTTGAGTTCTGGGACAGGGTTAGTTAGGTGATTACTAGGACAAATAAAACAAACAAAAGGTACAAAATGAAATTTATTTATGTGAATGTGATTTAAATGAAAAAGATTACATGAATTATACTTTATAGGGATACAGATGAAATCGGAAATTCTTGTCGCGGAATTCCAATAGCCTTATTTAGCTCAGTGTCAATATATCAAATATATTATTGTTAATCTACAGGGCTATTCAGCTACTTAGTAAGATGTTGAACGCCAATAACTTTGCAACCAGGCATAACTTTGACCTGGGAATCGAATGCAGTGAGTTTGGGGGACATTCATTTTTTATGTTTCAAGGACAAGGTCATTCAAGGTCATTTTTCGGAAATCGCTGCTGCTCATGTTAGAGGTCATTCTGAGGGCCGAACATCATTTTCGAAGACTTAAAATCTTCCTGATCAAGTTTCGACACTCTGTGATGAACGCTGCTTGAGTTATTGACATTTAAGTTTCAAAACTGCGTTAATTTACATTTTTATTTTTATGCTCATTGGGGGCGTAATCAAAACTTGAGTTCATTTTCCACTTTCCACTGTTCTCTTCCACATTTTAGCGATCCAGGTGACTGCTGAAAGCTCCAGGAGCGCTTTACACGAATGGAGTTAAGCAAGTTTATTTAACAAGGTTTTATTCAATTTTTACAACTAAGGATGAATTCTTTTTGCCTATTAGTTCCAATTTAGGGCTAATGAGCATAAAAAATTCGAGTTTTCTTAAAAATAAAAAATGTAAATTAACGCAGTTTTGAAACTTAAATGTCAATAACTCAAGCAGCGTTCATCACAGAGTGTCGAAACTTGATCAGGAAGATTTTAAGTCTTCGAAAATGATGTTCGGCCCTCAGAATGACCTCTAACATGAGCAGCAGCGATTTCCGAAAAATGACCTTGAATGACCTTGTCCTTGAAACATAAAAAATGAATGTCCCCCAAACTCACTGCATTCGATTCCCAGGTCAAAGTTATGCCTGGTTGCAAAGTTATTGGCGTTCAACATCTTACTAAGTAGCTGAATCGCCCTGTATTATTGCCGTTTGTGCGGACTCTATTATGTTTTTTTGAGAAATTTGATCCTCTTGTTGCCGGAAGATTTCCAACAACTCATCTATATCGCTGATCAAACTTTCTGCCTCAATAGTTAGCTCTGAATAGTTTGACTGCATTTCTGTAAGTTCAACTTTGAGATTACAAACCTCTATCTTAGCATTGATGGCTTGGTCTAGAAAGATGATCGAAAGCACGTAAAAATATAAGAATGATAAAAATAAGAATCTTTATGCTTCCGATAACCTACTTGTACACTAGAATCCATTCTGACAGTGAGGAACTAGTTCAGCCCTTTAGCTTAGTACTCTATGCTCTGATTAATTCATGGTCCTTATAAGACAATAAGTTGTCTTGCAAATTACACTTTGATTAATTAATAAAAATGATTTAAAACTCTTCGCTTCTCAAGTGTATGAGAAGTGATGTTGATTTTGATTACTGTATTATAACTTTTTGCTGCTTTGAAACCAAACCGTATTATTAGTACTCAATAAATGAAAACTCTAAATTAAATGAATTATCTGATCACCAAGTAATCAATCGCAACCAAACTTTATTATTGAAAGGAAAATGGCTGTTTTAAGTTAATTCCTAACGCCCATAAAAATCAGTTTTTGACTTCATGTTCATATTCGTTCTTGATTCTTTTAGCTGTAAAACTGCTTCGTTTTCAGCACCTTTAAATGCTGCCAGAACTCAAACCAGTTATACAGGATAATCATGGCCATCAGGACGATCTTCACTTTACTCAGCGAGTTGCAGAGTGGTTGGATATGAACCCTGTTTTCCTTTGGATGATTTTAGGTATGACAAAGATCATATGATGTTGTATCCATCGATTCGTGATCAACCGTACAGTTTTGGGTAAGAGTAAGGTTTTACGGACTAAGGAGGGCAACATGGACATTTAAATTTAAGGTTTATTTTAACCATTGGACTAGTCAAATCTTCGATAAAGCCAAAGACAGAGAGTAAAGTTTATTTACCTCTTCTTCGCAAGTATTGGACACTTATGCGGTTCAGTAGATTATTATTAATGGATAAAGAGATCCTAGCCACTTATGTCTGGCATACTACTTTAGCAATTGGCAATTTATTATAAAAAAATCGTAGTCTGCATTTTTAGAAATAGTAAACGGTTTAATTTCACAGGGCAAACAGCTTTTGATCTAAATGGCTGCGAGGTATTTAAGCCACAATTTTGCTGGCTTAGGTTTCAGTTAAGATTTCTCACTTTCATTACAATATCTAACTACCAAGCACTTTGGGTTTCTTTTCATTGGCAGTCAGTATGTTGTGACAAAACTTTAGCAACGAAACATTTCAAATACTTAGGTAAGTTTTAGAATTATTTAATATTTTATCAAATTTTTCTAATTTTTTGTTTTATTTCTTTTGATTTCAGATTTTTTCTACAATGGAAGGCGATACAATCGAACTGATTCATCTAGATGATGATTCAGACAGCGACGTGCAATATATTGAAACCATCAAAAAACAGGACCAGGATAGCAAAGAAAATGTGGTTGTAAAGAAAAAAACATTGCTAGAATGTCAACCTCAAAAGGTGCATTCAAAAATCTACAGATTTTGATGAAGTATAAAAATAAAATAAAAAAGTTTAAAATAAAATGTTTATTGAATACATTATTTTTATTTTTCATATTGGAAGCTTAACCTAAATGGGCAAAGGAGGGTCTCTCATTTTTTTCACTTTTTTGTTTCTTTTGAGTTAAGATCTCAACATTTTTTGAGAATAGATTCAACAACGATGATTACAAAAATCTTGTTCATTTTTTTCTGAGATCATCGGTTTTTGAGATTTTTAAGGTCAAAGTGCGCAAATTTCGAGTCTGATGTAGGCCATATTGTAGCATATTTTATTAACATATTTGAGATTTATGTAGAACACATTTAGGAAAATTGATCAATGCTATAAAAAGTTTTCTATTCACTAGGTAGGCTGAGATATTCGAGTTCGTAGAAAATTCGAACAAAACCGTGAGTTTAGGCCAGGTCTTAAAAGATCACTCTCTTGCTTTGTAATAATGAAGAGCTCATAATCGGTCACAATTATGATCGAAAAATTTCAATTATTTATTAAGATAAGCTGAGATAAGATTAAGATAAACTCGAATTGAATTAGAAGTTATTGTTCATGTTAAAGCCCATAGAAGAATATGAAAGTTTTCAGAATGCAACGATTTTTAGTATTCTTATACATTTCTGTTTGCTAAACTCAAAGCTGGATTATTTATGCAACCCTGTTCAGTTTATATCTGAAATTTCTATTGAGTTTTCATTACTTACAAGACTGCACAAAACAATTTTTATTCTTAATCTTATTCCGAGAGATGCAGCTGAATCTTTGAATCGCATCAATTGTTTCATTTCAAACCAATTGAATGCAGAAACTTTGACTTTTGAGTTGGAAATGGAAACTTGAGGTGTTTTTAAGTGCATGCAATTTGAGCCTATTTGAGCAATTCAAGTTTAACGATCGACATTTTTTTTCAGATAACGTTCGGAGCGTAGCGTTTAGTTTAGTTTAGTTGTTGTTAATTTGTCCCAGAAATCAATTATTATATCTTTTCTTGTTCTAGAAAACACCTTGTCCCAGAACTCACATTACCCTACTACTTATTACTACCTATTAATTATGACGATTTGACTTGATTAAACAGGAGTTTAAGTACAAAACAAATTGCTAAATCACTTTGAACCGTATTTTAGACTAATATTGAAAAAATAGAGTCATCAATGAAGTTCAAATTTTCATGGATTTAACCGTGAATATCTTATAGTGGAAGCAAGATATTAATATAATATTGAAATCGGGTTAAATTGATCTTCAGTAAATTAACTGTGAAACTAAGTTATGATCGTAGTTCAAAGTAAGTGTTCTCAATACTTATGCACTAAGATTTCAATGAACACTAATTCTTTACGACTTTATTTTGTTCAAAACACTGTCTTTTGAAACTTAAGATCAGAATCAATCTAAATGATGAATCGGATCTGAAATTTAGCTGAATAAAGCTGAAATCCTAAAAATCTTGTTAAACTAAAGTTGTTTCAATACGCAAAAGCTCCATCTGTTGCAAATTTCATGCAATTGAACTATGGTTAAGCTAAAATTGGCCTCGAATGCTGATGAAAATTTCCTGGACTTGCATGATAACATGTGCAAACTACTGTGATTTACTCATTGATTACAAATATTTTCATTCAAAATTTATTGTAAAAGTTGAATGTTACTAAGCTTCCAGTTGAATAGAAAACTAAATTGACTTGAGATTGAATTGAAAGCTGACCATACTAAAGTATTGGTTCCCTTTTCAATGATAAACTCCTGGATCATGAGTTATGATTCATGCAAGTCAACCTTGTCATCGTACTTGAAAGCTTGAAGACTTGAAACAATTCCAGTATTAAAAATATTTCGATGAGTCTTATTATGTCATACAAGTGTAAATAGCTTTACCAGCACAGTCTTAGTGCATCTCGAAACAAATGTATGGACAAAGCTGAACATATGAAAACAGTGAAAGCAATGAAAGTAAAAGCAATACTCATGAACTATGAACATTTCAAACATTTCTTTCAATGAGCATCCAAAGTGTTGAATTTCAAACACACAATTTCAACTTTAAATTGTAAGTTCAAGAAAACGATTGACATTTTAGAGCATCATTTTACAAAAAGTGAAAATTAAAAACTTCAAAGGCTCAAGCCATGAAACCATGAATCTAGTTGATTTAAAAGTGACAACCTTTTGGATTCATTCCCATATTAATCAAAAACAATAACATTGCATCCAAGTAGAGTAGGACAAGATACAAGCTTGGTCAAGTCTTAACAGAAAAGTTTTCAAATCGATCTCATGTCTCATACATGCCCATGACGCACATGGCTATCGTGTGTGCAGTTTTTGATCCATAAAATATACAGATAATGATTTCAAAATACCATATAATAGAGTGACTTAATCACATAAGACTTGATTACGAAAACCATTCTGTCATTTAGGAATTACACCTTTAATAAATGTTCCTATTCTAGGCGCAGTTGCCTTCATTGACTGGCTTTTCAAATTATCTGACAATCAGTGTTGACAATTAAATAGATGACCTGAAATTTGGTTTCAATTCAACGTCATCTCAACGATTCCGAATGGCAATCTAAAATTAAACTCTAAGTATCACAATCATTAACTCTATTGAAACAATATTTACTCAGCTAATTGAGCTTCTACTATAACAATATTTGTTAAATATAAATAGAGATTCAAGTTAATAGTCAGTGTTATTACCTTAAAACTGTTATGCATTAATTCAAGATGGATCATAACAGTAACTTGATTAAATATTTGATCCATTATATTTAGATTTGATATAAAAATATCAACAATTGGCAGTTGGTTCAGCATCTTTAGAGAGGTGAAAAAAAGTCTCAATTTAATGTATTATTTGAAAGCAACATTGAAGAGTAAAAAAGGGAGAAATGTTTACTTTCGATTGCCTGATTAAATGGTAAATGAAACAATTTAATCTTGAAACTGTTTCCACCGAGAAAATGTTTGAAAGGTTGAGATCAATATCAACTGGGAATACAAAAATTGTCGATGAAAAGAAAGGTAAAAACTCGTCAAATTGCACAGCAATCACCATGAATGGTGAAAACGTGATTAGCACATTTAAAATGAAAGGAAAAAGGGAAAAAGTTTAAAATGAACTTTTGCACATTTCATGACGATTTTCATATCGTCAATGTGATAACTGTTAAATGCTGTCAAACAATGTGTTATCACCTTTTGAAAGGTGAATCAAAATCCTACGCGATTTAAGACTCATTGTTGGTGAACACAAGCTTGTCAGGTAACAGTCAAAGTCAATTAGAGCGATGTAATAACAAGAAACAATTTATGAATCAATCGAGGTTGGAAAGGTGGAGAAGAGGTGAGGTTATTGAACGAATGAAAATCTGTTCAAAGTTGATCATTATTGTTACATTATAAACAATCAAGTTCACAATACGATTACAATCAGATTAAGGTTGAAGGAAGGGAAAGAAGCTTAATGTAAACTTTAAGCTAATCAAAAATGTGTAAACCTTTTAACCCAACTTGAGCCATTTAAGTTTGGGTTAAAAACGATTGTAATCCAAAGAAATTGTTAAATTATGATTCAATTAATTGAAACTGATTATCATGTACAATAACCTTTGACAAGAGACACAAAAAAGTAAGGTTAACAACATCAACAATTTGATCCTGAAAACAACAATAACTAATTGCTTCTCTTATTGATTAACAATAACAATGAACAACAAAAACTGTTGATAATTGATAATAATTGATGTTATTAATAATGGTAAACATTTGCCAATTGTTCAGACAATCTTTGGAGAAAAACATTTTCTCAGGAAAATGTTGAATTTCGATTGTTTCACTTTGAATTATTTTATTGAAGATCCAAAAGCTTGGGTTAACAACCTTAAACTGGTGATTATGATAAATGGAAAGGTAAATGTTTTAAATTTACATTTAATTTACAATTCTTATTGAAACTGTTAAAACGAAACTCTTGTAATGATTTATGATTATTGAGTGATAGCAACAAGTGAATGTCAAGTTGAATGTACGAACACAAAACAAATCATTTTTTGCCTTGCAATAATATTGATATTACTCTCGATTGATTATCTTGCAATTCATCTAATGTTTTTTTACCATCAAGATAAATCTGTAAACGTTTGAGACAAAAAGAATGCTCAAGATTGATTTATCAATGTTATTTGTTTTTTTTGGGGTTTATTTATTGAATTGTCGTTCACTTGATAACCCTGAACTTGAAAGTAATAGATGGTTGATTGGATGAGGAAAAGTAATAAATGGTAAACTCTGGTTTCTTTGCTTTTTTCCATTTACTGTTCAACTGTTATCATTGAGTGTTTCATCAATGAACAGAATCAAATCCCAGTGAATATATTGATAAGTTAATGGTGGGCTTTGGTGACATTCAGGGTAACAATATTCATTGATGACAAATGATAATCCAATCTTTCATCAAAGATAATTAGTGTGAGAAGAAGCATGAGAAAAGATAAATTCAATTTTCTGTCTCTTCATTTTCAGCTTCTTTTTTTCTCAATCATTTTTCATCTTCCAACATGTTTCTGTCTCTGAAAAATTGAAGCAACAGTAAAGTTCATTGATCTTGAAATGCTTTAAGGTTTTCCCTTTCTAATAATGATAATAATAACGTTTTTGTTTAGTCTTTGCGCTTTACTCTCTTTTCAACTCATTTTTCAACATCTAAAATCTGAAGAGGTTCAGGTTTAACAATGTAAGGAAACTTGATGGATTCCATGGGAAACTAGATAATAAAGGAGCAGAAGCATGATAATAATCAACTGCAATGGAAAAAGGAAATTGTAAATCTTGTAAAACTGTTAATAATAACAAAATTGAAACATTTAATCTTGAAATTACTTAAACTTCCTACTTGAGGTCATCCACCTGACGATCCACCAATTAACCAACAATCAAAGGCTATTTGGATTTCAAGAAAAACCCAAATTTTAATCAATTTTTTTCTCAATTTTTCAAAATTTCGATAAAATCGCAACTTTAAATAATTTTTGGTCAAAGATTTTTACAATTAATTCAGAATCCTAACAATCGAGAAAATTTTCTTCAAAGCATTCACAAAATCTTTTGCATTTATCAAGTTTCAAGTGATCAGTCGAACTGCTTATCATTTTTAAATAAATTAACTTCGATCAATTGACTTCTTCAATCGTTAATCTTGAATCTGAATTTGGAAAAATTTCTTTTCTTATTTCTAACGAATTAGTTTGAAATCGATTTTGAAATTATGACATTTAGATATTCATATTTTCTGCATGATAAAATGTTTTTTGCTCATTTGGTTGTTATTAAGAATCTGAGTTTGAAAAATTTCTTATGAATTAGCTTGAAATCGATTCTGAAATAAGAAATTTTTGGAAATTTAAATTTTCTTTATGCCGAAAGACGTTTCTGCTCATAATTATCATTGAAATCTGTGTAAAAATGGTTGCAATTATTGCTTCAAAAAGTGAACTCGATATTGATAATCTTCAGTCTTGGAGTTTTAACTCCCAGTTAATTCGGTTTAGTTGTAATTACGAGTTGTGCTTAGAGTCGTTAAGCCAATTAATTTGAATTTTCATCGGAAAATTGATTAAATTTAAATTTCAACTTTCATTAGTCAACCTACACAATTCAACATAATCTTGAACTTTCCTTTTCTTTCCCAAAACCTATTCAAATACCAATTATGTTTACTTTTTTTACCTTAAGGTACAATTAAAATTGTAAGATACAAAAGATTTTAATCAAGATAAACTTGAATTTGTTTCAAAATGAATGAATTGTTAAGTTTTACCATTTACTAATTTTAATAGAAATGAATTTTTACAAGGAAAAGAAAAGAAAAAAAATGTTTAAATTTACTCTCAAAATTCATTCACCAAACTAGTTCAATGAACTTTTCAATCAGTCAAAATATCTGTCAAAATCAATAATAACAAATGAATTGGCGAACAAGAAAAAGAACATTTCCTGCTGATTTATTCAGTTTCAATATCCACTGAAATCTCAATCTTCAACTGTTGAACATTTAAAGCTCATTCAACTTTAATAGCGAAATTCAACCGAATCAATTTGATAATTAGTTTGAATTAATTTCTAATTTGAGTGTCAGGTTAAAGTGACATAAATGGTAGAGAAAACGTTTTTTAATGTTACAATCCAAAGTTACTAGACTCTTCAATTATTCAATCAGAGGTAAAAGTTTATTGCCTTTAAACCGATGTCCAGTTAAGAGCAATTTTCACTTTTGACCAGAAAAAAGATTTTCGTTTTTCAATAACTTTACTCAAGTTGGTTCAAGTTGTTTACCTTGATCATTGATCAGGGTCAAAATACTGCAAGTTGTTGTTGGAGAAATGATTAGAAATTGAAACAAAATATTAATTAGTCAACAATTAACTTGGCCAAGATACAATTTGTCCATTTTCATCGGAGACTGATTCGACTGACCAGAAAGATAATTGATTTTCACGTGAATTTCCAATTCGATTCAACAACATCAATCCAATTGAGAAAAGCACGTTTTTTCACAAATTGTTCATCATTTGCAAATGATCAAGTTACAATTGAAATATGAGATTAAACTAATCAATTTTGTTTTTCTTTTAATCTTCCCATTTCATCTCATTTGAATCTATCGATAAAAAATTGAGAATCAAAGATGAATTTTTCAAGATTGATTGATGCAGTAAAAATGTATTAATCGTTTCACTTGTTGAACTTGATTGAGATTTGTGAGCTTATTGTCAGCATTTGGTCAAGTTAATAAACTTTCAAATGTACTATTACTAGTATATTATGGTCAATGGATAAATGAGTGAAATTGACTCAACTTTATTATCCTTTAAACCGTTTACCTAAATATTAATCATAAATTGTTTCACGTGTTTCAATGTGTGATTTGATTAAACCTTTGACATCATTGAGACTCGCTTTTGTAATACAAAAACACATTTTGTTATTATTAGACTCAATTTTGGTCACTTCAATTAGTCTTCAACTTTGAAAAGGTCACTTCTTTTTGTCCAAATTTAATCAGATTAGGCTTACCCTTTAAATCTATTAATAATAAAGTCGATTAACAGATTTATGGATTAAACTATTAGACAAATTACAATATTAATATAATGGTTCAGTGAATGGTTGAGTTAGATGTGTTTGTAAAAGATTTGAAGTATTATTAGATTTTTTCAACTGAAATAACAATTGTTGAACCTGAATTTTTATTTAAGTTATCGATAAGGTTTCGTTTGATAGTCAATCGGATCAATGGCCTTAAAGTTTACTTCAGATTTTTCAGCTCAATATCAACTTATTAATCAAATTATTATGGCTGCACTCAAGTTCATTGCTTTTCGTGATAAACACTGAAAAGTAAAGAATCATGAATGCCTGTTGAGAGGAGAGAAAATTTTTGCACATTTCAATTTTATCTAATTTAAAATCTCTTAGCAATACAGATGATATGCAACTCAAGAAACGGTTATATCTGGTAAAGATCAAAAGGGCAAATTTTTTACTCCCATCATGGCATGGAGGTTAAAGAATTGATGAAATTGTTTCGTTACAACATGAAATGTTCTGTAACATATTCATGGGTGGTGAGTGAACGAATTGATAAAAGCTGATAATAGTTAATAGTTTACTACAAAAATTAAAAGTTTACTACAAGATATGAATTTTCTATTCAATCATTTTTGTTCGTATCCATCGAAAGACATGTGAAAATTATGAATCTCAAAGAATGATGATTAATTGATCATCATTTAATTAGGATGATGGCAGTTTTTCTATCATTTTCAATGAAAAAAAATTATATTAGATGATAAACCATAATTTACACATTAAATTTGAATGTTTAGAGGATCTGAAGGTTGGCTCAGCCGATACAGGGAACTATGGCCAAATACTCGAATATAAATATGTCAAAGGCCCTGCTCTCAAAGGGTGTCATCTGTTTTTCTTCCAAGCAGACCCTTCGAATTCAACTAAAGTGCTAGTATTATTATTATACCAACAATGAACATACCGAAGAGGAATAAAAGAAAACCCACCGCAATGTTTATTTCTATGGACACTTAACTTTTCGGTTCTTGACCAATTTGTCAATAGAGATCGATACAGACTAAAGCTGATGTTGCAATTCAAATTTTACTGGGAGTTAGTTGAGTGATTAGTGGTTGATGTAATTAGTTATAAGTAGTTATAACTGATTTATATTGGGTATGAATATGGCATAATACAATATTTTTTAGATGTTCAATTTATAGTTATGGCTACAAACAGGCGTGAAGTGAAAAAACGCCAGGTATTTCCATTTTTCCCTATTCTTTTAGTCTTCGTCCTTAGACAAAAGCCAAACTGAATGTTAACCTACTTTCATCTTACTATTTATTATGAGTTTCGGATTAGAGCGAAACATTGAATTTTTGATGATGAGTCTACACCCAATACTCACGATAAGCGAATGCTAAGAAGAAAAGAGACGTTTGACAGGAGCCAAAAATTCACACTGATTGTCCATTTTAATTGCAATTACAAATGACAAAGTGATTACAAAATCCATGAAAATACGTCTTAAATCAATTATCAATAGCGAGTTAAATATCTATTTTGGGCAAAAATGTTTTATTTTTAGTGGTTAACCAACTGAAATGAAAAAGGTCAAACCCTAAAATTGTGCCTTGATTTGTTCCTAAAACTTTAATGATCTTTGCCATTAAAAATAGTAATTAGCTTAGATTAACGCTTGAAAGGTGACATTTCTTTTGTTACATTTACCAAATGATTGAACACTAAGCCAAATCAAATTAATCTAATCTAATCATTTTGATGAAACCAGGAAAAGTCAAAGGTTTTGGATTTTTTCAATTTTCTGGTCAATTTTTTTGGGTAATTGGGTTGAGATTTTGGTTTTCCTTTGAGTTTTCATCCAAACTCATTTCATTTGCCTTTTTCTTACTCTTTCAACACATTTTCAAGATCAAGATCATTGATTCCAACATAAAAAAATGATTCCTTATTTTGTTTGAAAACATGTTTAACATGAAAAAAATCATATTTGTACATTGAATGTTAATGATAAGTTGATACGAACTAAGATAGCTGAATGAATAATATTCAATGTCGTTCAACTTGTTTTGTTGTGCATTTAATTGGTAATTAGATTAGCTCACGTTTTAGTCAATTATAAAACAATAAGGTTTTCATCAAATGCACAATATTGTCAATGAAAAGATGAACAAGTCAATCACCTGAAAAATAACTAACGATCAACTTTACATCATGAGATCGTAGTTCCAACAGACAAATCAAAATGAAATTATCTCAAAATGCAAATCAACTCTAATTATTACTTGTATAATGAATAATAAACCTTTCAATTTGATATTCATTGAAATTAGCAGTAAATTCAATAGTAAAGCTTTATTAGGCAGCTGATTTGATGAGATTTGGCTATTTTCAAGTTTGAATATTTTATGATTTGAATATTAATTACAGAGAAAGGCACAAGATATGAATGAATATACAGAATATTTATTCCTGATTATTTTTATAATCCATAAAACGCAAACCAAATGACCAGTTTCAAACAAAATCAGATGATTTTTGTTTTGATAAAAAATAAATTTTGATAAAATTTTATCTTAACTGATCTTGAAATTCCATTTTTTTGTTTTCAATCAATAAAGTTGATTATTTTTCAATTTGTCCGTTCAATCGAACAAAATTGTCGCAAAATGTTTCTAAAAAATCATTGAGATTCTTATAGGAATATACAGACATGAAATAGAATACAATTTAATCTGAAATAAATCTCAATCAAGAATATTTTCTGTCTTTCTCAGATTACACCAGTGGTCAGGGTTAAGTTAACAAGATTTTCATAGTCTATGGATCAATGAAACAATGTGAATAAGATGCAACTTTATTTTGTTCAGTTTTCTATTACATTGTTTTATCTTACATCTACTAACTAAATATGCTCGTGACACCTAAAAAATAACATAAGTCTGACCCTTTTTTGTTAACTTGACCCTGACCATTAAATTTTTAAATTTAGTTTTTTATTGTTATGTTTGATTATTTTATGTTTGAATAGTTTTTGGCTTTGATTTTGATGATTAAATTTATTAGATCGGTAAGGTACTCTGGGTGTTCACAAAATCTGTATGAGCAAAATTTGAATTATAATTCACTGAACGATAAGAAAAAAATTAAATTAAATTAACTTAAAAATTGACTTAAATTAAAAAAGGCGATTGCAATTGATATGCTGGCTCCATCTATTGCCGCTAATGTTTGTTATAAAAGTCACATGATATAAATGTATGGTTTAGATACCGAAGTGAGCCGAAAGTCTCTCGGCTCACTAACTTGATGATATTTTTCACTCACTAAGCTAATAGTCGACTAATTGGCTTAGTCTTAGTTGGAAATTTATGTTTAGCTAGCTGACTGACTAAAGGCAAAAAGGTGTATTGTTTTGACTTTATGACAAAATTTTATTACTAGAAATTGATATTACCAATCATAGTTCAACCAATCATACCAAACAAATTCAGAATTGTCATGATTGCAAAGAATTTTCTTCAATTTTTTAGGAGTGAGCTGTGACCTTTTTTGGTTAGTGTCAAACCAACTATTGAAAACACTCGAACTTGAGTTCGAAATTCAAATTTCAGTCATTTTAGCGAGCTTTTAGTTGACTCACTAAAGCTGGCTTAGTGGTGAAAAAATTGGCTAAAACTAAAGCCAGGCTATAACCGGCTCACTCACTCACTAAGTTCACTAGCTTCAGTATCTAGTATGGTTATCATTAATTTCAAGCATTGTGTATCACAATTTGTGATTGTTGTTGTTGAATGATATTGGTTCAGAGGACGTAATTTCAAATTAGTTTTTCATGCTTTTTATCAACAAATTTTGTTCTATCAACATGGTGTTGCTTTTAAACAATAGTTAATCTTTTTCAATCTAAACTTGAGATGGTAAACATGTTTCCTTGGTAATTAGTCCTGTGAGGAAATGGATAAGTTAATCATTGAAAGAAATCAAAACTATAATACTGTGTTGGTAATTTTGGATGGACAGCAAATTGGTCCCTTGTCATGGATTGTTGTTTGAGTTAAACAATTAAACAAGTGGATGGATTGAATAAATGGTTAACTTAAACCTCTAGGGTAATTTTATTCAGCTCAATGGTTCAAGTTGAATGTTTTTTGGTATAAAGGAGAGTTAGATTATAAAGACTTTACGAAAGATGTGTAATGATCATGATAACATTACATTAATTCAATGGTTGGAGCACTAATAAAGGGTGAAATAAACTTACGGTTTTGGGAAGGGTTATGTTTAATCAAATGTGATACAATTTCAGATAGATGGAAATAATTAGGTTGAAACTATTGGAAGTAAATGAAGATAATTTCTATTCATTTCATCTCTTGTTTCATGCCTCATCTTTCCATACAAACTGTCTATTGCAAGTTGAAATCAGATTTTCATATGAATAATAAGCAACATTGAAATACTCAACAGACTTGAATCAATAAGTAGTTTACCGGCCTTTAATCAATAAACTTACTACGAATGTCGATTTAAAATTTGATTTGGCCAAAAAGATGAACTGATATTACTGTTAAAGGTTCACCAAATGAAAAGCTTCACTTATTTCAAGATTTTTTGGGTAAAAATGGTAAATTCAATCGATAATTACCTCATCCAATGAAGCGTTATGATGCTGATTAAGTGATCGCCTTTGCAAAGATTGACCATCCAGACTACTTCCAAATCCTTCAAAGGTTAATTTAACCGGTGAAGCTTTTACCGGTTTCTTTGATGTCATCTCAATGTCGTGCGTTGATCCAGATAGGGTGTCACTCTTGCCATCATTGGTATCATTATTGTTACTATCGAGATCGACCACAACGACAAATTGTTTCTGGGGTTTCCATCTTGAACAATCATCTATTTCAATAGATGAAGACTCTATTTTATATTTCAACTCGCTAACATGGTCCTTATGAAGATCTTCATTTGTACAATTTACTTTCTCCTCATTTAATCGGTTGCTTCCATTTTTAACCAGCCATCTCCATTTTTTACATCTATCAATGATACCTAAATTGGTTGGGTGCGATTTAGAGTCAGGATAAGTTTCTCTGGTTATTTGACTTGCACAGTGATGATGAGGAGAGGAAATGGATGAGGAGGAAGTGAAACATGGACAGCATAGATCCGTTTTGACTGCCGGTACCGTCAAATTTGTTTGCTTGGAATCTCGATAACCGTAGATAACAACAATCACTGATGACAACCTTTCAACAATCGATGTAACCATCCATCTTTTATCACCAGTTAATTGATTAATACGGTTACACCGAATTTCAATCTCTCCTTCTTTTAATTTCTCCGTGTTTCTTGTTTATTATTATTGCCTTCCTCTGATTTTTATTATGCTTTCAGGATAAATAAAAGGTTGATACCAGCAAATGGGCAAATCATTGATCAGAAATCGTAGACTTGAGATTAAAATATAATGATCTGTTTAAGTATAGTTGATTGTCCAGAATTTATCGGCAAAATATGAGTAATTATTAGCTGGAAAAAATATCCTTGTATACGATGTAAATAGGAATGGTCCGTTGTTCCTTCAATAGTAAAATATAGTTCCTTGTATCTGAATAGTGAAATAGACAAGATAGATCAAAATTAGATAACAATAATGAAAAATACTGAAAAAGAGCTCGAATTAGGATAAAAAATCTCTAATAAGATATGCACCAACAAAGCAACTAAAGCAGTTGCTGTTAAAGCATATCAATAGCAAGCAATGCTTTATTTTAGTGCTTGTAGACTAATTATTAGAATGATAGAATTAATTTTCACAATAAATGATGCATATTTACCTGGTTAATGATGGAAGGCAGAAAAATAGAGTCCATAAAATTTAATTAAAGCTGTTGACTTGATTAGAGTCATGTAAACATGTCCAAGCTCAGAAAAATTGTTTACAGATAGGCAGGACTGAGATTGTTTTTGATTGATGATAATGTCCACATTAAAGCTTGTTTAACCACTGTCAGTCAATTGTTACCATCACCATTCTATAAAATTGAACCAATTAAAAGATAAATTAAATACACACAAGCAACAATTAATCAAAAGACTAAATATGCGAATCACAATTACAATGGGTAACAAAAGAAAGGGTTGTTGTTACCGCATGTTGATCAAAAAAGACGTTGAGAGCTGCTGCTTTATGTATAGATGTTGAAGCTCTTGCGGTATTTCATTGTATTTTCACAATTATTGCTAAATATTGATTAATTTAAATTGTACCGAAATAATATTAAATACTGTATTAAATCACTTGTCTTAAAATTTAAAAATTATAAATCTATTTTGTTGTATAACAGACTTGTGTGTTATAAATACACATTCACACACACTTTTGGGTTGCAAAAATTGGGTAACTCTTTTTGCTCCATTATTTCATCCTTTCATTTTCATAGGCAATCTCAGTTTCATGATTTAATTATTTGGACAGCAAATCTATTTTTAGATGCGCATCAAAGTCAAGTAATCAGTCAACAGCAATCAGATTGTCCCTGGTAATGTACTACTAGCATTACCATGTAATCAATAACCCAGATAATGAAATGATATTTAAATAAATTTCCAAGGTTGACATTTACATGAAGTTGAAAATTTTACTCCCAATCCTTTCATTGAAATCAGTTGTAATCACTTTAACTACAAATCAAGGTTAATTCATTAGACACTTTGAAAAGTTCAAACAATTAGTCAATTTAGGTAAAATTTACGTAGTTAACCAGTAAAATTGCAAATTATATTATTATGAGAAGCGCCTTCTAAAGCCAATTTGTCAGGTCTACAGTAAACGTAACCATTGATCAACAGTCATGTTTAATTTTCTTAATTTTTAAACGCTTCTGACGTTGGTAGGTTCAGCTAATTAAATCAAAGGGAATCAATGTAATCAACAGTTTCCATGAAGACACATGAAAGGACAACTTTGATTGGGTTGAAATGTGACATCCATAACTTGATAATCAATAGTCAACACATTGTCAACAGTTTGTCAAACAAAGCGATTTTTTGTCCCAACAAAAATGCTTATAACCAAAAGAATCAATGTTTATATCAAAACCAGCATTTGCATTGATATTGAATGGTAAAATTTTTCAATTTAAATTTCAAATTTAATATGCAATTTTCAATAGCAGTTTCCATTCACAAAGTGTTAACATGAACCTGGAAATGAACCTGGGATATGAAATGGAAATTTCAATGAAAAGCTTTTGGTGAAAATTGAATGATAAACTGTATTAAACTGGGATCAATTAAAACATTTTCAACCAGAAAGAGAAATGTTTCATTCCATTTTCTGGTAAATATTACAGATTTGGTGTTGTTGTGGTTCCATTTGCCTATCATTTCACAGATGGAACCAATTTTATTTATAGTTTCAATAACCAGGAACAGGAAGATAAAGATGATAACCAGGTTACCAGAACTGTGCTTCGCAGAGCAATACAAATGTTATGTGCAACATTAGGCAAAGCTGACCATTAATTAAACATTTTCATTCCCTTCTCTTGACAATGATACAAAATGTTAACATTAACATTGTGATTGCTTACAAATAATGAATCAGTGACAACAATCTAACTGAAAATTAGACGATTTCATACTTTGCTTTGTTTTTGTTTTGCATTTTCATGTTAAAATGTTATTCCCCAGCAAATCCGGTTGCACATTAATGTTGACTTGAACCTCTACATTTCTCATGGTTTTAAATCATGTTTCCAATCGTTTATCGTGGCTATTCAGGAATCCGTAAGGTTACATCTGAAAGATGCCCTGATCCGCGAATATCACAACAACGAATCATTTTGGACAGTCATATAACTGGAGAAACACAGTTAACCAATGTTGATTTTGTGCCTTCGTTTTGCAAAAAGCTCAAAGAAACAGTAATTTATCATAATTTCAGGTAAGTCAGCATGCAATTGATTAATGCAAGAATAGATTAATGAATGTGACTAAATTTGCTAATGCCAAGCAATTTAAACACTGAAATGAATTTAATTGCAAAATGTTTGCTTTTAGTTTTAAATGTAACCCAAAAAGTAAACATTCGGTTTGTTGCTCTTTTCTGGTTAAACAAATGTCATTAACAATTTGGGTTTATTTTTATCTTTAACAGTTCCTTGGTGAGTTTAGCCAATGATTGGTTAATTAGCCATCCATGCTGGGAAATAATCAACTGTGAAACTGTTACCCAATATGTTCATCAAGTTCATGATTCAGTCGATTACTCAGCTGTAATAAACATTTTACGCATTTGGATTAAACGTCGACCCAATGAACCCTACTTGGTATCCAGAGAGCCTCTTCTCTGGTATAAAGATTTTGCTCCTGATCAGAGGTCGGGTTACAGTCGATTTGAACCCTTGGACAGAGTCATTGACAAGATAAACAAGGCGATTCTCGAGGGTCGGATAAATGGTAAAATTGTTCAAATGGAGACTCTAAAGGTTCCAGCAACCGATGATTGGACCTTCAAGTCAGAGGCAACCTACTGCAATGACGGTCGAACCACTAGGGACATTGAACGATACCAAAACTATGTCATCTTGATACGTGTTTTTTACCTTGCTGGACCTCTTTTTGACCATGAAGTGGTTCTCGCTGATTTTGTACCCTTCGACCTTTCCTCGGAAACATTTGCCAGGCGAAATGGGGAAAAGTTTTCTTCAATGATCTCAAGAGCAGCTCTCTGGCTTAGGGAAAACACTGAACTATCACTGGTAAATGCTCAAGCTGTTGACATTCATGTTCCAGGTATGACTTTAATTTAAAGAATTATTTTCATTTTCGATTAATTGTCTTCTCTTTTTAAACAAACACAGATCCCGATGCTGAAACCATTGAGACGAGAATCACTTGGAAAAGAAAGGAAAGGAATGATAAAGAAATCCGATTTCTTCGCATTTATTGTACAAAACGAAATGAAGTTTCCAAATTGTTTCTCAATTATGAATCTCTGTCAGTCTCAAGCCTTGAATATAAACTGTATTTAACTGCAATTGCCTTTAATGTGAAAAGTTTCCAGCAAGATGTCAATGAATGGTTCGTTGACTTGGCTCAGCGAAACAATGGAATCAAACCTCGAATTGTTAACATTGAAACTTGTGTGGTTCCACCCTTTGTCAATGATCAGACCGGCAAGTCATTTCAACATGCAGTCGATGAGACACATTCTTGTAACCAAATGGACGGTCGATTCAAGTATTCATTTGTTACAATCAGAATCTATTACGATGAATCGGGACTGGAAACGGGAGACTTTCAAATAACTCGATTACCATGAGACTTTGCTTTCCATTTCAATATTTCTTCAAAATTTGCATTTCAATTTCATCTGAAGCAAAACTCAACAACCATTAAGCACAACATCATTTATTTATTTAGCGATCTTTCATTGCTCTGGTTGCAACTGCAATTCATTTTCATCGACCTTTTCGAACTCATTCACATTACTTTTTGGGTGTTTTTTCCTCTCGAACTTTTGGATACATTTGAACATTTCCTTCGGAGTTATGTTTATCATGATTTGCATGAGATTGAGAACCTTGCTCGATCCAAACTCTCGACAGTTCAGACTCTTACTCTGCCTTTATTTCTTATGATGATGCCTTTGAGCTTGAATGTCTTTTTTACCCTTTGTGTGCTCTATTTTACCTTGAAAGATTCATAATAATGTTAATAAATAAAATTGAAATAAAATGATGAAACGATGTTTGCTAATTTGTATGTTGAATCGAGAAATGAAATGCTTTCAGTTTGAGTTGGGACCAAATAAAGTATGTTAGCATAGAAATTTTAGTTGTCTTGTTGATGTTGAACGAAAAAACAGTAAAGAGTAAAGAAATAGAAGCAGGCTGATTGTTACTATCCAAATGCTATCGTTTCACGATTTGACAAGCTACTCAAAACTTAGAACCTCGATTTTCTAGAATACAAAGCTCACAAAACATCAACTTATTCTTAACTTTCATACTTTACTAAATGCTTTACGATTAAATGCACCGTTATAAGATTTATACTAGAACAGTACCAAAGACTTCACGAAATTATCCTTCCGAACACGTACATAACACAAGATGGATGAGAATTAATAACCATTTGATCCATATTTACTAGCACGAATAAAAGATTTACCTAGAAACATTCGCGATTGTTATTGTTGTCGATATAAATATTTTCAACTGAAAAGAAAGTTATAAATGCTAAAATTCGTGAAGTTATTTAGCTACAAAGGTTTCGATTTACAATTTGGAAGCCTTAGTTTTGAAAATAATGAAACACGAACAAAACATCAAACAATCTAATTTAGTTTTATGCGATACAACTACACGTTAAACTATTTAAAGAAAACATTTGCACTTTGCAAACGATTGTAAGCATCTTTTTAAATCTGCAAAAGAAGTTGCTGCAAATGCTCGAATATTATAGTAGAAAGTTAAAAATTAGTGCTTAGTTGTAGAAACATAAATACTGAGTCCATTAAAACTCTTAAAAAATTTCTACGATCAGTATTTTTCGAGATATTCGACTCCAAAGTTAAAACTTCGATCGACATTTGTTCAATTATGGAACTAAATCTCTGCATGAGACTTATTTTACCAAATGTAGCTTTTGATGCTTAACCAGAAAATGCACTCATTATGAGGAATATCGTTTTCTATTCAGAATAAAACGGATATGTTCGATTTTTTATTAAACTGGCCCCATTCAACGAGCGACGAAGTTAGAGATGTGAAACTTATTTCTGGCTCATAGAAATTGAAAGTGAACATCAAGCACTGAATACTTTTTTCATACTATCAATAGTTCGCTAGATTTTGACCATTAACCCAAAAACTTCGAGCTTTAATATATCGAGATTAGTAATATCTACGATCGCCATTCTTTGAACAAACATTAGATATTAGTATGTGCAATAACATAATATGACATAATACCAAAGAAATGTGAGCTAGCTCATTTAATAATGAATATTGTTTTAACGCTGCATAGGTAACCAGATTTTTTGTTAACCAAGTATCAAATCTGGTAACGTAAACAATTCGCTGGTATAACTTGTCTTGTATCCTCTTCAATGATCTCAAATGTCTACACATAATAGTCCATGCTAAAATATAATGTTTGGTTGAACAACAACGATTCTAGGTACTACCAGACGCAAAATTTAGGGACTCGAAGTTTTTGGGTTAATGGGCGAAATGCAGCGAACTATTGAGAATATGAAAAAAGTATTCAGTGCTTGATGTTCACATGCAATTTCCATGAGCCACAAACAAGTTTCACATCTCTAACTTCGTCTGAATGGGCCCAGTTTAATAAAAAATCGAACATTTCCGTTGCATTCTTGACAGAAAATTTAATTCGCCATAGTGAGTGCATTTTCTGGTTAAGCTTCAAAAGCTGCATCTGGCAAAATAAGTCGCATGCAAAAATCTTGCTCCGTAGTTGAAAAAAAGTCAATCGAAGTTTTAACTTTGGAGTCGAATATCTCGAAAAATACTGATCGTAGAAATTTTTTAAGAGTTTTAATGGACTCAGTATTTATTTCTCTACAACTAAGCACTAATTTTTAACTTTCTACTATAATATTCGAGCATTTGCAGCAACTTCTTTTGCAGATTTAAAAAGATGCTTACAATCGTTTGCAAAGTGCAAATGTTTTCTTTAAATGGTTTAATGTTTAGTAATAAAGCTAGCTCAGACTGTTGGAGATTAATCGCGGACTTACTTTATTACTGGTCAAACTTTGACTATTTCTTAAACTCAGACTTAAATTGGTTAACTTATTCATACTTTACTATTCTAATTTAAGCACCGTAGTTGCTTGGAATTTTGCATTATCTTGGAACCACTTCAAAGCAATTATAGCCTTTAGTCAGCAATTGCTACCGAATATTAAAGCATTTCAAGAAAACAAATTGTGTGCAATTGTATTGAATCTTATTTATTTGTTACATCAACTCATTCAATTGTTACACTAATTGATAGAACAAGAAAATTAGTTCTTAAAACTTGTAATTTAGGTTAGATTTGGTTTGATTTTAGGTTTTACAGGTTTTAACCAGAAGATTTAAACAATAAATAATATTGAAACAAAAGTCATATTGTAATTTATTTCTTGATTAATTTGAGCTGCAATTTTAAGGCATTGTGATTAACTGCATTGGAAATCGGAAGTCCAGGAAAGCCAACTTGAATAATGATATACAGTAAAAAGATTTTCAGTTAAACATTGAAGAAATCAATTCTTTACTATTTCTCGCATTAGTTCAAACTTCGTCCCAAATTTTATTCATCATTTCAGCAAACAGTTTGATCCCATGTTTATCCACTAATTATGACCAGAAAAGTCCAAAAATTGATTTATCATCAGTGAATTTTGTGCTTTGCAATGTTTCCTATGAAAACAAAATTAGCTTTTCATGTTGAAACAAAGGAACCTAAAACATCGGTTTTAAATTAACCACAAAATGCTTTCAAGATATTAAGGATTAATTTCAACAATTATGCTTGAATAAACTAATACAATGCTTAATAATTGATTGCACCTTAATAAGGTTTATACTAGTAACAAAGACTTCACGGCATTATCCTTCCGTACGAGTAAATACCCTTGCACCAATTATAAGAAGCATGAGAATGAAAATCCATTTATTTTATGCAATATACAGTACTACACACAGTTGTTTTGTTTCCAGTTAGTTTGTATTTTTGCTGGACTAAAATCTTTGAAACCTTAAAATATTATTGAAAGGCCAGATTTTCAATGTAAAATCTACTTGCCCAATAGATGGCGACAAACAAAATTTTTACAAAACAACTGGACGTAGTACTGTAGCTCATTATGTGGAATAAAGTTTTCTGTTCAAAATAAAACAGATATGTTCGATTCTTGATTAAACTGGCCCCATTCTACGAGCGGTGAAGATAAAGAGCTGAAACTTATTTTCGGCTGATAGAAACTGAATGTGAACATCAAGCACTGAATACTTTTTTCATATTCTCAATAGTTCGCTGCATTTCGCCCATTAACCCAGAAACTTCGAGTCTCAATATTTTGCGTATGTTAGTACCTACCATCAATATTGTTTAACGAAAAATTACATTTTATTCTGGACTATAATGTGTGGACATTTGAGATCATTGAAAATGATACAAGTTATAGCAGCGAATGGTTTATGCTACCAGATTTGATACTTGTTGACAAAAAATCTGGTTGCACATGAAGCGTTGGAACAATATTCAGTATTAAATGAGATAGTTCACATTTCTTTGGTATTATGTCATATTATGTTATAGTCCATACTATACTGGTATTACTAATCTCGATATATTAAAGCTCGAAGTTTTTGGGTTAATGGTCAAAATCCAGCGAACTATCGATGAGCAAAAAATAAGTTTCAGCTCTTTAACTTAACCGCTCGTAGAATGGGGCCAGTTTAATCAAAAATCGAACATATCTGTTTTATTTTGAACAGAAAACTTTATTCTACATAACGAGTGCATTTTCTGGTTAAGTATCAAAAGCTGCATCTGGCAAAATAAGTTTCATAAAAAAATCTAGTTCTGTATACGAACAAATGTCAATCGAAATCGATCGAATCAATCTTGAAATGCTTGTATATCCGATGACCGAACAATTGTTGACTAAAGATCATAATTGCTTTGAAGTGATTCCGAGATGGTGCAAAATCCCAAGCAACTGCGATGCTTAAGTTCAGTGATTAAAAAGTCTTTACTTTAGACTTGCATCAAAGTTTAACCTAAAACGTTGTAAAATAACCAGAGAAAAATTTGCTGAGCATATTCATTCTTATAATACCTCGAGTCGAAATAGATTGAAAATACTACAGATGACCAAAGACGAGAATGAGTTAACCAGTTCAAGTCTAAGAAATAACAAAAGTGAGTCGGCGGTTAATCTCAAACAATCTATGCTAGCTTTATGTAACATGACTAAATACTAAACCATTTAAAGAAACATTTTAACTTTGCAATCAATTGCAAGCATCTTTTTAAATCTGCAAAAGAAGTGCTGCAAATGCTCGAACATTATAGTAGAAAGTTAATGATTAGTGTTTTTTGTAGAACCATGAATACTGAGTCCATTAGTACTCTTAAAAAATTTCTGTGATGAGTATTTTTTTAGATATTCGACTCCGAAGTTTAAACTTCGATCGACATTTTTTCCATTATGGAACTAAATCTTTGCATGAGACTTATTTTACCAAATGTAGCTTTTGATGCTTAACCAGAAAATGCACTCATTATGAGGAATAAAGTTTTCTATTCAGAATAAAACGGATATGTTCGATTTTTGATTAAAATGGCCCCATTCAACGAGCGGTGAAGTTAAAGAGATGAAACTTATTTTTGGCTCATAGAAATTGCATGTGAACATCAAGCACTGAATACTTTTTTCATACTATCAATCGTTCCCTAGATTTCACCCATTAACCCAAAAACTTCGAGTCCCTAAATTTTGCGTCTGGTAGTACCTAGAATCGTTGTTGTTCAACCAAACATTATATTTTAGCATGGACTATTATGTGTAGACATTTGAGATCATTGAAGATGATACAAGACAAGTTATAGCAGCGAATGGTTTATGTTACCAGATTTGATACTTGGTTAACAAAAAATCTGGTTGCTTATGCAGCGTTAAAACAATATTCATTATTGAATGAGATAGCTCAAATTCCTTTGGTATTGTGTGACATTATGCTATAGGTCAGACTAATATCAAATGTTTGTTCAAAGAATGGCGATCGTAGGTATTACTAATCTCGATATATTAAAGCTCGAAGTTTTTGGGTTAATGGTCAAAATCTAGCGAACTATTGATAGTATGAAAAAATTATTCAGTGCTTGATACTCACATGTAATTTCTATGAGCAAGAAATAAGTTTCACTTGTTTAACTTCACCGCTCGTTGAATGAGGCCAGTTTAATCAAAAATCGAACATATCTGTTTTATTTTGAACATAAAACTTTATTCCTCATAAGCAGTGCATTTTCTGGTTAAGCATCAAAACTCACATCTGGCAAAATGAGTTTCATGCATAGATTTAGTTCCATAATTGAACAAATGTCGATCGAAGTTTAAACTTGGGAGTCGAATATCTCAAAAAATACTGATCTCAGAAATTTACCAAGAGTACTAATGGACTCAGTATTCATGGTTCTACAACAAAGCACTAATTATTAACTTTCTACTATAATATTCGAGCATTTGCAGCACTTCTTTTGCAGATTTAAAAAATGTTTGTAATCGTTTGCAAATCAAAGATGTTTTCTTTTAATGCTTTGATGTTTAGTTGCAGTACATAAAACTAAATTAGATTGCTTGAGACTTCGGTCAGATATTCTTTAGTTTCAAATTCTTCTTCATCCTTCTTATAATCGGTACTGGGATATTTACTCTTACGAAAGGATAATGCCGTGAAGTCTCTTGTACTAGGTATTATTGAACGGATTAAATTATAAAGCTTTAGGTAAAGTATGAAGGCTAAGAAGATGTTTGTTAGCTAATCGAGTTTCTTAGTTCTTAGTGACTTGTCAAATTGAGACACCGATAACATTTCGATATAAAAGATCAACCCTGCTTCTATTTCTCTGCCGCTTACTGTTCTTTTCTGGTCAACATCAACAAAACTAAACAATAAATGCGCTTCGCTTTGCTCAAAAGCAGTGATTAAATAGCCTTAACTTTCTAATTTCACATAAAAATTATAAATTGGTCCTTAATTGTAGGCCAATAAAAACTGAGTCTATCAGTATTCTTTCTGCGATAAACAGTTTTCGAGATATTCGACTCCAAAGTTAAAACTTCGATTGACTTTTGTTCAACTATACAACTAAATCTTTGCATGAAACTACAGATGATACTACTACTTTCGATACTTAACCAGAAAATGCATTCATTATGAGGAATAAAGTTTTATGTTCAAAATTAAACAGATATGTTCGATTTTTGATTAAAATGGCCCCATTCAACGAGCGGTGAAGTTAAAGAGATGAAACTTATTTCTTGCTCATAGAAATTGCATGTGCAGAGCAAGGATCGAACACTTTTTTCATATTATCAATAGTTCGCTTGATTTTGACAATTAACCCAAAAACTTCGAGTCTAATTGTCTCGAGATTGATAGTACCTATGATCGCCATTCTTTGATCAAACATTTGATTTTAGTCTGACCTATAGCATAATGTCACACAATACCAAAGGAATTTGAGCTATCTCATTCAATACTGAATATTGTTTTAACGCTTCATAAGCAACCAGATTTTTTGTTAACCAAGTATCAAATCTGGTAACATAAACCATTCGCTACTATAACTTGTCTTGTATCATCTTTAATGATCTCAAATGTCTACACATAATAGTCCATGCTAAAATATAATGTTTGGTCAAACAATAACGATTCTAGGTACTACCAGACGCAAAATATTGCGACGCGAATTTTTTGGGTTAATGGGTGAAATCTAGCGAACTATTGATAGTATGAAAAAATTGTTAAATCCCTAATGTGTACCAACGAAAAATAAGTTTCAGCTCTCTAACTCTATCGTTCCTATAATGCGGCCAGTCTATCGGAAAATCGAACTTATCTGTTTTATTTTGAACAGAAAGCTGTATTTCTCAATGTAAGTATATTTTCTGGTTATTCATCGAAAGCTACACTAGCTTCATCAGTTTTATGCAAAAACCTGGTTTCCAAGTCGAAGAAAAGGCTATCGAAGTCTAAACTTTGTTCGACGGTTCCTCGAAAAACCGTCGATCGCAGAAATTTTTTAAAAGCACTGCTTGTCAGTATTTCTGTTCCTACAACTAAGCACCAATAACTCTAAAGTCTAAACTTTCAACTAAAATGTTCGAGCTTTTGCAGTTTCACCAACCAATAGTTTGAGCCGAATATTTAACTTTGAAAGTAATTCAATCACAAACTACCGATCATAAAACAATTATTGCATAAAGAGACTCAGTTTATGCCTTTACAAACTTACCAAGCCTCTACTTTTAACCCGGGAACCCTTTTTCATTCCTTTATTGCTTTCATTCCTTTATATTTACATTTATTTCTCACAATTACTCTCAATTTAAAAACGCTTTTTAACCTTACAATCATGGATCAGATTACAGAATGGCAGAGTAATTTATTAATAGAAACACTTTTTTAATAAAGAACTTTTTATTGAAAAGGAAAATGAAAAGTCTGGCAAATACAATTACACGTAATTATATGGAGTTACATCAAGTCTATAATATGCCCACGTTTACATTCAATGATTACTAGGCAACCAATTCCAATGTTTGGAATGACGCTCATCAATTCTTGATCTGTAATATTTCGAATAACTTCAATATTTTTCCTTCCTAGGAACTGAAGAAGCTGTTTCGTGCTTTGAATAGCCATTTCTGTGGGAATCAACTACATGCTCTTTGAATTTCTTTGTCGAGTCTCTGAGCTTTATGTAAATTCAGTTACATTGGATTAAACTGATGGCTGTGGTTCCTTGTCTATACAAGAAATCACTTTAAAAATTAACTTCAGACCAACAAAAAGCTTTTGTTTTCAAATATTATTTGAATTGGTAATCATTTCTGAATACATTTTCAAGAGAATCAATTATCTTCTTTCCTCTCTTTACTCAATTGTCTAATGTCTTTTCAAATTTTGATCTTTTAATTGTAATTATAAATTCCAGCCTTTCATAAAAGAATCGATTGTATCATGCAATTGCTATAAAAGATAAATAAACTTGTCATCCATTGAATCACTCAAGGTAACTTCAATATTCACAAAGGTAATGAATTGACAGATATGAGCAAGAATTTTAATCTTGCAAATGGTCGCAATTTTCCCAACAATTGATGGTTAACTTGCATTTCCCTGCTTAAACAATCAACGACAATTATAGACTGTTTAAATCGTATATTTAGCATTCATTGAATGTTAAACAAAACCAGATTCCGTCTTATTCAAAGGATTTGGTTTCATTCAATTTACCAGTTTTTTGTTTTCTTTCAATATCTTTTCAGGCCAGTATAAAGAATCTGGTATTTTAGTGAAACCTGAATTAAACTTCAGTTCAGTTGAAATACAGTCAAATTAATGTGAAATAATGATGATAATTTGTCTTAACAAATTGTAAAAATGGCTTTCGTATCCATTAAGGTAATCCTGAAAAAACAATTCATTATCCAATTTTGATTGAAGACTCGGGATTGTCATCACTTTCAAGGCTTTCATCACATTAACTAATGTAATTGTTCAATTATCAGCTGGTAAACTCTTGAGAAATATAAATTAACTCAATTGTTGCCTCGCTGATTAGGTCAATACGAGTTTAATTTTAATGATTAAGTCCAAGGGCTTACTTTCAATGTCCATTCATTTTGTACTTGAACTGGACAAATGTTAATCTTTATGATCTATTTAAATGGCTGCCTTATTTATCGACTTATTAAGCAAATGGGTTTATTCCTTGTTAAATGATTAATTGTGGGATTAAATTGATTAATTGTTTTACTCTAATCATCAATTATTTAACATTGAAAAATTTTTACATTTTCATCCGAAAGGTGGAGTTTGTTGTTTGACGTCAAGTGGGCTGGGAAAGGCTCATATGTTTTGGGATTCAACATTTGGTTGTTGTTGCTTTTTGCTGTGCTTAAGACAATGAAATGAATACTGTTTAATCACAAATTATATAAAATTTACCATTTTTGTTTTCAATTAGCATCACTCTCACCATCGTCATCATCTATTTAACAGTCAGTCATCTTGATTGGCAGCTTTTTTAAGGTGGATTGTCAACATTTCTCTTCGTTTTTTCTCTTCTTGGTCACATTTCTTTTACTGTTCTCTTCAAAATCATCTCATAATGTTATTTTGCTATTCTTCTGTTTGTGTGACTGTTCATCAAAAACCATTGTTTTTTATCTTCCCTCTCATTTGATTGTTAATTGTGTTAACCCTCCATGTTTAACTCCATTACCACTTCTTAATAATGTTCATCCCAATCTCAGTCTTCCTTTAACTCCTCTCTCTCTCTCTTTCTTCCCAATGATCAAGTGAAAGCTTTCTTTGCTTTTGACTGCTGTTTTGTATATAAAATTGAAATATTTTGTTTAAATGATGAACACTTTCTAATCTCAATCAATCAACCTTCCTCTCAACACCGACACAATCATCATTATTCCCATCAACACCATCAAAGCCATCTGTGAAATCAACCTGCCTTGAAAGAGAGAGAGGGAGAGTGAGAGTTAAGAATTATAGTGAGTAAAAGTGAGAGGCAAAACGCGAATCAACAGACATGGTAGTGTAACAGTTCAACTTGTTTATAGCAACTGTAATTTTTCACCTCTGATTTCCATAATCAACCAGATTTTTTACCAACAAAAAAAGGTTGATTTTTAAATTAAAATGTAATTATTTTCATAATAATCAAATGTTGGAATCATCCGGATGATGGAAGAAGCCATGTTTTATACAGATAGTCATCGTTTACTTGGCATTTGAAACAAGTGTTAACTCGTCAACCATTACAGCAACCCGAAAGCATTATACCTTAACCGTGAAAACCAATTTTCAACCCAATTCTGTATTCAACTACAATGGTGACACTAAGTCTATCACCATTATCATCATCATCATCATCATTAACTTCATATTCAAGACAATTATTATTCCTGATTGTTGCCTTAATGCTTACAAATAAGCAAATTTTGTGCCAGGATGAAAATGTTTTTACCAATAGATTTGCAGTTGAACTTAAAGCTGATTCAAGCGAACAAGATGCCCGTCATTTAGCTGATTCTCATGGATTCCACTTTATTGGAAAGGTTAGTAACTAATTCACCTTAATAATCATCATGTTATTGTGATTATATCATAAAATAACCTTATTTGTCATTTTGAAAGTCCAGGGCAACAGCTTAAGATAAATGGTAATCTCTTATCTCATCTCTAACATTTTAGTTTCTTTTTGTGTTCGCTTCAAACCAACTCTGCTATTACTTAATTATTTGGTAATAATTTTCATATGTGCCATCATCATTATCATCTTTGATGATCAGTATGATGATTTACAAAGAAATTGCCAGGGAAAAAAACCTTGAAATACTGCCAATATTGAAAAAGGTGGAGAAAAAATGCAAAAAATAACATGAGATGCAAATTAAAACAATTTTATCAATATAATTTGCTCACCGATAATACATTCTGATCGCTAATCTCACAGTCAAGTTGTTGATTTAACTCTTGACTATTAACTTTTCTACTCTATGACAACTATTCACTAATTATAACTTGAAAAACTCGACAACTATTCAACTCTATTGAATTAGTAATAGAAAAGGCTACTTTTAGTCAATATACAGTCATCTTTTTTATTGTTCACAGTTTATTACAAAACTAAATGATTGTTGGCCGAGAGTATATAAATGGTTATTATATTTGATTACAATATTAACTGTGGATAGATTGAAATAAACATTGAAAAGTATCACCATAAATGTTGAACCCTTGAACAGTACACAGCTAATAAAAGGATTTGTATAATGGTTAGGTTGAGGTGCTGTTACCCACTGTTTGATTACAGGTTGCTAATTGTGATATAATACTTACAAAATGAACCTAAAAGAGTCTCACTGTTGAGATAATTGTTATCTCATGCTCTACCGATTAAGGTTTATGATGATGATCATGATGATACCAATAACCAAGATTTAAAAGATTCTTACCTTTCCAGTCTTTCATTTTCACCCATTTTACCATGCTTTAGCTTTGGGCTTTCGCTTTCTTAATAAACTTTATTAAGTCAATTTACTTACCAAAATATTACTATCATCAACACCACAACATCAAATGATAGCTTCAATAATCACAATAATGACCTTAACATAGTTTTCATTTCAATCATTCAAACTGAAAAGATGGTTTAGTTTTTTAAACATATAAACTTAATGGATATTTATCAATACAAACTGAATAGTTAGCGAAAAAAAATGTTCATTATTTTGCTTCTGTTTTGGTGATTTACTAATTGAAAAGAAATAATTTCTGTAAACCTTGAACTGTTAATTTATTGCCTCAACTTGATTTTTACCTGGATATTGATTGGAAACTTATTAAGTCCAAGTGTCACCTTGTCTCTACATGATAACTGTTGATGGTTAATCTGATGATTGGGATAAAATTGTATACATTTTAAACTTGACGCTTGGCAACTAATGACATTGTATTTTGCTCATTACTTCTGATTGTCTATCCAGTTGAGGTGCCAAAATTCATTCCTAATCAACCAAACCAAGAATCAATAGTTAGTTATTCAGATACATTCTCCAATCTTGTTAATCAACGTTTAAATGTTTTTTTCCTGTCAACTTCCAATAATAAACTGAGCGTATTCAAAGTACTTCTCATTTCCATCTAATTTGCTCTTATCAATCTTGATTAAACTTATAATAAAAGGTTAATTTACTTAATCATTCCCATCGATTGCATCTGACTGTTCAATGTTCATCATTTCAAGACGTTTCAACTTGCCAATTTGTGATCAATCAACATTTATCAATTATAGTTGTTGGTAAAAACTAATCTAAACAGCATTCAAAATCAATTCAAAAGTAAACTGAATAGTTTCAATTTTAATAAACATTAACATATTTTGTTAACAATATCAAAGTGTACATTTGTATTCAATCCTTTCACAATAAGGCAATAACCTTTGATTTTGAATTAAATTAGTAAATTGTTTGTTATACTTGAAATGGTGAAGCATTTTTTTCGTTCAACTGTTGGTATTGATTATCAGGAAAAAAAGGCAATTCAACTTCGAGTGAAAATTATCTTATTCAAATGAATAGACAATTTTTTGTTTATATTTTTAGCATTCAATGTTTTCAGTGAGAAAGTTGACTTTTTTCGCTATTGATTATCGGGGAATCATTTCTCTTAATTGCAATGAAAAACTGTTACATTTGATTAAATTTATTGTAAAATGCATAACAATTAATCTTTTGTACTTCTATTTGTTACAGATTGGGAATTTAGAGAATCATTATTTATTTGAACATCATGGTATTTCAAAGCGTTCAACTGACCATTCACATGAATATGTTGCCAAACTCAAAGGGGATGAAAGGGTAAGTTATCTTGATCATCATTACCACTAAACATTGCTTTACTTTCATTTATTTCCCTGCCATGTTTACCTTTCCCATCATCATGATGATCAACAGAAAAACAAATTCCATGTTTGTCTGATACAATTTTCTGAACAAAAAAGTCAACTTAATGGTTGATCAATATTGAGTCTCACCAACCCAACAAATCAATTTTAGTCGAGCTAATTAACAATCCAAGCCATCATTCATTCAAAAAACTTAACTTGAGCTAAACTTATTTGTCAAATTTGCGTTTATTGTTGACATTTTCAGGTGAATTAGCATTCAATTGATGTTTACATTATTTACTGTTCATTTGTATTCCCTTTACCTTTCAGTTATACCTTTAATCTTTTATCTTTTAAATTTCAATTCAAAATATCTTTAGTTCAATCAAATTGACTATTCAATTGACTCTGCCGTCATCCAATTGTTATTAATATAAAGCTTGATTATCGTTTACCATGTAATATAAAAGAGTACAGAAAACATTTTGTTTTTCCTTCTGCTTTTACCTAAAATCAAATATGACCATCAATTGGGTAAATAATGTCAGATGAATATCAAATTAACCAACATATCAAAAATATCTCGAAAGTAATGCATTTATATCACAATCAATCTACTTTCCACATTTAACTATGAATTATCTGTTGATTAATGAATTGTTTACTTGCAGGTTATTTGGGCTGAACATCAAAAAATTATTAAACGTGTTAAACGAGCAAGTATAAGTCAAGACGTACCTGAAACAATTTCAGATCCACTGTTCAAAGAGCAATGGTATATTGTAAGTATAATGCTATTGATTTAGTGTTCAATTGTGATTAGACAATTGCTCCAATTAACATAAATTTCCTCTCAGAAAATTGCGATGTACATGAAAATATAGAATCGATGAATTGTGTTGGATTGAATGTGATATTAACATTTATTTATTAAATTAAAACCAATAGAGATGAAATTTATTTGTTAAAATTCACAATCAATTTATTTTTACACTCAAATGTTAACTCAATTATTTATATTTCTTTGTTTTACCTTCTTACCATGTCAATCAATGAATTTACTTACATGAATTGTTACCTTCATTTTCCTCGACCAATTGATTGACAGAATAAAGGAGCTCAAGATGGTTACGATATGAATGTTGCTGCTGCTTGGAAGAAAGGTTTTACTGGCAAAGGTGTTGTTGTCACCATTCTGGATGATGGTATTCAACCTAATCATCCTGATCTAGCGGAAAATTATGTAAGTTAATTATTATTGATTTTTCTTCGTTTGTTGTCTCTAATATTTTCACATTTATTTTCAATCTTTAGGATCCATTGGCAAGTTATGATGTAAACAGCAATGACCCTGATCCAACTCCTCAGGATAACGGAGATAACAAGTAAATATTATGTTAATTGAATTGGACAAGGCAACAAATTCATCATCTTTCAATAGTTAACAGATTGGTTGAAAGATTCATCTCTTTTTTTGCCTTTCCGTTTAAAAACAATCATATTGATTTGTTTGGCATTGATTATTTTCAAAAGTCAATGCCATTTAAAAGCAATGTTAACTGCTAATGTTTCACTTGCTGCTTTGCTAATTGTTTTTTGTATTTATTTACTTTCACAGGCATGGTACTCGATGTGCTGGCGAAGTAGCTGCTGTTGCTGGTAATGACTTTTGTGGCGTTGGAATAGCTTTTAATAGTAGTATTGGAGGAGTTCGCATGTTGGACGGTGTGGTCACTGACGAGGTTGAAGCCCGTGCACTTGGCCTTAATCCTGATCATGTTCATATTTATAGTGCCTCATGGGGGCCTGAGGATGATGGCAAAACAGTTGATGGACCTGGTAGGCTTGCAAAACGTGCTTTTATCGACGGGATTAAAAAGGTTTAACACATTTGACAGTAATCAGAGCTTATAGCTGCGAGAAGATCTAGAAACGCTAACCACAACTGTTGTTACTGATTATGTCCTAAACGTATTGCTATTTTTTGTGTTTGCACATTTTGTTGTTCATTTTGTGGTTTAAGTCTTTTTTGTTTGCTTGGAAAAATATTTTAAATTAGACTGCGAAAAAGGTAGCAATATAACAATTTGTTTAATTGTTTACTGTCATTTCCTTTTTTCAATGCTTTGACGTAATCACAATTACCTTTAAACCATTCATGGTCATTTCAATTATGAGTTGTCCCTTACCCAGGTAACAACAAATTCAATGATAATGATCGTAAATAGTAGTCATGAAAAATTTTACTTCCTGTGATGAATGACAGGTATTGATCACAATTATAATTGTTGTTATGCCGATGATTATTGTTTTTAGCTTTGTTCATTCATTTTTTTGCTCTCTGATTATAATACAATCAAATTCAACGTACAGAATGATTTGATTCATCTTCCTTCTTGGTTGAAGGAACATTCAACCCTTTTCGTTGCTTTTCAAGATTTTTGCTAAGACGCTATTTTTGCTATTTTTTAAAGATTACATGTGGCCTTGCATTGAAATCTCTTTCTTCATTCCATTCTTTCTCATTGTTAATAGTATTGACTAATTTATTGTTTTTATTTTCAGGGTCGTCGAGGAAAAGGGTCGATATTTGTTTGGGCATCGGGTAACGGTGGTAGACGTGATGACAATTGTAACTGTGATGGTTACACCAATTCAATTTATACTTTATCAATCAGCTCGGCTACTCAAAGTGGTACCAAACCTTGGTATCTTGAAGAGTGCTCGTCAACCTTGGCAACTACTTATAGCAGTGGTTCGCTTGGGCGGGATGAAAATATAGTGACAGTCGATATGGATACATCTTACTTTGAATCACTTGAGAAAGGCTGGCCTCCAGATGCTTCTCGGCTTTGTACCAAATCACATACCGGAACCTCTGCATCAGCACCCATTGCGGCAGCCATTTGTGCCCTAGCCTTGGAAGCTAATCCCAATTTAACTTGGCGTGATATGCAACACATTGTTGTACGAACATCTCGTTATGAGCCTTTAAAAAATGAAAATGGCTGGTTTACCAATGCTGTTGGTCGTAACATTAGTCATAAATTTGGTTATGGGTTGATGGATGCAGAAGCTATGGTTGATTTGGCAGAAAAATGGCATCCTGTTCCACCCCAGATTATCTGTGAATCTGCTGTTCGAGAAGAAAAATTATTAATTCCTGCAAGCTTTACTGACCAACTGGAAGTAACCTTAAATTGGACTGGGTGTTCGGGAACATCGTCTGATATCAGATATCTTGAACATGTGCAAACTCGAGTTGATGCACATTTTAAGCCGCGTGGATATTTAAAAATTACACTTATTTCTCCTTCTGGGACTGTTTCCAATTTATTGACACCCCGGGTTAAAGACATGTCAGACAATAATTTTGAACAATGGCCTTTCCTCTCTGTCCACTTCTGGGGTGAAGATCCTCGTGGAGTGTGGAGATTAATTATAAAAAATGATCTTACTCCAGCTGAAAAACCGGGTCAACTCATTTCATGGGGAATAACCTTTTATGGCATCAATGAGCCAATTCCAAATTATGAAGATCCCTCTCGACTTGTTCGCTTTTTACCTCGCCGAATCCCCTCTAAATGTCCTAAAGCAACCTTTATGAACCTTGAAACCTCTGAATGTGTCAAAGATTGTCCTGATGGAACTTTTGGTAATGTTGAAACAATTGAATGCACTAAATGCAGTGCCCAATGTTCAACATGCTATGGACCATCTTTTGATAATTGTATCACATGTAATATTGGACAGTATTATTATGCTGATCGCTGCCTAAACAAATGTCCTGATGGGTATTATGCTGACCAAACTGGTGAATGTCTTCCCTGTTCAAGTAATTGTAAAACATGTACTAAATCGAGAGACAAATGTACTTCGTGTAAAACCAATTTACAACTGGATAAATTAACCAACAAATGTTCACCTCTTTGCACAAGTTCAACGTGTAAAAATAACCGATGCCCACCTTATTGTATCTCATGTAGTCAAATACCTTCATCGTCGTTATCATCACCCGCAGTTGTCTGTAATCAATGTCAATCACGATATCGTCTTTTAGAAGGTTTTTGTTCATTAGATTCTTGTCCATCAAATTATTACGAATCAAAGCCAAACAAGGATTCAAAATCGACAGAATGTAGAAGATGTCACGAATCTTGCGGAACTTGTTCTGGTCCATCTCATTCTCAATGTTTGAGTTGCTTTAATTCAGGACCACCGAAAGATGGGTTCTGTCTTCCTTGCCCACTTGGTGCATATTTCAACAAATTGACCAAATCTTGTGATCTTTGCCATGAATCTTGCTCATCTTGTTCAGGACCAAGTCCCAATGAGTGTGTTGAGTGCCGATTCCCATTATTTTTAGATTCAAACCGTTGTTTACCTTGCTGTAACAAACCATCATCATCATCGTCATCCAAAAAATTCTCATCAACTTCATTATCTCAAGCAACAAATCCATTAGATTTTAATTTATCAAACACTTTAATAAACGATAAAAGTAATTCAGATAATGAAAATGTTTTAAGTAAAAAGAGGAAACAAAGCAAACCTGCTATTAATTACAATGACAATCAAAATTGTTGCCAATGTGATAGTCCATTGGGTCCATGTTTAGTTCCAGCAAAAACACGCAGTGTATCATCTCTACCAATGGTTGATACTCCAGTTAATAATAATTATGGACCAAAAAAGATGGAATTAACTTCATCTTATAAAGTTATATTTGACAATTTAATTAATAGTCCACCATCTGTGATAATAGTGATATGTTTTTCATCTTTAATTCTTATCGCCGTGATTTTCTTGTTACTCCAAACGATCTCAACTTACAGATCAAATCCAGGAGGTGGATTATTTACCTCAAGAAATAATCGTCGATATCAAAAGATATCAGATTTTTCGAGTTATAACTCTAATCAAAATAAAGTTATTCTCACCTGTGATGAATTATATGATGAGGACGATGATGAAGAAGAAGATAAACTTTTTGAGAAAATTTAATCAACTCTTCAATTGTGTAAAAATTTTGTTTTCCTGCCTACAGTGGAGCTCCATCTTTCAATAGATTTTCAAAGTAAAACTGTAATGGAAACAAACCGGTGATTCTAATCAAATTTAATAAAACTATCAACAACTCTGTATTTATGTTTAATCAATGCTTTCTTCTTATTGATCAACCCACCTGGTCAATTAATAAGTAAAGAAAATCAATAAAAAAGTACTGATAATTGTTACAATCCTTGTTCTCCTCATAAATCAAAGCACACATCAAAGATATCAGTGAATGATTGGTTGATCAAGTTATAACTTTTAAGCGCTCTTATCATTTACTCATTCAAGATGATCGAGGAAAAAATTTTTTCCTTTCCAAATAATTTCTTCTAGATGATTAACGGAAAAATTTAGATGAAAATCAGTTCTATTAATATTTACACTTTGAATGCTATTTTTATTCGCGGGTTTTTTCTGTTCTCTAAACATATCACTTTTCGCCTCTTTATTTACAGATGGTTTGTTGATATGGATTCAGTGTTTACCATGTTACTTATCTTAATTGTTCAACTTTTCAATCCTAATTCAAATGGATGCCAATTTAATGATTGAAATTGGACGATTTAAAATTTAAGAGGTAAGTAGAAGAGTTATTACTCTCCTTGTTGCTGGTTTTGCATTCTAATGTCTTCGTTTCTTACAGTTTTTCCTTTAGCTAACCATTTCATCCGACTTCAATATTGTCTGGTTTAATGTCTAGTAATCAAATTACATCCTGCTTTATTCAAACTTACCTGCAGCCATCAAATCGTTTAGATTAGGATCAATTGATGACGAACCATTTTGTAACTTGATGCATTGAATCTTAAATGCTAACCAATGTTAAACTTACGTCAATCTATTTTATTAAGGAATAGTTTCATCGATGTACGATTTCTATCAAAGAAATTAATTAAGAGCAAGATTGATTATTCTTTGGTCCCTAAGCTTGATGAAAAAGATTTGGATGAAACATTTACTCATGGAAGTGGACCTGGAGGTTCGAAAGTTAATAAATCTGAAAATTGTGTCGTCTTAGTTCATAAACCTACAGGTAAATATACAGTTATTAGATGCATTTAACATTTCACTTTCTAAAATTTTGCTCTTCAATTTAATTCCTTTAATCATAGGCATTGTGGTAAAGAATCACGAATTTAGAGAATTGGAGCGTAACCGTAAAAGAGCTAGAGAATTAATGGTTACTAAGTTGGATAATTTTATCAACGGCGAACGAAGTGTCGAAGCCCAAATTAGGGCCGTTGAAGATGAAATAAGAATTAAAAAAGAGGCTGAAGCTGCTAAAAGACGCGAACTAAAAAGAAAAGTAAAGGAGCTTTGGGACAAAGGAAATCCACCGACTGAAAAAATCCATGATCAGATGGAGACTAATACTGACTCTACAAAATAATCAATCAAATCGGCTAAAAATACAGACTTTTAGTGATGCCAATAATCCCTTTTAAGGCTTAAGTGAAAGGAAATATTTTGTTTTAATAAGTTTTGTTATTCTAAATTGGTAGTCACCTACTCTCATTGCCTATTACAATTCAAAGTTTCCGAGAATAAACTTTGTTATATTTCAGCTTCCATGTCATACCAGAGAAGATATTTTGTACAAGTCAGTTTCATACTCAAAATAGATGTTTTTTATTCCACAATCAGCAAATTGGCGCATATTATGAGATTCATAAGCAAGCCGGTACAACTTTCTTCAGAAATGCAGAGCAAATTGATATTCTTAAGTTAGCAGGATATGTAGCGATGATTTGTAAATATATGACCAGCATAATTATTAATCAACTGGAATTGAATGCGAAATGTAGAGTGAGAAAATATGAAAAGAACAGCTTGACTCCATAGTGAAACATCAATGGCACAGGATATTGAATTGATACTGCTTATTTAACATAAGACCAATTATTCAATAAAAATAAAATTGAACAAAATTTCCTTATTTGAAATATGCTGCCATAAAAATGATTGAGCTCGTAAAAACTAACAATGAGTTGACATTAGATAATTTATCACCTCGATTACAGCCATCGGAGCTACATGCATAAACACAACTTCGTAGCGGCCTACTATCTCCTACTCTTTTAACGTAATCACAATAATCCTCAAATTTCCGTGATGAACAAAATCTAAGGACTCCTATTTTACCTGGAAAAGACATTAAAACGAAAATATAAGATTAGATCGAACTAGAAAGTATCACAAAAAATGAAAATAAAGTTACCTTCATAAAGACCAGTAGTTTTGATACAGTATTTTGCATCATAAATATCACATGTTGTAGGCTGTATTTTAGTGTTTTCTTTATCAAATATCTCGCTACAATCAGTATTATTATGACTTGAGCACACGTAACAATCAAGTGATTGACCTTAAAAGACAATATGCAAAAATTAAATTATTCAGCAAGACAACAAGTGGTTAAAATCTTTAAAAATGAATGGAGAAAATTGAGAAGGGAAAAAGGTAGACAGCAAAAGTTTACTTACTGTATCCAAAGGCCAATAAAATGATTGCCAGTTGCAGGTAAAGGTTACTTTTATCCATTGTTTATCAACAATTTACAAATAATTCAACTAAATAAACAATATTTAGCAGCAATAACAATATAAAATCATGTAAATCAAAGTTACATAAACCTGCCAACCTATCGTCATAGGATCTTTCCCTCCCAGATTAACATTGTAAGGTGGATACAACAGGTCACCAGTAACTGGTTACCAGTTTTTTTGTTGTTTTATGGTTACCATTGGTTTCGGGTAAACGCCTTACTGCATTGTAATTGCATTGTAATACAATAAGCCGAATAACTGGAAACTTAAGAAGACTCTTTATTATGATCACTCGAAGCCAGCCTTGATGTTAATTTTTTGTTGATAATTCAATTAAATTGCTGATGATTTCATTTGATTTTATTTTTAGTTAACCAATAATTGTTGATGTTTTTGACTAACAACTCAGTTTCACTCACAAGGTTGTCTGGTAAACTCATTTTTCCCCCTTTGCATTAAAGAGAAGAAGAAGAAATCAATATTGTTAAACTAAACAATTAATTGATCTTTTATCATTTTCATCTATTATCAATTAAAGGTAAATATCTTGAAAATTAAACCAACTCTCATTATCAATCATGCAGCATGATCACCATTTGCGTTACACAATGTTAACCAATGGTTGTTAAAACTTATCAACAATAGCAAACATTTCTCAACGCATGATGATATAACAGTAAGCATCTGCATATCATCCAGTCATCACTATCTGAGCTGAATGTATTAATCAATTGTTTTTTTTATTGAACAACCAGTGTAAAAGGTTAACATTTTAGTTTGATTTAACTATCTGAGACTAATTTTTGTTATCACTATCATAGTCATCTGCAGAACATGTGGTGAAAGCTTGTCATTTGATAATCTCAACTCGATAAGGTTAGTCTATTTTTACGCAGAATTTTTCATTCACCCACACAACATTAAGAATTAAGATTTGAAAGCAAAGTTTTTTAAAAACAATTAAATGCGGAAATAATTTCTATTTTTTTATTCAATCAACAATTTGATAAATAATAGATGGATGATTTGAGAAAGACATGAAATTATTAAGATTTGTTTTTCAATGACAGCTATAGGGAGAAACATGATTTTTAAGTAAATTATGACAATTGTTTTCCCCAGAAATCAGAAAAACATGTAAAATGTTTTTATCAATTTAAAATCGTTTTTTGGTGTTTTGCTGCTTCTTTGTACCAACACAAATTATATATATATGTATATAATATATTGCTGTAAAACTAATTCATGCTTGATAAATAAGTGAATAATTTAGGCCCATATTATTGTCCCAGTATTCGTCTCCGTTAACCGTATAACGAATGGCAAATAAAATGCGTTGACCAGGAACCAGGGCACCACCACTTGAAACGGAGCGAACGGAAAAAGTTGCAGAAAATTTGTCACTCCAGCCATCACACGAGTTGGGTAAATAGGAGGCCAGAGAATCACTAGTGGTCTGCCATTCGGTTAGAGTATGACGAACGGTAACTGACTTTTCGAAGGCAATATTGAGTACTCGGATTACACAGGTCACTGAGATGTTACCTGCTCCAGAGGAGACTATACAATTTTCCAGGCAAACAAATTGACTACGAACTCGATCACAGAAATTGGCTGATGCTATGGGTTGAAGGAATTCAGGAACCAAAGTATTGGGTAAATGTGGATTATATGTTGATGGCCAAACAGGTGAAATTTTTCTTTTAGGTTTAATGATAAGTGACTGTGAATTGATGTTATTATTGTTGTTGATGTGATTCTTATTATTGTTGTTATCGTTGTTATTGTTTTTGTCCCAATGGCTGTTGATTGAAACACTGGTTTGACTTGAAACATTAATTGATTTACCTCCATTTTGGCTGATTGACTCTTTGAGCTGTAAATCTTGATATGCTGATCGAGGAACCGTTGGAAGCTCATCTTGACTTATTAATTTAACATATTCAAATTCAAGACCTAATGCGTCAGCAAAGCGAACCGCTTTTTTGCCTCGATCTGGAGTATTTGGAGGAGTTTTTCCAGTCTTGAGGGATGTGCTTCGAATAAATGGAGCTCGATGAAGGATGATGATGGGGCTCATTGAGAGATTTTAAGCTAATCGATGAAATGACAATGAAAGTCATTGAAAAAAAAGGGAAAGGAAAAGGAAAAAATGAAAAATTAGAATTAATCTTATACGATGCAGAATTTTCAATATCATCCGATAATCTTGACAGATGTATCTAACTAAGAGTAACAAAAATGAACCTTTGATTGTTCGGTGAAATCTTACCTTTTCGTTGATGATTGATTTTAAATAATTAAGATGTAAAAACAAATTCCTCTTGAATAAAGGTGATGCCGAGGTTGAACACATACAGCGAAATTAACATAATACACAGTGGAAACAAAAAATATTATGAAGATGATGGTGATGGTGATGGTGATGAAGGTGATGATGAAGATGTTGTTTTTGGTTGAGATGGCGGTGGTGAGGAGACGAATGATTGAATTGATCAGTAACGAGATTTATCATAGACATAATAACTATTTACGATGCTGCTGCTTACATCTTCACTATCTTTCCGATTAAACCAATTTTAGCGATTGGTGACTGGTCAGTGATAACAGGGATAAAAAAAGTCAATTGTATGGAAAGAGTAAAGGGAAATGTTGTTCACAATTTGTAATTTATTAATTTTTCGTTTTTTTTCTTCGTTTTCTTTCCTTTCTCTCTCCCTTTATCTCCCTCTCACCAGCGCTCTCTAGTGGTTTATTTAAAAGCAATGATTACTGTCTCTTTACTCTTGCCTTAAGATGATAAAGATGGAGAGATGGCAAGTTTATCAAGGTTAAATTGATTGGATAGTGTTATACTATTTGTTGATTATGATTATTTAGATGAACAGTTGGTTAACCTAGAAGAAGATGACTTTGAATTTGATAATACAAGTTTAGTGAAGTCTCTTTCAAGTGTGTAAAGGAAGGAATTGACGTAACCAACCTTTCAAATCAAATCTCTTGGTAAAAACAAAAATCTAGAGTTTAGTAAATAGATGAGAAAAAATTGAACCAAATTTCAATTTAAGCTTGCGCCCAACAATACTGTCAATCTGGTAAAGAAGGAACCATAACTCAATCCATGGGTAGGTTTACGTATATTATTGTCTATTTTTGGAAGGTAGACTACGATGTTCAGTTAGGTAATCATCAACAGAATGATAAACTCATGAATCAGAGCCGGCAGATTACTGTTAGTTTATCAATGGTTTTGGGTTAGCTGCTGGTAATCTTCGCATGTTCACTGTCTGGTTCATCTTTTTGTTTAGGCTTGATCCGGCTTTCAGTCTGGTCAATCCTTAATTAGATAATGCAGTTAATTGAAAATTTTTGATTTACATTTTGATTTAATTTGTTTCCATTTCAGATTCAATCCTTTTGCTTTAACATTTGCCCTTTTCCTCTCATTGGCATGACTGACTTATATTTTGAAACTGAATAAAGGAAGGATATAAAAAGACTGTGTTAGTGTGAAGACGGAATAAAAGCGAGTTAAAAATAGATGAACATTTCAGATGATGACAGATGAATCTGGATCAAGTTCATTTTTTCATCTTCTCGGCATTTTTATCATTATCATTTTGCTTTGCAGACTTACTGCCAGCTTTTAATAAATTTGTTAAAGATAATTAATTGTTATCCAATTGAGCTGATTCAAGTTACCTAGCTTTCATTTTACTTCAACATTACCTTTAATAGTAACCGGCAAAAAACCAATGATATTCACTTTTTTCATTAACTCCTATTTTAATTTTAATTTAATCTTTCATCCCTACAGGGATGGGTAAAGGGTGGAAAGGTTAACAATTAACTTAATGATTAGAAATGATTTCTGAATATTCACTGAAAACAAAATGATACGAGCAACAAAAACAGTATTCAATGTAGGATTGGGTTGAAATAAAAAGTTGCTTTAAATGGTAGCTCAAGTTGATTTAAAGTATCGCTTTCTTGTTTTATATTTTAAAATGGACAAACATGATTAACCATCATTAATTAACAATCAATCAACCATTCAAATGAATTTAATAAGCTCTCAGGGTAACTCAACATTTGACCGGTTCTCATGATTAGACTTCTTGGGCTGCAAAGCGTCTAGATTTGTTGGTTGAAATTGAAAAAAAAGGATGGATGGAAAAATTATACTTTTCAATTAGTGAGAAGTTAATTATTTTAGAGAAGAATTGTAAAGGAAAAAAAACAATTAAAATGAATCAGTTTTAATTGCAATAAAGCGCAACTTTGTCTTCCATTAGCTACTACAAATAGTAATGATATACTGAAGGATTGGCGTAAAACTGAACCTGTGTCAGCAAAGATTGCGATGATTTCATATTGAATGCCATAACATGTTTACCATGCTTACATTTTTACAATTAATTTACTATTAATGGCATCAAGTAAAAACGTGGTTAAATTACTTACATTGAGCTCACCATTTCAGCATGATTGGGAGTAAATACCAACCAGGAAGAAATTAAATTCAAAACATTGGAATCCTTGGGTTGATAATAAGGATGATTATAAGATGATTGCTGGTTCATTTTAACGTAAAGATTAAGATAAAGATGTCTTTGATTGTTGTCTGCTCACAGAATCACCGGCATATAATTTTCATTATCATGACAACAACGTGATCGAATGACAAAAAATTATGAATACATTGTTTTATTTAACGCGTGTTCACAAATGAAGTGTAAATGAACCTAAGAAACTAACATTTCAAGATAAGCTACCCTTGAAATAACCCACATATTATCCTTAGTCTGGAATAAGGATAAACCCAATTTCATGTTCATGTCCATCCAAGTCATAGGTCATATTTTATCGCCATTGGACACCCTTAGACAACCCTTGTTATTTCATCTCTTCATGTTATACCTAAGAACTCATTATTTATATTCTTGGATATTTGATCAGATCTGGAAATTGTTTGATCACTCGATCACAATTTGTCATTTTTCATGGAGAGATATTCAGTAAAAGGCCAAAATTACAACAATTTCCCAACTTTCTTTGCAACCAATTGCTGACTTCATTATGATAAACTCTGAAAAACATGTTTCTAATCTTTGAGCATCATGAGCAACTACTCCTAGACAAAGTCATTAATTTTCAAATGCCACTTAATGCAGATTAATTTCATGTTTTTCCTTCAGAATGAAAATAATGATAATAGCTTGAATAGTTTTTGAGTAAGCTTACGAACATTTACGGTTAATTTATGAACACGCGCTTCATTCGCTCCATGGCAACAAACACATGGCTCTTTTCAATGATCATTGTCTTTTTGTTTTGTGCCTTTTTATTTGATCATTGTGTTTAATCTTTCATCGATTTTGGGATAAACAATTATTTTCAAGTGGTTACGTTAATCCAGGGATCATTTAATCTACTATCTTCGGTTTTTTTGGTCCATTCAAATAGATTATTCCTGACCACACTCTACTTTTTATGTACATTTCGTATTATATGATGGATTGTGCTTTACATTGAAGTACATTGACATTGGCTGATTATTTTGAATTGATCATTCAATCATTACAATTAAAATTCTTATAGGATTTTCTATGAGATTTCACTTAGTCAAGGATTGATGAGTTGGTGTATTTCCGATGATAAAGCTGAAGAATCTTTTGTTTTTGTGTGTTTCTAAAGCTTGTATTCATCTTCTCGGTCTAACTGTTGATGGTGAGTATGAATAATCAATTCAATTGCTGCGATTAATTTCTCGTTTCAATATGGCTATCACTATTGATATTGATGGCCATTATGATTAGATTAACTGACATCATCATCTGTTTAAATAAGACTCTAAAAATGGACCTTTTCCCCAATTTTTCCTCATTTTTCTTCAAAAGTCTTGATAGCTTTAGCTTACAATAGCATTGACCACCAACAAACATCCATCGGATGTAGCAGCAGTAGACATACAATTGACCAATTTAAGTCTCTATGCTTGTTGTAGTCAGGAAAAGATTTTAAAATCATTAAAATCATCATTTTACCAAAATAATTGAATTGAAACAGAAACAATATCAAAAGCTGAATAAAGGTTGGGTTGATTGGCGTTTATTATATAAGTTATGAACTGAAGTCTGATTAGATAACTGCTCAAACCATTAAATTCCTGTCAAATTTATTGATACGGCTGTTCGAAGTGAATATTTTTTTACAATTTTCAAGTTAAATTTTAACTTTGTTTCTATTTTGTATCTGTTTTTGTTTGATTTTTATTCACAGTTAATAGGATATTAGCTGTTATTGATTAGTCCGGATTTTCCAGCCAAACCCCTCAGACATTAATAACACGAGGACTGCCATGAGTTACACGGCATACAGCTTGAAGGCTCATTTTAATTGATGAGAATTAAATTAGCTAATGGTCACCGTTTTTCAACTTTTTCAAATCCAATTTACCAATCTAAAGCCAACCATAATCTCCCGTTTGATTCCCGTTCTTACTAGTCTCACTGGTTTCTGGTTAAAGATGATTACAAATTAGAAAGTGGACTTATAATTAACTGTTTACCTGTTGTCTGAAGTTGAAAAATTGTGCATCACCATCAGCTTTATCAGATTTAGACTGTTTTTACCTTGCAATCTTTATATGGACACTTGTAAGATGGGATTTATCACAAGAAATGGACAGATAGTGATAACATTGACGAATGGTTCCTTTCGTGATTGCAATAACTGGCGCTCCAAATTTCATTAGATTACCTCACACAGCTAGTCCAGAATCTGTACTTTTACCTTTTAAGGTTGTTCATAATTGTAAGTTATTTAGCTTGTCTCTATGACTTGGTTAATAGGCTTTTTATTTTCCTATTTTCATAGATGCCGATGATGAGACCATTAATTTTGGTCATCTAAAAATACTTGAAGTATTAACGAGCATTGAGCTTTATCCATACCAGCAATAACCTGACAAGTTTGATGTTGTTTTTTTTCTCGCTCTCTCTCTTGGCTTCTAAAAAATAGTGAAACTGCCCAAGTTTACAGGTAAGAAAAAGTGATTTATAAGATTCTCTTTTTTCTTCTCTTTTACCTTCAATTCCTTCATTTTCACCGTCTTTTCATTTTAATTTATTTCCAGTTTGAAAGCCATGTGATCGCCAATCTGAATAACTAATACATCCCTTGTGTTCATTCATTTCACATGAGTAAATTAGTCTCCTTGCCCATGTCCTTAGTTGATTGGTTAGTTTGTGAATTGTTTTCATGATCACATGTTGAATAGCTGTTCTCTTCTATTTAATTCCCAAGTAAATAAAAGTTTACGATTCTTTCACTCTAATATAAAAATAATCAAATGTTCAAATCAATCTTTTGTCATCATTGATTATTTTCAGATTGCACAGACTGATTGTTACCCATCATCAATGCTGCTTGATATGAAACCAGTAAAAAAAAAGATCATGCATTTACCATAATTTTTCCTCTTTTCTTGTCTTCTTTCTCTCTCAGGTTACTTATTTTCAATGGCAAAACAAAACCCAAACCATGGACTGACAGAATGGCGTCAGCTATCATTATCATATCTTTTATGTTATTTGCGTTGAATTTTTCTCAATGATATCAACTACTGTTGCTTCATTCACTCGGGGACCATGATTAAGTTTAATGGTGATGATAGCCAAGGATTTAAATGGTTTCGGAATGGTTACAGGAATACAGGTCATGGTGATAATCAGTATGCCAATGTTGAAGTACTCCTTTTAAAATTCAAAGAATATCTAGTAATCGAAAATACCTTCTACTTTATCCATGGATTTACTCTTCTTCTCTCCTTTTTTCCCCTGGTTTCACCACTCAAGAACGTTATGCAAAAAGCTAAACAACTATCACTACATCCAGGCGTTATCTGTCTATATTAATCTTTACTATTGGAAGGAGAAAGAAGCAGATGAAGTGAAAGAAATAAAATGTCATTATCGCAGATAAAAAAGGCTAAACTTGTGAGTGAGTTGAATGCTCTCATCAAGAGTCGAAGCTGGAAAGAAGGAGGTTACGAGGAGATGATGAGCTGATAATTTTAAAACCATCAGAAGCTGAAAGATTTGTTGAATCTTTTTTGAATGTTAAAAGTACAACCCGATAAACTACATTGAATATACGACGATAAAAAGCGAAGGTAGACTGGGTTAAAAGCTATGGAAAAGGCTACCAAATCTGATGTTGATGATACCAAGAGAGCAAATGGAAGAGGCTATGGAAGATTGTTGCTGATTAGGAAAAAAAGTAAACTTGCTTGACAAGAGTAGTTGGTTGATTAAAAATTATTTCAACTTGAAATCTTGTGATTCAGCCAAAATACTTTCCATCATCCATTCCTCTGTACAAAAAACACTTGCTCCTACATATTCATGGATCTTCATTCATAATACATGCTTTGGATGGTTTCGTTGAACAATATAATCATCAACTTAACCTTTCTTTTTGGCCTAAAATCAATTTTTACATTTCGATAATTAGGAACAAGTTTCTTCTTTCAAGTTCAACTTGTTCACCTGATTTATCCTGACATTGACGGTTATCAACAGAGGCTATCAAAGATTATTGTGATTGAAAAATCAAAGTAATCTCCCAATAATCTAAAATATATATTCCCATGGAATAATTCATACAAAAACTGGTGACAACTTTACCCCTTTTTTTACAAGTCAAGTTTATCTCGTTGATATAACCTGGTCATCATCACCGAAACGCCATTGATTATCGTGTTTATTTCAATGTTACCTTAATATGAAGAGTTATGAATCTTTGGAACTGGAATATAGTCTTGATTAATGTGCCTTTGCATTCAAAAGCTATGAAAGATAAAACCGAATGAACTTCAAAGATTAAATTGCAAATAAAGAGGGAAAATTTTTAAAAGGCGAAAAAAAACATGAGCTTCAAGTTTGTTGTTGGGAAATGAACATATAAAGCTAACGATTTCGCTTTTTAATTGCTTAAATCAGATTTCTTGTCAACTTATCAAGATTATCAATTTATAAAATCATTTATAAAAACCCACCAAAAAAAAAACAATTCAAACCATCGAGAAAAAAGAAGGGTTGAGAGCAACTGATTAGATTTCTCTACCTTTAATCATGCTCTTTCATCTGTTTCATCTCAATTATTTCATCAAGATTAAGCTGAATATATCTGTGTCAGTGTGTGTTTGTATGTACATAAATGTTTACTTCTCAACCTTTTGATTATTTGCTTCTTCAGATAAAGTTGATTAATTTATTGTGTTCATTTATCTTTTCATTCAGAGGGACAATTGATGATGATTCCAATGTGAAAATTGTGCAAAAATATCTTAACCATGAAAATAAATCAGCATGTTATCACAGTTGTGCGGATTCTGATTAATTTGATTTCGGGATAAAGGTTAATCAATTTAAGAGATTAACTATCCAAATCATCCGATGAAACCAATTAAAGGGCATTAAATTGAGTGTAAAAGCAGCTAAACTGGTTAAAGATGAGATTGGAAGAGAAAGTTATAAATGAATTGTTAATTTACATAATTATTTAATTTGTTGTTATAAACATATAACCATCTTGTTTTACACTAAATTCATTTAATTCTGTAAGATTATTTGAGAGTTAATCTAATTCTTCTTATCATCCCATGTTCAATGTGCTCAAATCAAACGTCAATCCAGGTAAGTAACAAGTTATATTTAAAACGTTGAGCCATCACTCTTTTAATAGGCGTAATAAAATGTAGTCTGTAACTGACTGTTGGATTTTGAATATTCACAGTTGATTATTGACGATAATTGTGATCCTCTGTCTGACGATGATAAAGATTATTGCTTTTAAAATAATTTAGTATTGAACTTTTACTATTGAAGTTTCAATTTGCTCTGTTGTAAAAAAGGATTTAGTAGTTGAGGTGAAAAAAGGGCTAATCTTTGAGTATAACCTTGTCTAGAGCCAGGCTTGGATTAACGATGAAATTCATATCAGATTGCTTTTTCCTGTAGTTAAGAGTTTGTTTGATGCTTAAATCTCAAGTGAGTTGAATAAAATAATAATAGCTCTGAAGTAGACACAGCTTTTGATTATAAATCATGTTGAAGTAGCATTGAGTTGTATATTTTACCCAAACAATTAAGATTTCTTAATTTCTATTTTTAAAATATTACCAAGGAAAACGTTTACTTTTGTTGACAACAAATATGGAAAGGTTTAATATGGTTTGAAAGGTTTGCTCATCTATCATTGACATTAATAAGGAATTACAATGTTATTTAATTTTATTCTCAATTTGAAAAAACTTCTAGATAAATCCTTTGGATTCTAGAATATCTGGATTAGTAAAAGATAGCTCATTTTCAGATGAATTGACTTTAGTAAATAACTGTTGGCAAGCAACTTGAAAAAGATAACATTATACAAGATGTGCAAGCTCACAGTCAACATTTTCGATGGCTTTAAATGTTTTAATCATTTCTATGTACGACTCAGGTAGTTTGTGTTCAACGGCTCCTTTGATTATCACCCCTTTATACACTGTACTAGGGATACCATCTTGTGAGCCCAAAATATCCTTGCCTCGTTGAATCTCCTCGTTGGTCTGGACATAGGTAATACATTCAATCACCTCGCCCTGGTCAACGTTAATATTGACAGCAATCAGTCTATATCCATCTTCTTGGAGATTTAACTGCTCTAAATCTTTATAAGTTATCGACCAAATGACTCCAATCACTTTACTCTGAGAATAGTAAATAAAAACATAAATTAGTTTTAAGAAGATTAGAAATACTTTCATTTAAAAACACATGAAAGGAGTGAAATTGAGTGGTTAAGCCTTTGGTTTGACTGTTTGATGGTTAAATTATTATTAAGTTATAGTGATGGACCCGTTGAAGGATCGAGATTACTTACCCCTTGATGAGGAATGATATTGGCTGTTGCTCCTTTCCATAACTTTGAATAACCAGAAAAAGTTAACTTATAATCATCAAGGGTTCCATTTGAAATTACTGTAGCACTTTTCAATCGAACATGAATTCTATCAGATAATAGGTTAGATCCATAACAAAAGTAACGAATAGTATTTTGAGACATAATTATTTATCGAAAGTGTTACCGATTAAAGTAAAATAATATAGACAAAAACGTAATAGGCTTTGTTGCAATACAGGTTAAGGAAATCAATTTAATCAGTAAACTTGACAGCTGATTTCTTGCTATGCTGTCAATGATAACTCTTACCAGGAATTAAGCCTGTCTACTGAGGACATTTACATGACGGTCGAATCATGGCAGAATAATAGAACAGATTAAAATTAAAATAATGACACAAGAAAATGTAATCCAATCAAAATAAGTGTTTGTCCGATTTCAGTAGATTGGTCATTTTTCTTGTTACCATAGTGATAATTCATCGAAATAAATTTCAAGATTCTTCATAGATCAAATTTAATCAATTAAATTACTACAAATACTAAGGTAAAAAAACATTAAACAGTATCTGTGGTCAGTCTAGGTTTTGCAGCGGTAAATCATTCCATCAACAATAATACCAGGTCATAATACAAGTAATGATGTGCGTGATGGAAGAGCAAATGTATTATTAATTTAAAACAACAATTGGAATGCGTCTCGATTTTTTTTGAGAAAAACTCAACATCTAGTTAATTATAAATTGCATAGCTTTTTCGAAGGATCAACTTCTTTGATCGAATTCTCGTCTGAATCAACCAGATAAAGGGCAGCTTTTCGTCCAGTTAAAAATGCTCCATGTGTTGTTGAAAAGTAAGATGTATGACAGGCTTCCCCTGCAAATAACAAATTAGGCTTTTCCTGAGCTGGATTTGAGTAAATCGGTTGTGCTAATTTTTCAATGTCACCTACACACGATTGAGCTGAAATAAAGGAATATGAACCTCGTGAAAAGGGATCCTGATGCCAGCGAGTTGGAATTATGTTTACAGGATCAGGCAAGTCTGGCGCCTTTAAAATTTTCTTTACAGCATTGATAAGGTCACTTTTTAATTTTGAAAAGTCCATTTTTTCAATGGTTTGTGCTTCCTCTCCAGATAACCAAACCATTAAACAGCGATCACCAATTTTAGATATCGAGTACATTTTACTAGCCCAACTCATGTTTTCTAGATCCTGTGGTAACCAGCAGATAATAATTTCAGTTAATGCACTGTCGATAAATTTAGGGCATAATGATTCATTGAATTCAAGGAAAATTTTATCTACAGTTCCAAATCCCATTCGTTCAATGCAATCAATTTTGTACTGGGGCAACGGTGGGTCAAACAATTGATTGTGACAGGCTTTCAGAACACCTAAGGGAATGGTTGTAACAACATGGCGACACCGATAAACTGTATCTGAGCTGGTGATTACTTTGGCAAACTCGTCAGATGTTGAACCAATGCCTGGCCAACGAATCTTTGTTACAGGTTGATTTACTATCAATTGAAAATTTTCATTTCTCGATTTCTGTTGCAATTTTAAACGAATATCTTCCAGCAAACAATTTATTATTTGAACATAACCATCAGGTACAATTACATTTCCTCCAGGCAATTCCTCATAGGCACCAAAATAGGGTAGCGACACTTGATCCATTGAATGGCAGCCAGAAATGCATGTCTCTCGAGCAAGGAAATTGTTGAAAATTGATGCTGTTAAAGTGCGCTCATTTTCATTTACAGTAGAAAGATATTTTTCAATCCTGTCTTTCATCCAGAGACCAACTGAATCATTTGATTGATCCTCAAAAACATTTCCCTTCTTAATTGCCACATAAAAGTTTTCACATTGCTTCAACATGGAGAAGTACACCTTGTAAACAGAGACAATTACCTTATACGGAATTGGGTCGCCATTGGATGTTAATGCACCCATCCGACTGTACTCATCTTTGTTACTAACATTATTGATATCCAACGGATCGATCAGGTTGTGCTTGGCAGCAAGGTTATACATGGGATTATTTATTATACCATGAATCCAGTTGGCTCCAAGCTCAATGTTTACCCCACCAATCGTATCACCAACAATCCTACCTCCAATCCGATCACGAGCCTCTAACAGGACCACTTTTCCTTTGTAATTGAGGTCTACAATCAAGTGATAGGCACATGAGACACCGGCAATACCAGCACCGATAATAATAACATCACAATCATTTTCCATCATCATCTATTAAGGGAATGGTGATTGCAACAGAAGAATGGAGAGAGGAAGAACGAGAAGAATAAGAAAAAAAATGCTATCAAAGATGATTGCTTCATCAAACAATATAAGAGAATGAATAAAAAGCTAATAAAAATATTATCACAACTCAAATCTTTAACTAGTATTCAGAGTCAGCAGATAAATTAGATTATAAGACATGATTTTTACACTTGTTGGAACACAACTGACTGAATAAGCTTGCATCTTGCAAAATCTCACTGTCATCTGGTTTTGTTTACTTCTGTGTTTACATCTGTTTGTGTCGTGTTGGAATAACCGGTTATTTCAATTAAAATCATGGTACTGCTACCTTTTAAGCGCTTAAAGGTCAATATAATTAATAACATAGTCTACTATGATCTGATTATCCCGATTTTCACTATCTTTTGAATAAAATATAAAATTACTCGAAGCAAACTCATTTAGATCCACAAGATTTGTCAGATTTAATGAACATTGATGTCATTCAACTATCCTCTTCAGTTTATCGGGCTAACAATTCAATCTGCTTTAACTAAATTTCCCTTTAATATTTACCAATATTTCAATTATTACAGTATTTTTTCAAAATGATAATCGATACTTGATATGATTTATTATCTTTGTAGTATAGTGAGTGAATGGCTGATTAATAAGACTTAGAATGACTGCAAGATGATCAATAAAATAGACAGCAATAGTTATCGTCATTATAACGGCAATACTCTTGATTATGAGTAATTAAGCTACGTCTGTGAGTTTTTTTCACGTTGTGCCCTTGAAATTGATTTTGATTGTACAACTCAAAGATTGAGCCAAGAATTTACTCTCTCGTTATTTAGGTCTAGGTTGAATTAAAAGTCATGGCAAATTAAGGAAGAAAATATGGGAAGTTGTAGATTTAAATTATTACAAGATCATCTTTGCAAGTTCAAGAGAAAATTTCTCATTAAGTATTTATTCCGGTTTTCTGTGCCAAACAAGATAAAGAACTTCTGTTTAAAATTTATTTTGATATCTTTTTGTCTGTAGGTCATTTGATTGTCACTCATATAGCTCATGATTTATTTCAACGTATTTTTGTTTAATTGGTTAGTCTTCAATTGAATTGATCATTTGTAAACTTTCAAGAGGTAGAGCAATCAAACAGAATAATCAATAATCTTGTACTTCAATATCCTGGGAAAATTTCTTTCATGGTCCATAATTTATTATTATTTCTGTTCCATATTTGTTATCTTCTTTCAAATGGTTTGACTTTTAGACAAATTTCAATCACGATTTTATCAGCTTAACTGTAAATGCATTAAAGAATGAATAAAGTTGTAATACAGAGATTAATCGATATATTATTCGAAGTAAATAAATTGAGATACAAAAGGATAACCTAATCAATAAACTAGAATAATATGAACACTTAGATTTTGAAAATTTTTTAATGGTGACAGAAATGAAATGATTTTCGGAACTTATTGGCCTTCCATGGACCTGGATTCTTGATATCTTAAATATAAATCACTGTCTTCTTTAACTGGAAAAGTAATAGTTGATTTTTGATAATAATCACCCATTAGTGTAATATTATCAATGATATGGTCAAGTAAATGGCATCTTTCAACAGACGAGCTTCGATAAGCAAGAGGTTCGAAATGAACATGAAAATGGTAAAAAGACGGTTGATAATGGACATAAATACGCAATTGATTTTCTTTTATTCCATATCTTTGGTGGATAGCCAAACTGCCCTTCTCACGAATATTGTGCAGCAAAGTTAAATGATTAGATGTAAGATCTCTCAAGGATTTGATATCTTTTTTGTGAACAATCGCCAATGCATGCAGGTTACTTAAACCTTCTCCATCCCATTTCATATCAGGGACCAGAATAAATCCTTTATCTTCATCATTATCCTCAAATATGATTCTCTCGGTTTCATTTGAGTGATCCAGTATATTGTAGACCCAGTCCAATGAGAAAGATTGAGATTCAACATGAGGTAGTGTTATGTTCTTATAATCTTCCGGAGATTCTTGAATCATACAGAAACTTTGTGCGGAATACTTTTTTATGTGAAGCTCGGTAGCAGGATGGATAATAGTTGCCTTGATACCATTCAATTCGGGATTAGGGTATGCCTTGTAAAACCCGTAAATGTCATTGTTGAAATCTTTTTGAAGTGATTTGTCAGCAGCCGCCATTATTTTTTCCACATTTTCTTTGGTAAATGGGGTTTTCTCCAGAGTCAATACTACTTTGTCTCCACAATATTCACCTTCCACGTGAATTAATTTTGAATCAGCAACCTCGTTCAAAACACGAACAAACTTAATCATGGATAAGTTAATATCGCCTTTGGAGTGAATGGTTGAGCCTGATAACTGTGAAGAAGTTAAATCTAAGGCATTACATTGCTCTTCAGTTTTATAAACGCCTTTAGTTTCTCCACCAGCGGATTTAGGTGACAGCCTTAATTGTTTAGGGGCTGGTTCATGGTTATCAAGAATATCGCTCATCATAATGGTCAATACACAAGTTGACAAAAGGAACAGATAAACACAAGCAATCAAATTTGAAATAATATAAACAAAGGTAAAAATCAAGCGGTAAGCTGAGCTTAGCTTTTGACGTGATTCAATAGATACCAATATTGATCCGATTATCTGTTACTCTTTTGGCGGTTTTTTTGATTTTTTATTAAGCTCGAATTATTTTAACGTTTTTATCGAATGAACTTTCAGATGCCTGACTTTTCTTAAATAACTCGAGAAGCTAGCAATCTTATTCAGTCATATGAGCTATTATTCCCCAAAAATTCAATCTTTAAAGTCACTAAATTTAATAACAGTAGCAATAGTATTTGAATTACTCGCTGAATCAACCAAAGTTAATTTACCAACACAGTAATTCTGAAAATAAAAATGAAATAAAGCTTAATCCGCCGATCAACTCTGAAAACTCTTGCAATTTGATTCGTTCGTTTTCCAACAAATGATCAAGGTTTCATAAAATATGTATTTAAATCCTGAAAAATGATATCATTTGTCCATGAGAGTTCACTCAGCTTTGATGGTAAAATTTGTTTTCTCATATCATTCCATTCCATATCAATTGATTTTGATTTTTGTTTTAAACATCGACAATTGAGGGGCCACAATGAAGCGAGAAAGTGAAATCATCAAAGCTATTAAATCATGTTAATCTTATCCTTTTGCTGTAGATTAAACAGTTGCAGCAAGTTGAAAATAAAAGGTTGGACTGGTTTGACAGGATTTTTGATGAGCAAAATCAAGGGAATATCCTGAAACAAGGGAAATGTCACAATCAAAAATTGATCTAATTAATAATGAAACAAAAGTAAAATAGATCAAATCTGATAATGGTTATAATCCATCATAAAATAATTTGCGGTCCAAATTTAACGGTTTTTAAATTTTCCACAAACGCTTAGAATAATAGGATTTTCACAACTAATTCATCAAACAAAAAAAGTGTCTGATGAACAGTTTTGAAAATGAAATAATAAAAAGGGAAAAAACGATAGAGTATCAGAAGAAAGGAGAAAGAGAAAGGATAAGTTGAAATGGTTGAGACACGCTGAGCTATTTCACGAAACAGTGGGCTTCGAATCAGCAATTGTGTCTCGCTTTTAAATATTAGATCAAGGATATGAATAACAAATAATGGGAAAGATAATAAAGAAGAGAAACAAGAAGAAGACAGGAAAGATAAATAGGGAGAGGAGAAAGAGGATGGAAGTTAGTATAAATTATTGTTTTAGTAAATAATTTAGCAGCCATTTTGTTGTTTGTCTTGTTTGACATCTACAATTACGGCGAATAAATTTCTGTCGGATTGGGTTTGATCTGAATCAAAGAGAACCAATTTTCAATTGTTATCGACCAACTTCTAGCTTTATCCATGATATAATAACTGGAGTGAGAAGAGAAGATTTCAGTAAATATTTGATTGAAATGTAATGAGAATGAAATGAGTCCATGTTTCATGGTCAATTCAAATTAAATAAACTTTCAATAGTTCAATATATTTTTTTTCATATTTTTACGAGGTTTATTTGTTCAAGGACACTTAAAATAAATAATTGGCACCAATACATATAAAAAAATGTATTTCCCTGCGCAAATTGTCATTGTCGAAGGACATTGGTATACAATTGAACTAGATTGGTTGAGTTGGAAATCTCCTTTTTCAGATTAACAAACTCGGGATCTTTTCCAGGTTGAGTCTTCGAATGCCATACCAAAATCTGAAAGCAGAAAGAAAGTAAAAATGATGAGTTAAAGTTTTGGTCACTTTTTTGATTAAACAACAAAATGCATTATTCATAGTCACATGGTCAAGTGGATATCCTTGAATTTGAATAGTTATTTTGTCGAGCGATTGTTGAAAAACTATTCAAATTCAAATTGAATAAAGAGGTGATAGAGTGTGTAGAGAAAGTGAGAGAGAGAAGAAGGATTGGATTTAAGAGAATCTGCTAAATCAAGAAAATGATCAATACAGCTCGATGTTGAGGATAATTGTATACATAAAATTTTAACAAGGTAACGAAAAAAGTAAGGTTAAGTTTGATGATGATGGTGAAGATGATGAAATATTTATTTTCTTAGTTTTAAAAAAAAGTCAATTAGAATCAGGAAAGGAACCTTAAAAGAATTAGCCAGTTCATGGAGTTCAACGGAGTATCACCTTATTTAAAAACAACAGAAAATGTAAGGATAATGCCGGAGGTAAAGGAAGAAGGATTCATCATAAGGTTTGATGAACTGGTCAGACAACTCAGTTTTTCCCTTGGCTGGCAGGACTTGTAATTTGTATATTTCCTTGAAAACTACGCATCTGTATTTCAATAAACTGGTCAACAGGGAAATAACATTGCCTCAGCTATTGGGTTTGACCGATGTAATGATTGTTACGACCATTATCATTATGAGCAACGGTATTATATTAATGATTATTTTTTTTGAGAATATGATTGACTAACATAACTGAAATATTATTGTCATGAATTGGAGTAAATGATAGAAACATGCAATTGGAATGTTTTTATGAGGGCAAATTATAATTACCTGTGTGCAGTTATTTGCTTTTGGTTCTAAATCATCAATTGTAACACCTAGACTTCTAATAAAATAATCTTCTTCGTAGCCAACTTTATAAGGCATAATTGCTTTCGGTTTAGATAAAAATAGATTTAAATTAACAGCAAATCCGGCCATATCAACAGCAAACTTTCTACGTCCCATGAAAGGGTCGTGAAATCCTACAACCTTGCCTGTTGTGAGGTTCAATATTGGAGTTGACAATCCAATTTTGGCAATTAATCCAACAGGCCATACTGATACTTTCTTTGTATCCCTCATCTCCTCAAAAACTTTGATATCGTATGCGTTGTCATCATCAGCAAAATAGATCACTCCTTGAGCATTAGATTCATTGGCAAAAGTTGTGCGAAGCCACTGCAGAGCAACAAGTCTGTTTGAGACACCACGACCACTTCGTTTGTCCAAGTGAGTTTTAGGTCGAGGCCCGAGAAGTTGAATATGTGGAATGTTGGTTCTATTAAGCAGATCAGCAACTTGTTGGTTAAGTAAGTGAGAGTCTTCTGTCACTATCCAGAAGATATTTTTAACAAGCATCAGAGTTTGAGCAAGACGGGTCATATCAGCCATCTGAGTTGGCCTAGTATAAGTTGGAGTTATCACAAATATGGTAGGAGGTTTGGCTTGGTCGTTGGTTGAACTAGATGTTATAGCCTCGGTTTCTGCAGGAACATCTTCTCCCGGAGGAAGAGTAGTTAAAATAGTAGTACGAGAAAAGGTTGAAGAGTCTGCTGCGGCAGCAGCCGCTGCTGCTTCTACGATAGAAGCCGTTTCTTTATCACAGTCACATTTACAAGATTGAGAAGGATCAATCAAATTAGCTAGGTCATCGATGGTTCTCTTACTAGCTAAATACACACCAACATCGTCATTATCCGTTGTCTGATTGAATGTGGTTTCTGGTATGAGAAATACAAAATGCAAAATAGAGTTAGAAAAATTTTTAAAAGTAAAAATAGAAGAGTCTTAAACAAGAAAGAGAGGAAGAAAAGTAGAGAAAGAAAAGTTAAACAAACAAGGTAAGATTCAAAGCCAGCTGGACAAAGACATATTAAAATTGAAACAAATAACAAAAGTGGAGGCAAAAGTTGGGAAAAAAGTAAACTTTAAAAGTTTTGATCATAAAAGAGTAGATAAAGATGAAATCTGCCACAATTAGATAAACAATTAATTCAATAAGCTTACCTTTTAGAACAACCAAAAGTAATAGAAGCGGAATTAGAAGTACCAAAGAAGTTAGCGTTGTCCATTTCATTTTATGGACTTTCAAAGCCTTTCAATCACAGAGGCAACTTGTTAATGAAACAAAATATGATTACAGATGGATAATAAATAGTTACGAAAATCAATCAAGTGACAAATTTGACAAACCAATTGAAACAGAAATAATAGTTAAGTTGATGATGGTTAAGAGGATAAAGGGAAGAGCAAGATGTGATAGCTACCTCAACCTGAATGTCTACCTGTTACATCTCTTAAAACTTGAACAGAAACGAAACTGATATCAGATATCCAGGTATCGGTATTTTTGGATGCGATATCAGGTAAAATCCGAAAAAAGGTAAAAATTGGTAAAATTGAAATGAAAGGTTTTTCAGTTAATGATTAATGCTCGAGTGATACATTGACGCCATTCAATGAGTGTAGGGAGAAATTGTCAGATTTAGCGCGGATTTGCGCTAAATGCTCGTTAAATATTGTAAATTTAAACAAAAAGATTCCTTAATTCTTACTCGACCCAACTCACACTTAACAATGCAAAAAGCTCTTTGTCCACCGAGCTTGTGAATACTGTGTAGATTTATTTTTAGGCATTTTCGTTCTTATTGTTTTATTTGTTCTTTCGTTAGATAAATAGCTGCAAACGTTCATTTGAATGAGTAAATCCTCATCTCACTTAATTCATAGACTTTTTTATAGAAAAAATAACCATTTTGATAAATAGCTGAAAAATAGGCTTCAGTTCTATTTTTTCATATTTCTTCTTGTTTTTTTGAAGCTGATAGATTGCTAAATCATTATTATTTATCATCATCAAGTTGGATGAATTTAAATAATAAAACTATTGAACATTGTTGGACCCCGTTGATTCATTTTCTGGATAAAAATTCCTGTGTCTTCCTTTCTTTTTACCACTTTTATCATCACTAGGACCATCTTCTGGACTAGTTTTCATTTGTCGAACCATTTTTTTAGCTTTAGCTTTAGCTTTAGCTTTTGACATTATTCGGCGCTGCATCTGATATCAGCCTCACAATGTTTCCAATCGCTTTTGTTCTACCTTCACGGAAGACCATCTTTTGTCCTTCCCTCAAATATTCAGGGTTTTTGATGAAACGAAATAATACACCAGCTTTATCTCCAGTCCTTAAACATTTTCTAGTCATTCGAATGATTGTCGCTGTTTGACGAATACTGCCACAGTGAACTTGATTTTCGGGCGAAAAAAATGAGTTAATTTAAAATAATAACTTGAAAATAAAGATAATTTTAGGTAATAGAAGCTAAATGCTTACCCATGGCTTGGAAACGAGGGCTTATTGTGGTTGGATGGCGCAGAACCAGAATCTCTCCTTCGAATTCCCAGTAGGCTTGAGGATTTAGACTAGGTGCTAAGAGAAACATTCCTTTACGAGTATCTGAACGTTTCATCTAGAAATGAGGATTTAAATAGACGTTTTTTAATGTTAAAGAAATAAGTCAAATTTAGTTTGTACCTTTTTGAGTGCAAAGCTTGCTGTTTGTCCACTTCTGACTTCTTTAACCGGCATTCTTTTACGATGAATAGACTTAATAGCGATAGGAGTAAATTTACCAAGGGAATCAGGGCCAAGATAAAGAACGTCATTGACACGAATCACTCCTTTTATACAAAGCCCAGAGACTACAGTACCGACTCCCTGAAATGAGAAAAATGAATAATTTTATCAATACTTTAGCAAGAGGATTCTGTTGATAAACTTACAGGAACAGAGTATGTGTCATCGATTTGAAATTCAGCAGGTTCATTGTCATAATTTGGACTTCTTGGCATTAAAAGATTCATGAACATTTTGAGAAGATCGAGATTAAGTCCACTAACGTTCGAGACTTGGAAAATTGGACAAAGTCTTTCAGTGGCAAAATTACAAGCAGCTAAGACAACAACTCTCGAGTTAAAGAGTTACTTTATTCAGAGTGTAAAAAGAGGATTATCACTGATTTTTCCAATGAACTTCCATTGAAGATGTTAAATCACAATTAATAAGTCAAAATTTATCAAAATACTTAACTTATATTCCAAGATGCCTCAGAAAAGAAGCAATTAACAATTAACGAAACAGTCTACACCCTGAATAAAGATGCTTATTTAACTCGAGTGTTTTTGTCTTATGAAAATGAGTTTTGGTCATTTGAACGCGGTTTTGTTGTTATGAAAACTCTGTGACTTTACAGTCAGCCGGTTTCACTCTTTTGAATTCTGGTTTTGTTCATATGAAAGTTGGTTCTAAACAAACGAGAATGATTGTAATTTTATCAATACTTTAGAAAGAGTACTCTTTGCTGTTAGTCATATTAACTACCCAAGATATAACATTAGGAAAATGTAATTGGTGGAATTTTTAGAAGATTGATAATCAATTGATAAATTGATAAAAGTAACTTGGCAACACTATTCAACACAATAATTTGGTTGAAGTAAATAAATATTTTGTGAATACTTATTTAAATCTAAAGTGCGAAGCAATTGTTGGATATTAACATTTAGTTCATGTGATAATCACGTTTGAGCATTTGAGGAATATTTTTTCCTATGTAAAAAGATATTCATTGTTAATCAAAACATGTTGTGCTCAAAATTTAAAACATCATGTTTGGTGATGTTTATCATCTGCTTGCTTGAATCAAGCGCAGAAATCAAACGGCCAAATGTATTGTTAATCATTGTTGATGATTTGGGATGGAATGATGTTGGTTTTACGGGCAATAAACTAATTTCAACACCAAATATCGATACCCTTGCTAAGGAAGGAGTAACTCTTTCAAATTACTATGTTTCACCAATTTGTTCACCATCTAGATCGGCTTTATTAACAGGCTTTCATCCAATTCATACAGGAATGCAGCATGATGTGATTGCCTCTGATGAGCCCTGGGGTTTGCCACAGCAGTTCAAAATATTACCACAATATCTAAAATCATTGAACTATTCAACTCATTTAATTGGCAAATGGCATCAAGGTTTCTATTCAAAACGACATATTCCCACCAAACGAGGGTTTGATACATTTAATGGTTATTTGAGTGGAGCAACAGACTATTATGATCGAATCACTAGGTATGGATCACAATGGGGCCTTGATTGGTATGAAAATGAAACTCCATCTGCTTCTAAATACGCATTTAACCACACAACTGACATATTGACAAGCCAAGCAATCAAATTGATCCAATCTCGATCAAAAAACAATCCTTGGTTTATAGCAATTTCTTATCAAGCTGTCCATATTGCTAACTCGCCGAAATTGTATCAGGTCCCAATCGATTATTTAAACCGTTTCAAGTTTATAAAAGACTTGACTATGCGATCATATGTTGCTTTGTTAGCCTCACTTGATGATTCAATCGGCACAATTTTCAATCATTTACATAAGACTGGACAGGCCAATTCAACTCTAATAGTTTTTACCTCGGACAATGGAGCTCCAACTGGTACTCTTACTGGTAAAAATTGCAATTTAGGTGTCGGTTCTAATCAGCCTTTAAGAGGTGCCAAATATACTTTATGGGAAGGAGGCATAAAAGGTCTGTCATGGATCTGGGCTAATTGGTTGAAATCGAAGGGGACAGTATACAACGGCCTAAGTCATATAACTGACTGGACACCCACTTTATTCTCATTTGCTGGAGGTAACGAATCGAGTCTACCAGCAAATATTGATGGAATTAATTTGAGATATGCTTTGGAAGGTAATCGGAAGCGAAATAAAATTATAATGCGAAATGAACTTATTCACAATATTGACGATATCTGGAACGTTTCAGCGATTCGAATAGACGATTATAAACTCGTCACTGGAACTGTTCTTGATGGACAGTTTGATGATTGGGTGTCAAGAAATATCACTATTGATGAACATCTGTTGAAAAATTCAACTCCGCCATTGAAAGCATCTTCGTCATGGTTTACCTTGAACCAATCTTTGTACGAATTGGATAAAAAATCAATTGATCGAGAAAATGTTTTAATTAAGATTGACTGCTTCAATCAAAACAAAACTCATTGTGATCCTGTAAAAGAGCCATGTTTATTCAATATTAAACTCGATCCATGTGAGTTTAATAACATTGCACCAACTCACCAAACTATTGTAAATTCAATGTTGACAAGATTGGATGAGATACGAAAAACTGCCATGTATCCTGTAAACCGTCCTGGTGATCCATTATCAGCACCCATACACCATGAGGGTTATTGGACTTGGTGGTTACCATAATCGATGACTATTTTTCAAACAACAGAACCATTAAATCACATTTTAGCCAAAGAGCAATGAAGGCGAGTAAGCAGCAGCAAGAGTGAATAATTTCATCAATTAAAAGGTGTTTTACATTCAAGGTTTACTTCCTGGCCTTTTATTTTTCGAATTTGAAATAAACTTTGATTTTCTAACGATAATAGATTTTTGAAAACTCCAGAAATTGAACGACAAAATTTCAAAATTTTACGTTAAAATAACTTTAATGTTTTTATTACGACGTACTGTTATAAAGCATAACATTTTTTACGTATGCAACATGCAGAGTCATCTTTTGATACTGAAAAGAAACACAGCGAAAAGTTTGAAAAAGTTGACAATTGAAATCGTGAATTGTGATTAAACAATCAATTTCCATATGCAAAAACCCAACTAAATCTACAGATATTTCAAAAATATATGGAAATGAAATAAAATATTTGGTGTAAAATCTCGTTCCAAGGTGAAAGTTTAAATTTGTTTTTTTATCTAAATCGGAAAGCGTATTCACAGTTCACAGCACATTTTTGATGAGCTTGAATCAGGATTTGTATTTCATTTTAAGTATTCAAAATTATCTCAGAGCAGAATTAACTTGGCTATTAATTGGTCCTTGACCAAGAAATGGATTACTGTCAAAAAATGAAAATTTAATCCACAGAGAATCGACAATTTTCTGATCAGTGTTAACATTAAAATATAAAGCAAATCATGCAGAATCAATTTGAACAACAGTAAAGTAAATTATTTGATTTAACTGATGCAAATTGTCTGAATAACTTTATTACACAAAAATGAGATTTTAGTGAGCTTGACTGAGTCAAGTTCAAGTAATAAAGATGAAAGTCGAAGATCTTCTAAAAAATGTCTTGACGTTTATATTAGATCATATTTATCACAGCACTTTGATGCTTATTTCAAGGTGTCATAAAATAATTATTCATTCAGTTGAACACGGTTATATTAAGCAAACAATCACAAAATACCACATAAATCAATTAGATCACATAAAAATTGCTATTACTCTTACAATGTAATATTTTCAGGTTCAAAACATAATAAAACAGTTGGTCGTGCCTAGTAATCGTAGCTATAGCTAACAATATTGCTATAGCTATTGTAAGTACATATTCTTTGTGAGATCGAAAGAGTTCTAATGATTGTTTGTAGTCTAGCTAAGATCAGACTGAGGACAAAAAAGTTATTTAAAAAAGCAGTGTTAACGAAATATTTCCTCCTCCCAAATAACACTCGCTTTCATGAGCGGCAGCACAGAAACCCATAAAAAGGAGTTTAGATTGATTCCTATTATCTGTCCTCCTTATTTCCCTCTGTATTCCTTGTGTTTCCGCAGTGACAATTAGCTATTCTCTGATTTAAAAAGACGTCTCCGTGGCCAAAGGATCAAAACTTTAGATGAAATTGGAAACGGAGGCAAACTTCTTAGAATGGTGGACAGGGTAGTTGTGAATGATTTTAGATTTTTTACTCAAACAATCAATGCATCAATCTATCATCAGAATACATTAAAAATAAAAAACTCTTCACTTTCATACAAAAGTGAACCATTGACTTATCGCTCTTGCATTGATCGATTGACGGATTTACTGTTAGCAATAAAAAAACAAGACATTAAGTGAATTTGATCTGTGAGTCTTCACATAAAATTTCCTAAATCATTCAACAGCCGAATGTGCTTTTAAAGGAAGAAAATTATGGAATTAATTCAAGATTTTGTACAATCAAATCAAAGTTAATTGCCAAGTTTACACAGCCAAGTTTCTGTTGTAATATTTTTTGAATATCTTCCTCGAGACAATTTTTTCGTAACAATTTGTAACCATTATCATGTTATTCGTTGACGTTATAAATAAGTTAATTTTTATAGCATCATCAATCTAGTCTATTGCTTCAGCAATCAATTCGATCCTAGATTGTGATTAAAAGCCAATATTCAGTCAAAATAAAATCAATAATTCAAGAGCGAACAAAAAAACCAGACTTGATTCAATAATGATGATGAGCGACTATTTGGCTGAGCTTTCAAATGATAATTCGATAGATCCATGGCTGTCAATTATTTATCTGAAGACTGAAAGCTTATCAGGAGAAAAAATGAGATGGACATAAAAAACTTTAAAAGCCAACAGTTGAAAAATCCATAATATTGACCAATAGTCTTTACCAAAAAACTGATATCACTGTTAGAAAAAGATATAAAAATGAAATAAACAACATTGAGAAGCAAAAACAGATTGACTAGAATTAAAATGATAGCAATTTACAGTTGATTACCTCAAGATTGCAGTTAAGTGTCCGGAAATGTACCACAATCAGTCACAGCAGCAAAAAAAACTCACTCAAGGTTGGCTGTTTGCAAGAATGTCCAGAAATGCAGAAACGAGTATCAATTTTCAGCAGAAAAAAAAGAGCAAAATGGAAAGATGAAGATGAACTGTATAAGATTAGGTGAAATTAATGAAAAAAAAGATGGATGAAAATTAACCTTGGATAAGAAAGGTAAAAACAAAAGTAAACTTTTCCATCCAAAAATATCCGTTTAGCTTGTTTTTTGGCTATGAATACATTTACACAGTTTGCATAAAAGTCTGTAGCGTTACCTCAAGCCCTGGGCCATCAACAGGTCAATTTATTTTCTTATGGTTAAGTTGGTTTTTTTCCATGGCCCGGTCCTTAACCAAAATTACGGGATTTCCCCAATCATTAAAGCCCCTTTTACCTAACCTTTCCAACTACCTCCTCTTTTCTTACCTACTCAATGTAACATCTATCTTTTACCTTTCTCACTCTCATATTCATTGCCATTTCTCTTTCATCCTCCTTTGCTACCCTAAAAAAATATCTCTCTTCATCTACTCCTTCTTTACTCACTCATTATCTTTTCTCTATCATATCATAATTTCCTCTTTATCTCTTCCTCTCCTTTTTACACTTTCTCTCTCTCTTTCTCTATTAGTTTGTGTCTCTCTGTCTCACTGTCTTCCTCTCCCCTTGATCGTTTCGTTACCTGTTTTGGTAGTTTTAGGTTATGGCTAGAGTCCAGTCGATTCTTAGTTTACCTGAGTAACAGTTAAACTTTTCTATTTTATATTTACTGACTATAACAATTCTTTTAACCATTTTAACACTGTTTGTTTTTAGTTTCATCAAATTTCCTAATTTTTCTCATACACTGCGTTTTTGTTTTCATTTGAGCCTAATTTTTTAAGTTTACCTAATTTTTGTTCGAAATCTACTTAAACAAATATTAAAAATATCATGGAAACTCAGCATATCGACTCGCCAATCACTTCATTTTATCGAAACAAATCAGTCTTTGTGACCGGAGCAACTGGCTTTCTTGGAAAGGTAAAATTTTCATCCATTTTCATTTGCACTTTTCAGACTGTCCACCATTTTATCCATTACACAACATCTCGCTCATTACCATTATCACCATTGATTAATCTCTGTCTTTTTTTTCATTTGATTCGTTTAATTTGAATCGCCTGCTGTTTGGAATCAAATTTGAATTAGGTTTTGGTTGAAAAACTCGTCCGATCGTGTGAGGTAAAACATATTTATATATTACTTCGTTCAAAGCGAGGTAAGAGCGTTGAAAGACGGCTTGAGGAATTTATCCAGAATGATGTTTTCAGTGCCTGTGATCCAATCAAATTGTCATCAACTATAATTGCCTTGGACGGTGATTTAACACAAGAAGGATTAGGACTTTCATCGTCTGACCGTCAGAAAATTATCGATGAAGTTTCCATTGTTTTCCATTCAGCAGCATCAGTTCGATTTGACGATCCTCTCAAGTAAGATTTTATTTCCACATTTCTTTCCTTAATTATGTTTTCACATTTAGTTTACACTTTTTTCTTGACACTTAATTGTGAAAGTTTCGGCCATTAACCAATCAGCTTATCGTCAAATTAATCAATATAATGCAGCATTTTTAGAAAAACATCCTCATGATCAGCCTCGCTAAAAGGTCGAAAGGTCAATTCAGAGGGGAATTCACTCGACCTTTAACACCAACTAGTTAGATAAGAAAAAGAAAAAAATTATTAGTACAATCTCTTTGCAATAAATTAATAAGATAAGTTGATTATAGTTAGATTTCACAATAATGGACGGTAATGATTGGTATGCAAGCTGGACACTGATAAATGTACTCCGTAACTAACGTTTCATAGACAAACCTTAAAATAGTAGTAAGCTAATGTCCGTTTAATTTCACTCTTTTTGATCATCATTTGAAACAAATGAATATAACAGAGACTGTTTGACCACCAATGTAAAGGCCACTAAATGGGTTTTGGAGCTTTGTCAGGACATTGCAAACCTTGAAGTGTTTGTCCATGTATCAACAGCTTACGCCTATTGTCAGAAACCAATAAGCGGAGAGGTTATTTATCCGATGCAAGTGAACGTCGATGAAATGTTGGAGGCAAGCGAAACAATGGATAATGAAACTTTTGAGAAGATGTACTCCAAATATTTTGAAGATCGTCCCAATACATATACATTTACCAAAGCACTAGCTGAACAATACCTGAAAAATCATGGAAAAGGGATAACAATTGGTATTGCTAGACCTTCAATAATAACAGCAACTTGGAAAGAGCCAGTTCCTGGTTGGGGAGACACTGTTAATGGTCCAAGTGGAGCTTGTCTTCTTGGTTCTTTGGGTATTGCCAGGACCATGTACTTTAAACCCAACTGTATCTCTGATTTGATTCCAGCTGACACTGTGGTTAATGGTCTCATCGCCATTGGTTGGTACATGGCAAACACCCATGCTGGTCAATCAAATGGTGAAAAAATGAAAGTCTTCAACCTGACCTCCGGTGAAACGAATCCAGTTACATGGGAACAATTTTTAAGCTATGGTAGGGAAGCTGCTGTGGAATCACCGTCTCTCCAAATGTTAAGACCACCAGTTAAAGTGATGCAGGGTAATCATGTTTCCCGGTTTGATCATCTCATAACCAAATATTTCTCGGAACTTCTCTTTGCTTATCTCATCGATTGCATCCTTTTTATCCTTGGCCAACAAAGAAGGTAAGGTGTAATAACTGCACAGAAATAAATTGACTTTTATGCTTTATCAACCATTATCAATGAGTCAATCAATAGTTAATTAGAAACAAACAATTAGTTTAAGCAATAAACTTGAAAGGAGTAATCGAGTTCAAATTTTTCCCAACTGTTAATTAGTCGCCATCTAACGGGCTTTATTCACTGTACTTAGCTCATCTACATAAACAAATCTGATCAAATTGCAGCTGAATTGTTTGTTTCTTTTTCTTAGGATTTTTTAAATTTATTAGAAACTTATTTTGATTTTTTATTTTATAAATTTTTAGATTGGTTCGTTTGGTGGGTAAAATGCATTCAGGTTTTGAATTGTTGACTTATTTTGCCCGACGCCAATGGAGCTTTCCTTGTGACAACTTCAATCAACTGTCTGATAGCCTGACTGAAGAGGACAAGTTAAAATTCAATATCGATATAAGTACCATCAACTGGCGCAATTATACTCATAGATTGTATTTAGGAATAAGAAAATATCTTCTCAAAGAGGAAGACTCAACCATTCCAGAAGCTAAGAAACGGATGACATGGATTTACATTGGTTATTATTTAGTTCAATTCAGCTTCTTATCAATCATCATGTACATATTTTGTAAACCTCTATTCAGGCTGTTTCTTCATTGAGATCTTTTTGTAATCATTTTACCTTCTTTATATTGTTCAGCTGATCGTTGAAACTTATAACTATGATTTTTATTATTAAATATCATCTTTAAATGGTTTTCCATTCAGTTAGATGCATTATTTAAGTTAATAAACTCTTAATTTCATCTAAATCATCTTTTAATCAACTAAAGTGATATTCCCTTAACTTTCCTTAACCCATTCTTGTTTTAGTTTTTTTGTCAACTCTCTGTAATTATTAAAAATGATCATTAATAGACCAAGAATGATTTTAATCAAGGTAACTATGGTTAATTTGTTTATCGTTACAAGTTGAAAGCAGTTTATAATTCGCGGCTTGAGAAAGCTAAATACTGACAAATCAAATTCATTTTTGTCTCTTGTCCTGAACCTGAATATTGATTTGAGGAGACATTGACTTTAGCTAACCGTTAATGAGTTCAATTCAACTTGAAAGTCGCATGTATTTTTAATTTACATCGATGTTTTACGAGTTTAAATAACCAGGTCAATCATGTGCTTATGATTGGATGTGGAGATTAGATTCAGTCTGTAATCAGCTTGTCTCTACTTTCTTGGGATTTGTTGTGTGTAATTCAAGTAACATTAACAACTCTTAACACATCAACAACTTCCATTTTTTTCTTCTTTTCTTACTTTACCTTTTCTTATTGTCTATTTTGTCTACTCTTTTTTGTTCACTCTTTCTTTTTCTCTTTCTCTTTACTGGTAAACTCGGTCCAACGACACAATAACAACATAAAAATCAAAAAACAAACTTGTGCTTGTCATCATAGCCTGTTTATGTTATACTGTGTGGACCCAATTTTCACACCAACCTCCATCAATTCTCATCACTTAATTTACCTCTGTATTTTTCTTTAATTACTGGGAGACGTTGCGGATGATTACTGTCCTTGCTGTCAACTCAATTATCACTAGAAACAGGTAAATCAAGAGCATATCTGTGACTCTTCTAATCTGACATTTATTCTTGTTTTGTTTCCATTCTTTCTTTTGCTTTCCCTCTCTCTTTCTTTTTCTTTTCATCTGTTTGAATTTTTTTCCTCCCATTCTCCCTCTGTCAATTTCTCTCATGTTTTTTCTCCTTTCTATTTCTCTGTTTAATTAGTTTAATTTGACTATTTTATTTAAATCTATTGGTTATTCATAAGTGTCTGACAATCTTTCTCATCTTAATTTATTTTCTAGTTGACCTGTGATAAAGCCTGTTGAATAATTTGTGTCCATTGCCACTGGACGATTGAAAAAGCAACGGAATCTGCATATTTAATATTTATATCATCGGTAAGCAATAATGTCCCATTTATCAACTAATGGAACTGCTCAGTGCCGGGTACTTTATGACTTTCAAGCTCAACCTGGAACTGGAGAACTGGACATTTATGCTGATGAAATATTAACCGTTCTACGGCAAGATGTTGGTGAAGGATGGTGGGAAGGGTGTAACAGCCGAGGAGAACAAGGCCTATTCCCCGCTGGTTATGTTGAATTAATACAATCGACTAACAACACAACAGAACATGATTTTTTCTCACCTGTAACATCTTCATCAGTGTCATCTACTTTTAACCCACCAGTACCTAATTTTCCACCACCAAGTGGTCCAACAAACATTGGTCAAATGCAAGAAAATAACTATGACCAAGGAGATGATTGGGGCGATGAAGATTGGGATGATGATGATAGTCAAGGATCAGGTGGTGATACAATAGGGGCTGGTGCTGGAAGCGGATCTGGCTTTGGATCGGGGCCAAATCCGGCCCAAAGTTCACTTTCCCTAGCTAGTGGCAAATCTCAGCTTCCAGTTAAAAAAAGTATCAATCGATTTTCAACTTTTGTCAAATCAGGAGGAGAAGATTTTATCCTAGGTTCTAAGACTCGCAAGGTTCCCTGTGATGCTTACATTTATATTATTGAAACTTCATCAAATGAAATTATGTGGGCACCAGCTAAATCAGAATATTATTGTACCATTACTGCACCGAAAAAGGAGAGCAAACTGAAAGGCCTTAAAACATATACAGCTTACAAGTTGACGCCAAGTTTTAATAATATTATGGTTAGTCGGAGATATAAACATTTTGACTGGTTATATGGATGTTTAACCGACAAATTCATGGCCATCCCAATTCCATGGTTACCTGCTAAACAAATCAGTGGGCGTTTTTCAGAAGAATTCATTGAACATCGTAAAATTCAGCTGCAATTGTGGGTAAATCGTATATGTCGGCATCCAGTAATTTCCCAGGCTGATGTTTGGATGCATTTTATAACTTGTACAGATGATAAAAAACGCTGGAAAACCGGTAAACGTCGCGCAGAGAAGGATGAGTTCACCGGAGGCTCATTTTTTTATACTCTTCAACCTCCCACAGTGCCTTTGGAAGTCACATTTGTTGAATCAAGAACTGAATCATTCGGTAAATTTGTCAAAAAAATGGATGAATCAATTCAATTTATGTCCGATGTTGTTATTGACCAGTGCCGAAAATATTCTGGAGCATATAAGAAAGAAATGCAAAAAATAAGCATAGCCTTAAATTCGTTCGCTTCTGCCTATGATACAAGTGATTATATTGATCATCAATTAAATGAAGCTATCCGTGGTACCGGAGATACTTTCGATAGAATTGCCAAAATGTATGAAGAACAACCTAAATATGATTTCGAACCATTATCTTATGTTCTCCATGAATACAAGGGCATTTTATCCGCCTGGCCAGAGATATTAGATTTAAATAAACAAGCCTTAGGACGCAAGAAAGATTACCTTAGGTTACGAGATGAAGGCAAAGCTGAAGACAAAGTAGTTGAATCAGTGTCCCAAAGAGCTGATGTCGTCTCATATGCTATGTTGGCAGAAATAAATCATTTCCAAAAGGAGCGAATTTCAGATACAAAGCAAATGATGAAAAGTTTTGTCCAAGCCCAATTGGAATTTTATCAAAGAATATCCAACGAACTAAGTGAAGCCTTAAAAATGTACGATTGAAAATCATGCATATCATTATATCAGATTATCATTTTGTTTTTAATGACTAACATCATTAATTGGCCTTCAAACGTTTAAGAATCAATTTGATAACTTTCTATACAAAAGTGATTGATGTAAATATTATATACAATAGGGTAATCGATAAGTTTTTAATCGATAGATTTGTAAAAGGGTGTAACACGAGAGACGAGTCAAAATGAAGGTATAAAAAAAATGAATCAACTTACCAAAATCCCTTTTAATCAAACTTGAATCATCCATTGATGAATAAATGTCAATGTATCATCCAATTTATTATTTACTTTTCACGATTAATTTAAATCTATTCAAATCAAATACTACTGTGGATTTCAAGTGAATTTACTTTATATTTCTCAAATTGTGTATTTGGCTCTTTTCATGTGTTACACCTTTATTTTTTATCATATATATTGTCTATTGAAAAATGAAAATATCTTTTTTTTAAAAGCACTAAATCACTTTGTACATTTCATTTCACCTGATTTTATCAAAAATAATGATCAAATATATTGTGGTTGATGTCATTCAAGACTGATTAATGATTGTCCAATAACAGGCATTTTCAGATATTCAATGAAAAGAGTCTTAAGAGTCCTTTCAACCCAAATCAGTCTCACAATCATAACCAATTTTGAATGTTTTAATCATTTGAGATTGAATACGGAAATAAAGTAAAGGCAATAGTTAACTTTACTATTTGATTTTATATCATCACGCAAAAACACAAGCTGTTGATTAGATTATTGTGTGTGATTGAAATCATGCAAAGATGATTCAGTTTACAATATTAATTTTCTATGGTTGATATAATTTTGATCACAGATCGCGAGACAGTTTATCAAATAGTCAAGTCGATGTTTGGTCAAGAGGGAAATGTCCTTCGCGTTTCAGTTAATTGTTGAAGGTAACCTTTAATAGTGTTATTGTTCACTCTTGAATGAATTAACAAACATTCGAGGCTGTTAAAACATATTGAATTCAGTTTCCGTTGGTACAACATTGGTAACCATTTCAATCCTTGACAATCATACTTCTTAGGAAGCTACAGTTATGAGCAATTACAGTGATAATTTTTAGTAGGAAATGTAACTTTTTTTACCTCAAAAATAATTGTTTACCTTCACCTTCTCATTGATTGTTGCAAATTGAAGGGATATAAACTTAATTTATCTCGACTATTGGTCTTATTCAAAATTGCAGACGTCTTTTTTGTTAAAAGTCTGCTCATTTTTTTCCTTCTGTAAAAATTTTGCAAAAAAATGTAATCAACTTAATTACAATTTGGTAACAAAACAATCAAATCTATTGTATTCAAATCTTGAAAAGCTTTCTTTCATTTTATTTTCAATAATTTCCTTCATAAATGTTTATTGAAGTAAACATGAAATTAGAATGTTAATTTTAATCATATTTCATTGCTAATCATCACATAATATTTATGAAACTGTTCATTCATTCAAATGATTTGAGTTTATCAAGTAAAAATGTCATTTAAAAATAATCAGAGAAAATTTAAAATTTGCGGGCTTTTTGGAAAGTCACAATTTACTGGCTTTTGTTTTTATTTTGAAGGCGATTATTTGGATTACAGTTAACTAATATAATATTTTAAAATTAATCACCTTTTATTTTAAGAGTTACCGGGTTAATATTTTTAAGTTTGTTTTCTTTTTTAGCTTTTTTTGTGCTTGGGTACTTCTGTGCTATTTGGTTTTATACTCTTTCTACTTTTCTGTTGACCATGGATGCAATGGATGACAAGACTTGCATCACCTCGATCGAAATGGATGGTAAACCTGGTCAAGAGTATTTTCTTAAGAGTGAAATTATAAACCGGGATGGTGATTCTTTAAAAGTGAACCTAATTTTGACCAACATTTTAGAGGCTTACACTGGAACCTATGAAACAAATTTACATGGAGATCAAAGTTTGGAAGCCTTTGTTCGAGGAAACAAAACTGATTCCACCCGAACTACCAAATACATATTTATTTTGGATACCAAGAAATGTCTTTTAACTTGGAAATTGGTTCAGTATGATGAAGAGGGCGACGAAGTACTAAGAATGCCTATTGATAATGTACTTCTGAAAAAAGCATCTCTCGAGGCTACTCAGATAGTTTCTAAAATATTGAAAGAAATGAAAGCCAGTATAGCCGAGAAGAATGCAAAGATCAAGCAATTATCTGATAACAACAAGAGGCTGAAACAAAATTGCGCCGACACTACGAATAGACTGGAAAAATTTGCTCAACTGAAGCAAAATGAATTTAAAAAGTTGATTGATGTTTCCATTGGATTGATAAATGAAAAGAAAAAGATGATACGGGACCTTTTAGCGTCAGGTGCAACTTTCGGTAAAGAAAAGCGAGTTTGGAACCACGAAGTTAAAGATGATGATGTAAAACCTGAAACAAAACCAAAACTAACTAAAGCAAAGCGCAGTAGAATTAAAATTGAAGATGATGAATAAAAATTGATATTTTGCATTTTTTTTATAATATAATGATAATAGTTTTATTTTGAACCGAATCATCAAGGGTAGTAAGCTTTTCCTTCTGTATAGTAATTTTTATAATCTTCTCCGGACGGTATGAACTTTTGATAATGATTGTTATTTCCACTTCCATTTTCATTCCCGTTGCCATTACCATTCCCGTTGCCATTGCCGTTACCGTTTTCGTTTCCATTACCAAGATCATTACCATTACCATTGACATTATTATCTCCATTGATAACTGTTGGAATATTTTTCGTCATAATTAATGATTGTTTTTTCCAATTAAAGTGGTAAAAATTATATAACAATACATTGATATTTACAAATTTATTGGTTAATTTCAATAATTTGTGTAACCTTTTAATTATTTTATTTGCATTGTATAACAATAATTCATCATTAATGATGATTCCCAAATTGAATTGATAGGCTATTAAAGGAGAAATGACGTTATGTCTTTAAATTTTATGAACAGGTAATTGTAATCAAAAGACAACTACTATTACCAAGAAGCATCCTGTAATGATCGTTAAGAATATTTGATAGTTTATGATCAGCTAACCGAAGCCAGCATGGCTTAATTTGGTAAAAGATGATTAACAAACTAAAAGTAACTTGAAAATATAAATAACAATGCAAATAAAATGGTTGTTGCAGAAATTAGATTTAGCCAAAATTTTATCAAAACTTACTCGGGCCAAAATTTACGAAAAGAAAACCAGAATCATCTTTTTTTGGGTGGAATTCGTTGGTGGTTCGATCAGCACTTTGGACAACTTTGTTAACCTTAACCACTGTCGCACCTGGACCGCCATTACTAGAATTACCTTGGTTTGAATAGTCGTATGTGGTCGGTTGGTAAATTGGAGGTTCAGTTACATTGGTTTCATTGTTGATTGGCTTTACATTGGATTCGATTGCATTCGGTTTGATTGTTCCTTGTTGCTTTTGATCAAAGCCAGGAACAAGCTTACAGTTTGTTTGATTTTCATCGTCCCCGAGCAAACATTGGATCTTACCATCACATAACTGTGACCAAGGAATGCAGCGTTTGCTTTGTTGACACTGATAGGACATGTTTGGAGCACAATCAGCAGGAGAATCAGGATTCTTGACTGGTGCTGAAGTAGTAGTAGTCGATGATGATGCCGGACAAAGTTGCTCATCGTCCCCTGAGGGACACTCAGTTTTACCATTACATCTTGAGCTCTCGTGGATACATAAACCACTGGAACAGCGAAATTGATTAGGCTGGCAAACTATTTGATAATTTCCATAACCATTCGTATATTGGCTAAAAAGTATAAAGAAATTTAATATCAATTATAAACATCAAATACAAAGAAACGGTATTCAACTCATGTGATATGAAAATCACAGGTAACAATGAGGATTATACTTACTAGCTAGGAGCTGGATTGGCCGTATATTGGCTTAAAGTTGCAGCGTATAAATCGCGCGGGACAATTAAAATGATTAAAATGAATGAAAACATTCTCAGAGCTTTCATGGCTATTAATAGATTAATTTGGCGAATGAAGCGTTTTTATTCAAGACTTGTGTTACAACGAAGCAAGGGAAGGACGCAACTGGTAATATTGTGCAAGTTAGTCTAATTGAAGTCACTCAGCTCTTGATGATCAATTTGACTCTAATCTATGATCTAGCAAATTAATTGATAGCCATTAAATTGATTTTTTATTGTACCAAGACATTTATTACAAACATTTCTCAGAAGATAATCATAGCTATATCCCAAAGTACACAGAAATTTGGCACAATATTGGCCTTTTAGCTTTATATCCAGCTCTACATAATTGTTTAGTTAACAGTTTATAATCCTCCGTGTCAAAGTTAAACATTGACTTACAGGTTACGATTTGATAGCAAAAAAATGTCAATAATTAGGTACTTGACTAGATTCGTATCAATTTTGCTTCTCGTTTCCCTCTCATCATTCCATTCAAATTCAGACATCTTCACAAATTGTATATATATGCAATTAAAGTGCATATAGAAGATCAGTAACTGGATAATTTTTCAGAAATTAATTAAAATTGAATTTAAAACTCTGTAAAGGAAAGCTCTGAAGAGATTCAAAGTAAATAAGTCAATACCTAAGACTTGATAATCTGATAATGTATTTAATTGCTCTTTCAAAGGTCTAAGTAGGGACAAATGACAATGAAAATGAACTTTGAAGCAATTTAAATATTCAGGAATCATCAGTCATCCATACATCCGTAATACATGAAATACATGAGGAATTTTCAAATGAAATTGTTTCAATTTCAAAATGTAACTTCAACGTTTTTTAGCGCTGGTAAGACTGCGCCATCTGCTGATCTGTTGATTAAAGATTAGTTTTCCTTGTTTTTGTTTTTTCAAATTTTTTAACTGGTAATTTTTTAAGAAAATTAATTGTTTATTGTTTTGCTTGAATTACGCCTTATCTTCTTCACAAAAATGCCTCTCTTTATCAATGGAGCTATTATGGATAAATTACATTCGGACACTCGAGCTTTTTTGGATGCGTACCCATCATTGAAGGTATGGTAAAATTGTTGTTTTGAACCCAAAAAAATGTTGGGTTAGGTCAGAAGCAATTATTTTTCATATCGTGTTCTTTGTCCTATCTTCTCACCTAAGTTAAATTTATTTAGTCTATCTTAATATTCATCAGCGTATTTAATTTTATTTTTGAATTTTACTCAAAGGAATATTCTAGACGATTACTACCCCTTCCTCATAAAACTGTCAGTCCTATTGGATCTTTGTGTGTGATACAACGTGAATTCGCAATTGTTGCTCCAAATGATCGTAAGTTTACAATACTTTGTCTTCATACCACATTTTTGTTTGAGCCTTTCAAGTATGATTTACTGTCAAGATTGATTTTAAACAACATTGTTGGGCTCAAAAGCTTCTTTTCTCTCTGTTTTAAATTTAAGTCGCAAAAATCTAATCTCTATTCTTTTTTATCAGCAAGCATCAATATTGTTGGAACACCAGATGCAACTACATGTAGTATCGTGGTACTTCGTCATTCAGGAACAGGTGTTGTTGCATTGGGTCATTTTGATGGCTCAGACACGGAAAGAGGAATTCAAGAAATGATTCACAAAGTTCAAGAATATTCATCATCAGTGAATGGTGAAATAGAACTGCATATGGTTGGAGGATTTAACGACTCAAAAGGATATTCAACTGAGCTTTGTCTGTCTATTTTATGTAAGATTTAATCAATGCATTTAATTGACACTTAACAGATCTTGATTGGATGAAAATTCTCGAAAAATGCGTCAGCTTTTTTTACAGCTCAAGCTTTTTTGTTTACTTTTGTTTCAGATTGTTTCAATCGGCAGCCAGTAAATATCCATCTTATAACAGCATGTATTTGTGAACTGAACACTTTTGTAAGAAGCAACGTTAACCTACCAGTTATTCATGGCTTAGCTGTTAACGTTAAATCTGGTGACATATTTCCAGCAAACTTTGCTGATAAAGGTCCCGACTTAGCATTAAGATCCAGTCGTTTATTGTCCCCTGGATCTCCTGAAATGTTAAATGTCTATGAAAGCTATTATGGTGTCCTGAAAATTGGACCTTTCTGCTATCAACCAGTAAGATGTATTGATGACTGGATAAAATTTGATGATGATATAATTCTCAAGGTAAAATCCTATTTTGCTCATTAGTGATAAAATTTCCAATTTTGATTTATTATGCATTTTTATTTTTACAGTGTCTTTCAACTTCCCCTGAAGCTGAGAGTCCAGATTATGTTCGTGAAACTAGACAAGCTCTCCAGTTCATTAAAAAGCATCCATTCCCCAGTATAACTGTTTTTTCAAATGGATCTCGTTTTTATCGTAAAGATGAATATGGCCAGTGGACCAACTCTGCATAATCACACAAAGTATCTCCTTTCTTTGCCATAAAAAGAAAAATTTGGTGAATCAATCCAAATTATTGTCACTTTTTGCACACGTTAATAATCTCACACTCTCTTAATGAGAAATTAATGAAAAGCTTACACCGAATTGTGCCATGATGGATAATCTATTGATTTTCACTCATAAAAATCTAATAGTTAAATCTCAAAATCAGCAACTAAAAAAATCTTCAGCAAAGCAATCTTCAAAAAAATCTAATCAAACAATACTCGTATTAAGCTAATAAGTTTGAATTAGAAACTCGGGGAACCAAATTTGTGTCATGACAAACTATCAGCTTTATGACAAACTTCCCATTTTCAATTTTGTTCCTGATTAATTTATTTACTCCTCATTTAATATTAACAGTCGCAATCTCAATCAAAACCATTGAACTTGACATTATTGTGCCTTTAAGCTACCTGACAAATTGCCTTTTTTAGTATGCAATATTTCTTATGTCTTTGCTTGTATTTATAACAATTTTAATTTCAAAACTATTAATGTAACTGAGCTAATAACAAATCTTTTTTTGTTCCCGTCGACAATAGTGCACCATCATGTTGATTATAAGCATGTAAAAATTTGATTCACCTTAGATAATAAGTGATTTATTTTTATCATACTATTAAACCATTAGATTTGATACAATAAAATCGTACCTTAAATTTTTGAATTTCGGTTTTTTCTCAAAAATAAGATATTAATCATTGCAATTGAACAAATCAATTGAGATTTTACTTTTTTATGCAATAATCGTATGTGAATACAGATTTGGTTGTAAATTTTTATAATTTATTATATTTGTATGAAAAGAGACGATGTATTGGACTCGAGATGTCCTAGACATTATGAATTGGCAGATTTTTTGGCTTTGATGAACATGTTGACGAATCACAACTAAACTTGATTGTTAAACATGCAAATGATTTCATTTTTTCATAGAGTAACGCTTTAAACAACAAATTTAATTTCCAATGTCCATTTCGCTTTCTGGTTTGCTAATACTTTTCTTTGGTCACTGATGGAGTTGGACTGGACACCGTTATTGGATCATTATCTGATGTAATCGAAACAATGGTGTTGGTCAATTTGGGATTTGTTAATCCGGGTTTTTCATTGATCGAACCTTCATCCGCATCATCTTTGGACATCGATCTTTCCATAGAGTCAGACTTGAAAAGTGCTTTTAACCTTTTCATCAAAGTTTTCTTTTCTTCGATAGTTCCTTTTTTGATTCTATCTTCTTCATATTCTTTAACTTCATTGAGCACTAAACAAATGATTGAGAATAAATTGAGTAAAGAAATCCAATAAGAGGGAAAATTTTGGCAGACTGGTTAACTTGAACAGTTATTGACTTACCTTTGATTAATTCCATTCCTTCAATAGGGATTTTGTTCAGATGGGCTCTGAATTGCTTAGTAACCTTTTTACGGATAGCGTCTGCTTCAATTTCTTGTTTAGTTCGAGGGATCCTGCATCTCATTATACAACAGGCAACAATCGTAGCAATTATGGCTATCAACATTCCAATCATAACTAGATGCCATACTTTGAAAACACCAAACAACGGCTTTTCTAGAAAAGCATCGATTGTATCCTCAGCTGCTTCAGTACCACACTGTCAATGTTAAGAAAATAAATACAATTTTCCGTAAATTTGATATTTTTTGAATCAAAGTTATTCAATGACTTACTGGATGTCCATGGGAAAGAAGTGAATTACCGATGAGAAGTCCAAGAAAGATATAAATATAGGGAATCATAATGAATGATCTACTGATATTCAAATTGAATTGATGAAATGTGACGATGATTGTGAAATGGCTATGATGATTATCATGAAAATTATTGTAATCAATACAATACAATTGCCAGTTAGCAAAAAGAACCAGGTAAATCAGATCAAACTTTAATCTTTGATGTAAACTAGACTTCATCACCGATGAAATCTTGTTCAACAAATGTTTCAGCTTTGTTAGAAATGTGAATCTCGTTTCTAATAGAGTCTCGCTTGTCAACAAATATAACAGTGAGTGACCAGAATAAGGCAAATTATCACTTTGAGAATTGGTTAACATCAAACAAAGCATATTTTGGTCGCACAAATTTTAACGTTTCACAGTTAAATTAATCATCTCATGTATTGTCAACAGTAGAAAGTTGAATGGAAAGAAAATAGAAAATGGTCGAACTCATTTTGACCATGAATGATTAAATAACACGTAACATTGGATAGAAATGATGATTGTAATGGTGAAAACATGACTAGCTACTTGATGCTCTATAAACTAGATGAATGATAATTTAATCGCACAACTCTTTCCCTTAATTTCTCTCGAAGGATTTACGTGAGAAATTACCAAATGTTGACCAAAGAAACCATTTAACCAATGATGGGTCACATTGCGGCAAGATGGTGATCACAAGTATTCACTTAAATTAATAATCCAATTGAACCCAATAAACTAAAAAGGGTAAACCAGAAACGAAACCAGAAAAGAGGAAAATTAAACAACGAGTTGAAACAAAGGCTTTAACCAAAAACAAGTGGACCAGTCGAGCTACTTTTATTTCATAATGTAGCCTTCAGCTAACGGAAACCATTTTAACATTTCACAATGAAAATAATCATGATCATCACTCTGATGTCTTCCTTGTTTCCACTGAATCACTTTTGTCAAATATTTAAGGTTCCTCTGGTAAGAGGACCACCGCCCTTTACCATCATTAATTATTCATTATCAAAATTTCATTTGCTTTCTCTCCTTCTCACTCTATCTCATCATCATATTGCTATTTTTTTCTTAACTCTAATCATGTGTTCAAGTGGACCAAAACAAACATTTCAACTCTTTTACTCAACAATATATCCATCTATTTATTTGATAAATAAAATAATAAGTCAATGCTTCAAATTTTTGTGTCAAAATTTCTTTGAACTGAAATTGAAACTTATATAAAGCATGAAACCCAATATTGAGCTACATCAACGAAAATTATGATACATTTTCCCAGTATTCAGGTTCTTGAGAAATTATGAGAATGAACACAGAATTCGTATTCAACGTAGCGAGTGAAGGGATAAATGCTCTTGGATCATTAACGTTGTTGAAGTAAATTAGCTGGATAATGATAAAAACTTTGAATTCCTGGAAGGAATAAGGAGAGGAATGAAAATTTTGAATGAAACGAACCCAATTTTTGAATCGATTAGTGATTAATAGCTATGAGACAAAAAATAGTCAATTTTTTGATGAATCATTTTTTCATCAACAAAAAATATAAAATAAAGCCTATCAATGATCATCTAAATCTTAAGTTCTTGCATCAGTCTATCGAAAGATTTACCTGAGTAATATTCAGCTTTTAAATTGTAATATTCAGAAGGAAACATTACAATATCCAGTTGTAATATTAACTTTTATCTGGTTCAACCCAGTATTTCGTGATCAACATTCATGAACAATTGTCTGTTGATTAGACAAAATGCCTCAGATCTGATAACTCGGAGATGACAATTTGAAAATTGAAAATAAAATAAGTGAAAGTACATCACAATTAACTTCAATAGTCTACATACAAAAGGCTTAAAGAGTTGTAAAACTGAAAGTAAAAAGTAATTTTGATATTAACTATGGCTGAAGCAACTTCTATGGAATTAATCATTTGACCAGTTAAAAACGATTAATTTTATTAAAATATATTAATCAATGAATCCCTTACTAATATTTATCTTGCTTCCGGTGATATTTTTAATTTATCAGTTAAAAATGGTTAATGAAAAGATTCTTGAAACTCCTATTCATTTTATTATTTGACAAAATTTACATTATTTTGAATATCTCATAAAAATGGCTGACACACCCAATCACAACAATCGGATTGATTGTCCATGTTTGCTTTTAATGGTTTATTGTTTTCAAATGGCTAACCTAAAGGTTTTTCAGTAAGCTTTCCTTATCATTTGTACAAGAAAAAAATAAACAAGCAAACTGAACCAGATTCAAATGTCTGCTTTATATTTGATATTTTTCAACTTGAACATATAAAATAATGATTGTCATTAAATGGACTATCACAGTTGATTCAAATAATTTGAATGTCATTTAGATAGAGCATAAATTTTTGCTCTCAACTGAATCAGTTCATTAGGTTCAACCCAAAAAGTGATCGGAATACGAGAAATAAGACTTTGAAAGCATTCGCAGAGACGGCTTTCGTGACAGATATGCAGATTTCGGTTTTCGAGATGGATAAGTTTTAAAGATGTTAAAGTTAATTTAAGAAATCATTAGATCAATTGTAACCCGTCGATCCATTATATCTTTTCGTAGCTTTACAGTATTCCTTCAATTTGATTGACCAAATATACAATGTATTCCGATATGATGCTGAAAAATCTAAATGATAGTTTACGAACTTAAATTGTAAAATAATTTTAAACTTGAATTTAATGAGGCACATAAACATGATCAAAGTGCTTACTTGTATAAAGGTACATATTTTCAAAATACAAAAATAGGAAGTGCACCCGGAATTTTTTTATAAAAATCTTGGAAGTTGTGAGTTCCATAGAGCAAAATAGTCGATAAAAATACTTTTTTCAGGTCTTTAAAGTTAATTTAAACAGTGTTTGAGATCTTGTAGTAGAGGCTTAGATGTCCATTCCTTCTCCATGAATAAATGTAAGCCAAATCAATCATACTGTAGTCATCTGATAATGTGTCATGCTTGTAAAGCAATTCAATGTCACTATGTCTTTTTAATTCGTACTTGAGCTGTAGCAGCTTTTTCAGGTGAAGAACTTTCATGCTACCTTTACATTTAAAGTATCGTCGTTGGTTATGTTTTTCAACACCATTTACAGGGAATCCGTTTGAGCCAACAACAGTTGTGCTTCTAATTAAAGGAATGTATGTATAAGAGAAGACCTCGGGTAGATATTCAATCGATAGATAAAATATATCTGCAGGACTGAAAATGAGACGTTCACCACTGATTTCTCCTCTTTCTTCACTTGTCAGATTAACAGCTGAAAAATGGATGAATGATATCAAATATTAGTGTTTATATTAAATCAAATGTGAGATCAAGTATCAAAACATAAAAAATAGCTCACCAGCCTCAGGGTGCTTCTGATAAAACTCTCGTCGACGTTTCATTTCATCTGGAACAAAGAAAAATTTTCTTTTAGATCAATATTTGAATCAATTGAATTGTGTATGTACCTGTGAATAATCCTGGAACAATCTTATATACAATGTCTTGAAGAGTTGGATCAGATCTGAAACAACAAATAAATTATTAGTCAAAACAAGGAGATAACATGATAACGGTAAAGTTGCCTTACCTAATATTGAGTAGACTTCTGGTTTGAAGAAATTGGTCTTTACACATGGGGCATACTTGGTGCTCTTTAAGCCACATGATAATACATGTTTTACAAACTAATATGAAGGTAATAAACGGAAAAAAGGTCTAAGAAAAGTGGAAAGAGGTAGAGAAGATGAGGACTTGGAAAATTACTTACAGGTATGAAGGCATTCAGTTATTGTCGTAGCGTCAATCAGGTAACCATTACAGATGTGACAAGTTATATGATCATTCAAAGATTTAAGTGAAATATTTCCTTCAACCATGGTAATAATAATAGAGATGATACGAAGAATTGAAGGAAAGAAAAGAGATCAGCTGGAAACAGTTAAGGTAACTTGATATGAACAAAAAGGTTAAATAATATATCATCTAAAAAATAGTAAAAACATTTTTGAAGCAACATTGAAGTACATTTATGTCTTTTACTGTCCTTCAACTTATGACCATTGGAACTAATTAACTACAGCAATAAAGATGTCTTTGGGTAATATTAAGGTTATTGGTGAAAAGCAAAGAGAAAGCATAACTTTGCCAGTGTCTCTCTCCTCTGTTTACTTTTACCGCCGTTTTTTGCTCTCTTGCTTTTGGACAATGGACTTAAGTCAAGAAGAACGTGTTTGCCGAAAAAAGCAAAACAACTTTGTCAAGTTTGGTTTCAAGTGTTCTCGGTTAATCATGTTTCCTTGATTAAACCTTTACTTGATCTGGTTGATTAGAAATAAATCCGTAGGTTCCATGAATATTGAATATTTTATAATTCTATATCAAATGCCAATCTTGATTTATAATTTGATTGTTATTAAATTTAAAAACTAACCGGTTAAAGTAACCAAAGATACTTGGTAATTATCGATGGATTGAAAATTCTATCGATATATTATCGATATATCATAAGGTTTGATTACATTGTAGCATTTTTAAATTGATAACATAACAGAATAGATTTAAAAGATAAATATATTTGCATATGATTATTAGACTAACACATGAAAAGATTAAAGAACCAACGAACCAGATAAGTCACTGTGTACCAAAAATGGTGATTCATTTCATTTCAGATAAACTTTGGCAAATATGTTGAAACAAGATTTTTGGATAATTTTTAGATAATTTTGGTTCGTTAATTTTTAAAACAGTGTAAGCTTGAGCCTAGATTTTATTGGCTCTATAAGTTAGTTTATTAATTAATTAATATTTGCTGTGCTTCCGGGGATATTTTTAATTTATCAGTTAATAATGATGGATGAAAAATGCTTGAGCTATCGACCAGAGAATTTCATTTAAATTGGTCAAGACTGTCAGATCTGAATATTGAAAGTAGCTTGAATAAATTTTCCTGTTTGAATATTCGTTATAAAGAAATTTGCTCAAATTTTAAACGAACCTTTTTCCATTGGTTAACCTAAAGGCTTGAGAAGACTGACAGACTTGCGAGAAAGCTTTTCTCAATAATTTCTTAAAGCAAAAACAAGAAAAGCAACCAGACCAAATGTTCAGATGATAATATTATGATATTCTATAGTTTTTCAGATTTAAACTACTTTGGCTTTAAACGGATTATCAAAGGCCAATAAAATATTTGAGTTAAATGGTAAACCAATTCACTCTCTCAACTGAATCAGTCCAATAAGTTTGATGCTCAGTTTGGCCACATTTCTGGAAAAGACTTTTTTTTTCCTTATTTTTTGATTAACTTTAGTGAAAATCTTGAAAAATTTAGTTACAATAAACTTGTTTTACATTTTACAATCTAAACAATAGAGATAAATTTTCATCTTTAGTTTCTTTTCTGGTTCATTTTCCTACTGTTTGCAATATAACAACCAACCCTATTTCAACCAACCAACCGATACTCAGTGCGTGAAGTGTGTCTATTTCTTCTCTCTCTCTCCCTCATACTTGGATTTTTTTCGGTGTTTTAAAAAATAATTGTTGTAATTTATAATTACTTATGGCTTCTCAAGGTAATTATTAGTGTCAATCTGGTTAATTTAATGTTCTGTGAAATCAATAATATTGTCCCAATCATTGGACATTCAATTATCTACTCCTGGTGTTATAATTTTTTACTTTTCCAATGCAGCCTGTGTTTGCGGTGTTTTCTCCTCATGTTTCCCTTTACTTCCTCTTCAAAATGACTCTTGCATTTCTAGTCTCTTTTCTGTCTTCCTTTTCTTTCTCTTTTTTTGATTATTTTCTCAGCCTTTCATTACCTGTTTCGTTTACCTATCCTGCCTTTTATATCTCTAGCTTATTTTGTGTGGGACCGTGTGTCTTTCTATTGCACTCTATGTATCCTCTTCTCTGTTTATCAACCTCTCTTTTGCTTTCTTTCTTTCTCCTCTCTCTTTTTCCTTCTGTCTTTCTATCTTTCTCTCTCTCTTTCTCTTGCTTCTTTTCTCCTCTTCCCCTGTTTTTGACTCATCCACAATCCTTTAATATTTGCTACCCAATATGGAAAACACGAATCGCATTGTTGTACTTCTGTGCCATGGATTAATTTACCAATGTTTAATTTTATTCTTTCTCTTCTGCAGGAAAAAGTAAACGAAAAACTAAAGGAGTTAAAGTAAATCTTCAAACGTTCCTCAGCGATGAAACGAAAGCACCTCAAGGATTTGCAGTTGTCCAACCTATAAATTGGGCTGACTATCAAGATGACGAAGAGGAAGGTATGGATTTTTTCTCTTTTGATTATCATCATTATTCATCTCTTCTGTTTTCTGTCAATTTTTGATGACGTCTCAATGCAGTATAAGTGTCTAATGTTTTGATATTTTTGCGATCTAACCAGCAACTTTATTGATTACGCAAACTCTTGTTAAATTCTTCAGCTTTATTCGTTCCTGTCTTTTCACTCTCACCAATAGAATATCGACTTAGAAAATGACTTTAAAATTGACTGAAAATGGATTTGCTCTCCTTACATCCTGTTATTTTATTTCATTCTTGAAATGACGAATGACAGCTGTAATTTTTGAATAAGTTTTTAATTTTTGCTTTTCTATTATAAATTCAATTTCAGATAAATACTTTGAATCTAAGCAAGCATCTAGTAAAGTTATTTTGCCAACCGTTCCTAAATCTATCCGTACACCAGATTTTGATGTATCCAAAATTCCAGATAGACCACCATATAAAGCTTATCTCGGTAATCTTCCATATGAAGCTACCGAAGATGAAATTATTAGGTTTTTCAAAAAACTCAAGGTATTTATTAACAATATTTTTCAAATCATTTTATTATTTGTCAGAGTTATTTTTATTTATTATTTAAATTTGCTTGAATTTTATTACAGATTAATAGTGTAACTTTGATCAGAGATGGTGAACGAGGTAGAATTAAAGGCATGGGTTTTGCCGAATTTGAAGACAGAGAGAGTCTTATTGAAGCTCTACAACAGAATGGAGAAACTCTAAAAAGTCGTACCATTCGAATCTCTTTATCTGAAGGAACGGGTATGTATCTCAGTTTTCATATTTTTACTACTTCTACTACTTCTCATACCATCATTTTGTCTTGTATCTTCATTTCATTGGTCATTTTACTTTATGTCTACAGATTATGATAGATCATCCAGGGGTGGATATAGTAGTAATCGTGATGATCGAGAGGATAGAACGGCCGGTGATTGGAGGTCTGGAACTCGAGAACGAGATCCACCTCGTAATGGTAGCGATTACCAAACGCCTTTTGAATCACAACCTTACAAAGGTCGATTCAGTTATGATAAGTCAGATAGACGAGAAGGTGGATTTGAGCGTGGTTCATACCAGAAAAGTGACCGGGACACGAGAGATAGAGACTTTGGAAGCAATCGAGGAGGCGGCTTCCGTGACAAAGATTATGGTTTTCGGGATGATAGAAGCAGTAGCGGTGGTTATGGTTATAACCGTAACCGAGATGGTTACCGAGACAATAGGTACCCTGAAAGGAGCGATTATCGCGATCGTGGTGAAAGAAGCGATAGAGGAGGTGACAGGGTTGACAGAGGGGATCGAGATGGTGATCGACCGTCCAGTCGTAGATATGATTCAGCTTTTGAACCAAGAAGTTCTCAACGTTACTCACCATCAGCCCTTTCCACGGACTCTAAAAGTGTCGATGGTGATGCCAAGGAAAGGCCTAAGTTAAAGCTACAGCCTCGTACAAAACCCATTGAGAATGCTACTCAAGAAGTTTCAAATTCTGCAATATTTGGCGGTGCTAAGCCAGTTGATACTGCTTCCCGTGAACGAGAAATCGAAGAAAAATTAAAAAAGGAGAAAGAAGCTCTTATGAGTGACACTGCATCGAGTAAAGGATCAACATCTGGAAGGCGACCACTTCGATTAAGTACTGATTCAAGAGATGACAGCTCACGTCAAAGTTTAGATAGAGGCTCAGATACTCCTAGATCGGGTGGGCAAAGTCAAGGTGAAGGCTCTATAGATGGCGACTCAAGGAGTGAAGATAGAAGCGATGCATCGCCAAAGGAAAGTGATTCAAAAAAGTCTGAATGAGCAGCAAATAGATGGCTTTTTCTTTATACCTTCCCCTCCCTTTGATGATGTTAATATCATATTAAAATGCCATACTGCTTGAAAAGGCTGCGAGCTTAAACTCATTCCCTTTTCATTGGCATTCTTTGATAATCTTTTTTGAGTACTCTATAGAACCACTGTGTTTGCGAAAATGCTGGTGTTTCTATCCACTTTCTCTCTCCTCAAACCAACTCCAATTTCATCTCACTTTCTTATTCTTAATAATTTAAAAATTGAGCTATTTCATCTTCCCAATGGGCTCTCTCTCTCTCTCCCTCTTTCTCTATCTTCTCTTTTTCTCTACTTTCTTTCACTCTGTCAAAAAAACAAAAAATAAAGATTTTGCTTTCTCAGTCACATTTATGAACTGTCAAAGCAAAAGTTAACCCTAATCTATTCAATATCTGAGATGATTACATTTATTTAATTGAACCAAATAATTTAAACACAAATTTGTTCTCCCCTTTCAACTCAATGTATATTATTAATAATTGAAATCGACCGAAATCTCTAACCTCATCCGCATGACCTAAACTTTACCTTTTCTTTTCCACCTTGCAATTGCTCACCTTTTATGTCTTTAATCTATGTTATTATTTAGATTGTTAAATAGGTCTACTATTCATTTTAACACGATCAAGTTGAATACAACACCCAAACACACATCCACAAAAATTATGGAAAAAGATTAAATAAATAAGAATAAGTATCGATGAAAGATTTAAACATTTTTAATTGTCTTTTCATTTCTACAAGTGAAATAATTACCAGACTGTCCAAGTTGTGATAATTTTCTTGCTCTCCGGTTCATAGACACTTGAAACTGTCATATCTTTCGTGAAATGACCTTTCAATCCATTGAGTACATTAAGTGGATACATTTTAATTGAATACAAATCAACACCTTTACGTTCAATTTCAACTTCTTTATCCTTTATTCCCCAACCTGTTTTAGGTATTCGTTGCAGTTCCTTCAGAGTCAACAAAGTGTTCACCATTGTCAACTCTTCACCATCGACATTTTTCAAAATGGCAACCATTGATGATAACAATTGGATAACACTGAACACTTAACTAAATCAAGACGAAACACTGACCGTTGATGTTAACTGTGTAACTGGATGTTGATGATTTCCTTTGGTTGTTGATTTGATTTGCGTATAAATAACCTAAAAAGGGATGATTTTATTGCAACAGGAAGAACCTAATAACAAATTGTTATCTCAACAATGAGTAAGATTGATCCAAGACTGAGCAATTGACTGAAGGAAAGGAAAAAAAGATTGATTATCTTGATTACCATTCAACAAGAGTAATTCGCTATTATCATCATAGGTCTTACTCTTAACTGTTAATTCACCGCGCACATTAATCTCAATGATTAACATCTATTTACTATTCTGTCTCAATTCAACCAGATTGAAATGAGATCCAATTTTTGTAGTTATTTCAGCTCCAAATCAGTTGAACGTGACTGGTCATGATGTCGATTAACTAAGCTGATGCTGTAAATTTAATTTAAAGTTAAATCATCAAAATTTAGATATTTTGCTGTCAAACTGATATCAGCATTACCGGATTTCATACACTCGAAACATAATGATATAACACATGAATCTTAAACATTTTCAGATAATGCAGTTAATTTTTTGCTAGTCATTCAACTCTTGATTCTTACCTTTGTACAGTGAAAATGTTTGATTGCGTGAAGCATAAATGTGCCAAAATCTCATCATAAAGACAATTTAATTTGCAGATTAGTCATATTTCGTCTCTGCGTATTTTGAAGACAATTAGGTGAAAATTATAATAGATTGTCAAGAAATGTTGCAACCAAAACAGATAATTTAAATTGTAATTTAATATAAATGTACAATTGGAAAATTGATATACACAAGTATTTAATGATAGATCACAATATTTTCATTAACGCTTGTGATTGTAACAAGTCTTTGTTTGTCACAAAAGGTTTGTCCTTCGATGCTCAGGTAAATTAAGTTAAAATTGTAAAATAAAATGTGTCTTTTTATATTTATAAAAAGGATATCAATGAAATGTTTCCAATTTGATTGACTAGACCCATAATAAGGACTCCAATTGTAATACAAATCAATTGTTTAACCGATTCTTTTGGATTATCCTCTTTCATTATGTCAGGTAATATGTTGCTCATAGCAATGTAAAGGAAGCATCCAGCTGAATAAGGTAATATCCATTGAGTGCGCTGTCCAACTTCACTGGCATTTGTTTCTGCTAACAGAGCAACCAAAGCACCCAACATAGCTACAGCAGCGGTAATTATTTGAGCTTGAATAGCCTTCCATCTCGAAAATCCAGAGTTCATTAGAATGGCGAAATCACCAAATTCATGGGGCACTTCATGTATTAAGATTGCTATTGTGGTTAAAATTCCAATCTGTTATGAAACCGGAGTTAAAATAAGATAAATTATCAATAATAAATCAGAAAACAATAAATTTGTAATTTATGTCAATCAATTATCTAATTTTCGCACAATCTATACCTTTTGTTTTGAATAAATCACAAGTGCGAAAACAATTAGAGATAATCTAGTAATCAGACAAAAAATGTCTCATTTGTAGCTAAAATGCTCTAAATAATCCAGAATAGGATAAAGAGGACATAAATGGCGTACTGGACGCATGGAAAAAGTTAATCAAACAAAACATGGTTTTGTGATGAAAAATCATTATCATTATTATTATGTACCTGTAAGCCAGCCGAGAAACTTGCTGCAATAGCTAATCCATGAGTAAAATTATCAACACCATTGGCGAAAACACTTAAATATCCAGTCACTGAGACGCTCGATGAAGCTTGTGGAGCGATATTCTCCTTCTTCTTCTCATTAACGAAACATTTATCCTTATCTTTATTCTTGGAAGAATTGGTAAACACCTGAGAAGTTGATTTTTGAACAATTTTTTCACTTTTGTCGTCATTCTATGGATTAGTAAAGGAAAATCAAATGAATAAAAGAAAAACACACTTGGTGAAGTTTAGAAAATACCTCAGATTCTGTAGAAGTCAAGACAAATATCATTTCAATGGCAAGAAAAGTTGATATACCAGAGACTACCCACAGGCCAAGGGTTGTATGGGTTTCGATGGATGAACCTGCTTTATGAACATAAGTCCAAGCTTCTGGAAGCAAATGAAGGAAAACATCGCCAAGTAAACCACCAACTGAAAAGCTCAACATCAACCGCAATTTCCCATTTGATCCTGCTCATTAATTGGGAGAGTTTGAAGGAAATAATTAATAATACCATTGACAATTATGTACATTTAGTTATGGTTGTAATGATTTAGAGAATAAAGACATTAAACTGTTTCGTGATTAGTTTCTGCATGTTCAATTATTGATACAATTATCAACCCATTGAATGGGTCATAATTAGATACATGGTATACAATAAAAAGTGAAAATTATTAACGTTCTCCTAAATATTGAAGAGGATAGATATTAATGACACCGCATTAAACAACTTTAATTAGATTAACATTCCTTACTTTCTACCGCACTTGAGTTGAACAGTGATAATCAACTTGAAAAGCTTGATAATGTTGAATAAGTTGAAAATGATTGAATACGAGCGCACAAAAAGTAGCAATGAACAAGTTATGAAAGAAATCAACTTGATTAACCAATTAGTCAATTTCATCTTTACTCATAGTGAATTGTAAGGAAATTGTCTGAGAACAATTAAACTAGCAGTTAACAAGCTAATCAAATAAACTGATTTTCATGAAAATTGTTTAAATGTAAAAACAGACAGCAAAAAAAAACAAGAGAACCTCAAAAAGCAACTAAAAATAGAAGCAACCAGGAAAGGGATTTTTTTGCAAATCAGTTTAAATGTAGATTGTTATTAAATAAGTTGAGTTAATTTATGAAAATAATAGCCTACCTTGATTACCATGAGGTATGTGAGAAATGAAAAATATGGGAATCACTCCGACCAGACCAACTGTTGCTGCAGCAGACAGTGATAGCCACCATATCGTATTAACCGAGGAAGGATCCAGAGTTGAAGTGGAAACATTTTCCAAACTGATGTTCATAGTCAACAGATAGAGGAACAAATTGACGATAAACTTGATCTCTCTCTTTGTGCTCCTTAGTATCAATTTTATCTTGCCCGTTAACAAACGTGAACAAGTCAGTAAATTGAAAAAAAAGAGATGGAAAGAAGAGAGAAATCAAAAGTAGTTCATAATCAAACAACTCTGATTACAAGATAGACCTTGAATGTTCGGTAAAGCTCTGTTGATGTACTAGATGTATTGGATGATGCTGATCATCCTCATGATTAGAATAACAATCACATTGGTGACAATGATGAAACATCGTTGAAGTTGAATTATACTGAAAAACTCGGTAAAATAATTGTATCATCAGAGATGATTTGAGGAAAAATTTATTCACAACAAGAAATTAATTTGGCAAGTTGGAAGCAAACCCAAAATGAAATAATCTCTTAAATAAATAACTTGAAGCAACAGTTACTACTCCATCTAACGGTTAGAATGGTTGATTTATTGAGGAATTGGTGATTCCATGATACCAATAATCTAATTAGAGCTGATTAAACACTAAATTTTAAGCAAACTTGAATTTAATATGCAAAAATATTCGTGCCAAGATTATTTTTTATTCGCGCTTTCTTACTATTTCTGATAAGGTCAAAACATTTATACATTTGTATATCTTGCGATTAAATTAGTCAAACAATTTTTGCATTGAGCGATTTGCGGTTTGCAGATGTGCGTTACGAGAGTGTTCATTATTAAATGATGTCAATGAATTACGTTGACTTGGCTCAGCGAAACAATGGAATCGAACCTCGAATTGTTAACATTGAAACTTGTGTGGCTTCACCCTTTGTCAATGATCAGACTGGCAAATCATTTCAACACGCAGTCGATGAGACACATTCCTGTAACCAAATGGACGGTCGATTCAAGTATTTATTTGTTACAATCAGAATCTATTACGATGAACCGGGAATGGAAACGGGAGACTTTCAAATAACTCGATTACCATGAGACTTTGCTTTCCATTTCAATTTCATCTGAAACAACCTCAATGATTAAGCAAAACTTTAGTGAGCTTTCATTACTCCAGTTGCCACTGCAATTCATTTTCATCGACCTTTTCGAACTCATTCACATTAATTTTTGAGTGTTTTTCCTCTCGAACTTTTGGATATATTTGAACATTTCCTGTGGAGCTATGTTTATCATGATTTGCATGAGATTGAGAATCTTGCTCGATTTAAACTCTCGACAGTTCAGACTCTTACTCTTCCTTATTTCTTATGATGATGGCTTTGAGCTTGAATGACTTTTTACCCTTTGTTTGCTCTATTTTACATGGTTGTACCTTGAAAGATTCATAATAATGTTAATAAATAAAATTGAAATAAAAATGATGAAACGATGTTTGCTAATTTGTATGTTGAATCGAGGAATGAAATGCTTTCAGTTCGAGTTGAGATCAAATGAAGTATGTTAGCATAGAAATTTTTAGTTGTCTTGTTGATGTTGAACGAAAAAACGGTAAAGAGCAAATAAATAGAAGTAGACTAATCATTTCGAATAAAATGCTACCGATGGCACGATCTGACAAGTTACTCAACTTACAAGCAGTTAGAAGTTGTTAGAAGCTCGATTTTCTAGAATACGAAACTTACAAACAAGAATATTCCTCTCAACTTTCATACTTTACGAAATACTTTACGATTAAATGCACCTTAATAAGATTTATACTAGTACAGTACCAAAGACTTCACGAAATTATCCTTCCGTACATGTGAATATTCTTGCACATAACACAAGACGGATAAGAATTAATAACCATTTGATCCATACTTACCATCAGGAATAAAAAATTTACCTAGAAACATTAGCGATTGTTATTATGGTCAATATGAATATTTTCAACTGAAATGAAGATTATAAATGCTGAAATTCGTGAAGTTATTTAGCTTTAAAGGTTTCGATTTACAATTTGGAAGCCTCAGTTTTGAAAATAATAAAATACGAACAAAGTATCAATCAATCTAATTTAGTTTTATGTAACATAACTAAACATTAAACCATTTAAAGAAAACATTTGCACTTTGCAAACGATTGTAAGCATCTTTTTAAATCTGCAAATGAAGTGCTGCAAATACTCGAATATTATAGTAGTAAGTTAAGAATTAGTGCTTAGTTGTAGAGAAATAAATACTGAGTTCATTAGTACTCTTAAAAAGTTTCTGTGATGAGGATTTTTCGAGATATTCGACTCCAAAGTTTAAACTTCGATCGACATTTGCTCAACTATGGAACTAAATCTTTGCATGAGACTTATTTTGCCAGATGCAGCTTTTGATGCTTAACCAGAAAATGTACTCATTATGAGGAATAAAGTTTTCTAATCAAAATAAAACGGATATGTTCGATTTTTGATTAAACTGGCCTCATTCTACGAGCGATGAAGTTAAAGAGGTGAAACTTATTTTTGGCTCATAGAAATTGAATGTGAACATCAAGCACTGAATACTTTTTTCATATTGTCAATAGTTCGCTAGATTTGACCCATTAACCCAAAAACTTCGAGTCTTGATATTTTGCGTCTGGCAGTACCTACAATCAATATTGTTAGACCAAACATTACATTTTATTCTGGACTATAACGTGTAAACATTTGAGATCATTGAAGATGATACAAGACAAGTTATAGCAGCGAATTGTTTATGTTACCAGATTTGATACTTGGTTAACAAAAAAACTGGTTACTTATGAAGCGTTGAAACAATATTCATTATTAAATGAGATAGCTCACATTTCATTGGTATTGTTTTATCTTATGTTATAGCACATACTAATATCTAATGTTTGGTCAAAGAATGACGATCGTATGTACTGCTAAACTCGATATATTTAAGCTCGAAGTTTTTGGGTTAATGGTCAAAATACAGCGAACTATCGATGAGATGAAAAAAGTATTCAGTGCTTGATGTTCACATTCAATTTCTATGAGCCACAAATAAGTTTCACCTCTTTAACTTCATCGCTCGTAGAATGAGGCCAGTTTAATCAAAAATCGAACATATCCGTTTTATTTTGATTAGAAAACTTTATTCCTCATAATGAGTACATTTTCTGGTTAAGCATCAAAAGCTGCATCTGGCAAAATAAGTCTCATGCAAAGATTTAGTTCCATAGTTGAACAAATGTCGATCGAAGTTTAAACTTTGGAGTCGAATATCTCGAAAAATCCTCATCACAGAAACTTTTTAAGAGTACTAATGAACTCAGTATTTATTTCTCTACAACTAAGCACTAATTCTTAACTTTCTACTATAATATTCGAGTATTTGCAGCACTTCATTTGCAGATTTAAAAAGATGCTTACAATCGTTTGCAAAGTGCAAATGTTTTCTTTAAATGGTTTAATGTTTAGTTATGTTACATAAAGCTAGCTCAGACTGTTGCAGATTAATCGCGGACTTACTTTATTACTGGTCAAACTTTGACTATTGACTATCTCTGACTATTTCTTAGACTCAGACTTAAATTGGTTAACTTTTTTCATACTTTACTATTCTAATTTAAGCATCGTAGCTGTTTGGGATTTTGCATTATCTTGGAACCAATGCAAAGCAATTATAGCCTTTAGTCGGCAATTGCTATCGAATATTAAAGCATTTTAAGAAAACAAATTGTGTGCAATTGTATTGAATCTTATTTATTTGTTACATAAACTCATTTAATTGTTACACTAATTGATAGAACAAGAAAATTAGTTCTTAAAACTTGTAATTTAGGTTAGATTCATTTGATTTTAGGTTTTACAGGTTTTAACCAGAAGTCAAGATTTAAACAATAAATAATATTGAAACAAAAGACATATTGTAATTCATTTCTTGAATGATTTGAGCTGCAATTTTAAGGCATTGTGATTAACTGCATTGGAAATCGGAAGTCCAGGAAAGCCAACTTGAATAATGATATACAGTAAAAAGATTTGCAGTTAAACATTGAAACAATCAATTCTTCACATCTCGCATTAGTTTAAACTTCGTCTCAGATTATATTCATCATTTCACAGCAAACACTTTGATCCCAAGTTTATCCAGTTTATAATTATGACCAGAAAAATCCCAAAAATTGATTAACATTTAAATTGTAAATTTTGTGCTTTGCAATGTTTCCTATGCAAACAAAAAGACGAATAAAACAAAATTAGCTTTTCTTGTTGAAACAAAGGAACCTAAAACATCGGTTTTCAATTAACCACAAAATGCTTTCAAGATATTAAGGATTAATTTTAATTATGCTTGAATAAACTAATACATAATTATGCATTAACAGTATAATAGTTGGAAATGCTTATTCGGCTAACATTGTATCATTTCTGCTCTCAACTGATCAACTCAGTTTGCAATTTGACTTGCTTATGAGTTGACTAATGCATAAGCTAAGTTAATTATATTAATTACATTAATTTATGCTAAAATTATGCATTCAATTCGAAATAATTAGCCTGATGTTTGAGCTAAATCCTAAGAAAGGTTTATTGAAAAGATTTACACTAAAAATGTTATATTAGTCTCCTTTCATGACAAATATTGAGCTATTGTATTATAAAATCCAAAGTTACCTTTTATTGTTTCTCGATGTTGACTATCAATTCACTTGGTTTTATTTTTTGCTGCCATTCCCATGTCACACCATGTTTTATAGTCAATCAGCCGATTATTCCCAATCGGAGGAAGCTTCAATGCTTCAGAATCCATTTGCTGATTGTTGTTGCTGTTTGGTTCACATTTGACTGGTCCTCTTGATAAACTGTTGGGTGAAGACTTATTTGAAGATTTATTTGATGATCTTTGCTGTCCGTTGGTTTGACCAGTCTCATGGTTGTCACCATTAAACCAAGACATTGTTTCTTGTTCCCAGATCTCTTCATAATAATCTGTTGGTCGATTGATCGACTTGAGATTTTCAATTTTCCGTCTCAAAGCAGATTCAAAGTTAACATTTGTATTGTTGAAGTTATTTAAATTGTCATTGACCAAGGGCTCCGAGTCACGGTAAATATTGCCTTCATTGATACAATGACGTCTTGACAGTGAACATTGTTGCTGTTTATGGGAAGATGAAAGGGATTCAGTCGAATTCGGATTGTCTTGTTCGTTTTGATCATAACTTTGACAAAGATGATGCTGAGAATTGTGATGATTTATACGTTGCTCAGATGTTACATAAGTAACATCCGAATCAATTGATATTGAATCAAGTGACTTAGCTTTTGACATTTTTGGACGGATTGAAGTCCATCTTTCTAAATCTTTAGAGTAAATTGAATTGAATTGAGTCAAATAATTGGTCAACATTGAAACAATTTCACTGCGAGACTCTTCCTTTGCTATTTCCAAAGCATTTTTACCATAATTGTTTCGCTGTCTCAACAGGTTAGGGTCAAGTTCACGCTTAATGAAATGATCAATATAACACTCAACCACACTTAACTGTCCACCTTTGGCTCCATACATTAACCCAGTATTTCCCTCTTTATCTTGTATCGTAATATCAGTCTCATCCTAAAAACGACAAAATATCAAACAATTGGACTTAGATACTGATACACAAATGAAACCATTTTGACCTCTTTTTATTGTTTATATTTTAGTTAAATTGCAATGTATTTTCAATATTCAAAGTGAATTGACTAAATCAAGGCTGTAATGTTAATCAATAAGAAACAAATCAGTGTAAATGGGTTTTAGAAAATTAAAAACCGATTCAACTGGATTTTACAATATTTTTTGGGAATTGAAATGCAGAAGGTTTTACCAAGCATAAAACGACTTTTCAATATTATCCATTGTTTTCAACTATTGATTTTAAATTTATTGATCAACTTGATTTAATTTCTTCTCTCACTCCCAATCATTTAGCAAACTAAACTATCTACAAATAAGTGTATTACATTTCAAGACTAAACTAATATTTCTAAGTTATAACTGCGCAAAGTTTACTGACTCTGAATTTTCTGGTCATTTTGAACCCAATCTCATTCATTAACCAAATTAACCTTTTATAAATGATTTGTCCAATGTTTATTAATATTCTAGTTACATCTAATTAATTTACAAATGATAAAACTCGAAATGAGGGCAATAATCTACTTCTCTATGAGTATCTCTATACATTAGATATTTAAATTGCTCACTGGACAAGTTTCATGATCAGTTGACCGTGCACAATAAACTTGGGCTTGACCCTTTAACCAACATTGATATTTAGGTTATAAAACTGTCCGTATTTCCATGACCAAGGGTGAAATTTGTGTCATTCAATCCAATGGTAAGGTTAAGATTAACATGTTATAATGTCAATGAAAACCAATTTCATTTAGTGCTTAATTTAGGTTAAAGGGAAGCTTCCCCAATACATTTACTACTTTTGGTTATTTCAAAGGTTAATATTGCTTTACGAAAACAATTTCCGAGATTGAAGTCAAAATGGTTGTAAATTCAACAGAAATTAAATTATAAATTGTTTGAAGATGTTTTACTTACGTGAGAAAGCAAGGATTGAACTAGATCATCTTGACCTTTGATGGTTGCATGAATTAACGCTGTTTGACCGCGAGAGTCCTGAAGATTAGGATTTGCTCCAAAATCAAGTAGCAATTTAGCAAATTTCGCTCGCATTTTCTTGTGCTCTTTACGATTCAAGGATTTAACCAGATGAATTAATGGAGTCTCGCCTAACTCATTCCGTCCATTTACATCTTGACCACTTTGAATTAGCAGAAGACATTGTCTAAGGGAAAGAGAAGAGCAATTGGGTAAACATCATTTAAATATTTAGTAAATTTTAGGCAAAATGTTTTAAATTGAAAAACGATTTGTTACAACTCCGATCCTTGATTTTGTCTAGAGTGCGTATTAATATTTTATATTTTAATGTAATATTGAACATGTAATATTGCGGTCAAAAAACGGTTGACATTGAATTTTAGACTGTTATTCAAGTTTTAGGATGACATGAAATATTAAAAATCGATTGGAAGGATTTTAAATTATTTTATTTTTTTGATTCTCTTGCGTTAAATTAATATATTTAAAATGGCAATTTAGTGTATAAGTTACAAGGGTAAAATTTTTGTATAAAACTGATCGATTCGATGAAACTGAAGGAAATCCTTTCTCAATTCTGTTAATGATTGTTTCTCATTCAAATCTATAATTTTGTTGACATCAACTTTACCCGATTCACAATAATTCATTACAAGATTTATTGATTTCAAGTATAATGTCTTTGTTTAATTGTTGTTGATGTTTTCATCTTTCAATTTCAAGGTTGATAAAATGTGCTGGTTAACAAAAGCAATGTCCAATCTATAGCAAACAGGGAATCAACTGAGTAAATAAAAAGGCAAAATTCAAATGAAATGCTCATATAGCGTAAAGATTTATCGATTCAAATTGCCTTTCATGGTATCAATAGATTCATTAAACGTATCGTTATTTGTCATTAAACTTGACATGAAAAAGTAAAAAATATTTTCTTTCTCGCTTATTCTCGTTATTGGCGATTCAATAATCAATAACAATTAAATAAGAAATATTAATTCAATTACAAACCTGTATCTTTGATTACGGATTGAATCAAATAAAGCAGTGTTGTTTGAAGCATCAATTGAGTTTAATTTGTTGGACAGTTTGCCTTTAACAGTTGCAGTTCCATTGCCATAATAAGAATTGTTTTTGGCTACTTTCTGGTTAATTGTGATAAACTCTGAAGGATAAGCCAAGCTGGTCCATTGTCCAGTTGAATTTAAACTATCCGTGATTGAGACCATGATTTTCAATGTAACCAAATCAAGAAGTTGGAGTTAGAAAATGAAAAACAATTAGTTGATCACAATTAAAGAAGAGTTGAGCAAAGATTTACACTTAAACTTATCAATGATGAATTTCTGGGTTAAAAATTTTGATGCTCACGGTTGATAAACAATCAATTTGAATGTTCAGTAAGATGAAATGATAATAGTGTTGCTTATAAGTTGAAATGTTATTGAATTGACGATAAACCTCATGTTTTTTTCCAGTCAATACTTTCACCTTGATATTGAGTCAACTCTGCGCAAATGTTACGAAGTAATTATCATATTTGAATCTAGTTTAATCACCATTAGTATTCATTAATGTCCATTGTTTTTGGTGATTAACTAGACTTACCCTTAGTCTTGTCATCTTTGGCTATTTCAAAAATAATCAGAGCGTTTCAAATGGCCTTATAAGCTTATTTTTGTTATACTTTGAATTCATTTTTACTCTTTTTAGGTTTTCTTCAAATTATTAATATTCAACTCCACAGGAAATTTTTTTCTGAATTTTAAGAAAATCATAAATTCAATAAATAATGTTTGGATTTGAAAAGAGGGATGAATCAAATGCTAGTCATATGAAATGAGCAATTTCATTATTATTGAAACACATCTATTGATTTACTTGTCTTGAATGATGATGTGTTTTATTAGTTAAACTTGACCTCTTTTGTGTGTATATTGATTGAATTGTGATGTATCTGAAGTGTTCAAATGTTCATTAACCATCGATAAGATCAAGGTTAAGATTGATTATCAATATTAAAATATTAATCTTAAATGCGACTCAGCTATAAATTATAAATATTAACATAATAAAATGTCATCTTTTTCAATGTAGGCAATATCATAATTTACCTCATAATTGCATGTTTTTTTGCCAATTTCATTTTGACATTGTCTGAATTGTGTGCAACTCTTATTGACTAATTATCATATTTGCGATGAGTTTATTCAATTAATTAACATTCATTTTTGTCAATTATTTTACTTATAAACAAAACTTTACTCCTAGTCTCTTGCCATCTCTGTCTATTACAAATTACATTTCAATCAGAGCATTTCAAATGACCTCAAAAGTATTGTTGAAAGCTGTAATTGAAGTTGTAGTTATTGTGTGAAATTTCATGTCATTCAATAATTTCTTGGGAGTTGATGATAGAGTTATTGTATGTTTGAACCGAAATACAATATTAACTTTGTGCCTGTGAATGACTTAGCTTATTTGTAAGAATTATACCGATTTTAGAATAAATATTTTTAATGATAAATAGACTGCTTAAATTTTCTTTTTTTACTAGAATATAATGTAAAATAGCAATATTTAAAATTTAATTGCTTATAACATTGCTAGTTCACTAGCGCAGTAATTGAATATTAATATAAAAATAAATATACAAAAAGTACAATTGAAATATCATTTGTTATGAAATGAAGATTTAAAATAAACATATGATTTTTCTGTGATGGGTTTAAATTGTGTTTGATGGACGCTTCTCTTTGTTCTTGTATAACTAGACTGTTACTCAGCTGCTTCTGGTTCTTCATTGACAGCGATATCTTCGTCATTCTTAGCAGCTTCAACATCTTCGATTTCCTCTTCACCATCCTCTTTTTCAATTTCAGCTTCGTCAACTCCTTTGTTTTTAGCCTGTTTCAATTTACTTTCAAATTCATCCAAAATTTGTTTGGTTTCATTTTTAAGACCAGTTGTTTTTCTGGTATTGGCAACAATAAGCATGAACAGTTCATAAACACTTGCAACAGAAACTTTGTCTGCAAAACATGAGAAATTTTCAAATAACTTCGTGATTGATTTATCGGAATATTTAAGTAAACTTAAACAGAATGCTAGATCAACCCATTGTCTTTCATCCCTGTAAAATAAGAGAAAAATAAAAGTTAATTTTTTTTGATAAGATAAAAGTTGATTAATTGTGTTTAGTCAATACTTACAATGTATTTTTAAATCTTTGACACATTTTTTCTAAAAGTCCAATAGTATGGCGTTCTTTGTCGATTAACTCAAAGAGGAAGCGCATTATAGTTCTGAAATCATTCTCTTCTATGCCAACTTTAGCATCAGATAAATTACTGATAATATCAGGTAAAACATTATAAACAGCGTTAAGTTTTTTGCTCAATTGAGTGAAAAATAGTTTTGCGAAAGATGAGATACTATCCTCTTTATCAACCATTAATTTGGCAATTTCACTGATTTGATCTTGAACTTTGATCATATCAGAAAGTATCAAACGGGATATCACTTTGAGTGCGTTGGTTCGAACCAGAATACATTCATCTCTTAGAGACTGGTATAAATGGGAAGTCCATGGTTCCAATAGATTAGGAAATCTAACACACAGATCACCAACAGCAATGATGGTGTTTGACCGAATAATTGGATCTTCGGCTTTCTTAAGAATGGTAACCAATAAACGTAAATTATCTTTACAAAATTTTTCACTGATGGTCATAAATTTAGCCAAAGTCAAACTTGCTGCTGTCTTTAATTGTTGATTGGGATAATTTTGTGGGTCACTGGCAACTTTGATAACGAGTTTAGCCAAACGAACGAGTAAATTTTCGAATCTATCATTTGGATCAACAATCTCTGAGTTACAGAGTGAAGCTATAAATTCAGCCTCAGCGTCTTCTGCTGAAACAACCCCAGTTAGTCCCATTTCTTCTTCCTCTTCTTTTCCAGCGCCCATACTTTTTCTCCCAGACTTTCTTCTCATTGAAATAGTAGTTTGCGATAAGCTTTTCCTATTTTCTCGTTCTTCTTTGATGGCATTTCGCGTTTTTAGTTCAGTAAAAACATTCACCTCTAGATGAATTAACAAATTCATGGCAATGGAGCCGATACAAGAGATAAATCTTGCTAAAAGTTTCGGTGAGATCATGATTGGGGCCGTTGAAGAAGTACTTAAATTAGTTGAGGATACTTTAGAAGAATGTTGGCTGGAAGGTGATTCTTTATCGCTCAAGTTCTTACCATCCTCTGAGGCTATTGAGCTATTAGATGATTTCGATTGATTAAGTTCCATCAAACATCTGATCATGCCGTATAGAATATCTTCAGCAATCATATCAGGATGTTCAGCTAGATTGAAAACAACTTTTAAGGCCTCTTCGCACATTGGAAACCATCCCTCAAGTTCGATAAGAGGAAAGGTTTCAACAACAACTCTAGAAATATTTTCAAACACAGAATGATTTTTGAGAAGTCGATATGGAAGTTCAGTTGTGACAATTCGTCCTTGATTCGTCATAGCTTTGGAAAGAGCTGTACAAGTGTAACGGGCAAGTTTCAAATCTGTCAGGGCTCGATCACCAAGTCCAACTGAAACAAGAATATCAAGATTTTTTCTGATTAATTGAGGATTAGAAGAAGCCAACATGGAGATCAATTGAACACAAATACGACTCTCTTCCTCGGTAGTTTGAGCTGAACGAAGCGCAAATTTGTCCCAAAGTAACTGCATTACGTGTTTATCGAGATCATTTGAGTTATGAATTTCACGAAGTAATTCTTGTAGGGAAATAATTTCATCTAAATTAGATCCTTTAACTAAATCAATTAGTTTCTTCACAACAGATCTGGCTTTCTCTAATCCTGTCTTATTAGAGTTTTCAGGAGCATTAAATAAAATTCTTTTGTAAGCATCAATTACTTCTTTTTTTGTGCCATCAGATGAAAATATCAAAATAATCATCTTCCTGAGGCCAACTTCAGCCTCTTCCTTGATACCAAATTCATAGGCAGTGACCAAAAAGTTGATAGCTTCTTGAACATCTTGAATATTTTTGGAGTAGAGAAGAGTACAAACCAATGGGACAGATGACTTCAAATAACGTGTTACTTTCATAATGTCTTCAAGATAGCGGATAAGATTCTTCTGCTTTTCAATCAATGAAAGAATTTTCTCAAGAGACTCTTCTTGAGAGCTTGCAGATTGAGTAGTATTCGGATCAGCTTGGCTTCCTCCTTTGATTACTTTGCTAATTTCACCTCTCATACTCTCCTCACTTGTAAAGTCTGTCTTATTATTATACGTTTCCATAAAAACGTTTTTGCAGAACAACACAATCTTTTGAGTAACATTTTCATCATTAGATGGAACATCTTCACTTTCTTGGGTAGAACTTTCATCGAGAGCTTCGCCATCGGCTTCGTTTTCTTTGTCCTCTTCACTTTTCTTTTCATTTTCAGAGTCACTCTCGTTATCATCAACTCCCTTTTCCTGAGATTTCTTTGATTGATCCTTATTTTGAAAAATATCTTTATCAGGGAAGTTTGCTTTGATAAGTCCATAAAGCTTTATAACGTTAAGAAAATTACGTTCATCTAACTCCGTTTTAACCGAATCGATTAAATCTTCAAAGTTTTCCAAATCCTGTTCTTCATCATTTTCATCGTTTTCAATTATTTCTTCGACAGCTTGACAAGAATTCAGCAAAAACTCGAGCAATTCTGTTTCAATAGAGTGCCAATCATCCAATGGGTCAGATTGATTTAGTTTTTCTCCTTTATTTTCTAATTGTTCTTTCAAAGTCAATAACTCTTTGAGCCGATTTTGGGCTTTATCGTGGGCATCAACTATAACTTTTAAGTCAAGTTGGATGGCAAAGATATCAGAGCTAAGGAAATAAGTGAGAAATTGGACTGCATATTTCCTAACATAGGTTGTTTTATCTTGAAGACGACCGACCACAGTTTCCATCAGTGAGTCAAGTTTTGCTAGTGGAATCTTACGTTCTTGACAAAGCTTGGACCAAACTTGCAAAGCTCTACCTCGAGTATATGAAGAAATATCAAGCAAATGAAGTTCCAATTTATTCAAAAGTTCATCTCGCAGATGTTTCTCCCGTGAAGTCATCTTGTCTTGACTTAGATTTTCCGATATAATCGTCCCAATGATTGAAAGAGTAGCATTTCTCATCATGTAAGAGTCTTGTTCAAGAAATGGTAGCAGATTAGCGATAGAATTCATCATTTCTTTTGGACATTTTTCGGCAACTTCACTGAGGAATGAGGAAATAGCTTTTGGGCCACTGGAGTCTCTTGAAAGTTCTTTTATATCGATCCTCTCAATTTCACGAATGATTTCACTAATCAATAAACTCTGGTTGTGATTTTTTACGACAGATGAAACCAACTGAGCCAAAATTGAGACAAGATTTTCTCGATGCTGAAGAAGTTGAATTATTTTTAAGCAAAAACCTGTTAAAGAAAAAAGTTAATTTTAGAATTTTAAGGTTGTAAATAAAATGATTATAAAATGAAATGCAATAATAACAGTAGTAAAAAAATTACCTAAACTTCCAGAGTATTTTTCAATTGTGTATCCAATTATGTGGAAGACGCTATCCATCAAAGGTTTATTACGATGAAGATGCTGATTTTCAACTAATCTCCAGCAACATGATGAGATACATCTAATTAAATCTTCCTCAACAACAGCAGGTTGGAAGAGCAATTGCAAAGGCATCAAAATCAACTTGTAGATTACATTGATAGATCTCTCTCGTTCCCGTTCATAATTGTTGATGACAGGTTCAGTTTTCTTTTTAGCTGACATACGTACGTCAGTGTGTTCATTTTGTTGCCATTTGTTGGAAAGCGGAGAGCCTTCTATTATTTCAATTAAGGAGCCAACAGAAAAAATGAGCATTTTGAGTAGGTTACAATGGCGAAGTTTTTCCTCTAGATCAGTAAGAACGGTAGAACGAGACTTCTGGAATTCATGTGTCAAATCATCTTCGAATTTGACTAGAATATTCACCAGCGTTTTAAGTAAAATATTTTTCTCTTTGGAATTAAGCGTTTTGAAATTCCTTGAAATAAGTATAAGATGACAGATTAGAAATATGGCCAAATGAGATGAAGCAAAAAATTACTTACTTGATGCCACTGTAAATATAATCAAAATCCTTTAAAATGAAAGTTGGCCCTTCTAGCTTGAATTTGGCATTGAATCCTGTTCACAAATATAAAAAAAGTTAAAAAAACAACGATTCAAGGAACATTGTAACTGTTAACAAAAAGATAAACTTACCATCCAGATAATCATTTATTTCACGAATAGAATATTGCTGTGAAACAATGTAGCTACGTGCATCAGAGACGGCAAGTAGGTCCTCTAATTTATTAGGAATAGAAAATTTAATCATTTTAACATTAGATTGTGATAATTAAAATAAAATAAAATCAAAACAATTTTAGTCACATTAAAAAAGGTTAACCGCCAAATCCTTTTTTCTGTTTTGGATTTCAAATCTGTAGATCGATTAGATCGATTAGATCGATATAAATCGACTTCATTTTGAAAATTTTCTCGTAAAAATCTGAGGTTCAGTTTTGTTTGAATTAATGCTTTGATTATTTTATTAATATTTATTACAACAATTAATATTCAATAATCAGTTGTCTAATGGAGCAGTTCCGGAGCATTTAAGGCTAAGCCTGTAATTGTAACTTTTATCAATGCAAGTCTGAGAAAAGGTCTTAGAAAATTCGCGCCAACTTCAAAATACTTTAACTTCATTCAGGCACAATCAATATTATATGATCTTCTTCATGAAGTTAATTTTTCCCAAGCTCAGGGATACCCACTTGAATCGATTATTAGAAGTTTTGTCAATCCACTGTTTACTGATTCATAAATTTTACTTGAAAGGTTCTATGAGAGGTCTCCTGTAGGTCTTAACAGTTCGTAAATTGTTATCATGGGTTGACATTCTCTAGCAAGATTGGTCTGGCTTGATTATCATAAACAAAAGATCTAGTCGCTTCTTAATTAAATTATAGTAGATAAATTTATTGCATTTCATTCCAAAATTATATTTAAGGAAGTTGTGACAAAAGTATTGTAAAGGAAAATTTAAATTTATGAAAGTAAAAAATTATTTACTTTAGAATAGTTCATTCGGAAGTATCTTAAAAAATGTATTAAAGTTAATTAAGCATTGTTTTTTGAATAATGTGACCAGAGTTTATCAATGCACAAGCGCGAAATCATAATTTGATGGTGGATCAGGAATTTTCGGTGGTACTTCTGGAATGGTTACACCCTCAGTGTCAAGTAAACGTAATTTGATTTCCATTGAGAGTAAAGTCTCTAGATCATTTTGTGCTTCTTTGCTTATCATTTCATTGCCAAGAAGAGCATTTATTCCATCAGTCCAATAATCAAAAACTTTCTCACTGGGCGCGACAAAATTTAAGGGTTCTCCTTGGAATGATTCAGAAGTAAGTGAAAAAGCTAACGCGAATGTAGATTTTTTACTACTTTTGGCATCCTTCATATGGGCACACTCTTTTCCAATGAGCATCTCTTTGATGTCGTTGATTGCAAGTTTATGAGGTAATTCATCGATTGATGGAATCTTATTTTCATCACAGTCACCGTAATACAAGACTTTGAATTTATTTGACAAACGACAGTACCAAAACTTGTCTTTGATCCTTTGACCTGAAAGAATCAGAGAAAAAAGATTAATTATTAAAACCAAATTCAGATGACTTATGGATGCTTACCTTTGTTGGAATACTTCACAAATTGTGTGCCTTCGGTTAAATATTGTAATCTTTGTTGTTTTATAAGCTCAACTATTTCTGGTTTCAATTTTTCCCGCAATTCTAATATAGCTTGAGCCTTATTTTCCCACTCTTCTCTGCTACTTCTTTCTTTCTGCCACAAATTCATTATTGTTGAATAGGTTAATGACGAGGTTTTGGCTTCAAATTTTGCGAATGAGCTGATTGCTTCTTGATCAGAAAGTGCTCTGAGTAATTGCTGTCTCAATACAGAAAAAACTTTAGCAAAATCTTCACTTGTTGCTTTCATCTCTTTCCAAGTTTTGTTTAGCAATGGAACACAAATACAGAAAAATTCTTCAACTGGATGATCAGCGTTGAAAAACATTGGATAAAACAATTTTCCTTCGTCACTAGGTGCTTCGCCAATTTTGAACAGTTCTGCAATCAGCTTAGTTACTTGAATTGCTGATTTAGCGAAAGGGCATTCGTGCTCACGATCCGATCTCATACAATTTTCCAATACAACATTACGGTATTTTTCAGTGTGATTCCTAGCAAAATAAGACATCAGGTCAAGGGCTAATATTCCAGGTGGTGTTTCATTGAAATCTTCGATTGGATTTTTATAATTTGTGAAACCAAGTCGAATATAATCGTTTTTTGCACTATTGGATTTAAATGTAGATGAAGATATGATACTTCTTGTTCCACTAGACCCACCAGATCCTCCTGAGTTAACACTGCCACTACTACCAACCCCGACTCTTGAGCTTATATCCATATTTAATCCCTGGTCACTTTCAAAAGCCAGCTTCATCAATTCAACCAGTTTTTCTCGAGCTTCACTTTCTAGTATGACACTAGTTGTTGGTTTTGCTTGCATTCTTTCTTCATGCAAATTAATCAACGAAGTTTGCAGTATGTATAATTGATGAGCCATTTCAGATCCAACTTGAACAGATGATGAAGATGATAGCATTGACGATGTTACTCCTGTTCCAGTGCCTGCTGTTGTATTGTTTGATGCTGTTGATATTAATGATGTTCCTCCTAGTCCACCTCCAGATAACGATCCTATAGCAGATGTTGAACCCATTGATGATGATACAATTGTAGAACCATTATCATCAGTTCTAGAGACATTTATAATATTTTCCAAAATTATCTTCCGCATTTGTTTTGAACTTAATGTAGCGGCGATAGCTTTTTTCTTTGATAGGTCTGAACGTAGAAGAAGTGCATTTATCAAAGCAATCGTATTCTGTTGAATCAATGGGTATTCCATATTTTGCTTTACATGTTTCATCAAGTTGGGTAAAGTTACTTCAGCCTCAACAATGGAATTGAATGCACTTCCTGACATCAGTAAATTTTCCAGAATCGCAAGTGAGTTTATTAATATCTTTGGGTCATAAGATTTCTCGGAGTTGACATTGTTTGCGATTACAGCAACAAATTTGGGTTCCAATGAGTCCCAACTGCATAGACCATGATTCATAAGCTCAACAAATGCTTCAAGAGCTAGTCCCAATCCTTCTTCTGGTCTTATTGTTCCATGCTCGATTGCTTTAACAAGATATTCTTTACCTTCTTTAGCAATAAATTCTTCAACAAAAGCAACATCACTGCACAGTTTGACCAGTGAGCTCAAAATGGTCCGCTTTTCATCAGTGCTTGCCTTTTCTATCCTTTCTAATATAGTGGATGCTGTTTTTGAAGCCGATGGCACTAAATTTAAAATAGTGCCATTACGTATTTCACTGCGATTCTTTTCTGTGACATAATTTTCTCGATCAACAAATTGAAGGGAGTAATCTGAGCTTGGACCTTCTATACCCCAGTTGTTGAGAAATTGCTGAATCCAGGCATCTAATGGTCTTATTTGATCAAACTCAATCAATAGAGCGTTCTATTAATCAACAAAATGTGGAATAAAGTATTAAATGGTAATTCAAAATCAATAAAAAACGTCCAATTCATGCGAAATTTGACAAAAGAGAAATGTACCCACCTTATTCTCCATTTTGACAGCAATTTTCACAGAGCTTGGATCTTTAACTGCACCCATCTTGCCTTGTTTTTGATCAACCAGAGTTTTCAATTACTATGACTTTTAACTTTATGATTAAAATAAGAAATCAAAACTGTTGCTGAATGGCGAAAAAATTTAAATTAATAAACAAGAGAAATACATCACACTGTATTTTTGTGTTTGACACTTGGATTATCAGATAAACAGATGATTCACATATGGTAAACAATTTCGGTCAGGGATAAAAGACAAAAAACTGGGCAAAAGGCGAAAAGTGACTGAATTCACGCAATAAACCGTCTTAGGTAGTTTGACATATAAAAGTATTTCGAGTTTGATGAAATGTTGATTTATTATTGTGCATGCAAACTGATTTCATTAAACATTGCTATTCACCTAATCAACATCACTAACAGTTATGCCACTAAGCTCCCAGCTGATCCCAGCTGTTTCAGTGGCTGAGCCCAAACAGACCTTTAAATTTAATATTCAAGATCTCTTTCCGATACGATAGTCAAAGCACTAAGTAAACATTATTTATCATTTAATTAAAAACAACCTAAAAGTGACTTAGATTTGGTATTTTGAGTCTTTTATATCGGACCTTAACGTTATCAAACTCAAACTTGGCAGTCTCCTTACCCTTAATTTTGAATAAATTAAATTCTTAATCATAAATTAGCTTCTTATGTGGTTCTATCTTGATTCGAGTACCTGAGCCAAAATCGACAAATCACTCAAATAAAAAAATTGTAAAGTCTAAAGACGCCATGAAAATGTGTTGTTGACTCTAGGCGATGGTTGCCAGAGCTTTGTCAACTTTGCACTATTGATTACAAAAGTTTTGGTTAACTCATGTATACTTTTCTCGATGATGACCAGTTCCACGAGTAAGTCTAGATTAATTTTATAACTACAGAAATATCAATGAACGATTAGTCAGTGGTCATTAAGTAACAACAGTTACTTCTTTTCTCGATTAAATTCAAAAGCCTTTCATAAAACATTTTCTTTTCCTTCGATAGATGGAGCTATGAAAAAATAGCTTTTTTCTAGTGATATTTTGGATTTTTGTTTACTTACGTGTTATTATTAATCGATGTTTTTTTAATTAATTTCCCTTAATCGCAATCAACGATTAGACTTTCTTCATTGTCTTAAGTAAATTTTAAACAGTCTCTATACGATTAAATCATCTAAACGCGTTTAATTTCATTGTTGTGAGGCGTACAACTTGACTATTGTCAACTTCATTCTCATTCTTTGATGGTCTGTGACACTCCTTCTTGTTAGAGGTTAAACTATCGGACGGTTTACATTTATCTATTGTTTTAATCTAAATCACTTTTACTCAGGAATCGATTAAGAAAAGTATTATTAATCAATCTATCAAATATTATGGGTGATAAGGAGATGAATGAAATATCTCCAAGTTCAACTTCCTCCTCTATTCATGGTGGTTCTACTTCACCTTTATCTTCCTCATCTTTGCTTCCTTCATCATCTCAAAGTATCAAGTTAATTGTTAAAGCTCCTATCCAAACGGTCGAGGACAAGATTGTTGATTGTGATTTGACTTGGACTGTGGCTAAGCTTAAAGCACACATTAGTGAAATATATCCCAACAAGCCTGTAAGTAAACAAGAAGAAATCTGAGTTTGTTTTTATTTTGTTTTCTTTTCATTATTGTATCGTGTATTTTCATTTTCAACTAGTTCAATCCTGTTTTCTTTTCTTAAATCTCTAGTTTCAGTTAATTAGCCAATTAGGAGTAATTAAGTTCATTTGACAACAAAAACAGTCAACTGTTTAACTGCGATCACTTTTTGTCATAATCTAACCTTGACAACTCTTTTCATTATCAAGCTTTTAAAATGCGAAATTTGCCATTCTCCTTATCAGTTTACTGTCGCTTTTCTGTTTATTTGTACTTCAGCTGTAAATTCCAATTGAACTCAAGTGATTGACTACATTTACATTACTGTTATTTTTTTATTGCTGTTTTTATATCATTAAATAATTGATATTGTATAGTAATGTAATTTTACTCTTTTTTTCATCACCATAGTAACACTGATCTCGTATTACCTTTAGTTGTCACTAATCCATAAGTTGCTTAGTTTGTTTAATTTTATCAATATTGTGATCCAAATATCTAGTTATGAAATTAAAGATATGCTCACTCTTTCAGAAATGTTAAACTTATGATGTGGCTTATTTTGACTAGTAGTTTACTTATTGAAGGCCTTTTATATTTATAAGCAGCTATGAATTTGACTTCTGAGTTATAAATCTTATCCTTATTCATTTTAGTCTTCTAATTATAACAATTTCAAATTCTTGCGCATTAATCTTACATCTCTAGTTTTGCTAATTATTTCTCCAATCTTTCCCAATCTCTCAGAGTGTTAATGATCAACGCCTGATATATTCTGGTCACCTTCTAAAGAACGATCAAGTTCTTGGAGATATCTTGAAAGCGCCAAGTGATAATTCAACTTATACAGTCCATTTGGTTTGTAACGTTAAGTCATCTTATTCAACTAAGCAACCACAACAATCACAACAGAAACAAGTAAATTCAGAGCAACCGTCAAGCCAGGAGTCTTCCAATCAAATGAGTGACCAAGCCCAAAATGTCGCCCCTTCTGTTGCTGAAAGTAACACCGAACCCGAATCACCCAATAACACCCAAACCGAATTCAACCAAAATCATCAACATCTATTCTCTCAAGCAACTTTAGCAGGACTATTCTCTGGATATCCTTTTGTCTTGCCTACTAACTACCCTTGGACCAATTTTGTTAACCCAACGGAATCAGGAAGTGATTTTTCCTTACCTTCAACAAATCTTGGAGGTGCTAGTGTATCAATGAGTTTGGATCAGTTAACACAAAATGTTGCCTGGATGTCTAACCTATTGCAGTTTCAAATGTTTCAGCAAATGTATGCCCAGTATTTGGCTCAACACATGAACCAAGCAACATTAACCCTTTCACCACCTCAGTTACCTGATGTTTGTTTACTTGATGGCCAATTACCTACACAAATTACGTCAGCTGCTGTATCAACATCAGCTGCTGTCCCTCAACCGTCTCAACGTAATATCAACAATGCTAATAATAATAATAACAATAATATAGCTGATGCCGCTCCAGTTCAAGAGCCGATTGTAAGAGCTCGTCTCGAACCCGCTGCGCCTGTACCCGGGGTCAGATTAAATCCAGCTCCTGCAGTAGCTCCTGTTGACGAGGAAGAGGACATTGTTCAACGTGATTGGATTGATTGGCTTAGTTTGATAACTCGAGCTGTTGCTTTGGCCAGTTTTATCTACCTTTATGCATCATTTGGTCGTTTTATGCTGGTCACTGTTTTATACTTCTTATATCGATTCATAACAAGCGCAGTTGAGGCCTATAATGCTTTCCTAACCATTGGAGCTCCTAGGCAGCCTGTGCCAGGTGATCAGCTAAATAATCATGGAGCGAATAATGATGCTGATAATCATAATAATAATAACAATAATAATAACAATAATATTGATAATAATAATATAATCCCCAACGATGATCAAAATCATTTACAACAAGTTATGGATGGTAACATTGATAATCATCATGCAAATAACAACAGCAATAATGATAATAATCCTGTGGATGGACGAAGAAGCTCCAATGAGCAATCTAAAATTCGCTTATTATTCACCATGGTTAAAGCTCTCTTTTCATCGTTGATTCCATTACAACCGCCGCCTCTATATCCTAATCGGGGTTGAAAAACATTTATATAAAAAAACTGTTATTTTATTTGTAAATCTAACTAAATCCACCGATGGAAATGACAGCCCTTTATGATTGAATGATACAAACAAAAGACGTCCTTTGATTCGGATTATCAAATCCATCTTGTTTAACTACATCTATTATGATCAATTTAAATATTAAGAGAAAATAAATATGTCATGTTGAATCCAGGCATCTAATGATCTTTTTCATCAAACTCAATCAATAAAGCGTTCTGTAAATCAACAAAATTTGGAATCTATCTTCTATAATATTAATACCGTTTTTTCTGTCAAAATTTCTCCGCACTCAATGGGTCTATAAATTTTCTGTTGATCGCAAATGAAAGGTTTTGGCCTGATAAATATACCAATTTTTAGAACCCGACCCTGAAACTCAGGAAAAGCCTACAATAAGAGACTGAAATAGACAGTAAAAAAGAAAGAAAAATATAAAAGAAAGACAAAATGACACTTAATATTGTTGTACATTTGAATACTCAATATGTACACCATATGTATATCATAAGTCAAAACATCAAATTTTTGTGTGCAACTGAACTAAAAGAAATGTGCGGAAAACTTTGGTTGAAAGCCATGGTTGAACTACATGTCCGAAAAACTGTCAAAGCTTAAACAGAATCCAGGTTACTAAGAAAGGATTTTGCATAAAAACTTTGAATTTCGAGTTGGGACTGTGTAGGTTTGCAAGGGTATAAAAACTGAGTCCATTAAAAAGTGCTATTTTATTTAAGATTCATAGCAAATGGCACAGCCAATTAATCGAGGTGACTCTCAGTGATTCCTTTGACATTAAAGCTGCCGAGAAAGAAATGTTGAAAATAGTCACAACATTTGAGAATCACGACAACCGACAAACATTACCTCGAACAAGTCTTCCCATTTTTTGGTTAACCTTTCAATCAAACAGTAAACGTATTTGGATAAATCAGACCTTATGATTGTATAGACAAGATGTTTTAATTGTGATAAATGGTGGTCCATCCGATAAACCATTTTTTGGTCTTTGACCAGAATCTTTTTATATTCCAGAATCCAGATGCAAACTTTTTAGGTCACATCTTAGTAAATCGATTGTGGATCAAGCGAAATTGACGAACTTGACTTGACGATCGTTCATGATGATCAGCAACTCCGTTTCCTAGCACAGTAACCTCCTGTTTAGTTTCAGCAATTTTGGCAGCATGAAGATGTGCCCAATCGTTGCAGTATGCTGGTTATCTACGAAACATGGCGATGTTGCTGTTCAAGATTTACCAATCCAAGTAGACTTTGATTACAAGCCATTACAAGTTTCGAAAGTTGCGAAAAAAATTTGGCTTAAGGATACCTGTTAAAGTATACATTAGTTTTACTGTTTTGTACTGAATCAGAGACAATTGTTGGTGAATTGAAACATTTGAAACTTTTAAATCGACTATCGATGAAACTTTGAGATTCAAAAATTCATCAACCTGGAGCCGACAATATAAACAAGCAAGATCACAGATACCTGAGATCAAAGACAATAATGATTTAGATTTTGAATTTACTCTGAATTATGTTCTTTCACGGATAAGGCTCATTTCCTTTCATTGGACTTTTTTCTAGACTCTCGTAGATTGAGCACAACACCGAAGACAACTCTAATTACAATTTAAGTTTTTGAAGCAAATTACAATGATGAGCCATTGAGATGCTCGTAAGGTAAGTTTATAAATATTTTTGCAGGCTTGAAAAACATTTTAATGTCGATAATAATTTATGCTGTCTATTATAAACGGTTCTTATATTTTATTTACTCTGATTTCCTTTTTATACAGTTACTTCTCCTGGTTCACTGTTTCTTTGTGGAACTCTCCTTGTGCTTAAAATGTAAGAAAATGGTGTTGCACTCAAATCGAAACATGTTTCAAACTTTTTACGTTTCATTTTGAATTTCGAGTTAAAAATTCTTACGATAATCGACCATGATCTTGCCTACAAGTTATTTACCTTGGAAATGTGTTACCTTTGTGCGATGGTGGCAGAGCTTTACCAACTTTGTCAAAAAATTATTGTTTTAATGTTAAGCATGAAATCTACACAAGCGAGCAGAGAAACTGTCACTTCGTTTTTTGATTATAAACTCGTAATTATAAGGAATTGAATTTAGATATTTAATGAATTAGTTAAACAAATATTGAAAAAATAATTCTATTAAAAATTTAATATGAAATATGACCATCATTGGCCTGTAAACAAGAATTAATTCGCCTTGGCATTAACTCCTCTAATGAAGTTAGATATTGTATGGGCAATTTTGCACAATTCAACCGAGACGCCGCCTATCGGCAGAATGTAAAGTAGGAAATTGTCCAGATCCATGGCTAGTATTGATTGACTGACCAGTTTTTAATCGTTTTTACACCTGTAAAACGGTTCTTGGACTAACATTCGTCAATTCAGCACAATTTTTTTTATAATTTTTAATATTTTTTAACACAAAACAAACTTCATTTCTTTTCCTCTCATTTTCACTTGAAGGATACATTTTTAACACATTCATTTATGAAAATTAATCTAATTAGCCCGCCTAAAGTGTATTAATATGATCCTTTATGATCCAATATCAAGATAAAAAAATTATATAAAAAATATCACATCTTTGAAAAAAGATATTACAGTTCAAAGTAAAAATTGTGAAGTGACAGTTTCTCTGCTCGCTTGTGTATATGAAGTTATCCATATAAACATGGTCTTAAGCCTAACAATGGAACACGGACTCACTGAATATTCGTCTAACAGAACATATGTGGCCACTGATCCTGATCAATAAAAAATTTCAGTTGAGTCTAGCGTCATCTTGAGCATAAAATGAAACAAAAATCAAAGTTTCTATGTATTCAGCAAACAAAGTAAAGCCAAGGAGATGGACTAAAGATAAATCAAGACAGGAATTTAGAAAAGAGAAAATGTACAAATAAAACTTTCGATTGCAATTCGGCTCCTCGTTCCAAGAGATTACTTTAATTCGTCAAGGAAGCAGCTTTTTATCAAATGCATAGCAAAATACGGAAAGCTTTGGAAAGAATGTTAATGTCGATTGAAGACATTTTTAGACGAATCAGAGACAGAAGATGCTACATCCGATAGAAGCATTAACATCCTCTGAATGATCTCTTTCACAAATATTAACGATCAACACTTATGCATCTTATACCTGTTTCATCGATTGAATACATCCATTAATAAAATGATGACCAAACTTGATAAAAAATTACCTCGACAAAACAAAAAAATAAATGAAATCCCGACAAAATCTTTAGATCTGTTTCGTGGTATCCGTTAAATCGCCTGAAATCAGTATCAAATTCAAATATACATATGTAATATGAACAGTAACAATTGGTTATTTTGATGTGATATACTCTAGAATGTAGGTTTCTTCAAGGTTTACATGATATCTAAATCACGATCGTGCGGATGTTTATGATAGTTAACCGAATGAAAACACTTTTCTTCCTTTATGTTACATATTCCTAAAATTCCTATTCTTCCTACATGAATATTTTTATGTGCATATATTAATGAACACCAAAAAGTATTACTGTATTAAAGAGATTTACTGTAATGGTTTTTCTTAACCTCAACATTATGACTATTAAGGCGACAATCAATAAAAAATTTTATCATGAATTATGTTACAATGACAATGACAATGTAATTTCTAATCAATGGATGAGCTACTTTGCTGGTTACATTCAATGATTTATAAATAATGGTTAAACAATGATTAATTAAACTTGAAGAGATATTCAGTCGCGTAAAGAGTAAACTTGATTGAACCATATAATTTCTTACTCGATTAAATAGTGAAAATACTGTAATGATGATAAAAATGGTATAACAAGTTCCATGTAGATTCTATAGATAGTAAGGCACATTTTGATCGGCGTTGAATAATTATTTGCAGTAATAAAATGTTTTTTCTTTGATGATTATTAAGCAAAATAAGCACAGAATGTTGATTTTGTTTGAATCGAGGTTGGCTTATGATTTTACAATCATCAAGGTGAGAAATGGTTTGAAAACAGTACTTAAATCAAGAATTGGAAAGCAATGGTAATTCTAATGGAGGAAAACGTTGTTTTAATCATTGGAAGACTTGATTGGTTGATTAAGGCAACAATTGGAAATTAGCCATTTACACGTTGATTTTATTAACCAATTGAAAATAGACTCTGATAAACTTGAGCTTAACATTTGTTCAACAACTCCGGCCTTGGGATACTAATACATCATCTTTCGCAGGTGTAAAGATTGTGATCAGCCAATGAGTGATAGAATAAGATGATCATGGTGCGTTTATCATCGACATATGGATAACGATAAAATGGAAATCAAGTGTCTGGTTGGAATAATAAAGTATTCGGTGAGTGAAAGAAGATACCAGATTTATTATTTGATGTGGTAATTTACAAGAAAGAAAAATGTAGGTATGAATGACGGAAAGTTACATATGTATGTTCGGCCTGAATGAGATTAAGAAACTCAAGGTGTAATTTGAACTATCAGCAATTAATTTAAATTGGCTTAAAAATATTAGATCAGAGCAAAGAAAATAATTGAAGCAAATAATTATTAATAATTGAATGGATCAAGGATATGAGTAAGATTTAAAAAGAAATAGATGTCTCGAAATCAGCTCTCAAGAGACTGGACGAGAAAGAATGGTATTAAGTTAAAATAGAGGATAGTCTGGCTTTAGATGAAATGAAGTGAATGATTAAACTAATGAGAGACCAAGTGGAAAAAGAGAAAGATAGATGAATTAATTTATGGCTTGAAAAAAGTTATTCAGATTTGGCATTTTCCTCTCCTGAATTTGATTCATCATCAGCTGCATCCTCAGCTTTAAGATCTTTATTTTCCTCTGATTCTTTTGCCGCCTCTTCTTTTGAAGCTTTACTAGGTCTACCAGCTTTTCTACCTGAAGGAGCGGGCTTTTTCTTTGGCGCTGTTTTACCTTTTGGTCTACCTCTCTTTCCTTTTGGTTGTTCATCTTCTTCACCATCACTGGATAGAGCCCTTTTCCGTTCATTTTTGGCACTAGGCTTTTCAGTGTTATTCGCCTTGGGTCTACCACGACCACCTCGCTTAGGTTTCACCTCATCATCATCATTATCGCCTTTTCTTGCTCCTGCAGCTTGTTCCTTCATTGCATTTACAGCAGCAGTTGCCGCCTTTCTTTGGCTTGTTCGACTTCGAATTGGTTCTTGTACTGCTTTTGAAGCTTTCTCAGTACCAACATCATTATCGGTTTTTTCAATCTAAATTAATGAATAAAATTAAAATTTTAAAGTCAACAAATAAAACAAAAAGTAAAAACAAAATAAAACAAAATAAAATAAAGCAAATTTGAAACAGAAAGATTGGCAAAAAAACCAGAAAAAGAAAGACCAAGAGGTAAGAGAAGCAGAGAAGCAGAGGGAAAAGAGGATGAAGAAACACAATAAAATGTCAAACTTGCTCGAATGAAATAACAATTGTTTGTTAATGGTAATTGTTTTTTAACTTACCTCATCTCCTTTGACAGAATTAGTTAAAGCCATTGTGGCAAAAGCAAAAATATGACTATTTAATAAATAAGGATGAAATAATAATTAATAAATATTCAATGTCCAAAAGAACCTAGTTTTGGGAATTTATTTTCAAGTAAATTGTATTTCTCACTCTTACCAGCCGCTCATAGATGGCACTATAAACTCTAGCAAGTAGAAGCGCGAAATTCAATTTGCCATTCAAGTTCGTTTAATGTTTAGTGATGCGTTTCATTGAAGTGTTTTGATAAAAGGAAAAGTTTTTTCACGTTTTTATTCAAGACAAAATTTCACGAAATTCGGGTTCAAGTCACAGTTGAGAATGTATTTCTGTTTCATTAGAAATTTGTTACTCTGTTCTGGTAAAAACACCCGCTTGACAAATTTTGCTTTAAGAATCAAATTTATTGTGAGGTTTAATCGAAATTTTGATGAATTTTTGTGGATATAATTAAACTAGTGAAGAAAAGTAAAAGTAATTTTAAATTTTGGAATTGTCGTGTTTAATGATTTAAAAAATTCCGTTCAAGTATGATGATTACAAGTGAGATTAATGAGAGCAAAGTTAGGAAATCATCAAGCAAAGATGAATTCAATAGAAGTCTATGATAAAAAGTCAATGGCTATTCAATCTTTCACTCATTTTTACGCTTTGGCTTTTTAGGATTACGAGAGCGACTTTTTGCTTTACAGAGTGGACATATTGGTGCATTGCGATGGATTTGCTGTTGACATGAAAGACATGATTTCATTGGCGGAGGTTGTTGACGGAATGCAGGTGGACCCTGTCTCTCAGAAATAGAGTTGCTTGGTGTTGCACTGAATTGATGTGAAGCTGGACCTGATATCGGGTTAATCCTTGAGCCAGTTAGATTTTGTTTGAAAGTTCTTGCAGCTGTTGGTGGAACAGGGTTCAGATAAGAGTGAGGAGCATTGGAAGACATTGACAACATGGATTTATTCATCATTAGGTTAGTATTGATACTTTCATTATTAGAATGAACATGATTGGTAACATGTTGTCCTTTGAACAGTTCGTGTTTTATTTTATCCTCTTCATCGGATAACTCTGAAAGACGATTCAATCCTAATTCAGTTCTCATTCTGTTTGCATGTTCCTTCAATTGTTGCCATTCTTGAAGTAAAGATTTAGCAGCATTCAAATGATTGTTGTGTTCCTCTTCACTTTCTTTAATAACACTTTCCATCTGATGAAGATCCGAATGAATTAATCGCAATTCATCAACATGAGCCATTTTTTCTTGTTCAAGAAACTCTTTTTCCTTTCGATAAACAGATAAACAATTTTTCTCGCTTTCCATTGTCTCAATCTCTTGCTTTAGCCGTGATTTCAAGCTGTTTAGGTCGAATGTCACATCACTGCAAAGGAAACAACATAGATAGGTTATTGTAGTAATAGTGGAATATGTTAAAGTGTAATACAATATTAAGTGGACATTATTGTCAGTAATATCAACTTACCGCAACTCTTTAAGGTATTCCAATTTGGTGATAGCTATTTCATCCTCAGTTGATATAGAAAGTCCACTTGAAGGTCCAGCAGCCATTTTGAAATAAAAACACCACGAAGTAACAGAAAGATCGGATTTGAATGAATAGGTGATCAATCAAACAACTAGCAGAGAATTTTATGACCAGCAATAAAAACAAGTTGAAGTTACAATACTTGGGTTAGCTTTCAAGCAACCGAAAAGAAACTTTTTTTATAATCCTGTTTAAAGCTTTTGAAAAACTAGTAAACCACAATTTTCCTATCAGATTGAATCAAAATGTCGAATTGAATACATAATCTTTTTTATGAATATCACATCGACTCGATCGATTATAGAAAATGAAAGAGATCTGAGATGATCTCAGTGAGATCTGCATCGAATCTTTGTAGACACAATTGTCAATGTGTCTACTTTAAAAATCGTAAGATGGAGTAACCTCAATGACTCATATGATCCATTGAAAACTACGAAAACGCGGTAACCTGACAAACAACTTGCTTGAAACAAGTGCTTAATGAGCGTAATCTTTATTCCAATAAACAATGGTAGGTTAACGATCTGAGAATCTATGTAAATTTCATGTGATCCAAGATGCTAATCACCAAGATCCAGGTAAAGACTATCTGGTTTAGGCTATAAATTCTGAAAAAACATTCAAAAATAGGATAAAAATTAACAGTTCAAGAAATCAAAACATCTCGTGATGGCTATTAATTGCATCAAATTAAATGTCCATCGTGGAAAATGTGTCAAAATAACTAAACTGTTCACATGCACTGAGTTAGTGAGCTACATATTAAGAGCTTTTAAGCTAATTGATATTGAACAAGTTAGTCATATGGACTGTGAATTTATCTGTTTATTAAAATTTCAATGATTGGAGTAAAAATATTAATTGATTCCCGATATTTGTGTGACAGTTAAATTGTGTTTGTTTGTAAAGTGCGCTGGATTTAAAAACCGTTTGGAGTCACTACTGGTTGATTGTTTACATCATTACAATGTGAATGTTTTGGTTTTTTTTATGTAAACAAAACTTGTATTGTTAACTTCAAATTTCAATTAATTAACAACAATGAATCAATGAACTGAGTTTCTTCTATATTGTGAATTTACTTTTCAAAGTACGTGTGATTAAAATGTCTTCTTTTAAGTGCGTTTACAATCGCGTTGTTGTCAGATACAATTCTGATCGTGAATGAAAAACTAGTGTTAGTTAATTTGAACCTTAAGCTACTATGGATACCGGAGAAGCTAACGAAAGGCCTACGAACATTCGTCAAAATATGGTTGATCCAGACATAGGATTGGCATTAGATGATGAAGTGGATTCATTAAATAGCCCAGAAGATGCAGTATCTATCGAAGCGAGACTCGAACAATTTCGGGATAACTGGAAAAAAGAACTCAAACTGAAGACAACATCTCACGATAATGAAAATGACACATCGGTTAAAAATAAATCACCAAGAGATGCAGCCATAACTCATAGTAGAGGTTCGTATAGAAGGTTCAGTTAGATAATTTTCTTTATTCTAATGAGTTAAAAATTATCCTGAGTCCGATTCAACTAAGAATTTTTTCTTCAGATTATGATGGTAAAGATGTATCTGATATGGAACGCCAAGCTGCTGAATTATTTGAAAAAGGGAGTAATTTGGAAGCAAATGGAAAATTGTACGATGCTGTTGCTTGCTACAGACGAGCAACCCAACTTGTGCCTGACATAGAAGCAAGAATGTATTTTAAAGAAAAAGCTAATCGAGAGCAGCGTAAACTTGATCAAGAAAATCAAGACACTAATGTTGATGTTTCAATTGAATCCAAGGAAGACACAAAAGAACTCGACTTTGAAGATGAAATCAACTTAGTTTTGAAATTTAATTCGCTCAATATCAGTGACAATGGAAAATTTTTCATCTGTCAACCATCTATTCCAACTCGCTCAACTCATTTTTCTAATCTTCCGTACGAAGTTGTGCTTTATATTCTTCGTTGGGTTGTTTCTGATGAGCTTGATATGAGATCATTAGAAACCTTTGGACAAGTTTGTAGAGGTTTTTATATAATTTCAAGAGAACCCGAGATTTGGAAACTTGCCTGTCTTCGAATGTGGTCTGCACCTATCATTGACCAAGAAGATTTTTCTCTTTATAATGATGATTGGCGTACAATGTTTCTTGAAAAACCTCGAGTCAATGTAAATGGTATCTACATTAGTAAAGCATCTTATGTTCGCCAAGGAGAAGCATCTTTTCAAGATGTGAATTATCGACCCTGCTATTTGGTTGAATACTATCGGTACCTAAGATTTTTTCCTAAAGGTATTAGCTAAGAAGGTTTATCGAGAGTATTTTTTTAAAATTATCTTCTTTCATTTAGGAGTCATGATGATGTTAAACACGCCTGACGACCCATACCAAACCCTGCCAAAACTCAGGTCTCAAAATGCTAGCAATCTTGCAATCATTAGAGGCCACTATAGAATTCATGGTTCCAGGATTAATGCTGTTTTAAAAAGTCGAACTTCTTCTGTTGAAAGAATAACTTTTGGTAAACGCGGACATAAAAACCGACCGGTTGTCTCAGAGAAAGACTACAACATTTCATTGGATATTCGCAATGTAAAAGGAAGTCGTAACAATCAACTTGTTTGGAGCAGCTATTCGGTAGTTTCGAAAAAAAACAATGAATTTGAATCATACAATACTTTCGATATTGTTAGTTTGACTAAATTCCCTCCGTTTAGGTTCAGTCGAGTCAAATCTTATGGTCTTACATCCATGGCTCCTTTAATGTAAACCAAACAGATAAATTCAAATGTATACGTTAATACATTTTGTAGTTATAAACATGTAAGATATTTTGGGTGATATTTTAAAGGGGTAAATTGTTTCATTTCTGTATACTAATGGTTGGAATTGTTCAACTCATTTATAAAAGTTAAGAATGAAATAAATTCAATGAACCTTTTCGAAAATGAAGAAAATAGATTTGCATAAAAACTGCCAAAAATCGCATAAATTTTGATTGTATCAAAGGATTATCAAGATTCAATCGATAGATAAAAATCTTGTAAATAATCAAAATCTCAAAAATCTCAATTTAATACGAATTCTGTTTTGCTCATGGACCTGAATTTCTATCTGAACTATGAGTTTTTTTCGTGGATGCTTCCGAAATACATCTTGTTACTTTTTAACCAAATAATTAATCCATTTCCGTTTAAAATCAAAGTAGATTGAAAGTCTAATATCGGTGTATTGTTTATATTTATAAAGTTTTAATGATTAAACTGATTTGATTGTTTAAATCGGTGTCAGATTACAAGTCATGTGTTCTTGTAACTTTTTTGGGAAGAGATGCAAGATATTCAACTCCAATCATAACGAGAGACGAGGTCAAAATCAAAAATGACAACCGATATTTGTGAAAATGAGATTTTAGAATTGCCTGCAACATACAATTACATCAAAAAAGGGTTTGAATGAAATAGAACAAAAAATTCCCAGTCAAGGTGTGTAAAATGATTTACTAGGAATAGGATTATGATCAATTGAAACGAGACCCAGATGAGTACGAACTATCATAATAAGGTTTTTTAGCGTTAGAGTTAGATGCAGCATCGAAAGAATCGAATTTTCTCTTTTGAGGATAGCCTGCGCCATTTCCATTAGAATTATTTCCATAAGAGTTATTATAGCCATTTCCTCCTCCTCCTCTTCCAGAATTGTAGGAGTTCTTTGGAATGAAACCATTTCTACTTGAACCATATCGACGGTACTTATCTGGTCCACCACCAAATCGAGATAATTCGAGTAGTTTAGGGTTAACTGTTTGGTTAGCTTCTTTAAGAACATTGATCAAGTCATTAGCTTGTTTAGAATTGCCTTTGGTAAAGAAAGTGTATGCAGTTCCTTTTTTGTTTTTACGACCAGTTCGTCCGATACGATGGACATAATCCTCACTTGAGTTGGGATAGTCAAAGTTGATGACATATTTTATGTCTTCGACATCTGAAAATTGAAATGAAATTAGAATGAGATAACGAGATGATAATAAAAATAAACTGCGCTTCATTGCGTAGCATCATCAGTCCATTTTTGAATCTCCAGATTAGATCATCAAATTATGACCGAATTATTAAATGAGTTGGTTGAAGTTAAATTTGAAAAACATCCATTGATTTTTTTTCCAAAAAAACAAATATATGAATAAAGCATCCAGGAACTAAGTTCAATAATTTTGACCCAAAGGAACAACTTACTTACCGTTACTCCTTTGGTTCATGGTCAAGAGAAGAGAACTCAAAATTGGAGAAATTATGATTTTGTTTTCAGATTGAGCCGATTCCACATTATGACCCAGATCAGGAGTCACTTTAGTCATCGGCGTCATTCCCAGATGCAGTTATTCAAGACATTTACATGTCTGTTTCCAAATAAATATGTTCCTTCAAACTAAAGAAATCGAATTCATCGATTTTCATTTTATCTTACCAAGTCCTCGAGCAGCTACATCAGTAGCAACTAAAATAGGAGCCTTTCCACTTCTGAACTCTGTAAAATAGAAAATAAAAACAAAATATTAGAGAAATACTATAAGTAAAAAGTCATATACAAGAAATTTATAAAGCGTAATAATGTGAAAACCAGCTTAATAGCTACAAAATAACGACTTCAATAAAAATTGAATTAGAAATTTCAATACTAACCTTTCAAAACCCAATCCCTTTCCGATTGACTCTTGTCACCATGAATACACATGGCAGGCCAATTAGAGTATCTCAATTGCTTTGTTAAATCATCAACCTTTCTCTTGGTCTCAGCAAAAACTATGATTTTATTTTCACTATTCTCTTTTACTATTTCAGTAAGAAGACTGAAAAGTTTTTCTTTCTTCTCCATGTCACCACAAACTTCAACAATTTGAGTAATATTGTGGTTAGCATGTAGTTGGAGAGCACCAACATTAATTTGAATGTAATCTTGGAGAAACTCTTCAGCCAAAGTACGTACTTCCTTTGGCCAAGTGGCTGACCACATGAGAGTCTGCCTTTTTGCCATTGTGATTGTAGCAATTATCTTTCTAATTTGAGGTTCAAAACCCATATCTAACATACGATCAGCTTCATCTAAAACAAGATAACTAATATTGGCTAGGCTAATAATGCCGCTTTCTATAAAGTCATTGAGTCGACCAGGAGTGGCGATGACAAGCATTGGCCTGTTGCGTGTGATTTCTTTGATTTGAGGGCCTTTTGAAGCACCACCAAATACACAGACATTGCCGAATCGGGTTTGAAAATGATTGACTACTTCTTGGATCTGCTGAGCAAGCTCTCGAGTTGGAGCAAGAACCAAAGCCATTGGACCATAATCTACAATGATAAATAGAAGGGTTATAAATATAGTGAAATTGAGTTTAAGCTCTGGTATAGTATTTATAAAGTAGAAAGAATAAAACAAAACCAATAGCTAAACAGGCATGGGAATGGGAGGGCAACGTGAATTTTAGCTATTCATTACCATGGGGACTAAACATTAATTCATAATTCAATTCGTTCTTACCTCTACGTTCATTCAATTGTGAGTCAATGTGTATAAAAGCAGGGATGATATAAGACATAGTCTTTCCACTACCAGTTTGGGCAATTCCAACCATATCTCGACCAGCCAAGGCAATAGGCCATCCTTGTGCTTGAATAGGAGTTGGCTTATCATAGCCTTGTCTAGAAAAACCAGCTGAAATGGACTTAGGCCAAGGATAATCGGTAAATTCCATGATCGGTGGAGGTACATTGCTTCCTCTGATGGTGATACCTTCCTTTTCTCTGAAAACGGTTATATCTTGTTCACTATAGTCAGATCGCACATTTACTCCAGTGTAAAAATCACTTTTCACTGTTAAATTAGCAGGAGGTTTTGGAGTTGGGGTATTATTACGATGATAACCACCACCACCACCACCACGATTATTATTATAACCGGCACCGTAGCTTCTATATGAGGACATGATGTTTTAATAAGTTAAGTAAAGTAAGATTCAAAAACAATTTTACTAATTACAATCAAAAATTAAATAAAGAACAAGCAAGGTAAACCAGGCAACTCGTTTATATACTTCAAGAAAATGGCGTCCAACACGTTAACTACAATTGGCTTACAAAGCCATGCTATAGAAAGCTTCCTCCTTTTATACTCTAGATGGCGTCGTTAACATTTAAAAGGATTTAGCTTAAATGTATTCCGTTTCCGGAATTGTTGTCAAGGTAATCTCAGGTAATTAATAAAATTTATAATTAACCAACTGAATGCACAAATGTCTCTATCGAATCTTCAAATTTGTATTTTATCGAGTCTTAACAAGAACGGTTCATTGATAGAAATAGTGAAAAAATCACAAAAATGATTGCTATAAGCATAATCAAATGAATTGATTTTTAATTGAACTCTTCACATTTAAGGAATTGAATTGATAAAAGCCAGACAGTCTAGGGAAGAGTTTCATTGAATTGTTTCATGTTGAATCAAAGAAGAAACGTTTAGCTTTTGGTTTTCTTGTTGAACTATTCTTGCGTGTTCGTTGATTACATGCTTCTGTAGATTTTATTATTTTATTAAAAGCTGACCAAAGTTGTTGATTTTTTAGACAGACAACCGATCCACCTCGTTTTGATTGAGACTGCATTCTGTTTATATCACCGACACATGTCCAAGGATTCTTTTCACTTGAGGTTTCAGAGTTATCAGCATCAGTTGTGATAGCCCATTTTGAGTGATCAGATGTAAAGTCCCAATCATCGGTCTCGGTATCGTTTTTAAATTTCATACTGATGGACTGTACATTCATCACATTAACCGTTTTCCTAGAGCAAGTTGAGTTTAAAATGCCTCCAGCTCCTCGCCTCCAAGTTTGAGTGTATAAATCACTTTTTAATGTGGGTCCAATTACATCAGAGTAAATTTCAATCAAAGCTCGAGGAGATTTGCCAAAAACCGTAAACTGTGTTCCATCCGATGAGCCTTTTAGTGAAGATGTTAAAACTGTATTCCTATTTCGAGACCTTTTCCGACCAGAAGAAGGTACTAGGCTTTGGAAGTTATCATTTTCCTTCGGAATCGTATCGATTAAATTGTAAGCATAAACATTTGGTCGCATTAAAGCCAGAATTGATCCAATCTTAGGGCCTTCTAATTGACTCGCAAAACTGAGACACAATGAAATCTGTGCGTTTTCCCTTCCCGTAGTTGGGTAGTCGTAGGTTTCATTGAACAAATTAGGAAAATTGGGAACTGAATGGATCAACCAAAATCCTGAGGTTGCGTCCATAGCAATAACACCTTTAGAGTGGGCATAATAGCCATTACCTAATGAAAAGTTGAAAAGTATTTAAAAAATTGGTAAACACATGATATTGTTAAAAAAATAATCAAATGAATAAACTAACCTTTTTCCTTTGGTGGATCATCATTCCAAGCAAAATAAGTATATTTGGAGGCATCAGCATATAATGGAGCCAATGTTTTACCCCAAATGGATCCTGAATCATTAACCAATTTAGATGACAATTTCAATTTAGATTCCTTGTAATCTTTGCTTGTTATTGTAGCATAATTGTATCCATTTTGGTTTGGTTTGGGCTCTTCTCTAGGAAGTTTGTAGGCAATGTACCAATCAACTGATTCATCTTGTTCATTTTTACAGCTTATAGCGGTTGAGGGTCCGACAATACAACCAAACAAAATAAAAAAATAAAATAATTTAAACATTGCTGACATTTTAAGAAAATTAAGGTTAAAATCTAAATCCTGGTAAAGATGCTGGACAAAAGCTTTTGGTCACTTGATGTTGTTTGAGGCTGCGAATGGAAACCATTCCTGGCTACAAAAAAAACAAGGTTTAAAAAATCATGAAATTGAAGCTGCTTGTTTATTCCAGATTGAAATCCAATGCAACATGATATTCAATTTAATTTCACACGAATAATTTCAAATCACGAGATATTTGAAGAAATACAATTTCTAAATGTACAAAACTCTAGGTTTCAAATCGACAATCACCTCAAACTTGTTTACCATAAATCAATCAATAAACAGAAAAAAGTTTTAAATAAATTTTCACAGATCTTAATTGTAACTGTGGCAATGAAATGATATTCATCAATACTGTTAAATAGCAGGATGTAGACCGGAAGAATAAGGTAAACTGGCAAGGGTTCCATCCGTTTCTACCTTTTTTATGATATCTCGAAAACGAAAGATAATTTCGAAAAATGGATTCGATAACCGAATTCAGTATAAAATTGTGTATCATGTGTGTTCATAACAAAAAAATCCTTTCTAGACAGCTTTGACCTTCTGATGGACGAGGCCACATTAGATTCGTGTTCAGTTTTCACTCGACAACCTTGGTTAAATGAATCTTTATCGATGTTGCACTTGAACATATCGATGACAGTACGAAGCTCAGCTTCTTGATAATAAAACTTTCATTTTAATTCATTCGCAAGAAAGACAATATAATGAAATAGGGTGTGAGCACGCCCGATATTACTGAATATAACCATAAGAAAACCTAACAATTGAAGATTTTAAACCGATTTCCCTAATCTTGTCCATTATTAATTATAAATTAACAAGACAATCGAATAGGCAGGCATCATATTTATTGAATTATTTTGCAAACTCAGAGTTACCAATGAGATAAATTAATGTAAGAGCAGAGCCAAGCTTAACAAGGCTATGGAGGTTGGTACATAAGCCACTCAGTCTCATCTAGAAGCTAACTTGGCGTATGCCTTGAGTAGTATTCCAATTAAAGAAACTTTTTTATTGTCTATTTTAGTCTCTTTTTATCTGCTTTTCTTGAGTTTCAGGGCTGGGTTCTGAAATTTGTATTTTTTGCGGCGACATTCGGGCCAAAACCAGGAATATAAAGGGGAATATTAATATAGTGTTTCGATATATAAGCCCATTCTTTGTGGCAAAATTCAATTCTTTCCGTTTCAGTTTTTCCCCAATCATCAATATTCAGTATCATTGCTGACATCTTTTCTTGGAATGGTTTCCATCTAGTTTCACCAACCATCGGAATCTCACTGGAGAGCAAATAAAGAATCGTCATTATAAATTAATTACTTAACGAAGTGAATAAACTTACCCATTTTCAGCAAAAGCAGTCCAGATTTTCATCATTTCACGACTCAATGAAATATCTTTCTGTGAATAACCAGGTTTCATCAAGGGATAACCAAAAACATACGGAGCTTCAGCTCCATGAGGAGTCCCTATCCAATTTGAAATCCGACTTTCTGTACCATAATCAACCAACCCTAGCCATTCAGTCATGGAAGGTGTTGGATTTTGAGTGTGATAGTAAGCATACACTTTACCGCCCTATTTACCAAGACTGGATGCATATTCAAGTCCAAAAACATAAGCTGGACAAATGAATAAAAGGTCACTGTAAGCCTTTTCAAGGTGAGACCTGAAATCTGAATTGTTAGTTTCTGGACCAAAGTATAGTTCACGGAAATAATCAGCTGATTCAGAATCAAAAAAGCGCTTCAAGTAATTTGTAGCTTCTTGATACGATATTGGCTTAGGAGGTATTAGATAATTAAAGACTATGGGATCAATAGCCATCATGAACATCGAAGCGTCATTCTTTTCAACACCCAATAGAACGTCAACCGAATTATCAAAAAGTCCTTCTGCAAAAGCTTTGGATGGTTCGTATGGCAGAAACTCGTCACCCACTTGAAAGGAAAATTCAATTATTTTATTATCCAGACTATTCAAAATCTCTGTCGCTGACAAATTCTGCATGCATTCAAGAACATTTGGCGATTTTGAACATGAAGTTTTGTTGTAGAGCTTCCAAGAATCTCTAATCAAGACATCAATATTATGATCCATGAAAACTGTTCCCGATTCAAGAATAGCTCGTTTGAAGAGTCCTTTTGAAAGGGGAGACAATAAATGAGCAGAGACTGAGACTGACCCAGCAGATGAACCAGCGATTGTCACACTATTTGGATCACCCCCAAACTTGCGAATGTTTTCATGAACCCATTTCAAAGCAAACAATTGATCTTGAAAACCAATATTTGAAGGGATTCGAGGTTCATCGGCTCCAAAGTGGATGAAACCAAATGCATTGAGACGATAATTTATAGAGACAATTATAACATCATGTAATGGAACCAATGGAATACCTTCAATAACTCCAGATCCAATTGTAAACCCACCACCATGGATCCAGAAAAGTACTGGTCTTAGTTTTTCTGATGAGTTGTTAAAAGTTGATTCAGTTACATGAACATTTAGATAGAGACAGTCTTCACTGGTTATTTGAATATCTGGCATAATATGGGGTTGCAAACAAGCTGGACCAAAGTCAGTCACTGATTTAACCTCAGTCCATGGGTCTGGTTTAACTGGTAACTGTAACCTTAATATATCAACCGGTGGCTTTGCATAAGGAATACCGAGAAACTGGTAAACTCCAATCGATTCATATTCGATAACTTTACCTTGAATAGGACCAGTAGTCAAATTAACTATTGGAGTTAAATCAAGCCCATGAATGGGCGAAAAAATTAAACAGAATAATATAAAAACATTCATTTTCAAATGATAAATCAATGGTTATGGTAAACATTTTCTGTTTACGATTTATATATAACCAACTCTCCAATCGAAAGTCGAATCATTATTTTATCATCTCAAATAAATCAGTGAATTGTGATTAGAGAAGTATTTTGAAGAGACAATGAAAAAAACAATCGATTTAACGATTTGATCTTGATCTACAAATATTTATTAGTACAAATTATCGGGAAAATTCATTCTAATTTTGAATCATGAGAATTCAAAATCCGAGTACAAATTGATAACTCACTTCTGAACAATCAATAAATTAACAATTTTCTCTTAATATCATCGACTATTAACAGCAGCTCTGAGAAAAGTTTATGTTAGCAACTCAAGTGGTTGCAAACGCTCGAAATGTAAAATTTTTCCGTGACTTAGATGGACCCAATCTTTTGTCAAAAGAGTTTAGTTAATTTCAGTTAATTTTTGGTTGCATTTTCAGCATTTGCAACACAATTGCTTCTGCTGCAGGTTTCATATCTCTGAGGGTAATTGGTGAATTACTTGACAGTGAGTTTTTAGATCAACAGAAGATTAATAATGGCAATTTATATTATTATACTATCAATACTCACTAAAATTGCTTCTTGTTTACAGTTAGATCACAGTGAAGTCTAGTGATCTTTTTATTGGTGCTATCATGACTTTTGGTGACTTAAATTTTCTCATGTATGCTAGCACTGAGCCAGTAGCATGAGGTGTAGCTCCTTCACGATCAAATGATATCAGATTCGGGGTCACAAGAAGAAGCGTACTATTAATCTGTACTCAAAACTGGTAAACACAATCGAATTATAATGATTCAAAATTATAATGAATTTCCCCGATAAGAACTAGTATGAATCTTACTATCGTGAATCAAGATCAAATCAGTAAATCGATTGTTTTTCCCTTATCTCTTCAACACATTTCCTTTACAGGAGGAGTTTGTACACTTCTTGGATCATCTTTGCTCGATATTCAACAAGATTTTGTTACCACTTCGAAATTAATTCCAGTTCGTTCGATTGGCTATATCACAGGAGGAATCTTTTGTAAGTCAAAGTCAATCAATTTAACCTCAATTTTTGTTTTTAAATCAACTGCTTATGTGAATGTCACGTCTTGTTGCTGCTAAAATGGTTTTTGTTTATTACAACATTGTATCTTTTGGTAGCCTTTTGAGCACCTTTTGGTCCTTTTTGGGTGTTTTATTGATGAATCAAGTATTTTTTTTCATTTATAGCTGCTTTTCTGGAAAAATTCTCAAATATCAATGTAATTATGGCGCTGACCAACTTCACTGGAGGTTTATTCCTGATATTTGCTCCATGGTTTACATCAATCTATTTAGTTGCTTGTTTCATCTATCTTTCGGGGATTTCCCAGGGACCATTTGATATATGTAAGTTATAATTAACGCGATTGAAAACTTAAATACTGATATTTGTGGATGTAACTAGTTCTGTCTAGTTTTACTCGAGCTGCTGAACATCAGTCAAGGTTCTTGATTCAAGAGTATGAACAATAAGATCAGCTGAAAGTCTAAAGTTTTGTTTTTCATACTGGAAAGCTCGAAAATGCGGTAAAGGCTCTTTTGAGCTAATTCTGAACAGATAAGGGCAAAACGGATAATTTCACCAGGGATAAACCTATTAAAGCTAAATTTTTAAGAAGTTAAAATCAAACTTAATGAGTATAACCCGAAGTCTAAATAAAGCAAGTCGAGTCCCGAAATTGTCCATCAATTGTTTGAGGCCAAATAAGGCGCAACATTCAAAAGACACCAATAAAAATTACTAATCAAAACACAATTAAATTCATAATTATGTTTTTTATTTATAAAAGATGGTACTGATATCGAATGGACAGTTTTCAGGGACTCGACTGTATTGAGAAGCATTTTATCAGTTTTTTTCTTTTTCTCTTGAACCTTTTGTTACAATTTGACCATCCACTCAATCATACTGAGTGATAATTTAACTTCTATTACATCAAAAAAGGGTGCTAATCATTTAGATTTGGAAAATTATGAACATAGAGAATATCGAACTGTAGAAAACGCGACGCGCGCGCGTATTTGACTTTAGCTGTTTTGCCTTTAGCTCTTAAGGTTTATCTAAAACAAGCTTAGCTATAAGAGTTTTAGCTAAAAAGGTACAGAACCATAAAAAGTCATATATCAGCTGGAATTTTAAGCCATTTTCAAAATTGTTGACTTCAAAATTTCTTTACAATTACCGATTATGTCCGCAAATAAGCATTTTTCCCACTGAGCTTCGCGTTAAATTAACTTTTAAATTTTCATTACAAAAACTCATTCAAATTTCACCCAAAATTAGCCGATTGTTTGTCCATTGTGCTTTAACTGGAAAACTTTTTGCAATAACGTTTTTAAGCACTATGTAATTAATTGATAAAATCTCTATTTTTCATGATAATTTTGCATCATATTGTTCATTACCCTACTATGCCAATTTTGGTACAGAAACAAATGAGTTACTAAATTGAAAACACGATTCCTAAACTTTCGCAATGTCACTGTATCATTTGCCGCGTTATCGAACAGTACTTCCCTTATTCCTTATTTTATTAGTTAGATACTCTTCTTTCAATCTTGGAAGACAATTAAGATTTATCGAAGATATAACAATTGCATAAGAGTCAAAGCAGAAAACAATTAAAACAAAGCGTTTCACGTCACTAATCATAAAAATAACCACCTCAGAGTATAATCGACTCTCTAACGGTTACTTCAATAAAAAGTTGAAATATAAAAGGCTCGAATCAACTCAACATCGCTCTCATATGTTTCAATTGTGCAATAATATTGATTCTGTTCTGTTTCTTCAACTATCGTTTTAAATCACTTTATTTAATTTCTTTACTGTTTTCCATAATAATTGTAATCCCTTTACTGGTTCTTTTTGTTTTGGTCTGTACTGATGAACAACATGGCAAGTAAACCAGATCTCGAGATGCAAACTATCTCGGTATTACCAACAGTCATGGAATCCAAAGCTAACGATAATTTCCCGAAACCTTGTATTCCAACTAGGTTTTACATTGCCTTTATTACTGCTTTAACAACGTTTGTTATGTATGCCATCCGCAATTGTTTAAGTGTTGCGATAGTTTCAATGACTGTAGATGAAACTAAGTTGAACAAATCAACTTCATATTCAATGACTGACAGCAACAATTCAATTACAATCAAACCATTGCATGAAAAGGTAAGTTATGATAAAATCAGTTGTTGTTATTGACTAATATCAATATTAAACACTTTGAATCTCAATATTTTCTTAAAAGAATCGATTTAGTTTTAAATATTAATCGAAATATGAATTATTAACATAAACATTGTTTTAAATCATCCAGTTTGCTTGGACCGAAAGTCAAGAAGGAGTTATTCTTGGTTCCTATTTTTACGGATATGCTGCATTTCAAATAATCACTGGAGTCATATCAGATAAATTCAATGTTGTCCATTTGTGTATCATCTGTAACATTATCTCAGCCATATTATCAGCTTTAACCCCGATTGCTGCTCATGCTGGCGTTGCCTGGATATCGATTGTTCGAGTACTCATAGGTGCAAGTCAAGCTCCTACCATTGCTTTGTTATTGGTTTTGGCTGGTAAATGGTTTCCACCTGATGAAGTTGTCTTGCCGATAAGTTTGCTTAATGTTGGTGGTAACATAGGGTCTGCTGCTGCTATGCCATACACGGCTTGGCTTTGCAATCAAGATTTATTGGGAGGATGGCCTCTCGTCTTTTACTCATTGGGTGCCATTAACTTAATCATTCCATTTTTGTGGCTTACAACAATCACTGAAACGCCAAATAATCATCCATTCATATCTAAATACGAGATTGATTACATCGATAAAGCCAATTCAAATGTTGGAAAAGTCAAGGTGAGTTTGAAGTCTACACAGCGAACCAGAAATTCGTAGTGTTTAAGCGCTCAACGTATCGGTCAACTTTGCATTAATTTAGTCAGAGACCTGTGACGCTCGTTTTCAAAATGGAGGAAAATGGTTTGCTGTGTATAGCAATTCAAATTATTTCTTACAGAAATCTTAATCAATAATGTTTCGTTTTGTTTTGCTTTGAAAGATACCAGTACCTTGGTTATCTATATTCACCTCCCTTCCGATTTGGTCAATCATTGTTGCTAAAGGATGCATATATATGGGTATCATGATCTTTAACACCAAAATTCCCGCTTATCTCGAATCTGAACTTGGCATGGACCTGACTAGTAACGGTTCTTTCAATTCGCTGTTGAACATTGCTATGGCGATCTCAAATTTATTGTCTCCACCCATGTTTAAATATTTGATCAACAACGGCTATGTTTCTCGAACAGTTGCCAGGAAGATCGCCGAATCCATAAGTACTGTCTAATTCTCTTACGTTTTGCATCTCAAACTAACTTTCAAATCTTTAATCTTTCTTATTTGTACAATTAAGGTTTTTTTATACCTGCAATTGCTCTTGTGACAATACCATTCATCAAACAGAATACAACTCTGATCCTGTATCTGTTAGTGATTTCAATATTCTTCATGGGATTTCAAGCAGCCGGCGACTGGCCAATTACTTCTGAAGTGGCACCTGATCTAGCTGGAAGTGTTTTCGGTATTACTAATACAACTGCTGCTATTAGTGGTTTCATGTCACCTCTGATAGTTGGGGAATTACTTGAAAGTGGGGTTAGTAAATCAACATTGCATTATTAACATTTCATGATAATCATCTCATCATTATTTAATTTCTTCTCACAGTTAGACCACAGTGAGGCCTGGAGATATGTATTTTTTATTGGTGCTGGTGTCATGACTTTCGGAGGTTTAGTTTTTCTCATATTTGCTAAAGCAGAACCAGTACCATGGGGTGTCGCTCCTTCACGATCAATTGATGCTCTGGATAAAAATCTGGAGGCCAAGAAAAGGACGAGGCCACATTAGATTCGTGTTCATCTTGTTTTCACTCGACAACCTTGGATAAATGAATCTTTATCGATGTTGCACTTGAACAAATCGATGACAGTATGAAGCTGAGCTTCTTGATAATACATGTAAAACTTCGAAAAAGTCGAATCGAGTTTCTCCATTCAAAAATCAATGATTATTGGAATTGTGTATTATTGTAATTGTAATCTTAACGCCTGAGAAATCGTCAATTTCATTTGATCTGATGAATTAAATCATTGTTTCAATCATTTTAATTGCATCCGATTGAAAGGAACACAAAATTCTTGGAGAAATCTCTTGCATGACAAAATTTAACGAATCTTCATTATTCTGATGTTTATTTGAACTAATGCAATGTTATTTAGCACCGATTTTGTCAATATCTCGATCTTCACAGATCTTAATTGTGTAATTGTGTAAATGCAATGATATTTATCAACACTGCTAAATGACAATTTATTTGCACAACGTTTTTCACTTGTGCAAAGTTATTAACAAGATAAATTGTCAGTTAATGTTACTTCGATAAAAATGCGTAATGCTAGTGGATAAAAGTACAATTGTAAACTTATTAGCTTTTAATATGTTTACTTTGATGAGGAAAGGTGATTAGATTAAATTTTAAGACAATTTGTCAAGTGATAATTACATGTGCTGCAACTTGTGATGTAAACGCTGGTTAACGTTGAACAATTCATTCCTAAATGTTTTAATTTTCATTTCCATTCATTATTTTAAGCGTGTCCGCCATCTAACTGTACAGTTGTCCATTGAAATATCGGTGAACCACCGAGATCTATTAGTGAAATGAGTTTACAAACCTACCTCGACCAAAATGGATACAAACTTGTCAAGAGTATTTTTTGCTTTCTTACCTTTATGGGATTAGGAGGAGTTTGCACACTTCTTGGATCATCTTTGCTCGATATTCAAATTAGTATTCAACAAGATTTTGTTACCACTTCGAAATTAATTCCAGTTCGTTCGATTGGTTATATCACAGGAGGAATCTTTTGTAAGTCAATCAATTTAACCTCAATTTTTGTTTTTAAATCAACTGCTTATGTGAATCTCAAGTCTTGTTGCTGCTAAAATGGTTTTTGTTTATTACAACATTGTATCTTTTGGTAGCCTTTTGAGCACCTTTTGGTCCTTTTTGGGTGTTTTATTGATGAATCAAGTATTTTTTCATTTATAGCTGCTTTTCTGGAAAAATTCTCAAATATCAATGTAATTATGGCGCTGACCAACTTCACTGGAGGTTTATTCCTAATATTTGCTCCATGGTTTACATCAATCTATTTAGTTGCTTGTTTCATCTATCTTTCGGGGATTTCCCAGGGACTATTTGATATATGTAAGTTATAATTAACCCGATTGAAATCTTAAATACTGATATTTGTGGATGTAGCTAGCTGTGTCTAGTTTTACTCGAGCTGCTGAACACCAGTCAAGACTCTTGAGTCAAGAGTATGAACAATAAGATCAGCATTAGCATAAGTTTTCATCCAAGTATCTATAGATCAATGATCTTTGCTCATCAATTCTGAAGAATTAAACTTTTCTCTCAAACACAGATAGCAACGTTTATATTATTAAAATATGGGGAAAAGATTCAACAAATTATCTGCAAATTCATCATATGTTTTTCGGTGTCGGAGCTCTCATTATACCTCTGGTGACTCGACCTTTTCTATTGCCATTTCAACGTGATGAAGACCAGATTATTCAAGGAAGGTCTATAAACATTAATATAACCTCATCAGCAACAAAATTGCCATTTGGTGGATTTACACCCGATGATGTAACCATTCAATATCCCTATCTGATCAACGGAATCTTTCTTTGCTTGGTTTCAATTGGATTCATAGTTTTTTACTTCAAGGATAAGCAAATCCCATCTAATGACTGTAAATCCGTTAATAATACCGTTTCTGGTAACATTGATTCACCTGGATGCAGTAATGCTGCTTCTGGTGACAATGGATCATCTCAAGACAATGTTGATAAACCATGGAAGAAATATGTCGCTATAATTCCAATGATGTTGATTGCAAACATTGCCTTTGGATTTACAACCACAGTTGGTAAGATAAAATCAGTCAATCATTGAAATTCAATTATGACATTATTTAAAATTTCAATTTAACTTTTGCATCTTAGGTTCACTGGGTCCATCTTTTGCTGTGAAATCTCCCATCGCAATGACCAAGAAAACAGCAGCTTTGTTGATTACAGTATTTTGGACAATGTTTTGCTTTTATCGAATAATTTTTATCCCATTGTCTAGTTATTTTAGTCATAGACGGTTAATGCTGTTTAACCTGCTTTTGATCTTAATCAGTGTTGGCTTGATGATTTCAAAAGCTGCTTATGATCCATATTTTACATGGGCATCATTTATTTTACTCGGCACTGGATATTCACCAACATTTTCAGTCTCATTTGCCTTACTGCAACAATATTTTCCCATTTCTGGCCGATTAGCTTCATTCATATTCATGAATGGCTGCATTGGAGAATCAATTCATCCTTGGTTAGTGGCCAAGTTCATGGAAGGATGGCCAGAATTTTTTGTCTATTACCTTGGTGGAATGTGTATAGTCTATGTGATTCTTAACTTCTCTCTTCCTCATCTGTGTAATTTAATTTTTAAAAGACGGACTACCAATCAATGATAATCATTGTTCACAATTGCCTTCCATCAAAACGTTTCATTTTTACCAGCTTACCCTTAATCTAATATGTATTTTAAATTGGTTAAAGAGACTAATTGTTCCTTTTAATTAAAATCCTCAACCTCTAATCTGAATTACCCTACTCTTTAACCACTGAGCTGATGGTTATTGATAATAAATTGATGTTTTAATACATAACCTTAAGGCAGGTATTCTTGCGCAGATGAAGATTATTGCGTTTTACGCTAAAAAACGCAAGAGACTAAAGATTTTGCGTTTGCACTTCATATGCTGGCGAAACGCTCACTCTAGTTTGTATGTGCTAAAAATTTATGTTGACTGGTTTGTTATAAACTTTCAGTTATTTTGAGTTTCAAATTAATATATTCAAGTTCATCTTACAAACATGCAGAAATTAGTTTAGATTGAGCAAAAAGAAACATTGATCGATTGGAAAATAGTTGATTACAACCCTGTAAAAAAATGAAAATTCAAGTGTTTAGTTGAATTTGGATGCAATTATTTTCATTGAGTTATCAATGAAATTTGCTAATTCCAAATTTTTAAATTTTCATGTTAGATAAATCAATTTTTTGAAGCAAGACTTCATAGGTCTTTGAAGATATAGTATTATATCTTCAATTACAATTACTATACATAATGAGATAGTAATAACAAAGGTCCCAATAAACAATGTTAATCATTGTCTCAAGTCCATTATAATGATTTATAAAGCATTGCATAGCTCGACAAAAGTTGAGGTTGACCGTCGGTATCAAAAAAAAATAATCATTACAGGTTAAATTGTAATATCAATAGAAACCATCGCACCAGTTGGACAGATATAACATCAGAATCCACAACAATATAATAGAAAATCTTTTTTCAAATATTTTGCCAAATTTTAAATTCTTGACATCATCAATTTTTGCTTCCCTTTTCCTCTTCGTAATGACGATACTCTGGCTTGAGTTCCCATTTATTTTTATGTGGGTTTTTGGTATTGTAGACACAAATTTCTTTCAAAATGGTTTTCAAGTAAGTCTGGTGATAAAAAGAGAAGAGAAAAACATTGATTAACATGAGAATAGAAAATAACAATCAGAGTCAAGTAGTGAGTTGCATGTGGAAAGATCGCATGAAACTGTGACTTACACTAGGTTGTTTAGTAATTTTTTCAAGATCTTTACTGTTGTAATATTGATGCTTCTCGAAAGCTTTGAATAACATGTCCAGAACTTTGTCCTTTTCATCACGCGACTTTTTATTTTCTCCTTTACGTTTGGAATCAGTATCAAGCTGTAATATTTTTTAAGGTTAGTCGGCAAAAATTGGGAAAGAAAAGAAAGAAAAAAGTAAGTTAAAGATGAAGACATGTTGATGAAGAGTAGAGGGTAAGAACCGTTTAATGGGTGAGAGTAAAATCAAATTTACCTCTACTCTATGAGAATTGACGGGTAAATAGCTAATTGGAGTCTGATCTAATTTGAGAACCACTTTATTGGGTCTTCGAGCGATTTCCATTTGTTTGGCTTTAAGTCTCATGTAATTTGTATCAGCTTTAGGTCTACATTCACCTTTTTGGACAACGTTGCCCTCCAAGACAAGCTTACTACTGGTTCCTGATTTATCATCTTTTGGACACGAAAAAACAGCTAAATGTTGGTGAGAAATGTCGCTTATAATGAAACGATGTTCCTTTGGTATCTTCGGATCACTAGCACCTCTATGTGAGTTAGCTTGTTCAAAAACGTCACCAGATAAGTCAAACAGAATCTCAGGTCGTCCACCTAAGCCTCTATTGAGAATAAATAGAAAAAAAGAAAATAAAAATTCAATTAGGTTAACAGGAATTATTTAAAGGCCGATAGAAGAAGTCAGATTATGAACACGAAATCAAGTGATTGTTCCTATCGAGAAAATTGAGTTCAAATGAGAGAAGAGGAAAAATTGAAATCATTTCATTAGGCCTTAAACACTGGGCAAGCAGTTGTTAAGCTACAGGTTGATAACAATTGATAAAAAAGGTGATAGTAGGGAAGGTGATGGTGGTGATGATGGCAAGGAAACTCTATATTATTCATAAATGGCTAAATATTTAACTTACTTGCTGATTTTAAGCCGGCCAAGTTCACTTTTGGCTGGAGCAGTTGCCCATTCGGTTGCCATGTATTTAGGTACTTTAACCAACCAGACACCTCGTGAGGCATTAATGATGTCCATATCACCGGTTGAATTGGCACTCATGGTTCTAATTTAATAACTAGATTAGTATTTTAAATGATTAAGGTTGAAAGACACGGTGACAAGTTGTCACTGAAAAGAAGTGAAAATATTTTATCTGAATCCGGATTGTAACAACTGTAAACTAAAAAAATGGTTGTCATAGTGATAAAACATTTGTTCGACTTTTGAGGAATTTAATTTGAATCCATTTTCAGTTCATCAGTTCCTAAACAACTGATAAATCTCCCGATAAAACTGGATAACTAAATAGTCACAAGGAAACATTTCTACAAAGACATTGGACAAGCTGAACCAAAAATTATCAGATCTCAATGCTGAAATTTTATCACAAATTAAAGAATTACTTTGCGAAAATCAAATTAACTAAATTTATTTTCCTATTTTATTGGATATTGAATATTCAGTAGCTCATGGGATGAACCAATGTAGTCTTGAAGTGTAAAAGTAAATGGTCAATGAAGAAATTAAAAATTGAATGCCTTACTGAATGACCGTTTTCTCATTTCAATCATACAAAGTCAATTATTTCAGCTATCCTTATAGTGATAGGCTTTGTTTAAGATTTTAATCAAGAATAATTTAAGATTTAATTACTCTTAACTGATTAAACATTTGTTCACACGAGGAAATCTCAGACATTGAGCAAGAAAATTAGCTGAGAATCAATGCTGTAGGTTTTAATTTCAAACAAATGCCAAAACTAATAGAGTAATTATGCAGTAATGAAAATTGAAAATTGAAACCTATTCTGAAGATTACTAGATTGTCGTCTTGAAGTTACTTTTTCAATCAAATCTGGCTCACATCCTCGCTCAAACCATTTGGTTAACCATTGAACAAAGCTGGTAAAAATTGGTAACAGAGAGACCAGAATACAATTAATTTGACCTCAATCAAACCAACTAACTGATTGTAAGTGATTGTATCTTCCATTAATCAAATGGTTACTCAAATTGATTGAGAAACGAAATAGAAGGAGTGAGAGAGAAAAAATTAATAAAATTGGAAAAGTAACTCACAAAAGTCAACAACAGCAACAAGTAAGTTTACAAGAACATGTCTAATGCCATTGTTACTAATCAACTTTGATTCACTTTCAATTAGTTTCACTGGTGTGCGCCATTGCCAGTTGATTGTTTTCTTGCTTTTTTGCTGTTCTTGATTATCGTTGTCAATTTTTACCTTCCATCCAATGTATAAGGTTTGAACAAGGAGTTGGGTTGTTACTTGTCAGACATTTTGTTTTTAGTCAATTCATTGGAATCTAATTGTGCTAAAATCAACCTTTAATTCAAAGCTTACTTTGACGTAGCTACAATAATCATTTCCAATTATACTTGTTTACTACCATTGACTTTCAATTGTGCTACTCCAACCAGCATCATAATCATCTGACTCCTCACCATCAATAGACCAATTTAATTTATCCTCACCATTCAGGTTAATCGATTCGGTTTTTTTTCTTGTGTTCATTATCGACTCCTTAAATGTCTCCAAAATCATTTTTTGACAAAATTGATCGTCTCTCGGTCAACAGGAAATCAACTTATGAGAAACTTGACCCAGCCAATATTATGGACGATGATGATGGCGATTTAGATTGTTCAACCCTGGTTGATCCAACAGCAAGACGATCCAAGCCTGATTCAATTCCTTCAATTAACTTTGACAGAATCTGTAAGTTAAATATTTATTTCGATTGTTTATCCAAATTGCTTGTGTTTTTAAGCCTCCTTTGATTGCTAGTTATGCTTGTTTCGAGATATGAACTTTTAACATTCCCTTTTTCCTTTCGATTGTTGAATATTAATTTTGCATATTTTCCATTTTATCTCTTTGTTTATATCCATTCACTGAATCTTCATTTATCAATCTTGAAATTAGTCAAGGACAATCCAATCTATCGTAAAATTGATGCTTGGCTTCATCCGAAAGAACAGCGAATTATTCCGAGACTTGATTCTGGTAATTAGATCTATGAATGTATGAAAAGATGTTCAATAATAAAAGATTGGGATTAGCTTTGTATCATATGACAAATGTATAAACTGTTTTTTACATCAAGTTAAAAAACTGTATTGTATTAATATAACCAAATGTTGAAGTTAAAAAAAATGAACGAAATAAACCATCACCGTTATTAATTATTTATGAAGTCAGTGAAATAAACTTCACAATTAATTCATTGGTGTCATTGATTGAATTAGTACTTTTTACATATAGTCATTGTTTGGTTCAACCAATACGATATTCATCAACTGTTTATCAACCTAATCAAGTTCACTGTGTACTAAATTAATTCATTAGAAACGCTAAATGTGTACTTTAAACTTGAGGTAAGTTTGAAATAACATCATTAGTCTGACAGTATTTCAACTTACAAAAATATGTATTCCAATGGTTTTTTCTGGATTTGGTTGGCAATACAAATCAAAGGCAAGCAAATTTATTGGACTTGGCCATTTTCTAGTCTTTAGTATTCAACTATTCACAGCGAAATCGGTTTTAGCCTCATAATTTCCAGATAACAACAATTGAATGAATATGCTTACGATTGTATAAATAACGGCGAAAATAAAGGTAAATATTAATTAATTATTTCCTGATTTTAATTGATCCCTCATTTTGGATGGTAATTATTGTCATAAGCGAACAGATTTTCTTTTTTTCATCAAGGATCACAAAAGAAATTACATTTAGGTTGAACTGCTTTCATTAAATGATCATATGAATCGTCGTTGTTGTTTAAATGACTAATCATTTACTTTATCAATGTGAATATCGGGTTGTAGTCATGCTAAATATATTCCAATGTGATGAATTTCCTTCAGGGACAGGCCATGTTAATTTGCTTTTTTTGTTTTCTAATTTCCAATGAAGAGATTCATGATTAGTCCAGACAAACAATATCATCCGACATTGAAGTTGATTCCACATGTGTAGTTGTTACAGATGAAGATGTTGAGTGCTGAGGCGGTGGCGATGATGATGTTAATTTAGCCATGAGTAATGGTGCATTAGGTGCTGGAGGTGGAGGTGACGGTGGTGATAATGATGGTGGTTTATTTTGTTGTATTAATGGTTGTTGTATTAATGGTTGTTGTATTAATGGTTGTTGTGTTAATGTTTGTAGCAGTGATTGTGGTCTAGATTGTGGTTGGTATTGTGATGATGATACAGAAGGTACTTTCACAGGCGGTAACATCCTAAAATCACAGCCAACACATTTGTGTTCAAACCGTTTTAATGGTCTCGACGGATTTGCCATTTGCTTTTCAAACATTGCAACAGTAAGTCTCATATTTTTGACTTCATTTTTGAGCTCCGATGCCATCCGAACTAACTTTGCCTTATCTTGTTCAAGTTTTTTGACTCTTTCATCCTTTTCCAGGAGAGCTGCCGCCACACGTTGTTCAATATAATCAGAAATTTCTTGACTGATGGAATCCATTTGATATATATTTGGAATAAAGATGACTACTACGAGTTAAGACACCAAAACTAAAGACTAACAAAAGTAAATAAAGAAGATGATATACATGGACATGGCACAAAATGACAAAGAATGGAAACTTGCATGTTAATTGAAGGATCAGATGTTTACAGATGTACACTCAAACCTCTCATAATGAGACCCTCCGATAATGAGACAATTTCTGATCAGAGTCATCTATGGATTTAATAATCAATTAGCGCTATGATTTTAACTTATTTCTTTATATCATCTATGCAGTTTCTAATGCAATAATATTGTTGATAATTAGTTAAACATGTTTTTTGATGACAATTGAATCATTATTGGTTAAATTAAAATGAAACCAAATCAAATATGTACCATAATCGATATAAACAAAGCCAAAAAATCCTTCGTTCAAATAGCGTCTGTGGAAATAAGCTTAAGAGCTATTCACAGAGAGTCTCATTATGAGAGGTTTGAGTGTATTGACATTTTATTTATCGCTAGTTGCCTTAATTGGCGATAGATGTCGCGCAAGTCCTACTCGAATTTAAAATTTAAATTTTCCTCATCTTCTGGTCATCACATCGTTTCAATGAAAGGGATTCTCCTTAGCTATTCATAATTCAAACCAACTTATGCAGAGAAAATTGTTATCAGATCTTTCCACTTCCAGAATTAAAATTACCCAAAAAACTTGATCTTGCTTTAAACAATTTATCCCAAATTTAGTCAATGGATTGATTTGACCAGATAACTGGTAGATGCAATCATAGCCAGTGCCATATACAGTGAATTTAAAAACTTATTCTAGCCAAATCTTGCTATCAGTAAACCTGCTATCTAAAGAGGTTCTTAAGTACATCTCTTTGAGAGCTGCGGTCAGTAGAAATAGAAAAGTCAATTGTTTACAATATTGAGCGGAATGAGTTCAAGTTGGCAGAAAATGTGGCTCTTAAATCGATCAAGTATCATTGATAATACTTGATACAATTGAGAAATCAACAAAAAAAATAGTCTAAAATGGGTTGCCGAAATGACCATTTGAATTTTTTTGATGTGCTTATTGATATGTGTTCTGTTAAACAAAGCCAAAGGAAGTGTTTAACAGATGACTCGATGATCTCTGACAACCCAGTTATCAATTGAATATCGCCAAGTCTATGAATAAGCTGCCTTGATTGCTAGTAATTATTTACAGTTGCCCTTTTTTGTTCCGACATCCATTTCACAATGGCTGATTCGGCACCTAAAAGATGTGAACAAATCAAAATGAAGATGATTATTAACAAGGTTTTATCGATGTTCAACCAGAATAAGTAATTCAATGTTAAATTTCATTTACACCGTAGTTGATACAGAAATGTCCATAGACAAAAAAAAACGCGAATCTAATCCATGAAAACACAATCAGGTGACTTCATGAGACATTTCAATTTAGCCAACAGAGATCTGGTTAAAAAAAACAAAAACAAGTTAGCTTGAGGAATTGATGGAATAACATTTTTAGTGAGGAATTGAGCTAAAAAAAGTGGCTGTTGAATTAGCTAAATCAAAGGCAATTTACAGGTCAATATAATATCTTTATATTAAATAAATAAAGTACATTTCTCTCTAGATAAATAAACTATGATATCTCTGATATAAATCTCTATAAATCTATGAAGATAAAAACGATAAATATATATCTAAATATCACCGGTTCGGATATCTGTATTAGCGATTCAGCACCAAACAGCCACTCACTAAGGAAAGTTGATTTGATCACGATAATGTTGACTGCTAAAATAGGTTAAATAGTAATTACAGTTGTTCAAGAAATATAACTCCAGTTGTTTCCATTTTGAGGTTTAAAATCACTTTCAATTATTTACTGGTTTGATGAAATATTCATAAACAAAACTTAAGATTGAAAATGATCGATTAAATGTTAATCCTTGAATATACTCACCTTATTTTGCCTAATCTGGATGAAAAGGCGATTTAAGAATCAGTAAATCACAAACAAAAACGTCCTCTTCAACATATTAATCATCGCCAAGACAGGAAAAAAAGCGTCAAAACAAAAATTAAAATTTCAATTAGTCGCCATCTTTCGTTGAGAAGAGTTAATGAAAATAGCGGTGACAACTTGTCACTGACAAGCATTTGTCAATGTAGAGGCTCTAAGCTGAAAATACGCAATCTAGTTATTTAAGTTCAACTAAATTAGGGTCCAACTCCGTTTTATGGTGACACCAATTGAATTAACCAACAAATGTAAGTGGGCTGATTTTTTCAAACTGACATTAACGACAATTCAATTAAAATTCAATTCACCATTCAACCGTCACCATTAAAAATAAGAATAACCAGATTTAAGGTGTAAGGTTGAAATTGGGTTTAAAACCCGAAAAGATTGACATAAATAAATCAACATTAATTTAATAATCCGTATTTACTTTTAACCATTTACACAGTAAAAATTAAAATTGATCTTAAATGTATGACTTTAATAGTAAACTAATTATAATTGTATATTAAATAATGATGAAAATAAATAGAAGTTTAATCAATAAATAATGAACAGAATGGATGAAATTGATCCGATTTATGGTTGGTAATGGATAGATAAAGTCAACTGATTGTTAATTTAAGAGCAAAACATATTTAAACCCAGACAGATCTAATTAATTGATAAGTTGATTGTTAAAATATCTATTAATATCAACTCAATCATTTTCCGCAGCTGACCTTTTTCAATCTCATTCACTGTTTCCATCACGATTAATTAATCAATGTAATGGATCAATGTAACTTTTGTCTGCCCTTTCAAATGTTGATAACAATTAAGATGGAAACAAAGTTAACCTTTCTTTTTGTTGTAATTAAAATTAAACTGGTTTAAATTAAGGTTACGATGAAATTTAGCCTCGGAAAAGGTTGCATTGACCATCTAACTGGTACATTTAATTGAAATAGTTTTGTGGTAAACTTGCATTGCTTGATCATTGAGATAACATTAGCTTCATTTTAGGTTACCAAATAAGCTTTTACAGACTGAAATCCGTTGTCAAGTAACTCTTGAGGCTTTGAATTATGTTTGTTTTTTTGTTGTTTAATTTAGATATAATTTACAATATTTAATAATTATAATAATAATAATAATAGTTTTACATCATTTGATTTGATTTTTGTCAATTCTGTGATCTTCCAGGTAAATTGGCGTCACTTTGGCTGGTTTAAATACAGAGTAGGGTGAGTTGGGAACACCAACAATAAGAATGTGATTACCTTTAAACCAAAGTCTCCACATTGATTTATGGTAACCTCTAGGATCAAGATCCCAGATTTTAAAACATTTTGCCACTTGAAGCCAGGTTTTGTAGTCCCCGGGTCTGTCCATTTTGATGAACATGGCGTAAACCTCATTGCGAGTGTCTGGGATAAAGTTGTCCTCGCAGGGTGATTTACTGTGATCTAAAACAATGGCCTTTTCCAACATTGCCTGTATAGTTTGCTCGTAGTTGTCCTTTTTCACACTGTCAACATTTTTAAGCTTAATATAAGGAACTCGGTTAAAGGCATGTTTCTTGAAGTAAGTGTCATGGAAGTAGGAGTTCATGTTAAGTCCAGAGGAACCAAAGTGATAAGTACGAGAAACATCTGGTACAACACATTCCCGACCTTTGCGTATCTCAGGTAACCTCATCCACATATCCCAGTCCCAAAGTTTTTCTGGAGTAGGCCAACGGGTTTCCAGTTCCTCTTTGTAAAAATCACGTTTTAACATCCAGCCCAATCCAGGCATGGTTTCAACCCTGTACAGTAGAGAGGGATCTTCAGCTGTATGCTCGTAACCCTGATCATTCCAAGCTGATATACAGTAAAGGGAATCATCTTCCTCTAAAAGGCGAGAGGTTTGACTAAAATAGGAAAACAGGTCGGGTGACACATCCAGATCCTCTTCCAGAATGATGGCATATAAAGCTTGAGGGAAAAGGTTAAAGGTGGCTGTAAGGCTAGCCTTATAATGTTGTGAGATGCGAGCATTTTTAACTCCTATTGGTGTATGTTGAATACCTCGAAGGCCAAATAATTTGGTAACTTCAAGTGGCTCTTCAAAGTATCCATCAATGAAAACCGTTATCATCTCTTTATTGGCACCTTGAGCGGATAAAAGTGAACGCAACATGTTGTAAAGATAATGTGGACGATTGGAGGCAATTATGGTTACAGGAATATTTTTCACTTTATTGTCTGGAAGCTAAAATAGAAAAGAGAAAATTAAAATAATTAAATTAAAATTGGTAATAAAAGAGTAAACAATGAAACATATTCAATATAAATTTCGCGGTCATCATGATAAGAAAAACAATGCTTATAAATACTACCATCTTGTGTTGAAAAAAGGGTTTAAAGATATTAAAAGTCACAAAGTGAAAGACTGTTTGATAATTTTTTTCAATATAAATCAATAATTCAATTGTGATAATGATGATGGTGATCTCAATTTGAATGTATATTAGAGATAAATCAACTTACCGGTTCTGGATGAAATGATAGAGGTGCAGGATCAGAGCAAGAGCAAACTTGCCCATACCCTTCAATCCTGTTGCAAAAAGATCGTCTTCGTCGATTCTCTTCCGTCTCTGGCCAGTTACATTCAGATTCTTCTAATGGAACCAAAGGAAGCTCAACTTTAAGTACAACCGGAGCTCCCCATGAGTTAAATTCAGGGCTCTTTGAATAACCCTCACCAAGCAATTTACCGCCTTTAACAGTAACCATGGCCCACATGTCACGCCAACCTAGATGAGAGACTCTTTTACTGCCCAAGCGTTTAAGCAAATCACGAGCTGCTTGTTTCATCTGAAAAGTACCCTCATCTTTAATTGTGAATATAATGACTCGTCCATCTGAGACCATATTTAAAAACAGAGCCATGGCTTCATCTTCATGCGGTGAATAAGTATCAAAGGTTCGCTGAGCCATCACAGAACCACTGGCCTGGTTAAGTATCAATACATGTATGCCACGTCCTTTATCTTCATCAGAATCTTCTTTAATCTAAAAAATCAAGAAAAAGCCAGAATGAAAATCGAGATGTAAAACAAAGTACAAACTCAACCACAATTCAACTTGTTTTAACCAGAAAGCAAGCTAGCGAATCAGCAATTCAACAACCTAACCTAAACTAATCAGCTATGGAACTCAAAATACAGGACACTTGTCGATTCTCTTTCGTTTTTCTTCAATCATTCGTATACAAAATTTTACCCTTAACCTTTACAATTAGCCAAAAGGTAAAAAATATTCAATTACAATGTTGAACATAAAATAACATTGAAATGTTAGATGAAAATGATTAAATTTTAATCACAAGTAAACTTTCAACTGAAACATTACATTGTTTGATGCAAAAAAAAATTGAAAAGGTAAACAGTAAAAAATCCCAAAAAAAGCATAAGAAAGCGTGAATAAATATTTATCTTAACAAATAAAATAATTTCATTTTAAGTTACCATTTTAAATCATCTTTTCACCTTGACTGGTCCAGAATAAAAGATGAAATTGTAACAAAAAATGATATCTTTATTATATAAATATTTTACCAAATCAATTGAAATACAAGCAACAAAAAAGGCACAAAAAACCAACAACCACAAGACAGATGAAATAAAGTTTAGTAAAAAAAATAGACTTGCATTATAACACAAATGTCCTGAATATGTAAAGAGCAGCAAAATACAAAGAGATGAGTGAAAAAAGCTCATGCAATGTTTCATTCATCTCAATGAGACTCATGGGATTGGCTGTGCAAAAAAACACATCAAGTGATGAACATGATGAATGAACAAGTCAAAGTGATTGGGAGTGAAAATGAACTAATAATGTTTACCAAATGTTGAAAAGATTACAAAGTGTTAATAGTTATCTGTGATAATCAGGGAAAAGCTGTGAAAACCGTTAACAATTAAAGGTTTACCTGATTATAACTGAAGCAAACATGATTAACTTTACGTGAATAAAAAGAGACTGAATTGACCATTTAAAAGGGTCAATTGAAAAGATGAAAGATTATTGATTGTCCATAATAAGGTTTGGTAGCCACTTAACTAACCATCAATGATTAAACTGATCAACATAACCATTTTAATAGCAACGTTCAAGGGTAAAGATTAACATGCAAAATCAAAAAATAATTATGTTAATGATAATGTATTACAACTGATCAACTATTTACACCCAAATTCAGCTTTTTTTGTCTAACATTTCTAGTTAGACAAACATTTTTGGGTTCGGCTTTACCTAAAACTGCAATAACCAGAATCATCCAACAATAATGATGATAACAGTAATGATAATAATAATTATATCAATCAAAAGGTAAATCAAGAAACATTTTTAATGTTTCCATGTTAAGTTTACTATCATGTCAATCAATGGTTCCAATAATAGTTGAATTTCATCAATAAGCCGACTATTCATATTAGACAATTTAATCAATCGCACTTGGTCTGTAATAATTTCAGCTGATTATTGATTAGTTGACTTGCAATACTGAGCTTCACCTTTAACCATTTAAAATCAATCAATTGTTGACCAGGTTGACAGTAATTAATTTAATCACTAATGTTGTCAACCTTTTTGACAACATTAATTGAAACAAAACAAGAATCCAATTGTTGATTGATTTGTTGAAGCGACATCAATCACTTGATCAAATTGTATTTTTAATAACATTAATTGTTACTATGGGTTGAAGAGTCGCTTCATTTTAACCATTTTGTGCTTTTTAGAGAATCTTTTTTTCTGAATTTCTTTTGCTGATTTACACCTAAAGCTCTTGTAACTATTGTTAAATATTGACGATTAGTTAGGACAATTGTTAATCACAATAATAATCATTATTTGATTTCAATTCGACCCAGTTTGATTGTCAATTCAATCTTGTCTTTTTGCTTAAAACTGTCGCTCTTGACTTTCCTTGACTATCACTTGAAGCTAGTATTTTAATCATTTTCAAGAGTTTTATTTAAATGCAATTTGGTCAACTTTGTTCTGATAACTGAACCCAATCTTCATCTGAATGATACAAAAGTTTCATCTATTTTTCTGAGTATCTTTAAGCTGTATTTTCATCTTTTTTTTCAAGCAAGTTTTGATTAAATCAAAGAGTTTCATGATTAATGAGATTGTTGGTTTAAAGCAAAGTAAAACAATTAACATTTTTGGACACAAAGTTGACTTTGAATTGGACTTGGACAAATGGAAACAAAAAGACAATCTTTTGTGATGAAAGGTGAAAATTTTGTTCAATAATTTTGATTAATTAGTTGATTAGTGAATACAATTAGGGAGAAGATGAGAGGAATGTCATCTTTGGAGTTGAACAAAGAGAGGAAAATGATAACTGACAGAGAAATGATAATAAATGGAAAATTAGGAGAACATTTTCATTCCATTTTATACACAATTTTCATCATCTTTTCGCCTTTCATCAACATTATCATCATTTTAACCATTGAATATCTTGACCGTTTGGACTGTTATGAGAGGGTCAAAGTTTATCTGGCAAAAAATGTTTGCCTGTTTGGTGTGATAAGATGCTGAGAACCGGAAGAAAGAATTCAAGTGATGATGATGATGATGATGATAATGGCTAGAGACAAGATAAGCTCTAATTAATTAAATAAACTGAAATGTAACACCAAAGCTTCATGTTGTTCATTTTTGTTCATCTTCTTTTCGCTTGTTTTCATATTTATCAACTAAATTAAATCATATTAAGTTGTTTAATGTTGAAATTGAATTAATACCTTTATCCATGATAATGTTGTTAAAGTACTAATGATAATAGCAATAATAATGGTAATGATGATGATGATGATCTGATGAAAATTATGAAAATGATGGTAATAATGTTTCATCCTTTTTACTGAACATTGCTGTTGTTGGTATGAAAAAGACTATTAATTATCAATTATTACTGTAAAGCTAAAAATAATTTACTTTCATGTTAAATTGGTGATTATTTGTTCATAAAAGGAATGCAAATTGCAATGTGATTGATTGAAAGTGAGTTTGATAATCAATTCTTGACAACGGATTGAATGGTTAAAGCGACTTACCGTTGTACCGTCAACAATGACGGATACTTTTGATTGACTGGACAATACTTTAACATTTAATGCTTTTGCAAGGCTTTCTGATTGTAATTTAAGACCATTATAGCGCTCATCAAACGAGATACTATTTTCATCTGAGGAACCTGAATCAAGAAGGAAAAAAAAGAAAATTTGTTTTTATCAATTGTTAACGATTAAGGGAAATAGGTATTTATTATTTATAATCAGTTGCTTCAATACAATCAAAATGCAATCGACGGTAAAAATATTGGGGTTGATCAGTTAAAAATTGATCAATTTGGTTTTGCCCATTCAAGTAAGACTTTAATGTTTACCAGAATCAAATGTTCAATTTAAACTAACCCATTGATTTTCATCTTTTAAAGGATCAATCAATTCAACTTTGAATATGTGAACAATCGGATCATCATTATGATTAAACGTTTGTAAAAATACATTTCAGTAAAGACAAGTTAAGGTGAAAAATGGTCAAAAATAAAGCATATTTTGAATTAAAAGTTGAAAGGTTTCGTTATTACAACTAAGGTTATGTCAATTGATTCAATAGTTGTTTTTAATGTTAATAATAACACGATTAGTAGCAGGAAATGTCCTACTCTGGACTGAAATTTTTGCCTCCAAAAATGTCTTTACCTGGTTCAACTTCATCATTGTAAACAAAGGATTGACTGATTCTTGTTTCAACAATGATTCAAGATAAACTTGATTAGCTTGGAAGTTAAATCTGAAAGATTCACCTTTTGACTAAACTGAAACTTGAACAGCCAATTTGTGTTGCTCTTTGACTAGATGAATGAAAAAAGATAAATAATCAATTTTTGATTTTCGTTCATTAAGAGAGAAATATATTTTTCTCATCATGCTAACCATGAGAAAGTTTGCAATAATGATAATCTTGTTTATCTAAGTGCTATGCATTTTACACTGTAATGATATAAAAAGGTGTTTGTTGTTTGAAAAGTGCAGCAATAATAAAGTGTATGATTCAATGTATTAATATCATTTGTAATGATGTAAAGTTAATTAATGTAACATGCCAGGTAAAAGTGATGAAATTGATTAGAAGAGAGGAAAAGGCTCATAAAGAAATAAAACACTGAATACATTTCGTGTTGTTACAGAATCAATCAAATGTAATTCTTGTAATACTTTTGACTTGAATGTGGCAAGTAAAATGCCTTTTCCACTCTCACCCGGCCAAATTGATTTCAGTGAACATTCCTTAACTCTTCATCTCTGAACAACAGTATCCAACACATTTGTGTCTATCATTTGATGAAAACCAGAGAGAGAGAGAGACTTGAAAAAAAGATGCTCAAACAGACACGTAAAGGTTGAGATGAAGAATGATGAGAAATAATGAAAGAAACAAAAGTGAATAAAGTTTCTAAGAATCTGGAGAGAAATGGTGAAAAATATAAACACTGAGGGAAGACGAGGAAAAAGGAGCAACAATGATAATGAACAATGAAAATGAAATGAAAAGGAATCATCATCAACATGATCATTCCAATGATCAAGTAACATTCATGTCATCAAGTTAATATCATCTTCTTCCTTCCCAATGTCATTCATTTAGCTGAATAAAATTGAACACAATGAAAAGGTTAATTTTACCATTTCCATCATCAACTTCACCCTTTTTTTGTTTCGTTAACTGTCATAGATGAAAAATATGTTCAACTTGTTTCTGTGAAAAATTTACTATCTTTGTCACTCCAAGTGTTAACATAATGAAGGGATAAAAATTTGAAAAAAATATGATCAACAACAAAAAAAGGAGTGAAAATGATCAAGATTTGCTAATGAACATGTAACATGTAAAAGGTCATGGAAAAGGCCATCAGACAAGAAGCAAGTTTACCTTCAATTGAATCAATTCCTTGAAGGGAATTGGCACAAAATTTAAATCATTCAATTACTTTTTCTTTACAATCTTTTCTTCCTTATTTTACCTCGTCTTCCTCATCTTCATCTATTTTTTGTTTCGCCATCTTCTTCCTACTTTTGTCTTTTGTCTTTTCTTCACTTTTCCCTTTTTCATGATGATTCAACTGTGAATGTGTACGAGTTGCTGATGGATCCCTTGAGTTACACCACAAGAACCATTAAGATGTGACAAAGATGAATTGATTGATCAAATTAAATTAATTAACATGAAATGAGAGGTGACAAAAATCTTGTCCGTTCAACATAATAAACGGTTTACTTTTAACTTTGCCTTTTTTCCTCTTGCCTTGTCTCTACGTTGCTTTTACCGGTAAACATTCAACTTGTCATTCTCCTGATCATCTCTTAACTTGATTACATTTGAACACATCATCCATCAGGTTGACTCTACTAAACCGTAAAAAAAGACTTCAATCAACTTTCTAATCCAAACCTAGACTTGACTATTACTGTAAATTTAACTCTTAATCGCATTTCAAGTATTAAATCAACACGAAAAATCAAGCCAAACATTGAGTTAACAATAGCTCCAAGTTTTTTCCCAAGTAAAATGTTTAATTAGGTTATCAAAGGCAGTTTAATTGTCTAGTCACATCGCATTGTTTCAAACCTTTGCATCTTTCACGAAAATACAACTCTTATTCAGTTATTTTCATAATGAAAATGGTCAAATTTCAAAGAACAAAGTCTCAGGAATCAATCACGTTAGAGATGAAACTCAAGATTTTTCAAACTCAAGCTGCTCTTTAGATGAAATTGTCTGATTCAATAAGCTTTTAGGCTCATATTTTACTTGCTCATGTGTCAAGCTTTAAAAAATTGCTAGAGCAACAAAATTTTGTTCAAATCAATATCTGAAGTCTAAGTCTATGAGTTAAAGTCCAATTGTTATCAAGATCAAAACTTGAAAGCTTGTTAACGATAAAGTACTGTTTTAACATTTGAACGTTTCTTGTTACATTAATGATAAAAAATAACCCGATGACACTAATCTTGCCTTGTTATCTATTGGCCAAACTAGCCGGGTAGTTATCATACTGCGATCTATTGAGACTCAGCCTTTGACAGAAAGGTTCATTCACTATGTTGAACAATCTTCCATGAACAAAATAAAACATGTCCAATGTATTAATTTACAATAAACTAATCAGTAATCAATAAAGAAAACCAGAAACCTTAAAAACCAGAAAATGCAACGACAAAGCAATCAAAGTTCACTTTTTGTTAACACATTAGGAAAGCTTTCAAGTTTCAAGATAGACACATTGAAACTGATTTACAACTTCAACTATAGATTCGCTGTCTTTAAATGCTGTAAGATAAAAAAAAAATGTAATAATCTTCCCTTACAATTGCGCTAAATCAATTGTCACAATAATAATGCAAAATAATCTGGAGACACTTAAACAACAACAAATTTAGTCTGATAAATTTTAAGTCCACAAATCCAGGTATTAACCAAAGCCCATTGCAACCAAAGGAACCTGTAATTTTGATTCTTGGACCATAAACTTACTTTTCATTAATGACTCTTCCTTCAAACGTTTACTTGTGTCTATGATAAATAAAAGGTTTATTACCACAGTTACCATAAGAACAATCAAAAGGATAAACTGTTGAGAAAAGAAAAGTTCAATATTAGCATCAAATAATCAGATAATTAAATAATTGCTATAACCAGCAATTGCTCGTAAAATAGTAAATAACAATTGGGATGGAAAAATATTTTGCCGTACTTTCGTTATTAAACTTTTACCTTTTTTTAATGAAACTTTGCTCTCTTTTAATGGTACATCTAATTGTTGTAAACAACATTTTGGGCGATGTTCATTGTTAAATGGTTCAATTTGTTTCAACATTTTAATTCAAGTTTAATAGCTTTTGTCTGATAATCAATTAGTTTATCATTTGACTGGTTAACCTCTCTGTACGATAAATATGAATGAGGCGTTTGCTGAAAGTTAAATGATGAAAGTTTACCAAAACTTGTGAACAATGAACTTGTCATGATAATCTTGTGATGATAATAAAGATAATGATAATGATAGAGATAATAATCGTGACAATGTTGTGACAATATTTTCTTTACTCAATAAAAGAGAAAGTTTTTCATGAATTCAATTTCGTCTGTTTTCCAAATTGAAAAAATTTTTTATTCCAAACTTGGCCAAGGAAAAAAGTTCAATGAAGTTTTGTCATTTCAAGTCAACAGAGTAAAAGTAAGATAACAAGAACACTTCAATTACCTAGGAATTTGAGGATGAAAATGATGATGATGAGGAAAAGTGTAACCGCAAAAGTATTTTGAGAAAAGCAAAATAACTTCAACTTCTTAATAGACTTTTTTTGCTCCAAAATTTCAACCTTTTCTCATTTCAAGCTCAATCAATTGCTTCAACAATCATTAAAAGTAGAAATGTCTGACTTCTCACAAATTTTCACCCAAATGTACGGATTCCTTTGAAATTGGTTTCGCTTTTTTACGAGTTTATTTTTCATTGGTTTACTTGATCTGGAAGCCTTTAGCGTTTGATAACTCTATTAATGACACTGAGTTTTGGCTTTTTTGTCGAGGTCAACAAATCGCAAGTGAACAAGATGAGGCAAGAAAAGATTAAGTGAAAGCTAAGAAGTCAGGTGTTCTTTCAATTTCCGGGCAACATGGAGTTCTCAATGAACCTTTACAGGAAATCTCAATATGATAGAGATAAGGATGAAATTGAAGACAAGGGAACAAGAAGAAAGAAAAGAAAGAAGAAGAGGAAAGAATTATCTTCAATGAGGAAATATTAGACGTTATTATTGTGGAAATCATGAGATTATCATCATTTTCTTATTCGCATTTCCATCGGTTAATCATCTTTTCTTCATCGTCATCTCATGTCAATTCATAGCAATAATTGGTTTTTGTGGTTCAACTAATAAAACCGTTTTGTTTGCTTTACAATCTGATATATTGGTCAACAAAACTTGCTCCAAACTGTCCATCAGTTAAGATGTTTTCATTTAATGTTAACCCAACATTGATTGTTAAAGTCATTCAGTTTTGCATTGATTTAGTTTTGATAATAAAACATTTGTAATTTGCTTTTTCAATCCAACATCAAAAACTCAATTTAAACGGTTAATTGCGGTAACTTGGGCAATGGTCAAATCTCAAGTTACATTTTAAGGTGATTACAGAAAGACAATGTTTCAAGCTTAATCTTTTTCTGTAAATGGCCAGAGTTTTACAAAGATTAAAGATTTCAGGGGAAATGATGAAATTTCTTGGTGAAAGTAAAAGCGTTTTAGATTGCTTTGATGATTAGTTGATTTGATCGTAATAAACATTTATTTTTAACCAACATTTGGCTTTCAATTTAACCGGAAATTTTAATCTGTAAATGTGACTTGTTTTGCCAATTAGCAATTTAATTAATAAGTTTAATGTCAATTTGATTGCTTTCAATTTAAAGTTTGTTTACAAACGGAAAACAATGATCATGAGAATAAGCAATTTAGGCTTTTCGCGATTTAATGTCATTATTAAATCAACAATCTAGTAAAATAGTCAACAATCAACAAATGAAAATTAATTGAGGCACCAAAGTAAAAAAAGGTAAACATGAGCTAATTAGAATCAATTGTTGAAGGTAATCTCGTATTTTTTTATACAAATATATTTACAATATTAACCTTTACCTTATTTTAACCTTTAATTTGATTAATTTTGCTTGATTGCCAATGAATGTTGACCCAAATGTTTAAATGTTGCTCAAAATGATTCCTAATCAATGTTGACTTATTACAAGGTTGTTAAAAAATGCACACCCAAATGCAAGGGAAAAGGTAAAGAGGAGAGAGAAAACAAAACAAGGAATAACAACATGAGAACAAGAATTTTCATTCATCATTCACTGTTGATTTCAAAATTATCATGCTGATAGTTGAACAATAGACAATTGAGAATTGGAATAGTTTTCAGTTCTTTTGCTAAACTGGTAACCAGTAGTCGAAGGCAATGTTCAATAGATTCTATAAGTAATGATATCTGAGTTACTCAGGTTATGAAAATAAATTATCGTCAGATTTGCTGTCCTACACAAGAAAAATGCTATCGATCATGAAACTGAAAATAATATATAAACAGATGAAAGGGGAAGAAGGAAAAGGAAGAAGATGACAGAGAGAGAGGGAGAGAGAGAGAGAGAGGAATGAGCATCAAATATAAACAGTATCATCATCAAGTAATAAGGTAGGAGAGAGTGGAAAGCTTTATCATCTCTTCATAGTAAACATGATTCATGGTTAACATGTCATATTGATTCATGGATTGCAGGAATGGTGAAAGCAAAGTGAGACTGAGAATGAAAAAATACATACAAATACATAAAAGGTTTCAAGCTTGAGGCAAGTTAACATTAACACAAAAGGCTAAGAAGGGAAAAGATGAAGATGAGGAAAAGACAACAAGAACAAGACAATAACAAGAGGAAAGATCATTAAGATGTTCATCGGCTTTTTGAAGGCATTTTGTGTGTTCAAGACTCGAAAAATTGAATAAGCTGGAGAAACGAAGAGAAAAAAAGAAGCGAATTGTAAAAACTCTTTCCATTCCCAAATTTCAATCTCAAATGATGGATAAACTTGAATCATTCACCTATTTGACTTCACCATCAATAAGTTATCGCAACATTTTTGATCTTCCTTTTTCTTGCTCATGATGAATGGTTAAAAAGATGCTGACAAAATGAATTAATACATATTTGTTGAAGGCAATAGCAGCTTCCATCAATCAATTGAAATGGCAAATAATTAGCTGAGAATGTAAAATGTCATCTTTTGAGAAAATTTCAATTCTATTTTTGATATAAAATTTGCAAAAAATTGACTCAAAAAATGGATTTAAATATTGAAATAACTTCTCGAAAAAAGATGTTTAAGGATTGAATGGAATTGGCTTTTTCAGCTAATTGCAATTAACAATTATTGTGATTAGAGTTGGACAAATGATTAAAATTTTAGTGTTGATCACATTTAAATATAGACAATTAGTCCAAAGGCAATTAAGTCTTGAAAAGGAAGAAGAGTTTACATTTTAAATCAGATTAAAGTCAAATTCACATTCAACAGATTATTTCTTTTCTCCTGTTCATCATCTTTTAAGCAGCTTTTCAGGATGTAATTCATGATGAAAGTTCACAATTGATGCTATTGATTATATTTATCATTATAAAAGCATAAAAATCTAAAGTCGAAATGATTATCATATATGGTTAACTGGATGAAGTGTAACTGGAAAAAACTTGTTGACTTTTCCAGCCAATTGAATGGTTATAAGTTGGTGAGGTTAAGAGAGCATCAAATTGTTCATTATTATCATTTTTTATTTGCTTTTTTCGAGTTTAATCAAGAAAATTTGAGTAAAGAAGATGTTTAAAGTTGCAAAATGAGTGAACTTATTGGGTTAGGAATGAAAATAGCATTTAATGTTATTAAAAATTGTACATCAATTTTTATTTGAAGCATCAGTAGACATTAAATTGGTTCATTATTAAACATTTTAACATCAATTGAAATTCAATCCAAATGTTAGTGGAACAAAAATTGAGCTAAAAAATTGATTCCTTTTGTAATCAACTAGGACAAAGTTTCTTTTCCCTTTTTTTAGGTCGACCTTTGAATGCTGTAAATTTCATGATATGGTCATTTTGAAAGGTTGAAACATTTCATTCTTTATTTACAATTGAATTGTTTTTCTCTCATCTTTCAGGTCATTTCAGTAAATTAATGGTCAGTTTGTATTGTTTAAAAGGTGAAAAGAAGAAAAGTTAAACCCAGAATGTGATTTATTGCCAATCAATCGCATTTTATCGCAAAGGATCATTTCAAAAGTTTTATCAAGAAAAGCAAAAGAAAAAAACTGATTAATGAAACTGATTTACAGTTTAACATTTAACTGGTCAAACAATCAGTACAAATTGATTGTAACAAACAAATCAAGTTTAATCAATTTTTGCATTCAATCAATTCGCTCAGTATAAAATTGAGAACTGATTTTTGATGATCCATCAATTTTCATAAATGAACCTTTTTAGAAACCACGAGTTTGAAAATTCGATTTCCAAATTTTTCATGAAAGTTTCTCGAAATCTTTCTAAATTCCATTTAGAGTCAATGTTGTGTCTTGAAAAATTAATTGTCGGATCATCGCGATGCTCTCATCTTATGCCTGAGATTGAAGAGCTTCTTAAAGTCTTTATTTGTTCGAAGATCTGAACATTTATTAGACCAATCTGTGCTTTTCTGAAGACTTGGTTACTCACATTAGAATGGAGGTTTATCTGAATATTGAATTTTAACCTTTTCCAACAAAAATAGAATTGGAAGTTTGAAAGAGAAAATGAGAAAATTGAAAAGCCTGGAAACAATTAAACTCGTGTTTCACTTTGCTTGGCATTTGATGGGTTTACCATTGAATTGAAAATTTGCTGGTCAATCAACCTTTATTAGAGAACTAATCAGGTAAAACTGAGATTTTGTCAACTGTCGGAAATGGCGAGGAAAAGGTGAAAACAAAGGTATGATGAAGAGTATAATTATAATGGACAATAATGATGTTAATACAATGAGATGAGGTAAAATGAGGTGATTTGGATGCAAAAATGGTTCACTTTGTTGACTCTACTGTGGACAGAAGAAAGGTGTGCCCAAATGAAAATGACCTTTCAAGTGGTCAGTGAATCGAGAGAAGAGACTATAAATAGGGAAAGATTGAAAGGTAAGAAGAAGATGGAATGACCATTGAAAGTAATTTACCAATTATACTGTAAAAACAAGAATCTAAACTGGACAAACAATGAAAGGCAAGAAGAGAGATGAACGAGAAGTCGATGAAAAGGCAAAAGAAGGCAAAACAACAACTATTTCAAACTAATATCAAGGAATCAATTGGAGTTGTTGTTGCAGTTTAATGTGAAAGGCGTTCAAAGTGAAGGCACAACAATCCAAGAAGATCAGTCAATAAGAGTGAACATTAGTTTCATTCACATCTTCATTCCAATTCTAATTTCAGGATTCAATATGGAATCAAGTAAAACAATGGAATAAGTTAATAAGAGAAATTCAAGTTAAAAGCCTTTTCCAAGTTAAACACATGATATCATTTAAACCTCTTCAATGTTGAGCTCTATTAGTTCAAGTTAATCAACTTGATCAACTTTGATTTGCATTAAATCAACAAACTTGATTGACCTTATTTCCCTCAAATACAATTCAAAATAAAAGTGAAAATCAAAAGCAAAAAATTGAAGCAAAAGTTGAAACGTTTACCAAAATCATTTGTTTTTCATTTAATTTTTCATTTCTTTTCTTAAAGATTGAACAATTGTAACTGTTGATGAAAAGCGTAATGACAAATCTTATTTACTCAAATTGTTAACATTAAAGAGTGACTGTAATGGTCTAAGATTATGGTCAGTTCCGTTGAGACCAATGGTCGTGATCATTAAATGTAAGGCAAGAATTAGGAAAGTTGATTGGTTTTGTTGTTAGTTAATGAATGGTTAAACGAGCAAACAGATTGTTGTTGTTATTGGAATAATATTGCAACTCTGTTTTTTTCACTTTACATCATAATCATAGCAGTGTTTCAATTTTCACATGGAGACAATTTTCAATTGTAATTGTTCACCTTAAGGCTTGTTTTTGCAAGGTTAATCATATTATTATTAATAATGATAACAGTGAAATTAAAGAGAAAAGTTCAATTATCTTTGGACCACCAAAGTAAAAGTTGATGAAAATTGAGGTTGACATGAAATTAGAGAGTAAAAATAGTGTTGCAAATGGCGTTGCAAACAAATTGGTAAAGATGAACCCAATTTTGAACCAGAAAATGTTTCTCATTATTTACTCAAGTTGAGAGTTTAAATGTTGAACCAAAATGATCGAGTTTAAGGGTTGATCAATTTGGTGAAATGTTTACGTCTGAGAAAACGAATTAAAATTGTATTCTTATCTTTTCATTCCAATGCTTGACAATCTCAATCAAGTTCAGTTCTTTTTGCATGTTCAAACAGTTCAATACAAACAAACGAAGCAAACATGGAATTGGAATAGAGAAAAAAATTGACTAAAAAAACGAAAGATTCATTTGAAATTTTCATCAAAAATAAATGAATGACTTTTGGTTAAAAGTTTCCAATTTTTAAAACGAAACAAATATGTAAATGAACTTTCAATCTTCAAGAATCGTTCAGAATGTTTTTCCAGCAAAAATGATACTTTGACTGAACAATAAATGGTCAATGAAAAGAGGAAACAATAGCAATTATTTAATCATTTAATGTTGAGTTATTGAAACAATCAAATCAACTTTTCCTGCCTTTTATCCACTTTTTTATTGATGCAAAAAAGATATTTCAATATTAACATTTAATGTTTGCGTTTCAGTTCAATCTTTAAATTCATTGACAAATGATTCAAGTTATCGAGATCATTTAATAACATCGGAAATGATTTCAATTCTGAATTTAATGGATTCAAAATTGAATCCTTTGACGGTCAATAATTTTGCTCCAGAATCAAAGTGATTTGTCTTGAGTCTCTTATCCAAGTTTCAGACTTTTCCTTTTATCATTTTTTCCATTTCAAATATTTTTCTCTGAAAAGCTTTTTTTTGCACCAAAAAATAGTAAAAGCTGAAGGATGATGAACGATGAAATTGAAGGATAATCTAGATGAGAAGGATTAAGATGTTATTTTGATTCAATAACTGAATGTTGGATTGGATTAAATCCAGAATAACTTTTTCTTCTTCTTTACTTTTCGTTTCTTTGTTTTCACAATCAAACGCATTAAACAGTTCATTTGGAATCATCTTAATCAGAGTTAAGCTGAACCAATGATTTAAGATGATAACAATTGGATAATTATCAAACAATGGATCAAAAAGATAAACATTTTTTGCTGTTGATCCATCAATGATAAATGTTGATGAAACAAAAGTTGAGCTTTCAAATGAATTCAGTTTTACCAGACTAAAAGTGACAAAAGGTAGAAACATTGAGATTCAGTTGGAAAGCTAAACATCAATTTCAACAGCAACTTGATTAACATTATTCAATTGATTCTGTTTGAAGAGAATTGGGAAAACAATTGAAAAACATGGAATTTCAGGAAAATGATTGAAATGTGTTTAAAAGAAGTGAAAATTGAGTCCACTTTCAATTTTGTTTTCACATTAAAATACATGGAAATTGAATTTATGCGCTTCTTACTGTTGATACAAAAAAAGTGTTATAATTGAAACGGGAAAAGAACAAAAAATGGATGAAAATGTGTCAAAATCATCATTGGTTTTGCAGGGAAAAGTTGACATTACATGTGCTTTTACAGGAATCATTTGAAACATTATGTTGAGTTTATAGAGAGAAAAAATTGTGTCAAAAATTTCAAACTGAACGCAATTCTTGTTTCTATCTGTTGATGCTTTTAACCTGACATTTCAACTTTACCATTTTACAAGAAGTAAAAATGGATTCTCGAAAAAAAGTTTTGTATTTTCAATGAAAAAGTACGTGCGAAATGAGATGAAAGTGGCATTTTTAAAGCTCTTCAAGTCTCTTTAGGCAAAAGTTGATGAACTTTCAGTTTCCTCTTCTTTTTGTCTTATCTTTTCAGGTCAACAAATCAATTAATTTTGAATGAATGATAAAAGTAAATCACAAAATCACAGCTTTTGATGGTTTTATTAATGAATTTGGCAAATATTAATAGTAAATGGATGAAGAAAAGGTAATCTTTTTACCTTGAAGCATTGGATGAAAGATGAAAAGGTTGACAATAAAATGACAGAAGATAAATATTGTCGACAGAAAAGTGAGTTTCAGTAAGTTGACGAGTTTGATGAATAATTTCATTAATGATTGTACTTCAAGTCGAGTGTTGTAAAACAAAGTGTTTAATCAATAGACATTTGAACAATTTGATTGTTGATTAAAAAAAAGGTTTCCTTTCAACTTTTGCTCTCAGCAAATGAAGAGATTTTAAATTTTGACAAAATTTCGAGGTTGACTGAGTGCAAAGCCTTAACTGAAGGATGATAAGTTTAACGCCAATCTGAGTGAATTAACATGAGCATGAAAAGAATTGGCTTTTATATAACTGTTCATGAGTGATAACAACAATTTTGAAACCACCCTCATGATAAACATTGACTTCTAGTTATGAAAATATCCAGAATATCATGAAGGAGAAAAATGTCAAACAAACAAAAGTTGGCTTGAATAAACATGAAGCTGATCAACTGATATTCCAGTCTGATAAACATTTGTTAAGGGTTAACACCAAAAATCTGTTGATCAACAAGTAACAATGAGAAGTTGAAAGTCAGTTACCAATCAAGTCAAGTGAATGAAGAAAAGGATCACAAATTTGATTGATATGAAGATGAAGAAGATGAAGAAGATGAAGAAGATGAGGGAAGAAAAGCAATCATGGAATCTAGGAAATCGAAAAGTTTCGTTCCGGAGAATTAAGAGAATATAAATATTAGCGTTGAAAGCAATTTGACTTTTCCAACCATTCCATTTATTGTCATCATGAAATGGTTGAATAATGAGGAAAAGGATCAAAAATATTGCTGATGAAACGGTTCAAGCTCAATAACATTAATGGACTAATCATGAAAAGTTATCTGATTAGAAGAGGTGAGATTGGATATCATGATTAGCTAATGTACAATGGATATCAAATGATATTAATTAAGATGATAAGCTTATCAACTGAGGCCAAAGTAGATGAAAAATGACCTCAATTTTGTTTTTCTTTTAAAGGCTTTTAAGGTCGACTCAAGTATCGACATTATTTTTAGGTAAACTTCATGAATGATGAATGATATTCAAGTATATTTTACTATTAAAAGTAACAATTTCATTTGCAATTTGTTTCTTCACTCCATTGAGAGGTTGCAGGTTAAAAGGTTGCAAATTTTAATTGAATTATTTATCCAGAATCGATTGACATTATCAGCAATAATTAATTGAACTCTAAGTGAATAAGAGAAGTTCATTGATAATCTTTCGTTTTTTTCTTCTTCTCATGACTTTTCCATGAAAAAAAGAAGAAGGAAAAATCCAAAGAAAATAAATCATCATTTAGCTTATTCTGAAATTTTCATTTCTTTTCATCCAAAATAATTTTAAACATATTGTCAGGGAAGAGATTGAACAAAGTAGATCAATACTAATAATATTATCATCAGAATTATTATCATTTCTTTTCTTTCTTTTCCCATTGATATGAATAAACTTTATGTGAACAGACAAGATAAGTTTTAGATAAATTGTTCAATCAATATTCAAACAACTTTTTGTTCCGAAATTGGGTGAAATAATATTGCAAGTTATTTCCAGCAAAATTCAGCTGGAAAAGGAAAATGAAGGCAAGAGAAGAGAAGAAAAAAATCTGATAAAAAAAGGAGTTATAAAGAATAACAGATTAATATGGAAAAGTTGAAGATAACTGAATTTGAATAAGAAAATTGTTGGCAGCAAAAAATAACAACATCCAGGATAAAAAGCTGAATAAACTAATATTGACAAAATATAATCATTTATAAATCATTGTAAATCAAAGTTGACAAAACAAATTAACATTGTAATCTATAATATTTCGTCTTCCCTTCGTCTCTTCGCAAATTAACTTTGAGCTATTTTTAATATCACAAATGCACAACATCTTGTGAGTTTCATTAAATTTGCTTATCGCAATTTGATAAGATGAACACTGAAAATATATTGAAAATTGGGTGAAACTTCATTTTTTGTCCTCAACAGAGAGATACTCTTATTATATTACGCATACAATAGGCACTTTCAAGATATGAATATATATTTATTTATATTTGTGTGTGCAACATTTAATCAACTTTCCCTTTTCTTGCTCTTCAATATTCACCTCTTCAGTTCAATATTGGAAAAACTTTATTACCTTCAAAGCGTTCGCTTGCAAGCAAAAAAGCTAATAAACCAAAGTTGCAATTAATTTCAATCTTTAAGGGCAATCAACTTTTTTCATTATCGCCAACCTCGACTACAGTTTTGTAAATTTATTGACTCGTTTTGAGGTTTCACTCAAATTTCGTTCTTCGATATTTTCCTATTTCCAGTTCGAACTAAATGATCAGAGTCGAAATTGCAATTTCATTGCAATCGAAATTTCTTTCATTGTCTTCAAACTTTCCTTCAATTCATGACTAGTTTGAGACGAAATTATGAAAATCTTTGAAATTTTCAGCTCGAACTCAATGTTTTCACAAAAGTAGAAAATTTTTTGCTTTTATTCTTTGAACTAAACTGCAATTTTCGATGAACTTTTTGACTCGATTCGAGGCAAAAATACACTTTTTCAGTTTGAATGAAATCATAAAAATGATGCAAAACTCGAGATTACAAAGTTTTTTCGAATTCGATTTGATTTAAACTTGGAATTTTTCGAAATTTTGTTGAATCGTGAAATCAAAATTGTGATAAATTCCTTGTGGTAAAAGTGATTTATCAAAGTTGAAAAGTGAAGGTCAAAGGCGTTGAAATGTCCAATTTATCGACTTTGCTTCGATATTTAATTTATGTCTTTTAATTTCGCCCATTTTTCAGGGAAAATTGGAAGGAGAATTGATGAAACTTGATTAAACAACTAAACTCTGAACTGAAAGGTTTGATAAGCTGATAAACGAGTTTCAATTTTGATGGAGCAACAAACAATGAAAACATCAATCTATCATTTATAATGATTTGTTGATATGGAATGAAGTAAAGCCAGAAAAAGAGTTTCGATGATAATCTGAGAAATAAAATTTTCTCCTGAAAACGAGAAAAACAAATGAAAGACAAGATTATTACAGTTATTATTTTCATTAGCAACAAATGATATTGCATTATATTGTCTGAATGATAATATGATTGCTACAAATCTTTACCAGTCAACTTAATTATCACCATAAATAATATCAATAATAACAACCAGCTTATCATGAATTTGATATCGGTCAATCCCTGAGACTCAAGTGATTCCTCAATATGCATACAATGATATCATTTGATGCCGCGATTGTTGGTGCAAAAGTAAAATTGGTTCACCCAAAGTTTAATAATAAATGGATCTCAATCAAAGTCGGAAAATGATGGCAATAAGAAGTGCGAAATAACTGCAAATGAAAAGCTTTACAAGTTAATGGTATCAATAATAAAGGGCCATAATAAGGATCATTATCAACATTATTTCATGTGAATCAAGTTATCAAAGGAAAGAGTAAATTAATGCATTAGACGATCAAATTAATGATTAATATTAAATATGGTCAACAAGGAGAGTTAATTGTTTCCAGATTCAATCGTAATTTATCAATAAGCGAAAATAGTTGACTATTGATGGGAAAATCATGATTGTTTCTTGTCAGATAAATTGCAAGACTTTTTTTCCTTCAAATGTTAAATGAACTTTTTTCACCAGTCAAGTCTCAACTGATCAACTTGATAAACTTTTTTTGTCTTTTTTCTGTTTCTTTAAACTCCATTTAAATAGTTATTTAAAACTCTTTAACAATTTAATTAACATTTAGATTTGTAAATTAGATTTAAAGTGCCGCAAGCAGTTGAAGGTTTTTTTCAGAGTCAAAGTTTTGATATTAAATTGGGAAAATTAAGTCTCCAATGGGTAATAAAGTTGATTTCAATTGAAGATTACATTTGAAAATAAGTTGAACCTAAAGGTAAAGCTCGATGGACAAAAGTCGAATGGACAACATTAAAAGTTATATCAAGTTTAACGACTAGTTATTATGGTTTTTAGATTGTTACATTGTAAAGAAACAAATTAACAACATTGAAAAGAATTGAAATTTCATGAGTTTGACGACAATAGATGTTTGGTGAAACTTTGATGTTTCATGATTTTATTGAATTTTGTTGAGTTTAGGTTGAAAGTGTTGATCCGATCAATCTGATGTAATTATAATGAATTTGGTGATGAATTATTATGTGAAAAAACAGAATTATTCAATGAATGATGAATGTAGAAATGAAATTGTATTAATTTGATCAAATCTATTTATGTATATTTATATATTCATAGTTTTTCATCTGTTTGTGTTGATTTGATTAAAAACGAGAACCGGAACTATCTTTTGCTCAACTATTTTTCATGGCAACTCTTTTATTGAATTAACTAACCTGCAATGTTTGATAATGTAGTTAATGGATAAAATTGAGATGATTTTATCATTTTGTCAAGAAAGAAGAAGAAGAGTTGAGAGGAAAAAAGGGAAAGGAAAATGTGTTTAGGTGATCTTGCAAGTAATGTGTAGGATGAGGAGGATGAGGAGGATGAAGGAAGATAATCATCACCTTGGATTTTTATATAATGGAAGATGATGATCATTGAGGCAATAAGATTCACACGACTTATTTGATTAACATTAATTGAGAAAACAAGATTTTTTTTTGTTTCTGTCAAAGAGGCAAAGTTTCAAATCAAGATGTTCAATCAGAGTCTGTGAATAGACAATAAGTTAAAAGGTGTAAAGATGAAGATGAAAGGAAAGGTGAAGAGTAGAGATTATTTTCAATTGTCTTTTCAATGATCATCTTTCATGAAGACAACCATGCAAATGTTGACAATTTTAATCACTTAATCTACAATTTCAACGTGAAAATCAATGGAACCAGAAAACTAGAGACATTTCCTTCCAATTGAACGTTAAATTAATGTCAACTTGAAGCAAAACTGAAGTCATGAAAAATGTGTTTGTCTTCTGAAGAGTTAATTTCTTTCGATAATTTCTGAACTTGATTTTTCGAAGCTTCTGAACTGTCCAATGAAAAATGTCCAATTGATTACAGCTCATGAAGCTTGTTGATCGTGAACTTTGCAGGTAAATGGCTTGATTGATATTGAAGCAAAAAATAGGTTTGAATGTTGAAATTGAATGTTTCAATTGTTTGTCAATGTTTCCAAACAAGCAAAGCAGGTAAAAACATGTAAAGATTCAACTATTTTTTATCATTTTCATTCAATTTAAACTGTAAACATCTTACATCTTGTATTTCATCTTGAACATCATCTTTAAACAACAATCCTTTCGAAATGAAAAGTTTTAGTCCGATTGGAATCAATTGTGTTATTTTTTGGATATAAATATTTTTCAAACTTGTATCTTTTTTGTAGACCTTTTGTATCAAGATTGTTACAATTAAGTTACAATTAATTGATGATTGATTGGCATTTAAGTTGAACCATTTGAGTTTGAAAATGTTTCAATTTACTTTTTTTTTATTACCAATTCCTTCTGATCAATCAAATGAATCAACAAAAACGTTTACAATTGACTAACTATCATTTAACTGATGCTAATTTTTCAGCTCAAATATCCATTGCTATTTGATGGATAAACATTAAAATAATAATGACATCAATTTTGACATTTTGAGACACTTTTTTTAAGTAATCATAATTTGCTGTCAAAATTTCTCAATTGTTCAAGATTAATTATATGAATTAAAGTTTTCTTGTCTAGCAAAAGGTGAAAGCCTTTCCAAGAGCATGAAATGAGCGAAAGTTTCAGCTAATTTTAAAGGGATTAACATTAATTAGAATGGAAAATTATTGGTGATTAAAGAGCTTTTAAATGGATTATTGTTACAAATTAGTTTTATGCTTTGACCCTTATGATTATTATCATCATTTGTTGAGGTTGTTTCATGGGAAAACAGTAAGAGTTTGGATTGGGCTGAATAACAATGTCTTTTCAGTTGAAATGCTATTCAAGTAAAATGCTTATTAAAATCAAATCAGACATCAGTTTAATAATCATTTGATCAAGAATGAATTCAAATTGTTTAACATGAATAACCATGGAACCGATGGAATCGGATTAAGTGACCAAAGACAATACAGAATGAAGTAGGTAAAAGATGGACATTACACATGTTATCAATTTATTGTTACAATATTAATGCAAAATAATCGCATAATTTGTGAGGAAAAATTTTGTTACAGATTAGGATATGAATATCTCAGAACTGAGAGCTGAATTTTTTTGGCTCTATTAGCTCATTTTGTATAAATTTGCGACCAGTCACAGATTAGACTGCAACTTAATCGCCATGAAAACTAGTGATCTCAAACCTACATGTAAAGCTTTTTTATTACTAATTGTGATATCGAGATAAAATTCAAGATTCAATTTAGAGGCAGCAAGATGACATTTTCAAGTTAACCTCTGAGTCTTGAGCTGATCATAAATAGCAACAGTCAATCCAACTTATTATTAGAATCAAGCTTCATGTTAGAGATTGGATGGATGAAATCACAGTCAACAATGAATGTTAACTGTACATTGAGATTTTAGTACAATTGATGTAAGTCTGACATGTTAGACTTGAATTTAGAATTCAAGATTTTAACGAGTAGAATATTCTTAGTCATGAAAAAGAAAATAATTAGAAATTCAAGAGTGGAGTGACTATGATTAAGTCTTGTGTACTGTAACTGTGTGTAAATGAAAGGAAAAAGTATTTATAAAAATCATGTCAAGAAGTCTGTGTAAGTTTGACCAATTGTCACTTAAGGGATGAACAATATGAAATGGTCATCGATAGTTTTCTTGGGGAAATGGTTAGTTTTGATTTGTATCCTAACAATGACAGAGCAAACATAAGACTGAGTCAATATGCTTCTCATCAACTTCTTGTCCCAATAATGTAAAATAATCCGACAACCTCAACTTATCAGGTAAACGTAAACTTTACTCGGCTCAATAAAATTAGCTCAGTGATGCCTCATAAACTTAGATCAAGTTGATCGAGTAATCATTGTATGTGACTTTCAACAGATCATTTTGCGGTTGAGAATAAGTTAATCTAAACTTTTTATTAGCATCGAAGCAACAAATCCTGCTAATCACAATTGTAATCAATTTGGTTGTTTTAAATCTCATTTTACCGGCCTTTTCTAGTTTAACCTCAAAGTAAGTCAACTTTGATTTTAATCCAAGAGGCAAAACAGGTTATTTTCAGGTGCAAAACAAGTCAGCAGCTTTAGTCGTAACTTTGAGTCTACATGCGTCTTGGGAAGCGGACATTAATTATTATTCGTTGCAATAGAAAGAAAAATTGGAAATTGTGATTTATTCTGATTTTTGTTTGCTTTGTCTTGCTGTTGTTTCACGTCTGTCCAAGTCATTATGATTAAGTATGGTTGGGTCCGTTTGACCCAATTAATTGAAAGAGAGAAGAAAAAAATGGTTGACATGAGATTCATTTTAAATGAGACAACAAACATTAACACAATTGAGAAGAAAAAAACCAGCAAACGTTGCAATTAGCATTCAACCCATTTTGCGATTATCATTACCTTTTATTCCCTTCCCTTCAATTATCTTAATTTACTCATTATAAAACTGATTCACAGCATCTTTTCCTTCCATCTGATATAACAGTTGACCAACAGGCCAAAAGTCTTGGCCAAACGGAAACCTAACCAGATTTAGATAACAAACCAAATCCTCTTTCCTGAATCATCTAATGTTCAACAAATTTTCACCTTAAATCACTTTACACTACTTGATGACAAATGAGTGGAAATACAAAGTTTGTCCCAATAATGGAAAATAATTGAAAAGACAAATTTTGTCGATAATTTCATAACTCATTTGTTATCGACATTCATGAAAATATGACAATGTTTATTAGAGAAAAAAAGTTTGATTAATGATTTCTAATGAATAAGTTTAACCAAGAAAAACTGGAATTTCATTTCTGCTAACAACAAATTGACACGCTTAAAACAATTTGATTAGTTTATTGCTCAATGTTGCCATGAAATCGTAAAAGTTGAACCATTATTAGAGGGCAAAGTTTCACCTTCAATATCGACAAGATTTCAATTGAAAATCGATAAAATGGTAAAAAGACGAACAAAAAAGGAGCAAAATTTGCATGTTATCTACAGTTGGATGAGAATCGGAAAAAGAAGGTTAATTTACCTGGAAGGCTTTGGCTAACATGCGTTTCGGTATAATTGCCATTGAAGTGATTCTACCGCAAACTGGACTTCGTCCACGTTGACTGTATTTATAATCAATTAACGGTTTAAAAGAGTGATTAGTCCACTTTAATTTACTTCCATGGCGATGGTTGTTGTTATTGGTTAGGTTTAAATGCGATTGTTGATCACAATTTAATCGTTGGTTGGTTGTACTGGTTGTTATTGCTGGTGGTGAAGGTATTGCAGATGAACATGAATATGGTAAAGGTGAAGATGAAGGTATTAAGGGTGGCGAGGTTCCACTGGTTGATCTGTTTGACCATGAGTCAGTATTGGTTGATGAGGATGACTTTGATTGTGATGAGCTCAAGATAATTGTCATTGTTGACAATTATTTGCTTCCAATTTCAAGAGAAACAATTAAAACATTGAACGTCGATTAAGGTCACTTTTGATAATCCATTTGATTAGAAAGTTTAAAAGTTGCTTTCACAGTTGACGAGGTTTGTACATTCCGTTCACTGGAAACTGCGATAAACAAATAAAAGATTAAATTAATTGTTCAACTGAGAAAATCATGAGAATCAGCTGATTAGATATTAAACCTTTTTTCACACAATAAAAACTCAAATCATCTTCAAAGGTGATAAAACTAAATGATGAGAAATTAATTTTAAACTTCAACTTGGTCAACCAGTTATCTCATTAAATGATCAATTGACTGGTTAACGGTTTAAATGATTATTGAACGAGTCACTATCATGACACTTGAATTTTGAACAACCAAGTTTCATGATAAAGACTTTCACTAAATGGTCATCTTTTTCATAAGTCAAGTGGTTGGAAGATGATTAAGATGATGTCAAGTTTTGAGTAAAGCTTTTACTAGCAATGTCTTTGGATAACTTGAAAAGGATGAAAACTGTGAAGTTTCATGAAAAAGATGAGGAAACATGAATGATGTTGATGATAATGAGTTTGTGAGTGATGAAGCTAATTTATGTTAATGGAATTAAGATTAAACTTGAGAAGGCAAATGATGAGAGAAAAAGTTTTACAAAGAAAAACTTTCAATGAAATTATTAATTGATTAAACTAGAGCACTTAGCATCACTTTGAGATTCACAGAGACAATCAAATCCATGTTAATTACCTTAATCCACGAGTCTTTTAAAAAGAGATTAACCATGACTTTAAGGTAAGATTAAGGAAACACAAACAGAAAGGTTTTGATGTAAACATTGATCAAGCTCAAGTGATCAACTGAAAGATGATTTGAATGATGGTTAACATGATTGAGAGATATTGAAAGTCAAACAAACAAACTTAAGGTTGTTACAGTAAATCAGTTTGGGTCAACAATTGGTTTACAGTCCATTAAATGGTCAACAATATTTTGAGACTTTTTTTTGTTACTTTATGCGGTTGATAAACACCAACTGATGAGGATGCTGTTACTGGCTCCTCAACATTGAATGAAACCTTCAAAATTTCACTTCAACTAAAGGGAGCCAAACAGATGAGGCGGAGTTTACAGGTAGAGTGAGAGTGCAAGAGGTTCATGGTAATGGTGCGCATGTTGTGGCACAAGTTTTCATCAAAATCATGGTTAGTCAAAGTTCCAAGAGGATCAGATTAACTAATCACCATTAACTATTTATTAATTTAACTAATTTTCCATTCCTTTTCATTACTCAAAATGTTCATCTTAGTTCATCAAGTTACATTGAGTTTCAAATTCAGTTTCAAAAGTTTCAATTTTATGCGAAATTTTCAATAAAAGTTAACATTTTTTCACTTTTTACTTCAATTTCATCAACTTGTTGATTTGTTATCAATTGATTGAGTTAATTATGAGAATAATGAAATGAATGGAAAATACAATTGATTGCATTTTTCGCGTTCTCCTAAAAATTTATTCATTTTGATAATGAACTTTTCTCATTTCATTTAGAGTTCAATTTTAACCAAAAAAAAGTTTATTTTCAACTCGAAATGTTTCTAAAGGAAGAAGTTCATTTCCATACAAATATCAGTTATTTAAATGATAAACTGTAATCGCTAAATGAACGATTGTAATAATTAATGGATAAATTGATTTGTAGATGAAATTTACATTCAATTTTCATCTGAATAATATTAACATTTTAACAGATCAACTTTCACTTGAACATAATAATATGATGAAAATGGCCGTAAATAAAGTTACTTTTTTCATCAATTTTGTTTCACTTTTGCTGCAACTCATTGTGTGTGTTCCGTGAATGGCTAATAAAACCTTTACTGGACTGGTTCATTCCCGGTTGACCTTCAAGTTGAATGAGCTGAAGAAGAGAACTGATGATAAAAAATATAAAAATATATCATCAACCTCCTAACAAGAGATTTTTCTCTCTTTTCTCTCTTTTCTCTTTCTTCCCATTCTTCATCTTTTCTTCATCTCATCAGCCAAAGCCTCATCTCTCCACCAACTGGCTATAATAATAGTACATTTCATTACAACATATCAATGAACCTTACTCTCCATCTTCATCTTTTCAAGTTTATCTTTTTTCAAAACTTTCTCTTCAAACTTTCCCTTTTTTACTTGAAAAGATAGTTGTTTTTGTTGCCAAAAATCTGTCCATGCAACCATGCAAAGGGAAAATAGACAGAAGATGAAAGATGGAGGAAAAAAACTTCTACCTGGGGTGACTTGGGCCAAGTAACTAGGTTTAACATCCTTTATCATCATCATCGGGATGATTAAGCTCATCATCTTAATCTTTTCTTTTCTTCTTCTTCTTTTGTATTTGCTTGTTTTTTTTCATGGCTGTTTAAATATAATGAGATTTGAGCTTTTTTGTCAGATGAAATTTGCTTAACAAACTGCTTCAAAGCTTTCAATGTAAATCACTAATCATTATCGATGAATTTACCATTACTTCAGAGTAACCCAATGATAAATATTAAAAGTCACTTTTAATCATTCTTTACTTTAGTTAGGAAAGTTCAATTTAAATCATCATTTAGTTCATTAACAGTGATCAATAAACTGACGATTGAAAAGTTTTCTTGTCACAATAATAATACAAAAAATGGATTAAAAGCTGAAACATTAGAGCCTGGGAAATGAGATAAACTTAGATTCGTTTTGATAAACTTGATGCCAAACTGAGTTCAAGTTTGGAGTCAAACAGATAAAGTTTTTTTACGAGCAAATCGTTTCAACAAACTAACCAAATCAACTGTTGAAATGAAACATTTGTTTCCATTTATTGTCTATTAATGATTGGAAAAACCTGATGATATGTTGACCAAAGTGACTGAAGGTTCAAGTTTATCGATTGAAACAACAATTGATACTTTTTTTCCTGCATTTCAAGTAAAAAATTTGAATAAAAAGCATTTCAATTGATGTACAGAGGGAAGTTTGGGAAACTAGTAAATGGTTTTCATTTACCTTGATAACTTTGATGAGATTCATCTGAAATCTGTTGGAACAAGGTAAATACAAGAGTAAACATAAAAAGATGATGATAAGTTAAATATTATTTTACAGGATGAGAAATTTGATTCTCAAGATAAACAGAGTAACCAGATCATTTAACCCAAGTTGTTTCACTGATTAGTATTGAATGAAAGTTTACAAAGGAAATGAAATGAATGAAAAAGTAAGGTTTCATTTTCAGCAAAATGATGCGATTTAAACAACAATTGAGTGGAAAAGTTGACAAACAGAGAAGAAGGTGAAAAAAGCAATTAATCAAGTCTATTTTTTGCCTTCATTGCAATAATTTAAATTGAACATTGAGTTTAAATTTGAATGATTTGAGGTGAGATCAGGATTGGTTAAAATTGGCGTTAAAAGAGTCTGTAATTCCATGAGAATCAATGAAATTGACAGATTATTATTATTGATGATTTGTTGTTGTTTGGGTAAATAAGGAAAGTGCACTTCGACTCCCTGCCTAAGAAACCATTGTAAATCACCAACAATTGTTATCTAGTTACCTTAAATTGTTGATTGTTTTGCCTGTTGATCTATTCATTTGTTATGGTTACCAAGTGGTCGGGAGTCAAGGCAAGGTGAGGGTTAAGGTGGAGTTGAAAAGTGAAAAGAAATGAACAAAAATATGGAAACAAGTTGAGAGGGTTCAGAGCTTTTTTCCAATCAATGTTGACTACAAATTACAGTAAATAGGACAATGGATTCATTATCATCTTCACCATCAACAATCTATTCCCGTAAATGCATCAGTGAAGTTAAATCGCCAACTTGGTACAAATTTGGTCGCTATTTCCTCATCTTTCTGGCAATCACAACAATCATTTTGGATTCACAAAAGATGATCACTGAGTACAACAGGTCGACAATCGAGTTGACTTCGTCTAAATTGCAAGTAATTACCTTTTACTCTTCTTCCATAATCACTCATCTTGTTGGACTTGGAGCGGCCATTGATAATGAAATGTGGTTGACCGTCGTTTGCCGTCTTGTCTCTGCTCTAATCTATCAAATCAATTTAACGTCTAAATCGTCCGATGTTCAAACGGATCCAGCTAAGTTGGAAAAAATGATTCGTAAAAAGATTCGCAAAAATCCTGATCTATTGAAATCACTGAGATCCGAGCCTTTCCAATGGTCAACTTTGATTAAAAATTGTAAGTAATGGCAAGAACATGAAGATGAAAAAGATAATGAAAGTTACTTATTTTTTTTCAACAAATCAATCAATAGATCAATATTAGGAAAACAATTTTCCATCATTAACAATTTACGAAACTTTCAAAGGTAATAGCAAAGTACAGATTAAATCAGATTTAACCTTCAACTTGCATTTCAAGTTAGATTAGACAAACAACTTTTATCTTTAGCATCTTCAGCATCTTCCGCATCACCAGAAACATCATCACCTTAACATTATCTTTAAATATTTTTCACAAAATATTTTCTTTTCCATTTTTACGAGTCAACTTTTTTCGGCTATTTTTGCTCATCTTGACTTTGCTTCTTTACCTTCATTTTAACCTAACAACGAAAATAACTTTTCTTTTTTTCTCAGTTTTAGTGACCTTCTAATGTGAGCCAAAAAAGGTCAACTTCCGTCTGCATAAACCCGTTACAAGTTTTGACCAAACATGCAAAGATGATACCTTTAAGGCACAATTATACAAGTTGAATGATGAAAAGGATGACAAAGAAACTTGCTTTTACTGTTGATAAGAGGATTCAAAGCGCCAAGACAAGTGAAACCAGGCTAACCTTATTTCAATCCTTTTTTATCCTTTCGTTACAACAATCATAATCACAGCTTTTCAAGCATTTTGTTGTGAGCAAACCTGCCTTTTCAATTGAACCTTTATTTAACCAAATATTGTGCATTCAACAATTAAAATGCAATGAATTAATAAACATGAACCAAGCGAATCAAGTTTTGTACAAAATCTTTGTTTTCAGGTAACAATGATTATAATGATTATCGCAATTGCTTGATTTGCAAGATAAACTTTGAAACAATAAATGTCTTCATCTTTGGCACAGTTTAGAGGCAACAACAATAAAGATCGCGATTGTTCATCATTATTGAAATCAAGTTTACACGCAAAGGTTTTTGCTTTGCTGTTGAGTTAAAAATTGATTCCCAAATATTGGGTTTAACTGTTCAAGTTGAATATAAGTTCATCATTTGTTCACTTATTGAAGGAGACTTAAATGATTCAATGATTGTTAAGGAATGGGCAAAGGAATCGGAATGATTGGTGAAAACAAAACTAGTCCCATGGATGATTAATCGTCAATCACATTTTATAGTTGAAATGGTTGCAGAAGTAAATAAGCTTTGGTCATTCCAATAAAATGAGTAAAGATTGATAGCTTTAGTTGCGAGAAAAATTTTTGTGTTGCCAACAATTCTCATGGCGATTGGTGTACAACAACTACAATAACAGAATAGCAACATTTTCACCTCATTTTCACCTTATTTTTCTTTTCCTCATCTCACCATCATCACCCTCTACTCTCATCATCATTTCTTAATATCAACATTTTTCTCACAACTTTTACTTTTAGCATCGATTACAATCTAGATACAAATATATCAACTCTTTTTTTGCCCGTTTTCTCCTGATTTCAAGCCAAACTCAGGTTAACTTGAACATCTCACAACAATCAACTAAGATCAACAGAGCAAATGACAAATGATGTTGCCAATTTAAAGGAATGACCCAAGATTAAATATTGGGATTGAATGGTCAACACCTTTTTTTATATTTATTTCATTTTCTGTTCAACTTTTACAATCTAATCATGAGTCTGGACGAACCCTGAACAGTCTAAAAATCATCGAGTAAAGAGGAATCTAAAAGAGATGTAAAAAGCTTCGAATGATGGAAATGATTTTGCTTTTTGTTATTCTGGTTAACATGTTTATCAGACAAAGCAGGTTAGCTATTCTGTTACATGACAATGATGCTCATTAAAACTCTGGAAATATCAACTTTTTGTTCACTTCCATCAACTACCTGGTTTCATTTGTATAACATGAATGAAACCAATGAATGATGAAACGAGTTTTAAAACTAGAAGAAGAAGCTAAGGAAAGGATGAAAAGAAGATGAATAAGATTGAATTGGGAACAAGAAATGATAAATGGGAAAATGTTATCAATAACAAGTCTGTCTATACAAAAAAATTGAATCAAGTTCAAGTTGATGATTCAGTTACACTTTCAGATTATCTTCATTATCTGAATCTCTTTTTACATTTTACAAGCTATGGTTGGTTCAACTTTTTGTGACTTCATTAAAAAAACAAAAACAAGTCTGAATTATTATCCAGATTATTATTGAACAATTTTATTCCATGTTTATCCTGATTGAATAATGTTGTTAAAGGTTTATACTTTTTTGGGTTCCTGCAAAGTCGACAAGGAAAAAAAGGTACAACTGTTCATTGATTGTATCAATCATCACTCTTTACAATCTATTTTCATCTAATACTTATGAATTTATCATGAAAGTTACTCAATTTATACCATTCATGATCTACTTTTACCTCATGTACATTCTGATTAATCGGACATTTACTTTTTATCATATCTAATAATTAGAATGTTAATAGTTGTTATGATAAATTTCAATATTATTATTCATTGAGCTTGTGAACAAGAGTCGAGTGAGAACTGAAAAGAAACAAAAGATTAAGGCAAAAACTGTCTGACTAGAAATTCGGCGAAAAAAACCGTTTTAGATTTTTTAGATGCAAAATTCAATGCTGATTTCCATGAAGTCATTTATTTTGATCATACAAAACTGCCCCATTGCAGTCAATTAAGCAGATCGCGAGTAATCACACTAAATCACATACTCTCGCAACCTCGTTATAACTGGTGTTTTTTTCATTTTACGCCTTTTTGCAGGCAAACTCACGAACGGTTAATGCTACAGACCTAGGACTTGATCTACGGACTTTTGCAGATTGAACTGCATCTTTAATGCTCTTGATGTCGATAAACTCAATGTTTTAAATTGGTATACGCGTTCCCATGATTTGCAACGCTTTTTCATATCAATCTCTAGAATCTCAACGTTATTTGCAAAAGTAGATTAGATCAATGAATTCAGTATAAAATTTTGCACCCATCATGTTCATAACAAAAAATTTCTTGTTGGGCAGTTTTGGCCTTCATCTTTTGTTTCTTTCCACTTCTCACTCGACTCTTGTTCACAAGCTCAATGAATAATAATATTGAAATTTATCATAACAACTATTAACATTCTAATTATTAGATATGATAAAAAGTAAATGTCCGATTAATCAGAATGTACATGAGGTAAAAGTAGATCATGAATGGTATAAATTGAGTAACTTTCATGATAAATTCATAAGTAGATGAAAATAGATTGTAAAGAGTGATGATTGATACAATCAATGAACATTTGTCCCTCTGTCCTTTACATCATGTTCATGAAAAAAGTTCCTTACTAGGCAGTTTACCCTGTTCTTTTGGTCTCCATCCTTGTCTTTCTTTTTATCAAGGTAACAACAAATGTTATTATCATATTATTGTATAAATCATTTCGTTATTAACTGTATTTGATTAATGTGTTTTTACAGTTGAAAATGTGATCAACCAAAATGATATCAACTTAATTATTTCAAGTTAATTAATGGAATACTTGATTGTCATTAATATTTGCTTTGTACCGTTCAAAGTCAATGGATTTTGTCTTTTATTTTTTCAAGTCTCATTTCAATTGTATTATTTTCAATTTTAAAATTCAAGTTTCCTTAATGATCCGGTAAAATGGCTGCACGGTTAAGACGAAGGTGTGATAAATGAGTGAGTGTGGCTCATGTGAACAAATGAACTTTAATCATCAAAGTGGTCACTGAAATTACTGCAAGTTTAACCAATTTCTTGTGGCAATAATAATGCAAAGTAAACAGACTTGTTTCATGAGCTAAGACCTGGCTTCAGTAAATGTAACTTAAGATTCTTAATTTAATCGTTTTGACCAGTGAATTAACTTAATATCATCGCCAAACAGCTTACCATCAACATTAAGAAATGTGTAAAAATCTAAATTGAGTGTCAATCCTCTGCTTGACCATTAACTTTAATAGCTTTAATAGCTAATTGAATTGCTTTTCAATTGATTTTTCACTAAATGTTTAACAAAAAAAACTAAAAATGATTTCTAGCAATAACCAGATTCCTGTCAATTATGAAATTGAAGTGTCAATGAATTCACTGAATTGAAGTCACTCCAAAGTCAAGTAATCTGATTCAGCTCGAACTCACGTTTTAAAATGTTATTTGTTCAAATAAGACAAAAGATCGAATAACTTTATGGACAAATTTGCTCGAAGTAAATGCATCAATGTTAGTCAACCTCAGATTGCCATCGATCTTTGCTTTGTCTGGATTTTTCAAGAAAAACAAGTTCGAAGCAAAAAAAAGAAAATCTTTATTACAATCAAATCTTAAAGTCACAAATGATAAAATAGTGCCCAAAGTGGTCAATTTTGCTTGAATGTAGTCTGAATATTGGCTTGGTTTTGTTGAATCCAATTGTTATTCAACAATTGGTATTGTTGATTGTTGTACAGCTGAAGGATAAACAATCGAGAAAATTTGAGTTTATTTTTTGGTTCGTTTGTTGAACATTTTTCGTTAATTGCAAATTTGGTTAATTTTAGTGATAAATTGTCTTGTAATAGAGGGTTAAAATTAAAGTTAATATCATTATCAAATGATACGGTCAAGAGACACACGTCAAGACAAATGTAATAAATTAGAAGAGGGAAAAGAGATAATGATGATGAAAAATGGTGAAAATGATGAAGAGGATTATAATGATGCGGATCAAGAAGAGGGCTCTTTTTGCTGTTGACTATTACTTTGGTAAATAGTTAAAGGATCTTGAAGATGATATTTTGAAGGGTCCAAATCAAGGCGATACCTTTCTAATAGATACAGATTATTTGATAGACTATTGAAATTATATTATAATTTGGGTTAACAGGTCATTTATCTTTCTCCATCTCGCAGAGTCTAACATAACCAGAAAACCCAATTTTCAAGTTTAACGTTTCTCTTGCCAGTATCAACTCTTGTTTGGTCAGTATTTTTATCCCTTTAAATTGAGAAGATTTTTCTGAATAATATTCAGACCTTTTGCTTCATCATTAATGTTAACATTTTTCTGGTTTCTTTATCGCCATCGATATAATCACAATCATTTACTTAATCAAGTTAACCAACATTTTGTTGTTACTAGCGATTATCAATTGCTACAATCAAACCATGTTTAAGCTTGTTTGGTCAGTTAACAAAATGTTAATCCATCTTGTTTCACTGATTACCATGAAATTGGTGTAAACCTGAACCATTAGCAGGATTAAGATTGCGTTTATTTTCAGGATTAAACGTGAATTGATTAATGAAACTTACAATGAAAAACATTGAAACGTTTGAGAAATTATCTCAAAAAGACTTTTCTTTGATAAACTTTATTCTGTTTCCGATTCATTTTCAGATACATTTCTGTGTTCAGTCGAAATGAACTCAAGTTTATCATTTCTATTCATTGGGTCAACAAACTGAAAAGTTGAAAGTTAATTTCAAGTTCAATTCTCAACGGGTTTTGAGTAAATTAAAGCACATTTTTGTTGACCAACAAACTTGCAACTTTCATAAATGATAATTGTTAATTTAATTTGATTAAAGAAAACAACATCAATTTAAAATTTAAACCAGGGAAGAGAATGAAAAATCAAATTAAGCTACTCTAAATGTTAATCAGAAATTTGCTCAACTCATTCATCACAATTATCAAGTTATCTTTTGTTTCAAGTGTATTGCCATGCAAGGGAAACAGAACCCTTTAATGATACTAATTTATGATCAACATGATGAATCTCTGATTTGTCCTGGTTTACCTTAAAGGGTTGAAAGCAAATGAACAAAAAATGAACAAAATTTCATCTCAAAGCACCAAAAAAGCACAAAATGTGATGTTTTATGATTTTATGAAACACTAATTTGAAACACAAAGAAAGGCAAAATCAATTGTAAGAATCGTACATTTCATTCAATTTTTTCATCACTTCTCAACATCTGAATATTTATATTTCAGGATAAACATTGAAAATTAGTTGGAAATAAACAAATTTACAAATTTCTTGGCTAATTTCATTTGCTGTTAACTTCAGAATTCAAGATTTCATGAAAATCTATTTCGGTTTCACTCAACCTAAAAAAATATTTAACCAGAAAATTGATATTCAAAGTTATTGAAAGATTGAGAAAATTGAAAAAACGGAAATTTTCAATATAAATTTTGTATCCATAGAGTTGAATGGTCAAGTTAAATTGAGAAGTCTTTTTCTTCTCGTTCTGTTCCGGTTTCATGTGAACTTTTCAGCTGATTCAAGATAAATTTAATAAACATTGTTTACTCACCTTGTAGCCAAAGGCACTGACAAATCAAATGTTGAAATCAAAATTGTTGGCAATAATCTGGAATAACAATTAAAACTGTTTCAATTTTTTTCAATGAAAAACACTTTTTTTAACTTTCTTTGCAATTCAAATTGAACTTGACTTTAAGCTTCTATTGAATGCAATTTTTAGTTCATTTTTTTCTTGAATGATAGACCATAAATTATTGAATTTTACAAGATATTTGAATTGTGTAAAAATGATTATTGTTCAACATGACAGAATTTGAAAAGATGAGTCGATTTTTCTACCTTTTTCCTGATAAAAGTACTTTTTGAATAATATGGTGAACAAGTTATTATCAGTGTTAACCTGATTTGAAAAGATTGATGGATTCAGTGAGTGAAAGAGCAAGAATTGACCTGACTTAATATAATCAAGTAAAAATTGATTGAATAATATATTAGATTAAAAGAGTTGCTTAAAGATTTCAAGTTTCTTTGAATCCATCAATTCATTGAGAATCAAAAATTGAGTAGCAAAAAGAATGTTTCATCTTTTCTTTTTTTAGATAAAACATTAGCATCATCTTCATCTCAAGCATCAATTTAATATATTTATAAGACTTTTTTTTCTTGCTGTTGATTATCTTGGGTCTGATCGATCAAATGACATCAATTGATGCTGAGGAACCAGTTTTTTCGTGATAATTTTCACACATGTTTACAGGTAAAGATGAGTTAATGATGATGATGCTGATAATCAGATGATGTTAAAGGTAATAAAGGATGCATAATGAAAGAAAGTTACAACGTAATCATTGAACATGGAAAATAACTTTTGGATTAAATAACATTTAGACTTTCGTCATTTCTCAAGTCGATATGTTGTATCAGTTCATTGAGTAGTATTTTCAATCAAGAATCAGATAAACTGATTACGATTAGACGAGCAAGAATCATCAGTTTTTTGATAAGTTTATTGATAATTATCAAGATTTAATCTAACAACCTGGTGAAATTGACAAGAGTCAAGGTATAAGATAATTTTTAATGGATATTATTGATTGATTTATTCCAAGCTGAATTATTATTTCCAATCATTTTACCTTTTCTAAAGAAAAGATAATCAATTCATGAAACAGAACTGTAGATTCCAGGCTAATGGTTCGGCCTTTCATTCAATTCAATCTTTCAAGAGTTAACTGTTATTACAACTTGGCATTTCAAGTTAAAAGGTTAAAAAGTAAAGGCCTGAATCTGTGTAACGAGTATCATCTTGCGATAAGTATACAGATCTCTTTGAGCATAGATTAATGATAAAAGTGTTAAAAATGACTTTTGTTTCATCATCGCTTTTAGACGATCTTCAAATTCAACCGAAATAAGTGTCAGCAAATTTTTTGGAATATTTTTTATTTCGTTGTAAACTTATACCGTTCTGGTGGACAACTGCAAGTGCGTTAAAAGGCTAAAATTAACTTCATTGGCTTTTGAAGAAAAGGTCAGGTCTCCAGACGCAAAGAATCTTTGATCGAACTGATTTCTTTTGAATGACAAACAAAAACCTTTCATCGACATTACATTAGACTACTTTAAAGTACCAGAAAATGTCTCTGCCGTGAAATAGCTTATGTACACAGCAAGCGATATTCAAAAAGTAAAAAATGTTTAGTTAATCGGAATAACTTTCTTTATACGACATGTAAACAAAGGGGTTGAGGAACCATTGATTAGTTTAGTGACATTATCTGGTACTTTACAGTAATCAAAAGGCATAACGAAGATGCAGTTACTAGACAAGGATGCAATTTGTTACAATTGAAGTTTTTACATCAAGTAATTCTTCAAAATCGATCATCGTCAAAATTTTGAAGCATTGAATTGTCAAAAAAGGAACTCAACTTATCTCTCAGTTTTTACACTCATTCATGCAGGTTTTATCAACAGTATCAATGAATACAAGTTAAAGGTGAACCTTATAAGGACCAAATAATTCCAATGAAAAACTGAATCAATTGCAAATTTAATTTCGTTCATCAATAACGATGTAAAATAAGCAAATGATATGAACCATTATTGATAAGTTGCATTAGTAAAATTTTTGAAAATGGAAAAGTCTATCCATGCAAAAATAACATAAAAATCATCATCCGATTTCATTAAATTTAGAGATATTTTTGAGAAAATCAATCGACTTTCGATGTGCATAAAATTTGAAGCCTAAATAAAAGCAAAATCCAAACGATTATTATCAACTTAAATTGATTAACCCTGTCAACAAGGATTCAACTGACAACTTGTCAAATAATGATGCAAAATAATTAAACAAGGTGACCCAAGGTTTGACCAGACTGAAGTCACATTGGACTCGGCAAAATGAACGGAAATTGATTCCCAGTAATCTGAATAACTGTGATATTAATGATATTACACCATCTTTCTGTAGGAATAAAGTTGATGGAAATTGTTTACAATGCAATGTTATTAGATTTGATTGAATCACATGCAAATCATTATTAATAGATTGATGATGCAAAGTAAATCCATTTTTTTGTCCGTTGTTTATTCATTGGGTGTTGAGAATAGAAATGATAGATTATGATGAAAAATAACATCAAGAAAAGGATCAATTGCTATTGTCAAGAGTATTAATAGTAAACAGAATCATTCATTTAAATGTTGACCAAAAAAGAGCGAGAAGAAAATGTAAAAGAAGAAGAAGAAAAGAGAAGATAAAATATCATAAAAATACAAAGGTAAAGTCAAAATATTGGTAATAATATTTTCACTCAAACTATTATTATTATTATTGTAACAATTTTATTCTGTAAATGTAATAATGCAAGACAATAACGGGTTAGTGTGATAAGATACACTGTGCATGAGGAAAAGGTAAAGATTGATAAAAAAAGTGATCCTAAAGCCAAAGTAATTTATGTCCATTGGTGATGCTTAAATCCCATAAAAAAAGGAGAGATTCAGCAACCTTTTTGGCTTACATCTTTTCCTCATCTTTAAATCTTTTCTTCATCATCATCTCTTCCTAATATTATTACTATTATTAATATTATTTCAAATGTTGCTCCTTCCAACCTCACCATTCATCTGTATTTTCACCCTATGTTTATATCTAGAGTCGAGTGTAGACGAACATCAACAAAGAGAAACATGACATCGATAGAGCATTAGAAATGATGATGAAGAGATGAAGAGATGAAGATATAAGGATGAACAATAAAAGAAAAGTTAAGGTAAAGCATTGTTATTATTATCGTTACTTTTGGGTAAGAAAAGGTTGAAAAATACTTTGGATTTGAAATATAAACTCTCAATTGATCCACAAACATTTCTCTTCTCAATTTTCAAGCCCAACAAACTTTCCTTTTTTGCTTCTTCTTCTTCTTCATCCTTAAACAGAAATGAAATCTCTCAACCTTTTCATCTCATCATCTTTACCTGCAAGTGAAAGAGGTAAAAGGTTATAGCAACAAAATGAGACAAAATCTTGGAGAAAACGCAAAATCTTTTGATCGTCCAAATTGTCATGATGAAACTCTGTAAGCCATCAGTTTCAGTCTAACTTATTTATCTTTCAACTTCTTTCAAACCTTTTCAATTGACTCACAGTCTGAATGCATGTATTTTTTGTTTCCTAGGCCTGTATTCAACGAATGCGATCGAGTCTGATTCTAGGATCAAATTAACTGATTCGAGTTTTTTGTTTCACAAAACGAGATCAAGAGTTGATCTTGACTCAAGACTGATACAGGATCAGCCATTATTAATTGGTAAAAAGCGATTCTCGACTTATAAAGTTTAGTAGATACTCAAACACAAATCTTATGTGTTAGGATATTCATTATTAAATGAATTAGCTCAGATTTTCTTCGAAATTCATTCATTTATGAATAAATTTTCTGAAAGAATTGGCCTCTTGTACAGAAAAAGAAAATTTTCCGAAATAAGTGCATTTTCTGGTTACTTATCAAAAGTTACATTAGAAATGAAAATGAAAATCCGTTTCCACAATTGGCCAACAAGCGAGCGAAGTTTCAAATTTGGACTCGATTTTATGCCTCTACAAACTCACAAAGTCCAAACTCTTAACTCGAAAGTCAAATTATTGGCCTTTACTCCTTTCTTAATTTATTGCCGTAAAATCTAGTTCCAATTGATCCAAGTTAGTAAAATTTAATCAATGTTTTGTTGATTTTTGGACAAATTAACCAAGTTTGGTGAAACAAAAAATTAATTTGATGCAAGAATAAGTTGATTCAAAATTTTGGTTTCAGTTGATGAATACGAGCATTAATCTCAACTCTTTGCGTTATTGTGCATCTTTTTTTATCTTATTCACATGATGAATTGAAAGTGAATTACAACTCTAATTTTGTCTGGTTCAATTTTTACCTTATCACCATCATCATCATTTACTCAGCATCTTTTTTGCCAGGTTTTCTTGTTATTTTATTTCTTGCCTAAGAGCCGCTGGGTAAAGGTTGTCAAGATATATTTTTTGTTGTTTTGCTAACATTGCATTAAAAAAACTTATCAAAGGCAACAAAAAGGTAAACATAATCAATAATCTTCATTACGTGTTGACTTGGTTGATTCATCATCATCAACTGTTATCAAATGATTAAAGTGATGACAAAAATGAGAAAGCGCTTTATTCCGATGAAACCATTACAATCAGTTGAATCACTGTAATTGTAAATCATGAAGCGTCACAAACTAAACGTGTGCTTCAAATGTAATTCAAGTGAGAAAAGGTTCAATCAGGAATAAATCAAATTCAACAGTTAATGAACATTATAATCAATATAATAAAAGCAGTGTTTTTAGGTTCAATCAATTTCTTGTCACAATAATAATGCAAAATGAGGCTAAAAATGAACAAAAGTCTAGTCAAGTTTAGTCAATAACCCAAAGCTGGGAAAACAGATGTTAATAGTGAACCAAGTTAATGGTAACCAGTGATTATCTGCAAGTGTTTTCACTCAAAAAATCAACATTTATCGATAATTTACCATTAGTTGAGTCAATGAAGTAACTGATGAAATTCAATGACTGGTTCATCGTAATAATCATCTTGTATCATATTGCCTAGTTATTGTTGATTATTTTGCCGCTTGTTTGAACATAACTTTGATAATGATTATGAAAGTATTATTGCGATCAACGAATAAACAAAGTTGAAAAAAAGAGGGAAACTGAATCAACACGAATCATGTAACTGATCATGATGTTGATCATCAGGATGAGCGTCATCATCATCAAACTATTATTCATTGTATGACAATTGTCATTGACAGTAAAGTTGCAATAACAATTTAGTGAAAGAAAAATGATTCCAATGGAAAGATCATTACCACATTATCAGTAAAGGAAAGACATTATTCTGATGTTGGAAAAAGTGATTGATACAAATAGTAAATCAGTGAAGAACAGAATTGAATGAATAAAGATAAGAATAAGAAGATAACTTCATGGATATTTACCAATCAATTCCTTTCTTCCAATTGAATCGTAATCGTTTAGGTTTGTCTATGACCATTAGAATATCTGTGTTAGTTTCACTCTTTCATCATGGTTATCATGTGAATGGGAAAGATTCGTCTTTGGTTTTCACCAACAATAAGATCAACTGAACCTTAATGTTTGCCTCAAGTTGAACTTTTGCTGTTCCGGTCTAACAGAATTTCTTCTCAATTCTTGTGAATGTGATATGCATTATTGTGTACACACAGGGTTAAATGGTTTAAGGTTTGAAGGAGTTAATGGTTAATTAGATGCAAAAGCGATTCAAATGACTGTAAATGATGGATTCAATGAGATAGAGAGTTGAAAGTGTAACTCATCAATCTATGGTCTATTACATGCATTAAGTATTGACCTTTTTTTGTGGGCTCAGAGTTAAGATTGTCAAATGTTGGTCTAGAAAGTGAATAACCCTGTAAATATAAATATTGAATGGACAGGTTGAGTGAATGAAAAGCTGTGAATGGAAGGCAAATAAGCTGGGTTTAGGGCCAACCGACTGTCTTCTTGCTTGGCTGTGAGTTTCATGCATTATTTACACTGAATCTTTGAGTTTTATGGTCAAAACTGTAACTGTATCTGTTTTAGTAAGAGCAAGATACTTTGAAAAGGAAAGGAAAAGCGATTTCTTAAGAAATCTCTTCCTCTTTTTCACCATTTTTCTTCTTGTTTTTCTTGTTCTTCTGTTGGCTTTTACTTTTTCTTTGGGTAACAATAGGTATCTTTTACATCTATGTGTATGTGTGTGTGCATGTAAGTACATGGTTGAATGATGACAGAATGAAAAGACATACGATGTATGGTTGACTCCCTATCAACTCTAATAGGGCAACTAGAAGATGATGAAGATCTGGTTACTCATTGTGATGTGTATTACAATGAAATCGTTCAACTCAACAATCGATTAACAGAGTAAAAGAGGAGAAAAACGAGTTAAAAAGAAAAGGAAGAAAACAAGAAAAGAAATAAAAAGACTACAAGAGAGAAAAAAAGAAAAAGCAGAGAAACATTATCAGAAATACTTAATGAAAAAATGATGATCATCTTCATAGGTAATAGTATCAAAAAGATGATCTCTGTAAATGATGGGTATAAAGGGAAAAACTAATGCACATTACATGCCTATCTAAAGATATTTTTATCAATACTGACACGGTTAATTCATTCAATTGAATCATGAACCAAAATTAGTTCAATTTGTTTTGTTAAAAGAAGACTTACCTGGGTTTTTTGTTGCCTCTTTTCACTATTTGACAGTTATGGATGGATGGATCAATTGACACAGATACAAAAAAACATGGTAAAACATAACAGTTTTACATTGATTATTCAATAACAGATTTAATCCATTTGAGGGTTGATGGATTGTCTCTTCTTTAAAGTCATCTTACGGTCAAATTGAAACAATTTAAGGGGCTACATCATAGTTTAATCATCTTTTAAAAATGTCAATTTACTTTAACTAAAACTACGGCTAAACACTATTTCAACAAAATAGTATTTTTGTTTAGGTTGTTTTTACGCTGAGGCTAGATAGATGGCTCTCTAGCTCTCTGTTAGTTACATGATACTCCGGGGAGTGGGTCAGTTGCATCGAAAGGGAATACAACTTACGGCTTATACCAGCGCCGTTAATGAGGGAGAGATACAATGGTTTGGTTCAATATGGAAATGTAGGAAAATATTACAAAATTAGTGATAATATAAGAAGATGAATAGGAGGTTCCAGGGAAAGTATATATAGTTCAAATGGAGATGATAAAAAGGTTATTTAGGGTGTTTGATGTACGGAAGTACTTCATTTCTAAAGATAGTTCTGGTGAGGTAAAAACAAAGTTTCGGGGATTTTAAGCATAATAGAGGGATGTTTATCTTGTCCTTGTATTTTCTCTCTGTTAGTTACCGGTAATTGTTTCTATGGTTACCGAGTTTTTTGGTTTTACGCGTTACTTTCGCCATCTTGTGTTGTATTTTTACACTTTTTGGGTTAAGTTGATTAAATTTTGGATTCTTTATTTAACTGTTAGAATTAAATTTTATTTTTAACTTTAATTGTTCCAATAATTCAATTGTTTGCCAAGCAAGGGAATTTTTCATTGTCAATCCAACTGTTTAAGAGTTTTTTGAGTTAAGCTTAATTTACCCTTTTATTTGATAAGTTAAGGAATTGATGAAATGGTAAGTTGAAAAATCTTTCATCAGTGCCAAGTAATCAAGACTGAACTGTAAGAATTATGAAATTTACAATTTAAGATGGAACTGAGCTACAACTTTGAGCCATTTTGCTAATATCTAAGCATTAATAGGGAATATTGATGTTTTCTTGGAAGAGGATTTTCTTGGTGATAACTGGTTTTGGTTGGATCTGAATGAATTTTGGCCGATATTGAATACTTGTTGGTTTCCCTCGGTTTTTTAAATTTCAATGACAGTTTGTCATCAATCCGTAATGGTGACTAATAAAAAAATGAAAGAAAAAATTGTTGACTTATGTTGTTAACTAAGACATAAGTTATTTCAAGGCCGATGACTGGTTATGAGAATTTTTTTCTTCATATTGCTGAATAATAAAACAATCAGATCAAATGACAATGGACAATGTATTTTCGATCTGAATGATGGGTTAACAGTAGAAAACTTTTGTTTTCACAAATTAAGGCCCACATTTAAGGACATGTCTTCTTTGTAGACATAGTTTGATTCAAAGTAGGTTGGAAAACCACATTTTTTGAAACATACGTTCGTTCGGTCGTTGCAAGCAAAGGTTTGAGGGCGAAAGGAGAGAAGAAGAAAGAAACAGAGGCAGAGTAAGAGAAAAATCGGAGGGAAGATGAAACAATTCTCAAACAATTAACTCATTGAGGAAAATTTAGGATACAATGATGAGACTCATATGAGAATTCAACAGAAAAAAAGGAAATCTCAGTATCGCTTATTAGTATAGTGTAAGAGAGAAAACATTTGAGCTAACCAGTTGATCGAATAAAGCCTCGAGGGGATGAATTGAAGTCACGATATTTGGGTAGAGAGTGTTGATTGGAGGCAAATGATAATAAGTTAAAATGAGGTAAGTCAATGCTACTGGGTTGGTTAGTTGAAGTGAGGCAAGATTTTTGATTATAATTATTGTAATTATAATTAAAAGTATTGCTAAAGTTGGTATTCTTTTGACTGGTGGATGTCGGATTGGTGGAGGTTAGGGTGGGTTCACTGATGCTTGATTGATCAAAATGTCCAAGGCGACTAGAATTTCTAGATGAATCCGGTAAACTGGCTCCAACGGTCAAAGGTGAATAAGATGAACCTGGTTGGTAATAATGTTGCTGGTAGAAACTGGCAGTTGATAATGGACGTTGTTGTTCATCCTTTCGAGGTTCTATTAAATCATCATTGCCATCATCATCACCCAACAGGAAGCAATATGTTCAATAAAAGATAAAACAAGATAGAGAAAAAAAAACAATTAATAATAATGATAACCAAATAATTATAGAGAAAGAAATAGCGGTAAAAAACATGGAGAAATGTCAATATCAATAAATAAATGGTAAAATTGTAATCTCAGGGATACACAAAAATAGGGTTATATTAGGAAGAATAACGATTTCCTTAATTTAATTTATTACAAGGTGGTAAATTGGTGGGTACAGCACAAAGGTGGGTTTAATTGATTTAGATTAGCTCACTTGTTGAATCACCATTTTCAGTGTTGTTAGTGTAGACTGTTGATTATCTCAATAGTTACAGAGTCTAAGTAAATTAACAATAACAGTGAAATTTACCTAATTATGTACACTGTGTATAAATTAATATAAAAGTCAAACAAGACACAATAAACACTAATCAAAATAGATTGAGTCAGAAAATATAAAACACTTAATCAAAACAATGGTAAAAGTTGATGCAAAATATTCGAAAGTAATGGGTGAATAAAAATCCTGTAGATGGCGAGAGTAGATCAGAAACCAGAAAAATCTTCAAAGTAAATTAAATTGATTTCAATCAAGAAATTAAAATCTTATAAACATTTTATTGGAAAAATGATGAAAATAAAAATTGAAATTAAAGACTGAAGACAACAAAAAGTATCTTATGTGATGAAATTGTAAATGTTTGGTTAAAAAGGTAAACATTTTGAGGGAATAAATTACACCAAATCACAATTACGATTGTGATGAATAAAAATTCATTGATTGTTTGGAAACATTCAATTGCCAATAAATAACCATTCATTTAGAATCACAATTTTTGGACAGTTTAAACATTTAAAGCAAGTTTAATGGTGAGTTAAACGAGTCTATTAATAGACATAATTTAACGTTAACCAATCAAACCCGATTTAGAGTTGAACTTTTTGCTCTTTAATTTATTTGTATAACATTGAAGTTTTACATGAAAATTGTGTACATCAGGTTGTTAGTAAATAAATCATTTAAAATTATTAAAGCAATTGAATGAATCAAGAAAAAAAAACAAAGTGACAAAGTTAAAGACATAAATAAATATAAAGATCAAATGTTGGGTTATTCATTGATTGATTTGATTAATATTTTCAAAACTCATCTTGAATCTATTAAAAGTTAATGATAAAATATAAATTTCAATCTCACCCAATCAACTGTCAAAATGTCTAAATATATAGAGAATTGGTTGAAAGTGATTAGAAGAAGGATTCTGTAAGATTAATCTTAAATTGTTCAATTAAATGTAAAAAGGTGAATAAAGTTGAAACATTTGGGTTTCTTGGTTGTTGCTTTGGCTTGATAACAGTAAATTGTAAACAGTCCAAGGTGAATATCATCAGCTTAATTTACATCTTAATAACCACAATAGGAGATGATTTGGCTTAATGACAGTAGACAACCAGACAATATAATTATCAAGGAAAAAATAACATTTAAATAGCAACTAGATTGTAATTAAATGATAACAATGTGAAATCGGTTACAACCCAAAACCAGATTAATCCAAAAATTGGTTAAAGGAAGGTTAAGAATAGATTTGGATAAATTGTCACCATTGATCTGAGTTATTAACCAGATTATTCAATAATTTTCTTGGAATTTAATTTTTCTCTTCAATTTTTGGGTTCATGTGATTCTCACAATTGAATCATTTTTGCGATTATATCATCAATGTTTGAGTGATTTACGATGATCATCATTTTGTGATGGTTAACATTGAATTGTGAAATTTGTAAAATTTAGTGAATCTTGTATCATCAGTATCGCTATTGATTTTAACTGTTTACCATGAAAGTGGTAGTTAGTTAACTGAATTTAGCTGAAAACCAATTTTATGTTAAATAAGCAAGCAAAAAATGAAAACAAGTCAATTGAAAGTTATTGAGAGTGGAAAAAATATCAACCAAATCTTGTCAAGTTTTGCTAAATTATTTAACAAACGTGTTTGACTGTATTTAAATTGTTGCCATAAAACTGTCACTATTGGCCTAAATAATTAACACTTTACAGTTCGATTTGTTTAATGATGATCAAGCTGATGTTGATGATGTTGTTGAAAAAAAGAGTGAAAAAGATTGAAGAAAAATGTTTGTTTCAGGAAGAATCAGCAGAAAGATGGAGATGAAGATGAGTTAAAACTAGGTAAAACTAATTCAGAGCCAAGAATGAAAAATTTAAATATTTTGTTTGATTGTAAAGATAGTGAGAAAAAGCTTGAAAAATGTTTAACCAACAATTAAAGAATCCATGTCAATTGAATGTTGAATTGGAAAGAAAAATCAAAATCAAAAGAGTTCAGAATTTGGTGGAAAATTGAAAATATCTGAATATTATAATTGCGAGTCTTGCCAATTGAGTTTTGGGTTTGGGTTTGGGTTGACATTGGTTTAATTTCATTTCTCAATCCAATATTTGAAACCATATTTTTCTGGTTCTATCAGAGTAGTTATTGTGCTAGTAAACAACGATTGTAATCACCATGGTTGTTGTTTCATGTTTGCTGATCGCACTCATCCATAGCCAAGTTCAGAATAATGAAAATGCAGAGAGAAAAAAAACATAATCACTTTTTGTTCTATCCATTGAAAGTTGAAGATTACTGGAAACTATCCAACATGAAGATGATGATAATGATGATCAACATTATCATCATCATTACAATCATCAACATCATTGTCACCATCATGTTGATGGTAGCCGTTGGTTTACATGGTGTAATTTGTTCCCTGATCATTCCAAGTAAACAGTAAAAACAAATCATCAAAGCTGTTTTAACTGCATCATCATAAGGCGAGAAAAACAGAGAAAAATCAATTTTATGTTATCTGGAAACTTTCACTTCCTATAACAATTAGCAATTATCATCAACAGAATCAAGCTGAGCATTTATAAATATTTCTTGCCTTAGAGCCTACTTTACATTATAACATTTCATACACAAGTAATAGTAGAACAGTTATTACCATAGATTAAGACAATATCAAAGATTATAACCAATTGTATAATTATAATCAGGTTTACATCTAAATAACAATGCGATGAGTTACTCATTAAACAATTGTTAATCAACAAAATTAAATACTTTCATTTGATATTGAAGGTAAACAGGAACAGAGGGTTTCACAAAAAAAGGTTATTTCAAAGAGTTGTGCGTAATATTTTATATACAAGTTAAACCCGAAACCAGAAAAAGAAGAAAGCATAAAAAGGAATTAAAAGCATCAACTTGAAAATTTGATTTAGTGTATAATGGTTGATAATAACAATAAAATGTTGATTGCTATCACTGGCAAGGTTAATAATCAAGTCCCCTTAATGATTGTTGATGTTAATAAAAGACTGTTAATAAGTAAAATAATGGAAAGAATGAAAAAAAAGAAATTTCTACAACAGAATAATAGACTTACCATTGGTATTCCAACCTCTTGGAGCTCGGGCCAAGCAATTATTATACTTTCGCTCAATAAATCCAAATGGCTCATTGGTCACTTTATTGACTGATGACGTTGTTGTTCCTGTGGCGGTTATTGTTGAGAGTGTTGGGGCTTTTATGGGTTCAATTGGAGTTGAATTAATTGTTGAATTGATTGTTGATTTGAAGGCATCTTCGACTAGGCAATTAGTATCAATAGATGACCGCTTTATGGCAGCAGCTTCTTTAACTGTTTGCACAACTTTATTTGGTGTTACAGTTTCAAAAGCATTGTCAACGTTACCAGTGGTTAGTGCTGCTTCCCACGGTGATTTGACTAATCTTATCCGTTGGATGGAAACAGGATCAGACGATGTTTTACTAGTGTTTAAGGGTTGATTATAAGCGGATAATCTGGATTCAGGGCGACTAGACAATTCCGAGGCTGAAGTGGCCGCTTCCAGTTTCTCTTGTTCTCTCTTGATCTCACGGATTTCCCTGGTTGCCTGGTTTTCCTCGACAACCCATTGGGTACTTTTTTCCTTTCTCTTCAAAAATATTTGCGCTCCTTTGTTAATCTCTGGTGAATTTAAATCTTTAACCAAATTATGGCAGACATCAGGAGTGATAACATTGTGTTCGGAAAATGAAGTACCACTTTTTCGTAACCTTTCCACTGATTTTAATTCTCTTGGATCTAGAATCAATTTCAATGGTTTTCGAGTCTCATCTCTAAATCTTTGTTTCATCTTCTCAATTTGTTCCCTCTCATCTTCGGACAAACATTTCTCCTCGTAATTTACTGTGCTTGTGGTGTTTAACGTGGACAACTGTTGGTTTGCTGATAATCCACTGGCTCCTGATGTGCTTCCTATCCGGGTTGATTGGTGGACCCATTTAGGTGCTCTTTTAACCCGCTTGTAAAACATGGACGCTCCTTTAGATTCCTTGTTCTCATCGTTCACTAATTGTGACGCTATCTTACGACACAGTTCAACTTGCTCTTCAATTGTTGGAAAACTCGTATCCGTTTGACCATAAAACCATGACGATGAATACCTTTTCTTGTCTATATATACATACAAAACAATCAGTTAATCATTTGCTAAGCAAACTTTAGCAACCGTTAGAAATGCCAATTCTTACATACAGATATTGTTACCCTATCAACTCAACTGGATTTCACTTGAGACTTGAGCTTAGGATTGGATTTAGGTTTAAGTTTAGGTTTAGGTTTAGGTTTTACTCTTTCTTTGGTTTCAGGCTCAGGTAATTTATAATTTTTAGTAATCTGTTTAGTCCATAATCCTCTAGCAACTTAGCTAAACGACTAAACATAGTTTTTAAAATTCAAGTCTGGCTCTTGTTAACAAATTGACTTAACTGTATGTTAATTGTTGCCTATTCAATCCAAGTAAATTAGTATATTGTTCATTACAATAAACTTGAAGTAGCTTTTTTTTGATCGTCACTTGTTGCATTTTGAAGGTTTTTCAATTTACTTGAATCTTCAACATTCACTTGATTATTGAATAGCAAACAATCCTCAGATAATCATCTGATTTCATGTTAATGGCTTACAATTTAACGTTAAATACCAAATTAGCCTTAAATTGATTTTAAATGTAAATTTATTTCAATATCAGCGTCAAATTAAGTTGGTGAATTGTTTAACAACAAACAACAACAAAAATGCATAACAAACAGTTTACTCAAAATAATACCTGTTGCTGTTGTTCAACTATTGATGGTTCAACATTAATAGGTAAAAAAATGTTTGTAATAGTAGTAGCAATAAAACAAACCTTGATTATTATCAAATTCATGTTCAATTAATCGAGTAATTAATTGAAAACAACAACAGCAACAAGGTGCAGTCAGATTAGTTGAACAATCCAAGTAAAAGTAAAAGTAAAATTACTTACAAGTTGTTGGTGTTAAAGGTTCATCTTCACTCGAATTAAAATCCATCTCGTTGGTTGAAGAGAGTCTTGTAAAGGTGACTGTAGGTCGGTCAAAGGATGCCAATTGTTTGTAAATTGATTAATGAGTTAAGAGGAGGAGAAGAAGAAGCAACAATTAAAGATTACATTTCGGAGTGTTGCTTGTAAATAATTAAAAAAGGGAGAGCAAAAGACGAAAGTAGTGAAAAAATCTTACCAAAATAATGGTTCCATGAGAGCGTCAATGTAATTTTAGGACAAACAATGTTCAAGAAATGCGCAGTTTTACCCTCTTCTTTATTTTCCTTATCCTCATCTTCATCATCTTGAGCAACAGGGAACAGTTAAAATCTTGAATTTGAATAAATAATCAAGTTCTAAATATAAGTCACTTTCTTCTTCTCCAATTACTTTTGAACCAGAAAAACCCAAAATTATCAGCCAAAGCTGAGGCAGCTTTCAAGCACCAACATCTTTCTCTGTCTACGAAAAACTCATCATTCTCATCTTTACTCTTCCTCTTAACACTACTTTGCATCTTGTTTCAGAAAATAAAAGTTCTTCTTCTCATCTTCACCGGCATTTCACATTTTTCAACTTCTCGTTTTGCTTCAGATCGCATTGTCTTTGTCAAGTATCGTCATTTTGCCTCTTCCAACCTCTCATCATTCATATCTTGTTATTTACCAGCAAAAAGACAAGAGGAATGTTTGGTTGCATGAAAAATTTCTTGAATAACCATGAGACCTAATCGTTCATATTTTTCGATGAGACAAACACTTTTATGATGAATTATTAGCGAGACATGAGCTTTTTGGTGTTTCCTTTGCTGCCTGTTATTTGTTTTTTTGTTTAATTGTTACTTTTACAAGACATTATCAGTAGATGTCAACTAATTATATTAATAGATTAGCCAATTAAGCTAGAAATGGTGCAGCAAATAATAAAAATTAAATTAAAACAGTTTCTCTCAGACTCATTATTTGAAGTAACTATTTTTTTCCGCAGTTTGTCTACAGTCAAAATCAAAGTTGGTAAAGTTCATTGAATGGGTTTGATAATAATCAACAGGAATTATTAGCAACGTTATTACCATTTATTAATACAAATAAAAAATCAATAGTTGCTTGAAAGTTCAAATTGATCATGATTAAAGTGCAAAAGTCACTTTGATAAGCAGTTTTCTTTGCCATTTGTAGACATAATCAACCAACAACTAATCATTATTAAAAACGGTTAAACACAAAAAAGGTCATTCATTGTGTTGTTTTTGTTTCATGTTCAAATTTGAATATTTTTAGCTTTAACTCCATTTGAGGTAAAGCACAATCTGTATTTAACAAGCTTTTAGTTTCAACTTCGAAGAAGGGTTAAACCTTTAAAATCCGTTTTACTTTTACTAATCACACTCACACCGACCAAAGCTAAATCTTTAAACCTGACAACTGGTAAAAGGTCATTCTAGCTGGTTTAATGTTAATTTGTCTAGTTTTATTTAACCAATCAATAAGCTATTGCTTTCAAACTGTTCATTTATATTCAAATGTTTGATTAAAACTTGATTTTTGTATGAAAAACAAACTCTCAACATACAGACATACATACAGTATATTGGTAATGTAATCAACAAGTTATTTGTTGTGTAATGGAGAGAAAGATGATGTTATTACTTTGACCTTAAAATGTAGTCAAGAAAAAAATTAAACTGTAAAATATTCAATCACAAGTCAAAATTTAATATTTAAAGCTTTTAAAAATAAATATAAAAAAAGAAAAAATGGAAGGGCAGATATTCATGGTCCTAATTTGGGTTTCAATGGGCAAATAATACATGAGACAAATGATTTTTTTCTTTTGTGAAATTTAAAGTTTTGTGAGAAATTGAATGCAGATCTCATCTGATAGATCTTTGTTAGTAAGGATTTGATGTTTACAGGAATATCAAGCATTGAAAAAAATGCACATTAAATGTTTTTGTTCGTAAACTTGATGAAATATCCGCAGATACGATAATACAAATAGAGATGGTTAATTTTTCTTTTAAATTTTCTTCTTTCAATTAGCTGAGCATCGTTTAGCCAACATTAGCATCGTTGGGTTTTGTTTCGCCGTCTTTCTGTTCCACTGTCTTTTCAGTTGTTGTTTCAGCACCGGGTTTGTCAGCACTAGATGCTTCAGTAGTCTGTTCAGTTTTCTCAGATTTTTCAGCATCAGTTTTATCAGATTCAGTTTTTTGTTCAGCTTTCTCTTTCTCTGCCTTTTCTTTTTCGGCTTTCTCTTTTTCAGCCTTTTCTGCTTCAGCTTTCTCCTTCTCAGCTTTCTCCTTTTCAGCCTTTTCCTTTTCGGCCTTTGCCTTCTCAGCCTTTTCCTTTTCTGCCTTTTCCTTTGCTTCGCGCTTTTTACGTTCCTTCTCTTCTTTTTCCTCCTTCTTTTTACGTTCCTTTTCTTCTTTCTCCTTACGCTTCTTCTCTTCCTACATAACGAAAACAATAACAATGATACATTTAACAAGATGATATAATAAAAATTAAGTTAATTTAAATTAACTCAACATACCTTTTCTTTCTTCAATTCTTCTTTCTTTTTCTTTTCTTCTTCAGTATCTTCGTCAGTTTTTTTAGTGTCATCAGTTTCACCTTCCTTTTTTGGTGCAACTTCAGTTTCGACAGGTTGACAGATTGTGTCCCAATCCTTCCAGTAGCGTTCCTTCATTCTTTCAACAAATTTGAATAAATTTGGAGTATCGTTTTTGATAAATTCATCATAATTTTCGAATGGAACAAAGATGAATTGAGCTAAAATTGAGAATGCTTCAGCATCTAGCAATCGTGGTTTGTCCCCAAAGAAGAATTCTTTTTCACCTAATGCATTGCTTAGCATTTCCAAATCTTTACGCCCAGTAGCATAAACTTGATCTGCATCATGTCGTCCAATGCCATGCCCAATAAGATCTTTGATATTACTTTTGAATCCTATTTTGAACATAAAGTTGAGAACAGATTGAGGAAGCTTTGAATTAATTGTTTTCTTAATATCTGTTCCAGAAACTTTCAAGAATTCTTGTGGATGCTTGAATCGCCAATGTTTAATTATCCAAGCTGTATGATTTTCAAGCATTGATTCTAAAGCATGAGCTATGACTTTCTGATCGGCTGTCAAATCAGAGTTCAAATCAACTTTAAATTCTTTTGATAATTCCTCAACAATAACATCAGTTTCGGCAATTTCACGTCCATTCAATTCTACAAATGGCATATCACCCTTGCTAGATTTGTATCTCATTTTATGATCAACATTCTCATAGGGTATATTAGCCATCCTCAAAAAGGTTTCCAATTTAAGACAATGAGAAGATGATGATGGAAGTGATGCACATCTTTCAAATTGATACAAATAGACTTTTCCTTCCTCATAATCAACCTTATGGACTGTAGGTTTTTTAACCGGACTAGCAGCAGTATCCTTATTGCTTTCCTCTACTTTCTTTGAATCATCTTCAGTTGTAGAATTAGCATTAGCATTAGTGGTGGTAGTAGTAGTTGATTCCTCAGTTTTAGCATTAACTTTATCCTCTGTTGGTTCATTGGTTGCTTCAGTATTGGGTGCGACGACAGCAGGAGTTTCAGTTACACTCGTCATATTGATGGAAAAAAAACTGATTTAAGAAAAAAAAAGTTGTTCAAAATTCACAAAAGTCACAAACTTAAAAAAAATGACTAACAGGGAGAAATATTGTCAAGTCAAACAGAATACTGATTAATAAAATGAAATGATGAGGACGACGATGATTATTTTGATGATGTTGATGGAGGTGAAAAAATTTAAAATTGAAGAGGGTGGTGGTAATCAGGGGACAAGACAAGTATGAGAAAGCATTAATGGCGGCAACTAAGGAGTGTCTCTAGCTTTTTATCAGCATAAGCAATACAACGTGTGCTCGATCTGCCTCCATCTATCTATATCATTGAAAACTAACCTTCATTCCCTTCTTTCCCCTTTCATTCAACTTGAAAAAGGGCAAACAAAGAGTATCTTCAGTCGCCATCTATCCGGTTCTTTCTAGAACTTGTGGATTTCCCTTTTTCCTTCCCTTTCCAGTAACCAATCAATGAGAAGGGAATAAAGGTTAGTTTTATGTAACATGGATAGATGGAGACAGAGCAAGTTTACGTTGTTAAACTTATGCTGATAAAAGCTAGAGACACTCCTTAGATGCCGCCATTCTTGTTTCGCTCACTTCTGTTTATTCCTTTAATCCATCATCATCTACAAGTTTTTAAATTTCATCTTTCGTAAACATCAGAATCATCAGAATCATTAACAGTAATCTGTTTCTTGTTTTTTTGTTAAACGTTAGTCATTTTTTTAAGTTTGTGACTTTTGTGAATTTTGAACAACTTTTTTTTTCTTAAATCAGTTTTTTTTTCATCAATATGACGAGTGTAACTGAAACTCCTGCTGTCGTCGCACCCAATACTGAAGCAACCAATGAACCAACAGAGGATAAAGTTAATGCTAAAACTGAGGAAACAACTACAACTACCACCACTAATGCTAATGCTAATTCTACCACTGAAGATGATTCAAAGAAAGTAGAGGAAAGCAATAAGGATACTGCTGCTAGTCCGGTTAAAAAACCTACAGTCCATAAGGTTGATTATGAGGAAGGAAAAGTCTATTTGTATCAATTTGAAAGATGTGCATCACTTCCATCATCATCTTCTCATTGTCTTAAATTGGAAACCTTTTTGAGGATGGCTAATATACCCTATGAGAATGTTGATCATAAAATGAGATACAAATCTAGCAAGGGTGATATGCCATTTGTAGAATTGAATGGACGTGAAATTGCCGAAACTGATGTTATTGTTGAGGAATTATCAAAAGAATTTAAAGTTGATTTGAACTCTGATTTGACAGCCGATCAGAAAGTCATAGCTCATGCTTTAGAATCAATGCTTGAGAATCATACAGCTTGGATAATTAAACATTGGCGATTCAAGCATCCACAAGAATTCTTGAAAGTTTCTGGAACAGATATAAAGAAAACAATTAATTCGAAGCTTCCTCAATCTGTTCTCAATTTTATGTTCAAAATAGGATTCAAAAGTGTAAGTGTACTAAAATTATGAATCTTTACTTTTTTATTTAATATTCAAATTTAAACATTAAGTCCATGCAGTGATATGTTGGTCTGTCTTTCACACATTCAGTCTTTCCCTCTTTTTTCTCTTTCGCTCTTTCCCTCTGGTTTCTCTTACTCCCATTCTCTGCTTCTCTTACTTTATGGTTACATTTCTCTTATTTTTCTTCCCTCCTCTTCTGGTCTCCTTCTGTTTCTCTATCTTTTTCAATCATACTATCTTTTCATCTCTCACACCGTAACTCTTTATTTTTCTTATTCTCTTTCTTTTTAACTTTCTTTTTTTACGCTATTTAATCAACAGAATATCAAAGACCTTATTGGGCATGGCATTGGACGACATGATGCAGATCAAGTTTATGCTACTGGGCGTAAAGATTTGGAAATGCTAAGCAATGCATTAGGTGAAAAAGAATTCTTCTTTGGGGACAAACCACGATTGCTTGATGCTGAAGCATTCTCAATTTTAGCTCAATTCATCTTTGTTCCATTTGAAAATTATGATGAATTTATCAAAAATGATACTCCAAATTTATTCAAATTTGTTGAAAGAATGAAGGAACGCTACTGGAAGGATTGGGACACAATCTGTCAACCTGTCGAAACTGAAGTTGCACCAAAAAAGGAAGGTGAAACTGATGACACTAAAAAATCTGATGAAGCTACTGAAGAAGAAAAGAAAAAGAAAGAAGAATTGAAGAAAGAAAAGGTATGTTAAGTTTATATAATTTTATTTGATATCTATTCTATCTAAACGACATAAAATGTTAATTGTATCCCGATTAAGTCGTGAGTGTCTCCATTATGTTGGAACTAATACTTACACTATTACCGTTACAATCCAGACGTAACTATCACCTATCGCTGGTGTTATACTAATATAATTCGTAATTTAATGTTGATTTCTTGATTATTGCTATTGTTTTCGTTATGTAGGAAGAGAAGAAGCGTAAGGAGAAAGAAGAAAAGGAACGTAAAAAGAAGGAGGAAAAAGAAGAGAAGGAACGTAAGAAGCGCGAAGCTAAAGAAAAAGCAGAAAAAGAAAAGGCTGAAAAGGAAAAGGCCGAAAAGGAGAAGGCTGAGAAGGAAAAGGCCGAAAAAGAGAAAGCCGAAAAAGAAAAGGCAGAGAAAGAGAAAGCTGAACAAAAAACTGAATCTGATAAAACTGATGCTGAAAAATCTGAGAAAACTGAACAGACTACTGAAGCATCTAGTGCTGACAAACCCGGTGCTGAAACAACAACTGAAAAGACAGTGGAACAGAAAGACGGCGAAACAAAACCCAACGATGCTAATGTTGGCTAAACGATGCTCAGCTAATTGAAAGAAGAAAATTTAAAAGAAAAATTAACCATCTCTATTTGTATTATCGTATCTGCGGATATTTCATCAAGTTTACGAACAAAAACATTTAATGTGCATTTTTTTCAATGCTTGATATTCCTGTAAACATCAAATCCTTACTAACAAAGATCTATCAGATGAGATCTGCATTCAATTTCTCACAAAACTTTAAATTTCACAAAAGAAAAAAATCATTTGTCTCATGTATTATTTGCCCATTGAAACCCAAATTAGGACCATGAATATCTGCCCTTCCATTTTTTCTTTTTTTATATTTATTTTTAAAAGCTTTAAATATTAAATTTTGACTTGTGATTGAATATTTTACAGTTTAATTTTTTTTTCTTGACTACATTTTAAGGTCAAAGTAATAACATCATCTCTCTCCATTACACAACAAATAACTTGTTGATTACATTTCCAATATACTGTATGTATGTCTGTATGTTTTTCATACAAAATCAAGTTTTAATCAAACATTTGAATATAAATGAACAGTTTGAAAGCAATAGCTTATTGATTGGTTAAATAAAACTAGACAAATTAACATTAAACCAGCTAGAATGACCTTTTACCAGTTGTCAGACATACAAGATAAGATGTTTATTGGTCTTAAAGCTGTTTGGTTAATATTGCCTTTTCTGGTTCAAAAGCAATTGGCCAAAGTTGCTCACACATTTGTATATTTAGAGTCCGAATATTTATGCAACATTCAATTCTCTGACAGTTTCTTTCGCTTTGCTCAACTGGGTGATGAAGATGAGCAAAGCTAAAAGTAAAACTGCGCATTTCTCGGACATTATTTATCCTCTAAATTACATTTGTCGCTTCCATTGATCCATATATATTTTCATAGGGCGTGTAATCCCTCAACTGTCGCATTTTTCTTTCTCCTCTTCTTTCTCATTTAATCCTCTCAACATCTGAAAGTATTATCAATCTTGACCAGTGACCTTTCAGATTAAAAAAAATCCTTAAATATTAAGATTAGTTACAGCAATAAGTCTTGAGTTAAACTAATCATCTTTAAGCAAAAAAAATGTAAAACTATGATCACTCATGTTTAATCTTAAAAGGCTTTTATTGTTTTGACTCATAACCTCTTAACCGTCTCTACAAAAACAACAATTTAATGATAACAGTTTCCACCTTAATTTCACCAATTTTACTCCAACTTGTAATCTTAATTGCTAATTTAAATAGCAAGTTAATTAACTGATAATCCATTTACCCCAAACATTTAAATCTTCAGTTTGTCAAGACAGGCACAAACACTCACACACATCTTTTTATTCATCAATTGTAATGTTAATCATGTTGAATCATCAAAACACTTCAATTATCAGCTGAAAATTTATCAAAAAAACAAAGCCATGAAATGAAGTAGACTATTGATTTTCACTTGACAAAAAATATTTCAATGAGATTTTTGATTAAACTTAAAAAAATATACAATTTTTGGTTACATTAATATCAAGTAAAAAGAGGTAAAGGATTGGAAAAGTTAACCTTTTCCTTTGAGTAAAATTTAAATTGTGCTTGACTACAATTAGTTGAATGGTGAAGCTAAAAGTGATATAATAATGTTTACAGGTAACATTTAAAATGGGTTGAACACGAATCAAGAGCAAATAAGAGTCACCATGAAGACATGAAGACAATCAGTTGATTAACAATTTTGCTGGTGATACTCAACAGGCAATGGAACGGTTGAAGGATTAGAATGATGATGATGATGATTCAGTGGAAATGACATTTGAACCGGAACCTGATGGAACTGGTGATGTGCAATAACAGGTTGTTGTTCAATAACCATATGACCCGAGTGGGCCATGGAATTGGCTTGAAATCCGTGATGATTTGGGTGATGTTGAGCTCCATTGACTACCATTTGATCTTGGACAAACTCGGCTTGACCCATTACTTTATTTTTATAAATACTGTTAACCCAAACGGAATATAAAAAGATATCAAAAAAAGAAAGAAAAGGTAAAAACAAAGAGAATCAAAGTGACAAAAGGGTTGACAATCTGACGCTGATTAAACTTGCTACTTACGGAATTGGAAGTGGAATTGGAATCGGAATTGCGTACATTTTTTTCTTCTGTGATTTAAGTATCAAAGCTAAAGCTGCAAGCTTTTTCAATTTCATCATTTTCCTTCTTGGCATTGTTGAAGATGGAACCAGATTTACAAAAACCAACACAATTAGCGATACCAACAGGATAACTGTTTTACTTTGCATTCTAGGTTTCAATTTAACCAGAAAAAGAAAATTTCAAAAAATCAAATTTAAAAGTCACTTTTGCAAACATTTTTTCATTGAACAAATCACTCTTCACTTGATGATCGCATATTTGCTAATCACTTTAAAACAATACTTACTTGATTGCCTAAGTTCAACTGATTGTGATGATTATAATGTTAATTATAATGTTAATGATGATGTTAATTGTGATTATTGAGATGTTCAAGATGGAATCTAGAAAAAAAATGTTATCCAAAAGTTGAAGTTGTTTACAAGATTTTCAAAGTACTTGATAAAAACTGAAAGGACTTTTTGTCAAGATGAAATTAATACTCCGATTGTAATGATAAAACTACTGATGTTTCACTGAACAATTTAGTCAACAAAATGATCACTTTTCGACTTTTCAATTTCAATTTATACCAAATGACCAATTGAACCCAAATTGACCAGAAAACTTTTGGTCAATTTTTAGGCCTTAATTTATCGCCTTCAACCACTTTTGCTATATTTTTGTTATATTTAGAGAAAGTTGAATTCCATCTAAATTAAGAGAGTGACAAATTAAAAATTAAGGTCATTTGTATACTAAAACGATGTAACTTTATCTTGTCAGGTTAACACTTGTTGACAGGTTACCTGTTGATACAGATTAATTGAGACGATTACAATCAGTGTGTGTGTTTTGTTTCACCCTTTCAATTTCAATTTTACTTGATTAACATCAATTACGGTTCACTTGAATGATTTATAAAATGCGAGAGGAAAAGCTCAACTTAACTCCTTAAAACTAATCAATTATGATATCTGTAATCAATAATAATCAATGAATCTTCCGCATCTCTATTATTAACTTTTCAACAATAATCAAGTGAACACATTGATTTTATTATTTAATATCAACAGACACTGACTAAGGTTTGTATAACAATGTTACTGAAAAGATTCAACATTGTAACCAGTTTCTTGAATAAAGAATCACTTTTGTTGATTTTTATAATTCATAAATTATTACCAGAGTTGAGTCAGTTTTGGGTAAAGAAACAAAGTAAACAATTTTCTGGTTTTCTGGTTCAACAGCTATTTTTAGCTGTTGTTTTTACTGTTTAATTTAATTGATTAATTTCATTATTACAATTCTGGTAAACATTATAATTAACTGTAAATGCAGTTTTTAAATTAACCTTAACCTTGCGATTTCTGGTTCAACTGTTGGTTTCAAGAAACAGCCTACAATGGATGTAAATTTATGTCTTGAGTCTACTTTTTCTTCTTCTTCTTCTTCTTTTTTCTAATTCAAATGAATCAGGATAATCAAAAAGAGATTAAGGTGTGATTAGAAATGATTGTCTGTTTAGTGTGTGAGTGTTTCTCATCATCATCAACATGAAATTGTTACTGTTTTCATGATGATCTAAACACGAGCGGAGGAAGCAAATGAAAAGGTAAAAAAACCAGAAAATGTCGATAACAAAACAAACATGAAAATACCGTTAACCGAATATGGTTTGGACTTTTCTTTTACATTACATTTACAATTGATATTTACTGTTGACTGTAATTGTTGTTATTATCATAGTGAACTTGATTTATTTTGTTTCCTCCTAATCATTAAATGATCAATTGAACATTACAACAAAACGATCATCATCTTTCAATGAGATAATGTGAAACTTTGGTTTGAAAAAAAAGACCAACCAAGTCTACCTTTGTACTTGAAGCCTGTATTTTGATCTCATAGGATAATTTTGATGGTTGATAATTAAACGAAATGATCAATTAAACTGTTGTAAATGTAATTCCACAATTAATTTAGATTACTCTTGACGGAAATAGTTGGAAATGATTGCTTTGAAAGGGTCAACCAGGAGTTGGTTTTAAATTTGCTGATCTTCTTTTCGTTGTTTACTTCAATTTGCGTTTCGCTTCACCATTAGTTGATCAATAACTGTTAAAATCATCAACTCAGATCAAAGTTAAACATGATAATTAATATGTAAAACCATGAGTTGAGAGCAGTTGAAAAAGAGTCTAAAAAAGGTTGAGGAAACCAGCAAAAAAAAATGTATAACAAAAAATGAATTGTGACTTGAATAGTTTAACCAAATGAGATTTAAAGATTGCACTGAAAAAGCAAGATTAGACGGAAAAATAGCTTTATATCAATTTGTTAAACTTAATTTAAAACACTCAAATGGTTGACTTTTTTTACTTAAAATCAGCTGATTTGCATGATGAGGAAGCTTTCAAATGATCATTTTTAATCATTTACAATCACAACATTTTCACATTTTCACCATCTCACGCTGGTTTGAATCATTAAAGTTAAAACTCATAGAGTTTAGACTTTGTTTGAAACCCAAAAATGCATCACAAATCACCAATATCTATCAATATAAAAGACGATGAAGAGGATGATGATGATGATGATGGAGAAAGAAAAGGATGAGGAAGAAGAAGAGTGAAGATGATCGTGTTCACTAATTTCCTGATTGTTGAAAGGTATTTCTGTTGGATTCCAATTGAGCCTCGCCTTTCAACCTTGGCTTGTTATTTTTAGGTTTTACGCTCAAAGCGATAATAATAAGATGATAATGATGATGTTAGATGGTGACTGGTTAACTGTTTTCATTAAAAAATCATTGTAATCGTTCATTTAATTAGTCTTATTAAAAAGAGAGAAACAATCATTTCAATATCATTTCTCATTTATTGATTCAACTTTCAACAGTCAATTGTTTCAATTGAAGCAACAATTGTAACCTTTTTCGGGTTAGTCTGTTGTTCATTTTGCTGTCTTTCAATTGTGAACTTGAACGTGAAATTTATCTCCAATAATACAATTGAACTCAATTTCCACCCTGTTTTTGGTTGATGAGAATAAATATAACAGGGAAAGAAACAAAAAAAACAAGCAAAATGCGATGATAATATTAAATGGTCAACATTAAAAGCTATTGAAATGGTTTTAATTTAAAAGCACGAAAACAACAAAAAAAGGTTTCCTTCCAAATTGAATTGGTTTCACCTTTTGAAAGGCGTAAAAATAAAGGTTCAATTTAAGCGTGGATCAACACGATGATCATCTTATTTATCATCTTCATCAGATCTTCATCAGATTAAGGGAGAAGATGAAGAAGAAGAGAGAAAAAAATGAACATCAAAGTCATCTTGTATTACATAAAGACCATTGAAAAACTAATGGAATACATTGACTTTTCTTGTTTCTCAATTTCATTTATTTTCCTTTTCCATCTTCAACATCATAATATCAATTTCATTGTGATCAAACTGAATCAACAGTTAAACAGGGTCAATCAAAGGCATTCAAGGATAACATTGTTCGCCCTCCTCAACAATCAACCAACACCTCGATCCTCATCATCTTCATCATCTTCTCTCTTCTTCTCTCCCTTAGGCTTTTCAAACCTCAATGATCATCAACTAATGTAACCAACTTCCGACTAATCCATGAAGATGACGTTAATTTAATGTTCCTCTTCTTTCCAAGTTAACTCAATTTGTGTCTCTTCTTGTTACTCATCATCAGCTGTTTTTGTCCCAATATTTCATACCATTTGTCTAATGTATTAATATTGTCTCAACTCAATCAAGCGAATTGTTGTTTCCCTTAAAATGTCTTCTTTTTGTTCAATTTCAATTGCCTTTTTGCTACATTATTCAACCCTTTTTATCATTACATTTCTGACCCTTTTCATAACGCTATTCACCGTTAACATGTTTAATAATCATTTAAAGCTTGATCACTGACTTTTCATTGTTACTGTTTTATATTCACAACCTTTTATTTTTAGGTTTAGATTCTGGTTACAACAACCCAAAATACCGAAAGTAACTTGCACTTTCAAATAATTGTTTTAAATCAACTCTGATTACCTTGATTATCATCTGAATTGTTGAACAATCTTCTGATGAAAACAAATGGTTGGGAGAAAAGAGCCAACAATTGTTACTCTTGTTACCAGTGATTATTAATTTAATTACATTCTTGCGATGATCCAATGATCTTGATCATCAAGGGAAACCAGTTTTTGGTTAGTTAACCAGAATTGGTAACTTGATTAATACACTAATCATAATGCTAATCATAATAATAGTAATTTTTTCTTTTCTCTTGTTTTTATACTCTTTCTACCATTGATAACCGGTTATCAATTAGTTGTCATGTTGTATTAACAACAACAACCATAATGATAATCAAAACCCTTAAGCTAGAACGGTTAAATCATTTTCATCGTTTCCATCATGATTCATGATTAGTATTAAATACTGATCTCAGGCAAATAAACAAATTAAATCACCTTCAAAGAGGCAAACAAAAACAAATCATCAACATAATTTAAAGTTGAATGAAATTTGGGTAAAAAAAGGAGACCAAAAAAAACTGGTAAAAAAAGGAGTGTTTCAAGAGTTTAGACTGTTTTGTTTCTTGCTACTAACTGTTAACTTAATTTTTATTGTTGTGTTGATAATAGTCTCAAGGCTTACATGATTATAACACTTGATTATAAAGGTTTCCCTAATTATCAACTTTGGTTCCCATGATTGATTTAAGCTGATATTGAGTGTCGAGAGATCAACATTGGCTTCTTTCATGGTTATTATGGTTTGAAGATGATAAAAGTCAAAGAGAGGAGTCATTTTGTGGTTTGATAATGCCAATAATGTAAAGATGAGAATGATGATGAAAAGGAAAGAGAAGATGAAATTGGCTTAAAATTGGATTAAACCAGAAAAAAAGGAAAATCTGTTGAAGATAAAACGCTAAGGAAAACAAGTCTTGACTGTTAAACCCTTAAGGTAAATACATCTTCTCCATCATCCTCTCATCTTCATAGTCATCATTTTCATCATCTCATCTTCCATTTTAAGTATCTTCACATTGATATTTCCGATCATCTAAATGAGTTTGCTTAGGCCTTTAGCAATTAATTTTTAAACCTAAGAGAGTGACTCTTGTCCCATGAAAATAGTTTGGTTACAAGGGTCTACACATTAAATTGATAATCCACTTAATCTTTATTTTCACCATTTCCACCTATTTCATCCTTCACTTTATCATCGTCATCTTATTCATCATTATCCTCTTCATCATCATTCTCATCATTTTCATCATCTTCTTTGATATATTCCCATAACTTGAGTAAACCCAACTTGGCCGTTAGTCGTGAATTTTACAACCTAACAAAGTCCCTCTTGGCCCATCAAATGAACATTCATAATAATGGTCTTTTACATGATAGTATATTAATGTATTTTTTTATCCATTTCATACTCGCCCTCATCTTCACCATATTAATCTTTAAATTTTTGCTCATCTTTCATCCTTCTTTCATCATTCTCTTCATTTTCATTTTCCATCATTTTTCTCTCTCTCTTCTCTCTGATCTTCATCTAATGTCAAAGATGATTTGAAGGATAATCAATATTCGAGCAAATAATTGGCCAAAAAATGAAAGATGATCGAAATGCTGATCATCATTAAAATCATTTTTCTCATCCTCATCAAACTTGTTCAACTCATACATTTGATGAACAATTTATTTTTAACAAGACACGCTTTTTTATTAAACTCAACATTTCATTATCAAAAGCCAAAGTCACTAAATTCAATTTACTTTTGACTAACAGACAAAAAAACCGAGAAAACCATTTAATCTTTTAAATAAATTTAAACAATTGTCATTGTCTTATTCACGTTAATCATTCACAATTAACAGCGATTATGAATCAACAATTTTCATCTTTAAATAATCTTCCATCTTCAGGTAACAACAGCAAGAAATGATTGAATGAATTAAGTGAGAAATTTTATTGCATTAAAAATTTGTGTCTTTGATTGATGAGATGCTATTTTAATAGCTTTACAGGTAAACTTGATCATCAATTTAAACCTGAAACCGGGCCTGGACCGCACCTTGATCAACCTGTAATCCAATCCATTGAGTCTTTTGTCAACAATTTATTGATTAAAATCACATTTCAATATTGATTCAAATGATAGCGAAACCCACATTGAATAGACTAGAAGAAGAAGAGCAACAACAAAAAGAGACTTTTATTAATTACAATTAATTAACCATTATCCTGTCTTCCTATTTAGGTGCAACTCTATTAATACAACTCATTAAGCCTCACCTTAATCATCAGTCTTTACGTTAATTAATTAATTAAAAGAAAAGTGTTTAAATTGTTAAACATTGACATTACAAAAAAGCTATCAAGTGTTGAGGCAAAGAGTCGGTAAAGGTTAACCCAAAATTTTCAAATTTCTCAAATTTTGCTATTCTTTCATTTTGATTGAATCAATTGATTAACAGTTAATTGTTCAACTCAACTATCAAATGAAAATCAATTGTAAAATTAAATTGTCAGTTGATAACATTTGACTGTATGCTGATCAATCACAAGAGACTCTCAATTCAATCTCAACTTACTCCATCTTTCCAACTGTTCATTGATAGTAATCAAGTTGATTATGTTAACAGTGTAATGAAGATGATGGCTTTTCGTGGGTTGATTAAGTTTCCCAGTTAATCAGTTTTAATCAATTTTAAATTAGTTGTGATTCTAGTTTCATCAAGTGATGATCAGAGTGTAACTCAACTCGTGTAGGATTCACAATGAGCAACAAATGGCTAAACCTGTTGAATAGTTGATTAACCAATGAACAATGAACATTTTCACTTTCAACTTTACCATTTCAAAGCTGATTATAAAGATAATCTCAACAGCTCTTAACCTTGATTAATCTCATGTTTACCTTTTCAACAATCTTCATCTTTTTTTAAAACATTTTATTCAAAAAAATACAAATCATAAGACACACATAAATTAATTGCTGCTCCTCATCAAACATTCAAAGTGTCATCCAATGGTAATGAGACAATTGCATTGAAACGAAGCAAATCTTGAAACTTTAATTTTTTATTAGATTTATTAATATATCTCAAGGTTTAACAGTAATTTGTTTAATCAATTAGTTGATTGTTGAAGACAGTTGTCCAGCCGTTAATTGCAATTGAATACCTAAACTATCTTTAATGACAATCAGTAACCTTCAATTAACATTACAAGTTGAAAATTGAACATTATTTCAATTTCCTCTTTAAACTTGAGTTGATTAAATGATCAATGTTGATTAAAATATCTATGAGTAACCAAATTAATACATTTCCTGTTTCAAGACACCAATTAAATGAGTCACAATTAGATTGGTGAGAAAAGTCAGAAACAAATGAATAAAAAATGAGCATAGAAAAGGCCTTTTCTTTCCATGAAAATGTCAGCATTTATGAAAAGACAAAAATGTTCAAAGAGAAATGATATTTCCATTGAAAACCCATTGATTGTCAAAGGTTTAAGTTTAATCTTCCAAATTAAATCAGTTGTTGTTCATGATTTTACTCATACAGATGTAATGAGCCTGATTCTTGATCATTTGGTGAGGAATGAAGATGATTTGATGTGTGTCAAAAGACAAGTTGTTCATTTGATCGGAAAAATGGCCTCAACTCTCGGCATAAGGAAGACGATGGCAATATGGTTGGTTGACTTGACAAAATGGCTTTATCCCAATCACCAGAATCATTAGTATCATCACTGGTATCATCAGTAAGCAACAGTTGAAGTACCCAAAAATGTAACCCAAAAATTGATTGTAATTCAATTGTGTATTAGAAGCATGAAAGTGATTTTTTTATCCTTTTTCATGTTCAATCCTTTTCTCAATAACTTCATGAGACCAGACAAGAAAAGGTGAAAATAATTTGACTACAATTTATCATTACGACTTTAAAGGTATAAACATTTGTTAATCATTTTAAAACCTCAAAGTGTTTCTTTAATCATCATCATCAATCAATCAATTGAATAAAAATATTTACCTCCACAATTTTCATCATTTTCATTATTCATTTTTTCTCACCTGATCATTTCCATTAACATAAATTGTGGTTAACATCAACTTTTCAATTGAAAGTAAAAAATTTGATCGATTTCAACTAATTGTAAAATACTGTTAACCAATGAATGTGTTGATCAACAGATTTCTGGTCATCTTCAATTGAAGATACTTTTTGCTCCTCAAAACTTGTAAATTAACCAGAAAAATGGTTAACTTTTACAAGGTAAAAGCAGAAAAATTTCTGTGTAAATTATTTTCTCAATGTTTAACATGAAAATTCCTGAAGAAGAAGGTCAACTTGTTTAGCCTTAAAACAAGGTAACATTGACTTTTTAAAGGAATCACATGTTTGCAAATGTTACCTGGAAAAAAAGAAGAGAGAAGATGAAAGATGATTATCATGCCTTAGGGAATCAACAATAAATTTTAAGGCAATTTGTCTTCTTTTTTTTGTTAACTTTTTTGTTGAAATAAGAGAGAAAAAAATGCTTCCAAAGCGTTTTGTTGTTTTACCTTTTAGGTGTTTCTGTTGGTATTTTTGGGGTCAACAGATTAACTTAATTCAGTGTTAATATCACACGGACACGTTTGCATCTAATGATATCTTTAATACAATTGAAAATGAATAGCCAATCAGTTGATCAATTTTTGTTGCAGTTTTCATCTCTTCTCCTTGTGTTTAACCTTTAACATGATCAACCTTTTAATCCAGTTTTTATTGTTGTCTATGAATATGATTGTGATTAAAATGGTAATCAATGTTGATTTGAAGATAATTTGTGATTGTCTTTGGTTAATCCCAATTGCTTTGGGTTGTTCATTGGATTCAATTGCTTTTTTATACTCTTCTCAAGTTGACGTTTTATTGATAAGATGAGACAATTGAGATTACTTTGATTGTGTTAATCAATTAATTGCTCAATAGTTTAATTATAGCTTAAGAAATGTCTAATTGATTGACATTTGTCCTGTCAAATCAGGCCTTTAAGTGTAATCTTGAAAGGTAAACATTAAAGCTTAAATCAATATCAACATTGCTGCTGATATTGAGTCTACTATTGAGTTTGAATGTTCACGTTAATCTATTTCTTGGTATTGTCAATAAATACTGGCAAGAAATGGTTCAAACAACTAATTTTTGGTAAATTTTTAGGTGAAAACATTCACTGGTTTTCAGGGAAAAGCAAAAAGATTCACTGTTTTTACTGAACATTTCTCAAAATTTCTTGGCTAATAAATTGATTCTTTTATTAATTGTTGACCATTTTTCATCCAGAAGCTTGACTTGTCTATTAACCTTCTTTGAGGAACTTGAATGTACGTTTAAAAATACAATTTAATTGATTACAAAAACAAAACTCGCCAATTGCTGAGTCAAGTTGTTGGATGAGAATCAAGTAAATTTCAATTTTCGATTCTGATTGACAATCTTTTTAAACAGTGATTCAACAAATGCGATTTACAGGTTGATGTTGATGGATTAACAATTACAGTAAAGCATAAAGATGAATATTTGGCTCAAATTGAGTTGAAAGTAAGCAAAAAAAGAAAATCTTTTTTAATATCAAATTATTGGTTATATTTACAGGCAAATAATTGATTAAATATAATATTAAGAGAAAATAGAATTAGCTATTTTCAATAAAATTAGCTTAATTGTGCGTATATTTTTACATTAGCATTTGGTTTTGAGGTTTGTGTTTGACACTTGAAGTAAGTTGAAGCAAATCATTTAAGCTTTTGCAAACCTTTGATTATTGTAACCAAATCGTGTGATTGCTGATTGAACTTCCCTTACCAAAACAGAGATTGGCTTTTCATTGAACAATGAACGTTTCTTTCGACCAGCAGTTAAATTGATTGTCCCAGTTGTTACCATTGCAGTGGCAAAGAGGCTAAACACAGGTAAAACTAAAGCTCCGATACCAATGATAAAAGCAACCGGGATAAGCCAGTAATAATCGGCTCGTCCATACAACTCATGACTTGGATCCCAATAATCGTATCGATGGTGTCTCCAAAGGTCAATTGGATAGGGACGAGGTTGAATTGGATATTCCCAGTAAGGTGAACCTGAAGCTGTTCCTGAAGTGTAAGCCTGAGATCCTGATCCTGTTAGATAGGAGGACACCATTGGTGGTGTATAATCCAGTGATGAGGTTTCATTGGATCCATTAACTTGTAAACTTGGCAGTAAAATTGTAATCAAAGTAAACAAAATAAACATTTTTAAAAGAATTTGCTTCTTTGACTAAAAAAATTATTGGTAATTGGTGTAAGTTATCTGGTTAAGGATTAGGTTTGGGTTCACATTAAAATTGAGGTATTTTGGGTTATCATTTGGAAACTTCAATATTGGATAGAGTAACATTTGGGTTGAAGAGTGGGCAAGCAATAAGCACTGGCAGTGGAAAAGAGTTGATCTTATAGTGATGGCCACAGTCTGATTATTCACAATTTACCAGGATAAGAGTGAGATGGAATTGAAGAGGTTATGGAATGTTAAGAAGTTGCTGAAAAATAAAGAATGGTGAAAAGTAAATTGAATTGAATGAACAGATGAAATTACCTTTTGATCATTTTTGATATCCTTGTTGAAATGTTTCGCTTTGTGGGTTACATTGAAAGGGGTTAAGGAGCCGAAGCTGATGAGATCCTAGAGTTACCTTTGTTTACTTCATGTTTATCAGTAAACACATGAAATGGTAAATTGGTGAATCTTTTTAAACAATTATTGACCTGATTAAACTAGGACCATTTCAAGTACATCAAGTGTACTTCTATTGTGGATCCATTTTGCTGCTTCTCAAAATCACAAAAATCTTGCTATTGTAATGGATTCATTGAAGTCATTGAGACAATTTAGTTTTGTCTTTCCATTTTATCCGCTCTTTCTCAATGTTTGATGTATTTTCAACAAATTTTCATTGTTGCGTCTCTTTTACGGTTAATCATAAGATATTGTATCTCCAACAGAATTGACTTTTCACTTTATAATATCATCGTTTCGGATTGCCTTTTTTGTCATTCCTATTGAAAAATATAAATTGTTTGATCAGCATTCACTTTGAGATTGATTGTAACTGAATATTATTTGTTATTGTCATCATTTTACAGAGGGTTTGTTGGATAAAAGTTGCCTTTTATTTATTGCTTGTATGATTGAACTGCATCCAAGCGTTAAAATAGTCACAAAATTTGGACCAACTAATCATCAAAACAAAACATTTGCAATACAATTAGTAAAATTAAAGGGAAAATAATCAACAAAATAAAACAAAAAGAGTGAGAAATTGAAAAAGTGAAAATACATGTATTGTTGCGAAAAGTTTCATTCTCAATGATTAGTGTTGATAAGATCTTGGAGATCTTTAATCTCTTGGATTACCAGAATCAGGATGATGGAATGTATGTTTACTTAGTCCAAGAACTGGATCAGGTTTGGGTCAATGTTAGATTATTATGATGTATATTTTTCGATGGATGATTCCAAATTTTTCAAGACATTGATCATCATATCATTAAGGAAGCCAGATGATGAATCAGTGGATCGTCGTTTTCGTCCAGCAGGCAAATTGGATGGGTAAAGAACATGGGCAATGAATGATGTTAAGAATGGAATCAGCATGAGGCCAAGACCGAAAAGAAGGACGATTGGGATTAAAGGAACCATATCAAATCTTCCAGTTGAGGAAAGGGTGCTTGGAGTAGCGTGGCCCCACATGGAGTAGTTGGGATCAAATCCTGATCGTGATCCTCGAGCGCGAGTGGATGATGTCCCATTGACTGTTAGAGATTGAAACAAAAAACAAGCCGAAAGTAGTAAATATAAGTGGAATGATTCCGCAAATTTTTTAGCTAATTACCTTTAACATTGCTTTTGGATGATCCTGAGGTCAAGGGTGATGATGATGGGGTTGAAGTTGTAGATGTTGGTGGTTTGGCAAGTGAAAGGCTAACCAAACAAGCAATGGTAACAGCAAGAATAAGGGTTGACTTGATTGAAATCATTTTGATTTGGATTTTTTGGTGGATAAAGTTTGGCTTGGAAAGTGAAATAAACAGGTAAAAGACACACAGTTAATCACTACTGGATTGAAAAGTAGACTAAATTTGATAAAATTATAAGGGATTTAATACACAAGTTAATGTAAGGAAAAGTGTTAAAGCTGTAAATCGCTGTTGGCTGCTGTTATGAGATGTTATGATTGAAGATGGAAGATTGAAAGTGATGTTCTCTGTCATCGTGGTGGACATTTTTATATCTGATTAAAATCCTGGATGGGCTTGACACTTCGAATAATGGTTAAGGTGTTAGTAATGCTAATGCGAACGATGAAAGTAAGAGATGAATAAAGGGCTAACTAAAAGGGAAAGAAGAGAAAGGGATAAGCCAGACGAAAGTAATGGAGGCAAAAGTGAACTTTTAGTCATTCTTTTGATTCCCTTTGTTTTCCGATTAGCCATTGTCACCAGGTTAATGGAAGTTTCTGGTTAACTGAAAATGCTTATTTTTGTAAACACTTTAAATATACTTTCTTTTTCTGGCAACACTTTCTTATTATATTTTCATTTTCTTTCTATTATCATAGATGATTTATAATTTACTAATTCATTTCACCGATTCACTTTTGTCTTCATTTTTTTGTGCTGCAATCCTGTTCAATACACATATCTATATATTGTCACTTTCTTTACCTTTTTGTATTGAATTTTGTGCTTTTTTCACTTTGATTTTCAACTTTTCGCTCTGATTTACACAACTTTCATCTTTCTTTTGATACATTTTCATCTATTAATCTTCGTGTTTTCATCACCATTAACTGTTGACTAACCTGTGCTTTGCAGATATTAAAAGTGAAAAGAGTTTGCCAAGTTAAAGATTCATGTTAACATGAATTTAAATTAAGACAATGCTACGCTAAACATAATGGAAAACACTTTTTACATTATTTTAACCAACCATATTTAGCAATTTATTATTCTTGCCTTTACTCAGACCATGACATTGGTAGATCATGCTAATCCTCATTTGCTTGGAACACCGATTCGACTCAAATGAAAGTGAAAAAAAGTGTAACTTTCAATCTTGATCGCAAGGATAACAGTGAACTACGTAAGTTTACCATACAGCATTTATAACTTTATGCAAGAAAATTGTGTTCGTCAAGTAAAATTAGAATATAAAATTTCAATATTTTTGATAAAAAATTGGGTAAAATAATTGGTGAACATGGATTAAAGATCAAAAGTAATATTTATTGCAGGTATTTTTTATGAAATACTTGATACAAGAGAGCTGTTGAAAGTCACATTTTTGTACTGATCAACAGTTAATCACCGAATTACCAATCATTTTGATCGACTACCAACAAAATTGAATTGAAATAATTACAATTGGTTGGACAAACAACAAAATACAATTGGACAGTAACAAACATTGACAATAAACAATTGTTGAAGGTTAAAGTGGTAAGCTTGTCCAGCTTGATTGCAAAGCTTAATCATACAATCACGGATATATGTTGAAATGGTTAACCAGCAGCAAGTGAGTGATTTAATATTTAAGCTTAATCTCATTTTAATACTTATTTTCATCAAATCAGCTTAAATCAAAAGCAGTAAAAAGAACCAAACAATAAACCAGAAAAAACAACCAAGAAAACCAAATCAGGGTAAGGAAAAAAAGTCTAGCCGTCTTCAAGATGCTTGTTTATTTACTTTGATTGCGATTATAGCTGTTCATCATCTATTTTGATTATTTGATCGTCACATCTTACATGAAAAACAAATCATCAAATATTGATTATTTCAAGGGCAACAAATAATCTGATTGATTAAATCATTCTTTATTCGCATGCAAGCATCAAAAGACCAATAACCCAAACTGATCCGATCTTCACAGTTATCAATACAAAGCAAATGATTGGTATTCTTGTCACTGTATCGATTGAATAATACAAATCTAATTGGCCTTCAATCCGACCAGATTAGCGTTTTGAAAGTCCGCCATTAAGAGTCAAGTTGCTCATCTTGAAGAAGAGTTGAAATCCTGTGATTTTAGCATAACTTTACGGGAAAAACCATTGACTTAATCAGTCTCCAATTTTAATCAACAGTAAGATAATAACCATCCAAGGAGCGACCATGTTAAATGAACATTCGAGACAAGCCATGTTTCTCCAACTTTGACAATTGGTTAATGGAAGCTGTTAATTTTACCAATTAAAAGAAACTTGGCTGAATAACTGGAAATCTATTCATCATTGATACAAATTGTAAACCATAGATTTAGCTTTTGAACAAATTAAACGAAACCGTAATTGTTAACCAGATAAATTGCAGTTTGAGACGTCTTTTTGCACTCGTTGATTCGCGATTCTTATTTGTTTGCTTTCCATTTGCGTTTCACACGCAAATCTTGAGTTATCCTTGGTGGTTGTCAACTGAAAAATGTTGCCTTCATTATAAATATCATGTTCAACCCGATCAACTGTTGACTTTAAACTGCTTTTTTGGCTCATCGTCTGAACGTTGATGATTTTGATTTGATTTACCACAATATTAACCATTAATATTTTTGTTAATCAGTCAGCTCTTTCCAGTTGAAGAGAAACAAATTGATTGAATCCGTATTTTGGCCAAATTAAAATTATAATGGTTCAGCTTTTCTTCCTTTCAAGACATTGTTGATGTTTGAAATTAAAACGTAAAGTTAATGAGCAAAATCTAATGTTTCAAGTCAATCATTTAAATGATCATAATGATGATTGAATAGAGTTGAGATGATGATAATGAGAGCAACTTCCCCTTTATCATGAGTTGGTGAGGTTCATCATCTAATCATTATTATTCACTTATCTAAATAATTTCAACGTTTATGTACATTTTTTGTTTCTCCAGTTAACAGTTTACATTACAAACATGTTAAATTGTGATGTGGATCTTTGATTAGTTGGTTGATTAAATATTATCCATGGTAAATGATTGATTATAGTTTAATACCTTTAATTAAAGGCAAACTTGGTGTAAATTGATTTAGAAACACTTCTTTTCTTTCTCCTGTTGTGTTGCTGTATTTTTGTGTATTTTGTACAATGTATCAGTTGTGAAATGATTCATGATAATTTCAATTGATTGTTGAAGGTTGTTGATGGTGCAGGTATAAGTTCACTTTTTGTTTGATAGTTGAATGGCTTTAGCTTTTAAGAGACTAATTTTACCATCAAAATTGTTACAATTACCAAATTATACAATCAACTTGGTTTCAATTTGCATCAGCTAAAGGTATCACAAGTAGGTCGGAATTTGGTACAAAAATTCAGAAACCATTCTAATTGCAAGTTGTCATCATCAATATTATTGAAATATCAAATCAAATTTGCTATCTAATTGGTAAGACAGGCGGTTAGTATGTGTGGTTGAAGGGAAATCTGGTCTTTACAATAGCACTTTACCAGCCAATTTGAGTGTTTTCTTAGCAACAATCTTATGCATGAGTTTAACAAATATTTGCCGAGTTATTAACTCAATTAACAGTATCCAGATGATCATAAATTAAATTCCCGTTGAATGTTGATAATAGAGTAATAGTCGAATGATTGTTTTCATGTCATTTTGATGAAGGATTGAACAGTTTGAAGATATGGTAAAATTTGACGAGTTGATACCAAAAATAAATGAGGCGACTTTAAACAAAAGAATATCTTCTGAAAAAATCATTGCAAAGATAAGTTGGATAATAATCCTAGAATAAATCACTTGTCAACAATTATCACAATTTCTGGGCAACAACAATCCATTTTGATAGATTGTAATGGATGTAAACAAGAGTGAGAAGGAAATGATTAGTGAAGAAAATATAATTAACAAAATATCAATGGTAAACAAGAGCAAAAAACTGGTCACAAGATAACCTCAACTTTGGGTTCACTGGCTGTGAAGCTATGTGGAGTTGAAACAACATGTTCAAGGAATTGTAAAAACTATTGATTCAAGGCTGGAATAATGTTAATATCCTGAAAAAAACTAGATTAATTGAGCAACAATTATCATGAAAAATATTTCTTAACCCATTAACCGGCTTGATATTTGCTAAAACAAAAACAGAAGATCGCCCTTTTTTGCTAGCTTTTAAACGGCTAAGAAATCAGCTGATTGAGACTGGTGAGGTCATTACCAGAAAGTGTTGGCTCTATTGTTTTACTTTTGTGTTTTAATTTGGTCTTTATTAAGCGATACTAAATTTATTGTTTTCTAGTTTGTGATTAATTTAATTGGGTAAGATTGATTTATCAACGTTTAACTGTTTCAATCAACAGGATACTAGAAGAAAAAGAAAGGATCCACAAAAATGAGTTAACACAGAACAGGAAAAAGAAAGTCTCTTTTGGAGGGAAAACGGATGAATATATTATATTATATCTTCATAACCGGAAGGATGGAAGATCAACAAATCGCTGTGAATTTTGTATTTCAATTTTCATTTATGGATAATATCTGCTCATTAACTTCTTAAATTAATTGTTGGTTTCTTTTGGTATGAGCTGGTAAAAAACAGTGGAAATACATTTTGTGCCTTTTGGTGGTTGCCTTTCATTTTAGGTATCTTTTGACCTTTTAACTCTTCTGTTTCGGCCGCTGATTCAACATTTTAATTGTGCCCAGGATATTGTCTTGTGTGTTTGCTTCCTGTTCTGTACTATATGCTAATTTAATGAATTGATATACAATCAATTCAATGGCCAACAATGTTTATTCAAAGTTTCCATTGACTATTTTTACCATTTTTCTTGTGTTTGCCTTGGCTAAAGGTATGGATATATCCCTTCATTTCTTCATTAATCATCTCTGTGTGTGTATTGATGAAAGCTGGATTCATCTCATCTATTCTTAACGTACATATTTTTCAAAGCTTTACGGATCCAATTATTAATTAACTAGCTATCTGTTTACTTTTAAATTCTTGAGAATCAAGACTCTTGTTTTCTTAAGAAAGTCCCATGTTAGATCCGTAGGGTGAGTAATGCTACTGCAAGTGCCTTTGGTGAATTTTTAAAGGAAGTTACTGTTGAATGATGAAATACGAATCCTCAATGAAATCTGAAACAACCAGTCAACTGCTTCAATATTGTTTCCAATCCTTTCTTCAATGAATTTAAATCATTACCATGGCTCATTCACTGATTGTGTATTCCCCCTTTTTTCTCTAACCCTTTTCAGAAGTCAATTCGAGTGACATAGTTTTTCCTGATGAAAAAACTCCAATTAACGATGATACTGAACATCGATCTGAACGATCTCTAGGACTTCTCAGGAAATATATCAAAGGGTGAGATGGAAAAGAGCATTCATTAATGATTGTGAAATTGTTTCTAAAACTGTCATTCACAAACTGTTGAGCTCAACTCTTAATAAACTTAAAATTTTTTTTTCTATTCTCTAACACAAGGATTGTGAGAATCGGTGAAAGTTTGCCTGAACCCGGACCAAATTCAGGTAAGAATTGCACGATTGAGTCAGTGAATATACTTATTGACTGTTATCATTTCATTTATACTATTTTATCTAGGACTATCAATTCGTTTACCATTAGGACCCTTATTTAAACCCAATAGACGGGGTGATCAAAGTGGCGAATATGAAAATGTTAATCCACCTCATAGACCACCTTACAGACCTCCAGAAGAAATGCCTGAACATCCACCGTACAGGCCACCAGATAACGGATATAGACCAACAATGAGACCTTCTTATCCTTCTGGACCCAGAGTTGATCCAAATAACCATGGATATGGTCCAAATGGAAATGTTATTTACTTTACAACGGAATCTTCATATCATACACCTGATTATCTTGGTGGCTCAGTTTCACAGATACCCTATCAACCTGAGTCTCATTATTCAACACAAGCACCCACCCGAAGACCAAATGTCCATAGACCTTCATCGGGTTACCATCAGCAAAGTACAACAAGGAAACCTAATCGAAACCCAGGCTCTCAGAATGAAGGCAACTGTGGAGTCCGCCGAGGTGATATTAAAGATCGTATTATTGGAGGCCGAGACACGGAATCAAATGAATTTCCCTGGCAGGTTGCATTGAAAGACCGTTCTCAGGGAGTTTTCTGTGGAGGTGCAATTATCGGTAAAAGGTGGATTATCACAGCAGCTCATTGTGTTGTCAAGTAAGTTAACATAACTGTTTAATGATATTCATCATCACGATTGAGATAGACTATATGTAAATACTAATCAATAATCAATTGTCATTGAAAAGTTCAATAGCATTTCATGCTAACTTTATATCTTTTGAAAAAAATACAAAACAATGAACTCTTTCCACCTTCATTAAAGGGTAAGATCATTTAATTTTTCAGATTCACATGATAATTTGTTTCACAAAGTGATTAAAAAATGAAATGATCAAATTGATAATAATTCAATGTCCTGTATGCTTGGCATGAATCCATTTTTTAAAAATTATTTTATTCATAATTTAGCTTTTCATAGAACTAGTCAATAATTTCAATTCGAATCCATCAATCTTTAAATTTATATCGATATTTTTACCTGGGCTTGTTTTGTTATTTTAAACCTTGAAGCTTGATTTTAACAATTGGTGACACAAAATGACTTTCATTATTACCTGAGATTTCTTCATCAAATTTTTTTAATCCTGATTACTGTTGCTTTGATTCTGTTGATTCATGATAAATCTTATTCTGACTAGTGTTGAATAAATCTTATCAATGTTATTCAACTATTTGTTACCTCATTTATTAATGAATTATCTTGTCAGCGTTTTTTTATTTAACCAAATCTAACTAAATAATGACCCTTGTTCTTGATTTCTTTGATTAACTTTCAATGACTATCGCTTTGCATGTAACAATTCAAAATTTCAATTTTTCATCAACAAATCATATTAGTATACAGAAATCAATTTACACACAACAAGAAAAAAAATGTCTCACTCAAGCTTGCACCAGTTTGAACCCAATTTAGAGAACAACTGATTGATCTATTCTATTATTAACCTGTAATTAATTTTAATTGATCATTCCAGACTTCGTGATCTTAATTCAATTCGTGGTTTGGTTGGATCCAACTACCTGGAAGACTCTTCACTTCAAGAGATACAATTTGACAAAATGGTTTCTCATCAAAGCTATCGATCAGACACATTTGAGAATGATATTGCATTATTACATAGCAAATCTGATTTACCCCTTTATCCGTCCACATCATCCATCAACAGCATTTGCTTGCCCCGTGAAAAAGATACAAATTTCAATGGTAAAGGAACCATTGCTGGATGGGGTCGAACCTCTGAGGGTGGTTTTGATACATCTGAGACTCTTTTAGCCGCAGATGTTGACATTTTAAATGATGGAAAATGCAGAGAATATTATTCAGACAGGTTTAAATCAGGTAAACAAATATGTGCTGGAATTGAGGAAGGTGGCCGTGATTCATGCCAGGTAAATGAGTAACGTTTAATCATATAATTGAATGGATGATAAACTTACTAAATCATTTGACTCAACATTGTTCAAATTATTGGCTAGATTTTCATCGTTATCTTTTAGTATTTCCTGGTTGAACAGTTTTAATGGAACTCTAATTAAATTCTCTTCTCTTTCTTTTTTCCTCTTTCTCTTTCTCTGTTTCCAGGGTGATTCTGGAGGTCCATTAATCAAAGAGGTAGACAATAAATCCGTTCTAGTTGGGATAGTCTCTTATGGAAGAGGTTGTGGTCGTCGACGGTCACCAGGAGTTTACACAAAAGTTTCCCATTATGTTCATTGGATTCGAGCACAGATGCAATAATTTACTAAAGGGTTCCTAAGAATAAGTGTTAATAGATTCAAATGCAAAAATTAACGGTTTTTAACAAGGATATTAAAAAAACAAAGTTATAAAATGAAAGACTGCACTCTGCTGTTTAATTAAATACCAAAATTAGACTTAATTTCGTGAAGTAAACATGCTAAATAAGGCCAAACGCGATTCGATCTCAAAAAGAGGAATTTCACCCTATGGGAAAAATAGTGCATTACTCAAAGCTAATTTTTACTTTATTTTTACTGGTTGCGGAAAATGGCCTCACATTAGTTAGAAAAGGGGAAAAATGTCAAAATTTGCGCCAGGCTCGTTCTATTGAGAGGTTCTGAGTGTTGTGTTGCGCTGAAAAGGTCGAAGTAAAAAATCTAGCAACGAATATCTCTGATTCTAAAAAAAGTTGGGTGAAATTGTCGAAAAAAGTAGCTATTCGTTCTGGAATTAATAAAATAAAAAGTCTTGACTCGAAATTTTTGAAAACTTCTAAAAATGTTGTATGCAATGTTTAAAAAAGATTGCAATTTCAAAAAATGGATTAAGTAATCAATTTTGCTAAAAAAATTCATTTTATGTTCATTAACACTTATTCTTAGGAACCCTTTAGATTTTATTATGGTCTACCATTATACTCCTGATTGCTAGTCCGATCCACGAAATCCGATTGATTCACTACTCAAGCTCAAGACCTCGTCAGTTTATTTTCACCTTTTTCAAGATATATTACAGCTGCAACAATGAAATACAGCAACAATTAAGAGCTTGTTCTTTAAAATGCTCAAATCTAATACAAATCTTACAGACTACAATTGAGATTACAATTCTGGTCTCAAAACAAACACTTGTTTCTTACTGTAATTTATTTATATTTTATACAACAAAAATGCTTTAGACTATAATTTTTTCTATTGTTGATCTAATATTCAAATAAAAGAACGGGAATTACTTAAATGTTAACTTTGAAATCAATTGTACAAAAAAATAACATGCAATATCAGTAAAAGTCCAAAACGACTTAACTCTTGACAAACAACTCAATAAAATGAGAAACAAATCATGAAAAGATTTAAAGACAATCAAATGAATGAGAAAATGAGTAATTTGTATTCAAGTCAATTAATCAACTACTTTGAAACATCAAGCAATCAAGTATCCCTTCATCACAAGCAAAGTAAATAATAACACTTGGACTAGTTAATGTGGTTACAGTTTATTGGTGGCTTGCAATAAGTAACACAAATTGACTCATTTCAATGTAATATCTATTAATTTTCAATTCAAATGAGACAATTTAAGAGATAACACTTGATTGTAGCAATTGCCAAATATAAACTGACTCAACTTACCAAGAAGCTATCAATTGATATACAAAAACAAGGATAAACCAGAAGAAGCTTTTAAGACATGAAATGCTGGAACAAGTGAGAAAAAACGAAGCAAAATGAGGAGAAAAAAAGTAAATATAATTTTAATCCCAATAATTTAAATAATACAATCTATTTATATATTAATCTGATCATTTAGATAGCAGACAATTTAACCAAAGAGCCTCAAAATTAGCTAAAAAAAATACATTGAACTGGTTCCATTGCGAAGCTCAGCTATTGCCAATTATTATTACAAAGACTATTATTTTTTATTAGTCCAAGTAGCTTATTGTAATAATAAAAATAAATTGATACAAAATGAGCGACAATTGTGTGCAATTGAACTTTTCTTGGGCCAAAAAGTCAATTACAGTGCACATTGAAGAGGACAAACCTAAATTATTCCGATTATATTTGATTAAATTAGGAGAAGAGAAATGAATTGTTATTAATGACGGAGAAGAGACCAGAAAAAAAACAAAACATCAATTGAAATTCACAATGATAACAATCAATTATGCAATCATCTTAAACATTGTTAACAGTTGAATATTAAATTTCAATTACTCTAGACTCTCTGATGGTTCCAATTAAAGTCGTTTGCCAAATTTTAAATTGTTCACAATTTTTTCCTCTAAAACCCATTTTTAGCTGGTTAACAACGATTAAGCTTTGTTTTTCCTTTGATTACATTTTAAAGGTATTGAGCATTTGGTTTACAATCAACTCTTATGATTTATTTGAACAGTTAATTGTAAACATTTTGTTGATATATTTCATCTGTTAACTGTTATGGGTTGAAATATGTGAGATTGTTTACCAAATGGAAAGCAATTTTCATTATTAACCATAATTGCTGTTTATCAGTTGTAAGCATCTTTTTTTAAGATGATTTACTCATTAATTATGATTGTTAATGTTTAAGTGAAATATAATTCATTGTACAATTTGAAAATGGATTAAACATGTAAACAATTGTAAAGCTTTATTGCTATTGTAACATTAGCTGTTTACAAAGGCCTGAATGATTTTTGGGTTGAATCATTAACAGTTTAATAGAGTTAAAAGGTTACGTTTTTTGAATTCCAATGGAATTAGATAATCTGAATAATGATATTTAATTTCCATTGATTCATTGAAATCTGGTAACAAATGGTGTAATTCAATGCATAATGGTGAAACTTAACCATCTATTATCATGTATACAGCTTGTAAAGATGGTTAATTTACGGTAAACAAGGTTAAACTTGAAAAGGTAATTCACAATTAATCAAGACTATTCAAGGTTGAGAATTATTTATATTACAGTTTATGAAAAATGAAACTCAAATTGAATGAATTTGAATCTGATAGATCAATCATTGATTTGATTTTGTGTTTGAAACAATTTCAACCAGGTTGGCAAATTTCTTGTCATAGCTACTCTTTTTTCAAAGCTAATCATTGAGATTCAGGTTCAACTGTAAACAATCAGTAAATTGCTTTTCCTTTTCAACTCAATGTTAAATGTTTTTATTTGTACAATATTAACAGTAAACAGACTAACATAGTAAATATTAGATTGTAAAGAAATGACAAAAGTAATGATAAAATAAAGTACAAAGACAAATTACTTGTAATACAATAACAGAGAGGTCTGAATTTTACAATGATATATATACAAGTATTATGTTTATATATTGAAATAGCAATTGTAATAAAAAAAAAGTTGTCACTGAGAAGGAAATTTGAGTTGAGATGAAAGTATAAAATTATGGGTTAAACATGATTAAAAAAAGGGTAGTTATGATGATAAACATAAAGTGAAAAAATGATATCTTCGAGTGTCCGTAGTTAGGCTTTTAATACCGTTGCTAATGATAATAGCAATAGTAATGATGATGAGAAGGATGGCAATAATATAAATAATAATGTTGATGATAATGATGATAACAGAGACCACAAATGATGAATGTTGAAGTGACGATTTACAGAGAGAGAGGAAGACAGGCTGAGGAGAAAGGCAGAAAAATATTGATTTCATGAATCAACCAAGCGAGTTCAAGTCTTTGTTCGTGTTTGACTGTCATTAAAGGTCACGGACTTCGATTGGAATAATCATTTGGAACTAGAGAGAGAAAAAAACAAAACAAAAGGAAGATATTAGCGAAAGTGAGTCAGACAATTGCATAGACAGTTAATTACATAGACACATGGGTGAGGCAATTGACAATCTAAATGTCAATGATCTGTTTCAAATTGTATTAATATCTCATTGTTAACAGTTTATTCTGGTAACAAAGTTAAACTTCCCTAAACCCAAAGGCCTAATCTTTGTCAACATATTTACCTGTCATCAATCAATCAAAGCATCAATTGAGATTCAACATTTTAATATCAAGTTATTTTGGTTGACATAACAATCTGGTCAACATTATTACAATGAGCGTTTCTTCATTTGTTTTAAGGAAATTTAATTTCGCTGCTTTGATGGAAATTAAAAATCTGGTAAAAAAATTAAAATCAAATTAAGCGATTTTTAGGCATTTTTTACATAAGCAAGCTAAACATATTGAGGGAGAGTCTAGAGAGTTGGTAATGATGATGATAAAGGTAATGATGATAATGATTGAGATGATGGGTTTGAATGAAATAGATGAAATAAAAAAGGCGAAATGAAATATATTTCGCATTGTAATATGGGTTAACACATTGTATGTTCAATCAGCGTTTGTGTTGTCTTGTGTGGTGTTGTTATCATCAGTTGAAATGGTTATTATCATCACAATCATTATCATTATCAAGTGAAAAGCAATTACGACTCACTTAAGTATTGAAAGAGGCCAAGAGAAGGTTAAAAAGATACTCATCATCATCTAAATTGTAAATATGTGAAAAAGGAGGAACCAAAGGGAAGAGAAGTGAAGAGACGGGAGGATGATAGGGAGAGTGAGAGGTTTAGGGGGTCAAGTCTTGACAGAAATGGTTTTGGGTATCTCTTTTTGGGTATCATGAGACAACCAAATGTTTCTCTCTACATGAAATTAGGCTAATGAGTCTAGAGATGGGTTGAAATTGTTTTCACTTGTCCATTTATTTTAAGTTACTTTAGTCCAATTTTATGGTCATTTTTGGTCTATCATTCATGGTTTTGGGTTATCTTCATTATCATTGTCCATCCTTTTTCATGAATCTTTAGACCAGATCTAAATTATTGGAAGATAAAAAAAAACAAATTAATGATTCAGTCCAATGGTAAATTAATATTTTGCTATTGGTATTAATTAGCACAAAGGTGCAATAAAAATGAATTAGTCTTGTCTTGTAATTTCAATCATTCTCAATTTTTTGCTTTGAGACTTGAGACATTATGATTATTATAATAACAATAAGCATGATGATAGTAATCATAATAACAATAATGGTACATCATGTAATCATATCATATTATGATTATTATTATTGGTGTAACTCTACTTGAATCTAAAGCTATCCTTCCTTTCGCGGAAAGTTATTTCAACTTGTATTTTCTTTTACATGATTCATCTCAATTTGGGTTAATGGTTAATATTAAGGATGATGATTAAGGGAAATGTTTACTAAACCTTTTTTTGGACTCCTGCGAAATATTTGACCTTACTTGATACTGAAATTGTTGAGATTTACGCCTTATTTATATTGATTGTCAAACCATAGGTTTAACCAATAAATCCAGTGATTGCAGAATAAACAACTTATTGTTTAAATATTGTCTATTTGTGTATGTCCATTCAATTGTGACATTATGTTGCTATAGTTTTTGTTTAGCTTTAATCAGTTCAGTTTATGGTTAGTTGACAGTTAAACATCTTGATTATTTGTTGAAAGTTAAACATGATTCTCTAGAAATGTCATTCTCGAAGGAGTTTCACTTGTTTCCTGAGTCTAAACATTCAATTGTGAATTTTAAAGATCAACAGAGTACTTTGATAGTACAATATTTGGTTCAAAATAATTTGGTTTATCGTAATTACCAAGATTGGCCCATATTACAGTTGTTTAACAAAATTTTTGCATCCATTGGTTTCGTCGTAGGCTGCATTGTCCTTTTGTCATCAAGTTCAATTCTTGTTTCCAGAATATACATGACAGGTTCCATCATCAATGAGATAAATAACGCAATCTTTTTTACGTGCTTAACGGCATCAGGTGACTTGGCTACATATTACGATCAATTTTTTTATAACCCGGTAACTTTTTCTGCGAAATTTGATGAGATTTGGAAAGATTTGATGCTTTCTGGTGAAAATCAGGTAAGATATGATATTAAGCAAATTAGGCGTCAACAACGGAAAGATGTGATAATCTTTAGTTTGGGGCAATTTTGGCTTATTATTGCGCTTGGTATATTTGCTCCAGAAGCAAAGGTTTACTGGGTAAAGATAGCGCAATATGGGAGACGAATCCTATTATTCATAGCTGCATTTTACTACATTACGTTGGTTGACCATTTAGGTACTTGTTCAGCTTTTATCAACAGCGCATACAACAGCTTATCCCGTCAAACAAAAAGATTGAGCCGAATAAGGTTAACAATGTTACAAGATTCAGATCGGGTTGACCAGATGATATACATAAGAAATAATTATGAGAAAATTGGTCGCTTGATCGAGTTGGTGAATCGAACCCATTCTATTTTTGTGGGCGCTTTTTATCTTCTTGTGATTCCCAAATGTGTCACTTTAGTTTATGATCTAATCTACACCAGCTCTTCGTACCTTGTTTACCACATAACCGAGCTTTTTTTTCAAGCACTACGATTACTTGTTATCACTCGAAGCATTTCAATGATTCCAGCTTATACGACTAAACCAAGAATGTCTATCTTTAATGTCAGCCTGTCTACCAAGGATCCATCATTAATAATTGAGGTAAAAGACTATAGATGATAGATTAAAGCTTAATCAATGTTTCTCGTTTTCTTTCCTGTCTCCATTTATAAAATACATCCGTTTTGGATTACCATATCAAGTCAGAGCTATTTCTGCAACGAATCTACCACCAGAGTTTTGGGATCACAATTTTTGGTAAAATGTTAATCTGTCCATCTATAACTGGGACTTTGATAACTGCGGTAGTCACTTATTTCATTGGCATCGCTTCGTTTAATGCAGGTTCCATTGTTAGCAGTCCGACTTCTCCAGATGTCATTCAAATTGAGTAGCTAAAGGATGGCGAGCAAAAAACAAAATAAATTAAATAATGCATCAGGACACAGTCAGTGAAATAAATACAGAATTTATGTGTCATATATCGCTTCTTCTCGATTAACACGTTAAATTTTAATCGAGAAACTGCAAGATATCAAACCAAACGTGAAAATTTGACTTGACAAGAGAGTAAACATGCTACTAAACCTTGTATTTAAAATGACAAAGAACGTATTACATACCTGTTTGCATCGTGATAAAATATTTGGAAAAGAATGTTTATTATCCAAGATAATTTGTTAATGATTTACTGTCTCAAAACGCACCATCTTGATAAACTTTCATTGAGTAAAATTGTTGCATGTTTCATCAAATAATAGCATCTTTGTTATGGAACACGATATTGAAAATTCCTTCTGTTCATTAAGAGAAATTTAATATTCACATTGTAACTAAATAATACAATACTAATTAGTCATTCAATCAAATTATAAACAAGATAACACTAGTAAACATTGCCTATTAGCAGCTCAAGTTAATTTTCCGCCGGAATTTGTCAACAAACGGGTATATTCTGCCATCTAGCGTACAAATAAAATACTAGAAGCAACTTTAATTGACGCATAAATAACTGTTTTTATCAAATTTTAACAATTAATTAGCTTTAATCATAACTTACAGACGCAGGTCGAAAGATTACTTTTTGTAAAATGAATACTTCTTCCTTTGAGAATCTAAAAAACAATGGTAATCAACATTGATAACCTCAAACAAATCATTAAATCTGAAATTTCATGTTTCGACCGACTAATTGTTTCTTTTGAAATGATACAATTTATATTTTTGGATGAAATAATGAGCAGTTTGGTTGCTTTGAAGCCTTGAATGTCGCCAATTAATCCATGGAGTACAAGTTATGATGTTCAAGATATTGAATTCAATTTCAAGGCATTTTTGTTGTTTTTTACAAACATTCTCATCTTTCAGTGAATTTATTATCTAAAATCTGACTGAATGTTAGTCATTATTCAAGAATTGTCTTCTTTATTTTTCTTACAATTACTCATCAGCACAATCGTAAATAAGATTATTAAGATGATGATTTTACTTGGGGTTAGCAATGCAAGATGAAAACATTTCATTGAATGGAAACAATCTTAACCTTGATCAAGATATTTAAGAAATGGCATGAAAACAAATGATTAATAATTTTATTTGTATTAAAAACACTTGTAAGTATTTACAATTGACTCGAGTCGTGGTGCTTTTGTCGTCTCCTTGAACAGTTTTCAGGTCTCTATACAATAGATCCATGTACGTATCATAAAACACAACTTTGAATGGCAAGAAATATTAACAATTACACAAAGTGATTTACTTTATATATTATTTGGTTTTCATAACATTAATCAACATTATTAATAATAGTGAATGAGTATTTACAGAGATCACTATTTACAATCTATACTCTGCTTGTTTAATTGTTTCATCCATCATCAAAGCTGTCCCATGACCATTACCATTCAACCTTATCTTAGTTTCTGTGATACAAGCTTCCGAGAAGCTTGATTTACCACGACGAGTCAATTTAGACTCTAGGAAGTTATCAGAGTCACTATTGTCATAACATAGACAGCAAAATATCTTTTTGAATCCTTCTCGAAACCTGAAACCAAGGTGTGAAAACATTTAGAATGACTTGATTGCGCTAAAATTAGAAAGAAATAAACTTCAAAACTCACCTCGAATTCATCCAACAATAAATTATTGGATTATACATGGAATTGGACATTGCCAGCCAATAGATAATTAAATAAATCTGTTGAACATAATCGGCTTCCATCATCTCAGGAAAATGGTGAGTGAGCAAAAAATACCCATGATATGGTAACCAGCAAACAGCAAAAATAACGAAGACAACAATCATCATTTTAACAATCTAAATTGAGAGATCAATCAACAAATTATAAAACAAAATTAACAAAAAATAAACAATAAGAGAAAGAATTATTGGATGGATCGTTGCTATTTGTGCCAACAGATGGCAAAAGTGTCGTGAAAGAGATTCGGATTTGGAGGGAAAGCTTCAATTAATAATTTGATTAATGGATGTTTGTTATCAATGATAGTTTATTGAAGCTCAAAGAATCAGATGATGATTAAAAGTTGATTTATGAATTATTGGAAGAAATAAACGAATGGCTTGACTTTTGAACTTGCTTGTGTTTTGATTTATCCGAATGATTAACCTTTTGTACAAGCCTTTGACCATTTGTTTTCAACGTTAGGTTAACCAGTAAGCTTTCCCTTGTAAATAAGTTATCTCTTCAATTTTAAGTTTGATTAATGTTTAAATTGTGTAGTTACCTTTCTTTTTGATTTCATTGATTCAACCTGTTTCTCTGTGTATTCACCAATACCTTTACTTCCCCAAAGCTCCAGGCCAACTCGAGAATAAGTAAAGCACATTGAACATATTGGAACCATGTAAGTAACCAACAATATTATCACATTGTAACTGGTAAACGCAAAGCAAAACAAGACAGAAAAGATCGTGTTATTAATGAAAATGGCCGAGACATCAATCACATTGGATCAAAATATTTCATGTCGAATCTACAATCTTACTGGTTGACAATGTGGCCAACATTGCAATGTGCAATTGTTACTTCTTTAAGCTATTTGTAGGTAAGTTAAACTCACAATTCAAGTCTTGTCAACAATATTAAAGCGCCAAATACAATGAACATATACTAATGTTTTTTAATTTATATCTTAATAGGTTGAAACAACATCCTAAGATGATGATAAAGTATAAAGATAATTCAGGATAACTCACATATAATCAAATTTACTTGATGTAGCGGGTCCATCAGGCCAATCAAGGAAACAAATATCACGATAATCGCCATTAAGAAAATATTCTCGTTTGGTTGTGGAGTAAAGTATATTGGGCAAAGATAATATACTTCCAATTATCCAAATTGCTAAAGTAATGAATACGGTTGTTTTTTTGGACATTCGAGGTTTCAATGGGTAAATGATGGCAACATAACTAAACGGATAAACAAGGAAACAAGGATAAATAATGAGCAAAAAAGTAAAGACAAGTTACCATGAATATGAGTTTACTCATGATATGACTAGGTCAAAAGGAAAAGCAATCAATCACCAAAGCTCATAGTGCCATATCCCATTTGGATTGATAAAGGTTCAATGTAAATGTTTGAAGAACCAGCTTTTAATGGAAATAATCAAAGTAATTTATTGATGTTACAATTGCTAAATTGGGCTGACTGTGGCTGTTGATACTCAACTCTTTAATCACTTTTCACTTTGGACTCAAAAACACAAGGTTCCCATGGTAGAACCTTTAAAATGGTTTTTCAAATAAATCACAATGCCGATCATTGGAAGAACCCATTCAACATTCAACACAAAATACATCAACACCACCAACACCAGAAGAGTAAATTAAAGTCTTATGTAAATTTATTATACATATCAACATGAACCAAACCCAAAAAAAATGCAAACAAAACCAAATTCCCTGGAAAATCTGTTTTATTGCATTTTTTCCACTTATATCAATCCTTTGATCGCGAAAAACAATCACAAACATTTGTATAATTAAATCACAATTACCAAACTTTTACGATTTCCACTAATCTTATCATTACCAGTCTATTTATCACCATTTATGAAGTCAACATTAATCATTGCAATGAAGATTTGGTTATGTTTGTTTCACTTCAAGACCAAGATGGTGATGAGGAAGAAAATGATTCTTATATTCATCCTGAACTTCATCTTGATTACAATAACAAACAGAAATAAGCATCATTAATTATATCTTTCATTTTGACTCAGTACAATATTATAGTGGTTAAAAGCATCTCTTGTATTAACAGGCAAATAAAGTTGAACAACAAACGCAATCGTAACAGTCCCATTACCATAATTCACAAGACAAAACAATTAAACATGAAAAAAAAGAGGAAAACACTCGACAAAGTTGTACAAAAGTTAATTAAACTAATTAATTAATGTCATTGGTAAACAAAAGGGAACGTAAAAAGTACAAAGAAAAAGGTTGTTTACAAGTTTTACAATGAAAAATGCAGCAAAAAATTAAGCAAACACATTTAAAAATAAATGTTATCCAGAAATGAATTTCAATATAAATTGTCACAATGATGGAGAAACCTTTTTATTCCCTCTCTTGGCCGTACTTAACCAGTGTTAATCAACATTTAGGTAAGTACTTGGATGGTTAAATAATCAAATTTAATAAATAATTGATCACTTCGCCATTTGCCTTCTCACTTGAGATGTACATTTATTCCTGGTCTATTTACTGGTAAATGGGTAGACGAGTTAATTCAAAAGGCTATCAACATATTTCTTTCGATGGATCCTGAATTATGATGTAAACTGCTCCTAGTAGTTCCATATTGAAACGTGTTCAATGGTAAAAGATAAAGTCACGGACTGTTCTGATTTCTCCATGTAATCATATTTCCATTTTTACCCTTCGATTGCATTTCTTTTCTTTCCACTTAAATACTGGCCAAAGGGAACCTTTCCTTCTTCCTTTACATGATATAAACAGCAAAACGAATGATCCAAGCTTATCAAAATTTCATGTTGAAAAAGAGCAAAAAAGTTAACAGGTTATGAAGAGTGGAACCACCAAAAACAAAAAGAAAGATGAAGAAGAATACGTTGAAGGAAAACCAATGAATAGATCAACTGGGAGTTTTATTTTTATTCAACATCTATTGTCTGAATTTTGTAACAGCAAAAATATTATTTGCTGGAAACTAAATCTGACAGGAAAGATGAGAGAGAAAGTTTATTTCATGAAGAATAATTTGGTTTTACCTTTGTTTGCTTTTGCCTTTTGTTGATGACATTTATGTATTAACAAGCTAATAAGATTACAAGATGAACACAATTCAAAAAGTAAACTGTAAATTGGCATTGAAAAATAATTTGAAATCAGCTGACCTTTAACAATTGGAAAATAATTCATCATTAAAAAGCGCGCATTTTAAAAATGTCAAACAGTGCAACATAAATAAAATAAATTATTAAATTATAATCAATTCAACCCAACCCACAACAATCATTTATTCATGTAAATTAGTTTTACCTGAATAACCCATTTTCACCTTAAAAAGAATGAAAGTCTTAAGATTACCCAAAATTGAGTAAATAAGTTAAATAATTTGTTTCCTAATTAGTTGCTTAGACTCAATAAGCCTTTGGAAGGAAAATTTCATATCAAAAGCAATTTCCATACAATTTCATCTGAACATGAGTGTTTTAAACTCATATTTCTTATCCTGTAATTTCATTTTCCCTGAAGAAGAAATAGTTTTCGAGAAAAAAAGATTTCCTTTTCTGTTGAAAAGGCTAAAAAAATGGGTTAAGATTGGGAAAAGCTGAAAGCTTTATCGTAAAAAAGGGACAAAAACAAAAGATATTGACCAAAAAAACATCTCTTAAACATTCATTTGCTCATAAAACCAATCAAGTTATCCTTGAGTACATTTAACAAGGTTTATAAGAGGCAGAATTGGAGTAAAAATGAAAGTAAAATTGTGTTATTAAACATATTTGGAGTAATCAAATTGATTACAGATTAAGGTTATTGAACAATGTTGATGTTATATAGTAACAGCTTGTCATTAAATATCAAAGTCATTTGCAAACCTGCCAATTTGTATTAAGAGGTGCAAGAGGTACAAGAATGGTGACAAGACTGGCAAAAAAATAGCTCAACACTTTTTTTCACCAACTAAAAAGGTTAAGCGAGTGGAAAGTAATTTTGATGGAAACACTAGTGATTAATCAGTTTTCAATCACATGGATCCATGGATTGATGGATTATCAAGGGCAAATTATTCAATAATATCTGGTTAAAAGGTTTAACAGATGTATTTGGAAACAATAATTGAATACTTGGAGTTGAACGCATACACAAGAGAAGCCAAGTCAAGTCCATCAGGAATCATCTTTATATTTTCATCAACATCACTAGTATCATTAGAATGCTGATCAACATAATAGTCTTGTTTGATATTCAAAGATGGTAAAGAAAAGAAATACCAGAAAAGAAGAGACAAAAAAGGAAGAAAAAGACAATTTAAATGAGTTTATTGTTCATGAACCTTATTCTGATGAATATGATGTGTAATTAGTTTTCATCTTCAAGAGTCTATTGTTTGCTGAAAGATGAAACAACAGTCAAGATTGAACCATTCATTTGACCAGCTTTTTTTATTCCTTCAACCTTTTGTCTAATTTTACACGATTAAAGGTCATAATTTGCCAATTACTTTACCAACAACAATCATTAGTCTCTTTGATTATTAATAAAAATGTTGAACAGTCAAAATTAAAAGACAATTTACTGTACAAAAGAAGGTAGAAAAGGACCAAATTTCAACCTTTTCCTGGTAACACTTTGGGTGCAACATTAATTGCTGGTTAATATTTAACTTTCAATTGTTGCTTTTGTTTTGAGCATTTTATTTCTTTTCATTTAACTTGTCTTTTCCCTTCAAATGTCCGAAGTGTCCATTAAAGTGTAATGTGTCAAAATCACTGAAATTAACTGTAAAAGTGATCATAAAAATAACAATAATAATGTGAGAAATGATAATAAAATGAAATGGCCATTGAAATGAAAAGGCTTTTATTCTGGACTTTACCTTTTACGATATCAAGTGAAAGACATTTTTTCATCTTAAGGATGTAAATGGTTAATTAAAACCATCAATTAAGATACATTTAGAGTTGTTAACAGCTCTTAATAGGCTGTTGTCAAGTTGATCATCGACATCATTAACATCATTTTCACCATGAAATTTTTCCAAATCTCTTTCCCTTGCAATGAAATTCAAAGCACAAGGTTGGACAAATTGGCTTATTGATGAAATTTAATCAAAATTTTTGCTCTTTGATTCCAAATCTGAAATTCATTTTCAACTTCACCCTTTAGAAGCATGATAATTATCAAGCAAAAAATTTCAAATCAAATTAAATTTTCATAACATTCCAACTTTAATACCTTGAGATCGCATAAGCTCACCTGAATTGAACTGAATCAAGAATGTTGTAATGATTATGAAATGAAAATGTTGATTAAAAATAAACATCAAGACAAATAAGATTCAAGTTAAATCTGTCGAGACAAGCAACAAGCTGAACCAGTCTTTTGGTTAGATTTAGGTTAAGACCAGAAAAATGAATATTTTGCAATTTTCTTTTAATCCATTGCATTTCAATAAGACAGTTTCAATGATTTACTGATTTAGTAAATTTTATTTCAGAAAATTGACAAATTCTTTGAACAAAATTTTTGCCATTTTTGATGGCTTTGGGATAAAAGCTCTATTCGTTAGTTGCTTAAAGACAATGATAATGATAATGATATTTATGACGATGTTTACGATGATCAACGGTTTAATTGGATTCCTGCCAAAAACAATTCCACCTCATCATCATCTATTTACGTCTTTATTATTTATCTTTTCATCCACTTTTCAGCTTCTCTCATCACACTCCCAACTACTGGGAGTGAAAATGTGCATGTGAAATCACCTAACGATTCTTTTCACCTTTTTTTCTTGAGGCTTCTTCTTCTTTTTTTTGCTTCTCTCATAACCTATTCTCATCTTTTATTTTAACACTCAAATCTTGAATGCTCTTGAATCATGAGAGGCTTTGAAAGGGACAAGAAGAGAATGAAATTTTGAAGGATAAAAGAAGAGGAATAATGAGAATAATGATGAGAGTAAAGAAATAAAAAGAACCAAAGAAACAGGTTATCTCAAGTTGGTGGGAATGGCGAGAAAAAAAGTGTTTCAAGAACATTGTTTGAATTGATAAATTGTGATTCCCTTTTCAGGGTGAAATGGCCAAACTCTCAATCTGGTTTAACCGCAAAAACTTTTATCAATTACTCGATGCTCCATTAGCGACTATCATTATTTTATCATTTTTATCAATATTTACACCTTTTCCAGGCAGACGTTTTCAATGAGCTAAAAATAAAACCTACAAAATGAAACTTTCAAGTAATTATCAATCTCAAGAGTCACTTGACATTAGGAATGAATTTTTTTTGTTTTTTTCTTCTTTGGCAAAACTTCTTAATAAGTTGTAAGTCAACAGATGAAATTGATTGTTTCCACATTCAATATTTGATGAGGAAAATAAAGTAAAGCTTAAAATATTGTCGACCATAAATAGCATTTAATTGGGTTGCTGAAAGATTATTAAAGTTGCTCAAAGTTTTTCATCTTTTCTCCTCTTGAATTATTCAGTTATAATGAATTTGATTTACTTTCGGAGTAAAAATTTCACAACAAAATGCTATTCATTGGCTTTCAACTTTAGTTTGATTCCATTTTTGCATCAACATTTAAAGGTTTACCCTTTCACTTTGATTTCTTTTAATCATGAAATGATAATTTTCTTGAAAAATTGTAAAATTTTCGATTGAAAAGTTGGTTGTAGAAGGAAAAAAAGAGTAAAAACATGAAGAATAAATGGAAAAAAGTTCATCTCTTCAACAATTTTCATCAATTTTTTGCTTCAATTTGCTACTATTATAGCAAATGTTGTTCAAAGGTTCATGAATTTTCATGGCGAACAGGGTTAACATGCTAAAGGCAAAGATTAAAGAGGCAAAAAATCTGATAATATTTCACTTGATTAACAATTTTTTGCGTTTGAAAAATTGAATGAAAAGGCTGAAAAGATTGAAAAGTTTATGGTGAAGTTTGGAAGAATTGAAAAGATGAAAAACTGAAAAAAATGAAAATGAAATAATAACACAGCTTGATGATTATAAGGATGAGAGTAGCTAATAATTAGTTGGAAATTGTAATTATAAGGTTTTCCTTTTTTAAGAAGGTTTCAATTCATTCATCTATTTATTTTGTTAATTAATTGTTGACCTTTGTCTGCAATCAGTTTGATCATTTTTTTGTGCTCAACTTGAGGAAGATTAATGTTTAAAGGGTAAGAAGGGTTAACAGGATTAAGGTTTCTAAAAATTGTAAACTCGACAAGATTCATTGAAAACTTTTAATGCTTTGATTGTTTGCTTTCTTTAGATTGACTTTAGAGATTTATCGTCAAAAGTAATTAAATCTTAATTTTGGCTGCATCTCGTCTATTCATTTAGGAATCGGTAAAGGAGCAGGACAGAAATTTCCTAAGAAATAGATTTTTTTATATTCGAAGCCGTTGACGAGAAAAAAGCCTTGGAAAATATCATAAAATAAAAAATGGCTCATTTGGATTGTTGCTGCACTCGATAATCGTCAACCATGGTCAGGATTGTTTCAACCCATGTTCTGGGCGTTTTATTTTTTTTGCTTGTTTGTGTTCATAACTCAAGAACGGACGGTGCTTCAGACCGCAAATCCATAAGCTTCCGTAAACTGAATAGATAATTTAATAACATGGTTTAAAAGAGAGTAATATCATGAAATTTTCTTCTTATTGCAGAATTACCTGAAAAAGTATAATCGTATTTACTAATTTTTCGATTTCTATCACTTTATATGAATCAAATTTTTATTATTTGAATATATTCATACCCAATATTTGATTTAATTATCCAAAAATCAATAAATTCGATATTTTATCTTGAAAGAATGCAAATCCTTATTCATCCAATGTCTAGAATTCATTTTTAATCGTTTTTCAATGCAATTCTCATTGCGAAATCGGAATAAAAGATCTTTTGTTCAGAAATTCTTCGTTCAATTCCGAATTTTTCTAATCATCATTCAAATGTATTATCAAAAGTTAACACTAATTGTTTGCTTTCGAAATGCACTGCAACTGATTGAGTTTCTTTGACCATCAAATCAACAGTATTTAAAAGTCTGAGGATTAAACTCAAAATTATCAAAATGCAAGAGTAAATCATAGCTAAACATCTCAAACCAATTTACTAATTGCTTTATTTGTTTAACCATTAGCACAGATTAGTTATAAAAGGTAAAACGTAAAGGTGAAAGTTATTGCAGATCAACTGCAAAATTGCGAAACTGGAGTAAAATGAAAAGACAAAAATAAAGTTAGACTTGTACTCGTTATAACCTGAAACCCTTTCTAAATCCCATCACTAATTAATTATGTAAATAGCAAGCTAAAATTTAAACTAGACTTGGATTGCAAAACGAAAAGACTGGCAAGACATTTCTTTTTTTACCCTGATTCCTTCATCTCCAGTTGATTATTATCGAGTTTAAAAGTTAAATTTTTTCATGTTGGTTAGCTGAGTAAACTAGCAAATTTTGTAAATGAATGGAAACAAAAATGAACTTTTCATTTGGCAAAAAGCAAAGCAAAAAGACTTGAAAAGAGCAATTTTGTTTTCTCGTTTCTTCTTTTTTTTCGCTCTTCTCATGTATTCACTAATTAACTGAACAGCCGAGATAAACTTGGAAATTGTCTCGATTCTTGGAATGAACTTATTATCTTAAGTCATAGTAAACAAAAGTGTTTCAAAGTCAGTAATAGGTTAACTTGTTACTCAAAGCAACTCAATTGGAGTTACAAGTTTTCAATGTTCATTCATTTTCTTCATTATTATAATCATGCCTTTACTTAACCAGAATGAAAATAAGAAAGAAGGCGACCAAAAATAGGAAAAGAAGAAAGAAGAATGAAAATTCTGATTAAGAATCACTTTCATCCATTTTACCATGTAATATGTTTCTGTATTCTGTCAACGTTTCAAGAAGCAAAACCTTTTCACATCTTTTTCTTGTTACTCATTTCGCCTTTCCTTATTCATCATGATCGTCATCTTTTTTTTATTCACAAATACAACAATGAACTCTCTTTACAACCTTAATGTATACAAAGTATTTCAATTGAATCAAAGTGTTAATAAATATCTGTTCAATTTGCAGATTATTCACATTCTTTCAGCATTCAATTTCTTTCCTTTTCGTCTGTTTTGCCATTTAATTAAGTTTATTGATTAAAATCACGATTGAATCAAAATTTGAAACTTTTCTTGTTTTCATTTTGTTTGGGAAAAGCCAAAGTTGAATTGAATTCATAATATTTAACCTTAATTTATTGTAACATTTTTTGATGGATTCAAAGAACTAGGAATTTCTTTAACTTCATTCAACTGAGGAAAATTGAAAAATAACATTGTTCATGAGCTTTTAAATTAGCTGCAAGTTGAAATGAATAATGATAAATGGAGGAGAAACGAAATGACGAACAACAGGGAAAATGGAAAATATTCATTTAAATTCAATGAATGTTGGCTAATAGTGTTGGGTGAAGCTTATCATTGGCATTATCAGTCCAATTTCCAGTCATCACTCCCAGTAATCACTCCCAATCGAGAACTTATCAGAATATCATCAGTCTAGAATAGTATAATCTTTCAGTTTTGTTCCAACGTTCAGCATGGTTGTAGTCATGGAACTCATGAATCTGTTATTCTACTTTAAATTTGCCACTGAATTGATCTAAATAATTCCAAATCGAAATTTTCCCCAAAAAATTCAAAGGCTTTTCGTCAAGGAAAATTTGAGGTTACAAGAAAAATCAAATTTCAAACGAAAATTTCGATTTCGAATATTTTCAAACTTCATTTTTCGAACTTTTGACACTTTGAATTAATTACATCCACACAAGAATCTGAGACGATAAACATCTTGATGAAGATGTTGAGTCTGGAAATCTAAATGAACCAAAGTCAATTAAGATCGAAAATCATTTTTCGTTTCGAGACGAATCAAGTGTTTATTTTCAAATATTTTATCTTTACTTTTGAATACTCAATAGACCCTTGAACATGTTTAAATAGTTTTGGTCTGGACGAAAAGCTTTGTTGACATAAAATGTTATAATCTGTTCATGAGGGTTGAAGAGTTGGAAAACATTCATTTTCATTGAAACTTCCATCATCAAGTTTCCTGGCTGGAAAGAGGAAAATGAATTGGAAAAACATTGACAAAAAAAGTATTACATTGCATGGTAAAAATAGGTATAAATATTAAAACGATGAAAAACTTTTTCTGCTCAACTTTTCCTTTCACTTTTGAATCGTCAATTGAAAAGATTTTGTTGAAAGGATCATTAAATAGTAAGAAAATTGAAAAGGTAAAACCTCTTTTTTATTAGACATAATATTAGGTTAATATTTATTCAGAATGAAAAGACATATTCTACTGAAGATAATAGAGTTTTCTGGTTAGATAAATATTGTTGAGGAAAGCATTGAAAAGAAAGTTTAAAGTTGAAAAGGCAAACAAATTGTTTTCCTAACATTTTTATGGGCAAATGGAGGGTGAAATGAAGGTTAAAATGAAAAACCAATTGATAATCATTAACAATTTACTTGGAAAATTAATATTTCATTCATCTACTTTTCTCGCTCTTTTCCCACCTTTGACTTGCATCAGCAAAAAGATAAATATGTAATGATAATAAAGATAAATTGAATTACTGACCAAGGTTTCAATTTCACCATGAAAAGGTTTAAAGGTTTTTATGAAAATATCAAAATGAAAAGGAAACTTGCTATCAAAGTATTGTATGAGACGGAATAAAAACTCCCAGTCAGGTTGGGAATGTCCGTATAACAATCTTTGATTCATGAATAACTTTCCAAGTTTCTTCAAATTTTATTTCAAATTAACTCTAACATTTGGAATTCAAAATGATTGGAGTAAAAATATTTCTACAAATATCAACAATTTTTCATATTCCAATACAAACCTTGAGTATAGCTTTGACATAAAAACAACTTTACTTTAATGTCTGGACGAGTTCAATGAGTTGATAAAGTTCAGCTTTGAAAAGTTTAAATTCAAAATTCATGCAAATCTGAATAAAGAAGATCTTTTGGACTCGAGATAAAAACTTGAGGAGAAAAGGTCGCAATTTTTGCTTCTGAGTTGAGAACTTTTCAATTTTTGATGAAAATGATGGGAATAATGAGCGGTCAATGAAAAATGCAAGAATTTCTGAAAGTTTTGAAACCAAAAGCAAAATCAAACAGTAAATAGGTTCACTTTATTTCTTTTGCAAGTTCTTTTCGGATTCTGAATCATAATATTCAAGTCTAAGTTGGTATCTGAGTTGATCGTAAATAAAAACTCATCAAAATTATATTTGATTTTCCCTGTATTCCAACAATATTATGGAATTTGACATTAAATTTTTTAAACGCAATAAACTATTGCTCGAAATCCTGTATTTCGTTTCGTAAATCCTTTCTTTTCAGCTGAGTGACAGAATATGAAGAAAATTCGCAAAGCGTTCCACGCGTCTTTCATGAACTTTTGAATTTATTTGCATTTTTACTGTTAAACCATTTCCACCCTGAATGCTGTGAAAAGGCAACTCTAATTCAATTCTTGACCTCGAGTTTTACATTGCTTTTTATACCATTATTATTGACAGTTGGCTAATGATTGATGGCATTTTTTGCAGAAATAAAATGCACTTATCAGATTTCAATATTTGAAAATCATCATTTGCACATTTATCATGAAAATCCTTTGAATGACCTTAAAGACTCACTTTAACCATTTCATTGACTTTTATTCAATCGCTTTAACCATTCAGATTTGCATTATATTATATCACCATATTTACCAGTAAACACAATGAAAGAGTCTTCTCGAGCAAATAAAACAATCTTAACTCTGTATTTACTTTGAGTAAAGATGAAAATAAAAAAGCAAGTAAAGACAGACATAAAAAAGTGCGACACAAAAAATAAGACAATAATCTTCGATTCAATATTAACTTTACAAATGTACAATCAATTGGTTGAAAGATGTACAAAGCATAAAAAGGGATAAGTAAAAGGAAGACGAAGAGGACACACAAAAAATAGTAAGTCTGATTGAATGTTGAAGGCGACAATTTTACATTACTCAAGAGACTCATTGTGTGTTCACTGGACAAGTGAGGAGATAATTTTCACTCCCAGTCAAAGATAATACATTTTTTTGTTTCTTTTTGACCAATACTTTACTTTTGGTCAACACACATTTTCATCCATTTTTATTCCCTTCTTCATCGACCATTTTGTTTTCATCATCTTTTCCTCTTTTCCTCATCATTTCCTCGTATTTTAAATCAATCCATCTTTTACTTGGCCATCAACTTTATTCATTGTAAACCTTTTTTTGTTCAAAGGATAAACTTTCATCAAGAAAAGTAAAGAAACAAAAGTGATGAAAATGAAGACGAAAGATGTAACAAGGAAAACTGGAAAATCCTTTTTTCGTCTTCAATCTCTTCAAGATTTAGCTTTATTATGAAAGAAGAAACAAAATCAATCTTTACTTGGATCTAAAATGTAGTCCAATCCATGGCTTCATATTTGACTCTGTTTGCTCAATAATTAAAGGTTAATCTTGCTTGTCATAAAAAGGTTGTTCAGAACTGCACAACTTGAAGAAACTGATTGATCAACAGAAGCAGTTGAAGGAAGAAAGTGCAAGAGAAATGTTATAACACCATTCATGTCATTGTTATTTGTACCTATTTTTGTGTATCTTTTTGCACTTTCAGTCTCTTGCCTGCATCTCTTTGTTTCTTCAACAGAACAATCTGAACAATCTTTCATTATTCAGATTCACAATTTGAATGTTCATTGTTATGGATGACAATATAAAAATAAACAGAAGGAGAAGGAAGACGGAATAAAACATTTTCAGATAAACAAGCAAGAGGAAAGGTTAAATAAACAAATGGATAACAAAAAAGTTGCCAAATGACAAAAACATCAATTGAAAAAAGTCGCACAATTACCATTCCCATGTGAAACAATGGTTTCAAATGTGAGCAGCAAACAACGTCTAACAAATAATGTGTAAATGGGTAAAAAAAGGTGAACAAGGTGAAGAAGGTAAAAGTAAACTGTACGGAATAAAAAATGGTTAAATTAATATTTAACTCTTTTTTCTTCTGGTTCTGGATCAAGTCTGTAAATAGCACAAGCAAATAGAGACAAGGAAAGGTTCAATCATTTTTAATTTAAACAATTTACTGCATTAACTTCATCTTTATTTAATGCATCGTAAGGTTGGCTGAGCTTCCATAAATATCCAACCCTACAAGAGTCAACCTTTTCACATCAAGTTACCTCAACAAGAACCTTTTGTCAGTCAAATTTTCACTTCACTTTTCACTTTCAATTAAACTTTTACTACATTTAATCATCTCGTTATGTTTCAAAAGCAACGCATTTTCAGACTTTTCAGAACACGGTCAAGCTCTGAGTTGGAAAAAAAGATTATTTATTAAGCCAATTTGGGATAAAATTACGAGAAAAAAATTCTATTTCTTTTTATTCTTTGGAAGTATAAAACGATTGAGAACTGGAGTGAAGCTAATAAAAGCTTCAAAATTTGGGTCAACATAAATTTAGAACACTGAAAATTCAATGAAAATGACTATCAATCTATCAATTATCAATTTAATTTACCGATTAATCCCAACGAATGTTCATTATGATCGGAAATTGCAAGTTTTCTGAACAACTTGCAACAAGATTCAAAGGTTTTTACCTAACTTTTTCATCTCGATTCATCTACTGTACTGTTTAGTCACCCATAAAAGTGCCTCAATTGCACATCAGTAATCAATCATAGCTCGAATGAAAAGCCCAGAACATTTCATATTCCTAATTTGAGCAATAGTTATTACAACTATTTGTAACAATTCCCAGTAAACCCCTTTAGCTTTCTTTGTTTCTCTATTTTTCTTTTTCTAATTTAGTCTAACAGTGTAAATAGCCAACAGTAAGTAATTAATTTTTGTGCATTTATTCAATTGTAATATGCTATTATTACATGTATCATTAAATGTTACAATTAATTAACTGCAAAGGTGTGTATTCTCAACTCTCTGAACTACTGTCCTCGAAAAGTGTGCATAATTACAGGGGAAGCAAATCATTGGAATTAACTGAATCAATTTAAGCACTTCAACCTCTTATAAAGTATTCAAATATTGCATTTGGATTTTCACTCTTCGCATTTAAAGCAACTCTGGTTAGCCAAGACTCAACCCAACAGAGCCACTCTAATCCCATCAAATGAAGCTTACAACAAGAGTCTTAACGAGACAAATGTCTTAAACTTTTCTCGTTAAACGATTACCAATTTAGTCTTTCACTTCTTTCGACATGTTTAATGATTGTTACTTTTTTTCGCAAATCTTCAACTTGCAGTCCTCATTTGATTTACCTTTTTTCCCGTCTAGATCTTCATCATTATCATCTTCTTCCTTTTTTTCTTGTTCAACTTATTCTTCTTCCATCAGCTACCAACTGGGACTCATCAGTCTATTGCACTGTCAAGCTCATTTTTTCTGTTCACTTGACAAACGAAAATGTCTCCTAACTGGGAAAAGCTGTGCATCATCTGAAAAGAATATCTTTTATACTCTCATTTTTTGTCTCACCTGACACAACATGATAACATATTCTATCGGTCATATTCAGCCTTAAAGTTTCCTCATCATCAGCATCATAATGTTCATAATTTTAGTTCATCTCTCTCTCTCTTTTTTCGTAGGTAAACATAAATCTTGTCCACATATTGAAACAGGAAATTACCTTTCCTCTCATTTCAGTAATATTTGTTATTCATGGAAATAAAATACATAATCATAATAAGTTGGCAGCATAGTTAATGTAAGATGAAAAGTACAGATTCAATAATGACCGGAATCAATGGTCACTTTGGTTGACATCATTTTTGTATCATTTTTATCTCTTCTCTTGCAACCACTTTTTGTTCACCTTTTCAACTTAACCTTCCTCAATTTTTCTGCCTTGTTCACAATTCATAAGGTTAAATGCCCGAAAACAGTTTGAATTGTCTGTCTATTTATCAATAAAATGTTCAACTCGAACTTTATTTCGCTTTTCACAAGCTTTCCTTTCTTTTGCATTCCAACATAACCATTAAAGAGCTGCAATTCATAAGGCTACTAAGATCTATCTGTTTAATCATAGATTTATAACTTAACATGAAAAGCAATGAGAATACATCAAAAAATTCTTCAAATAATCAAGAATAACTTTGTATTATAATGCATAATATTGTATAATAAGTGCTATAATCATTGATGAACCAAATAAACTTTAGCAAAACCTCAAAATCTGAAAGTATCTTATTGAAAGACTGTGAAGAGTTATATCATAGCATTCTGCGCTTAAAGTAATAATTCAAACCCACTTTTGCTTAGCTTTAGTTTTTTGATTGATTTATTTATAAGATTGAGCTAATTTATGTGCTTAAATTTAATTCAATCGAGACTTGGTTTGAGACGAACTTAAGCTTTTGAATGTTTAATTTGCAAAGAACTGTTTTAAAGTTTTGAATAGCATTTAATTGTAAATTAGACTTGACATGAAATGGAAGAGGATTGATGCTTTTACCATTTGATTTGATTGTATTACATCTTAATGTTTGATGAAGAGCTTTTCTTCGCGAGGTTTAAGAAATAAATCGTTTAAATTGAGCAAAGTTTGATCTTTTTACTGATTTTGGGAAATCAAATGGATCTATGATCAAACCCTTTAATATCACGGACCGTTAAAGGTCAATTATGGTTCAAGGAATGATTGATTAACAGTTTGCAACGAAAGGATTGTCAATAGACTAATTCATTGCAACATGATTACTATTCCCATCATGAAGCCAACTAAGGTTACAATTGGCAATCATGTTTGTTTCTGAGTAAAAACACGACTTTTGATCAACTCTCGGACTAACCATTTCATTGAAATCAGTCTTAATACATTGATACAAAACTACTCGAGATTTTTAGCTATAAATAGCAGAACATATCAAAAGAAAGTCAACCCAGTCTAACGTCCATTCATCAATCATTGCTTAATGAATCCCCGCACGTCGATTCGGATCAATCAAGTTCAAGTCAAGTTGATCCCCTTTAAAGTTACTTTTAGTTGATTTGCATCAAGGAAACAAACACAAAATCGGTACAATTAACGCACAAAGATCTAACTATGAATCCAATATTCACCTTAAACAAGTGCTTTTTCACTTGCAGTACTTGCAGTTTGATTTCAATTCATGCTTAAAATTGAATAACAATGCAATGTTCAATACAACCTTGCGTTCAATGCTTATTCTCACGATTTGCAAACCTTTACTATTCTGAAGGAAAAGGAAATTACGTTCATCTGAATGCACTTTTGTAAGCTTCAATTGTTCCATTGGTCAAGCTGAATATGTTCGTGTACGTTTTGTAAGAAGGAATTTGAAAGATTCTTCTCTTCGTGTTGACCCTTTTGAATTGTTAACCAATAGTCAGAAAAGATCGAGAAAATTGAGAACCTTTTCTCTTTTCTTTTCTGTAAAATGATGAGAAGAACGTTTTTCAACTGCAAATGAAATCGAAGGTGAAAAAGGTACTAAGCTGTGATGAAAATCTTGGCCTAACACAATGAAGGTTATAAAAATGCAACACTTGTTTTGGGTAAAAGACAAGGTATTGAAAGGTTGAACTGAAAATGTTTCATTAACTTGTTGAAAAGCTTTTAGATGAAGACGAAAAACTGATCACAAAAGTATCTACAGAATTACAAGGAAAATTTTGCCTTCCCATGATAATCTTTACATTTTTTTGCTACCAACTGAACATTATAAGATGATCATTATGCTGATCATCATTATCCCACCGTAAATACTCAGAGGCATTAATCTATTCTGGTGTCTTTAATTAACTTTTCACCAAATGAATGCATTTTTCATTTTTATGCTCAAATCTTTGCACCTTTCAATGTTCGCCTTGCCAAGTTATAATCAAAAGATTATTTAATTAAAGCATTATCATTATTAAATTGAATTTCCATGTAAATAGCAATTCAATCTTTTTTACCTCAACAAAAATGCTCAACTTTAATTTGCTCAACAGTCGATCAATTTTCAAACAGTTAATGTGAAAATTAAATGAAAGCGAAAAAAAAAGATTCTTACATTTCCAGATTGAACTTTACAAAAAGGGATTTCACTCAAGGATTGATTATCAACTTGCGTTGATACAATTATTGGATTTAAAATTTAATAAACCAATTTTGATCGTTAATGGATTTATTCAGAGAATGAATCGGATGAAAGAAGCTTTAAGTCGAAGCATTTCTTTACCAAAAAATGGCATTAAAAGAGGATAAAAGTTTCGTTCATTGAGCAAAAATTGATGAACAAAATGATGAGTAAAGTGAAATTTAGAAGCATTTGAAAAGCTAAAGAGCAAAGAATCGCCGGCAATTTAGAGATTGTTGGTGAAAACGATCGTGATGAAGATAATGATAAGCAATGATTGAACTTTTGGAGTAAAGAGAAGAAAATATTTTATGAGATAAAAAATCAATCGAGATTTGTCTGAGCTTCCAAGTTTCTTTGAGAGAAAAGTTTTTTTCTCAAGTTTTCCATTATAAGTCAATTTTTTTTGCCTTCCTGAGGTTTGAGGTTATGATCAGTTATGAACATTGTTGACCGAGAAAAAAATGATTATTATCATTGAACATTATCATCATCATTACAAGGGAATAATGATTTAGCTTACGGGAGTTGCTGGATTGCCTGGGAGTTAAACTGATTGTTATCGCATTTATGAAAACAGTTGCAACATTGCTCTGGTTCCGTTGTATTGGGTTAATATGGATATTATGGGAAGCTCAAAACTCGATAACTTTTATCCTCATCTTTCTTTTCTGTTGCTCTTTTCAGCTCATTTTACTTTTTCTGCTTTTCTTTCTTTTCAAACCTTTATTCTTTGCCATGCTATACACAATCTTGATTTACAGATCAGATTACCTTTTGACAGTAAACTTATTGAGCTTTTTTATTATTCACATTTGCTCTTAAATCAAAGTTGAAGCTTCAACTGTTGATGAGAAACTTCAAGAGCATGTATTCAATAGTCAAGTGAAAGTAAATGTTGTCTTCAGCCTTTTATTACAACCTTTCAATTTACCGTTTCAATGTTGATCTCATCAAGAAGATTGTTTTTTCAATGTTGCTATTTTTATCGAATCAGTCGTTAATTTTAGAGCAAAATTGCACAGAATATTCTTATTAATAGAGACATCAGATTGTTTCGTTTATTAGCTGAACTAATGTTTCAATTCAACTTGTCGTTTGTAAATTGCTTGCTTACAAACTGGAAAGTTTATTCGTTTGCTGTAAAGAATCTTCAGTTTTAATTAAATATTGCTAGCATTAAAGAACTATTACTATATTGCTAGCATTTTATTGACATTTTACTCGAATGAAATAAAACATGACAAATGAACAAGAGCCAAGTTATGCATCGAACAAATCTCGATGTTTTCATGATGAAGGCAAGAATAGAAAGGCGTTTAATCACTTATTTGTGGTGGAGCAGCAGCAACGTTCAATAACAAACCTTTAACATAAAAAGGCTACAAAACTGTACAACCACTTTGAGATCAAGAGATCAGTCTTTCGTTGGATCAATTTTATGAATGAACAAGAATAACGTAATGCAAAAGAGCGTTATTTACTTGGAAAGATTCATTTCAATTAACTTTGTCTTTCGAAACTCAAGTCAATTGAATTAAAAAGCTTCCTTTCAGTCTTTTTGCAATTTATTTGATTGTGAAAATATTCTGTTAATGTTTCAGTTTAACTTGTAAATCGACATTAAATTGCTTGCTTACAGATAGAAAGTTTATTCATTTGCTATTGTACAGAGTTTGCAGTTTTAATTAAACATTTCCAGCATTTGCAGTGACAATATTTATTGATATTTCAACTTGTTTGAAACAAAAATGACTTTCGATTCGATTCGATGTTTAAAATTTAAGCCTTTTACAATCAAATCAATTGCAAAAAGACTGCAAATGAACTATTATTAATCGATTGACTCAGGTTTTGAAAGACAAAGTTAATTGAAACGAATCTTTTGGAGTAAATAATACATTTGATCGCTTATTTTGCATTTATTTACTCTTGGTTAGGCATAAAATTAGTCCTAAGAAAGACTGATCTCTTGATCTCAAGTACATAGAGACACAAGTACACACTCTTACACGATTTTGTAGTGTTTGCATGTTAAACGCAGCTTTACCTCAAATGAGTGATTAAACGCCTTTCATTCTCGAATAACTCATGAAAGTATCGAGATTCGTTCGATGAATAACTTAATGTTGTTCATTTTCAAGTTTTGCATTGCTTATAAGAGTCCAATTTCAAGCTTTTTACTGCAGACGCTTGAGTTAATTGTCGATTTGTTTCTTCAAATACTGCACAATAGAAGCATAAATCGTGAAATGTTTAAACTTTGGTTCAAATTGAAAACAGATGTTGGAATATTGATTGAAAGCTTTTAGAACATTTTCTTTCCATGCAATTCTGTGCAGGAATATTCTTCAAGGTCTCAACTAATATTTACCTTTATTATGGTTATATTTCAATGTCTATCAACTGTTTCGTTATTTTCATTGTAACACAAAATATTTATCGATGGAAAGAAAAGATGTAACAATGTGTTGGTTCATACAATGCTCACAATAACGACGTACAAATCAATAAGATAGACTCGAGTCAAACGAGTAGTTCAAGTCAAGACATCAAGTGTCTGCGAATAGCTGCAATACGAAGCTCAATAGTTTCATAAATTCATTAAATGCAATTTTAGCTCAACTTCTTCAACTTTGCAGTAAAAAATTGGAACACAACATGCTAATGGTGCTGTTTGAAAGTTATCCAACAACGAATCGAAGCAATCGTTCAAACTTATCAATCTAGAGTTTGACATGAATCCATGTTTTATTCCTTCGATTCGTCAACGAAAATGCATATCGACAACAAGATGTTATTCATGAGTTGTTATTACCAAGACTGAATTTATTTCACTGATAATGCAATTTGGTAAACAGAATGGAAACATGGAAACAGCTTAAAGAATATTTTACATGGAAAATTAGTACAGAAAGTAGATGGGAAGAAATGAAATTTTATTGAGTTTCATTGATACAGACAAGAACTTGAAGGAATCAGGAATGAAAGATGCTGAGCAACATTCCCTTTGATTGACAAAACTGATGTAACGTAACATCTAAGGAAATGTTAAATGATTAATTTGAATGGTAAAAGTGGAAAAGGTGAAAAAGTCTAAACTATTTTCATTATTTTTCCCTTCAAGTTTCTTCTCTAAACCATTCAATAATATTATTGTAATTGAATCTCTACCCTGAATTTGCACACAATTTGCTCAACATTTTCATCCTTAACAGTAAATCTTTTCCTCTAATCATTGAATAATATAAAAACAATCAAATAATGAAATGAAAGTTAAACACACATTCCAATTTATCAAACAGTTGATTGTCTTCCAATGGTTAAAGACAGAATGTTAATATTATTAATACAAATTACTCCAAGTATAATCACTATTAGTGTCACCATTATTAATATATTATTGATTGTATTCAATTAAAACAAAGATAACAATAAGAAAGTGAGGAGAAGAAGAAAGGAAATTCCTTTTTTATCATGTTTCTTCCTTTTCTGAATCCCGTTTTTGTCATGAAACTGAATCAACTTGCTAGCCAATGATGATGATATTAATAAAATGAATTCCCTGAGCAACCAATTTACCGATTCCTGGTGATTGAGATAATTGTTCCCAATGACAACAGTTCTGATGACATTCAACATTCCTTCATTAAAACCTTTTCATCGCAATTACCATTAAAGCTATTGTATTAATTGTATTAATAAAAATATTTTCAGTTATAAGTTGAGTTTTTAATCAGTTTTCAAATGACAATGAAATGACAATGAAGCAATGAAAAGACCATTTTTTCACCTTCCATTTGCAAATGCTTATTGAAATTAGACTTTTATTTGATACAAAAATGTTCAACTTACTCCAATTTATTCATTGAAAAAATTACGATTCAAAGAGATTCTTTTTAGAGTTTGATTGAATTAGTTTCAAAAGTTGACCAACAAAAGAGGTCAAAAATTAGCATTAAAGTTGATATTACTAAATGTTAATGTGAATAATGGTTTACTTGGGTTGATTGTTATTTGGGATTTCAGTGTTGATGAATAAAAGCAAAGTGAATGCAAACATTGACCGTGTTGGAGCATGAAACATTCAGCTCAACAGATTTTCAGGTTTCGTTGCATGTCAAGTTAATGTATTATCAATGATCAGCTCTTTGACAGATGGACTTTTAATGGAAATGGATTTTGGCTGAAAAAAAGACAAAATCAATGCCCTTGATCAGTTCTCCATGCACTTGCTTCGAATTGGATCCCTTGTTCATTTTAAATACAAACCTTGAACATTTGCAATGTCTTTTGCTCACACGAACATTAAAAGAGATTGAATTCTGACACTGGTTTAATTACTTGCTAATTGCTTCAAAATTAAAATCTTCAAAAATGAATCTTTGATTCCAATGGAGAAGTTGCAATAGATTGTAGAAAATCGTTTTAAGAATGAAAAATGATATTTATTGAACTTCAAATAATGATTAAGAAAACATTGCTTGACTGTGATCTTAGCATCGGATTGATGCTAAAGACTAACAGTTTTATGCAGAGAGTGACTCTTTTAGGTTACTCTTTTGCACATCGTCAGGGTCACTCAATGGTGAGAATTAAACATTTGACTGTTGCTTTCGAAGCAAAAGTTGATTTTATTGAGACTTATCATGATATTACTCAACATTGACCTTTTCAAATTCATTATAATGATGATGAGGAGAAAGCAATTTCCAAATGTTATTTTATTGTAACTTCCTTCACTCCATGAAACGCAGTCACTATTTTTGTCTCTTTTTGGCTTCTTTTTTTGATTCAAGAAAAGTTCAACAGACCATAAATATGAGTTCATTTTGTTGCTTCTATTGGGTTACAAAAAAGGTGTAATAGGCAAGATGAGATTGAGAAGTGAAAGGTGAAATGAAACTAGGAAATGAACAAGCAAAAATTGAGATTCAAAACACAAGGAAAACCAAAAAAAGAACTGAAATTGCATTCAAAATAAGAGGAAAAAAGTCGAAGGGAAAAACAAGAGAAAATAAATAACAGATAACGTAATTTTGGTTTGATATAAAACTGACCAAAGAAGAAGAAAAAAATAAAAGCAATAATAAGAAAAGAAAATCACATAAAAAGTAAGTTGAAATAATGATATTACTATTGTACTGACCATTGGATTGGCCATTGGTTCAAAGATAATTTAGTTGTTGTTCAATTTGAAGGTGAAACAATCACATTTGAATCAGTCAAATACAAAGCTAACATTTCATCAACTTCACCCTGCAACAGGAAAACTCTGAGCAAATTTTTCTCTTGTGATTCCTGTGTTGCTCTTTTCAATATTTTTTGTCAATGTTGACCGTGTTTGTGGGTCAATAATGATAAGTATAATGATGAGGAAGAAAAGCAGAGAAAAAGTTTTCCCTCTTTTGCTTTCATCTTCATAATAATGGGTTCACAAAATGTGTACAAAGATGAAACTGTTTTAGGAAAAGGAATTATGTTATTATATTAAGATTGATGGATGAGGAGGTGAAAATGTTTGACCAAAAGTAATGGCCAGCATTTGGATGCATTGAAAAAGTGTCCTCAGTAAGGAACTTGAAAAGGTATAATAAGAGTCTGTAGAAGGGTTTGTTCACTCAGATGGTACAATATGCTCAACATGATTATCATCATGATATTGTCATGATATGAACACGCACTGCTTTTTGATCATCATCATAGGATTGTTGAGCGAGAAAAAAAGTTGCCATGGAAAATAGAAGTTTTACTTTTCATCATTTTTCATACTCAATATACCATAGAAAAGTGGATACAAAAGTTTCTCATGATTGATGCTCAAAATGAATTGATTACCATTGAGTGGAAATAACTTGATGGTTGATTAGAAATTCACAGGAATGAGAAAGTTCTTTCATTTCTGTTCAATCACTTAAAGTCAAGGTTTGCACTGATTGAAATGCATTATAATGAATCAAATTTTTGGTAAAATTAAGGTTCAATCGATAAAAGCATTGAACTTTCAATCTTGTTCTTGTGTATGTTTCTCAACTTTGGCATGTTTTTGCAAAAGCATTATGGTAAGATAACGAAGATATTGAAAATTATATTAATAATATTAACGGCGAAATGCGAAAAAAATCGATTTGCAGCTATAAAGATCGGTTGACAAGAGCTGGGTACACGAAAAGACTGTTGCAAAATCGGTTGGATAAAAGCATCTGAGCTTCGAGGAAGATCATGATGTTGAAATGCAAAGTGAAAATTAAGTCCTAAGTCTTGACTTTAACTAGATTTTCCTAAAGACTTTTGATCAGACGAACTCCACTTTAATATTTTAATTGCATAAATGGACTCAACTTTCATGTCTAAACAACCAACATGGTATCAACTCTAAACTCCAACAAAAGCATTTACGTGTGCTCAAAGAAAGGCTTTTCATATCGAAATGGATATTTTCAATTTGACAAAAGCTGAAGATCTTATTTTTGAGGATTTCTTATTCTGCCGATGGTTTTTTCATCAAGAACCTGAGTCTTTTAAATGTGGATTTATTGTATTCTATTCAGTAAAAAGATCTTAACAATCATGATCGGGGAATCCACTTGTTAAAATAACAACAGAATAACTGTTTTTTCGTTAAGTTTACGTCGCTTTGGAAATCAAAATTTCCTAACAAATTCAATATTTACTGTTGCAAGGAAAATAAGTAAAGATTACTTGAATTATGATCACTTCGATAACTCGGTCTAGTCCATCATTTTCACTTCTTTCACTGCCTTTTGCATGTTTTTTCACCAATTCAGTGATGGGAAGCAAAATAGTTTATATGATAATTTTGAAGAATTTTGTAGCAAAATATTTGTGAAAAGGTTCTCTTGAAAAGATTTCTTCTCTTGAATGTCTGTCTCAATATCGATCAAGAAACATTCCGGGCAAACAGAATCAAAACACTTTTTTGATGAAAAAAAACTTCGAGTGTACTTTGAGTTCGTGTGGCAAAGTGCACCAATAAGCATGCAAATGAGCATAACAATCACATATTGTTTCAACTGTCCAATTATTTTCCAATTATGTAATGATTTTTGTTTGACATCATTTATGTTTCATTGTTTAACAAACTCATGAAAATAGCAATAACATTCAAAATTCAAATTGTTTCCAAAATTTGAAGAATTCTTTTTCTCTCCTTTCAACCTTTCCATTCTGAAATATTGTCCTTTTTATTGAATATATTGTTAATTATATTTCAAGTTTCGGATAAAATTATGTAAATTTATTGATCACAGTTAAAAGAAGGAAAATGTTGCCATTAATCATTGGATCAAGTTAAAATAGTAACCATAATAATCTGTTAAATTATTCATTCAGTCTGATGAAAAATCTATTATTAATAGTTGAAGCAATTACTTTGATTGTTAAATTGTTTTCATTTACATTCAGCAAGACAATTGTTGGCACAACAAATGCAACTAAATTAGCATACAATTAAACAGTTGAAAAGTTACGAGTAAAGTTGAGTAAAGAAGAAAAAAATTGGCAAAAAAAGCAAGAATCAAAGTGAACAAAATGAATTGTTTATGTACAGCTGTATTAGATTTGTTGATTGTTTAATTTAGCGCAATTTGCTGTTTTTCAATCAAAGCAAAAAGTTATGTAAATTGTATTAATATTAATTGTTAGTTCATCAACAATGTATTCAGTGTTATTGAGAGTAAAAAAGTCGTCGGAAAGCTTTTTTTCTGATTACATTGAAATTATTGATTGAACTAACAAAAATAAGCTATCAAATATTAACCATGTTCGTGTAAATGGTGATGACGATGAAATAACAATTAATCATTGAAAATATTTCTATTTTAATCAGGAAAAGTTGAAAAACAATCGCCATGAATAACAAGTGTTTGGGAACGCGAAATAAGTCACAGAATTTGTTTCGGATTTTGTATCTCAATTAGAAGAGAGTGAACTTTTTCAGAAACAAGAACATGTTTAATTGAGCGTTTATTCGTTTAACAGAATATTCAGAATTTGATGAATAAAAATCAAAGAATCAAGTTTAAAAAGAGGAACATTTATTGAGTTTGGAATTGTTCAAAAGTCTTAAGCCCTTGATACACTTAAGTATCGAAAAGAAGGGAAAATGAAATATAAATATAATACAATTTTAACATAAATTGAATTTAAAGATTTGAATGCTAGTTCTGTGGTAGGATCATGAGAGAAGTGGAAATGTCTTCCATTTACATGAGATAATCTAATTATGAAAAACTATCAATAGTAATTGACTTTACATTCATATTTTGCAACACTTAAGTCTGGTTAATATTTCAACCTAACAGAGTCGACCTTCTCCCATCAAGTGAAGCTCATGACCAGCCTCTTTTACCGAGCAACTATTATCAACGATAAACTTCAATTCAAATCCTTTCCATCCGCATAGTCTTGGAGGCCATCAGTCTTGCATATTTCAACCTAATATAGTCGCTCTTGTAGGATCAAATTTGTCTTGCAGTTAGTCTTTACGTGGTAAAATAATTTTCATCGTTTCACGTCTCAACATCAAAGTAAGTAAATCTTTCAACCTAACAGGCTTACTCTTGTTCCATCACTCAAACATATGCCTAGCTTGATCTGTCAGCATTTGATTGTTGGCCATTGAATAAATGAATTTGTTTGATCCATTTTTAACACCATTCATTCTGTATACTCATTCTCACCATCTTTAATGTTTGCATCATCCCTGTCAGTTTCATCATCACCATGTTTAACCTCCTCATCATTTGCATAATTAATTTTCTATGCGTTTTCTGTTTTTTTCATTGTTTTCTCTTGCAGTTTCTTGACCATGTAAAATTCATCTTGTTCATGATGGATCTTTCCTTTTGTACATGTAAAAACATCTTGTCTGGCTTTCTTTTCCTTTCATCATTACTATTATTAAGCCAAAATTATGAATAGTAATAGTGATTATAATTATGTTGATGATTATTACGATAATATAAGAAGCTCTCTAATAGATTAATCTAATTCCCATTACATTTTGAACCACTTTCAGTCTATCAACATTTCCATTATTGTAACACTCTCTTGTTACCAGCGATGAAAACATGGAACCTGAATATTTGCCTGTTGATATAATCATAATCATGGTTATTTATGTTTCCACATGATACAGATGATTATCACTTTTCTACTCTCTTTCTCAGCATTATTCAATATTTCATGGTGAAACATTTCAAGAGAAGCAGAAAAGCTAATAATTTAATTCCAAACAGAGAAAATGTGTTCATCATGAAATGAAACTCTGAAACGTTATCCTTTCCTTAACCAAATTTACCATCCATTTCCCTGAATTCAACGTTTCCATCAATCGATAGCGAAACAATCTCAAAATATAAAAAAATTGCTCAACTTCATCAATAAGATGAAACTTTTTTTGGTTTCATCTTGAACTATTGATTTCAACATTCATCTTCTTCTGGAAGTGCAATTTAATATTAATTCACTGTCAAGTTTAATTAATAGACAAAGTTAATTTTCTTCCCTGTAATAAGTCAGAACTTGTAATGGTATAAATCATGTGCAAAGATAACGTCAAAAGAACATTGCCTTTTCAGATGATTTTCAGTTTTTAAAGTTGAGGCATTTCCATGCAGAATTTCCTCATGCAATCATGGAAAATGATTATTCATTGAATCAAATGAACCTTTTGATGAGATGAATGTGTTAGCATTAGTATGAGCTCAATAATTTTGCTAAATCTCTTGATCGAAATGCTATGTTTTTATCGCCGATTAATTTCACTACGTGAAACAAAGCATTTCAATTATTGTTTACTTTTCTCATTCCAATCATTTGATTGAATATAGCGTTATCTGAGACTTTCATTGCTCAATTACAAGTTAACCTTTATTTTTTTCACCAACGATTTTATCATTTAATTGAGTTTAATCGGCGTAATGCAAGATTCTTGTTTAATGATTCAACCTGTTTCACTTACACTCTTTAACTGCAATTACTGAGCAACTTGGTTACTTTGAATAGCAGCAAATGTAATGCTGACCACATTCAGTAAAACATTTGCAGCACACTTATTGTTTTGTGAAGCTAATAAAACAGTCAAGTTTACACAATTTATTGACTTTCAACAAAAATTAAGTTAATGTTCAGAGCGCTTTTGCTCTCCACATCTGACTGATGAATAACTCTGAAGTCACATCATAGATCGAGACACTTTTAAACCAATTTCAGATGTTTGACTGTAATAACATTCATCAGAACTTTCACTGTCTTTGAACTACAGATTTTTGTAGACTTTTATAGTCTTTTTTTGCGTGAGCGATTCTTCATCACATCTTACATCGTTTAATAATGCATCATATTCAGTTGATTTGATATATTAAGAAGTAATTAAATGACAGAAACAAAGTTAACAGGAAAAGAAGAGGAAGAAAAAAATGTTATTTACATCAAAATGAATTTGAAAATGTCACTCACACATTTCCAACAACAATAAGTTCAACTTTTATTAAAATCTTTCTGTTAATTAACTTTGACTTTAAAATTTTAACCTTTTACTTGATTTGCTTGCCTTGGAATCAAAAGTTGAAACTCGAAACAATCAATTGACCTTTTCGTCTCAAGGCTTCTGGAAGAATTGAATTTTCATTTGTTTCATTTACTCTCGACTATCACCAACCATTAGATTGAGTTAATATTGTAAAGTGGATGGAAACAATTAACAGTTGGTCAACAGTGCCACTGATCAATTTGATTGTTTTATTCGAGCCAACTAATTGAGTTGATTTGCTGACATTCAATTCACAGTTAATGAAGGATAAACAAGAAGCTTTTTTCGTTAAAGGTCATTCAAGATTTGGACCAAGAAGAGCTATAAACTTGGTGATCGATGATGATTACAATCATTTTTAATGTTCATCAGTGGGTCAGTAAAACTAAAGAAATGTCCATTTCTTTCAACCCATTCATTGACAATTATGAATACAAATTAAAGGTCATTATTGTAATCATTATTTGGCCTTGTTTTCAATCGCAATTATCAATCAATTGCTAATTGAAATTGATAGTGTTTAATGTAAGAAGACAACAATTCATCAACAATGAATTGACCAAAAAGAGGTCAATATTTACCAATACCATTGGATCAATGAATAGTCAAAGTGATTTCAGATAATTGTCTTCGAATGCAGAATTGAAGTTTTCAAGTTCAGAGTTGCAGATGAAATGGGTTGCATTCGTTATCAATTGCATTATTGAAATGATTTTAATTTCCATTAAGAGTTGACTTTTTGTGATATTTTTTTCAACTTTGCATTCTTTTGTCATCAATTGTTGTAAGTTTTTTTTAAATTGTAAACTCAAATTGATGAAAAGAAGGGAAAAGTTTGTCGGAATTCAATGATGGAGTGAAAATTCAAAAAGGACTGAAACAATGTTGAAGGCAAAGTGAAAAGTTTTATTGGTAAAAATGTTTTCTTCTTATAATACATCTTCTCCTTTTTTTACTCCTTTACACATTTTTCAATGAAATAATATTTCAAATGTTTCCTCATCTTTGACTTCAATGCTAAATAATAGATAAATGAAATGTCAAATTGATTTATAATGACCTTTAGATGACTTTGATCATCATTATTATCATTATACTTATCATTATGAAACGGGCTTAAACCATCATTCAAGCTGTTTATCATTTGTTTAACCCTTGAATCCGTTTCTCAATAAACACTGGGAATGATGATAATAATGATGAAAATAACATTGATAAACAACGATAATAATGATAATTCAAAGTGATGATGAAAAATGTTGATAAATGCAGCTTCCTTTGCAATCATTATTTTCACAATATTAACGCTTTTTTATCAAATTGTCAAGTATAACTTATGGCATAACAGAAAAAAGTGTTTCTCTTCAATAAAAAGTTCTAGAGCGAAGGGAATTTAATCTGAATAATTGAGGGAAGAAGAGTGAGAGATTAGCGAGGTTTTCAGGTAATCAGGCAATGAATGATGGTCATGTTGTGATGCAACAGTACCTGGTTAATAATATTCATGACAATAATAAACATGAATGAGATAAGTGGAAATTGTATATATTCGTATATTTTCCTAATGCTGGACTTTTATCAACTTTTAATAAGCATTTGGTCAAGAATGAGGTAAAGGCCCAAGAGTTATATATAGCTAAAGCCCAATGTGTGAATTTGAATGTTCTAAAAATGTGAATAAAAGGTCTATGAATTCAAAAATGGTTTAATTTTTCGAATTTATTATAGGAAAAATCTATTTCGATCATTTTAATCGTTCAAAAATTCATCCCCTTGTTCAATATTTATTTATATCGCATCCATGTTCAATCAATTGAAATTTTCCCTAAAGTGTAGACAATATTTTCAACTATTTAATAGCTTTTGATTGCCTCGAAAATTATTTTTAGAATACAATTGACATAATTATTTATCGTTTTATGCGTGAAGTAAGCTGACTCAAATATGAAAACAATTGTGTGTGAATGTCCGCGTCTAAGAAAAAAATAATAGAGTCTAGGTTATAGCGTTAAATCAATACATAATTATATTTGAAAAGTTATCGTTCATTTTCTCACAAGAATTTGACTGTTTAAAAGTTGCTGGAAAAATTTGGACCTTTGAAAGAACTAAAAGAGACAATTGAATATATTTATCAGACTCAAACTTTAATTTATTAAATAACAGCCATTATCAGTTTACTTAATCCGAATGGATCACGGCGTAGACGATATTTTGTTAAATTCAAATTTAGATTGGCTGACTGTTCGAATTCTCACCTTTGAACTAAAGTAATGTGCTAACTGTTCCATAATACAAACAACCGCAAACGCATGATGCTTCGATAGTAATAACTTTTTACACTTGTTTTGCGATCACACAGAATATGAATGAAATCTAAACACTTAAAAATTGCAAAAATTTTCCAGAAAAAGGATGAAACTAAAAATATGCATTCATATGTGTTTCATGCGTGTGAGGCATTTGATTGAAAATCAGGCTAAAGATTAAGAACGAAAATTTCAATTAGAAAATTGAGCTTATTGTGGTAGCCATGCTTTTTTTAAATAATAAATAGAATTTGATTTCGAGCACATAATGAGCTCTCCACAAAGAGCGATCCTAATTAGCTTTCAAAATAATACTCTGTCAACAGACGTTTGCCAACGTGTCAAATCGAAGATGAAACAGAATCACAAGATTTGCTGATACTACCTGAGCACTCAGTAATAATGTTCGAAGTGATTCACGCGGACTATGGAAACTGACTAAGAAAAAAGAGGGCTCAGCTAAACTAAAGCTTTCTTAGTACTTGTTGACGAAGCAACACTAATGAAGGAAGATGCCTCTTTCTACGTACTCTTTTCGAAATCTAACCCATTCATTAGTAAAATCAAGAAAATTGCATCTGATTGTGGTATATCATTTCTTTCTAAAGCACCTAGGAAAAGAGTTTGGAATTAAGTTGGTTAACTAATTAACTAATTAACTTCTTCTTATAATCCATGGTCGAATGAGATGGCTGAAAGACATGTTCAAAAACAAGATATCCTGCGATTGTTTCCCTGACTTTCCTGGTGGGAAAAAGCAGAAGAAGCCGCAGCAAAGCAAAAAAAACGTGCTAAAAACAGAGCCATTGGTTGATCACAATTTTTAAAGGCGTTTGGCTGTACCGATTGGTTAACAGCAGATAAGCAGTGGTTGATAATCGTGAGCTCTCAGAACGAGCCTTTGGTAAAGAGCAGCAAAATAGATACAGACAGAAATGAAAGAATTTCATAATAAAAACATCAAGAGAGTAGTAAGATACACTGTTGGTTCAATGGTCTTGGTAAAAAAGGAAAAATTGTAAAGAAATATTATACAATGGACCGTTTAAAATAAAGCAGATAAAAAAAATAGATGGAAGTCAGAGGAATTTTGTCTATGAGAATGACGGACAAGACCATTTCGCCCATATAAGAAACTGCAGACCTTATTATCCCAGTAGGGAAAACTCTAAGTAAGGGGAAATGTTGTAGACATACTTTTTCAATAATAAATAGAATTAAACCCCGAGCTCATAATGAGCTCTCCATAAACAGCGATCCTAATTAGCTCTCGAGATGAGCTCTCAAAATGCTACTCTGTCAACAGATTGCCTATCTTGCTTTACTCTCCCGGATTAACCATTTCCTAATCCTTTTGTTTTTCTCGAACATTGGCCATGAGGCAATAGACTGCCACGATGAGCTCTCCCATAAAAATTAACCGCTTTCTGTAACCGCTTGAGTTAGAGATCTGAAACTCATTTTTTACCGGCAAAACTCATGGGTGAACATGTTGAGTCAGCCAATTTTTTCGAATTTAACTGAAAATCGAAATGATCTGTTTTTGATCTGAACAGAGAATTTTTCATTGAAAATAACTTCATTTTCTGGTTAATCAACAAAAGTTCCACCAGGAAAATGAGTTTGTTGATAGAATCTGGTTTTATTATTGCAATAAAGGCGATCGAAGCTTCAACTTTGACCTCAATTTCATCGAAAACTGGCGACTCAAACAAATTTTCAATAGCACTGATAGACTCAGTTTTTATACCCCTAAAAACTCACAAAGTCCCAACTCTTAACGGTGAAATCAAAGTTTTTGGACATTGTCCTTTGTGTTAAATTTTTGCTTGATCACTACACTTGACTTCAAAAAATAGTGAATGTTGTTTACTGTAAAAACTTTTCAAAGTCCCAAAATGATAAAATATCAATGTTACAGAATTTAAATTTTAATAGTGTATTTAATTGCAAAAAATTTTGTTTAAAAGAAAGTTATGAATCCGCAAATTGTCAGTTTATTATTAAGTCGAGTCGAGGTATGTTTTTAATGAGAAATTTTATTTGCAACATGTTTGGTTGAATAAACATTTTGAGTGAATAAAAAAGCTGTGTAACAATTTACCGTAACAATAACATGCTTCAGGGCAATCAAGTTATTTTATTGTCAAAGATGCAGATGAACTCAAAAATTAATAGACTTTACAGACTCCTCATTGGTAAACATTAATTTTCATTTCCAACAATTTACATCATTATGGATCAAGTTCATTTTCATGTCCTCAGAATCTTTCAATTTCACTATTTTAATCAAATTTTAATGAACTCAAATGCGCATAAAATGACAAAAATTTGCCATCCGATCACACTTTAGCAACAAGAAGAAAAACATTTTGCAGACTTTCTCAATTCGGCATTTTGCTATAAAGTTGATCATTTTCATTTTGAAAAATGAAGTTTTGTTTTATCTTGCAACATTCACTTGTTGAACTGTTGTTAGCCTATTACTTAGCCCATTGAACCGTTGAGATAAATGGCTTCAATGAATATAAAGTAACTCGATGAAATCTGCTGAAACTTTTTCTTTCACAAAACAGAGAAAAAAAGTTTCGTAAAAATTTTATTCAAAAAATTGATGATCAAAAGCAACTGCTAAAAGCTAAACAGACCAGAAAATGTAAATTTCAGTTTATTGTTAAGCAGTGATAATGATAAAATTCAATGTTGCCCTGAATGTGGAAACTTTTCCTTGAAAAATGAAAATTCATTTTTTGTGAAGAAAAAACGTTTTCTAACAGAATGCAAAGTCGAAAAATTCATGGTAAACTTGAATGAATTCCTTCCAAAACATGAGAATGAAACGAATTTGCAAAAGTCTAGAAATTTTTGGAAAAGTTAATCAACTTTGAATTTGAAACTCATTTTGATAAAATTGAACTTCAATTTTCCTCTGGAAAACACAATAAGCTTACAATTTCAACAGATTATTACTCAAGAATCTTGAATTCAATTGGTATTGACTTTCTTTCCGCCCAGTTTAACATCAAAAATGATATCAAATGGCAATGAGAGCAGAATCTGGGAGAAAAATTGGAATCAAAAAAGGGTAAAACAAGATAAAGACTTTTGACCAGAAAAGCTACAAAAGTGAAAAGAGAATCTGAAAATGAATAAAATGAATTTAATCTTGCCTGTTATCCATTCTTGTATCACCATTATTACCATTATTGTTTTGGCTTTGCTCGAAAAAAATTGATCTGATATTAAATTTTCGTCGAGTGATTCTGGTTCCTTTGGAAAAACATTGAACTGTTGTCTTCATCATTTACTTTTTTTCACAATACTTTGTACTTTTGTGTATTCAATGTAATTTGAAACTGACGTACAATCAATTTGAAGCCAATTTATCATCATTACGTTCAAGTATAAAATGTCTTGTCAAACTTTTTATTTCATTTTATCACTCTCTCTCTCATCCTCATCTTCAAACAAGATATTCTTGTCTCTATTTGCTTTCAACCTTTTTGCCTCTTCTGTTGCTTCTCACTCTTTTAAAGTTCATTTCTCTGTCAATGGTTTCAATATCAAAATGTGTTGATATAAATTTTGGTTCCACTTTTTTGCCTTCTTCTTGCTTCTCATTTACCAACATTTTGCCAAACAACTGCATGATCCACTTATCTGGATAATCGGATTTACAATCATTGAAAGCAAGAGACTAACAATAAGATTGACAAATTTCAAGCTCATTTTTATATCTAATATCTGAATATAAAACTCATCATGAACAATCATTAGATTTTCTTTACAACTTTTCTTCTTTTCCATTTTCCCACTTTTCTTCATCTCCATTTCAAATGTTCAACTTAAAATAGTCTTTATCTGGTCTAATGGCAAGATTATCAATTCATCAATTCTGAATTTGTTCACTTGGTTTAACAATTTTATCGGCAAATAAATTAACATTACTCTGTTATCGGTGAAAGAGGAAAATTACTCAATGAATTTCAACAAAGTTCAACAATTCAACACTTTTCTTAAGATGAATCCATTTAGGATTTGGAACAAGTTTATTCATCCAATTTCTCAACACATTTGATTAAATTGTTAACCCTTATTGCCTTTGATTTAGCTTTCTGGTTATTAAACTGTTTGTTATCATGTATACCCTTTAGACTTGGTGTCTCGATGAATAGATCATGAGTTTAAGTTATTTGCTTAAATAAACTTTATCATTAGCAACATTAGTGCTTCAATAGCTATTCAATTGTTGCAATGAATAAGTTTTCCAAACAAATGAAACCTTTATCTGAGAAGTGAATTCAATGAAAAGTGTCCCACAGAGCTTCGTTCATGGCCTGGAACTCTTCATTATTAGCTATATGATCTGGTGAATCTATACAATATATAAAGTCAAACTATGAAATTTTTGCGGGAAGATTGTGGCCAAACTAAACGGGTTCTAAAGAAAATTTTCACATAGGATGAAAGCCATGATTAAACTACAATCGCAAAAAATAGTTCGAACTTTCTCGGAATTCAGGTTACTGAGAAATTAGTGTTCAAACAGGGTAGGGGAAAAAATGCAGAATCCGTATCTTTTACTATTGACTTTGGGGAAAAAACTTTTGGTTAATCAGGTTGATGGTTTATTGTTGGATTAGAAGGATAAGTAAAACTGTCTTTCGAGTAAAGAGTTAAGTGAAAAATATTGTACCTTAACTGTACAACAAGATTTCATTTTGTTCAGCTGTATAACCAGATTTTATTTTATTTTTTAGTTTTTCTCATTGACGATGGTTTTTCATCAAGAATTTGAGTCTTTAAATTTGGATTGAATTTATTGCATTTCAGTGAAAAAATTACGATCAGTCATGATCGGGGGTTCCACTTGTTTATTTAATCATCGAAATCACAACTTTAAATTCTGTGCAGATGACATGTTTGTATCGGTTCGCCACGAGTGCAAGAAAAATGTAGACAAAAACTCCTCGCGCCTAGCCATGATCACCCACTGGATCCTTAACCTATTCAACATTCCCTGAAACCCATTAATAGTCAGCAAATTTTAACAATAGTTAACGGTTAAGTTAACTAACACTATTGACTAATTAAAAATAGTTAACTCAAGAGACACGATAAAGAAACAAAATATAATAGAAAGTCAAAATAGAAATGAAGATGAAAAGACTGAAAAATAGCGAAAGTAGTAAAGTCGAGAAAAAATATTGATTTTAAAATTGAAAAAGTCTTGAGATTAAATTACATGTTGGTTTAAATCAGTTAGATCAAAATGTCCTCAAGTTATAAGATGAAACACTCAGACTTAACTCTCAAGTTTAAATCTCATACCTTTCAGATGCTATTACATGAACTTTCCAAAACTATTAATACTTTTGATGGCATCTGACCACCAATTTGTCATTTTTTGATCATCTCATGGCATATGCGATGTAATCTAAAATGGTCAATCCATAGGTAATTAATATTTTCTGCTCAATTATCCAATAATGAATCATTGCTCCTTAACGTTTATGAATTGGGCTGATTTATCCAACATCATTATTCCATTCAATATCTCACAGTATTTTGTTTGATATGACAATGGGTCTATGTCAATGAGTTTTCAATGCAAAAGCGTTAAACCTTAGATTTTCCTTATTCTGATATTCAGGGATATTCGGCCGGTTAGGTCTAGTTTCAACAATCCTTATCCTTTAAGTCTAAGATTTGTAAAGTAAAGTCATAGTAAACAACCCAAGGGCTGAACGTATATTGTTAATTTTATTTTCACCATTCAATTTTTGATTCTAATTATTATCACATTAGGCCTGAAACTGAATCAATATATTCAGACAAATTAATACAACCATAAATATAAGCTTGATAGTTAAGCTTATAACATTCATTGAAATTTCTGTATTTTCTTCATTCTGATGAATTTTTTACCATTCAAAACATGCTGAAGATCTATTCTGAATTCAAATTCCAATTTTTAAAGTTGATCAATTAAAGCAAAATATCAGGTGAAGGGCCATTGAAACAATCATTCAATTTTTTGTGGAACCCTTCAAGGTGATTTGTTGTCCTGGTTCCGAAGTTAACGAAATGATTCCAAATATCGGGTTATCTATCCAAGTTGCTTCAACATAATCAAAAAACTCATTCGTTTTATCATCAGCAAAAGTGTTACGCTCACAAATCAAAAACCAAGCAACATCTATATCATTCAAACCGACAAGAGCTAAAGCAATGCAATTTTTTATTATTAACTTAAAGTAATAATTATTTTCATATCTAGGTCTCAAACCTAAAGAATTAATTTTTCGTAAAAGCCATTGTGAAAAATGAAATTAACAGCCGTGGATTTTTTATGTCAGGAAAAACAATACGAAAAGCCTGAATGATTCCTAACGTAAAATCTGAAAAACCAGGGCTAGGTTTAAATATTTTATTAATTTTACTTCTAATTATATTGGTTAATACTTTGATATATGTTGCCTTTGATTTATCTTTTAGCTATAAACGAAACCGACGATTCGCGAAAAAAAATCTAAAAAATTTGGTAATGCTTCCTATCACAGTTAGCGAGAAAAGGTAAAAAATAAGCTTTACATGACTTTTTCACACCCGATAGGTAGCCTAGCATGAATGGTTCGTGAGACATTGAATAAAATGATGAGTAAATCACGCTGAATAGCCTTGTATCTAGTATGTTTCATCTTTAATTATTTCTTTTCCAGGTTATGACCATGTCAAATCGATAGTTTAATTCCTTGACAAGTTTTCGCATTCTTTCATTTATCACATTTTCCTGTTGTTTGAAACTTTCAGAACTTTTCCGTATTTCGCACTTATTGCGCAATAAATCCCAAGACAAGCTAAAATAGACTTTAGCCACTTTACCCTGGTTTTACATTGAAATGTCAACTTTTTATTGTCTCTTTTTGGAAAAATTAATTAACTAATCAACTTTCTTTTAATTAAAAAGATCGCAACATGAAACTCGAATAACATGACATCTCTTTTTGATTCCCTATTCATTAAACTTGCTTTCACTTTCAAATCACATTTAATTCAACTTATTATTAATTCATTTCCAATGAAAGTTTTAAATTAATTCAGCTCGACTTGGCTTCAATTTGAATCAGGTTACAACATTGTTAACAGCCCAAAACTCCAGATCAATCTTTCTCATTCGCATGAAGCGTGATTAATAAATCCCAACTCAAATCAATCATCAACAGCATTAAAAATTAACTGTAGTTGGTCAACATTGAAAAGGACAAAAGTTTAAAGCAAAATATTTAATTTGATGCTATTTTTAACCGACAAAATTGCAATTCAATTGTTTAATAGTAAAGTTGTTGAGACACAAAATAATCAAACAAAAAACTACAATAAATATGATAATAATAATGAAAGTTTATCAAAATTCACTAAACAAATATTAATATCATTCTTAAAAGGAACAGTTAATCAAATATTTATCTTGTAAATGTCTTCATTTTATATCGATATAAACTTTATTTGATCATCATCGTCCTTTACTTTCCTTTGATTCAAAAATAATGAATAAATCATTTAGACTTCATTTTTCTGATTAAATTGCGAAAAATTAAAACGCCAAATGAAATTTCAAGTTGGATAATCTGCTTGAGTTTCAACGAGAGATTGAATTTAAACTTGGAAATTGTATTATCAGGAAAAGTAGATCGAAGGATGGAATTGATTCTCATCTGATTCTCTTTTTGTCTCAATATAAATAAGATTATTTAATTCCTTAATAACATTGTTTACAGCCGATTGAATATTTATAGTTAATCATTTATCTTGGAATGGATTAACCTAATGGTTTTATTTTTCTCTGCTGATCCATTTATAGATTAATGCTATTATTATGACCACAGTGAATTATTGTCATTATTATTATTGCTACTATTATTTGGCCAATTGTATAATATGATATTAATTCTGCAAATATTATGAAGTTGACCGAGAAACTGGATGGAACAAGGAAAAGGATTAAGTCTTGCATGATACAAAGTTTTACTTTTCATAACTGATGCGAAGATGCAAAGACTTTCTGTTGAATGCGACACAAAGTTACTATTATTGCTCTTTATGTCCAATAAGCATGCAATTTTTCGACAAAAAAGTTCATTTTGATCCTGAATAGAGTCAATTGTTGATCTGATAATAAACACTTTGAGTGTTTGCTAGGAAAGGTTCAATAAATAGTCGTACGGAGACAAAACATTTCTGGGTCTTTCGATCCAGTTTCAAAGGTCCAGTTTCATTTTTAATTTCAAATTTTGAAAGTTGGAGTAAAAATGATTCCTATGAATGATATTCTGACCAGTGGAACATCCATTCTATGGACAGAAATTCTTGGACAGTTTCTTTGTTTTCATTAATAAGTGTTTGATTTTTAATTTTTTTTGCAATGCTAAAGGAACTCACAGATTAAGTTTAATCCATTTTTGCAACAAGGATTAATTTCATTTTACTTGTTTTTCATTGCCTCGTAAAATACACAGAGTCAAATTTGAAATTTGATCCTTGCAAAGATTGACGGATGCCTCTTAAGTCCTGTTTCAAATATTTTTGATCTTTATATTTTAATCCTAGGTCTAGTTCATAGGCTCGAGGTTAAGAGGCGACAAAAAGCGTGAAGCTGGTTCGAAAGCTAAAGATATTCTCAATTTTTATAAATTAACTTTCTTTAGATTCGATTATCAAATCACAGATATTAATTTATCTTTGGAAAAACATTTACAGGGCGTTTTTATACTTCACGTCTGCTGGGTTCCTCACAGGTTAATGTGACAGATCTCAGGTTTGTATGAGCTAGGTATGTCTGTTATGAGCTTCCAAGATTGGAAACCCCTAAATCCAGTTCAAAGTCACTCAGTTATTTGACCTGAAACTGTCTACACGTTTAGAGCTCATAATGTCCAAAAGATAAGAGCTTTAAAGGATTTTGAGTTTTGAGAAACTCGTGTATCTTTTCAATCGATAAGTTGAATTGATAGATGCATATAAATTGATGATAATTGCAACTTTCATTATTGACTTTACATTTCTTTCAAGGAAAACTGAAAAAGCAAAAGTAATCAATTAGCTAAACTTTGATCCTACGCTTTGTTTAATGACTGTATTATCATAATGTTAACTCAATATTTGAATAAAATGACAATTCATAAATGAAATCCATAACTGAATGTTTGCAAACAGAAAGTAGAATGAGAATGAAATGAGTTGAAAAGCTTAACATTTGAATCGTTGACTCGTTCATTTTGCTGGCAAAATTCCAATCAATTGTAATGTAATACAAAAAAATGTTTCTTCATATCAGAACTTACAATGTATCACTATTATCGTGTGTTATGGCAAAAGGGTTGTGAGAAAAGATTATTTTTATCAACAAAAAGATTCTTGATAATTGCATTCATTATTAAGAAGTTGAATTTAATAGTAGAGGAAAAAAGGCTTTAGAGTTGAACTTGGCATTCTAATTGCTCATTGAATAATATTGAAAAACCTGGTTGAATTTATAAAAACAAAAATAGTGAAAGTTATAAAAAGAAAAATAATTTGTATTCATCTCAATGAACATGAATGTTACCCTGAATAAGGCGAAATGATAAAGAAATGTTAATATCCAAGGAAAAGAAGAGAGAAAAGGCAAGAAATCTCGGTGAATGAAATTTTTCGGCAAAATTTTTAAATATTATTAAATTTTGTTATCAAATTTAGAAAGGAAAGGAAAAGAAAGAAAAAACTGTTTAAAGCAAATAAAATTCATATTCAATTCATCTGGGAGTGAATAAAAGAGTCTCGTAAAGATTTTGATATTTTCACGTTTATTAGGTTGCGCTTTTGACAGGGATTTAATTTTATTATTCAAACTATAACAATGAAAATGATAAAGATAATGATTATGATAATGTTCATGATAATGGCTATATTAATCATGATGAACCTTTACCAGTTCCTAGGCATTAATACAGAATGGTGAACCGAATTTCATCTTTTCTTTGATAACACTTTTTCATTTTATTGACAGATTTTTTAGATTTTTTGACAATAAAATTCTGATGTTGGCCAATTTCAAGTATCTTTTGGTCAACCTTCAAGAATTTCAGACAGCTATCGTCATATTCCTCATGAAATTGTGAAAGGCCCTTAGGTCAAGCTTTCAATGGTCTCTCAATGGAATTTGAAAGTCAGTCAGAACTGGACTTGTCACTTTCATTTGTTTACTTTCAGTTTATACATTCCATGATGACTCGTCGAAACTTCGGCTTCTTATCAAAAATGATGAATTTCCAGGGAAAGTTCAAGATAAATCAAACTGAATGAATTTAGCCTCGATTTTGATGAAATGTCAGGCAACTGAGAGTCTCGGTTCAGGTTGTGGAACTCTAATGATGCTTATAAAGTGTTAGTGTAAAGGTATTGGGAATTAAACATTACAAAATTTAGCCTCGAAATGAAGAGAAGAGATCACTCGATCATGATTTTTGTTTCAAAGTTTATTTTGTGAAGATTAATTAGAGCCAATTTTAGTGTATCTTGTTTCCATTATGAGATATTCATTATTCATTTCATAAAAACTTGAACATTAATTAAGACTCTTTTTGCAATATTAATGGTCTAAAATATGACAATTAACTGATTAATGAAGAAATCTTAATTTGAAATTTTCTATTCAAATTAACATGTCGAAGTGAGTGATCAATTTGTGTTTGCACTCGCAAGCTTTACAAATAGTCGAATCGTGATTCAAAACGTTAATTGAAATTTATTTCACAATGCCAAATTGGTACTTTTGTATACTAATAACAAGGCAAGTACGAGGTAAACGAGAGACCAGAAAGCGATTGAGCTGAGTGTCATTCGATAGGGCATGGTTATTTATGAAAAATAGTCGAGGATTTATCTGTAAATGAAGTGTAAGGTAAGGTGAACTGGCCTGCGAGATCATGCGATTTTAATCCTCCGACATCTTATTTCTTGGAGAACATGAAAAATTATTTGAGTCAAGATATCGTAGGTAAATTGGACACAATTTTTGAGCTTAGGGAACTCGTTCAAGAATTTTTCAAATCAGTCGACAGAAGAGATCTCGGCAATGTCAGCAACACCTTTCATAAAATGGAAAACAATTTGAATATCTATTAAAATGATCACTGAAAGTTTAATTTTCATTACATTAAAAAAATATTACTGGTTCTAAAATTAGAATAAGTGTCATCCATTTCAAAATAGCGTAGGAACCGTGTATAGCCGGTGTAGACCGGGCTGAGCCAAGCTCATTCAAATCGGTTTCTTGTCGCTTGTTTACTTACCATAAAGTTTGATAGCATCTTTGATTACCTTTAAGGAAAGGTGTCAGCAAGTCCAGCAACTGTCCAGCTCAAGTCAAAAATTAGGAGCCTGTCAAGAAGATTCTTTTCACTCTTTCAGAGGTTAATTATCAAGTTGATTTGTTTTTTGTTTGAGATTGAATTCACTTAATAACATGGTTTAATGGTTCAATAGGAATCTGATAACCTTGCAATTGACATTGGAAAGGAAAAGATCGTCAAATAAGAAGTTTCATTGAGCACACAATTTTTACTCATAACCATCATCATCATCATCATCATCCTTTTCCTCATCTTGAACCTTATCTCCTTATCCAGTCTAGTTTCTCTCTTCCATGTTATCTGGACCTGAATAAGCCAACTGCCAGTTGGAAGACTGTATTCTGTTTTCAACAATGTTTACTTAATCCAGTTTCATGTTCCGTTTCCGCTTCGTCAAACCAACCAAAAGTTGAACACAAAAAAGCCTAAAAAGGATTTCAAGATGAAGACGAGGATGAAGAGGGTAAAGAGGATGACATTGAGAGGTTTAGCTCATGTTGAAATGTGGTTAACAATGGAAATTCATTGATTTTTTTTCTTCTTCTCTCAACTTCTAGTTTTGAAAAAAACTGATTTACTATTTATTTATTGCATTGATTACTGAACTGACTAGATTAGTTTAATCAATGGAAATATTGGCATCAGTTGCCTGGGTGAATCATGATTATCATGAGAAGAAATGATGATTTTCAAAGTTGCATTCTTATTGAGAATCGATGATTAGAAAGAAAAGGTTTCAACAGAAATGGATTCCAATGAAAGGAATATCAGTTTTCATTTCATGGTGAGCTGATATGTAATGGAATGAATTGAGTTGCAATGAAATCTGTCATTTGTTACTAATATGCATCAATATTATCATGATTATTATAATCGCCATTCTGATTATCATCATGGTAATAATAGTAAACATTTGAACCTTCAAATGTAAAGTGAAAACGAAATGATTGCGAATATGAAAATATGATCAATTTGAATGTGAAATTATTTGCAAATATTACTGTTAAGTGACATGTAAATGATTAAAATGATTATTAAAAGTTGAGTTTATCAAGTCAATTGAATGTTGAACAGAAAAGGCAAAAAATGCTGGCAAAAAAGAAGAGAAAAAAAGAATCGAAATAAATCAAAATGTTTTTTCCACTTTTCTTATTCTCAACCCTTTAACAATTACTTACAATTTACAGTTCTTTTCTCAATATTATCTTCTATTAATATCATGAAACTAAATTATAATGAGAGTTGATATATTAATCAAATTGTGAATCATTAAAAGAGTCACAATTAAAATTATTGATGCATAAAATGAAAGATGACAATCAAGAGCCTAGTCAAATTGGACAAATAAGACGATAGTTATAAGTATCAATTATTGCGAACAAAATTGATGTTTGAATTTTCACCTTTCATTCACAATTTAGCAAGAAAATTAGTTCATTAATGGCAATTAAAAGGTCAGATTTGCTGCATTTCTTGAAGAAAGATATTGAACCAGAAAAGTCAAGCCTAACCTTTGAAAAACATGCAAATATTGAGAAGCAAAATAGTTGCAGAGCTGAAACATTTGATGAACGACAAAATCAAAATGATTTAATGCAAACATTGATTGTTGATCGTAAATGCAATGATTTACAATTAAAAGTGGCTTAATTGGGTTTATATTTTTATCATTGTGATTACTAAATGGATTGACATTTTAGTCTCTGGTTTTTTGGGTTAATTTTGAGGCAAAAGGGATTCAGGTCTTACTGTTTATTTTGGTTTATTTTTCTGAATATTAGATGATGTTAATTTAATTATTACCAAATTATGGCTGTGAAATGATTATCGTTATGAACGATTATTAAACGAATTAATTGAAATGATGATTGGAATGATGATTGGGTTTTAAATTTGTTTTTTGGTTAACAGCTTTTCATCTCAATAAATGAAACATTTTCACAGTTAATACAAACATACACTTTTCAAATGAATAACTATTAACATTGTGCATTAACTTGTCAAAATGATAAAATTATATCCTCAGGGTATTATGTATTAACTATTAACAGAAATAGTAATTATTATTATCATAATGATTTAACAGTTTGAATGATTGTACTCTGTTCACCATATAACTGTTCATGTTAAAAATATCCACAAAGTACAATATTCATTATTAATGAACTAATATTGTTAAATGGTTAGACAGTGCAGTTCTGTTAATAGATTATAGTATTTTTAAATAGTTAATTGTTGTTGCCCTTTGTTCAATTTAGTCATTTAATGTTCATTGATAATTCAATTGGTTTTATCCAAGTCAATTATTAATAGCCCAAGATACATGCATTTCTGGTTGGTATAAATGAGTCAATGAAATGGAGAAGTTAACTTTTCTTTTCTCAAAATTATTTGAAATTCAATTCAATTTAATTCCTTTTTTACCAATTTTTTGAGATTGAACAGTTTGATTCAAGTATCGATCAATAATTGATCAGTAAATTAAACGACGAGGAAGTTAAATCAAAGTAGACTAAAGCAATTTGTTTACTCTTTACTTTTGGGTGTTGATTCATTGTTTAAGGTTGAGTTGGCCATTGAAAAGCAAATGCTTGTTTTGTTTGTTTGGGTTTTTACCTTATTTTGGACAAAATAAACATTTAGTTAACCAATTGATTGTCAATCCGCAAGTAATCATCTAAATCAACACAAATTTAAATTGCAGTTAGCGAAACAAATTGCCACTGAAAGTGAAATTAAATCAATCCTTGAAAGGTAAACACATAATTGAAACAAATAAGAAACATTTTTAAAATAAAATGAATTGATTTTTCAAAGGTAAAACCTAGTTGAAAATTTACATGATGATGAATATTGAATGACTCTTTAACTGAATTCATGGTTCATTCTTGCAATGATACAATAAACTTTTTTACTCTCATCATTAAATTGGATAAATTGTAAGTTGTTTACATCCAGGTAAAGTATTTTCAATAAAAAAAGTATAGTCAAAGTGAAAGGTAAAAGCAAACAAATCAACATCAACAAGTAAATATTTAATATCACAATTTAACAATAGGAAAAGACATCAAGTTACCAATGACAATTGTTTGGCCAAGTTTCACATTTCAGTGTAACAATCAGAAATAAATCAAATGAAATGGAGATGAAGAACAGAAAATAATATGAAAATCATTATATCCAGTGAAATATAATGAAATCAAATTAAATTTTACATCATTTCATGTTCTTCCTTTTGTAAGCCCAGTGATTGAATAGTGCATGTTGAAGTGTAAAATAGGTGAAAGAAAAAATTACCTTCAAAGTTTGCTATTAAATGGGCGAGAAATATGATGAATCTTATTTGTTTAACGAGCATTGCATGGTTGAATAGGAAGAGTTGAAATATGAATCACTTAATCAGTGAATACAAGATTTGCAATGATGATTAAGATTGAAACAATATTATGTGTTAAACGTATTACATTGAGTCACGTAAAGGTTAACCTGATACAGAGTTTGGGTTCACCCTTATGTTTTATCCTTAGGCTTGGGTTTAGGTTTGAGAAATGGTTCATTACTTTGGTTGTTGCTTTATGCCTTTTTAATTGTTACTAGATAATGTTAACTAAACTTACCGATCTATTGAGATTGCCATTAAGGTTAAAACACTGGCTGACACTGATACAATGGCAATGTAATTGGATATTTTACAGTAAAGTGTACCAAAAGGCCAATCTCCGTTGAGCATACAGGTAAAGTTAAAGATTACATTGAGAGTTGAAACCATAATGTCAGCAATGGAAAGGTTAACAATAAAATAATTGGTAACCGTTCTCATCCTTTTATGTGCTAACACAAGCCATATCACAATTGTATTGCCTCCGGTGGCAACCAGAATCATACCACCAAAGACAAGGGTCCAGATAACTTGTTGCCACCAAGGAAGGATAAATTTATTCCTTTCCAGTGGGTTAACATCAGATGGTGAGGGTGAACTTGATGATACACTCCAATTGTTTTGAGGGTAATTTGAATTATTGATGAAGTAAACATCACTGTTGGTCAAGTTGAATTGGCTTGATGAATTGGTGGAAGAAAATGTTAACCCAGGATAACTTTCATTGTTAACACCATTGCTAAATAAAGATATATTCATTGAATTATCATACATTCCGGGTTGATTTAAGGGGTTACCAGTTGAAAGTAGTCAAGTGTTGTTTATTTTGCGCTGGTAAAGGTGATGTTATTGATGAAGATGATGATTATACTGATAAACACTGATTAACAATGATGACAATTCAAGGGCACATAACAGCGATGTCAATTGAGCTTATTTGGGTTGAACAATAGACGTTAATTTTTCTTGGTATTGCTTGGTCTTGTTGGTTGATGTTGTTGATGTTTATGGGTAAAATTGTTGGTTTATGATTGAAATTTTGTTTGTAAAATTATCGCTATAACTCATCAATTTAAACTTGTCAAACAATTTATCCTTGATCAACTTGAAACTACAGAAGATACTTTAATCGGTGAAACTAATTGATATGGAAATTATCGATAAACTGACTAACTATTGATGTATTTTTGTATTTTATGGCAATTTCAGTCTCGTTTCTTTGTTTCACACTTGATCATTTACTCCTTTCTTTTCACCTTCTTTCTCTCTTTGTCTACTTCCTCGCGGTTGTAACAACAATTTCAATATCATTAGTGATTAAAGTTTAACATGAAAAGTTATTTTCAAATAAATATCATGGCTACTGAGTCAGGATATAAACTATTTGTAGATAACTTCATGTAAGGTAATAATCTTTACGCAGTCTCTTCAATCTTTTCTTGGTCTTCCTCATTATAATCATCATCATCATCATCACCATCATCCTGAGTCTTTATACGTTGTGCCTTTAACCGTTCATCATACTTTTTCTTCTTGATCCTTGTCGTTCCATCATCGTTTGTTTTGGTTTGTTCAACCAATACTTTAATGCTCCTTGGTTGACACAATCAAATTAACCTTGGTTAAACTTTCAGTTTAATATTGTCCGTGCAAGAAAATGATAAAGCCTTGTCAGCAATTGTCAATATGATTCCGATTTGAACTGAAAGGGAAGAGAAAAAAAATCATTAAGATTATTGGAAATAATTTTCAACAATAAAGCGAAACCATTTACGTGGTCATTACATTTAAATGCTGAGGTATACTTTTAAAAGATTATCGTCTGTAAAATTGACCATTTTGTATCTGAAATTGAACATTTGGATTAACTTTTGGCTGTAAATTTAGATATCTTTTTGAGAATCTTTTTGCTGATTTAAGGCAATCAGTTAATTGTGTTACAATTTTGTCAATCATCTGAGTTTGTGGTGCCCTCTATTATTGGAGAAAAAATTTAGATAAATTTGACTTTCTCATTAATCTTCATGATTTAACATCACATCTCTAAATCAAACCATGATTAAAAATCTCGAATAATATCGGGTGTAGACCTTTCGGTGTCAGTTTCTAGAGACAAGATAACTTAAGAGTTTTTAAGATATTGATTCCGATTATGCTGTTTAGTTGATAATTATAACATTTAACTCGATCCAAAAGATTATTTGTAATTGTTAATCTTTCCATACAACTTGGATGACTTTTTCACAAACGTTGCTATGCGGTAAAATCAATTAAATTAAAATTGACTCGAGAAATTGATGTTAATGAAGATCATTAGACCTTTGTTTTTTTGAACAAACGAAGCACATAGAATGTGATAAAATAACAAAATAAATGAGAGCATATGAGCTCTATAACAGAAATTAAAAATACGATGAGATAATAATTAAAAAAACTGCGATAATGTGTGATTATCAATGATTATCCCTGTCATAGTGATGGACATTAAAAAATTTCTTTATGAAAGCTGAAGCCATATTGGTTTGAATAGTTATGAAGGACTTTTCCCAGTGGCGGTGGACCACAATAAAACAATGATACTCGTCCTTTGTTTTTCCTTTGAATTTCATCAAAAAACTGCAAAGAGAACAATAAATAATTAGTAAAGGGGCCGAAATGAGGGAAAATTCATGGTCAATATAAAATCTCAAAATCAATTGATCGATAAATCAATCATTGATTCAAGGTTAATGTGGTTGTGACACTCTAGAGATAAAAATCAGACAAGTCTACATACTTCATCCCATCTAGGTCTTCCTGGTTTAGTTCTAGTCTTAAGGCCAGTAATCAAATCTCTTTCTTCTTTGCTATGCATAAGATCAAGGGCTAATTGAAGACCAATGGCTCGGATATCAGCATTATCAATGGCTGAAGTGATGTAAATATGCATATCCAGAAATCGATCAGCTTCCATCAATTCAGCTTGAGTTATCTCTAACTGGGAAAGTAAATGAACAAACCATTCAAAACTACTTTGTTCACGGTTAATCCAAACAAAATCAACCTTTCTCAGTTTCATGACGGAAGGTGGAATAGCATCAGTCCATGAGTAACAACACCTGGGACATGTTTGTCTAGCTTCTAAATATCTGAACATAATACTTTGAAGGATTGATGCAAATGGTGTTACACCGATGCCCGTTGAGATGAGAACTGCATGTTCAGTGTTGAAAATGTGACTAGAAGGTGAACCATAGGGACCATCAAGTCTAACAGGCAAAGGTATTGATGCTTTCAAGTTAATAACAAAAGCAGGATTGCCTTTACACTGAACACTGCCAAAAGGTACATCTTTATGTTGTTCAATAATTTGACACACACGTTTAGTCCATTCACCAACTCCTCGAATGTGAAGCCAGAGATAATCTTGCATTTCAGGAGCACTGCTTATAGTAAATGGATGCCATTCCCATTTAGCGATGCATGGAATCTGTAAGTATACCCAGTCACCTGGGCGAAAATCAAAATTTTGTGGTCGCTTGATAACCAAATGAGCTACTCGTGAAGGTAAAATTGTTCCTCTCTCAATGTATGTGTGTCCAGTAGATCCAAACATTCGTTTGATCAAAATAAAACGCTCAAAAATAAATAAAAGAAGTGGCAGAGCAGCCCACATCCAAAAAGACGGTCCATGGAGAATCAGTGAAATCCCAAAAACGTAATAAAATAAATGACAATAGTAAAAGATCTATAAAAAAGATGGGAATAAAATGTCATCTAATATGAAAGAGCGAAAAGTGCCTAGCCATACCTCAAAGTGTCCTGATTTACGAACAAATGGAAGTGATGATACGACAATTATTGTCAATGATAATAAACAAACCCAACCAGTTAAGCTTGCAGCCCCGTAAAACCATTTGAATGTAGGATTGAGATTGAATAAAAAATATGCAAGACTGATGCCTCGCTCATCGGATAAATGAACTGTTAATGAAAGGAAAAGATCAATAAAATTGAAGTAAAACAAAGTAACACGGCAACAATAGTTTACAATAGCAATAACTTACTGAAATTGATGAGGTGAGCTATGGTATGGATTATGGAAAAAAATGCAATGAGATAACCACAAAGTTTGTGATAATAAATATGTTGATCGATTGGAAAGTAATCATTTATACCGAGAGTCCGCAGAAATGTCAAAGTTCGTCGCAGAACCAGAAAAATAATAAAAGCACAGTTGAAATTTAGACATATGCCTGCACCTCTCGCGATCCAAACAGGCTCTGGTTTTCCTTCTTCAGCGTATTCGGTAACACGCCATCCAAATAATGTTAAATTGAATACACAATAAACAGCAAAAAAGCATACACTTGTGCGATTGTTCCGGATGTAGGTTAAATTGAGTTTCCTAGCAAAATATCCTTGCAAAGGTTTTGGTTCGGGTGGAACAGGTAGTAACCAACGATCGATGGATATAGAAATATTCTCAATTAAGCCTGGATGGTGAGCAATCAATGCTTGAAATTCATCGAAACTTATAGTTCCAGTTTGGTCGGTATCCGCAGATTCAAAAAGCACATAGGTTAAATCGTTGATTTCTTCTTCACTAAAAACCAATCCATTCTCGGTCATACATGATTCGAGCAGATGACGAAGCTCACAAAATGAGATTAATCCATCACCTGATATTGAATAGAAAGACAAAAAAAGCAAATTATTAATAGATAGGAATATTGACACAATGAACTAATGCAAAGGTGACCAACCATCAATATCGTTGATGCGAAAGAAAAAAAGCAATTTCTCCGTGACTGGCTTATAGATAATGGCTTTTACGTTATCAATTATTTGCTGTTTGGTGAGATTACCGGAACCAGAAGGGTTAAACAACTGAAACAATCGGTCCGAGAAATATGCCTATTTAATAGGGAAAGACAAAACGGAAAAGGTCCCGAGTTAAACATTAAGTGAAAAGTAGTTAAAAATATTTACTCACATTTTTGGATACAATTAGATTGCGAAAATCATCTCTGGTTACGCGTTGATTACCACATAAATGATCAATTTTATCACCAAGCAGTTTAAGAGCAACATCTTTTACTACCCTCTGTGACCTGAACGTAAAATGGAACATAAAATTCAATGAAAATAATTCAAAAAACAAAAAAAAAGCAAAACTTACCTCGCTCTGGACAAACGAGATATTAATTCCATGATTCAGGAGGTAAAGACGAAGATGGTGACGATAGTAAAACAGTAGTAAGGGTAAGCAAGTCGACCTGTAACACAGAGTTGATTAAAAAAATAAGAAAACTGATAAATGTGAAAAGAAAATCACATAATTTGAAAGATCCAATCAAAAAGCCAGTAAACTCTTAGCCAATGATTGCCTATGACGTTATCATAAAACAAAGGAGTAAAAAAACCTCTTTCTCCTTTTGTTTGAGTTAGCAAAAGAATGAAAAGAAAGTCTCACAACTTGCAAACCAGATTAACTGTTAATTACTCTAATCTTGGTTTCTCTTCCCATTAGCCAATTTCCATGTAATGGTCAAAGAGTAAGGTAAAGTCTTGCCTTAGTGATTTTTAGCAACAACAGGTAGACATTATGTCTACATTTCTTTTTGCTGACCATTTTGTTTGGTGTATGTTGTGATAATATTCAAACACATCTAAATTGAACATTACACCAGATAAACAGATTTTTTTCAAGTATTGATGTAATATTATGAAATAATGAAACATTATCAAATCAAAATAGATGAAAATCGTGTAAAAGCCTATCTGAAAGGCTCAATCTAACAAGAATAAGAATTACTTACACACAAAAATCTTCCAATTTTTGATAAGCTTTTCCTTCGCAGTCATAAAACATTGAATTTTTTTCACGACAATTTTCAAAGACTTGAGCCTTTTAGTAATTTGAATATTTCATTCTTCATTCGCGAAATGAGAAAATAAAAAAAAACGAAATTCAAACATAAATAATTTTATTTATAAAATATAAATATTTTTATCTGTACATATATTTCAATTTACAATTAAGCTATCATATAAAGATATGGAAGTATTTTCAAATCCCCAGCCTTTAGTTTATCCATTGGACCTCCACGGCATCTACCAAATAAACAAATTGTACCTTTTTTACAGTGGTCATCACTTTTACAGATGGGAAGTTTGGTTGGTGCGGCATCTGATTGATTAACAAGGGAAAACAAGATGAATACAAAAAATGTCATCACAAATAATTGATTGAACTTCATGTTTACTGTTTGTTGGTTGTTACGTTGAACAGTTTTATGTATAAATGTTACTGGTAGAGTTGGTGATAGTTGAATGTTGCGATTCTTGAACTGAGTTGACGATGGTTGGAGATCGACTGTTGGGTTAAACTTGTGAGCTTTTGCTTTTTATATTTTTAAGAGTCCCAAGAAAATCTGTGAGTAAAGGTGAGAAGGAAGAGAAACAGAAGATGATTATAATGAAGGAAGAGAAGCACTAGAATCAGAATAAGTTTTAAACAATTATAATTATTATGTTCAATTAGATCAATGTAGAATACAGAATTCACTGCACTAATATGACCCATTAGGACTTAAAACTAAACCAAGATTGGTCAAATGGGAATATACCTAAGGAGAGAAAGAGAGTGAGAGAGAGAATTGGTTTGGTCCAGTCTTGGTTAATCTTTGGTTCTCTTCACCAAAACCAAAACACTGTGTAGTCCATAATAGGATTAGACGTGCAAATTGCTTTTTTTGTTTCTCATCTGTTGGAAGGGTTTGATGAAGTGACACTATTTACACCTTGACCACAATTTACAAGTCTATAAGCCTTTTATAATCTAGTCCATCTAAAGGCAATCAATGTACAATACTAATTTTTTAGCAACACTGGTTAAACAGGAGATAAGAATAAACAAATTTCCATGCTACCTGTCACAAGGTGAAAATTGACAAGATAAACACTAAGATTCTCTCAGTACTTAAACTAACTTATCTTAATTTACTTATCTCCTAATTAACCCATCATTTTAAACATGTACACACACATGCATGCACATCTGACAGGATTATCATCAATGTTCATTCTGTATGGACTTGTTCAAGTCTTAATAATGGTCCAAGTTTTGCCCAGGTCATTTGGGTTACAGCTGTAAACCTGAAAATATAATTTTGAGTTAATATGAAGCCTGGAAATATAATTGGACTATATTTGGTAACTAATAATCAAATATTAGAGGGACTTTACAAGACACGTGTGTTGTAGTTGAATAAAGTGGATTGACAATGAAGGAAATTAAGATTGCAATGTGAATGATTTAATGTGATAATTTCAATTTCATTTTATAAAAATCAAATTTATTAAACCTCCAGTTTAGTGAAGGCTTCAAATTAATCAAAAAGGATTTGTAGATATTACATTGAGGAAAATTATTAGATGTACATTAGCATTGTCATTGCATAAGAAATACTTTACAATGCTGAAACAATCTGCAATCACGATTGTTGACAAAAAGATTTGATGCCCGAACATCCGAAGAATTTGTTTTTACTTGATTTGTGACTAGTTGTACTTCGGCCGCAAAATTTTTTCTTGCCTTGAGACCCGGTTGCAGCTGAGAGATAATTTGCTGAGGTATTTTCATTTTTATTTTGATCAGAGGTTTCGGTTGAATATGAACCTTTCCAAATATCAATAGAAGATTCACTTGGATAATGTAGATTCTGAAGATAAGGTAGAACTGTCATGCTTCGAAGGGCATCGCCATTGGGACGAGTTGGTATGGTTACCGGTGAGCAATTTTTAATAAGCTTTTTACGTAGCCAGTCATGGTTTCGTATTTCAATCAGACTAAACCGTGAATCGGGATCCACGTCAAGCATACCTCTGATTAAGGAAGATAATGATTCATCTAAGTCACTTGGAATGGTGAATTCACCTTTAGAAATATTTTCAAATAATTTGTAGACTGTATCTCCTTCAAATGGATAAGAACCAGTGGTAATGTTAAACAGAGTAACTCCTGAAGACCAAATATCAATTTTAAAACCATGAAAAGATTCACAGCCTCTAGCTATCTCTGGTGGTTGAAAAGCAGGAGACCCTTGACTTGTTGATATTATGTCACTTTGAGAGAAACTGTCCAATAGCTCTGAGACACCAAAGTCACTTATTTTAACCGTTCCAGAAGTATTTATCAACAGATTGCCTGGTTTAATGTCTTTATGTATAACACCTTTGGAATGAAGATATTCCAACCCGTCTAAAAGTTGACTAAAATAACCATGACTTTGCCAAATTGGTAATTTTTTGTCTGGCACACTATCAAGAAGTTCCTGAAGAACAGCAACACAATATTCCATCACTATATACAGCTTCTGTTTCTCCTCATTGTAAAATGTTTCAATCAGTTTAATAACATTTGCATGATTGAGTCGGCACAACAATTCAATTTCCCTTTGTACATTTTGTTCACCATTAGGAATTTTGCGAAGTCTTTTCTTTTTCATAATTTTGAAGGCTCGCCGTTCTAATGTGATCCTGTCCAACACTTCTTTAACTTTTGAATAAGAACCCTCACCCAGCATATCCCCTAACACGTAGTTACCAATGAATTTTGCTCGTTTCTTCTTCTTCTCATACAAAATTTCAACACTGTTGACACGGTGAAAGGACAATGGTTCGTTGGACTCGTCGTCAATCAGGTACCCATCCTTAAAGTAACACTTTTCAAGCTCCATTGTCGATGTTTACACACAGAGTAGCACAGAGTAGTAACTTGCATGTTAATTCAGAGCTCAAAAAGAGTAAATAGTTACCTTAATTGGCGATAGATGGCACATATCGAATTATGGCACAAAATGGGGAAATCTCGAGATTTCATCAAGTCAGTTGAGCTAAATATTGAATTGCAGATGAAGCTGAGTTAAATTATACACTGCATGTGGACTACATTAACACGAATCAATTAGAAGTTCAAATTTACAATTTCTAAAACAGTAAACAACAGCATTATTCTCGAAAAATACAATTGTCAGATTGTTGTTGGGTTTTCATTCCCAGTAAATGATTTTAATCATAATTTTGTAAGATACAACTGGCACTAATCGTCTGCTAGTGGCCTGATAAAGATCTCTGTGGTTCGATGACAAGAGAAAATTGTCATTTGAATCGGACGGCTTGCGGAAAATGAGGTCACTTCTAATGAATTTACTCAGCACACAAAATCGGTCAATTTCAATACATGTGTCTCCACAATATATCAACAAATATTCAAAAAGCAAGCAAAAACAATGATGAATTTTCGAGTAAATAAAATGGATCAATTAAGAAAATTACATTTGTTGAAATATAATAAATTCATGGAGAAATGGTTAAACATTAAATTAACTAATTAATCATCAAGCAGTAATAATAATTCTATAAATCTAATATAAATCATGAAAACAATCAACAGCTCGAGTAAAAAAGTTTTCCGATCTCAGAGACATCTTGAGAGAAAAGATTTCCCTCCAATGTTACCGGTTACTTATAGGAGTAGTAACCGGTTAGAGTAACCTTCGCTAGACTGTAAATGCTCTGTACTTTTACCAGTTAACCGGTTACCAGTAACCAGTAACTTCTAGGTTTATCCTCCAATTCAGTTCAGCCCATTTTAGCAACAAATAGTATCGAGTCCAATCTAAAAGTTCTGTTATTAGTTTTTGAGAGCTTTATTTATCGGGAAATTAAACTTTGATGGTTCAATAGCACTCATCAATATCGATTTAAATAATGATGAGTGCTTGTTGAGTTTAGCTGTGATTGAATTAAATTATTTAATTAACTTTGCTCCAAGTAGTGCTGGTAGTAGTATCTTTAAGGAATTGATCTTTGATCGATACTTTGTGTACGTACATACAAGGCTTACCTATTCTACAGTGTTTTTGATTTTTATTTTATCTTAATTCAATTCTCATTGTCTACTCTTTGTTTTTATTTTTTTATATACACAAATGTTGCATCTACCATAACAATATACTGATTTAATTTTACTCAGTATTTAATCTTGTTCTTTATGAACATGGCTGCCTCTTCTTCTGAAATTGTGAAATGTTTGAAGGATTGGCATCACATTTGGAAGTATCAGCTTTATCTCCATCGGAAGACTGAACTTTTTGAGAAGATTGGTGGTTACATAAATGATTTACTAGAATGGCGCCGTCAAATCGCGGAAGCAACTTTAACCAAAGATCAGGTAAAGGAGATAACTCTCAAGATAACTCGTCATATAGACACGGGCAATCGTCTTCTCGGGTTGGACCTAGTTCCAAGAATAGATGGTCAAATAGTTGACCCTGAATTAATTAGTCCCATTGAGCTTTATCAAATACATTACGAGTCAAGCAATGGAATGGCATCCAGTCAACGAGCCAGCAATACTTCAACTCATTCATCAACCTTTACCTTTGTAAATAATTTTTTGTATCTTGATGTTCGTGATATTGTATTACCTTTGGTCAACTTTGATGATAATTTTGAAATATCTTTCTACCTGTTTGATTACTCAACTTCAACCCAATTGAGTGAAAAATTTGTTGTGCGTTTTCCTGGGACCAATGTCAACAATTCCAATGGTAGTAGTAACCTATCTGATGGGGATCACCCATCAAAAGGAAGTCAATTCAGCACTGTGTTTACTGATTTAAGTAATATCAATACTACTGGAGATGTGTTCCTATTAGTCCAAGTTATGCGTATTGGTAAGATGTTAAGTGTTGAAGGAAAATCTTCAAAGTCAGCTTTCTCATCGTCAGCAACTCTTCCTTCATCTCTTCACTCAACATCTGCTTCAGGCGCATCAGCTGCATCTTGGTCTAATTTGCGATTCAAAAGGCCATTTGGTAGTGCCATTCAAGGTTTATCCGATTTTCTCAAGTCAGAAACAAACGAGAAAGTATTCAATATGAAACTTGCTTGCACAAGCAATGAATGTGACTTTTATCAAGTTCATGATATGCTGTATAAAAAGCAAACCAACAAATTAACCCATATGACAAACACATCAATCTCATTAGTGGTCAAGTTTTTAACAGGACCTGACTCTACTAAAATTATCAATGAAAATTCTTATATTTTTCAAAATGTCACATGTCTTACTGGTAAAATGGGATTTCCTGATGTCATTATGCCCGGTGATGTAAGAAACGATTTATACTTAACTTTAGAGTCAGGAGAGTTTGAGAAAGGAGGTAAATCTATTCCTAAAAATGTTGAAGCCCATACTACACTTTATGGAGCTGATGCGGCCCCAATAATTAACAGCATCTCGTACGGATGTGGTATCGATTCAGTTACAACTTACACCTCTCAAGTTCTTTACCATAATAATAATCCTCGATGGATGGAAAGTATTAAAGTACTCATTCCACTTGAGGTTTGTGATCTGAAGGCACATATTCGTATTGAATTTCGCCATTGTTCAACTAAGGAAAATCAAAGCCAACGCGAGAAGGATAAAAATTTTCTCGGATTTTGTTTCTTTCCTCTGTCTGACGAGAAAGGTACCATTATTAAAGATGGTATCCATGAATTGTATCTTTACAAGTCAAATGGTCAATCAGAAATTCGCAATCGTCTCAATGATCCAAACTCTTATCTTTCACTACCCTATGGACCTAAAGATGATCGAGAGATCAACCATGAAGGAAATCAATTAACTCGAAGCAGCAAAGAATCAGTGCATGTACGAACTCAGCTATGCTCAACTAAATTAACTCAAAATACAGATCTTTTAACACTCTTAAAATGGCGATCCAACCCAGAAACTGTGCAAGATGCTTTGATGAAAGTTCATCGTTTAAATGGAGAAGAAGTTGTTAAGTTTCTTCAAGATATTCTGGATGCTCTTTTTTCAATGTTTTCAACTCATGATGGCAATCAAACTCACCATTCTGGTCTAGTGTTCAAAGTTTTACTTCATATTTTATCTCTCCTTGACGATCCTAAATATGAACATTTCAAACCAGTCCTGGACACTTATATAAATGGGCATTTTGCTGCAGCTCTTGTTTACAAAGGTCTGCTCTACTCTGTCAAACAGTGTACTGATCTTATAAAAGACGTGGACTCCTTGGACAGTACCCAAATGTGTTTCCGCTCGCTCGAATGGATTTTTAAATTTATTGTGCAGTCAAGAATTCTCTATGCTAGAGCAACTGGGGATCATTGTAATGAAGATATTTTCAAACAAGATCTTTTTACATTGTTCAGCTCATTCAAGCGCATGTTATCATTCAATTATGAGCCTACTCTGGTCGCATCTCAAGTTGCTTTCATCGAAAATTTTTCATCTACTTACAATCAACTTCTTCGTGTTTTATTAACCGACGAGCTAACTAATATCATTGGAATGATTATCGATTGTTTACCCTGTCTTGAGCCATGCCCTCAAATTATCAGAGCTAAATTGAAGTGTATTCACGAAACTATTAGCAATGAATTATTATTGAGAGATTTTGAGGCTCGTCGAAAATTGATTGATCTTTTCAGTGTCCATCTTAAGGAACATATTAATCGCCAGCAAGAACTCAAAGCATGCGCTGCCATAATTTCAGATATTTTGAAATTCTTGCACAACGAAAAGATTAACATTGCCTCTTGTTCTGGAGCAGCTATTTCAAGTGGTACCATAACTGACATCTCGAAAGAGATTGATATACTTGTGAATACAATGCTTGAGCCAATAGTCCGGGTCATTGTGGAACTGTCAACAACAACATCTGGTTCGGTCAATATGATCTGTATTAATCTACTTCATTCATATGTTTCTTCTTTTATGACCCTTCTCCGATTAATGGACGAAGCACATTGCCGTCGACTTTTGGATAAGAAAAATCGCAAAGAAAAGAAGGAACTTCTTCTACAAATATTCTATGTCTTCAAACAGATTTTTCAACCAGAGATGTATAGTAATGATTGGACTGTGATGAAAATGGTTTCTAATCATATTATTTTATGCTCACTACAAGAATTTTCTATTGCTTTGACGGAAGATTTTCTTGGCTACGAGATGGGTGGCTCTTTTGATGTTCAGCTGTGGAACTCTTTTTTCAATTTATCAGTCTCATTTCTAACTCAATCTGCTCTTCAGTTGGAAAATTTTTCTCCTTCAAAAAGGGAAGCAATTTTGAACAAATATCAAGACATGCGAGTTCTCATGGGCTTTCTCATCTTGTCAATGTGGGAAAAGTTGGGCGATCAAAAGGCCCATTTTATACCTTCAATGGTTGCTCCTTTCCTGGAAGTTACTCTTGTACCTGAAAAAGAATTGCGAAAGGCAACTTTACCCATTTTTTATGACATGATCGATGCTGAGTTCATGTCGAACGGCAGTTTCAAGCAAGTAGAATCAAAATTGATTGATAAATTGGATATTCTAGTCTCTGATTACAAGGGTGACGATGGTTTTAAACAATTATTTAATGCAATGTAAGTAAAAAATTCATTTAACATCTTGTTTACATCTCAATTTCACATGTTAAAATATTAGTATCGAATTACCTATTCTGTTTTGGTGTTTTGGACTAATGAAATATAACTCAACTCATTTCCACCATGATCAATTTTATAAAATTTTCAGGAAGATGGTCTTTCCAAAGTAAATAGATTTTCATGGCTAACGTAATTAAACCATGAGACTTGATTAGACTTTACATTTGCCATTAAAGCTTGACTTTGAATAAATTTGCTCCAGTTTCAATTGGAAACCATTCGAAACACGCCCAGTTTGTAGTCATCTTTAAAAAAAGGTTTCGGAAATTAGTCATTTTACTTGGGATGAGCCTTCACACCAGTATCAGTAAATATTCTGAGAAAATGAAATTAATAGAAAGGAAATGTATGTTCGTAACATTTTTTCGATTTTAAAAAATGAAACGAAATTGAAATATGGCAATGAAAAATTTGAACAGAGTGTTTTCAAATGCAAATTTTTCTTGAATGAACTAACCTTTTCATCTTAATCTTTATCTAACCTTTTTCCTTTCATGCTAACTAAGGGAACATTTAAAAGTCGTGTGAGTTAATTTTTTGATCAATTACATTGTTTCCTCCTTATTTTGAGTTATTATTTTTTTCTGTTTATCTTTTATTCACATTTGTATATTTATTTTATATTTTTATTACTTTTTGGTTTACATTTTATTTGAAACTATTCAATTAATCTATTGATGTTTTGTTTGTAATTTTAGACTTCTGGAAAAAGTTAATGAACAAAATCCCGTCTGGAGAGAATTAGGAATCCAAATGATACATTCAATCACCAAGCTATTGGAACTCTTGTTGGATTATCGTAGTGTTATGAATGGAGAAGAAAATCGAGACATGCGAATGTCTTGTACCGTTAATTTGCTTAACTTTTACAAAAATGAAATTAATAGAAAGGAAATGTATGTTCGTTACATTTACAAATTGTGCGATCTTCATATTCCCGCTGAAAACTATACTGAAGCCGCATTTACTTTGAAACTTCATGCGGATCTACTTAACTGGAGCTGGAACGTCATGCCTCGTGATGCTCTTTACTCTGTTGAACCCTTGGAATGGCAGAGGAAAGAATCTCTTTACCTTGCTATTATTGATTATTTTGATCGAGGTAAATGCTGGGAAGAGGGTATTCCATTAATTAAAGAGCTAGCCGAGTTTTATGAGAAGAAATTGTTTGATTATCAAAAACTGAGTAATCTTTTGAAGCAAGAAGCTCGTTTCTTTGACAACATTTTGATTCAATTGCGACCAGAACCTGAATACTTTAGAGTTGGATTTTATGGCAAAGGATTCCCTATTTTCTTGCGAAACAAGGTTTTCATCTATCGAGGACTAGAATATGAAAAGATTGGTGCTTTTACCGCTCGACTGCAAACCGAATTTCCTCAAAGTCAACTTTTAACTAAAAATAGTGCTCCAGATGATAAAAAAATGGAAAGTGATGAACAATACATTCAAATATGTAACGTTAAACCAGTAGCTGAGCCGAAAGAAGAGTTTGAAGGCAAAGATTTACCTGAGAAAATTTTATCGTATTATTTAGTTAATGATGTGAAAACATTTACCTTTGACCGACCTATTCACAAAGGACCCATTGATAAAGATAATGAGTTTAAATCTCTTTGGATTGAGAGAACTGTTCTCAAAATTGATTGTAAATTACCCGGAATCTTGAGATGGTTTGAGGTCAAGAGTAAACCTCAAGTTACAGAATTATCTCCAGTCCAACATGCTAGAGAAACTATTGAAAATATGAACAAACAGCTTCAAAAGTTAATTGCATCATATACAAATGAACCAACAAAAGCTCTCAGTCCTTTAACAATGAGACTTCAAGGTGTAATCGAAGCTGCTGTCAATGGAGGAATCAATAAATATCATGACGCATTTTTCGATCCAGATTATATCACTGCTAATCAAGCCCACTTGAAAGACATTAAAAGATTGAAACAATCAATCCTCCAACAAGTTCGTATTCTTGAAGGTGGCCTTTCTCTCCACGGTCGCCTAGTGCCAACAAATGTAAAACCTTTGCACAAACGTTTGGTTGAAAGGTTCACTTTGATGAGACAAAATATTCTTGAAAAAGGATCCTTTGACCTTGATTATCAGAGTATCGATGAAATAAATAGGAAATCTGCATCCATAATTAACACGCCATTACCGCCAATCCCGATTGAAACAAAACCACATTATGTCTCTAGTCATTCAACACCATCAGGAACCACTCCCTATGGGCGTTCAACAGAGGATGATCAAATTTATTGTGTGCCTCATGAATATTATGGACCAACTCCACCCATTCCGCCAAGCAGGAACACTCCAAAGCCACCTCAGCCACCACCTATTCCGCATACTCGACCTCGATCAGCTGGTTTCTCATCTACCGGTGCACCTGAAACATCATCCATTCCTAACACAAATCCACCAACGCCACCACCTCCACCTCTTCCTATATCCGCTTCACCTCTTCTTCCATCGACTCATCCAATTATCAATGTAACCACATCTCGTCAAGTACCAGTCACATTACCGGTAAACTCTTCAACTTCTTCTGCTGCGGTCCAAAGAAGTCGATCCATTCCTCGAACTCATCATCTTTACACTTCTACGGGTATTGGACAACAACAGCAACAACGGCAATCAACACAATACTCACCTCATTCCCCAGTTGCTGCTTACAATCATACTCAAGATGATAGCGAAGTACCTCCGCTACCTCCAAGAAACAGTAACACCTTGGATAAAAATCGATCAGTAACTATTATTCCAGTCGATTGTCGTCGAGGACCTGTAAACATTTTGTGAAATATTTTCGCTGTAAACAAACTGTACCTATAATTATTATATGACTTTTTCAATATTTCTTGGATACTAACATTAAATTATCTTCATTTTTTGCTTAAATAAGTCTAATCTTCATTTCCTTAATTCTATATTCATTTGACATTCAACCATTTCAATTGAATATTAGGGTATATTTGACTACTTACTGGTTAATATTACTATAACCTGAAATGAAATTATCAATTATAATTCAAGATGATCACATTATAGCAAAAAACTTATGCAAATTGCCTTATTAAATCAATTTACGGTTATAATTTATCATTAGCTTTTCAGTAGATTGTAACTAAATGCAGTTTACGAGACAAAACCTTTTATTTTATGTTCACAATTTAAAACATTTTTTAAGTAGAACCCGCTAATGAGATATTTATTGATCACTTGGAAAATCAGATGATGAAAATGCTAGCAACTTTGATGATTAATTATCCACAGCTTAGGAGACACTAATAAATTACAAGAAGTGTTATTAGTTGACAGTTACTTTTAAAACAAGTCAATTTCAGTTACAAGTTGCACTTGATTTTGACTGATGGAATAAAATCGTTGAACCAGAAATACCAATCGAAATTCAATTCAATGACTAAATTATCGAGATTGGCATTTTGTCAGAAAATAAACTTGAATTGCTTTTAAAAAGTCTATACATTTTAAAGTAACTTTCCAATTAAAATTATTTTACAAATTTAACAAACAGTGAACAAGAAACATGTAAAAACTAGTGATCAGTCGGAAAACAATTTAATGATAATTGAAGAGTTGAAGTTCATCTTGGATGAAAAATGATGATAAAGAGGAAAGTAAACACCAGAGAGCGCAATATATCCAAGTTTCGAGGTAAAAGCCTCGTTTTTACTTGACCAAACATCGGTTCGTCTTACACTGTCATTACTAGCTTTTTACACTTCATTGAGTTAACAACACATAAGTACAACTTTTTACTCATTTCGCTCTCTTTTTCAATTCTTATCTTGATCATTGTGTACTTATTTTACATCGTCTTCAACATTAAATTAATAGTTCCATTGACTCTACAATCTGGTTTTTAAATTTACCAAATCAAGTTAACCTAATTTATTTTCTAACCGTTCTTGTCATTTTTCATTGATTCACTTTTACTTTCTTGTGTCGGTGTTTTGTTATAATTTTCAACCGTTAATTGTGATCATTATTGTGTATATTAAGTTAATTCCGTTTTTTTGGAGTGAATTTCTGATTCTAATCTTTCATCTTTTACAATGGAAACATTTAAAACAGTTCTTCACCAACAAGATTTCTCGAAATTATATGTTACATTGGGATTTTAATCATTGAACTCAGACAAAATAATCAAGGTAAGACTTAAACATGTTTAAACCTCTCAAATATTTCCTGTTACAGTGAAAATAAAAGTGAATATTGAGTATTTCCTGGCAATGTTTTAGCTGTTGATTGTTAGTTAAACGGTTAATGGTTGATTAAATATTTCTTGTTCAATATTCATAAGCCTAAAGTAAAATTTGATATTTTTAAGTTAAATCTATGAGAAGTTAGATGTTGTTTCGTCGGTTATGTTAAATAATTTTAAATCATTGCAATTTATTCCGTTTTCAAGTCCACCTAATTTCAACTTTCACCTACTTCTCGAGGGTAAAATAACAGACAGAAATAACATGATTATTAAGCATGTTGATAAATTGGTTATTAGCAGAGATGAAAAGCTCTAGTAAATTAAAAATGTAGTGTCAACATCTTGGTAATCATTAACTTTGTTCACATCTTATTGCTTTTTTTGTTTATCGAACCATTTTGTCCATTCGTTTGACATCGAGTAAATTAATAGTTGATGTAAATGATCAACAAAATTCCATGTCAATCATAATGCCTTGTTAAACTAGCCTTTAAAACTAGCAAAAAATGAAATCTTGTTACCATCAACTTTAAAACCATTGACAGAATTAAGATATACATCATATTAACAAGATGATGATGTTGATGTTGATGGTGATGATAATGATGGTCTATTTAATTCCCTTTTCCATGGGTTTTCTTTCATGTAATATTTATCTTGACAGTTACATTGACAAAGTTAACTCATCCCAGCTTAAACCAATCTTAAGAGCAACTGTGGCTAAATGGTATCCACACTAAGAGATGAAAAGTACAGCTGAAGAAAAAACTGAAACAAAAGCAAAATCAAAATTAGACTTATAAAAGATAATCATTTAAAAACTTAAACATTGAGGAAGCAAAGAAGATGAAAAATGAAGAAAAGGGAACAAAAAATGTTGAAAAAGGAGTATTTTAAGGCAAAAAAAGAAGAGTAAAACTTACAATGGAAATGGAATGGAAGTTGCATATTTTTGAAAGTCATATTTACTCGTCAAGACAATTGATGAATCCGGTAGACGCCACAAGAAACTCATGTAAAACCAACAAAAAAACCATTTTTCGGTTTTCACAGTCCAAGTAAATATCCTTGTAAAGGTTACCTATGGAAATAAAGGTAAAAAGATATTAATAAGAAATCTTTCGGTCAAAAACACACCTTACATTCATAAAGGTAGAGTAAAAGATATTTTTACAAGAATGTTAGTTAGTTTCTTCTTCTTTTTTTGTGGGTCCTTTTATTATTATTACTTTATACCTGTTACTTTACTCGTGTAGGAGTCCATTGTTTTTTGGCCTTTTGCCCTTTTTTTATCTCATTTCTATGTTATTTATTTTTTTCCATAGCAAATTATACTGTTGTTAAGAGAAGAGAAGAAAAAGTCTAACATTAACCTCCAACTGAGTGAAGTGTATTTTGCTATGTGAACAGGCATAATTCAATGTGGACTCGTCGGAACTCGTTAGACTATTAACTAACAATTACCATTAACTGTCTACCTTTTATGGTAACATAAAGTTTACATGTTATTACATTTTTTACCTTGATCAACTATATGTAATCAACTTTCAATTGATTGCTAATAGATTCATCTCTATAGCTCAATTTAATACTTAACTATTACTTTCAGTTGCTCTTCTTGTGCCTTCAATTTACTCCATTATTTTTGCTTCTCATCTGCTTGTCTGTGTTGCTCATCGCTCATCTTCATCCAACAATTTGGGTATAACCAGAAAACTGGCTTGAAAATGGTTTAATTAAAAAACAAATTATCAGAGTATTTATATACATATATCAAAATCCTGACTCTTTCCTTATAAGGTCAACCAATGCAATCAATGAACGTTGTTGGTGGAAATCACTCAACAATCTAATATGATTACATAAACAATCTCTTTCTCTCCATGCCTATGTAACCATTGGCTTTGTAATAATAATAAAAATAAATAACGGGCAACGTAATTTTTTTTTGAAACTTTTCACCCAAACATTTTTTTTATCATCCTCTGTTCATCATTTGAACACATTAAAGGCAGTCATCATCCCTCTCTCTCTCTCACTCTCTTTACCAGTTACCAGTACTATAAGCTTTTCTTGTTCGTAATCTTTTTCACTGTTAATGCCACAACGAAATCATTGACCTCCCAATGACGATAATCAATGAGTTTCTTCATTGCCTCCTTTACTCTCTCTGTCTGTCTTTTCCTCATCCTCTTTCTCTGTCTGTTCCTTTTCTTTTTCTTCTTCTTCTCATCATCAACGTAATTTATCGACCTGACTTCGGAACTGTTCATTGATTGGCCATTAAGCTTACAGAATGTGCTAGTGTTTACATTTGAACCGGTCTTTTTTTCATCTTACTTTTATTTATCTTCTCTTTCACTTTTCCCTTTTTCTGTGTCTTTCTTTTTTACCATAATCTTCTTTTTCTTCCTCTTCTTGCTCGTCTTGCTGTTTTAAGACTGATCAACAGATAAGCGTACACCCAGATGCTATCGGCTTTCATTGATTGATGTCAATTCTCGCGAGCCTTTACTTTTCCTCTTGTATCTCTTTTCCTACTTTTATAACACAATTTCCATGGCTATTTTACTTTACTCTCGACGATAATAAATCGAGAAACACCATTTATCACCGCAATCAATTAACCTTTTAACCAAGATAGTTGCATCTCTAATGTTCACCTCCGATGAGTTTATTGTAGAGATGAAAAAGTGCATTTGTTTTATTTCCCTCTTAAAATTGATGCCATAACATTAAGAGTAGTTTAATCATCTTGACTAGCCACAGTAATTTCGTATCCAATAAAATCCATAAAATTTGACCATTTGTTGGTTGACCAACTCCATGTTAAAAAGGGAATAACAGTAAATTTCCAAATGTCCCCGTTTCGTTGAATATCTAAATGAGACAAGAAAAGAAAAGTTATTTTCACATTTCTCAAATAGTCTTTGAAAATTTTTACTTCTAAGGTAAACCTAGCTTAACCCTGTAATTTTGAACTCGTGGTTACAAGAAAGTGATGAGAGTCTATGAAGCAAGAAACATCATCTTGTGTTTCATCTTTTCTTTCATTTATTCGTCTCATCCCTTGTATTTAACCTATTCTAATAACCCTCTTTTTTTGCTCTCTCCTTTCTTTACCTTTACAGATATTTTTCTTCTCTTACAACCTTTTCTTTCTCACCTTCCTCTTTACTCGGCTTCTTAACAACTGCAACAAAAGCTCATTCTACTTAATCTTACAGTTTTGAGAGTAAAAATTGGCCTCAGGTCAGAAGGGCTCTTAAACAGGTAACTCAACATTTACCTCGCAAAATAAAAGTCTATGGATTCAAAAAGTTTTATCCTTCGTCATTGTTTATCCTGATTCAACATGAGATTCAATGGTAACCTTTTCAAAGGAACATCAATGTTGATGTTATCATCAGCGTTACTTTTCCTTCCTCTTTCTTGCAATCAATTGATAAATTATCGCCTTCCTTTTCTTTCATCTTAATAACTGAATGAATTCACAGCCAGACAAGATGAAACTATCCCAGTGATTTATTTACACAATTATCTCATGGCATCTTTAACCAAATCAATTTTTAAATTCATGGCCGGATCAAAGCCACATCGGAATAAATTTACTTCATCATCATCGACAAATTATCAAGAATTTTTTTTCGCCTTCATTTTTGTTAATATTTTGTGTTTCATTTCATTAACTTTTTTGACGACAGTTTCGGCTGTTACATCACCGGAGTCGGAGGAATCCAATTCAGTTGATTGTTCACCAAATGATCCCAATTTTCCATTGTGTCGACATTGTCCCTGCAATCGAGCGGGAGTTTTGGATCCAGAAAATTGTGATGAACCTTGTGAGTGTAAACCTTCAGTGATCGGTCAATTTTGTGACCAGTGTAAACCCGGTTATGTTAATCTTAATTCAGATAATCCAGAAGGATGTACAAAGTGTTTTTGTTTTAATGTAACAACATCTTGCCGAATAACTTATTGGCCTTCCCAAATAATAACAAACCCAGCAGATTGGCAAATAACAACATTATCTGGAGGTGAAATAGTTGACCCTCAACAAGAAGATGATCACTTAGTAATTGCCGATGATGATGCACCTTCAGCTCCATATTATTATTGGTCGGCTCCTCGTGAATATCTTGGTGATATGTATGCAGCTTACGGGCGAAAAGCAAAGATATCTTTAAGTGCCACAGTTCTTCGAGGTGATTCAGCTGGTAGTCCTGTCTATGGACCTGACATTGTTTTGGAAGGAGAAGATTCCCAAGGGTCAAGATTGTTGATTGGTCACAGTTGGAAACCAATTCCATTTGTTCGCGCTGAACGAACAAAAATTAATAGAAAAATTGTACTTTCTGAGCGCAATTGGTTTCGATTAAATGATGATGGGTCAAATAGTTCCAGGGTTACCCGTGATGAATTTGTTATGGTTTTAAGTAACTTGAAACGTTTTCTGATACGAGCTTATTTTCATACAGACCAAATTGAAGGATCTTTTTACAATGTTGACGTTTTAGTTGCATCACCTAACGGAGAAACAGATTCGGCAACGGGTCGGATTACACAAGAGTGTGATTGTCCCGAAGGCTACGAGAGACCTTCTTGTGGTCCAGGATGTTCACCAGGCTATAGACGAGTAAATAATACGCTAATTGGAGGAATCTGTGAGAAATGTGATTGTAACAACCATTCATTAACTTGTGATGCTTTTACTGGAGAGTGTACCCAATGTTTACACAATACCCAAGGTGCTAGATGTAATATGTGCTCTTTTGGATTCTATGGTTTCCCGTTAAACGGTCAACCTGACGATTGTAAACCTTGTGCTTGTCCACGTTTAGAGCCTTCAAATAATTTTTCACCAACCTGCATTGCAATTAGTAGAGATGATTATGTTTGTGATGCCTGTCAATGGCCTTATACGGGTCCCAAGTGTAATCAATGTGTAGAGGGTTTTACTGGAGATCCAACAACATTAGGCGGCTCATGTGTTCCGATTGAGATTACAAGTACTACCTCAACTACTACAACAACAACAACTACAACAAGCATACCAAGCACAACAACACGAACCACAACCACAACAATGTCATCTTGGATTCCAACTGAAATGACAACGTACTATTGGCCAACGTATACAGAAACATGGAGACCATATGAAACAACGTATTGGTATGAACCATCAACCACGGTACCACCGCCACCCTGTCGATCATATGAAACAACAACACTACCTCCTCTTCCTCCTCCCCCGCCAACAAAACCATTCATAGTAACTTATGAGAATTGTCAACAATCTTGTGCTGGTCTTCACTATTCAGATATCTGGGATATGGAAGTAACTTTGAGTAAAATAAACATCGATGATATATTTCATTTTCCATATGCATTAGCCTCTTTGATAAGGAAAGAGGTTAATTTAAGAGAGTCTTTGAAGCATAGACATTTTATCTTAACTAATGGATTAACTTTGATTGGTGGTTTGACGGGTGAACTGGAATTTAATTTAACCATGGATCCATTTGTGGGAAGAGTAAATACTTCAGAAGTTATAGCAATCAACATGATTAACTCACTCTCAGAGCTTCTTGGACTGTCAACCACAGAAATGAATAACGTGCGGTCCCTTCAATCTTCCATTCATCAAACAATTTCTTATATTAATTCCATTTCAAGTGATATCAGTGCAAATGAACCAAACTTTTGGGATGAAATGATTCGAAGAGCCAATTCTTGGGTTACTGAAATGTCAAACATTGATTTGACCTCCAAATTAGCCGATTCAATTGTTGAACGAGAGCAAAGTGTAGTTTTTCTCAACCAAGTTTCATCTTTTCTATCCACCTACAGAGAACAAAATTCGCTTCTCGAACGAATAAACCGATTGAAATATATTTTGCACCAAATAGAGTTTATAATAAATGAACAAGTCAATTCGCCGGTTTATTTGGTAGATCAACAAATGACGAGCGTTCGTAATTCAATAAATGCTTTAGTATTGAATGCCACTTATAACCAAGAACGAATTGTTAAATATAGTGAATCTATTCGAGAAGGTTTTAATCATCTGGAAGGATCTCAAGTGTACTTTTCGATAATCAACAAAGTAACTGGAGACTTAGAAACTATGTCAAATGATTTAAATCGTTCAATTCTGGCTGTTGAAAGAGTCCGATCCATTTATTCCAGACTTAATCCTTTTTATGAAGATGTTTATGTTAATCGGTGTCGTGACAGGGTAGATAAAGAATTGAGCAGGATCAATGGAGCCATAGAAGAGTATAACATGACAATTAATTTACTCAAACCCTACATTGATATCCCACAGTCAAATAATCAAACCGTTGTTTTGATAGAACGGGCAGAGATTGATGCAGAAAAGGCAATTAACACCATTGTAAGTCAAGTAATAGATTCTGTTGTGAATCAAGGAACGACAAGTAGGGCAACAGAGTTGAGAGGAACCAGCAATCAAATTTATCGGGAAGTTGTTCAACAATCTTTAACCATTAGTGAGCGTTCGTCTGAATTGATTGAAATTACTCGTTTTAATGAAGAGTCTCGATTGGTAACTGATTGTTTTAAATCTCATGAAACCATCCTAGAGGAGTTGAATAATTTTACAGTTTCAATTGAAGCTTCATCCAGGGATACAATTGAATTTTCATACATCTTGGATATGGGACTGAAAAGTATTGAAAGTAGAGTTGCTGAAATCAACGAATCACTAGGTATAATTGAAGGTCCAAGTGCAGTACGAGTTGAGGAAAAATGGATTGCAGAAATGAATGAGGCATCAAACCTGGTTAACCAATCATCAAACTTAGTTCAATCAATTTTGGTTAATACTGAACGACTATCAGATGTAGCTTCAAAAGTAAGGCATCAGCGTCAAGGGATGGACACTAATTTAGCTGATTTAAGAAAACGCATTCTACTAGCCAAACAAAAAGCTGCAGAAATAAGAATCGCCTTAGCATCTGAACCTGATATGTACTGTATCAGATCATATGTGGTAGAAACTCAACCATCGTCAGCCAATTCTATCTCTATGAATTATGCTATTGATCAGGAAAAGGTGCGAGATGCTTTGATCTTTTCCATCGTGAATCCAGATGATGGCGATTTTCTTGCCATAGATATGGTGGATCGCTCTATTAGATTTCTTTGGTCTTTAGGCACTAATGGTTTGACAATAATAGAGCATCCAATGAAACTCGAAACAAGTCCAGAAAACATGGAAGAGGATGCCCATTGGTACCACATAGAGGCTGAAAGAATAGGAACAATTGGAACACTGAATGTACAAAGAGTCGTTGATGGCAATGCTTTATCTGGTAACCCGGTTAAATCTGTTTCATCAGCCAACTATTCAATATTAGATGTAACAAGTGCTCATCGTTTGTGGATAGGTGGTCATCTTGAATTAGATGGATTCTTTGTTCCTAGTGGAGCTGTTGCCAAAGGATTCCAAGGTTGTCTAGCTGATTTAATGTATGATGAGAAGCACATTGGTCTTTGGGATTTCAGTTATACCTCTCCAACTGGTTGTAAACCATGTTCGAAGAGTGCATTAGAATCAGGAGAATATGGCGTCTTTCAATTCAATGGCAAATCATCATATTCCGTACTTGATCAAATCCCACGATATGATAATAGAAATTACCAAGTAGTAATGTTGATGAGAACCTTTGATGAATCCGCAATAATCTTTTTCTGTTCAGATGTTGATACAGGAAATTACATCGCTATACACATTGTAAATGGACGTGTATCATTCTCTTTCCGTGATAGTCCGGAAACATGGCTAAAATTGGTTACCACAGATAAATATAACAACGGTGAATGGTTCAGGGTAACAGCTGCAAGATCAGAAACACGGGCAATATTATCAGTGGATAAAGAAAACATTGAAGGTGAAGTTGAAGCATATAATTCCGATCTAGGTGATTGTAAAATTCACTTTGGAGGAGTCCCACCAAACTTTACAACTCACCATTGGCCTAATCTTGATTTTAAACCATTCCTTGGTTGCATGAAAGATGTTCAAATCGATACAACACCGTTAAATCTAATGAATGGAGAAACATTTGGATTATCGACTGGATGTAAAAACGATTTACCAAGAAGTGCAAAATTCAATGGACAAGGATATCTTGAAATGAAAGGCTTACCTTTACGTGATAATGATGTAATAAGTTTAACATTCAAAACTAATCAAAGTGAGGCCATCCTTTTGATGGCCACTTTTAAGAATCCTAAAAAACCTAAAAAAGAACTTGTAAGTATACAAAAACACCAAACAAAAACAAAACAATGCGTAATGGAAATAAAAAGCATAAAAAGCATAACCCGGCGGCTCACTTTTATGCGAAAAATCATTGTTATGCTTAACAAAGCTCATTATGATAAATTTTTAATTTGAATTTTTTTCTTTTCATGTAGCAATATTATTCTTTAGCTATAACTGTTGGATCTCTTGAAGCTCGATTTAATCCTGGCTCAAGTGAAGCTTTGTTAATTTCTCGGGTCTCGGTAAATGACGGAAAATTTCATACGGTAGCAATTACCAAAAGAAATAGAAGGTTTGTTTACTATTTTTTAGTTTTCAATTTTCGCTCTCACTTTGTTTTTCTTTATTTTTAATAATGATCTTTTCATAATGCTCAATTATCTGTCTTATTATCATCTATTTGTAGAGTTTGGATGACTGTTGATGATTATGAAGTCGTTACAGCTAAACTTGGACCAGGTCGTAATATTGGTGCCTCAGCTAGTGAAAGTGAACTCTTTATTGGTGGTGTACCACAATCGTCTGAATGGTTTAAAATTTTGGGAACTAATCAATCTCTGAATGGAGTTATCAAAGATTTTATTACTGATGGAAAAGTTATTTATTTCAATAATTTTGTGACTTTTGACTCCGTTGAAATTGGACGAGGAGTTTAAAGGAGGACTTGAAAAGGATGAGGATGAAGAAAATATTGAAAGCCTCAATTAAATGTTAATTCAAATTTGCAATCAACGAAAAAGATTTCTATAAACAGTGAATTGTATCATTTTTTTACTACAAATCACCGAGTGCCTATTCATTTAATGTGTATTGTGTATATATTCATCTTTTTTCTGATCTAATATTAAACAATCATTCTATTAATCAAAAAAATAGTTCGAAAACATCATTGACCTAACAATAAACATAGCATGTCAAACTGATTAGAGCAAAGCTACGTGATTTTACGCTCGGTTTAAGTTTATTTATCTGGGCCAATGGATTAATAAATCTATTTTAATATATCAGAGATTTGAGGAAAGTCTAAAACACTAACTGATGGACGTTGGTACACTAAAAGTAATCTTGAGATGATTCTTTCTAGTGTCCATTTTTTTCTGCGAACAACTTTGCCATTCCTCTCACATTATGAGAAAGAATCAAGATTTTCTTCCATATTTATGTTCACTTCTATCATTACAATCAATCTAAATAATAAAGAAACCTTTGAATTTAGCGTTATTGTTATTATATCTCTGTAATTTAACTATTGCAAAAATCGTCAGCCATCAAGTGATTACATAGAATATCAACATCTTTTTGATAGACTAGGCTCGTAAATGTATTTGATTTTAATCATATTTGCATTTACAATATGCTTAAATAAAACTGTTATAAAAGTTATCTTGAGATTTCAGAATTTTATTATTTCATTTCACCTTGTTACAGGAATAAGGATACCGCTAATCCCAAACGGATTCACTCGAACATATGAAGAATGAACCCGGACATCGCACTCGTAGTGCAACGCCATAAATTACGGTTTCCACGACCGTTTACAAAAATGAAATATTACAAAAATTGTTAGGACTTAAATTGAATTGAATTGAACAATTAAAGGGTGAAAAATGAAAAGAAAAAAATTGGTAAAATTTAAATTATAAGGGAGAGTAAATAAATGAAAAAAAGGTGATGAGACGTCTTTATGAGTGTGGTATCATATCAGGTTGGTGAAAAATTTAAATCAAAATTTAGCTGCGTTGGAGTCCAATTGAATTCTGGATTGGTATGATTTTCCTGTTTAATGAGATTGTCTTGTTGATGTCCAGGTCTTGATGATGTTGTGTGTTATTCGCTCAGGTAAATTGGGAAAAAATCAGAGAGTTAGTTATGGCTAATTTGATTGAATTCAATTCAATTTAATTCTGGTTTTTGTGAGTTTTTTTTTCGTAAAAAGAAAAAACAATTAATAATTGAAAAAAGAAAAAATGTTTTTTGCTTTTTTGTCTATTTTTTTCGTTTTGGTTTTTTTAATTTGGTTGTTTTTTCGTTCTACATTTCTTTAAAAGAAATGTGATTTTTTGTTCTATTTTAGAGTATCGAAAGAATCAGACTTACCTTGATTGTTTTGACACAAATAAACGAAAATCAGTACCATCCGATTAATTCACTAGGTGCACGGAGTATTCAGAAGTGATCTAAAAGATAAATAAAAAAAAACAAAAAAATAATTAAAACTAAATTTAATTCAGTTAATTTAAGACGGTGAAGAGAATCTTAACCAGACTTTATCCGCCACCTGATGGAAGCAAAATGAATAGAAGATGTAAAATAAAAATGGGAAGCTAAATAAAGGAATGTAAACAAATGATGTTCCTCTCTACGTATTTATTGTCTCTAATTGTTAATTCTGTTTCATTTTCTACGTTATTTCTATTTTTTTATTCAAGTCATACAATTCAAATGGTTTAGTGCGATGCTTCCTGTGGACAATAGGTGTTCACGTTCTTTGATGAACGAAGAAATAATGACTAACCATGACCCTTTGCCTATTGAGGCAGTTGATTCATCCGTTGGTATATCTTCAGAGGATCTTCCACACTATTTAAATTGTGTTGAATCGATCAAACATATGACTTCATCATTCCTGAAACCCCAACAATCACGTGAGTTAAATTAAATATTTTCACATGAAATAATTCAGCCATCAATCAACATCATCCAATACTCAGAGAGATATGTTTCATAATCATAACGTTATATCGTTCGATGTGTCTTACCTGTTTTGCTTTTTTATTTTCATTGGTCTGGATAATATTCTGGATCATGAAGTACATTCAAAACTCTTTAATGTATACTTTATCGTCACTTACAGCTTCTTTGTACCATCTTTCATCATGTAACTAAAAGATTTTTCTTATTATTTCTCACATGCATTTTGCATAATCAATGTAGCACTGTCTCGCCCGATGCAAAGGAAATTGATTAGTCTCTTGCAATGCCAACTTGTCGAAGGAGAAGGTCGATTACGAGCCATGAGAAATGCTCGATCCATCGGTGAAAGAGCTTTATCCGAGCTTCTCATAAAGCATCAAGATCCTCGTACATTGAGGTTAGTTGCATATAAGCTAAATATTAGTATTCTTTATTTACATATTATTCATTTTATAGTGCCAATTTATGGGCTGCTGTTCGTGCTAGAGGCTGCCAATTCTTGGGACCTGCAATGCAAGAAGAAGTCTTGCGACTTGTTTTGTTAGCTCTAGAAGACGGAAGTGCTCTTTCTCGCAAAGTTCTTGTTATGTTTGTTGTTCAAAGATTGTCACCTCATTTTCCTCATCAAGCCAGTAAAACTGCTATTGGTCATGTTATCCAGTTGTTATATCGGGCTAGCTGCTTTAAGGTGAGCTTTTCATCATTTTACTGTGCAATTCATGTTTGCACGTTTGCTATTTTTCCTTACATTGTTTATTAACTCTATCACAAAGATAAGAGTTTTTTGGATTATTATATATCCTATCCTTTCTGTGATTTATCGTCTCTTTTGTTATTTCAGTTTTTCCCTCTTTTCATCTATCTGATTCTAACTAAATCATGTGATGCTATTTTTATCAATATCAGTTAACTAAAAGAGATGGTGATTCAAGTTTGATGCAACTTAAAGAAGAGTATCGCAGTTATGATGCCTTAAGAAGGGAACATGATAATCAAATTGTCACAATTGCGTTGGAAGCTGGCCTACGGATCTCTCCAGACCAATGGTCATCACTTCTTTACGGAGATTCTGCACATAAATCGCACATGCAATCCATTATCGATTCTGTAAGTTAACTTCAGACTTAGTTTTTTAATCATCTACTATCTGATTAATTTATTGCACTTTATTAATACTAAAAATTTCATTTTTTTCTCTATTTATTCTACAATTTAGCTGCAATCACCATCATCTTTTCAACAATCAATTACTGAGCTAATGTCTGCTCTTCAACGTACAGGTGATCCTGCAGGACTAGCCAACCTCAAAGAACATTTTGACCGGTTAGCAAATATTGATTTGGGTATAAATAATGGTTAGTGACGTTTCAATTTAAATATCGACTGTTATCTTTTATCTGCTCTAACAAATTACTATATCAACTCTTTTTTTAACTTAGAACATCCAGTTCATCCATCGCATTCTGAGTTAGCTTCAATCCTTGAATCATCAAAAATTTTGACTTCTCGATTAATTGAGTTTTTGCACAACCATTCCTCTGGATTGTTTCGATCTAACACAAATCATCGACCGTCGATAGCAATTCCGGCTAATTTAACTCAGAATCGTGTTAATCGAGTAAAATCTCTTCCTATCGTTTCATCTAATACAAGTCAACCATCTTCATCGCCAATTCAAAGTCCCACAGAGAAATCAATTTTTCACTTTATTCCATCTCGGCCAAAAGATATCGTTACTCATCGACCCTGTTCTTCCACACTTGCCAATCGAAATGTTAATACATTGATTTCTCATCCTCATCAATTAACATCATCAACTCCTCCACTTCCTCTGGCTTCTTATCATCCAACAGCCTTTCCTCCACCACCCAACAATCATCCTCACCATCATATAACTGTCTCTCCTTATTTAATTGCTGGACATTCAAAGTTCCCAACAGACAGTGAATCCGTTGCATCTAACTCTATTGCTCTGGCAACTATTCCTACTATCCTAATTGACCCAAACTCAGGTCATCATCACCCTAGTCCTGGACCAACGGCCATATTAAGTTCATCCAAGTTGACTGGCCTTATAACCCCAGTCACACCAATCTCGCTTAAAACTGATACTAATTTAACATCATCTACTTCACGTCCACCTTTCTCTCTGAAAACTGCCGCACTGCCTTCCGATGATGATCAATTCATACCTTTCGATGAAAGATCATTCGTCTCAAAATATGGTCCTATTTCTCGAACTATGAATCTTATCAACACACCAACAGTTGCCAGTCCAGGCTCCAACTCTCAGCGAGTATGTAACAATAATTTTATTGGAAACAGTGCTGCAGAAACACAACCCACCAATGTAATACTTGGACGACCACTTCCTTCCCTAACACTCATCCAGCCTCTTCAACAATTGGTACTAACAGCTACATCGGCAATTTTAACTGATGACCCACAAACATTTAATCATAATCAAACGGATCGACTGCAAGACAACCCTTATCCAGATGAATCTGTTGTTCGTCAAGTTAACAATGTTGCTCCTGCTATATCATTAGCTTAAAAAGTTATCATCATTTGACTTGAAAGTTTCATAGAAACACAATAAAACTCGCATCATTTAATTAAATTAATGGCATGAGATCGCGATCGATCTAATCGTTACTCATACAGAATTATATTCTCCAAAAACCACTAATGAATGTCCTCGAGATTTGATGAAAAAACTAAAAGGACCAATATGGTAATAGAAACTGAAAAAACTGAAAGCATGACCAGGATCCCCAAAAATCACTTTTAAAAAAGGCTTTTCATTTTGCTCATTATTTTCCAAAGTCTATTGTTGTCCCTATGTAAACCATTGATTCTCATCTAAACATTGCGATTTATTTTTTATATTAACTGATTGCGTCCCAAAGTGTATCCTTTAATTTATTACTTTTCACTCCAAAGAGTTTATTCAATATTTAAGGATATATGGTGAAATGGTTAGCACTGTGTTTAAATCCATAACCGATAATAGACGAAGATGGTTGCAGAAGAAAGAAAGATAACAATTCCTGATTACTCTATTACTTGTTGGTTACTTTGAATTAAACATCAAGCTTGCGCTCAATCATAACTTTTGTGCTCTGGAACAGTTCAGTGGTTTTTGGCGCTCTATCTTCAACGAAAGAGATAATAAATTAAATAAAAGTGTATTAAATTTATAAAGTTTCACTATTACCTTTTCAATTGATCTTTGCCATCATTTCTTCTTTATTCCGATTTTGTCCGTGTTTCAATATTATTTATTTAAACTTGTTTTAAACGGAAAACTTTGGATTGACTAAAGTCAGGGTAAAAATTCTGAAATCAGTAAACACAGTTTTCATTGAACACAGGACCACAAATCCATTTCATCGGTTTCACTCGGTGTGATTAAATGATACTTCGTTCTCTCAGATTCGATAACAGAAGTTACGGTCAAATTAAAGAGATCGACATAGAGCTTCGATATATGCTTGCGAGGGTAAAAGAGTAGAGTAGAAGAGTTCAAGAAATCAATTGACCCTTTTCAATCCAATACCAGAGACGATTGGTCATTATGTAAAGCACTGTTTCAAGTGAAAAGCAATGAAAAATTTAAACTACTTCACTTGGATAAACCACTATAGTTCATACTTGAAAACAGTTGGAATTGCGATCGTGCTCTTGAATGTAAAAGTGAACGGCATCATGGAGAGTGAACAAGCACAAGACAAGGAAAGATTTGCCCGTGAAAATCACAATGAAATTGAACGTAGACGTTGAAATAAAATGACTGCCTACATTACTAAATTATCTGACTCTTATCGAGACGTAATAATAATAATTATTACTGCAAGATGATTACAGCACACGACATGTTTTTATATTATAAATTAATGAAACAAATATCAAAAAGTACCAGTTCCTTCGATGGGGCACAATAAGTTCACGATTTGAAGATTGTACTGTTCTTTCAACTTGGATTGATGTCCGCAATGCCCGTTGCATAAATGTATAAACTGTTTAGTTGACTTGAAACTATGGATTTACTTTAATCTTCTTTAACGCGAAGCAGAAAGAGTTTTGAGGAAAGAAGAGGAAATTGGCAAACCTCATTCTTATATGCCTTACCTAATCGATTTTAAAAATGGTTATTCAGAGATCACCATTTTCTTGTCGCAGCAACCCGAATCTCCACGCGTTTCTATCTACTTTGAGCGTCTATATGGGATTAAAAGGACCAATCAACGCTGTCAATAATTAAAGAAGTAAATCGGGTGTTCCATCACGTCTTGAGTTCCAATAATAAACAATAACTAGCTACTTTTGCTATATTTATTCTGTCTCATGAAAAAATCAGAGAAAACAATATTTGTCAAATTTTTCAAGTTTTTTCTTTTGCCTGATTATGATTCACTTGATGAAGGCATAGTCGACCAATGTTTCACCAATTGACTTCAAATTTCATATTTAAATCGTGTTACGGGAAAATAGTTCCTTTAAGTCTAGAGTCTGAGTCCATTAGTGATATTGAAAAATTTGTCTGATGGATAGTTTTCGAGAAAATCGAGGTCAAACTTACAACTTCGGTCGACTTTTTTTCAACGAGATTTTTCCATGGAAATTATTCCGAAATTTCTTAAACTTATTTGAAACGAATTTAAGAGTAATAATAATAATCTAGTAAATAAACAAAGAATTTAGTAATTTGAAGTAAAATGTCCTCACAGTATGCAGCCGATGGACCCATTTGATTGCGGAACGAGCTAAAAAAGTTAAATATTTGCTCGGTAAGACTCAGATTAATATTAATACTAATTCTCATTGAATAAGTTTGCGCATTCATTCAATTCATACTTTCAGAACATCGACAGAGTGGATAAAGTAAAATCGTCTCCATTCAGTACGATCTACAATCGTAATGAATTCAATCGAGAGATATGCCATTTGATAGCTTTCGATATGTTTGTAGCGTTTGCATTGAGCACAAGTTTTCGTTTTCCGAAGAGCCAAAAGTGATTACAGTAAATTGCCACTTATTTTGACCTAAAAAACAGCGCCGTCTATCATATTGCCAATAGTGCGGAGACGAAAGTGCTATTTAAATTATCCTAGCACTGTTTATAAAATGGCTAGAGTTTGGATACCAATAGATGGCTCTGATTTTTTGGTCAAAATAAGTGTCAATTTATGCATACCAAGATCATCGATGATATATTGTTTTGAAGGAAACTCTGGGTAACGCTTTTTTATCTTATGACTTCCGCATGTTTCATCAAGTCTGTCCTAGTTTTTTTAAATCTTTGGCTCATTCATAAAGAACTGTATAAGAACTGTATTATATCGTTTTATCGATTATTTTTGTCAACATTGCGTCTTTATTGATCATTGTGAATCTTTTAGGTTTAACGGTTTAAGCATTAGTTGATTTCAAAATGTTTATCAATGAACTTCCAGACGATTGTTTGCTCATCATTTTTGATTCATTAAATGAATTGGGTGATTTATTAAGCTGCTACGAGGGTAAGTTTGTTTTAAAAAAATCATGTCATTTTTATTTTATTCATTAAAATAGAAACTAATACTATGAAAACTTACAGTGGGTTGAATGTATTGTTTTCAGTTGAGTATGAAGTAGGAAGCTTGGCCCTACACTCACCAACCAGAAACGGCACCACTCACAAAATAGCTTATTCACACTATTCGTCGGTCAGCATAATTCATGACTCTCAATCTTAATAGGTTAAATTTAAGCAAAAATGTTGTTTTAAACTGATTTTGAAAGTTTTTGGATTGTTATTTTACAAACGAAAATTGAATTAAGACTGTTGATTATTCGAGAAATCGAATCAAAATTCGACGAAATTCAAAAGTAGATATTCGTCATTTATTGAACAATTGGGGGTGCCAAAGTGGCAAAACCGCTCGCTGTTACGAAAACTACAAATTCGTAATTAAATAATCATCGAGCAAACCAACAGAAAATTCAGTAATTTAATAAAAATTTTGTTACAGTTTGCAGCAAGTGGCGCTATTTAATTGCAGAGCGAACTCGCAAAGTTAAATATTTTGTTGGTAAGATTCAAATCACTTTCAATACTTGTTCTCACATTGGATAAAATCACTATTTATGCAATTTATATTTTCAGAACATCGAGATGACTGGAGTGGTGAAACATTTCCAAGTCATCTTATTGATCATGTTTATTATGGATCACGGGAACCAATTGATGCCACTTGTTTCAGCACATTGTTTCCTAATTTGACGGTTTGTTGAATCCAATAATCACTCTTATTACCTTAGATTGCCGACTTTTCTGATGGATTCAGTAATGAAGTAAAATATGAAGATACTGTTACTCTGGTTAAAAAGATAATCTTTTAAAGGAATTTTTTGTGCAATATTCATTTTGTTATATTACTTGTCTTATTTCCTTAGATTGCTGATTTTCGCAACATTCGTGGAAAAGTAAACTATGAAGATCTTGTTGGGATTATCCAAAAGATGAAATCTTTAAAAGGATTAACTCTTACATATTTTAAAGACAACGGTTACACCTTTAGAGACGTTGAATCAGCTTTCAAGTATTGTGGTGAACTCGAAATGGTAGGCGCGTGTTCTATCGAACCATGGATACTTAAGAATGGTCCCAATATTAAACAATTATGCATTATGAGTTATGATTCGTATGTTTTCGTGAGGGATGGGCATAATTTTCCAAATCTGGAAAGAATACACATTCGTCATGAATCAGGTGATGATGGTTACCCTATAGGTAATTTTGATTTTTAAATAGATGATTTTTGAATGCTTTATGAACAAATTTTGATTATGGACATGCATCTTTTATCCTCAGAGGAGATAGAGCACCACCAATACAAAGGTCTCATATTCAGAAGACTTAAGATACTTGAATTGTATCTAGAATCTTATTATGGTTTCCAGTTCATAGATTCATGTCCAAATTTACAAAGCGCATATATTCAATTGATGACGCCGAACTTTTTTGTCGATGAATCAATAAAACATGAATCTTTGCAAGATTTAGTTATAAGTTGTGTAAGTATTAATTTTACTTGCAATGCATTTGATTATTTGTGAAATATTCTTGAAATTTTTCCTAACCAAACACAATAAGAAGAAGAATATAGAGATAAAAATATTAATTAACTAATTTTTATATGCTCAGGGTTTTGATGATATTGATTTTTATGGTAATGCTATGTTAGACTGGAATGACTTGAAAAGATTGTTCATGAAATATCCAAACCTCAAACATCTTGCACTGTGCAACAAATTGAGCCTGAAAAATGAACATGTGGAGCAATTGGTTCGCATTTTCCCCAATTTGGTGTTACTTGATGTTCGTGGTTATTCAGATGTCACTCAGGAGGCTTCTGTTTATGTTGAAGATTATAGCAAACTACATGGACGATCAATCGCTTTTAATCGCAACGACTCTCATTGGCCTCCGTTTAAATCTAAGTGGGAACCAGTCGTTCATGGTTTTGATTTCATGAAACATTGTTTTTACAAAGCTTTTCAAAAGCTTCCTACTTTCTTAGTCTCTAGTGATTACTAAATGGTTTGGTTTATTCAAAATTTAGTCCGATTATTTGATTTCGGAGATGAGCTCTTAATTTTTTATTACAAATTTGAATTGATCTGTCATTGATTGTCAGTCTAATTACTATCGCTATTACTATTACTATATTTTTTTGTCATCGCTCACTACCTTGGAAAGTGCAACCGTGAAATGAATTGGTTGTAGTTCGTAGAAATCGTTTAAAGAGTTGTTTAATTTCGAATAAACGATTCGAGTCAGCCCGATCTTGACTTATCCATTTTTTCAACATCTACTCTTCTGTCAATTCAATCTGACCTCAATGGGGCTGTATTTGCTGTTCGTGTTTGTCTGGGGGTCACTCAAAAGGCTGTCCATTGTGTCCAAGGTTTTGATTTCATGAAACATTGTTTTCTCAAAGATTTTATGCACCTTCCTACTTTCTTAATCTCTAATGATGACTAATAAATAACCAAATTCACACACAAATTGTATATTTATTGGTTTCTCAATAATGAGTCTACAATATTTTCATTCAGTCATAATTTGAACTGTTCTTGTGAATTCAAAGTACGCAATATCACAGAATTTTATTTCGATTTCTTAAAATGTCTTAAGATACCACAAAACCACAAACATTTATCAGGTCAAAAAAGTCTTTAGAACTTATATTTAAAATTGAAATAAAAAGATATCTGATGGAGTGGACGCATATGGAATTGATTGAAATGGATGAACGATGTCCGGACCTTTCGCCTGACTTACAAAAAATTAAATGTTTATTGATTAACTTTCTTTTACGATTTCTATTATAAATCGACAATTCACTGGATGATGACTGTTAATTATATAAAATCAAGTATTACCAATGATTATGGTACACACAGACGTTCATTTCGCACGGATCAAGAACGCAATCTACTCATTTTAAAGGTAATTTATTGAACATTAACATCCATTTTTGTTTGATCGATTTTGAAGTAATCAAAATGATTTCTCAGTAGAAACTGTTACAATCTATTTACATTATTTGATTACATGATTTATATTTTGTTAGACCTATTGATAAATGAGATGTGGAGGCAACGCACCATCTAAAGACTGGAAGAAAACCAATGCCAAAGACTCCTCGTAACCTGGAAGCAAACCTGATGTTGAATGCCTTTTGTGTCTCTTAAGACCGAACCAGGTATATAATTGGATACGATTAATAATTAACTCTGGATGTTTGATTGATCTAATGTAATAGGTTGCCACTTTACCAGCTGATGGACCGCGCTCATTATCTAATCGAGAAAATATTATTTCTGAAGCTGGTAAACGTAAATATCCAACTCGTTTGTTATCAGCTAAAAGGTAAATCATGATATCAGGGAAACCGTCTTGTGGATCAGCGAGCAAGTCTTCAATCTTTCCCAAGTAATTTGTCACAGTCGATAGAGATTCTGATAAATTGGTTTCGTTCAATGCAATCAGTGTTTGTTTAACATCATTTGATAGTTTAATCAGCTCTCGTTGACGGTATTTAATAAATAAAATGTCCAACTCGTTTTTAGGATATTTGGATGGAGTCACTGTGAGAGCCAAAAATCTATTACAATGAACCATTAAGTCTTCCAAGACTCCACGAAATCGGCGGCATGTGTCTTGATGTTCAACCAGAGCCATTTCTCGGACATCAGTTAAACCAAATTCAAGTTCTTCTCGAATCCGGACAATCATATTATGTACATAGGTGCGATGCCGTAAATCGATAATCATCTGCTCAATTCCAAGTAAAGGTCTTGTTTTACCCAATGGTAAACACAGGTAATCATCTTCACCTGTCACCGGTTTTAGAGGAGTCGTAATTGTTGATTTGTCTGGAGCAACTTGACTTTGTTTGTCTTCAGAAATTGAACCACGCTCAGATTTTCCACTGGAACGTGAAATCGCTGTCAGTATGGAAGAAGTTTCAGTAAATTTGTTTGTGTCTTGTTCGGAATAACCTTTGATTGGTGTTGATCTTTCTGGCAGTGAAGATTTGTCATCTGTTCCACCATCTATGACAGAGATTGATGTTAAATCAAGAATGCTTGGAGATGAACATCGATCAAAGTGCATGTTATGATGACCAATTTCAACCTCATAAGATAGTTTACGATTTTCAAATTTTTTTGAAATCTTGTCAGAAGAATACAAAACTCCAAGAAAGGTAAATTCATCCTCTTTGGGATGCATCATTCCAAGCAAATCATCAATAGGTCCAGTGGTTACTGTTGGTTCCTCCAATCTTTCTGACTGTGAATTTTCCTTGTTACTTGGGTCATCAGTTGCTGTTGAAGTATTGCTGTTGTTAATAGATTGATCAAATCCTTTCGAGTTGATTGTGACAGATGATGAAGCTGCTGATAATGGTGACACTTTTGAGGATATGGAAATTAATATTCTCCCAGAAGCACAGGTGTCAGCGAAAACAGGATCTTTGGGGACTTCTTTAACGACCAGATAACTAGGTCCATAAATGGAACCAGATTTACCAGAAATGAGAAAAATTTTAGACAGGTCAATTGTCTGAACAAGTGGCTTGAAAAGTAATGAACCTGATTTGTCTTGTACTTTAATCGTCATATTTGGAGGTTTTTTTAAGTTTAATTTCGTATTAAATTTGATGCATTCATTCCAGGTTGGTGTTGTGAAACGCTTCACCGAACTTGTGCTTCCCTCCAAATCACCCAATTTAACGGTTACACAAAGTCCACTTGTCTTTTTGGATCTTATCCGGGAAACTATTTTATCTCTGGTTCTTATTTTGGACACTGGTATCTCGCCTGAGTAAATGTTTACCGAGAGAGACACTGTTTTGAGAGCATTTGAATCAAAGTGAGTTAGTCGACTTATTGGTGTTACTGGACGTATTATGGGTAATAATGACTCTTTTTTATCAACATTGGGCAGATCAATGATTAGATCACATTTGAGGTGGCCAACAAGTTCACTTGAGATTTCATTAAATATAGGAATCGATGATTCTTTAACCTTTCTACCAGGTTCATTGTATAAGCTGATAAGATCCAGATCAACTTTACCAAGAACTTTTGTTCCCTTTACCAATTTACCGGTTTTGAGCAAACGAAATGAAATGCTGTTATCAAGAAATTGTGATAAAACTGTATTAAAGGTGAAAGTGAAAGTTTCATTGAATACGATTGGATCTCCAAGGTTTGTTAATTTTACTGCTTTCCTACCAGTTTTTGCAACCTGTTCATCGATTTCAATTTTGACTGATAAATTGACTTTAGAGGCTGTTCCTGTAGCTGATACTGGAATAATCGGCGAGTTTACAGATGAAATTGTATCATTCAATGATATTTTACCTTCCTTATTTTGGTTCACTTCACTTGTAACCAATTTCACTTCAAAAACATTAACAGTTAAATTATATTTCTGTAGCTTATCAGTTAAAATGGCAGATTCCCGCCGCTCATTGGGTTCAGTCACTAAAACTGGAGTTGTAATTGAATCATGATATTCATTTGGCATCGGTGGCATTGGGTCATCCAGAGATAACAAGAAATCGTGGTCATAATCATTCGATTGGATCAATGTCATCTTTGCTGGCGAAAATATATTCACAGAATGTTAAAAAATGTAAACAATAAAAAATTGCTTTGCTCCACAAAAGATAGGATCAAAATACTTCAGCAGATCAGCGCAAGCCAATTGTTCTAGCTTTTATGGATCGATACTTTCACTAATAATAATAATGGTGTAACCTGGAATGGCACAGAGATGAGGATGGTAAAGATGAATAAAAGGAAGTGAAAGAGAGATAGAAAGTAAGTAAGGAATAGCAAAAGAGCAAAAAAATAGTTGGTTTGAAGGATGGTTATGAAGTTAGAATTTCTTCCGAGTTAACCTTGCTTCGCTAGTTAAACCGGTTCTTCGAGTTTCAGGTACAATCTTCTCTTTCGGTCGATCTCCGTACAGTCGTACGTAAAGACTGAAAGCTCAGTAAATAAGTGAATCCATGGCTTTCTTTACTCTCTCTCTCTCTCTCTCTCTCTTCTCTCCCTTTCTCACTCTATCTTGCTTTTGGTTTACCTTTAATTGAATGGACCAGTTTTGCTATCCTGATCTTTCAAGCTAATATAGTTTTAAGCTGAAAACATCTTTTCCTATTGGCGTCTAGTTTTTGTCTGACCTTGAAGGGTTCATCTTAGGGACATTTTAAGCTTAATCCATTCCTGGACGTCTCTTTTAAATGGCATCCATTTTGCCTGACTTTTTGCTTCTTGCCTTACAGGTTAAAAAAATTGACAGCCATGGACACAAGTACACAGTAAACTGATGAAAGTTGACATAAAGTGTGTTAACAATCAGGTTGCTATTGCAAACTCGGTGGCAGATCGTTTAAATAAACTCATCGCAAACGTCTTAAAACATTGAGACATAAAGCTTGAGTTTTTGACACTGACTTGTGATTTCTTTATGTTTTTATTATTGGTAGCATTTGTACACTTGTATTTACAAGTCATGTTTGGAAGTATTATTCTTTAGCAAAGTGAAGTGAGGTTCATTTTAACTGTTTATCCAGTTTTAGTTGATCATAACATCCTTAGGGAACAACTTATGAATGAAAAAATGGTAAACAATATAAAAATAGATGCTCATTACAATCTACTCTTGATTTTCGTGCAATCAGCGAAGGTTCTCTTCTCAAATCTTAGTTTGAACCTGTTTCTCCAGCCAATTATTCAATATCAGTTGTAACAAGTGATCATCGCGTGGTTTGGTAATTGTGAATGGTGATAATGGTGATTTTCGTACCCAAATATGGCATATTGTTTCATTAGGTTTCTTTGACTAATGAGATGACACGATTCTTATGAAACAAGTCCAGAAAACATGGAAGAGGATGCCCATTGGTACCGCATAGAGGCTGAAAGAATCTTTTCTATCCACCTACAGGAAACAAAATTCACCATCAACGACGGTACCACCGCCACCCTGTCGATCATACGAAACAACAACACTACCTCCTCCTCCTCCTCCTCCTCCGTCAAGAAAACCATTCATAGTAACTTATGAGAATTGTCAACAATCTTGTGCTGGTCTTCACTATTCAGATATCTGGGATATGGAAGTAACTTTGAGTAAAATAAACATCGATGATATATTTCATTTTCCATATGCATTAGCCTCTTTGATAAGGAAAGAGTTTAATTTAAGAGAGTCTTTGAAGCATAGACATTTCATCTTAACTAATGGATTAACTTTGATTGGTGGTTTGACGGGTGAACTGGAATTTAATTTAACCATGGATCCATTTGTGGGAAGAGTAAATACTTCAGAAGTTATAGCAATCAACATGATTAACTCACTCTCAGAGCTTCTTGGACTGTCAACCACAGAAATGAATAACGTGCGGTCCCTTCAATCTTCCATTCATCAAACAATTGCTTATATTAATTCCATTTCAAGTGATATCAGTGCAAATGAACCAAACTTTTGGGATGAAATGATTCGACGAGCCAACTCTTGGGTTACTGTAATGTCAAACATTGACTTGACCTCCAAATTAGCCGATTCAATTGTTGAACGAGAGCAAAGTGTGGTTTTTCTCAACCAAGTTTCATCTTTTCTATCCACCTAAAGACAACAAAATTCGCTTCTCAAACGAATAAACCTATTGAACGGACAGAGATTGATGCAGAAAAGGCAATTAACACCATTGTAAGTCAAGTAATAGATTCTGTTGTGAATCAAGGAACGACAAGTAGGGCAACAGAGTTGAGAGGAACCAGCAATCAAATTTATCGGGAAGTTGTGCAACAATCTTTAACCATTAGCGAGCGTTCGTCTGAATTGATTGAAGTTACTCGTTTTAATGAAGAGTCTCGATTGGTAACTGATTGTTTTAAATCTCATGAAACCATACTAGAGGAGTTGAATAATTTTACAGTTTCAATTGAAGCTTCATCCAGGGATACAATTGAATTTTCATACATCTTGGATATGGGACTTAAAATTATTGAGGGTAAAGTACAAGGTTCGAGATGCTTTGATTTTTTCCATCGTGAATCCAGATGATGGAGATTTTCTTGCCATAGATATGGTGGATCGCTCTATTAGATTTCTTTGGTCTTTAGGCACTAATGGTTTGACAATAATAGAGTATCCAATGAAACTCGAAACAAGTCCAGAAAACATGGAAGAGGATGCCCATTGGTACCACATAGAGGCTGAAAGAATAGGAACAAGGAATTAGATGGATTCTTTGTTCCTAGTGGAGCTGTTGCCAAAGGATTCCAAGGTTGTCTAGCTGATTTAATGTATGATGAGAAGCACATTGGTCTTTGGGATTTCAGTTATACCTCTCCAACAGGTTGTAAGCCATGTTCGAAGAGTGCATTGGAATCAGGAGAATATGGCGTCTTTCAATTTAATGGCAAATCATCATATTCCGTACTTGATCAAATCCCACGATATGATAATAGAAATTACCAAGTAGTAATGTTGATGAGAACCTTTGATGAATCCGCAATAATCTTTTTCTGTTCAGATGTTGATACAGGAAATTACATCGCTATACACATTGTAAATGGACGTGTATCATTCTCTTTCCGAGATAGCCCGGAAACATGGCTAAAATTGGTTACCACAGATAAATATAACAATGGTGAATGGTTCAGGGTAACAGCTGCAAGATCAGAAACACGGGCAATATTATCAGTGGATAAAGAAAATATTGAAGGTGAAGTTGAAGCATATAATTCCGATCTAGGTGATTGTAAAATTCACTTTGGAGGAGTCCCACCAAACTTTACAACTCACCATTGGCCTAATCTTGATTTTAAACCATTCCTTGGTTGCATGAAAGATGTTCAAATCGATACAACACCGTTAAATCTAATGAATGGAGAAACATTTGGATTATCGACTGGATGTAAAATTGAAATTGAATGATGGATCAAGATTTTGTAAAGCGACATCAAGAAATGATTGAATATTGAAGATAACACTAACAAATCCAAACCTTCTAAAGAAAGGTTGAGATTGATTTTAAAATGCATTTACAGTATTTTCTATTGATTTTTCAATCTATTCTTTTAAATTTACTTTCAAGTGTCATGATTTGAAATTTTTCAGTCTTCAAATTTTTTTCGGTCATTTATCAACTTGTAAATTCCCATTTAAGAAAATTAATGGACAAAAGAAATATAATTCAATTTATTATAAATGACGGTATCTTTGAATTATTAAATATAGCGCGTGATTATTGTTTTACATTTTGAGTTTGCCCAAAAGAATTGCATCTTTCAATCTAAAGTAAGGTAACTCTGACTCTTTGTTTTCAAAGATCCTTGATTAAATTTGTGTTCAACTTTGTTATGATTGAAGTTTATTTATTATTCAGTGGCACATAATTTAAATTACGGTTTTACAGATAAACCATTTCGCCTTGGACTGAACCCTCTTAAAATTCGGCTTCAACAGTGTTAAGGTTAGTTTCTCTTTTTTCTTTTCCCTTTACCTTACAAATTTTAAGTTCATTGAATTTTCTATTGATCATATGTAGGGACAACATAAATTCATACCCACGGAGTCTCATTTTAAGAGGGTTGATTTCAATCGCCAGAACCAGATCATGCGCCCAAGTTTTAATCACTGACAGTCTGACAAAAATACCTTTTGTTTTTTTAAAGATCGTAATTATTTCCATCAACTGTTTCTTTCCAAGTTATGGTTCATTTTGTGATTCAATCAAAATTGCATTTGTATTTTGATTGCCATCTTGCTACTGAAATCTGACCAGACTCATCTTTAAGTCTTGAATATCTGGATTCAAGTTTTTAATTTTGTGTTTTTAAAATTCATAACATTGTAAAATCATATTCATCATCAGTGTAAAAACTAAAAGTGAACGGCATCATGGAGAGTGAACAAGCACCAGACAAGGAAAGATTTGCCCGTGAAAATCACAGTGAAATTGAACGTAGACGTCGAAATAAAATGACTGCCTACATTACTGAATTATCTGACATGGTTCCAACTTGCAGTACATTGGCAAGAAAACCAGATAAATTGACCATCCTTAGAATGGCTGTTAATCACATGAAATCATTACGAGGTACAGGTAATACTAGTAATGATGGTACATACAAGCCTTCATTTCTCACGGATCAAGAACTTAAACATCTTATTTTAGAGGTAATTAAACACTAACATTTATTGTTTTTTATTTAGTCATTTTTAATTGATTAGTTTTAGTCCATTGACAATTTTTATTGGAACAAAATAGTTATATGCTATTTCTATATGCCATAATCCATATTTTAATCTCACTGTTATTTTTATCCTATTTTAGGCAGCTGATGGTTTTTTGTTCGTCGTTTCCTGTGATACAGGCCGAATAATCTACGTCTCTGATTCAGTCACACCGGTTTTAAATCATTCGCAATCAGATTTTTTCAACTCTTGTATATATGATCTTGTTCACCCTGAAGATCGTGAAAAAGTCCAAGAGCAACTTTCGACCTCAGAATCTCCCAACTCAGCAAGAATTTTAGACCTCAAAAGTAAGTTTCTTATTCCATGTTTAAAAAACAAAATTTTAGCTCATCTATTTAAATAATGACAGCTAATTTGATCTCGTTCTTATCTATTCTGTTTGCAACTTTCTATTTCTTTATTTAGCCGGAACTGTTAAAAAGGATGGAAGTCAAAATTTATCACGAATGTCGATGGGATCTAGAAGAGCATTTATTTTTCGAATGAAAGTTGGAAATATTCAACCTGATGCCTTATCTCCTGGTCATATCCATCGTATACGTCAAAGAAACAGTTTGGGTCCTTCAAATGATGGCAATGCCTATACTGTTGTTCATTGTACCGGTTATATTAAGAATTGGCCTCCAGCTGGTGTTCCAATTGAAAGAGGTTTAGACGGAGAAGATGGTCATCATGGCTCTCATTTTTGTTTGGTAGCCATTGGCAGACTTCAAGTTACTAGTACTCCAGATACAAGTGATCTAATGGGATCCAATTCAAATGCGGAATTCATTACTCGCCACAGTATGGATGGGAAATTCACATTTGTTGATCAGAGAGTTGGTGCTCTTCTCGGTTATCAACCACAAGAACTTCTTGGTAAATCTTGCTTCGACTTCATTCACCCAGAGAATCAGAATCAGATGAAAGATGCTTTTGAACAAGGTAACATTTTTTAGGAATATTGCAAAATTTCATCTTTATTGATAAATTAATACTCAAATTTGTAACTCATTTTTCTTCTATTTTATTGCAGTATTAAAACTCAAAGGACAAACATTCATGACAATGTACCGATTTCGTGCAAAAAATTGTGACTGGGTTTGGTTTCGAACATCAAGTTTTGCTTTCATCAATCCATACTCACAAGAAGTTGAATACATTGTTTGTACTAATGTATTAGCAAAGTTAGTATTTTTTCTTGAATTAGTTACTTGCTATGATTCAGTAACAAAAACGTTAAATTCTGTGAATTGATTTTTTTAAATATATTTAATATAAAATAATTTGTTATATCGTTCTCCCCATTTTGCCTAGAAGTCACAATCAAGTTGGTCACGTTACACAGCAAGATCATCAAAATTCGTCTGCTGACAACTCAATGACGCACAATTATCAAACTCATTCCATTCAAGGAAACACTGGCTTAGTTTCTACTAATCAACAACCTAAGTCCGAAGGTTTAGACTACAGCTCACAACGTTCAGATGTTTACTCATCAATGATTCAACAAACACGACCTCATTTACATGGACAAAACATTGCTAATGATCGTCGACCTCCGCCAACTGCTGGTCAAATTTACGGCTCATATGATCAATCTGCGAATCCAATGAGTTATACTCCGAACAGCAGTGCATCATCAGTTCAACCTCAAGCTAATATGGGTGCTACAAATACACTATCTCAAATGAATAAGAATTCCAGCTCCAGAAATTCTCCATCACCACCAATGACTGCCTGGGCTCCAAGGCCTATTCAAAGGGTAATTAATCACATTAAAATATAATTTTTTCAAGTTAAATTTCTATTCTAATTATATTTTTCTTGACAAACAGTCTGACGGCTACAATCAAGCGTATAATCAAATCAGCCCACCTTCAAGGAGTCCATCAGGGCCAACTTACACGCAGCTCAATAGTGCAGTTGGAAATAGAGGTAATGATGATGCTTAAATTTGTTAGTGAATTAATTATTCTAATTTCAATTTCTTTCATTTTTTCTCTTACTAGGTATGTGGGGACAATGGCAAGGAACTGCTACACCAGAAACTCCAGTCTCATCTGCACCCTCCGCTCAACAAACAGGACCACCTAATCATCCTCAAAATCATGTAAATTCCAACGCATCCGGTCCTCATCCACCTCAACAAGAATTATCAGACATGTTACAAATGCTTGGACAAACGGAACCAACCTCATTTGAAGATTTATCAATGTTTAATACATTCACAGAATGAAGAACAGTGAGAGACAATGAAAAAGTTGCCCGAACATAGGATTTTAACTGAATCAGTCAAACCTCTCAGAACTAGACTGGATGGGAATCACTCGAAACCTATTTAAACTCATAATGAGAATAAATATCTTTATAACGAGAGAAAAGTTTCATTGAAACTTTTTGAAAGTGAAGATTGGGAAATTGTAAAATTTTGAGAAACTTATTCTAGCTTGAAAAACTTTTGTAAAAAAATATCTCAATTCAATCAATAATCAATTGCCTTTTATACTACTGTTCGTTAAGTTTTATTTTTAATTAGACGAAAGATACAAGACGAGATAATAATAGAAACCACAGAGACAAACCAACTGTAGCAACGTTTAACCAGTCCAAATAAGTCTCAAGAAATTGCCTAAAAATAGACTTGAAATTAGATGTCAGTACGGGAAATAAACGCACGAAACTTCAGCAAATAATAAATAATGAATTGCATGAAATGAATATAATGATTACTTTGAATGGGGAAGAGTTACTGTCTTATTTGACGAAGTTTAGATTAAATTTGCAAATGTAATATATTTTCAAGATTGCTAGAAACTATTATGATTCAAATTCTTAATCATGACCTCGTAAAAATGAACTGATTACGGGATGAGAATGAACTTCTTTAACTTTAGCCGTTTGGAAAAATTGATAAATGTCTTCACGGCTCAAGATCGAGCAAATCTCATTGTTTTTCTGATTTGTTTACTTGTTAACAAAAAGAGGGAAAATTAAAACACTTCTTTTACCCTTTTAAAGAGACCTTCGAACTATCTTGGACTAGCAACCGAAACACTTACTAAGACAGTTCGTTTAGATTATAAAAACCTTTGCACTTCAAACTGATTTGTGATTTTTATGGTTTGATGTCAGTCATTACATCTTTTTAGATATACAATATGATTAGCCAATAATTTAAATATGAAATTGAAAAAGCCTCCAATTGTTTGAGTATTTTAATGTACCAATCACACAAATCATAACTTTCTTGTCACCTTTTAGATGGTAAACTGAAAGCACAGTTTAAACTTGACCAGTCAATTAATTTATTTCCCAGAGATCCTTTTGATAGATAATATTGTGTTAAAATGCCTAAAACAAGTAATGAAATCAAGGAATTGGTCAGGAAGGCTCATTTCAACGGAGATAGTTCGGAAGAGATTGCAGAACGATATGATGTTAAATTAACAACTGTGCGTAAGATTATTGGACACATTGGCGTACCTAGAGTTGGATATCGTGGTGTCTTAAAGCAATCACAACGACCAAAGAAGATCAGTCCAGAAATGGTTGCTGCAATTAAATCATGGCTCGATGAAGATTGTTCAATTACTCTCGAGGATATAGTAGCTAAAATTGGCAATCAATATAATGTCAGTGTTCATCGAGATACAGTCAAGAGATACGTCGATGGATTTTATTATTCTTTCAATCGTGTGCCCATCGTACCAAGGAATGCACCTGAGGACATAGAAACGCGATTACAATATGCTAAGATGTTTGAGAAAATGGAAGAATATTCGGAAAAAATCATTTTTATTGACGAGACTCATGTCCAGGTGTTTACTCGGCTCAATAACCCCCCGTCACTTGACTTACGTAAATCTGTGACTAAACGATCTAAACACTTTTCAATTTGCGCTGCAATGGGCATCAAATCATTAATATTTTACGGAATCAAAGATGTCGACACTTCAACCTCCAATATCACACATCATGCAAAAGATTTCATTGACCATCTAGCTTCAAATTCAATAACCAATGCATGGATACTCATGGGTAAAGCTGGTGTGGAGCAAATGGAAGAAGTTAAAAAGATTTTCTCAGAGACAGATCATGAACTCCTTTTTATTCCTCCTTGTGCACCATATTTGAATCCTATTGAGAGTTTATTCCGTCAACTCAAAGAGTATGTAAAATTGTTCTTGCCATTCGATGCTGATCGTGTCTTCAATTCAGTCAAACGTATTCCTGAGCTTGTAGATGAAAACGAATGTCAAAAGTATTATCAAAATATGAAAACCTACATTCAAAGATGCTTGGCGGAAGAAATTATTACAGAGTAACTATTTTATTGATCTTTTTAAATGTGTTTAAGCTTCAAGTCTGTGCATTACAACCTCTTGCTGATCTAATAGTGTGGTATCATGACCATTTGAATCATAACCAGATTTTAAATTATAACCACCAAACTTATTCTGACGAGGCAAGCTAGTAAAATAAACTGATTACCAAAAACGAATGAATTTCTTCTTTAATTTTGACTATTTGGATCAATTGATAAATTTTTTCACGGCTCAAGATCAAGTAAATTTCATTGAACTTTCTTCCGATTAACCTTTCTTTTCAATTCAATAAAATTTGCTTACTGAAAGACAAAAAGAAACAAATTTTTTGTTATTCATGGTTTACAGTTGAATTTGAAATTTCCAGATGCTTCAACTTTCTAACTTCCCACATTTAGCTAACACATTTCTCCTGAGCATAAGAATTAAAATTGAACGACGCCGGCAGAACGGGCACTAGAAATGACCAGATTTGCCCGTGAAAATCACAATGGAATTGAACTTTAATCTTTAGGTAAATTTGCTTGGACGGAGTTTGTTTAAAGTTTAATAAGTAAATTTGCCTGGACTCAATAGGTGTGTCTATGATTAGAGTTTGGTCAGTAAAAAGATTATCTCATTGAGAATATTTTTGGTTCAATATTTTCAAAAACCGTCTTAATAAGTTAGATGCGATTAATAGACGGTTGACAAAATCAGCCGAGCTTGATGAAATGCAATTATTTTACAATTTTCTAGGTTGAACTTCAAATCAACAATTGAAAGCCTCAAGCTGTACAACCAATACTTGAAACTTTTAACCTCATTACGATATGGACTTGAATTAAATTAAAAGATGAAAACAAGTGAAAGGCAAACACATTGTTGTTCACCGGGTTCAATGCTATTCCCCTTCAAAACAAACAAAACTCGGTTTGAAATATCGTTTGAGCAAAATTTTCAGTTTTTTTGAGGTGTTATTGGGTTAAATTTTCCGATGAAGTATCAATTTTCATTTTGAAAGACAAAGGTTGTAACTATTGTAATGATTGATATTCCAGTTGATTAATTAACTTTTGGAAGGCAATCTATCATTTCTAAACACTATGAACTACCTAGAATAGCTATCATTTGTATTTGCACCTCTAATATTGTAACAACTCACTTATTCTGGATGCATGTATGTCATGTTGACAATATTAACCTGAGTATAGTTGAAGGACATAGATTAAGGTTGGTGCTGAATCTTCACTATTTAGATTGATACCATTTTAATGTGATAATCAACCTGATCAGAATTAACCTTGAAGACAGAAGACAAAGAGAAGGCGATTTCAAAGAAAGAAATGAAACAGAGAGAAAGAGAGAGAAAGAAAAGAGGGGAAGAATGAAAGGGAAAGAAATAGAGGAAAGACAGAAAGACAGCTTTATCTCTCAGCTTTCACTTGAAATAAAAATAGCCGAAACACTGGTGTAATTTTTGTTTGTATTTTCGTTTCAGTTTTCTTGTTTAGACCTTTGTTTTTTACCGCAAATTTGATTGTTTTTATTGACAATACAGATCATCATTTGGTACATCACTTTGTGTAAATGTGATCAAACCAGTAAACAACCCAAAGTAAGTTACCATTTTATTCGTTCTATGTATTTTATTTATCCTCGTTTTTCTGGTTTACCGTGTTTCTGTGATCGTCTATGTTTAGAATTGTCACTTCTTAGGTCTATTGTATTGTATTAAATCAATACACACTGTTTATGATTATTATCTTTATTGTAGTGAATTCATTCGCTTTGAAACCTCGTAATGTTTTGAGTCTATGAGTTGAGGGTTATTTTATCTTCTGATGTGCTCTTATATTAATACTCTATTTCACTCTTTCGTATTTTTAGGATATTGTCAATCTTTATTTTTTGGTTTTCAACTTGATGCTTGGTTAATTATACGTGTAGGTATAAGTTTGTAATTGTTTAAAGTAATCATTGGTTTTTCCTTCATTAGGTGTAATTATGACTGACAGTTACATGTATTTATGTTCAAAAAAAGGTTGAAAAATTGAGATAAGATTGATAAATACATTCAATGAGTTAACAATCACTTGGCTCTCTTATACTAAACAAAAACAATACATACTGATCAAGCTTTTGCTAATTAATTGGTTTGCTAATTTGTGTTAACCAGGAAACTGTTTTTCTGATCATTTAATTCGTTTAGTATTATCCATTTAATTTCTTTCCGGATTGAATCAAACCTTTATTTTCCATCCATCACTATTTTTTTGCTTGCTCGTCTGACATCAACGTTTTCTTCAACATCAAACTGCTCACTATCTTTTTCGTATGATTTTTCTCATTTTATTTTTCTTCCATCATTGATTCAGAAATCGTCTTGATCATCATTACCTCCATCTTTACTTTAACCAAATCACACTGTGAATATAATGAAGCCTAGGTGGATGAACCTGTGTTGACGTTACCGGACGTGATGTGGTTTCAACAAAGACATAAAACGAAATCGTTGGATGATCTAGATTAATTTTGTGACAATAAAAAACAGAGTGAATTTCAAGTTTATTCCACTCCATCATCAAATATTTAAGTGTGTTTGATGGTATAAAATTTAAGTGATAACTAACATCTTTAAACCTGATAAGAAACTTTAAGAGAAAGTGATCAAGTCAAATCGGAAATAATGGAGCCCATTTTTGACGCAACGCCGACTACTGCAAAACAAATAAGTGATTTATTTGGAAATGCTGCCAATAATGATCTGTCTAGCAGTACCAAAGGAGATGAATCTTCTCGTTCACAATCCTCTAAAGAGCCAAATGAACGGGTTTTGGATCAATATGCCCTCATTAGACCAGATGAAGATGTCTACAAATCGCTCGTTGATCATATTAAAACCAAACTGTTCTCTGGGAATGGAGAAACACTATACCAGATCGGTGTTAATGGTAATAATAATTGTTGAACTTTAATACTCTTGTCTATAGTTTTGGTGCGAGTTGCTGGGCTCTCAAACTAGATGACGTTTGCATTGGTTATGCACTGTCGAAGCACCAATTTGTGTCTAAATTTAAAATAAGTTTCTCGATTGTAGCATCAGATTTTATCATCAACATAGCAACGTGATTACCAAATAGTAATTTTAATGAGGGAAACGTTGTTACGTTTATGATTGCTGATTGGGAAAGCTTCCAAATCGAGAGTGAATCAAAAAACATATGTTAGTAATTTTCATTGTTTTTGAATTCACTTTCTATCAAGGTCGTCCAAGCACAAGACTATGCTTTTTGAGCGCGAAGTTTTACTTATTCATAGAGCATGGAATTCATTTTTATTTTTACTTTTTAATTTCAGAAAGAGGTGATAATGGATTAAGTGAGGATGAGATGACTGAATCAATTGCTACCTTATCCAGAATAGTCGCTGAATTGAACGCTGATTACGTCCTTTTAAGATCTAAAACATTACCGAATGGTAAACAAATTGGCGATTATTTAATACGAGAAAGAGCCAAAACTAATGACTTTCATGAAGTTAGAGTTGCCGTTGTGGGTAACGTCGATGCGGGTAAAAGCACCCTTCTTGGTGTTCTAACTCATGGTGAACTTGACAATGGTCGTGGGCTAGCGAGACAACGTCTTTTCCGCCATAAACATGAAATGGAATCCGGTCGGACATCTTCAGTTGGTAATGACATACTTGGTTTTGATAGTAAAGGAGCCATTGTTAATTCAGCTGATACTCATGCTGGTCACCTTGATTGGGTTAAGATATGTGAAGCGTCATCTAAAGTGATTACATTCATTGACTTGGCTGGCCATGAAAGGTACCTTAAAACAACAATATTTGGTATGACTGGACATGCCCCTGATTATACGATGCTCATGGTCGGTGCAAACGCCGGTGTCGTTGGTATGACCAAGGAACACCTTGGTTTAGCTTTAGCTCTCAATGTACCCGTTTTTGTTGTCATTACAAAAGTAGATATGTGTCCACCAAATGTACTTGCAAACACATTGAAACTTTTACAACGTATTCTCAAGTCTCCTGGTTGTAGAAAGATACCTGTAATGGTTGGCAGTGAAGATGATGTTGTCTTAGCTGCTTGTAATTTTGCCACTGAAAGACTTTGTCCAATTTTCCAAGTCTCTAACGTTAGTGGACTTAATCTCGATCTTCTCAAAATGTTCATGAATCTTTTAATGCCAAGAAGTCCAAATTATGACAATGAACCTGCTGAATTTCAAATCGATGACACATACTCTGTTCCTGTAAGTTTATCAACAGAGTCCTCTTGCTAAAGTATTGATAAAATTATTCATTTTTCTCATTTCAGGGAGTCGGTACTGTAGTCTCTGGGCTTTGTATAAAAGGAGTGATTCGTGTCAATGACGTTCTTTATCTTGGCCCTGATTCCCTTGGTAAATTTACTCCTATCGCTATTAAGTCTATTCATCGTAAAAGAATGCCGGTTAAAGAAGTCAGAAGTGGACAAACAGCAAGCTTTGCACTCAAAAAGGTACAAACTAAATTTAACTTATTTCTAAAACATTAAAAAATGTCTATTTAAATCCTCATTTCTAGATGAAACGTTCAGATACTCGTAAAGGAATGTTTCTCTTAGCACCTAGTCTAAATCCTCAAGCCTACTGGGAATTCGAAGGAGAGATTCTGGTTCTGCACCATCCAACCACAATAAGCCCTCGTTACCAAGCCATGGGTAAGCATTTAGCTTCTATTACCTAAAATTTATTTTGATTTTCAAGTTATTATTTTAAATTAACTCACTTTTTTTCGTCCGAAAATCAAGTCCATTGTGGCAGTATTCGTCAAACAGCGACAATCATTCGAATGACTAGAGAATGTTTAAGGACTGGAGATAAAGCTGGTGTATTATTTCGTTTCATCAAAAACCCTGAATATTTGAGGGAAGGACAAAAGATGGTCTTCCGTGAAGGAAGAACAAAAGCGATTGGAAACATTGTGAGGCTGATATCAGATGCAGCGCCGAATAATGTCAATAAAACTAAAGCTAAAAAAATGGTTCGACAAATGAAAACTAGCCCAGAAGATGGTCCTAGTGATGATAAAAGTGGTAAAAAGAAAGGAAGACACAGGAATTTCTATCCAGAAAATGAATCAACGGGGTCCAACAATGTTCAATAGTTGTATTATTTAAATTCATCCAAGTTGATGATGATAAATAATAATGATTTAGCAATTTATCAGCTTCAAAAAAACAAGAAGACATATGAAAAAAACAGAACTGAAGCCTATTTTTCAGCTATTTATCAAAATGGTTATTTTTTCTATAAAAAAGTCTATGAATTAAGTGAGATGAGGATTTACTCATTCAAATGAACGTTTGCAGCTATTTATCTAAGAACAAATAAAACAATAAGAACAAAAAATGCCTAAAAATAAATCTACAAACAGTAATGAATTGACATTGATTCAGTTAACCTCGAGATATTCCATGTAATGATTTACCATGATAACTATTGTGCATGACTGGTTAAAGTCATTGTAATGTTACAAAAAAATGAGCTCAATGTTCAATTCAAAATTACATTTTTCAATGTTGACTTAATAATTATGTTTTTTAATTTCAAACAGCAATTCGGAACCAAGCAATTAGTAGACGTAATTTGAAAATTTAAAGGGTTATCCTTAATATTAACCTATTCTCATGTATCTCAACGTACCTCGAAAATAAACTCACTTTGCTTATATTCATGTTAAAATGAACAAAATCATATTCATACTTCTTTTTGTGCTGCCTACAAAACTGTATTTCCTTAAATGTAACAATAAAACCCAGTCGCCATTGCTACACTGGAGCGCGTTTCACGCTCACTGAGATTTTTACAAAAAAAAACGCCAGAGTCATTTGTCTTTTTGCGTTTAACACAAATATTTCCATTAAACAAAAGTATTAATATCTGGTCCCACAATCTGTACATTGATTGTACCTTTCTTTTAGAAGTATTCACAAGCTCGGTGGACAAAGAGCTTTTTGCATTGTTAAGTGTGAGTTGGGTCGAGTAAGAATTAAGGAATCTTTTTGTTTAAATTTACAATATTTAACGAGCATTTAGCGCAAATCCGCGCTAAATCTAACAATTTCTCCCTACACTCATTGAATGGCGTCAATGTATCACTCGACTGGGAAAGCAATCACGGTGAATTTGATTTGTTTCAATTTTATTAGCAAACATGAACAATAATATTTGATGTCAACTGTTCGTTAAGTTTTATTTTTTAATTAGACGAAAGATACAAGACAAGATTACAACCAAAACAATCACTGATAATAGTCAAAATGTTTGACATAGAATAGTTTTGAGAATGAGATTTTAGAATCAATTGTAACATTGAATTATTAATATAAAGAAAAGAATGAATGAGATAGAACGTAAATTCCCAGTTAAAATGGTTCATGTGTTAACTAGGACTAGAAGGTGATCAACATCAATTGTAACGAGGTGCTGATGAGTAAGAACTTTCGTAATTAGGTTTTTTAAGATTAGAATGAGATGAAGAATCATATGAGTCAAATTTCCTCTTTTGGGCATAACCCCCATTATTGTCATTAGAGCTACCATAGCTTCCATAGGAGCTTCCATAAGAGCTTCCATAGCTATTTCCTCCTGCTCTTCCGGAGCCATAGGAGTTCTTTGGAATGAAACCATTTCTACCTGAACCTGAACCATATCGACGGAATTTATCTGGTCCACCGCTAAATCGAGACAATTCGAGTAGTTGAGGGTTTACTGTTTGATTAGCTTCTTTAAGAACATTGATCAAGTCATTGGCTTGTTTAGAGTTGCCTCTGGTGAAGAAAGTGTATGCAGTTCCTTTTTTGTTTTTACGACCAGTTCGTCCAATTCGATGGACATAGTCCTCACTTGAGTTAGGATAGTCAAAGTTGATAACATATTTTATGTCTTCAACATCTAGAAATCAGAGAGAAAAAATAAAGATGAGATAATAATAGAAACCACAAAGACAAACCAACTGTAGCAACGTTTTACCAGTCCAAATAAGTCTCAAGACATAATCATCCAAGGTATCAAAAAAGTTGCCCAATTGATCAAATGAGGTGGTTGAAGTTAAATTTGAAAAACATTCATTGATTTTTTTGTCCGAAAACAAAATATGAATAAAGCATCCAGGAACTAAGTTCAATAATTTTGACCCAAAGGAACAACTTACTTACCGTTACTCCTTTGGTTCATGGTCAAGAGAAGAAAACTTAAAATTGCAGAAATTTTTTTTTTCGGATTGAGCCGATTCCACATTATGACCCAGATCAGGAGTCACTTTAGTCATCGGCGTCATTCCCAGATGCAGTTATTCAAGACATTTAACATGTCTTTTTCCAAATAAATGTGTTCCTTCAGAATAAAACTAAAGTAAATCGAATTCATCGATTTTCATTTTATCTTACCAAGTCCTCGGGCAGCTACATCAGTAGCGACTAAGATAGGAGCCCGTCCACTTCTGAACTCTATAAGAAAAAGAAAAAAAAAATTAGATTGGAGTTGAATGATGTGAATAAACGGGATACGCTAGAATACGCTAAGAAGGGGAATGCTTTGATAAAATTAGTAACTCCATTAGGTGAGAAAAGCGTAAGATTCTACTAACCTTTCAAAACCCAATCTCTTTCAGCTTGACTTTTGTCGCCATGAATGCACATAGCAGGCCAGTTAGAGTATTTTAACTGCTTTGTTAAGTCATCAACCTTTCTCTTGGTCTCAGCAAAAACTATTATCTTATTTTCACTGTTCTCTCTCACTATTTCAGTAAGAAGATTGAAAAGCCTTTCTTTCTTCTCCATGTCACCACAAACCTCAACAATCTGGGTAATATTGTGGTTAGCATGTAGTTGGAGAGCACCAACATTTATTTGAATGTGATTACGAAGAAAATCTTCAGCTAAAGTACGTACTTCCTTTGGCCATGTGGCTGACCACATAAGGGTTTGTCGCTTAGTCATGCTAAGTGTGGAAATTATCTTTCTGATTTGGGGTTCAAAACCCATATCTAACATACGATCAGCTTCATCTAGAACAAGATAACTAATATTGGCTAGGCTAATGATACCGCTTTCTATAAAGTCATTGAGTCGACCAGGAGTGGCGATGACAAGCATTGGCCTGTTGCGAGTGATTTCTTTGATTTGAGGGCCTTTTGAAGCACCACCAAATACACAGACATTGCCGAATCGGGTTTGAAAATGGTTGACTACTTCTTGGATCTGCTGAGCAAGCTCTCGAGTTGGAGCAAGAACCAAAGCCATTGGACCATAATCTAGAATGATAAATAGAAGATAATAATTGTGACGAACGAGGTGAAAATACATAAAAATGAGATAAGTGTGATTAAGAGGTAAGAAACAGTAGCAAAAGACGGATTATATTGGCAACTGAATTAATAATTATAGGTTGGAATTCGAGATATTACCTTGTCGTTCATTCAGTTGGGAATCAATATGAATAAAAGCAGGAATTACATAAGACATAGTCTTTCCACTACCAGTTTGGGCAATACCAACCATATCTCGCCCAGCTAAAGCTATAGGCCAGCCCTGAGCTTGAATAGGAGTTGGCTTATCATAACCTTGTCTGGCAAAACCGGCAGAAATAAATTTAGGCCAGGGATAATCGCCAAAGTCCATGCTTGGTGGAGGGACATCATTTCCTTTGATAGTAATACCTTCTTTGTCCCTGAACGTTGTAACTTCTTCATCTCGATAAGTAGAACGCACATTAACATCAGTATAAAAATCACTTTTAACTATTAGATTTGCAGGAGGCTTTGGAGTTGGGGTATTATTGTAATTATAGCCACGATTGTAACTGTTGTAGCCTCCACCATAATTTCGGTCTGACATGATGATTCTGTTAATTAAGTAAATTAAATAGAATGTGATGAAAAATTGATGATTGAAATATAGTAAATATTAATAGATTATTAAGTTGAATCAAGGTGGTAAGGCCTAAGAGTTACTTTGACTTTAATAAAAAGCTTAACCAGAATTTTAACAGACAGACTCCAGATAGTACATATTAGGTACATGTAGATGGCATTAGTTATCACTTAAAAAGCGGAAGCAGAATGAAAACAGCACCATCTCTGATTCTGGTTAAACATTAATAAGATAACTTTTTGGGTATTGTTGGATGCTTAAAGAGCAATAATAAGCCTTAAATAAGTCCAGTTGTGTTAATTGTTGGCCATAAATCTTCATTTATTATTTCTTGCTCTAATAGTTTACTTTAAGAATGCTTTTTAGATTCATGTAATTTTTCATCACATTATTATCGTTACTTTACAGAACTAAATTTGTTTAGATGAATGAAACAATGTTACAGACTGGATATAAAACGTATACTTTTCATATTGAATATTTTAAAATATTTGAAAAATTTGTTAATTTTCAATATTGTAGCGAAAAATCTAATGAAAATTGAATTGATTCAGAATCAGAAATTATTTATCAAGTTAACTATTTAATCATCGATTAAAGTTCCATTAGTTTGATCTTGATAGGTTTTCCCATTAACAAGCTATTTACGTTAGTAAATTATTCAACAAAAAGGCTTCAATTTAAACAATAAATCACAAATTGCAAAGAACGATCCTTTAAACAATTTTGTGCAAAATTTGAAAACTGCAAAGCATATGATCGGCAAAACATCATTAGTAAAATTTGACATTAAAGGGTCAAAGAGATCAATTTGCCAAAAATTGATTTTAACAAAGCAAAAGCATTGACAAAATTTTCTGTGATCAATTAAAAGTCATACTGGATGGTTGAATCTTGACTTGCACACTTGATTTAATTATCTTGTTACTTTAATCGTTCATTGGATCGTACAAAATTGTAAATCGAATTGAATTGTTTGATGCATTAAACTGACCATTGGTTAATTGTTGGTTCATGTTTGATGGCTCAAGTTAAAGGTTGTTGGCACATCAATTTGTTTTTTTTTGGTGACCATAAAGACATTTGCTTGATCAACAATTTTAGCAAGCATTTAATAATTGAACCCTCATTGCCATCTTTGACCTCATCATTATGGTTAATTAGGTAAGAGAAGAAGATTGATACAGTGTAATTAAATTGTTGAGCATCATCTTGCTCCATTCACTTTCACTTGTGATTTTCGAAGAATATAATAAACCCTGAAAGAGAAAATTAGGTCAAATTGTGATTATCAGTATCATAATGGAGTTAACCAGGAAAACAATTGATGATGGTGATCAGTGATCACATATATTCAACAAAACTAACGCAATTGAACAGAAAAATCGCTCAAAAACAATAGAAATGAAAATTGAAAAAATTAAGTAAAGGAAGAAGAGTATCCGAGTTAATCGATTTATTGTTTGTGATCATGTTGAAGATGATTGTCATTGCTTGAGGCTGTCAAACTTTCAACTTTCCGTTCCATTTTGTTAAATAAAACACTATCCGATTCAATTAGAAGTACAAAAAACAGAAATTAAAGTGAGTTTAAATTGAGTTACCTGTATTAACAGGCTGTTAATAAACATTGTAATGTAATGCTGTTACTGATGGTGATAACGATTTAATTTGAAAAGAAACGACTTAATAGTTACAGCAATTGTAACTGTGTCCCAATCAAATCAAATAAATCATCATTTAAACGTATTTCGACTTCAATTACCAGTAAAATACACAGAAGAGTTAAAATGTAATTCATTTTGTTTTTGATTGTTACTTTCATTGTTCATTCTTACACTACAAACTTCACTAACTTAATTTATTATATAAACGTGTAATTGATTAAGATGTTAGACTAAATGATTCAAGAAAGGTAAATAATTTCAGCAACTGAGGTAAAACAATGCTTGAATTCAATGGAAATAAGCTTAATTTGAATGGCAACCTGATCAGCATAAGAATTGGCCAAAAATGAAAGTAAATCAAACCTTTCGATTGACTCGCTATATTTCTTGGCTCTATAAGATTATTTAATAACATTCTTAATAACATTTTTGAACTAAAATAGGATTGATGGGAATACGATATAACGAAATTTAATCTTGTGAACAAATAAGAATTGATTTTTCATACCATTACAATAAAATAAAACTTTAAAACTTTGTAAAGCTATTAGCTTTAGTTGTACAACAAAGATTACATTACAATGGAAATATGAATTGAATGAATCGGCAATTCTTACCTTAAGCTTTAAAGCAAACAAAGTTTAGTTGAAAGGAGAGCAAAACTTAAGGAACCGGAATCAAGACTTCGCAAGGCACATGTTCAAATCCTAGATTCTTTGTTCAGTTTAATTCTGCTCTATTCAGTGAGATATCTTTAGGTTGTATTTGTTTGATAATGTTCACCGAGCAATTCCATTTCATCTTAATGATTCTTTTGTAACTTTATTAAGTGTTACCTTCTAGCACTACAATCTAGTTATTTTATCTCAAAGTTCATTAAAAGATTCAAAAATTGATGAAACAAGTGAGAATCGGTTAGAGCCTGGTAGCACTTCAACCTGCGAAACTACATGCATTTGACTCGAGAGTTTTAATCTGTTTAAGTTTTGATATTAAAAGTGTGGACTCCAGAATCTGATTGCGTTTTTGGCCATTGAATAGTCACTTCAACTCTCACCAATTTGAATTAAATCATTCGTGAGATATTAAATTTAAATCATCGAAAGTTCAACAGAGAACAAAAAAGGATTTAACCGAAAATCAAAATCTTTTTTAATAATCATCAACATTTCTTTCTCCATAATGTTTGAATCACCTTCACACTTGGACTAAAATGAATGTTTTCACCTCATAAAATGTACTTCATTGAGCCTTGACTTGGCCGCACAGTGAAACTTATTTTACGCGGTAAGTTGATAAAATATTTCATATTATGCATAACCTTTTATGTGGATAATGAGACTTTTTGTTATGCTTTTGCAAAGTTTGAAGGCGTTAGGTATAACGACACAGGTTATGTATTACATAATATGCATTCACGACCAAAATTTCAATGAGTATCATTCAGAAATAAGCTGCAATAGCTTCGTAACCAAGATTATCCAATGACTTAGAATTCAAGTTGAATGAATGTTGTAGTTTTATTCTTTTACATATACATGTATTAATAGTGTAGTTGGTCTGTCCTAAAGTTCTGTCCCATAAGATGTTGTTCCTCTATCGATCGATGTTATAGCCTTGAAGTCTGGTCAACGTGCTGTTAGATTTGTGCTCCGTTTGTTTGTTTGGAAGCAAAATTTTAAATTAACAATTATATTTTTAAGTAAAACAAGTTAAATATCGAACGAGCAGTTCTGCTAAAGTTAGAATTGATCGAAGATCGAAGACAAAACTTTGTCTATCCGAATGATTTGAATATTGCAATATTGAAAAGTATCGTTACTTCAAGTAATATATTGGATAACCGTCTGCCAACCGCTTCCTCAACAAAAACGTCTTCACTTCGCTGATGTTATGCCAACTAACGATGTTACCTTTAGAAGAGTAATGAAGAAATGGTTTCTTTTTTTTGGCTGGTTTATCACGATTAGATGAGCGGATCAATTCGATGATTAATACGAAACTTGAAAGACACACGAGAAGAACAAAAAGATAAAGTAAATCTTTAATCGTGATGAATGCAATGGAATGATAAGCCACTGGATAGCTTTCAATCTGTTTGTAGCGTTTGCATTGAGCACAAGTTTTATAAAATTTTACTCTTTTCTCAATAACCGCTCCGAATGCGCGATCAAATGCGTCAAGACAAAAGCCCATCTCAACGCATGAATAGGTTGCCCGTTGTAGAAACCTTTTCTTGCTTTTCTCGATGAACTTGTGATAAACCAGTAACCGTATAGTATTGAAATAACGCTGGTTACTAACATGGATATAAAAGTTGTCAGTTTTCTTGATGTTGACCATAAAGTTGCAAAATATTCTTTTCTGATTCTTAATTGCATTTACTGTTTCAAAAAAGACGATTCTATCATCGAATATATGTTTATGAACATAGCTAAACACTCTGTCAACCTCAACTGTATTAATACGACTTGACGAATAGTCTGTCATCTTACGAGCACAGTACAAATTATGAACGGCAGTTACAGATTGAGTTGATTTATTGAGATCATCCAAATAAACCAAAGGGGCATCTCGAGATTGAATTGAATAGTTGGTCGTAAATGAAGAGCATAATAGTTCGTAGACGTAAAAGACACTGAAATAACAAATGATCAAAACTATAAGCCCAAATTGTCCATCAATAAGCTGTTTTGTTATGCCTTTGAAAGGCCAAGGTAAACTTTTCTCACGAACTAAATAAATGTAAACTCCTAGGGCGATCAAGAAACCAATTAAAATGTAAACATTGAGCTGGATTACTTGGAAACTGGTCAAGATTCCGGGATATTTTGATTTAACTGCAGTGTCAGTATAAAGGTTAATAAAACCACAATCATCAGTGTACACCATTGAACTGAAACTCATGTTTTCTGGAACCAATGAAAAATGTTCCATCGCTTCAAAAGGGAATGAAGCATCAACGAGGCCAGATTGAATTGACCGAAGAAAAGGTGTTGAACAAATGGAAGAATGACAAGAGTCATTCTGATCGGGGTCACCACTAATCCATTCAATCGGTACTTTTCCAAGTGTAATTGATCCTAATGCTTTTATGGTATCAAATAGAGATTGGTCTTGATCTCTTCCGCTATAAAGGTCATGGTAAATTAATCTCAAGGAGTGATTGAAGGGAATATTCAATTTCATTGTTAAATACCTCAGTTATCGAACACTAACAAGAAAGAAGAGTAACGAGTGATTGATAAAAGACCAAAACTCAATTAAATGATGGATTGCAATTTTCATTGATTGAATTGTTTCTATTTGTGAATTTTTTCTTGATGAAAATAAAAAATAATGTCTTAAAGTGAAATGAAAAAATGAAACGATTAACTCTTCATCTTCCAATAAAACATATTGTATTATTGTAATATAGTTTTCATTCTTGAATAATTAAAAATTGATCAATAATGATTTTGAGTTCTGATTGAATTTAATCTATTGATTGGACTGGTAAATGGAATAAATGGAAGGATAAAGACCTTTTTCGATTGAATTTTCAATATTTTCCGTTTTTCATCATTTTTTTGTGATTTAGTAATATTATTATAATTTGTAACGACGTCATTTGTAGCCATCAGGGATGTCAAAAAGTTCTGTCGTTTTTTATCGATGACTTTTGCTTGGATTTGTTATAAATTCGATCAAAATATGATTTCAGATACATCAAAATATTAGTACTAGTAGTATGAGTACCTGTAGATCATTTTTTGACTTGATCAGAGTATCCGTGCTTTTATTGCAAAATTGAACAACCAAGTTAATCAAATTAACCAAGTTAACCTTTTATTTACATTCAGAGTAGGTATTTTAAAAGCAAGGTTGGGCTCTAATTGGAGTCTAATTTAATGATGAAAGTTAATTATTTTGTTGACATTTGTTGAAACTTGTAATTTTACCTGAAAGCTCAAGAAGCAGTCATTTATCAAAGAAGTTTCAATCAATGAGCTAATTAAGATGGGAAAGGGTTAACCTGTAAATTATTGAATCTTGTTTATTATGAAATGGTTTGTATTTTCATTTAATATGCTAATGAAAATTGGTTGGAAAACAAAATGTAAATTGTAAATAGTCAAATCTCAATCAATTATTGATCTGTGTTTTTCATTTCGTTTCATTTCAAAGGATGAGAGCGGATCCCATTGAAAATTTGCCTCCTCACCGATTTGAATGGAAATTTGTATGAGGATAGGGCACATCTAGCTCTACAATAGCCTTAAAAATTCAAGGGCAACAGCTTGAAATTCTGCACATCTGAAAAGTTTTGCCACGAACGTCATGAACTTTGGCATTGGCTCTTTTCCGTTTCCACTACTGACGATTTGACCAATGGAAAATTGAAAATAACCAGTCTTTTCTTTGTGAATGTTTGTTGTTTCAAATCAAAATAACTGTAAATACCGATTACTACGTAACCATACGTGATACAATTAGATTTTAGTTTTAGTATGTTTAAATTATCTTCTGAACATATCGATAATTTATTCCAGTCTATGTAGACCCGACTTCCTCCTTTCATGTGTATCGGTGTTGAGGCACAATATTTATGGGATCTTTCTTTGCTCTTTTGTTTGAAATAATAATGTGGTATCTAATCTTTCAGCTGTTGAGTAATGTATCAACAGAAACAATTGATAAATATGATGACAGGAAGATAAATTGATACGCAATTGATTAGATAGGGACATTACAAAAGTAAAAAACTGAGGCAAAACAAAAGTAAAGTAACCCAAAACCTAATAAAATGTGACAACTTGTGAAGCTTATTCAATGTTATCTTTTTTCCATAACAACCTACTTCTTCGTCATTTTTTATACCTAATCATATTTTTAGTATTTCTTTTTCATTTCTTAAGCAATGCAATTATTTAGTATCAACAATACGCTAGTCCATAATTAAAACATGTGCATAATTTCATTTCCTTATTTCCTGGTTGCAGGCTGATTTACGAAGCCGATAAACATAATTATCAAAAATGGTGAAGGAAATTTCACACTTGAACGTTTATTTTCCAGTCATAAGTGAATCTCTGTGAATTGAGTGATTCTCTGATCGAATATGGATATTGATGGGTGTTTATCGAATCTGGAACAAAATACAGATGTTACCTTTTATACTGGAATGGACGAGCCGTCATTGTTATCACCTTTAATGTCATTACAGTCATTACCCCACCTTGATCCAAATTATGTTGAAAATTATTTAAACGAAGAAGGTGGTAAAGCATTGGATGTGTGTCAGATCAAGGAGTTTTCCCAAGCCATTGATGCTTATTTTGCTTCAACCCATGATACAGATGTAACTGGTCCACTGTCAATCGAAGCTTCACCTTCAACCTCTCAAAGTTCACCTAGTAGTTTTTGTTTTAACAAATGTTTTAATTCATACTGTAAATCACCTTGCATCAATGCACGTTTCCACTTGTCGCCCAACTCATCACCTTCATCATCAGCACAACTGAAACATTTGTCAAATATTAATCCAGACTATCGTCATGTAAGAATAGCTTGTCCCAAATTCAAGAGTAAACTCACACTGGCTGATGACATTTCAAAAGTGAAAGAACCATGGATATCTCATGTTGCTAAGCAAATTTTATCTGTATATTATTCACCATTGAGTTTAAAATCAGAATTCATCTCAAACCAGACAATGTTGGATGCATTTGAGTCTGTAGCAGTTCAAGAAGTAGCTCAAGCTTTCAAGACAACAGCCTTCGTCAATCCTCATAATGATATTGGTTTCATAGAAAGTCATTTTTTCTCTGACCCAACTCCGCCTGAGCTTGTTTCTACTTGTGAAAAGATACGCGCTTTTAGGAAACTACCCACTGATGACAAAGTGACACTTCTTAAAAGTGCGTTTCTTGACTTCAATGCATTAAAAGCAATAATTGTCTATGATCCAGAAGTCGATGGTTGGGTTGTAAGTTGAAGTTTATTTTATCGTAGAATAGACTAAATCAATGATATCGAATGGTGTGATATCCACTCATCCACTCATTGATATTGTCTTTTGTTTGCTATATTTGTATTTCCCTTTTCCAACTCAATCTAATGACATTGTTTTATATAAAATACCTTATCATCTATTATAATTGGTTTCATCACAAAAGTATGGAGGGAAAGTTTGGTCAAGAAAATACTTTTACGAAATAAATTCAGCGGTTATCAGAAAAATGGATCATATCATTGAAACCTTTCCTAATTTGCTTCGAAGTGATCTCAACGCTGTCGCTTTACTTTATACAATTGTCCTTTTCAATCCTGATTTGGTTAAATTAAAGTTTCGAAACACAGTAAGGTAAGTTAATGCAAGGAACCATAATTAAGTGAATAAAGTCGAGTGCCTAAAATTGTTGAGTTAATAATTTAAGTGTTGACATTGTTAAAATATGAGATACCAGATAATCATAAGCAATTTGTTCGATGTTCCCTAATTAAGAGGAAGTTAAATGTTCAGTTTAAATTAAGGAAGATTGGAAATTTTGGAAACTGCTCTGTTCGGCGAATAGAGTTAATAAGCTATTTCAAGGTGCTGTCATTGTCTAGTACCTTAGAATAAAAAAATATAAACTGATCTCATGATGTATTTTTGATTTCTTGGTTAAACCCAGAAACTTTATGTACTCGAAGCAACTGACAATTTGGTTCCATTTAGTTGAATAATTGTGTTACAAAAAAATGAAATTTTACTTCTTAATATTTACAGGCGAGAGCGATACACTTACATTTATCTGCTTAAACGGTATCTGACCGCTTACTTTGGTTCCGACTGTGAAGCGTCAGACAATCTTTATCATTTAATGGTTAAAATTGATGAAATCGTAGAGCTTAGAAGAGGAACTGTGATAAATTTCGATCACTATCAACCTGGTTGTTCAACAATAATGACAAATCATGTGGCTCACTTAGTTCAATTCAAAGATTAAGGTACAAGATACTGAATTTATTGAGATGCAAAGTTTAGTACAAGCTCATCCCAACTGCATGACTCTGATCGGAGTATTTTACATTGAAAAACATTAATCTCAACTTTTTCTTTCATTTTTTAATTTTTTGTGCTGCAAGTATTAATTTTACTGATTGTCACCCTCCAGTGGTGATTTGCCTTTACTAAATCTTGCCTTTCAATGAATACAGTATCTTATACCTCAATCTTTGATTCAATGTATGGAAATCAAGAGCTCATCTTCCAAATCAAATACTCGAACCAAATTTTGAATAAACGATACTCGATTCAATTTGAAAATGCAACTTAAATTGAGTTACCGGTTGAAACATTGTAATTTGATGCTGTTGCTGATGGTGATAACGGTTAAATTTCAAAAGAAACAACTTAATAGTAACAGTAATTGCAATAGTAACTGTGTCTCAATCGAATCAAATAATCATTTTTTAAACGTTTTTTGACTCCAATTACCGGTATATCCATCAAAGAATTAAAATGTAATCCATTTTGTTTTCTGTTGTTACTTTCAATGTTCATCCTCACATGTTTAACAACATGCTTAATAGATTAAGATGCTAGACTGAATGATTCAAAAAAGGTAAATTAACTTATGTTATTTGCACAATTGGGGTAAAACAATGAAAGTTTTGGATTTCAATGGCATAATTTGAATGGACAACCTGATTAGCATAAGAATTGGCCAAAAATGAAAGGAAATCAAACCTTTCGATTCACTCGCTATATTTCTTGACTCTATACGATGATTTAATAACATTGAGACTCTTTTAAAATAAAATGAGATTTCATTGATGGAAATACGACCTAACGAAATTTAATCTTTTGAACAAATTTTAGCTTGCATGAGTTTATAATCGATTTGTTTTCTTTTGATGACCATGAAGACATTTACTTGGTTAACAATTTTAACAAGCATTGAATCCTGATTGCCCTCTTTGACCTCATCATTCAATTAGAAGCGCAAAAAACCAGAAAAATTGAGTTACCGGTTAATAAACATTGTAATGTGATAATGTTTTTTATGATGATAACGATAAAATTTTTAAAGCATCAACAATTTAGTGGTTACAGAATCATGTCTCAATCAAATACATCATCATTTAAACGTTTTTCGAATCCAATTACCGGTATAATACACCAAAGAGTTAATATTTAACCCATTTTAACACTTTCTGTTAATTTCAGTTTTCTTAATTACCCAACAAACCTCACTGGTTTAATGCATAAACATTAAAATATTAAAGTCTTAAAGTATTACCTGGTAGTAGAATCTCAATCAGTTATTGATCTGTGTTAAAGAATGAATGAATCCGAGCTTTCACATTGACTCGTCGACGACGTGAAAAAGCAAAACTTTTTGAAGTCAATCCCCACTGTTATTTCAAGCGCGTATATTTTTTTAGATCTGAGGTGTGCTCGGTAAAGTTTTGAAAGTGAAGGCCTTTGCCTCAAGATTTATTGTCAAGATGTGCTTTAGTATTTTCGGTAAAGTTTTAGACGATTTTCCAGCATTGGATCGCAACAGTTAGACTGCATTTACAGTCACACTTTAACATTTGTTTGTGTTGGTCGGATGTCAGGCTGCAGGGATATTTCATTCCGTACATTGAAGATCGCCTTCCGACTGACTCTTATATCTACTAAACTGCGATGTCGAGAGTAAAATGAAGCTGTCGAGACATGTACCTAACAGTAACAAGTATTTCTAGCCATTGCAAAAGATTCTCGGTTTTGATCTGTAGATTTGATTTCGAAAAAACGAAAAATTTGCCTTTCGCTAAAACTCAAAAACGGCATGATCTAGAGAGATTTTTTGTATACACATGATAATTCATAAGATAGTAAGCTGTTCCAACTTAAAGCTTATAATTACAATCATTCAACGAGATATAGCCTGAAAATTTACATACCATTTACATATCTTTCGAACGTCATTGTGACCGAACGGCTCATTAGGTTTGGTCCATTTTAATTTTGCACATAGTTTTTCAAGATCGTCTCTCAGAAAATCGCCAGCAAATTAAGTTTGACAGCTACACATGCATGAATTTTGGCCACCCTTGATTCTAGTTTCAGTATTTATTTTAAATTATTCTTTCTTCTGAACATATCGATGATTGATTCTAGTTAGGGCAATTTTCTGTGGTGATCTAACTTCCTCCTTTCATGTGTATCGGTGTTGAGCCAAAGTCTTTATGGACTCAGCTTTTACCACTTGGTTAAAATCAGAGAGTAAAGTAATCTTTCTTTACTTTTTCAGTTGAAATAATAATATATCTAATCATCCAGCTGACGAGTAATGCACCAACAGAAACAATTGATGAATATGATGACAGGAAAATAAATAGATAACCGATTGATGAAATAGGGACCTTACAATAGCAACAGTGAAGTCAATCAAACTGAAGCAAACAAAAGTAAGGTAACCCAAAACCTAATAAAATGAGACATCTAACTCTGTATGAAGCTTATCCACTGTTATCTTTTTTCCATAACAACCTACTTCTTCATTATTTTTGATACCTACCGTATTTCCGCGCATATAAGCCGAGGCTTATTAATGAAACCTTCACTTAAAAGCGCATTTTTCCTCACTTTAGATTAGCACTATGTGCTTCCACACTCGTTAAAAAACAGGTTTTTTCAATGTACTTCTATGTAATTGCTTATCAGTGTTCTTATTTATGAAGATAAACATGGACTTCGCAGTGAGGAATTTCTGTTGATAAGCACAATGCTTATATGTTCGGAAATACGGTAATCATTTTTAGTATTTTTTCTCATTTTTAAGCAATAGGTAGCATCAACAATACGTTAGTCCACAATTGAAACATGTGCATAATTTGATGTCCTTATTGGTTGCAAGTTGATAAAGCGAGGCCGATAAACATAATCATTGGAAATGATGAAAAACATTTCAATCTTCAACGTTTATTTTCAACTCATAAGTGAATCTCTGTGAATTGAGTGATTTTATGATCAACTATGGATATTGATGGGTGTTTATCGAATCTGGAACGACATACAAATACTACCTCATATAATGGAATCGACGAACCGTCAGTGCTATCAATACCATCACCTTTAATGTCATTACAGTCATTACCCCACCTTGATCCAAATTATGTTGAAAATTATTTAAACGAAGAAAGTGGTAAAGTATTGGATGTTGGCCAGATCAAGGAGTTTTCTCAAGCTATCGATGCTTATTTTGCTTCAAACCATGACACCCATGAAATTGGTCCACTACCAACCGAAGATTCATCTTCAACCATTCAAAGTTCACCTAGCAGTTCTTGTTTTAACACATGTAATCCAAGCTGTAACTCACCTTGTAATATACATTTTAACTCGCCACGAAACTCATCTCGTTATTCATCATCAACACAATTGAAACATTTGTCAAATATTAATCCAGACTATCGTCATGTAAAGATAGCCTGTCCCAAGTTCAAGAGTAAACTAACACTGGCTAATGACATTTCAAAAGTGAAAGAACCATGGATATCTCATGTTGCTAAGCAAATTTTATCTGTATATTATTCACCATTGAGTTTAAAATCAGAATTCATCTCAAACCAGACAATGTTGGATGCATTTGAGTCTGTAGCAGTTCAAGAAGTAGCTCAAGCTTTCAAGACAACAGCCTTCGTCAATCCTCATAATGATATTGGTTTCATAGAAAGTCATTTTTTCTCTGACCCAACTCCGCCTGAGCTTGTTTCTACTTGTGAAAAGATACGCGCTTTTAGGAAACTACCCACTGATGACAAAGTGACACTTCTTAAAAGTGCGTTTCTTGACTTCAATGCATTAAAAGGAGTAATCGTCTTTGATCCAGAAGTCGATGGTTGGGTTGTAAGTTGAAGTTTATTTTATCGTATAATAGACTAAATCAATGATATGATTCGCTAATAAGATTGCATGTGAATCAAATCCCATTCAGTTGACTCATTGATATTGTCTTTTGTCTGCTATTTCACTTTTACAAACCAATCTAATGACATTATTTTATTTAAAATGCTTGATCATCTCATTGGGTTGCTCGCAAAAGTATGGAGGGAAAGTTTGGTCAAGAAAATGGTTTTACGAAATAAATCCAGCGCAAACCAGAAGATTGGATCATATCATTGAAACCTTTCCTAATTTGCTTCGAAATGATCTCAACGCTATCGCCTTACTTTATACAATTGGCCTTTTTAATCCTGATTTGGTTAAATTGAAGTTTCGGAGCACAGTAAGGTAAGTTAATGTAAGGAACCATAATGATGTGAATAAAGTTGAGTACCTAAAACTGTTCAGTGCACAGTTTGGAATTACAGTTGAAAACGTTGGAAATAAGCTGCTATTCGAATAGAATGAATAAGCTATTTCAAGGCACTGTCATTATCTTGTCTATTGTAACTCTGAAATGTCAGATAGATTTTTATGTACTCGAATCAACTGACAATTTGTTTCCATTTAGCTGAATAATTGTGTTACAAAAATAACTGAAATTTTACTTCTTATTTACAGGCGAGAGCGATACACTTACATTTATCTGCTTAAACGGTATCTGACCGCTTACTTTGGTTCCGACTGTGAAGCGTCAGACACTCTTTATCGTTTGATGGTTAAAATTGATGAAATTGTCGAACTTAGAAGAGGAACTGCGAAATATTTCGATAGCTATCAACCTGGTTGTTCAACAATAATGACAAATCATGTGGCTCACTTAGTTCAATTCAAAAGCCTTTAATATTCTAGAAATACAAGGTTTCTGCTGAAGTTAAGCTATGAATTGAAACAAACCTGATGGGCACATTAATATCAACAGTGCAAATTGCATTCATCTCAGTCCGCATCGCTTAAGCGCTAAAAAAGTTTTTTTCACTCATGAACCTTCAAAAATTTTTGCAGTAGCCAATTTAATGATTCTTAATATTACACTCTCATTAACAAGATTTGAATTCAATCTGAACTTATTTTTTCTTTTTTCTTTATATAGTGGAGATACAAAAATATTAATAGAAAGGGATTTTCGTTTAACTGTGAGATTTATAAACATGTCGATAGTAACTGGACTGGCATGAACATCAAAGATGCTACATGTTAGCCTGTAAAAAGGGTTAAGCCCTTCTTCATCTACACAATAATCGGCAGGTTCATTCAAATTTGTAAAAAAAATAAAACTCAACTTCAAAGCCAAATACTTGGACCAAATCATGAATAAACTTCACGATATCCAATTCAATTAGAAATATGAAAACCAGAAAAATTAAGTGAGTTTAAAATGAGTTAGCGGTTGAAATATTATGTAATGATGTTGCTGGGGTGATAACGATTAAATTTTCAAAGAAACACTGAATAAAAACAGAATCAGTAATAGGAAAGATTCTATTGAACTATGAGTAATGAGTTAGCTGATTATTGATTGCAATTTAAAATAGCAAACAGACAGAAGCTTTTTATATTGTTAGCGAATGATAGCGCGTAACTACCGGGTTACAAATAATCATATGAAACGTTTTCAAAATAGAATAACATTTTAGGTTTTGATTTTTTGATTAGATTTTTTTCATAAAGGAAAAATTCAGTTTTTTGTCTTTCATTTGGTACTACAATCGTAGTTTTGAGTCACACAGATAGCGCACAGATCGATTTTTAAAAAAAGTCGATGAAAATTATTTTTGAGAGTTTAACATGGCGCGTCTATGGGAGATTGGAAAAACTTGATTGCTCAATGTTAATCTTTCCATAGGATTCACAAAATTATTTTCATGACTTTTTTTAAAAATCGATCTGTTCGCTATCTGTGTGTCCCAAAACTACGATTGTAGAACCAAATGAGAGACAAAAAACTAAATTTTCACTTTATGAAAAAAATCTAATCAAAAAATCAAAACCTGAAATGTAATTCTATTTTGAAAACGTTTCATATGATTATTTGTAACCCGGTATTAACAAAATAATAACGTAATATTAATACGTATAATATATTAACGTAATAATTAACAGAAAGTTTAATTTTGAAAAATTATTTAATATTCTTATTTGAGAAAAATAAATCAACAGATGATAACATTACCACGTTATTTTATCTGATCGAGAAGCAACGAGACAAAGATCTAGAAAAATGAACAAGAATAAATAATTAACAGGAAGATTTATTTTATAAATTATTTAATATTCTTATTCAAGAAAAGTTACAATAAACAGATGAAGAGTTTAATTGTGGATTACATCTCGTATCGATATCTCAATATCACGAATCAACAGAAGTTTCCTTGACAGATTTGCATCAATTCTTGTCCAGTCAATGATTTAACAAGATCCTTAACTTCTTGTGAAGCTGAAGCTCCTTTAGTCTTTGAAACGAACCAGGCTTTAACTATTATTTGAGCAATGAAAAAATGGAAAATAGTAAACGATGATTGAATTGCTTGTGTTATTAAATTATTATATCAAATAATTTACTTACCATCAACAGTTGAATCGTCAATTTTAACACAACTTGCTAAGACGGCTTCTTCATATTTAGGATTGTCATAATAAGGCATCCAAAATTTACCTCGTCGACCATCTGAAACCAATTTTGAATATTATTATTCTTTGCATAAATTTACCTAAAATTCATCGTTTACCTGCAGTTTCGAAGTTGAATGAGTAGGGTTCATAGCCCTCTGATACAAGTTCATAATATGATCTTCCATTGAATTCACCAACAGTCATTTCGATATACTTGTCCCAAAGTGACTGGACAACACTGTTATATAATAATTGTTTGTTCATTTGATAAGATTCATATAGAATAATTATTCATGCAATTGAAACTTACTTGTCTCTGGTTGAACCTTTCTCGATAACGGCAACTTTTCCAGGATAAAGGTGGTTAATCTCAAGAGTATTGTAGACAGTTCTTGGAACAGTTTGTTCACTTCGACCAATAACTTTCCAGTCTCCTACAAACTAATACGATAAAGTAGCATCATTAATAATAATGATGATGATTGGATTGAGTTAAACTTACTTCATTGAAGTGCCGATGAGGGCCTTTGGGTTGGGCTATTTTTGGACATGAACCCTTGATTTTAACTGCAAATGAGGTTGAAATTGCAAGAGCAATTAAAGCAACAAATAAAGTTGACTTCATCTTTAACGAAACTGTTGGTAACAAAGTAAATGTAATGATCAATCGAAATGATAACTGTAATGACTTGAAATCCTACGAAAATTTTGCTTTTATACACGAAAATCCAAGCCCAATGTTAATACACATGTCGAATCACTGTCAATGCAAGTGTGAAAAAATGGAACTTAAACAAGTACATATTTCATGAACTTAACATCTGAAACAAAAGAATCATTAATTGATAATGACAATCGCATGAAACAATAAAGCACTGAAGTTTGTCTAAAGTTGTGGTTTTAAGTCAGATTATGTTGATCCATTTAATGTTTGGTTCTAATAAGTTATAAGAAATAAGCTGTTGTAAGATATAACTTATGTTAAATTTGATGTTTGGTCACATAACAATTGACTGTCATAACTATTGTACCTTTAAAAAATTTCAAGTTTAATTTCCGATTTGAGTCGAGATCTAGCCAATCCAAACATATATAATATAAAGTGAAAACATCAATCTTTTGCGCTAAAATTGTGGCCAACTAAGAGGGTTCTGATTAAGGAAAGTTTTGACGTAGTGCGATTGTATGCACGAAAAATAGTCACGGCCTTATCGGAATTCGTGATAATGAGAAATTGATGTATGGAGGCAAGAAGAAAATGCAGAATCTGTATTTTAAATTATTGAGTTTGAGGAAAAACTCTTATGATGGTATATTGTTGGGTTAGGAGCATAGTAGAGTTTGGGGAAAAATTCGGTTCTTCAATAGTGCACAACGATTTTCTCAAAGACTGCCCATCAGATGAATATTTTGATCGCATAAATGAACTCGATTTTCTCTATTGGATTCTAAACTTCGAAACGAATTTCGAACCAGAAAAGTTAAATATTTGGTTGGTAAGATGAAAATTTTTATCAATACTTATTCCTTCGGTATGAATTAATTCCCTCATTTAAGCAATTTATATTTTCAGAACATCAAGATTTGCGGAATGATGAAATACCTCCAAGTTATACGTTTGATTATGTTTGCTTTCGAACAGAGGAACCAATTGATGGAACTTGTTTGAGCACATTATTTCCAAATCTAATGGTCTGTTGGATAATTCAGCTTTATTGTTTGCTCAATATTCATTTTGTTATGTTATTTGCTGTCTTGTCTTCTTAGATTGCCGATTTTTCTTGTGGATTCGGTAAAAAAGTTAAATATGAAGATATCGTTACATTTGTCAAAAAGATAAAACATTTGAAAGGATTATCTCTTTACTACAATTACGAGATTTCAGTTTTGCTAGATTGGATCAACTCGAAATGATATCCACGAATTGCATTGACCCATGCATGGAAAAGAATGGTGTCAACATCAAACAATTGCACCTTTGGAGTTTGCAAATTATATTATTTCAAGCAAGATGCTCGCTATTTTCCGAATCTTGAAAGAATACACATTTATTTCAATGAAAGTGAGTTTTAAATACTATAACATTATATTTTAATAGTTGTATTTCATTTCTCATATTTTGAACAAATTATTGAAAATGAACATTCATGTTTTATCCTCAGGCCGGTCAGATGGCTACTACGATGGTCCCATATTGAGAGAACTTAAAATACTTGAACTGTTCTTGTCTCCATATGGTTATGAAGACATTTATTATGGTTTCCGATTCATGGATTCATGTCCAAATCTTCAAAGTGCACACATTTACTTGCAATACGAGCATATTTTTGCTGCTGAATCTTTAAAACATAAATCTTTGCAAGATTTAATTATTGAATTTGTAAGTATTATTTTATTTGAAATTTTTCTGCTTCCTTTATGAAATAATCTTGATATTAATCAAATTTCCAAATCAAACACATTCTTAGAGATGTCCATCATGACAAAAGTACCTGAATTTATATTAATTAACTTATCTTTATGTGTACAGTATCATCCTGGTTATAATGAAAGTTTTAACTGGAATGATTGGAAAAGCTTGTTCAGAAAATATCCAAATCTTAAAAATCTTAAACACCTTACACTGAGGAGATTCAAGAACCTGGAAAATGAACATGTTGAGCAATTGGTTCGCATTTTACCCAATTTGGTGCTATTTGATGTTCGTTGTTGTCCGGCAGGAACTCAAAAGGCTGCTAATTATATTAAAGATTGGAATAAACTATATAGATGATCAATGAAATTTTATTTCAATGAGAATCAACATGAAATCAGATCAGATTGGCCTCAGTTGTTCACTAACTGTGAAAAAATAAGTCAAGGTTTTGATTTCATGAAAAATTGCTTCCTCAAAGATTTTGGTAGCCTTTCTACTTTTTTGATCTCTAATGCAGAGTAATTAACAAAATGTAAACATTTAATATTGATATTGATTGATATCTACAATTAAAGTCTCTAAAAATCAGTCCTCTTTGGGACTGTTCTTGTGAAATTTAAATGTGTTGAGGTTTTAACACTTTTGATGCTTGAGAATGAGTCTAACTTTAATATCTCAGATTTTTCATTTTAATTTCTTATAAACTTATTTATTTTCCTACTTCTTCATGAAATATATACAATAGCATTTCTTTCACTATTCATCAATTTTTTAGTCTAAGTTTTTCCAGACAACCCAATATCGGCAAGCTTGATTGGATGACAACTAAAGCTTAAAAAATATAATAAAAGGTACTTTAGCTTTTCTATTTCAATATTTATCAAGAACTTGTTGCACCTGTAATTCAACACATCGGTTGATCAATTATAACAATGAAAGATTCTAAGATTACTGCTGGATTAGTCAAAAAGTTTCCGAATCATATGAATATGGCAATAATCGTCTGTCAACCGCTTCCTAGACACAAGTGTCTTGATTTCACTTTATTATGCCATCTACTGTAAGAAGAGTGATGAAGAAATGGTTTATTTTCTTTGGATGGTTCATTATGATTAGATGAGTTGATCAGTAATTAAAACGAAACTTGAAAGACTCATTAGAACAAAAATAGACAGAGTAAATCTTTAATCGTCTTGAATGCAATCGAATAATATGTTACTGGGTAGCTTTCAATCTGTTCGTAGCGTTAGCATTGAGCACAAGTTTTATAAAATGTAATTTTTTTCTCAATAGCCATTCCAATTGCGCGATCAATTCACCAAGACAAAAGCCCTCTTAGAATCGTCGATTGATTAAAATAATCTCCTAAAATATATTCATTAGAAAACTCCATTACCAGTTCATGCCGATACCTTTTTAGATCTCCTTTTATATACTATTACTAGTACTATTAATAGTAGTTTAGGCTCTAGTTCTATCACCAAACTCTTCATTCATAACCAATAAATAATAAATAACAAATTTGATTTTGCAAAATTATTTAACTTTATTTAAGAAAAGTTACAATCAACAGGTGTAGAGTTTGATTGTAAATCCCGTCTCGTATCGGTAACTTAATAACACGAATCAACAGAAGTCTCCTTGACAGATTTGAATCAATTCTTGTCCAGTCAATGATTTAACAAGATCTTTAACTTCTTGTGAAGCTGAAGCGGCTTTAGTCTTTGAAACAAACCAGGCTTTGACTAATTGATCAATGAAAAAATGAAAATAGTAAACAATGATTGAATGTATTAATATTAATATGAGTTATGTTAAATAATTTACTTACTATCAACAGTTGAATCGTCAATTTTAACACAGCTGGCTAAGACGGCTTCTTCATATTTAGGATTGTCATAATAAGGCATCCAAAATTTACCTCGTTGACCATCTGAAACGAATTTTTAATATTATAATTCTTTGCATTCTACCTAAAATCTACCGTTTACCTGAAGTTTCGAAGGTGAATGAGTAGGGTTCATAACCCTCTGATACAAGCTCATCATATGATTTTCCATTGAAATCACCAACAATGATTTCGATAAACTTGCTCCAAAGTGACATAACGGCACTGTTACAATTAATTATTTAATTAATAAGATCAGTGAATAATTAATCTTCCAATTGAAACTTACTTGTCTCGGGTTGAACCTTTCTCGATGACGGCAGCTTTTCCTGGATAAAGGTGATTAATCTCCATAGTATTGTAGACAGTTCCTGGGACAGTTTGTTCACTTCGACCAATAACTTTCCAGTCTCCTACAAACTAATACGATAAAGTAGCATCATTAATAATGATGATGATTGGATTGAGTTAAACTTACTTCATTGAAGTGTCGATGAGGACCTTTGGGTTGGCGTATTTTTGGACATGAGCCCTTGATTTTAACAGCAAATGAGCTTGAGATTGCAAGAGCAAGCAAAGCAACAAACAAAGTTGACTTCATTTTAACGAAACTGTTAACAAAGTAAATGTAAGGGTCAATTGAAATGATAACTGTAATGACTTGAAATCATGCGAGAAAACTCCTTTTTATACACAAGAATCAAATGTTAATGTGTTAATACACATGTCGAATCACTGTCAATGCTAATGTTTCAGATGTTTTCGTTTAGCGTAAAAAGTTATGATTTTAATATCATGCAATGAATCTCAAAGAGTAACAAATCCAATGGATCAACAATTGAATTTGGGTGATGAAAGCAACGTGGATCAAACGAAAATGCTGTCACAAATTGATGTCTCTTGTAATATAAAATGAAAACAAGAAACTAAAACAAGTACATATTTCATGAACTTACCATCTGAAACAAAAGGCAATGACAATTCCATCAAACAACAAAGCACTGAAGTTTGTCTTAAGTTGCATTTTTAAGTCAAATTTGCATAGAGAAGCGCGTCATGTTAAACCATTTAATGTTTGGTCACATAAAAATTGTACCTTTGAAAAAATCTCAAGTTTAATTCACTATATGAGTATTTTGAGTTAAGATCTATCCAATTCATACAATTCATTGTATTATAAATACATAAAATGTCACCTTTGCGCTAGAATCGTGGTCAAACTGAGCGGGTTCTAAGAAAAGTTTTGATGTAGTTCGACTACATGAACGAAGAATAGTCACAGCTTTATCGGAATTCATGATAATGAGAAATTAATTTATTGAGGCAATCAGAATCTGTATTTTAAATTATTAAGTTCGGAGGAAAAACTCTTACGATGGCACACTGTTGGATTAGCGGCATAGTAGAGTTTATGTAAAAATTTGGTGCTCAATTTTGCAAAACGATTTCCTCAAAGACTGTCAGTCGATGAATAATTTGATTGTATTCGAGCGTGAATTTATTGTATTCTGATTAGTAAAGAGACCTTTGCAGTCAATCATGATAGGGGGTCCACTTGTTAAATACAACTTGAAATGTTTTCCTTTCAAATTCTATTGTTAATTATTGTCACTTTGAAAAATAACAATATCAGCTATTAAAGTCATTTTCATGTCTTTTTGGATAGTAACATGTGAGCGATGAAATATCAGATGCAATCTTAAGAATCAGCCTTAAAAAAGATCGATTCAGCAAGACAGATTCACTTTCATTAGTGTTGTGGCTATACTGCAAAGAGTAAATAGTAATCTCTTTTATAATTTTGTGCGGTTTCTGATTTGTTATACAATAAAAAGAACGTGATTTTTTAAACAAGCTTACTTTTATAACAGTTTAATAAATCATCCAGTTCCTTAATTAAGCCAAAAATGGTAAGGAAACAATCGTCTGGAAGTTCATTGATGAACATTGTGAAATCAACTTAAGCTTAAGCCTAACTAATCACTTCAGATGACCCGATCTAAAGATGTGATTGATTTCAATAGCAGTTATCTATTCAGAACCTTATAATTGGGACAAACAGCAATGAAACAATTTTAAATAACAGTTAAAAGTAGTGTTTTTTGATTAAATTGAATCGACCATTATAATCGATATTTTTCCCCATTGATTTTTATCGATATTTCATCGATAAAAGTTCAGGTTCCTCTAAGGAAACACTGTCCATCAGCAATCTCATAGGATCGCTGATCGGCTCATTTTCATTGAGAAATATTGTGTTTATTTAATAACATTACCACGTTATTTTATCTTGTGAGAATATTCTAGATCATTATGTAATCATTGCCCAATTCACTCGGAAACAATCAACCTATTGTTTCCCCCATTTGTATTGTCTTGCATTATACTGATTGGCTAGTGACAATTTGTGTATCCGTAGATACGTTACAACATTGTCACCTACTTGTATATAAGACATTACTGAGTTATACTAACTGTGTCACTTGTATGTAGTAAGACCGAGAGTCTATATCATCATTACTGTAAATACTTCTTATATTAATAAATCTCTTAACTTGTAAACTCGAGTCACTCCGTTCCCTTAAGTCACTCCGTTCTCGTGTTTAACTTAGTCTACTCTGGTGCCTTGCACAACACTGAGCAACCTCTATTCCACCCTCACATGGTAGCAGAGCGTGGTTGGCTCTAACGTTTGAGTGCTTTCGTTAAACTGTGTTTCTATTTTGAAATTTGGAGTTACTCCTGATATTTGTGTTCATCATGACGCCAACATATAATATCGAGAAACTTGGAGATGAGAACTACGACACTTGGAGTGTGTTAATGAAGAGTTTACTGGTCGCAATGAGACTTTGGTCTACAGTGGCTCCTGAACCAGAAAAGAAGGCTGACGATTGGGGAGTTAAGGATGAGCAAGCCCTGGCTCAGATCATGTTACATGTGAAACCGAAGAACTTCCGGACAATCGAGTCTTGTACAACTGCTTATGCAGCTTGGGAGGCCCTCAAGAAAGCTCATAAGCATACTGGTCCAGCTAGCTTGGTGCGAAATTTTAAGAGTTTGGTGAATTTAAGGATTCAACCTGGACAAAAGATGCAGGAACATCTTGATAACTTCAACGAGTTGGCTGATAAATTGTCAACTATGAAGGTTGATCTTCCTGATCTGTGTTTGTCAGTGCTTTTACTTAACAGCCTTGGAGAGACGTACGATAACTTTGTCTGTGCAATGACAAGTCGGGACGAGTTACCCGGAGTGAATGTCCTCAAGGTTAAGCTGTTAGAAGAAGAAAGCCGGAAGAAGTCAGACGAAAAAGATTCGAGTCACGTCATGAAGTTACGTGATAATAAGAGTCACTTCAAGAAGAAAACTAAAATAAAGTGTTGGAAGTGTGGCGAATCTGGTCATAAGTCGAATCAATGTAGTGAAAAATCAAAGAAAGTTGATAAGTTGGATAAGTCAGACTATGCTTGTCAGCTTAGATCTGTTAGTAGTAATTGCAAGATGAGTGAGTCATCATGGATTCTAGATAGTGGAGCAACTTCCCATGTTTGTTGTAATCGGAGTTACTTCAAAACCTTACGACCTTCAGTCGGTAGGACAGTAACTGTTGCAGATGAAAGGAAGATGAATGTCTCTGGAATTGGTGACATCAACTTGCATGTTGATGGTAATAATGTGTTATTACGGAATGTACTACTAGTTCCTGAACTTAAAGTCAACTATTTTTCAGTGTTTCGAGTCACTGTTGCAAATGGCAAAGTCATCTTTGATAAAAGATTTGCTCGTGTTCTTGATGATAAGGACCGTTGCATGATAAAGTTCCCTTCTGATGAAGATTTATTTGTGAAACAAATAAAGAGTAATAGGTTAGCTCGGATTTCATCGGAAGTGCAGTCGAGTGACTTGATGTTACTACACCGTCGACTTGGTCACTTGAATTTTGGTGACATTGAGAAAATGATAAAGAATAAAGCGGTAACTGGAATCAAAGTTTGTGAATCCAAGAAAACTGCCTGTGAGACCTGTATGAAGTGTAAAGCATCTCAGTTGCCTTACTCAACATCGAGAAGTCACTCATCGAAGTCACTCGAGTTGATTCATTCAGACCTCTGTGGACCCATTGCTACACCTTCTTATGGTGGTGCCAGATATTTTGTAACTTTTGTTGATGACTACTCCAAATATGTGTGGGTTTACCCCCTGAAATTTAAAGATGAAGTTGTGGACGTATTCAAAGTCTGGTTAAGTGAAGTTGAACGCCAGTCTGGTCATAAGCTAAAGACTTTGAGGACCGATGGTGGTCGAGAATACTTCAGGTTGAAACCATTCTTCAAGTCAAGAGGTATAAGGCATGAAAACAGTTGTGCTTATACACCACAACAAAATGGAGTAGCTGAAAGAATCAACAGGACATTAGTTGAAATGGCACGGAGTTGTATAAATGATAGTCAACTCGATCAAAGATTATGGGCCGAAGCAGTAGTTACATCCGCTTATGTGAGAAACAGAGTCATCAATAAATCGAATGACAGAGTTACTCCGTATCAATTGTGGACTCAAAAGAAACCCGATTTGAGTCACTTGAGAATTTTCGGTACGAAAGGAATTGTGTTAAATAAACGTGCCGGTAATAATAAGTTTGCTGAAAAAGGTAAAGAGATGATATTGGTGGGATATGGCGATACATCAAAGGGATATCGGATGTTGGACTCAAAGACACAGAAGGTCGAGTTGAGTCGAGATGTCAAGTTCATCGAGAATATCAGTGATGTATCTTATCCAGAGGAAAATGAAATTCCAATACACATCGGTGCTGATTGTGAATCAGAACCAGAGGACGTCACCCAGGAATCTGGTGGTGATGAGAGTCCTGAGCAAAGTCACTTGCAAACTTCTAATACCGTAGAACCAGAAGTACCATCAGAGACTCGCAGAAGGCGAGGTCGTCCGAAAAAGACTGATCCTCCTGTTGTTAGACCTCCACCGAGGATAGGTCAACATGAATATGATTTGAGAGAGAGGAACAAAGCTAACGATAATCTTGGAGTTTTGGTTGATGAGGAAGTCACTCCACCAAAGGACTTCAAAGATGCAATATCGTCGAGTCACTCGGAAAAATGGATGGAAGCTTTGGAGGCTGAGATGGCATCTCTCAAGAGAAACAAAACTTGGGACTTGGTCAAACTTCCTCCTGGTCGGCGCACCATTGGTTCAAGTTGGGTATTTGCAGTCAAAAGGCACAATGACAATTCAATTGATAAGTTCAAGGCGAGACTCGTGGCAAAAGGTTTCAGTCAACGGTTTGGTGTTGATTACAACCAAACGTATTCACCCACAGTAAGGCCAGAGTCACTCCGAATCCTCTTTGCTCTGTGTGCTGATAAAGGATACCAGATCCATCAAGTGGATGTATCAACAGCATATTTGAATGGTGAGCTTGATGAAGAAATATACATGGAACAACCAGATGGTTTTGTGGATGAAAAATTCCCTGATTATGTATGTCGCTTGAACAAGTCACTCTATGGACTGAAACAAAGTGGAAGACAATGGAATCTGAAATTGCATTCTATTCTTACTGAGATAGGTCTTTCAAGATGCGAAACTGAAAGATGTTTGTATACCGCAGTTGTGAATGGTCATAAAGTTATATTAGCCGTGTACGTCGATGACTTGTTGATAGCATCCGAGGACGTTGACACGATCAACTTAATCAAGAAGAAGTTGAGTGAAAGGTTTGACATAACAGATAAAGGACCTGCAAAATACATATTGGGTATTGAAATAGAAAGACCAAGTATCTATGAAGTTAAGCTATCGCAAGCTTATGCTATTGAAAAATTGTTGGAGAGTCAGCAGTTAAGTGACTCCAAACCGGTTGCGACTCCAATGGAAGCTAACATTGATATTGAGACTTGTGATGGTACGTGTGAGAAAGTAGATGGACAAAGATATCGAAGTTTGATCGGTTCATTACTTCACCTATCTCTGAATACACGCCCTGATATCACGTTTGCAGTGAATCGACTGGCAAAATTTAATCAAAGTCCGCATATTGAGCATTTGAAAGCTGCGCAACGTGTCCTGAAGTACTTGAAAGGTACAATGAATAAAAGCTTGTGTTTCTCGAGGAGACCAGGAAACAAACTGGAAGCTTTTGTTGATGCAGATTGGGCATCGGACAGGAGTGACAGGAGAAGTCACTCGGGATATTGTTTTAAACTGTCGAATGCTACAGTAGCTTGGGGTTCAAAGAAGCAGTCACTAGTCGCTCAGAGTTCATCCCAAAGTGAATACATCGCTTTGTCTGAAGCGGTTAATGAAGTGACTTACTTGAAGCAGTTACTTGAAGAAATTGGATTTTCGGAGTACATCCAAAGTCCCTTGGTTATGTTCAATGATAACACGTCCGCGATCAAGTTATCTGGGAACCCGATGTTTAACAAGAGAACTAAGCATATAGCGATTCGTGTGCACAATATTCGAAATCAAGTTGAGGATGGTCAGCTGCAGGTAAAGCAATTGTAAACGGAAGACATGGTTGCTGACATTTTAACCAAAGCCCTCGCTCGTGTTAAACATCAAAAGTTTGTTGCTGAATTGGGTCTGGATTAAGAGGGGGTGTGAGAATATTCTAGATCATTATGTAATCATTGCCCAATTCACTCGGAAACAATCAACCTATTGTTTCCCCCATTTGTATTGTCTTGCATTATACTGATTGGCTAGTGACAATTTGTGTATCCGTAGATACGTTACAACATTGTCACCTACTTGTATATAAGACATTACTGAGTTATACTAACTGTGTCACTTGTATGTAGTAAGACCGAGAGTCTATATCATCATTACTGTAAATACTTCTTATATTAATAAATCTCTTAACTTGTAAACTCGAGTCACTCCGTTCCCTTAAGTCACTCCGTTCTCGTGTTTAACTTAGTCTACTCTGGTGCCTTGCACAACACTGAGCAACCTCTATTCCACCCTCACATATCTGATCGAGAAGCAACGAGACAAAGATCTAGAAAAATGAACAAGAATAAATAATTAACAGGAAGATTTATTTTATAAATTATTTAATATTCTTATTCAAGAAAAGTTACAATAAACAGATGAAGAGTTTAATTGTGGATTACATCTCGTATCGATATCTCAATATCACGAATCAACAGAAGTTTCCTTGACAGATTTGCATCAATTCTTGTCCAGTCAATGATTTAACAAGATCCTTAACTTCTTGTGAAGCTGAAGCTCCTTTAGTCTTTGAAACGAACCAGGCTTTAACTATTATTTGAGCAATGAAAAAATGGAAAATAGTAAACGATGATTGAATTGCTTGTGTTATTAAATTATTATATCAAATAATTTACTTACCATCAACAGTTGAATCGTCAATTTTAACACAACTTGCTAAGACGGCTTCTTCATATTTAGGATTGTCATAATAAGGCATCCAAAATTTACCTCGTCGACCATCTGAAACCAATTTTGAATATTATTATTCTTTGCATAAATTTACCTAAAATTCATCGTTTACCTGCAGTTTCGAAGTTGAATGAGTAGGGTTCATAGCCCTCTGATACAAGTTCATAATATGATCTTCCATTGAATTCACCAACAGTCATTTCGATATACTTGTCCCAAAGTGACTGGACAACACTGTTATATAATAATTGTTTGTTCATTTGATAAGATTCATATAGAATAATTATTCATGCAATTGAAACTTACTTGTCTCTGGTTGAACCTTTCTCGATAACGGCAACTTTTCCAGGATAAAGGTGGTTAATCTCAAGAGTATTGTAGACAGTTCTTGGAACAGTTTGTTCACTTCGACCAATAACTTTCCAGTCTCCTACAAACTAATACGATAAAGTAGCATCATTAATAATAATGATGATGATTGGATTGAGTTAAACTTACTTCATTGAAGTGCCGATGAGGGCCTTTGGGTTGGGCTATTTTTGGACATGAACCCTTGATTTTAACTGCAAATGAGGTTGAAATTGCAAGAGCAATTAAAGCAACAAATAAAGTTGACTTCATCTTTAACGAAACTGTTGGTAACAAAGTAAATGTAATGATCAATCGAAATGATAACTGTAATGACTTGAAATCATGCGACGAAATCCCTTTTTATACACGAAAATCCAAGCATAATACACATGTCGAATCACTGTCAATGCAAGTGTGAAAAAATGCAACTTAAACAAGTACATATTACATGAACTTACCATCTGAAACAAAAGAATCATCAATTGATAATGATAATCTCATGAAACAATAAAGCATTGAGATTTGCCTAAAGTTGCGGTTTCAACTTGGATTGTCATAGAGAAGCGCATTATGCCGAACCATTTCATGTTGGGCTCTAAGACATAAGTTATGTATTATAATATATATCTGGTGTTTGGTCACAGAACAATTGACGGTCATTGACTTTTGCACCTTTAAAAGTTTCAAGTTCAATTTAAGATTCAAGTCGAGATCTAGTGAAACGACATCTATTGATAGCTACATCGCATAGTCAGTTCGAATTGAGATGAATAAAAACTCTTATGATTTCGTAGTGACATAGTAGAGTTTGGGGAAAAATACGGTGATTCAATTATGCAAGACGCTTTTCTCAAAGACTGCCGATCAGATGAATATTTTGATTACAATTTTCTTTATTTGGATTCTAAACTTCAACAAAAGCTTTTATGTTTCATAAATAAAGTCTTTCATCTCGAAATGGATATTTTCAATTTGACAAAGAATGACTTTCAACTTTTGCATTTCTTATACTGATGATGGTTTTTCACAATAGAATTTGAGTCTGAATATCTGAGTCGAATGTGGATTTATTGTATTCAGATCAGTAAAAAGACATTTGCAGTCAGTCATGATCGGGGGTCCACTTGTTGGATATTACAACTTGAAATATTGGATCCGTTTTGATGCCCTTGACTGAAATTATTAGAATTCTCTATTTATTCGAGAAAATTTCAAATTCAATTGTTAATTATTGTTACTTTGAAAAATAACAATTAACATGAAACTGAAACAAGTACATATTTCATGAACTTACCATCTTGAACAAAATAATCATTAACGTAACACGAAAATCACGTAAGAATTATACTATATAACCATCGGTACTCTTCGTGAGTTTATTAGCTATTTTATTCATTGTCATGTGATTTTTGGATGAAAACATGTGAGAAATGAAAGATCAGAGGCAATTTTAAGAATCAGACTTAAAAGAAGATTGATTCAGCAAGGCAGAATTATTATCAACCAAATTGTTAGTTGATTTACACATATCAGTTTAACAACAGAATTGAAATGGATATAATTTTGGATGCATCCATTTTGGTTTTTTCGATTAACTGTCACTCACAGGCGGCGATTAACAATCAAGCAAATTGTAAGTTAGCAATAAATCGATTTGCTGGCAAAGTTCAATAAAAATTTTCTCGTTCATTTGCAAATAAAAGCAGTAAAAGTGGTTCTAAAAGCCTTGGTTGCTAGTGAAAATTTCGCTACTTCTGCTCATTGTGTTGTTGGTTTAAATGTTACATCTGTTTTCCAGTTCAAGAGTTAGGACTCGGAGTCAACATAAGAAGATTTCACTTTTATGAGTTTGAGCCAGTGTTGCACCTTCAGGTTCAATAAGGATGTTACACCGTGATCCATTTGGTTTGGACAAACAAAGATGACTCATTGCTTTTTTACGTCATAAATAGAAGGGGTTGTCTTATAAATTCATCAATCGTTTCTTTTATTTACATATTGTTCAAACGTTTTTCCGTCAACTTCTAGACACAATCTAACTCTTTTGAGAGAATTATTGATCACTTTTTGAATAATAGGAAGAGGTATTGCTTTTACTGTTTCTTCTATTGCTTTTTTCAATTCATCAATTGAATTGTAATAAAAATTTTCATAATAAATTCTGTCTTTAATATAATCCCAGAGGAAGAAATCACAAGGGGAGAGATCAGGTGAATATGGTGGCCATTGGATTTCATAATCCGTTTTTTGAGATATTAAATTTGTTTTAAAAATACTCTTCAGTAAAAAAATAGTATCACCAGCGGTATGAGGAGGTGCTCCGTCTTGTTGGAAAATGTCATTAATCCATTCTTCACCTCTCAGTTGCATAAGACTAGGTAAAAATTTCTCACTGATTAGTTCAGCATAATTTCCTTTTTTTGTTTCATATTCACCATTGGCTTTTTTGAAAAAAATGGTCCGATTATCCCATAATTACTTATGGCTGCCCAAACATTAACTTTCTCTGGAAATCCAACCTTTGGTGCTGAGAAATCTGGTTTTGTTTCTGATCAGTAACGATAATTCTGTTTATTTATATACCCTGTAGTTGCAAAAGCCGATTCATCGGTAAACCAGATCCTCTGATGATAATCTTTATCAAATAGTGTTTGGACATTGACTTGTGAACATCTTCTTCTTGCTTCATCATTTAGTTTAAGTAATTGTGTCCTCTGAATTTTGTATGGAAATAATTTAGTGTCTTCATCAAGAATCCTTTGACATGAACCATATGATAACTTTAACCTTTCACAGGTAGGTCTGATGCCATCCCTTGGATGATTTGTTTTATCAACAAATACCTTGTCAATGTTACTTTGTACTCTTATATATTTTCCTGGTCCTTTAAACCTATTTTCCACACTGCCATGTTTTTTCCACTTTTGCCATATATTTTTAATTGTTGACCTCGAAAGTTCATCCTTATCAGGAAACCTTTCCTTGAATAATTTTTGTAACCTTTGTATTTTGCCAACTTCACTCTCTATTTGACTACATTGAAAATTTTCTATCAAAAATTGCTTCTCCTCGAGAGTCAACCGAACTGGCATATTGCTGAAAACAAAACAAATCTACCATTAGTGCCTTCATCATCAACATTACATTAGTTAATCAACATACCTTCAAACATTAATTACCAACAGTGGAAACAAAAAAAATCATCAATAGAAATAAATAAACATTACTGGTGACTATAAACATCTGTTTTATCTACTGTGATTATATAACAACCCCTTCAATGAGTCATCTTTGTTTGTCCAAACCAAATGGATCACGGTGTAAACATCCGATGTTTAATTATCCCGGCAATACTTTCAATTAAAGGGTGTATGTCTATAACCAGGCAGAGAGCTAAACATGAATGAATATTATTGGTCATCGATAATAACAAAATAGATTAGAAATTGCCATCGTCAACACCATCTCTCGATTGAATTAAACTTGATTCAAATCATATGCTCAATGTGCACAAAAAATTGACAATTGAAACCAATCAAAATATTCTCCATTTGCTTCAACTGTTTTAGCTCAGCGATTTTTGAGCTTTTTGATCCCATCAGACCGAAATTCCGTCTTTTTAGACCCAATAAAGTCATCCAGTGCCCGTTGAACGTCAGTTCGATTGTAGAACTTTCGGCTTTTGAACGAGTTTGAAATGGACAAAAAAAGATGGTAATCCGATGGAGCAAGGTTAGGTGAATATGGGGGCTGAGGAATAACTTCCCATTTCAGCGCGGCCAGTTTATCTTTCACGACCTTTGAAACATGAGGCCGTGCATTGTCATGCTGGTAGATTACCTTTGACCTATTGTAACGCAGGCCAGTTTTTTGTCAGTGTCAGAAATAATCTTTCTCTTAATGATGTTCCGAGAGGAAGTGTTCTCTTTCCTTTATTATTTCTTTTTATATCATTTTTGGTACACTAATTAGGGCTTGAGTAGAGCCGTTTCTATAGCCATATTTGGCCTGAACAACATCTTGGCAACACATGTTTGCCAAGGGACTAATTTTACATCTAAGAAAAGTTGGCGACTAGTGTTGCCAGGAAAAGTTATTTAAGTTACATATACCCGCTGTGATTCTGGACAGTCCACTGTCCAGTTACATATACTAAACGACTTGTCCAATTTCAGTGACCTCCATGTTAATTTGGCTACCTTCCTCAACAGGCATATCGATAGGCAAAACTGTTAAAACGGTGGGTTTGAATCCAAACTGGTGATGCTTAAGAATTTTATCATCTTTGACCAATGTATGGTCACATCTCAGTATGGCGCCAACTGGCTTACCAATTTGTTTTTCAATCTCTGATCGTAGGGGTTCTACCTTCAACTTCTAAGGGTATTCCATTAATCTGGAAGGTTTGATTTAAATATTTAATAGTGAATTTGGAAAATCTACCTACATGGCGCTTGGTATAATGGATGGGGTTAGATATTGAGCTAATTTTCCTAGGGTTTGAGGAAAGTCTTTTGATGAGAATATCTTTTTCTTTTAACTGTTCCTCTAATTGTTTATTCTTCTCCCTTTCTTGTTCTAAACATTTATCTTATTTTTCAATAGTAATGATTCCTCGTTGTAAAAGGTTTTTTGTAAGCGCTAGCTCTGCATGGAGTGAACTCAGTTCTTCCATACAGCAATCTAAATGAAACTGCTGGTTTCTATTTTTGGTTTTACACCTCAAGCAATTCTCTCTATTATATTCGCATTCATTGACATGTGAATAATAATCCCTTACAAGGAGGATATCATTACAATTTGGACTGAAATAGCAGGTACAATGTAATTTCTCAAAAGCTTCTATTGATCTGGGCCCATGTTGAGGTCTATCAACGCAGTGCAAAGGTGTCTGACATTTCGGGCATTTCACTTCTTCATTAGATTGCCTGGACTCTATTTCTTTTACTTGACGTTCTATATATTCGGGAAGACAAGTATCTGGACAGAGAGAAGTGAAACATTTTGCACATGATTGGGCTTCAAAATGATCAAAGACAACATCTGAACAAATTCTACATTCAAAATCCTTAATTTCATTATGGTCAAATAGATGATTTGGTGTCAGTTGAAATGGATTTGTAGATTCGACTGGTTCTGATCTGGATGTACTAGGGGTGTTGATATCATCCCAGTCGATTGGTCCTTGGTACCGTGGACGCATATGTCGAGTTGCTCTATAAAAATCTGGCAAATCGTCCTCGTCTGTACTTTCAGCCTCAAGATCAACAACTGGTGGGGTTTGACGTCTTTGTCTTAGCTGTCGAGGCATCTTTGTATGGAGGTTTACCATCAGGTTATTCATTTTCTCATTAATGTATTTTAGACAGGATTGGCGAGCTATGTAGAAAATATCGTTCCGATGAGTGTATTGAAAACAAAGCTGGTCAACCATCGCGTCACAAACAGGTCGTTTGAAGCCCTTTATTCCATCAACACATCCACGATAAGTTTTAGTTAGATTATCTATTTGCCACACGAATGTACAATCTGATTCGTTGAGGCTCATCATACCAATTCTTTTATCGAAATAGCTCTTATATTCGGGAATTGATTTGCAAGGATTCACCATCATTATGGTTTGGTTAACTGCAATGATTCCTTTCAGAAATTTATTTGTTGAATCTTTCCAAATCAGGGGCTCGCCAAATTCGAAAGGATTGGCAATCGATATAAGATAAGTCAAAATCATTAAGATAATACTATTGGAAAGAATCAAATTGTTTTGTGATCTTGAAGTTCTTGAATTCGTAGAATAAGGTTTGATTTGGGATCCATGTACTCTTTTGGGTTCAGAGTGTTCGTCTTTTCTTACTAAGTACGTTCTTTCTCCAATTTTCTCAATTATTTCGTAAGGACCTTCATATTTAGAGTCTAATTTATTTGAGCGTCCTTGTTTCTCGTATAAGACTAAGTCACCAATGCTGAAAGTTCTTATCCTGCGCCTTCTTTCATAATTTTTACTTTGTTTTTCTTTCGATTCATCAGAGTTCATTCTTGCTTGTTCCTTGACTGTTGTCCACTCATTATGAATGAACTCAACATAGTCTGATAGTCTCAATTCTCTATTATCTAATTTTCAAGTCAATAGGTAAAGTTGGTTCCCTTCCGTAAAGCAAGTAGAATGGAGAGAATTGTGTACTCTGATTTGTCGAAGTATTGTAGGCAAAGTTCATTAATGGTAATATTTGAGACCAACGAAGACGATTTGTTTCTTGACAATAATGACTCAGCATTTCACAAATTGTTCTGTTTACTCGTTCTGTCATTCCATTTGTTTGTGGGTGATATGTAGTTGACAACTGCCATTTTGTATTCATGAATAGGGCAATTTCCTTTATTGTGTCTGCTATAAAATTTCTGCCCTGATCACTCACGATTTTCTTCGGACAGCCATGTCGACAAAGTATATTTTCGATCAAAAATTTTGCCGTGTTAATAGTGTCCTTTTTAGCAATTGCTTTCATTTCCACCCACCGCGTAAAGTAATCAGTCGCCACGATGATGTATTCTTTCCCAGCAGATGGCGGTAAAGGACCTAGTATATCGATTCCAGTTTTCTCAATAAGGAACAGACACGTAGATTGGTTTCAAAGGTGGAACTGCATTCCCAGTACCTTTTTTATTTCGTTGACATTCCTCACAAGTCTTGATGTAATTAGCAATGTCCTTGGACATTTTTGGCCAATAATATTTTGGCTTCAGTTTCGCATATGTTTGGCAAAGACCACAGTGACCCGAAACGACATCATTATGGTAAGATCGCAAAATTGTTTTTATAAGTGAAGCTGGGACTACTGGAACCCAGTTAGTTCCTGTTTCATTCACAACTTTTCTTTGTAGGATACCATCCTGTAATCTATGGTTTCGAATGATTTTATTCCGAATTCTTGGTTCTAGTTTTTCGATATCATTTAATTGTTGTATTTGAGCTTGAATTAATGGATCATCTCGTTGTTGATTCATCAGATTGATAGATTCATCTTCTTGTTCACTTATTAAAAGTGCAAAGATGTCATCTCCTTGTTCTTTATCATCCTCTCCGATGATGTTGAATTCAGGATCGTTAGTTGGATAGCGACTTAAACAGTCTGCGTCCTTGTGAATTTTCCCTGATTTATAAGTTATGATAAATTCGAAAGACTGGAGTGTCATAGCATAGCGCATGAGCCTAGGCGGTAATTTAGTTTTCGATTTCATGCAACAGAGAGCACAAAGGTCGGTTACGATTTCAAACTTGATTCCCTCCAGATAATGCCTGAATTTTTCAAACGCGTAGATAACTGCAAGGCATTCTTTGTCTGATATTGGGTAATTGATTTCAGCTCCACGAATTTGTCTACTCGCGAAGGCGACTGGTTTCCATTTACCATCGTGTTTTTGTAATAATATAGCACCTAAACCCACATCAGAGGCATCAGTTCTTAATTGGGTTTCTAGGGTGTGATCATAGTGAGCTAGCACAGGTGCTTTTATCAAGCAACTTTTGAGATATTCAAAAGCTTCCATTTGATCTCGTCCCCAAACGAACGGAGTTTCTTTCTTTGTTGATTGCGTTAATGGTTGAGCAATTTTAGCGAAGTCTTTTATAAACTTTCTATAGTAGGAGCATAATGCCACAAAAGCTCTTATGTCTCTCAATGTTAACGGAATTGGAAAGTTTTTTACAGCACGTATTTTCTCTGGATCAGGCTCTTGTCCAACATAGCTTATGATATGACCCAAGTAAAGTATCTTTCTTTTGAAGAAGAAACATTTGTCAGGTTTTAGAGTCAATCCAGCTGCTCTTAGTCGGTTAAAAACGGCTTTTAGGCGGACGAAATGTTCCTCGATAGTTTTACTGAAAACTATTATGTCGTCGATGTAGACCAAACAACACGAATATTTCAAACCTGATAAGCAACAGTTCATCAATCTTTGAAAAGTAGCCGGAGCATTACATAAGCCAAAGGGCATCGTGACATATTCATACATGCCAAAACTGGTAACAAATGCACTTTTTTGGCGATCTTCTTTGACTAGTTCAACCTGATGATAACCTGATCGAAGATCCAATAAGCTAAAATATTGCGATCCTTTAAGTGCGTCCAGTGAAACATTAATATTTGGGATTGGATAAGAGCCCTTAACAGTAATTGCATTTAGTTTCCGATAGTCCACACACATTCTCCAATCTCCTGTTTTTTTGCTGACTAAGACAACAGGAGAGCACCAAGGTGAGAATGAATCCACAATTATTCCATCCCTTAATAATTCTGCAACGGTTTGTTTTGTTATTTCTCTTTTTTGTTCACTTTGTGAGTAGGGTGATTGAGCAATAGGTGGGTGATTTCCTGTTTCGATTTTGTGTTGGAAGAGATTAGTTCTTCCTAGTTCTTGAGCCGTAACAGCAAAAGCTGTTCGATATTTATTGCATAGTTTCACTAATTCAGTTTCCACACCGCCAGGCATCCCACTCTCTATGTTTAGAGGGAGTTTTCCATCTACGGTCGACGACAGAGGATGATTTTCTGACTAACTTTCAGGTAAATCTGAAGATTGGATAATGCCTGATTCAGAAGAGACAAAGTCGTTTAGATCGTAAATTTCATGTGACTGTTCGCCTCTTGCCAATGACTGTTCTTCAGATGATTGTGGTGAAGATTCGTCATCAGTAGTGATTAATTCAACATGCTTTTCAGTTCCAATCTTGATTGTTTTATCACCGCAATTGATATTAATGTTTGCTTCGCTCAGTAAGTCTTGCCCAACTAATATTTTGAATTTGCGAGGTAATTTTTTCACCACTTGCAACTTAGTGTCGATAACAGCCACTTTGGAACCATCGGTGATTTTCATTTGAACTTTAACTTTACCTAATATTGGTAAAGGTTTGTTGTTAGCTGCGTAAGGAACTGGTCCATCATAATTTTTTACTTTCAAGTACAAACTATCGGCCAATTCTTTAGTGATGAGTGAGATCTCGGATCCCGTATCCAACATCGAGTCTACTTTAACTCCGTTTACTTTGACAAATTGTTGAATCAAATTTTTATGTAATATGAAGACGACAGGGTTTATAATGTATTGTTCATCTGGTTCGTATTCATAATCAGAGACTGGTTCTTCTTCCGTTTCCTCATCTTGATAGGCCATCACTCGAACTTGTGGAGCTTTGCCTCGTCCACGTCCACGTCCACGACTAGGTGGTCTTTCTCTTTTAGGAGTTGCTGATCTTTCTATCGATCTTCCTCGCCGTGTTTGCTTAAGAGCCTCGGCTGTTTTTACTTCCGTTTCTTTTTTCGAGGTAGAAGGTCTGTCACGCCAATTTTCTGTTTCATTTTCTTTTTGTGGTGGTTTTCTTTCTGCAAAAGCACGATTCGTGACTGCCGGTCGTCCTGGCTGATAATTACCTGATGCTAAGGCAGCTTGATAATTATTGTTAGCCTGAGCGATTACTTGTTGACAATTTGGATCATTCATAATTGTAGGTTGTCCATAATTCATTATCGGGTAATGTTTAACCCCAATAGGGTGGGTTTGGTTAGATTGGTTAGTATTATAATTTGGGTTATGTTCCGCTGGGTTTCGATTTCCATAGTGACATCGGTCTTCAGTGTGTCCAAGTCTTTTACAAATAGTACATCGTCTGGTGAAAGTTTCCATGCGTTCCTTTATCTGCTGAACCTGAGTTTGTACTATCTCTCTATTTGGTGGGTCAAAAGGATTTGCACAACTATGCATTGCTCGTTCCGCTTAGCGAGCTCTCTCTACCAATTCCTGTAACGTTTTTGGATTATGTAGAGCTATACCATATTTGATTTGGGGTAATAGTTTTTCCTTGATCATGCTTACAATAAAAACTTCGGGAGTTTTTTCATGAATTCTGAGACAGAGTTCATTCATTTCATATATAAAAGCAACAGCAGATTGTCCGATTTTTTGGGTTGCTTTGTAAAGTTCTTGCGAGAGATATGATCTATAATCTGCCGGACAAAGATCTTCGACCATACGATTTTTTAAATCTGTGTAATTCGTTGGTTCACGTTCAGGCATGACTTGGCCAGAGATAGCATAGTACCATCGTCTAGCTGTCCCTTGTAAATACGCCGGAATGGCATTGAACATATCAGTCTCGCTCCACCCCAAAGCTTTCGCAGAGAACTCAAAAGTTTGAAACCAATCAATAATGTTTTCATCATCGTCACCGGAAAAGTAATTTATAGTTAGTGAAATATTGGGTAAGGGTAATGCAGGACCGGTGGTTACCACCGGGGCAGCTGCCACTACTGGAGCCGCTTCTTGTTGGGTTAATTGCGAGTTTGACTGACTCATACTGTTACTCAGAACAGTTACGCTGGGCCAGAGTGATGGTCAATGGCAAAACGTATTAAAAGTATGGCAAACCAGAGAGCAAAAGCGATTAAGGGTGAGACTACTAGTATCAATTCAGATGCTATTATTTCTATTTCGTCCTCTTCTTCGGAGTCTATTTCGATAATTATATCTTTATTTCTTGAGGGTTTGATTATGGGATAGCTATAAATATTCATAGATTAAAGGTTTCTAATGTCGACTGATAAAGCGTCGTTCGTTTCGTAACATATTAATAGAAGGGTGAAATCAATTACAGTTTTATTTTGATGGTTATAAAATACGACTACTGGTTGATGTTCACTATAGCGAGGATGAGGTATTAATGCAAACGCTACTGCATTAATTTCTATATTATTATTGGTTTCAGTCATCCAGTTATGCTTTATCTGAATCTAGGAGGTACAGTCTATCAGTCGACTGTATACCAGCTATCGTACAATCTATTATTAATTTACTATTGTATGAATAAACTAAAGTAATTGGTTGTTTACCTCCGTATGAGATTCGATTTCTTAAAGGGGTAACAACAATATTTAATTTTAAAGTATCATTAGGTTTTGTCATAGATAATTTAAAAGAATTTTGGTTGATGTAATTGACGTAATTGGTTAATTAACTAGAGATTCAAATTAGTTAACTGTAAGGATTTATTTGACACTAATTTCAATTTGTTTATGCGAAGATGTTGCCAACATGGATTACTTCTATCTTAATGACTCTTATACTGTTAGAGAGTTTTGCAGCTAGTTGATTCTCGGATCAACTTAAGAGCATTAAACAGAGGTATATTATTGGCACTTATTTCATTGGATGAAAAAAAAATGTTGTCAAAATTTTTATATTGTAGCCTTAGTAACAAATCACACTTTGTGACTAACAATCAAAGAATTGAATTGATGCTCGGATCAAGGAAATGTGGCTTTGATCATTTATAAATTACTTGAAGCATTTTATAACTTGTACATATATTTGTGGCTGAAAAAGAAATTAATTTAAGGTAATGCGAAAAGGCGAATAATTATGATTAATATCATTTGGACGTTGTAACATAAAGTTTATAATTATGTGGGTTGATATATATTAGTTATAACAGTATATATATATTCAATTTTAGACTTCTCCCAAATCTGTAGACTAGATTTTCTTCAATGACAATTGGATTTGAGTTTTTCTTCTATTAAACACTGATGCCAATTACACGAATGCGATAGTTATAATTTATTATAAGATCGAAGGTCGATCGTTAAAAGTTTAATTAAGATTATTTATTTGCTCATGCAATTTATATCGTAATTTATTAAAACTTACTTTTATATGGTCAATAAAAAGAGATTACCAATATGTGGGGTTTGTATGGTCATTACCACGGATATTTATTTGAAGAAATGTTCAAATTTGTTTATTTGTCACTATGACTGGTGGTGATATAGCAGTATCAATATAAGGTGATAAAAACGGTTGCACTATTTGTGGTAGAGTTATATCACTTTTAGTGTTATAGTTGTATCACTTTTAGTGGTAAAGCTGTATCACTTTTGTGGTATAGTTGTATCACTATTGGTGGTATAATTGTATCACTATTGATGGTATAGTTATATCACTATTGATGGTATAGTTGTACCAATAATTTTGGTAAAGTTCTATTACTTTTAATGGTATCGTATTATTATTTTTTTTCCTATTATATTTTCACTTATTGATAAATTTTTTGGTTGTAATACTTTGCAATTTTAGTTTTTCAAACTAGATAGTTACTTGTAAAAAGAGAAAGATTTTACCACACAAAAGAATATTTCACTTTGCCTACTCGGCATCTCCACCAAAACTGTCAGAAATAACCTTTCTCTTAATGATGTTCCGAGAGGAAGTGTTCTCTTTCCTTTATTATTTCTTTTTATATCATTTTTGGTACACTAATTAGGGCTTGAGTAGAGCCGTTTCTATAGCCATATTTGGCCTGAACAACATCTTGGCAACACATGTTTGCCAAGAGACTAATTTTATATCTAAGAAAAAATGGCGACTAGTGTTGCCAGGAAAAGTTATTTAAGTTACATCAGGAAAGCATAAACTTTGGTCAGTTGCTGAGAGTACATCTCCCAATTCAGCGTTTGACAGTCCGCTAACGGTTCATAATAGACCACGCCCTTAGGACACCACCAAATAGACAACATTACCTTTTGTCGATGAATGGACGGTTTTAAGGACGAGCAAGAAGCTTGACCTGGGTCTAAACAAGCATATAACCTTTGTGCATTATCATAGTAAATCCATTTTTTGATCAGAGGTCATAAGAAGGGCAGGAACGGGTCATTTTGCTCTTTCAAAAGCAATGATAGTGATATAGACTTACGTGTTGCTTTCTGATCAGTTGTCAGGTCATAAGGTATCCATTTATTCAATCGATGAACGTTTCCAAGGGCATGTAACCTTTTTCTGACACCTTCAGCTGATATGCCTAGTTGCTTTCCTAATATGGCACAAGTAGCCTCAGGATCTGACTCCAATAAGGCCTTCAGGTCACTATCCGAAACGGTAAGGTTTCTCCCTGATTTGGCAGCATCTGAAAGGTCATAGTCACCGTTTATGAATTTTTGATATCAATTTTGAACTGTACGAATGGAGTTTGACCCTTCAACGAACGCTTTATTCACTTTTTCAAAAGTTACGGTATCTTTAGTACCTAATTTAAACTTATAAAAAACCGAACTCGTTTATCGATAGAAATTATGGCCACAATAGAAAGTTAATTGTAAATAGATTATTGATTTTGATTTCACAAAAAGCCCATAGTTTAATTAGTAATTTAAGACTATTTCCGATCATAGGAAAATTCCTAGTAACTTTAATCAACTTGTAATTGAGATTTCCTCAATTAACGCAAAAACATAGTTGGTTACCTAATACTACTAAAGATCATCTTAGTATTAGTACAGATACACAAGTTAACTCACTTTTAATCGATATTTTATTAATAAAATTGACCAAAGCTTATTGATTAAGTTGAATGCATATGATAATTAATGCGACACTATTTTTGAACCTTATCAAACAATTAACTGAGTGCAAGTTTGAGGGTAATTGCTTGCAATTAGTTTATGTATGTGAAACATGAAAGTTTTTTTGCTTTGATGCAAGTTTGTTTAAAAAATCATGGTCTTTGTATAACAAAACAGAAACCGCACAAAATGATAAAAGAGTATTGTTATGTACTCTTTGCAGTATAGCCACTATGGAAATGAATCATCTTTTAAAGTGCTAAGTAAATAGCTTAGCACTTTAAAAGATCTGAATATATCAATATAACACGAAAGATTCACTTTGCTTCATTACACCTTTTAATCAGAGACGGGTCTGATTCAAGTTAAAAGCCATTCATCTATATTGATTAATTTTCTCCCGCTCTACTTTCTTCTCGTAAACAATCTGAATAAAAGGAAAAGTATGCCTAGTAGCTTATTCATAATAGTTTCTTTAGGTGAAGTGAAAAGGGTACAAATTTTGCTTTCTAATTACATTGATCATTTTTTAATACTAATCATCACTTTCTGCATCAATTTGACCATCATTCATTGAATCATAAAAGTGATGCGTTACCAAAGTGTTGAGTTGACCGGCTAACGAGTTCAATCTGTTGGATTGAGATCGAAGTTGGTTCATGATGTACCGGTTCATCTCAACCAAACCATCAAATCTAAACATCATATTCTGTAAAACTTTATCAATATCGCCATATAACCGGTCATCAATTTTATTATGTCTCTCTGTTGAGACAATCAACCTTTCCATTATTTGCGCCAATCGATCCATATTATTTACCTGAGGAATTGGTGGAGGTGGGCAAAATGAAGGACCTAGAATTAGATTGCAAACAAGACTTACATCGTTTTCGAGGCCAATCTCACTAGCATCATCTGATGAACCACAAATTGATGTCGAAGCGTAATCCATTGAGGATGCTGTTGATGAGGCTGAATTGATATCGATTTCGATGTGTTCATAATCCGTGATATCGTGTGTGATCCGATGAAAAAATCTTAAAGTCGAAACTTTATGCTATTAAATATGGAACAAAGAAAAAATGACAGATAAAGGTGTACAGAGAGCTATTGTGAAAGAGACTTTCTCAATTCAAGATTATAAAGATTGTTTATTCAAAAATCAGCTTTCTAAGCATCCAAATGCCCGGATTCAGAGTAGAAAGCATAACATTTCAACAGTTAGAATAAATAAATTATCATTTTCTCCGCTTGATGATAAACGATACATTCTCAATGATGGAGTTACAACATTAGCATTTGGTCATTACAAAATAAAGAGTTGATCAACTTTTGCAAGGTAATTCGTATCAAAACCTAACCTAACCAATCATTATTGTTTTATCATTTCTTATTAATTAATCTTATCATGTTTTTTCTTTTTGCAGATGGCCAGATATAACATTAAAGCGCGTGCTCAAAGAGAGAGAGAGCAGAAAACAAAAAACAAGAGAGACAACTAGTTTCACGGAGAGAGCCTATTGTCTATGCCATGTTTCTACAAGTCATCAAAAGAATGTTTGTCGACGGACTGCTTACTGCCCAATTATTACACTGGGATGGCAATCGATCGCCAAACCATGAACTGGTGACAACTAACATTCATGTTGATCTTTTCTCCTTTCCTTTTCTCTTTCTTTCTCTCCTTTTTAACATCATAATCGTCATCATCAGCATCATTCTGCTTCTCCTTTATCCACCTTCATATTCATCACTGGGACATTCCATTACTTTGCATCAATTCATTTTGCCTGATGGTTTGTCAATTTGTAAATAGATTTAGGGTACGTTTAAACTAAATTATATAATGTTCATCATTTATTTCTATTAATATATTTCTTTATTTTCCTCTCTATTCAAATAGGAATAAACGTTTACTTGTATTATTCACCTAAAGTCAACACTGGTAACAATTTACCAAGTCAATTACCAGCCAAGAGGCTCACAAGATTAATTATGAACAAACTTCAAGATTAGGAGGGAAACAATTAATTCAATTATTGAAGGCGAATATGAGTTTATGGAGCATAAAAAAACTTATGATTAGCATATGATTAGCTTGTAAAGATTTTTTGTGTTCATCCTCATTTCTGATGACATTGTGTAAATGCTATTACCTATCATTATGGAGAAGCGAGTCACAGGCATGGTTAAACCTTGAATTATTATTTGAATTAATTGAAACTGTCAATCAAGAAGAGTCTGTGAATATTAAAAACTAAGTAAAACGAAAAAGAAGGAAAAGACAGTAAATTCAGACAAATGCTGATAATTGTTAACAGTTACGAGAAGAGGTTAATATGAGGATATCCTTTAACTGGACTCAGGAAATCAATAAAGAACCACAAGATTAACTTGGACTAATCCTTGATCAACAATTGTTCAACCTTTAAGATGATCAAGTCTGAGCTGTCACAAATTTTTTAAAAATAGCATTGAAGACAAGTTTTATTGAAAGAAAATGGTCGTTGACAAGACAATGCATCACAAGATTGAAACAATTCAACACAAATTTATCAACAAATTATCTTTACTCATTTTCATTATGAATTTCTTTGCAAGTGCAAAAGTATTTTAAGAAAATGATGGAAATGCACAAATTTAACCTAACCTAACCCAACCTAAGAAAAGTTCAATAAACTTACTTTTTTCAGTTGGTGGTTGATGCTTGGTGGTTGAACGTTGAAGGTTGATGGTTGGCGGCGGTCGGCGGCGGTTTTTTGCTGGTTGATTCTGTAACTGGTCGATTGGTGATACTGGTTGTGTTGAACCTTAATTTCCGATGCTGGTGGCTGCTGATGTGTACCAATGATGATGTAAATAATCCAATGGTTCACAAAAGTCACAAAAAGTCACACAATGTCACAAAAAGAAAAAGAAGATTAGAAACAGTGCGTACTTGGAAACTCCTTACCTTTAACTTACCTTTATGGAATCAACAAGTTGGTTTAGCCTGCAAAGTTAAGAAAAAGTTCAAACGTTATTAAAGGAATCACAAAGTTTTACACTTACTGTAATATGATTAGAGGAGTTGAAGATGGAAATTTCAAACAAGTTCGGCCGAACGATGAATTAAAACTGAAGCAAATAACGCTCTGATTTCTCTTTCTCTTCATTCGCCCGCCCATCTTTATCTTTATCCGCCCAACTTCAATTGAGAGATAAATAACCGATAGGCTTAATTTTAATTGAATTTCAAGCACATTAGTCGAATTAAAATTTGTGCCACATCAAAAGATTTCCATATCCGTTCAAAGATGACTATTACATATGCTCAAAGATTTATGACCAGTATATCAGCTTTAGTACGTGTATTAACGTTAGTACAGAAGAATCATCTCATATCATTAAACGGCACATCTTTCGGTAAAATTACACTCTAATCAACTTATTCAAAGGGGGATAATCAGGAAATTATTTAGCATAAACCTTATCACAGAACTGAAGGGTAAAGTTCGTGAAGTACGAAAAATTGTTAAAGAAAATATAATACTAGTATTAATTCAAGAGGTTAAATCTTGCTCACAAATTTTAAAATATAATAATTGTGGTCAATAATTTATGGCCAATATATACTTTTCTCCAAGGCCAACGAACTAAATAAATATAAACTCCGAGGGCGAAAAAGAAACCAATTAAAATGTAAACATTGAGTTGGATTAATTGAAAGCTGGTCAAGATTCCAGAATATTTTGATGCAACTGCAGTTTCAGTGTGAAGGTTGACAAAACCACAGTCATCAGTGAACAGCATTGAACTGAAACTCATGTTTTCTGGAACCAATAAAAATGTTCCATCGCCTCACCGGGGAATGAAGCATCATTGAGGCCAGATTGAATTGACTGGAGAAAAGGTGTTGAACAAATGGACGAATGGCAAGTGTCATTAAGGTTGCGGTTACCATTAATCCAACCAATCGGTACTTTTCCAAGCACAATTGATCCTAAGGCTTTTATGGTATCAAATACAGATTGATCATGATCTATTCCGCTAGAACCATCATGATATTAATAGATTAATCTCAAGGAGCAATTGAAGGGATCATTGAATTTCATTGTTAAATACGCTTAACTGATGTAGACGAGCAATGAGTGATTGATAAGAGGCCAAAAGTCAATTGAATGATAGACTTCAATTTCCATTGATTGAAAGACAAATTTTATTGATGAAAATCAAAAAATAAGGTCATTATGTTCATGGATGGAACGAAAAGCACTTAATTTTCCAATGGAACAATTGCATAATAATTTATTCTTGAATAATTAAAAATTCATCAATAATGATTTCAACTTTTAATTGAATTCATACTATTGATTGGACTGCTCAATGGAAGGATAAAGTACTGTTTTCATTTATTTTCAATAGATTCCGTTATCTACTAATTGCAGTAAATTAGGATTTAGCAATATTATTGTCATTTGCAACGACGCCATTTGTATAGCTATTAGGCATATTATAAACTTCAGTTCACTAATGATTCTTACTTTGATTTTATTCAATAAATAAGCTCGACTTATTTAATTGGCCTAATAATTTAGATAGCTGAATAAGGATAAATAATCATTCACACCCAATGAATAATTGTAAGCAAATCTGATTTTGAAAAATTGTTTATTATTCTTATTAAAGAAAAGTTACGATAAACAGGTGGAGAGTTTAATTTTGAATACCATCCTGTATTGATATCACAATATCACGAATCAACAGAAGTTTCCTTGACAGATTTGCATCAATTCTTGCCCAGTCAATGATTTAACAAGATCCTTAACTTCTTGTGAAGCTGAAGCGGCTTTAGTCTTTGAAACAAACCAGGCTTTGACTAATTGATCAATGAAAAAATGAAAAATAGTAAAAATAGTAAAAATGATTGAGTTGATTGAATTATTAAATTATTATATCAAATAATTTACTTACCATCAACAGTTGAATCGTCAATTTTAACACAACTTGCTAAGACGGCTTCTTCATATTTAGGATTGGCATAATAAGGCATCCAAAATTGACCACGTTTACCATCTGGAAAATTTTTGAATATTATAATTCTTTGCATTTTACCCAAAATTCATCGTTTACCTGAGGTTTTGATGTTGAATGAGTAAGGTTCATAATCCTCTGACACAACCTCATAATATGATTTTCCATTGAAATCACCAACAGTCATTTCGATATACTTGTCCCAAAGTGACTGGACAACACTGTTATATAATAATTGTTTGTTCATTTGATAAGATTTGTGAATAATTATTCATGCAATTGAAACTTACTTGTCTCTGGTTGAACCTTTCTCGATAACGACAACTTTTCCAGGATAAAGGTGGTTAATCTCAAGAGTATTGTAGACAGTTCTTGGGACAGTTTGTTCACTTCGACCAATAACTTTCCAGTCTCCTACAAACTAATTGGATGAAGAAGCATTAATAATAATGATGTTTAAATTGGGTTAAACTTACATTATTGAAGTACCAATAATCAACTTTGGGTTGTTCAGGTTTGGGACATGAACCCTTGATTTTAACTGCAAATGAGCTTGAAATTGCAACAGCAATTAAAGCAAAAAATAAAGTTGGCTTCATTTTTTATTAAAATCTTGGTGTGAAAGTAAATGTGATGATCAATTGAAATGATAACTGTAATGACTTGAAATCCTACGAGAAAATCCCTTTTTATATACAAGAATCCAAGTCCAATGTTAATACACATGTTGAATCACTGTCAATGCGAGTGTTTGTAATATAAATGAAAACATGAAACTGAAACACGTACATATTTCATGCACTTACCACCTGAAACAAAAGAATCTTTAATTGATAATGACAATCACAAAAGTATTTTAACAGTGAAACAATAAACACTGAAGTTTGTCTGCAGTTAAGGTTTCGATTTGCAAGGAGAAGCGCATTAAGGTGAACCATTGTATGGTGCTCTATGAAATAAGTTTATTTTATGTTTGGTCACATAACAATTGATTGTTATAATGATTATCCTTTCGAAAAGTTCGATCTTCGATTTGAGTATTTTGAGCCGAAATCTATTCAATGCATACATAAAATATATAAAGTCAAAACATCGCATCAATGGACTGAATTTTTTCTATTAAACTTCAAAAAAGCTATATAACAACTTGAAATATAATTAATTTATTTTTATGTAATTTCCCTTTTAAACCCGTTCACTAAAATGATTATAATCATTTATTTATTCGAGAAACTCTCAAATTTGAATGTCCTCTTAAAAATGTCGATTAACAGGAAACTTAAACAAGTACATATTTTATGAACTTACCAGCTGGAACAAAAGAATCTTATAATGACAATCACACAAGTATTATACATGAACATCGGTACATCGCGTGAGTTTATTAGCTATTAGAGTCATTAGTATGTCATTTTTGGATAAAAGCCCTGTGATATCAGGTGTAATGATCATAAGAATCAGACTTGAGTCAATTATAAAAGAAGACCGATTCAGCGAGTCAGAATCATTAGCGATCCAATAATAAAGAATGCATTTTGTCATCGCCTTTAAAGGCCAATATATACTTTTCTCCAAGGCCAACGAACTAAATAAAATTTAAATACAGCCACGGAAAATGAGATGCGAATACTTTTGGTATCAATTGCGCATATAAAGATTACATTTTATTTATCAGTGATAATAGTTCCTATCAGTATGCAATCGGAAACCCATCATTTCTAGTATTTACTTTCACCCTGAAACATTTTCAATTTTTAATTCAGGTGAATAAAGTGAATCAAAGCAACAAGCCTTTTATCTCTAATTTTTATCAAAATCAAATTGATAAGTTATCAATTTATGCGTCAACTTTCTCAAAAATTTTCGCATCTCATTTTCCGTGGCTGTATAAATTCCGAGTGCGAACAAGAAACCAATTAAAATGTAAACATTGAGTTGGATTAATTGAAAGCTGGTCAAGATTCCGGGATATTTTGATTTGACTGTATTTATTTATTTTTTTTAAATACTTTAGTTGAACACTGAATTAAGACGTATAATGAGCGATTGATAAGAGGCCAAACTCAATTGAATGATATTAGAATAGTTTTATTAATAATTTTGTAATGAAAATTCGACAATTAATCAAAGTTTTGTCTTGATAGCCGAGGAAGAAAGAAACCTGAAGCTACATCCTACTGGAGCTTATTTTTTATCTCAAAGTCAAAAAGGTTGATTTGGTGAAAATTTATCAATGGTTTCGATTCTATTCATTGCATTCACTTTGATAAGTCTTGCAAGTCTTGTCTTGAGTTTCAATAAGGATGTTAGACATCCGATGTTTAATTATCCCGGCAATGATTTAACTCAGCTTAGAAGCGCCCTCTTATACATTTAATCAGAAGTTCACTTATACTATCAGCGCCATCTAATATTGAGCAGAAAAAACGCGACTTTGAAAATTTCAACATTACATTTTTCAAGATCGTCATCTCTATTCGATAGGGTCTATTGTTATATTAATACAAGTCTTTGGCTTTTCTCCCCTCAAAATGTGTTTAATGTAGTAATAGTAATTTAAACAAGTGTAATTGCTGTTTTGTGTTTTATCTCTTACATAATTTTATTATCCTAGTTAGATGTTTATGCATAGTTAATTGCTACAAATTTTGTTTGTTGGAGTCAATCACATCACTAAATCGGATCATCTGCAAGCTGTGAATCTTCAGGCTTAAGCATTAGTCGATCTTACGATGTTTATCAATCAACTTCCAGACGAATGTTTGCTCATTATTTTTAGATTGATGAATGGACTGGATGATTTGTTAAACTGCTATAAAGGTAATTTTGTTTTAAACAAAAAATAAGTTACACTCCTAGATTAGATACTACATTAAATGTAATATATGATTTAAGTTATTAAGACATTGAAGCATTAAACTACATCGATTAATCTCAGTGCTGTAGTATCTTAATCTAGAATCTACAGATTCTAGATTTTAGATATTTAGATTCTAGATTATATCAATGTGATAGATATTATCATTCGACTGTAATTAAGCGTAATATTTGCAAATTGTCAACTATTTCGTGTTGAGAGTGAAGCCAATTATTAATACATAATCGTCAGAAAGGATGAAGACCAAAAGAATAGGGAAAACTGCTTAGCGAGGAATATTTTTGTTATGAACTTATAAGATGCAAAATTTTATGCTGAATTGAATACTTTGCTCAATTTTTAATTACTTGCTCGAAATATTTTTTCGTTTTCGTAATATCATGAAAAAAACATTAAAAATAGATACTGAAGCTAGTGAACTTAGTGAGTGAGTGAGCCGGTTATAACCTGGCTTTAGTTTGAGCCAATTTTTCCCCACTAAGCCAGCTTTAGTGAGTCAACTAAAAGCTCGCTAAAATGACTGAAATTTGAATTTCGAAGTCAAGTTCGAGTGTTTTCATTAGTTGGTTTGACACTAACCAAAAAATGTCACAGCTTACTCCTATTTAATCATGACAATTCTGAATTTGTTTGGTATGATTGGTTGAACTATGATTGGTAATATCAATTTATAGTAATAAAATTTTGTCTAAAGTAAAGACAATACACCTTTTTGCCTTTAGTCAGTCAGCTAGCCAAACATAAATTTCCAACTAAGACTAAGCCAATTAGTCGAACCTTAGCTTAGTGAGCGAAAAATATCTTCAAGTTGATGAGCCGAGAGACTTTCGGCTCACTTCGGTATTTAATTAAAAATGCATGAGGACAGGCGACACAGGAACCAAAGGTGAGAACACGCTATAGATAGATTTATCAGATGTAAAATTCAATTCTAATTCTAATGAAATGATTTGTTTTTTCTGCCAGCCCGCAAAACTGGCTATTTTTTCGATAATTCGATTATTTCTCCGTTATTGAAAATACGGATCAATAACGAAAGGTGAAAACTTTTGCAAGTTTTTTATCACGTTGTGTTTAATGCATAATCATCAAGCAAATCAAACAGAAAATTTAGTAATTTATAAAAAAATTAATTACAGTATGCAGCAAATGGCGTTATTTAATTGAAGAGCGAACCAGAAAAGTTAAATATTTAGTTGGTAAGACTCAAATTACTAAAGGTTGATAGATAAAAAATGAGACGAAATTCAAACTCTAATAATTAGATAATTATTTTATCAAATTTAGTCTTAATTATATTATTAAGAATCGAAAAAGTCCATGAGCAGCTCGATCCGAAGATTCAATTTCAGCCTGATTTAGTCTACGCTCGAAGTAGCGTGAGCATAGTTAATGGGTGCGATTAAAAGAGAATTGTATGGTGGTATTCACAATAATGTGAGTAACTTTCAGTAATTTCGATTGAATTTTACATCTGAAAAAGTGACCTTTTGTGCAGTTAAAAATCTTTTTTTTCAAGTTTTTGATCTTTTAAGTCTTCGAAGTTATAAAAATAAGTAAAATTCAATAGAAATGCAACTCACTCACACTATTGCAAATATTATTTTCTTTTATTTGCACCCAATAAAAATATTAAACTCAAATTAATTAAAAGTATTGAAAGCTGTTGCCATTTTTATTTTATGTCATGAAAACTACTGCGAAAAATTTACACCGCGCCCTTTAAACTTTTAATAAATAGGATTGAGGCTAAATTTGTGGGCTAGTTTGGCAAAATGGAACCTCAGCCCTAATAGTAATTAATGATTCTCAATAATCAAATTAAAACTAAATTTGATTTAAACCTAACAATTTCTTAAATATTTGAGTTTAAATTTTGTCTCATTTTTAATTTATCACCTCTTATCAATACTTATTTCAATCATGAACTCGCTGATTCAAGCAATTTTTATTTGCAGAACATGATGGTAACTGGCCTAATGATGAAAAATTTCCTAGTTGTACGCTTGATTATGTTTACTACCGATCAGAGGAACCAATTGATGCAACTTGTTTGAGCACATTATTTCCTAATTTAATAGTTAGTTGAATAAGTCAACTTTCATTGCTTGCTGAACATGCATTTATATATCTTGTTACCTTAGATTGGCGACTTTTCTTATGGATTCCGTAAAAAAGTAAAATATGAAGATATTGTCACATTGGTCAAACAGATGAAATCTTTAAAAGGATTGATTCATGAATCTTATGACACAGATTATCCAATTACTCAGCACTGTGATCAACTCGAAATGGTATCCTCTAATTACATTGAGCCATGCATGGAAAAGAGTGGTGTTAATATTAAACAACTGCACCTTTGGAGTTATACTCTAGATCTATTCAAAAGAGATGCACATTATTTCCCAAATCTTGAAAGACTATATATTTATAATAATGAAGGTAATATTTAAAACTTTTATATTTTGAAGACATTTGAAAATGGACATTCATCTTTCATCCTCAGGCAGCCCAGATTGTCTTTACGATGGTCCCATATTGAGAAAACTTAAAATAGTTGAATTGGCATTATCTTCTTACCATGGTACAGACATTTATTATGGTTTCCAGTTCATGGATTCATGTCCAAACTTACAAAGTGCACACATAAATCTGGATTCCGATCGTATTAATATTTTTGTTGATACATCAATAAAACACGAACTTTTGCGAGATTTAGTTATAGAATTTGTAAGTATTGATTTGATTTGAAATGATTGATTAAGTTTGGAATATTCTTGAATTGCATTACAAATCAAACACAATAAGAGAGTTTCATTTTATATAACACAGTGAAATACCAGAAAATAACAGTAAATTGAAATAGCTTATTTGTACTATTCGCCGGGCAGTGTATTAATAATATACAGATTTGATTTGACCCCTCCTTGATTAGAGACCATTGACAAATTTACTGTCATTATCTGGTATTTCACTGTAATACACATTAATTAACTAATTTGTATATGCATAGTATGATCCTGATTATGCTGATAGTGTCAACTGGGATGACTTTAAACGATTGTTCACGAAATATCCAAATCTTAAACATCTTGCACTGGTGGGCAACAAGAGCTTGGATGATGACCATGTTGAGCAATTGGTTCGCATTTTACCCAATTTGGTGTTATTTGCTGTTCGTGAATGTCCAAGAGTTACTCAAAAGGCTGCTGATTATGTTCAAGATTATAATAAGCTATATGGACGATCAATCAAGTTTTATTTTGATGAGAATTACCATGGAATCCGATCAGATTTTCCTCAGTTATTAACTAAATATGTAAAAATAAGTGAAGGTTTCGATTTCATGAAACATTGTTTTCTCAAACATTTTCATAGCCTTTCTTATTTTTTAATTTCTGATGAGGACTAAATAACCAAATGCACACATTTGACTATTTTTATCTTAAATCCTAACTCAAAATCTAATAAAAATTAGGAAAACTGATTAAATTTTTGGGCAGCGATAGTTTTTAATAAAAGTAGTATTATAATTCATTAAAAGGAAAAAAGTCACTGATTCACTTAATTTTAATTGAATTTCATGCTCATCTATCAAATCCAAACTCTCATTTCCCATTAGTATTTGCTTAAAATTAAAATATGTTGACTTCCTCACAAACATGTCTAAATATAATGGCTACTACTGTATTAATTATGCTCAACCATTTGGAATCTGAAACATCAGTGTGAGTATCGTCAATACAAAAGCCCATTTCAACGCAAGAATAGGTTGCCTGTTGTAGAAACAGTTTCTTACTTTTCTTGATGAACTCGTGACAAACCAGTAACCGTAAAGTATTTAAATAACGCTGATCACTAACATGAATATAAAAGTTATCATTGCTCTTGACGTTGATCATAAAGTTGCAAAATATTCTAATGAAACCTTTGATTGAATATACCGATTCAAAAAGACGATTCTATCACCTTATAAATGATCACGAAGGTAGCTAAAAATTTCTCAGACTCAACTGCATAAATATGATTTGACAAAAATGATCGTTCGTCATCTTAAGAGCACAGTAACGAGGTAACGAGAAAACTAACAACTTGTAAGCTTAACTTCAATCACAAAATTTGGTGTAATGATCAAGATAATGATGAAGCAGAAGAGACAATGTAACCAAAATCAAATCTGTTTCTTCACAATCTTTATGAATATGTTCATCAATATCACCAAAAGCAGCCTAAACTCATATCCGTCAAAATTATTTCATGTTAATTTCCTGATAGAGCGTATTGGAAAACTAAAATAGGTTCAAAATTAAAATAGGCAAAATCTTACGACTGGTTTGGCTACAACCGCGATCGAAAGTTGCATCGGGGTTGAAAGTTTTCAGGCTACATCTCGTTAAAAAACCAACTTTTTGACTTTGATGGTCATTTAATTATCCCGGCAATACTTTAACTTACTTGTTAGTTTAGAAGCGCCCTCTTATACATTTAATCAGAAGTTCACTTATCATAAAACATAACGTATCAATATTTGCTAGGGTGTTTTACCCATAATAGAGTTTTAATCAACATGGAAAATATTGACTTGTTTAAGAAGAAGAAAATATAAACTCAAAGTTGACCAGAAACATGAGGTAAGTCAGTTTTCAACGTCTTTTTTTCAATTTTTGATTGGGAAAATATCGATCATAATCGTCGATTCAATTTCGTCAAAGAAACACTACTTTTTAAATATTATTAGAACATGTATCATTGCTGTTGGTGTGTTTTGTCACTAATTTACTTTAATTTTTCCCAATTATACAATTATAGTATATTTTTGTATAGATAACTGCTGTTAAGATTATCTTCGTTGAAATCAATCACATCTCTAGATTGGCCTGAACGCAAGTTTATTTCAAAATGTTTATCAATGAACTTCCAGACGATTGTTTGCTCATCATTTTTGATTCAATAAATGAATTAGATGACTTATTAAACTGTTATAAAGGTAAGTTTCTTTGAAAATCATGTTCTTCGTATTATAAAACGAAACAGAAACCACACATAATACAATAATCATCTAGTAAATAAACAAAGAATTTAGTAATTTAACGTAAAATTTCCTTACAGTATGCAGCAAATGGAGCCGTTTGATTGCAGAGCGAGCTAAAAAAGTTAAATATTTGCTCGGTAAGACTCAGATTAATATCAATACTAATTTTCATTGAATAAGTTTGCTCATTCATTCAATTCATAATTTCAGAACATCGAAATTGGTACAATGATGGAAAATCTCCAAATTATTCGTTTGATTATGTTTATTATCGAACAAAAGAACCAATCGATGGATCTTGTCTGGCAACATTATTTCCAAATTTAATAGTTCGTTGAATAGTTAAACTTTTCTTGTTTTCTGAACATTCATTTATATCTTATTACCTTAGATTGGTGAGTTTGGTGTAGGATTCCGTATAAAAGTAAAACATGAAGATATGGTTACATTGGTGAAACAGATAAAATCTTTTAAAGGATTGATTCATCGATTTTATGACAGATATGAATCAATTTTCCAGTATTCTGATCAACTCGAAATGGTATCCATCGATCAGATTGAGCCATACATACAAAAGATAGGTGTCAATATTAAACAATTGCACATTGAAAGTTATGAGGCGATTCATTTCGTGAAAGATGCACACTATTTTCCAAATCTTGAAAGACTACACATACGTCTTGATGCAGGTAATTTTCCAATACTTTTATATTTTATTTTCATTTATTACATTTTGGATATTCACCTTTATCCTCAGACCACTCAGAGGGCTACTTCCATGGTCCCATATTGAGTAAACTTAAAATAGTTGAATTGTCTTTGCCTTCTTATGATGGGCAAGAAGACTTCTATGGTTTCCAGTTCATGGATTCATGTCCTAATTTACAAAGTGCACACATTTACTTGAACACGCATCGCTTTTTTGTCGATGAATCGGTAAAACACGAATCCCTGCAAGATCTAGTTCTAGAATTTGTAAGTATTGTAATATTTAAATTGTTCATTTGCTCAATTTTTTGTTTGCAAAGTATGATCCTTATTGGAAGAAAGGTGTCGACTGGAATGACTTGAAAAGATTGCTCATGAAATATCCGAATCTTAAACATCTCGCACTGAGGAGCTTCAAAGACCTGGAAAATGAACATGCGGAGCAATTGGTTCGCATTCTACCCAATTTGGTACTATTCGCTGTTCGTAGTTGTCCAGGATTCACTCGAAAAGCTGCTAATTGCATTCAAGATTATAATAAACTATATGGACGATCAATCAAGTTTTATTTTCATGAGAATTTCCATGAAATTCAATCAGATTGGCCTCAGTTATCCACTAAGTATGCAAAAATCAGTCAAGGATTCGATTTCATGAAACATTGTTTTCTCAAAAGTTTTCGTAGCCTTCCTACTTTCTTAATCCCGAATGAAGACTAAATAACAAAATTTTTCAATAAAGAGTCTGTAACTGTTCGTGAGAACTGATTGTCCCATGTTCAATCGTCCTTTCACTTTACATCATTTTATTTTTATTTTTACATTGAGTCTTTACTTACAAGCAAGCCTCAAAGTTTGCTATACTTAAACATGCATTTTACATAAGAATAGATGTTACATTTAAATGGTTTACCTGTGAGAGGTTAGTTTAATGGGTTAAGGAAAAAAAGACGTGAAAAATATTTAGAAAAGTTGGAAGAATCAAAGTAAATCTTCAATCGAATGATATGCCACTGGATAGCTTCCGATCTGTTTGTAGCGTTTGCATCGAGCACAAGTTTGTATAATTTGCTTCTTTTCTCAAGAGCCGTTCGAATTACCCGATCATATCCGTCATGACACAAGCCCCGCTTAATGAATGAAAGCGGGTTTTAAATGCGATGTTACTTTCATTTCTCATATTTTGAACAAATTATTGATAATGTACATTTACATGTTTCATGTTGATTGATTCGAAAAGAGATACACTATCGCACTTTTACTGATTCACTAAAAGAAATGGATATGGCCTACATGATAGTTCTGTTTCAAGCTAAGGGCAGTCAAAAAATTCAGCAAAAAAGCTTTGACATGTTCAGTTGCATTACAATACTTTCTTACAATTGTTGTTAATAGTAGCAAGGCAATCTTTTTTAAAGTTGTATAAGGATTTGACTCGTTTGGTTTGTTTTAAGCTTTAATGTAGCAAGTTTACAGGGAACCGTTGAAAATCAATTCACTTTTCTTACCAATAAATCAAACTTTAAAGTTAAAGAGACTTTCTCGCCATAGATAGATTAACTGTAACCTTAAACCGGTAAACTACACAATATTCAGTTCTAAATTTTCTAAATTCCTTATTAATGTATCTCAATAAGATAATTTGGTAGAAGAATATCGAATCCATGATCCGATCTCATTTCTTGCTATTTAGCTGAACTAAATCTCACACTAAAAATCCGTTCGTAACTTTAAATATTATTGAAAAAGGCGTCATTACTGCTAATGTGTTTTATAACTAATTTGCTACTAATATACTTTAATTTTCCTCGATTATATGTTTGGACATATTTAACTTCTGCTAAAGTTTATAATTGCTGAAATCAGACACATCTCTAGAGCCGATCATCTGCATTGAAAAGTGAATCGTTAGGCTTAAGCATTAGTTGATTTTACAATGTTTATCAATCAACTTCCAGACGAATGTTTGCTCATCATTTTTGGTTTAATGGATGAATTAGATGATTTATTAAACTGCTATAAGGGTAAGTCTGTTTCAAAAAAGTCTTGTTCTTCTTGTGTTACATAAAAAAATAAGAAACCACAGAAATAATACAAAGCATAGCTTTTTATCTTTGCAGTATAGCCAAAATACAATGGTAAGTGAATCAATGTTTATTTTGAAACAAAATTTCGATATACTAGCAGCAGCCAGCTTTAAAAGTTCTGAATTTATAGCAAAAACGATCCATGTTGATTCAATTTTGCTTTTGCATCAAAATGTAAGGCGTTTACCAGTAAATTTTACCACAGAATCAGAGACTCGGATCTTGTTCAATTTAATAAAACCATTAAGCTATATCGATTAATCTCAATGCTATAGTATAACAATCTAGATTAAATTGATGAATATTATCATTCGACAATTACAGCATATTTGCATACTTTTCCAAATGTTATTGCATGAAAAATAGTAAAATCATCGCGTAAGTCAAACGAAAAATTAAATAACTCAAGACTAATTTTCCTTACAGTTTGCAGCAAATGGAGCCATTTAATTGCAGAGCGAACTAAAAAAGTTAAATACTTGATTGGTAAGGGTTTTCATCTATACTTATTGCCATAATGAATGAATCTCTTAATTTAAGCAATTTATATTTTTAGAACATCGAGATTGGTGGAATAATGAACCATTTTCAAGTTATACTTTTGACCATGTTTACTATCGAACAGAGAAATCAATTAGTGGAGACTGTCTGAGCACATTATTTCCAAATCTAATGGTTTGTTCAATCATTGGACCTTTTATTGTTTACTGAATATTCATTTTGTTATGTTTTTTCGTCTTATTATCTTAGATTGCTGACTTTTCCGGATTGCGTGAAAAAGTGAAATTTGAAGATCTTGTTACATTGGTTAAAAGTATAAAATCTTTTAAAGGATTAATTCATCAAGTTCATAGCGACGAAGAATCAATATTTCAATATTGTGATAATCTCGAAATGGTATCCACTGATTTCATGGAGCCATGCATACAAAAGAATGGTGTTAATATTAAACAATTGCATATTTCGGGCTATCAACTATATTATTTCCAGCAAGATGCTCACTATTTCCCAAATCTTGAAAGATTACACATTTATTTCAATGAAAGTCAGTTTTAAATCCTATTTTATTCAATTTTCATATTTTGAACAAATTTTTGATCATTTATGCATTTTTTATGCTCAGGCTGGCCAGATGGACCCTACGATGGTCCGATATTGAGAAATCTTAAAATACTTGAACTGTTCTTATCTTCTTATTGTCCTGATGACATTTATTATGGTTTCCAATTCATGGATTCATGTCCGAATCTTCAAAGTGCACACATTTACTTACAATATAATCATATTTTTGTTGATGAATCATTAAAACATAAAACTTTGCAAGATTTAGTTATTGAATTTGTGAGTATCTTTTTGCTTTGAAATTTATCTGCTTCTTTGTGAAATAATCTTGATATTATTTCCAAACTCGAAAATTTTTTTATATCAATTAACTTATCTTTATGTCCAACAGTTTCATCCTGATCATAATGAGAGTTTCAACTGGAATGATTGGAAAAGATTGTTTATGAAATATCCGAATCTTAAGCATCTTGCAATGTGTAGCTTCAAAGACCTGGAAAATGAACATGTCGAACAAATTGTCCGCATATTGCCCAATTTAGTGTTATTTGAAGTTCGTTGTTGTCCGGGAGTCACTCAGAAGGCTGCTGATTATGTTCAAGATTTTAATAAGCTATATGGACGATCAATCAAGCTTTATTTCGATGAAAATCACCATGAAATTCAATCAGATTGGCCTCATTTATCATCTAGACGTGAAAAAATAAGTCAAGGCTTTGATTTCATGAAACATTGTTTTCTCAAACATTTTCATACTCTTTCTACCTTCTTAATCTCTAATGAGGACTAAATAACCAAATGCACACACATTGTATTAATATATTTATTGGTTTCTCAATAAAGAGTCTACAATATATCACAGGATTTTATTTCTGTTTCTTAAAATGTCTTAAGATACCACAAAAGTCACTATTAAACATTTTGCCAGGTCAAAAAGTCTTTAAACACTAGTCGCTAAATATTTAAAATTGAAATAAAAAGATATTTGACGCATATGGAATTGATTCGTAAGCATGAAAATGATGTTTCATGGTTAATGAAACTCAAAATTATTTTGACCAACTTGAAAATTTGCCATTTCGCTCATTATATTCATCAACCTTTAATAAGAACATCTATTGAATTACCCGAAAACAACCGAGATCAGAGAACCAAAAAAAACACATTTGCAAATTTAAGATGTGTCGATGCAAAATCGAAACGTGCCCCATTAATTTCAAATTTTTTCGAATAGGATTCGATTAAACTGGAATCAACCCCAATGAGTTACATAATCCACGCTTTTCTGTGATTTAAAGGATTGTATCTTTTTCCTTGTGTGAGATTTCAATAAAGTAAACTCTATTGTTACTCTTTGCCTCTCTCCTTCCAAATCTGCTCCATACTTGAAATATTTTGCAAACAAATGTCATTGCTGTTAATGTGTTTTATCACTAATTCACTTTAATTTTTCTTAATTATATGTTTATGCTACCGAAGTTTATAATTTTTTTGGAATCAATCACATCTCTAGATCGGACCATCTGCAAGCTGTGAATCTTCAGGCTTAAGCATTAGTCGATCTTACGATGTTTATCAATCAACTTCCAGAAGATTGTTTGCTCATCATTTTCAGCTCAATAAATGAATTGGATGATTTGTTAAATTGCTATAAGGGTAAGTTCAACCAAAACATTTACATAGTTTTACAAACATTTGATAGTGAGGGCAGTTTTATCATCATCAAGCAAATCAAACAGAAAATTTAGTAACTCAATGTAAAATTTCTTTGCAGTATGCAGCAAATGGAGCCATTTAATTGCGGAGCGAACCAGAAAAGTTAAATATTTAGTTGGTGAGAAGCAAATCAATATCAATTCTTCTCATTGTGAATGAATGATTTCCTCATTTCAGCAATTTATGCTTTCAGAACATACTTATTGGTGGAACAATGGATCATCTCCAAATTATCCGTTCGATTATGTTTATTATCGAACAAAGGAACCAATGGATGGAACTTGTTTGAGCACATTATTTCCTAATTTAATGGTTTGTTGGATGATTTTTGTTTTTTGCTGACTATTCATTTTGTTATGTTATTTTGTGCTTGATTACCTTAGATTGGCGACTTCTCTCATGGATTCCATAAAAAAGTAAAACACGAAGAAATCGTTTCATTTGTAAAAAATATAAAATCTTGCAAAGGGTTGATTCATCAATTCTATCAAGGAAATGAATCAATATTCCAATATTGTGATCAACTCGAAATGGTGTCCACTGATTACATTGAGCCTTGGATAAAAAAGAATGGTGTAAATATTAAACAATTGCACCTTTTGGGTACTCTCGAGAGTTTCAAGGAAGATGCCCATTATTTTCCAAATCTTGAAAGACTATACATTCATGATGATGGAGGTGACTTTTGAATAATTTTTGTAAACATTTGGATAACGAATATTCATCTTTTATTCTCAGGCCAAAACTGCATCTACGATGGTCCCATATTTAGAAGACTTAAAATAATTGAATTGGCCTTATCTTCTTTGGATGATGTTGATGGTGTGGTTGGTCCAGACGTTTATTATGGCTTCAATTTCATCGACTATTGTCCCAATTTACAAAGTGCACATTTTAAAGTGGACTCTGATGTCACGCTTGTCGACGAATCAGTAAAACACAAATCTTTGCAGGATCTAGTTTTACATTTTGTAAGTATTATTCAATTATAAATGAATTTGTTTATTTTTGAACTGTTTTTGATATTTATTTTCAAATCAAACACAAAAAGAGGTTCATCATAACAAAATTATCTAAATTCATCTATTGGCTAATACATTTACCAATCTGTATCATTTACTAATCTACATATATGTATATATGTTCAGGATTCCGGGTTCGATGAGTGGTATCAATTGAAATTTGGATTAATCAGTTTGTTCTTGAAATGTCCAAATCTTAAACATCTTGCAATGAGAAAATGCTATCCCTTGGAAAATGCACATGTCAAGCATTTGGTGGATATTTTACCCAATTTAGTGTTACTCGATGTTCGTGGATCTCCAAAAGTCACTCGGGAGGCTGCTGATTATGTTCAAGATTATAATAAACTACATGGACGATCTATCAAGTTTTATTTCAAAGATAATCACCAGAAAATTTCATCAGATTGGCCTCAGTTATCAACTGAGTGGGGAAAAATAAGTCAAGGCTTTGATTTCATGAAACATTGCTTCCTCAAAGATTTTCCTAGTCTTTCTACTTTCTTGATCCCTTGTGAGGACTTGTGAAATGCCAAATGAACACACTTATAAATTGATATCTCTAATGAAAAGGTCTCTACATTCAGTCATAATTGTGGCTGTTTTTGTGAATTCACAGTGTGTTGATGCTTTGACGCTGGAGACTCAATTCTTATTATATTTTAATATCAATGAATTTCATTTCAATTTCTTATAAACAGTCTTATTTCGCTAAATCTTCATGAAACATGCATTAAAAATAAAATTAACTTAATTTACCAAGACTAAAAGTGATATTTTAGCCTAAAAATGAACTATTGAAGAAGAATGAAAATCTTGCAAACACTCAGCCTACAAGTCAAAAAAGTTTCAAGAACAAAAGTAAGTTCAAGTAAGAAGATTCAAAGTATTGATTCGTAATCGTGCAAATGATTCATCATTTCTGAAACTAATTTTTTGGTAAAAATTATTTAAACAATCTTTGAAAATGTGTCATTTCGCCCATGTTAGTCTACTAGAGAAGTTATCATATGCACTTCATAATGAATTCCCCTTGTGTCGAAGTTAAATCGTGTGGACACGCTGCAGTCGCACAATGTACACTATTCTCATTTCAAAAAGTTGAACGAGTGAATAATTAGCAAGGCTAGCTTCTAAGAAATTGAAACTAGTGTAGCTGTAATTTGGACGAAACTCACTTTTTATAAGCCTGTGGAATACCTATTCTCTTGCAATTAAGTAAATAACAAAGTTAATTGTAAAATTTAAGCCTTAAATTGTAAGTTTTTTTAAGTAGCCAATAGGCTTAAGCCGAAACTTGTTTAGCTAAATGGTGATATGTCATGTTTCTTGAGCTCATTGCCTAATTTCTTTCGTTAAACGTAAATTAATTTAGATTTCGGTTTCGATAATCTAAATAATCGGTATTTTTTTGAGTATCGATAATTTTTCTCAATACCGAACAACTCTAATCTCAATAAGTCAACTCAATCTGTAACTGTCATTTGAGTTATTTTTGATACAAAAGATGGCGCTTTTCCCTATCAGTGCCATCTAATAGTGAACAGGATAAACTAACAGCATGAAAATTTCAACTTCACAGTTTTTCCAGATGGTTTATTTATTGGTGTTGTTAAAATAACAATTTAAACAAGTGTCATTGCTGTTTTGTGTTTTATCACTTATATAATTTTATTTTTCGCAGTTATATGTATCTACATTGTTAATTGTTACAAAATGTTGTTTTGAAATCAATCACATCTCTAGATTGGATCATCTGCAAGCTGTGAATCTTCAGGCTTAAGCACTAGTCGATCTTACGATGTCTATCAATGAACTTCCAGACGAATGTTTGCTCATGATTTTTAGATTGATGAATGAACTGGATGATTTGTTAAACTGCTATAAAGGTATTATAATTTTGTTTTAACAAAAAAATTAATTTACACCTCTAGATCAGATACTATTATTTTATGATTTAAGTTGCAACTATTAGACTACATCGATTAATCTCACATGTTCGTTGTTGTTCAGGAGTCACCCAAAAGTCTGCTGATCATGTTCAAGATTATTGCAAACTAATATATGGACGATTAATCAAGTTTTATTTTGATAAGAATTGACATGAAATTGGACCAGATTGGCCTCAGTTGTCCTCAAGTGTGAAAAAATAAGTTGAGGTTTTGATTTCATGAAACGGTAAGAGTAAGGTTTTACGGACTAAGGAGGGGCAACATGGGACATTTAAATTAAGGTTCAATCAGGTTAATCTTTTAAAATTAAGTCTAATGGTTATGATGGTAATTAAACTAATTTTTAGTCACTAATCTTGTCTCAAATCCATGGATACTGAAAGAGGAGCAGAGAAAATTCTGCTTAATCATTAATTTCATATGAAAGACAATTTAGTAATTTATTAAAAATTTCATTACAGTATGCAGCAAATGGAGCCATTTAATTGAAGAGCGAACTAGAAAAGTTAAATATTTGACGGGTAAGACTCAAATTACTATCAATACTAATTTCAATCATCAATCCCTGATTCAAGCAATTTGTATTTGCAGAACATGATCGTAACTGGCCAAATGCTGAAAAATTTCCAAGTTGTACGCTTGATTATGTTTACTATGGATCAGAGGAACAAATTGATGGAACTTGCTTGAGCACATTATTTCCTAATTTAATAGTTAGTTGAATAATTCTGCTTTCCTTGTTTGCTGAACATTCATTTATGTCTTATTAACCTAGATTGGTGACTTTTCTTTACGGTTCCGCCAAAAAGTAAAATATGAAGATATTGTCACATTGGTCAAACAGATGAAATCTTTAAAAGGATTAATTCTTGAAATTTATGACACAGATGGTCCAATTTTCGAGTTTTGTGATCAACTCGAAATGGTATCCTCTGATTACATTGAGTCATGCATGGAAAAGAGTGGTGTCAATATTAAACAACTGCGCCTCTGGGATTATACTCTAAATCTATTCAAAAGAGATGCTCATTATTTCCCAAATCTTGAAAGACTACACATTCATAAATATGGTAATTTTTAAATAGTTTTGAAGCATTTTTGATTATGAACATCTAACCTGTTCGGAAAAAAGATTGGACGTTAACTTTGAGGGGATGTAATTCAGTAAATAAGTAGACAAAATTCATGATTTTCAGATGAGTTTATTTGTCAAACATTTGTGTTTTTGACATTGTACCATTCTCAACAGAATAGTCCCCTTTTGAGACAACATTTTTCATGAGTCGGCAGAAATAGGGTTTATCAAATAATTTCAACTTATTTTTTACTCGCTTGATTAGCTCACTTTCATTTTTTGTAGTGGTTGTGAGCTGTCGACTTTTTTACTCCAAAACTACGAAATTAAGCAATAATGTCCTCTTTTTTGAACGACTCACAATTAGAATTATAAAAAGAACACAATTTTCTTAAACTAATTTGATTCATGTTTAATAACTAACTAAATCTTTTGTCTTAAAAGCTCAAATTTTGTCTAGACATTTGTCTGAGCCTTATCTACAAATTACCAAAAACCGTTAAAATATTTAAAAAGGTTTCTTTGATATGCCGCATCAAAGTTAACGTCCAATCTTTTTTCCGAACAGGTTACCTTGAGTCCACAATAAGTCCAGATGATCTTTACGATGGTCCCATATTGAGAAAACTTAAAATAGTTGAATTGGGATTATCTTCGGACGATGGTACAGACATTTATTATGGTTTCCAGTTCATGGATTCATGTCCAAATCTTCAAAGTGCACACATAAATCTGTTTTCCAATAGTATTTTTGTTGATGAATCAATAAAACACAAATCTCTACGAGATTTGGTTATACATTTTGTAAGTATTGATTTGATTTGAAATGATTCATTAAGTTTGGAATATTCTTGAATTGCATTCAAAATCAAACACAATAAGAGAATGCATTTTATATAATATAAAGGGTGTTCAATGTAGTAACTTCCAAACTGGCGGAGCTTAAATTATGATTATCACAATCAAATAAATGATAAGCAAGATAACTAGAGTAACATTTGCCTTTCACCCTTTACCTTTGTTATTGTGGTATTACTCTAGTTATCTTGCTTATCATGTTTTTGATTGTGATAATCATAATTTAAGCTCCGCCAGTTTGGAAGTTACTACATTGAACACCCTTTATTACAGTGAAATACGAGAAAATAACAGTAACTTGAAATAGCTTATTTGTAAAGGGTGTTACACTTAACAGCCTGCAAATTTAGAAGATAAGAATTAAAATTGAGCTTACCTTTATCATAAAATTTGTTGATATTGATGACCAATGACCAATTGGTTTTGGTTTCCTGTCTCTGGGGCTTCATTTCTATGTTCATCTTCATCAAAAGCATTTTATAATAAAGGTAAGCTCAATTTTAATTCTTATCTTCTAAATTTGCAGGCTGTTAAGTGTAACACCCTTTACTATTCGCCGGGCAGTGTATTATAAAATACAGATTTAAACCCCTCCTTGATTGGGACCATTGACTGTCACTATCTGGTATTTCACTGTAATACACATTAATTAACTAATCTTTATATGCATAGTATGATGCTGATTATGCTGGTAATGTCGACTGGGATGAATTGAAACGATTATTCATGAAATATCCAAATCTTGAACATCTTGCGTTGGTGGACAACAAGAGCTTGGATGATGACCATGTTGAGCAATTGATTCGCATTTTACCCAATTTGGTGTTATTTGCTGTTCGTGAATGTCCAAGAGTTACTCAAAAGGCTGCTAATTATGTTCAAGATTATAATAAACTATATGGACGATCAATCAAGTTTTATTTTGATGAGAATTACAATGAAATCCGATCAGATTTTCCTCAGTTATTAACTAAATATGCAAAAATAAGTGAAGGTTTCGATTTCATGAAACATTGTTTCCTCAAAGATTTTTATCACCTTTCTACTCTCTTAATCCCTTGTGAGGACTGAATAACCAAATGAACACACTTAAATTAATAAATGATATCTTTAATGAAAAGGCCTCTACATTCAGTCATAATTGTGACTGTTTTTGTGAATTCACAGTGTGTTAATACTTTGACGCTGGAGAATCAACTCTTATTTTAATATCAATGAATTTCATTTCAATTTCTTATAAACAGTCTTATTTCGCTAAATCTTCATGAAATATGCATGGAAAATAAAATTTACTTTAATTTAATAAGATCAATAATGAGATTTTTAGCCTAAAAAATGAACTACTGGAGAAAATTGTAAATCTTTCAAACACGCAGCCAATAAGTCAAAAAAGTTTCAAGGACTTAAGTAAGTTCAAATATAATAAGAAGATTCATAGTCTTGATTCGTAAATGCAAATGATATATCATTTCTGAAACTCATTTTTTTGGTAAAAATTATTTAAACAACCTTTGAAAATGTGTCATTTCGCCATTTTAGTCTACTAGAGAACTTTATCAACTTTAACAAGAATATCTCGATAAAAGTTTGAGAAACTTTACATTTGAGCTTCACAACTTTTACAAGACTAAAAACAGAATTTCAACTATCATATGCACTTTATAATGAATTCCCCTTGTGTCGAAGTTAAATCGTGTGGACACGCTGCAGTCGCGCAATGTACACTATTCTCATTGCCAAAAGTTGAACGGGTTCGAAGGACGGGAACGAGAACGAATAATTAGCAAGGCTAGCTTCTAATAACCATAATTTAGACCATAATAATTTTAACCATAATTTTCACCTAAACGGCAGTCTATTAATAAAAGCAATAATTCCAAAAAATGAAAATTTTCAGTAATTGAGTTTTTCAAATTGAAGGAATTCCTTCGTCAAACTTAGGATTTTTGTTTACAACTTCATTGAAACTGATATTTAGATGATATTTAACTGATTTTAACTACTCCTGATCAAACTTAGATCAAGATCTGATCAAGATAAACTTATAAGTGCTTTTATCCGTCATAAGTCAAGTTAACTATGCAAGGGTAGCCATCATTGGATCGCGCTAATTGCTCTGAGAACTGAAAACTATTGAAGATTGAAAATCCTAAAATTACTCAACAAAAGTTTATGAGGAAAACTTGCCGATTCGTAAATGCACTACAGCAGAACGTATAAGTATTGTCATGAGTTTCTGAAACTTCTCGTTTTTGATTCTCGTATCAATATACAATGTACATGTATAATGATCTTTCTGAGGGTCACAAAAAGATATCGATAATTTTTGATACCCTTTAAGCCTTTCTACCTTTTACTCTTGAGGTGGAGTTCATTAAGCAGGATTAAATTGTTTATACTTGAAAATTAATTGTTGTCATGTTGTAATCATAGATGTCAGCACACCAAAGAATCACAATATACAGACTTTAACTGTTTCAGTTTGGCGCTTTCAGATAATTTATCAGACTGTGTGTGTTTCTTGGTATCAAGTATTATGGCAGATATTGATACTTTTACTCTTAAGCCGTCACCATCAAGATCTGTTTGTATCTTTATAATCACATTATTTATTATTGTAACATTTAACAAATGTCATTGCTGTTGATGTGTTTGATCTCTAAATAACTTTAATTTTCTAATTATATGTTCATGGATATTAAAGTTTATATTTTTTAAAACCGAATTCATCTCTAGATCGGATCATCTGTATTGTGAAGTGATTAGTTAGGTTCAAGCATTGATTGATTTTATCATGTTTATCAATGAACTTCCAGACGATTGTTTGCTCATTATTTTTGGTCTGATAAATGAACTGGAGGATTTATTAAACTGCTATAAAGGTAATTTTATTTTAAACAAAAAGTAAGTTACACCTCTGGATCAGATACTCTGATCTGATTTAGGATCCAAGTTAAAACCATTAAGCTATATCGATTAATCTCAGTGCTATAGTATCTCAATCTAGATTAATTTCATGAATATTATCATTTCACTTGATTTAAAGCATTTATAAATTTTTGCAAATTTTTTATCACTTTGTGTTTAAAGCATAATCATCAAGCAAATCAAACAGAAAATTTAGTAACTCAATGTAAAATTTCTTTGCAGTATGCAGCAAATGGAGCAATTTAATTGCGGAGCGAACCAGAAAAGTTGAATATTTGGTCGGTAAGACTCATTGTTATCGATACTTAGCCTCATTATTAATCAATTCTCTCATTTAACTAATTTATATTTTCAGAAAATCGACATTGGCGGCATGAAGAAACCTCTCCAAGTAATACGTTTGGTTATGTTTATTATCGAACAGAGGAACCAATAGATGGAGACTGTCTGAGCAAATTATTTCCAAATCTAATGGTTTGTTGAATCATTGAACTTTTATTGTTTACTGAATATTCATTCTCTTATATACATGGTATTTGATTCCTTTAGGTTGCCGATTTTTATTATGGACTCTGTATAAAAGGAAAACATGAAGATATCGTTACATTGATTAAAAAGATGCCATCTTTAGAAGGAAATAGCCATGAATTTTATAACACAGAGCAATCAATTTTCCAACATTGTGATCAACTCGAAATGGTATCCACCAATTATGTAGATCCATGCATGGAAAAGAATGGTGCCAGTATTAAGCAATTGCACCTTTGGAATTATACTCTGAATAGATTCAAGGAAGACGCACATTATTTCCCAAATCTTGAAAGACTATCTATTTCTAATAATGAAGGTAATATTTAAAGCTTTTATATTTTGAAGACATTTGAAAATGGACATTCATCTTTCATCCTCAGGTAGCCCAGATTGGCTTTACGATGGTCCCATATTGAGAAGACTTAAAATCGTTGAATTGGCATTATCTTCTTACGACGGTACAGACATTTATTATGGTTTCCAGTTCATGGATTCATGTCCAAACTTGCAGAGTGCTCACATCAGATTGGGATCTAATCGTATTTTTGTTAATGAATCATTAAAACATGAATCTTTGCAAGATTTAGTTTTACAATCTGTAAGTATTGGTTTGCTTTGAAATGCATTTCTTTATTTGGGAAATGTTCTTAAAATCTTCCCAAATCAAACACAAACATAGAGATTAATCTACATTAATTAAATAATCTGTATATTCTCAGTATTACGAGATGGACTGGAATGAACTGAAAAGATTATTTATGAAATATCCAAATCTTAAACATCTTGCACTGAGGAGCGACGATAGACTGGAAAATAAACATGTGGAGCAATTAGTTGACATTTTACCCAATTTGGTGTTATTTGCTGTTCGTGGTTGTCCAAGAGTAACTCAGAAGGCTGCTAATTATGTTCAACATCATAATAAACTACATGGACGGACAATCAAGTTTTATTTTGATGAGAATTACCATGAAATTCAATCAGATTGGCCTCAGTTATCAACTAAAAGTGAAAAAATTAGTCTAGGGCTCGATTTCATGAAAAATTGTTTTCTTAAAGATCTTCTTTTTCTTTCTACTTTCTTAATCTCTAATGAAGACTAAATAATCAAACTCATACATTTAACTATTTGTTTCTTCAATACAAAAATACCTCGACGATATCAATTAGGAAGATAACTCGAAATCGTATAAAAATGTGGACAATTAGTGACTAAAGAAGTTAAGTCTTATTGTCTTCAAGCTAACATGTATTACTGAACTTTATTTCATTTCACCTTTTTAGATGAATAAGGATACCGATAATCCCAAATGGAGCCACTTCGCTTGTATGCAGAGTAACTCAGAGTAGTTTCACTCTTTAGATTCAGCAGTTTGTATTTAAAAATGGTAAAGGTCACTTTTTCATAAAATTTTGCTGAATTTAATTGAGCAATATTCAGTTTAACTATTCTCAATTCCTAATTGATACAATGTATCTCAATTAGATAATTTGGTAGATAAATATCAAATCCATGATCCGATCTCATTTCTTCGATCCAAATCTCACACTCACAATCGTCCCGTAGCCTGAAATATTATTGAAACAAGTGCCATTTCTTTAATGTCTTCTGTATCTAATTTACTTCTAATAAACTTTAATTTTCTCAATTATATGTTTGTGTACAGGTATTATACTAAAGCTTATATTCACTAAAATCAATCACATCTCTAGATCTCTGTTTTAACAAGTGAATAGTTAGGCTTAATTGATTTTACCATGTTTATCAATGAACTTCCAGACGATTGTTTGCTAATCATTTTTGATTTAATAAATGAATTGGATGATTTATTAAACTGCTTTAAAGGTAAGTTTGTCTTAAACAAAGATTAAATCATAACATAACATTAAATCTCAGAATCAGATACTCTGATCTAATTTAAGTTAAAACCATTAAACTAAATGGTTTCATCTCACAATTGGATTGTCAGTCCTATAGTTTTTTAATCTAGTTTATAAAAATTTATTGAATAATATCACTTGACTTGATTAACAACATTATGTATATTTTCTGCAAGTGATTCAAGAAATTTTTTGTTTCAGTATGCAGTAAATGGAGCCATTTAATTGCAGATCGAACGCGAAAAGTTAAATATTTGATTGGTAAGACTCAAACTTTTATCATTACTTGAATCTTCATATTAATCATTTCCTTTATTCAACTAATTTTTATTTTCAGAACATCAAGATTGGCGTAATGATGAACCATGCCTAAGTTATCCGTTTGATTGGGTTTATTTTCGCACAGGCGAACCAATTAATGGAACTTGTTTGAGCTCATTATTTCCAAATTTAATGGTTTGTTTGATAATCTAGCTTTATTGTTTGCTCAATATTCATTTTGTTGTACTTCTTTTTGCCTTAGGTGGCCGACTTTTCTGATACATTTCGTGAAAGAGTAAAGCATGAAGATATCGTTACATTGATCAAAAAAATAAAACCGTTGAAAGGATTATTTAATCCAATCCATAGCGACACAGGAACAGTTTTTCAATATTGTAATGAGCTCGAAATGGTTTTACTCAAACACATTGAGCCGCGCATAGAAAAGAATGGTTTCAACATTAAACAATTAGTCCTTTGGAATTCTCTAACAATATTCAAGAACCATGCACATTACTTTCCAAATCTTGAAAGACTTTACATTAACAATCAAGGTGATTTTTAAATATATTTTGAAGAAACTTTTGATAATGAACATTCATCCTGCATCCTCAGTCAAGCCAGATGGACCCTACGATGGTCCCATATCCAGAAGACTTAAAATACTTGAAATTTGCTCAACTTGTTATGATGGTAGAACCCGTTACACTTTTTATGGTTACCAGTTCATGGATTACTGTCCAAATTTACAGAGTGCACACATTTTTCTGGAATCTGATCACATTTTTGTTGATGAATCAGTGAAACACGAATCTTTGCAAGATTTAGTTTTAGATTTTGTAAGTATTACTTTAATTTGCTGATTTGTGATTTATTCTTGCAATTTATTTCCAAATCAAACTTAATTAAAGAGGTTCATCACAAAAGTATCTGATCGCATCGATATTAATTAACTAATTTGTATATTCTTAGTATCGCAGAAGTGTCGAATGGAATGACTTGAAAAGATTGTTGACGAAATACCCTAATCTTAGACATCTTACACTTTGGTATAACGATAGACTGGAAAATGCACATGTGGAGCAATTGGTTCACATTTTACCCAATTTAGTGTTACTTGTTATTCGTGATTGTGACGGAGTCACTCAAAAGGCTGCTGATTATGTTCAAAATTTTTGTAAATCAAATAGACGATCAATCAAGTTTTATTTTGATGAGAATTTCCGTGAAATTCATTCAGATTGGCCTCAGTTATCGACTAAGGGTGAAAAGATGAGCCTAGGTTTTGATTTCATGAAAAATTGTTTTCTCAAACATTTTCTTCTTCTTTCTACTTTCTTAATACCTATTGATGAATCGCATTGAGTTTTAAGAGGTTAAATCAAATAAAGGTTAATTTATCAATTGTCTTCTATAGAATAAGGCAAAACTTCAACCTTTGTCTTCAGGACTGCTGACCCTTCTAATTTACTCTTTGGACTTCAGCTCTTGTTCTGTAGAGCTCATTTTACCTTTGCTTCATTTTGGAAAATTAATTTTAATGTAAATTCAATAATTTAATAATTAATAGTCGTAGTAAGTAGTAGTAATTAGTAGTAATAGTATTAGTATTAGTAGTAATTAATAATTATCAGTAATAATTTCCTAATTTTTTTCGTAACCGAACAAACAAGACCGAACTGTTTCATTGTCAATGTGGATCAGTTTGCCAGAAGAGGTCATGGAGACGAACTATTATTTGAAGCTAAATTTTTGATTATAAGAGCGATCCATTGATAATCACAATTTTTGAATAAGGTGAATAAGGTGACTGGATTACGGGTGTACAGTCCAAACTCTAAACTCGCGTAAATTCGCAAAATCTGCAAAAATTTGGTTTTTGACCTTAAAAAATTCTCCATCAAAAAGTTTTATTTTTAGGCATAACTAAATCAAAACTAATTAGAAATCAACTAAACCTTTTCTCTGATCAAACACGACCTGGAGAGTAACTTAGAAATGTTTTTATCCATCTCAAGTTAAGTTGACTATGCGAGGGTAATCATCAATGGATCTCTCTAGTACATTAAAAAGTATTTACAACATTGGATAGATGGCGTCTTTCCTTTTTGTAAAAATAAACGTATAAATGTATTGAAAAGTGATTATTGTAGCTTAAGGCTTAAGCAATGTCTATCAATGAACTTCCAGACGATTGTTTGCTCATCATTTTTGGTCTAATAAATGAATTGGATGATTTATTAAACTGCTATAAGGGTAAGTCTGTTTTAAAGCAATTACTGTCATCTAACAGATAATGGCAGTAACTGGAAATAGCAAATTTGCACAGCAAGTCTATTCACTTATCAAAAATCTAAAATTAATTGCAATAATTAAATAAATCAAAATCGATTGCTAGAAACATCATACAAATAAATATTATTGAGCTGAGGATCGTTGCCTGAATTGAATTTATCAGAAATATTCAATTTTCTTGATAATATTTTTATAATTTCAATTAAATTTTCCTTATTGGAGATGTAAACAAAGGGTTTGAGGGGCTATTGAATAATCTACTGACATTATCTGGTATAGATACCGACGTGAGCCGAAAGTCTCTCGGCTCACTAACTTGATGATATTTTCTGTCACTCACTAAGCTAATAGTCGACTAATTGGTTTGTTAGTTGGAAATTTATGTTTGGCTAGCTGACTGACTAACAAAGTAAAGGCAAAAAGGTGTATTATTTTTACTTTATGACAAAATTTTATTATTATAAATTGATATTAAAAATCACAGTTATCACAGTTTTCTTAACAAATTCAAAATTGTCATGATTAAAAAGAATTTTCTTCAATTTTTCAGGAGTGAGCTGTGACCTTTTTTGTTTAGTGTCAAACCAGCTATTAAAACACTCGAACTTGAGTTCGAAATTCAAAGGAGGAAGGCCAAAACTGCCTAGAAAGGAATTTTACTGAAATAATGATACATAATGTAAACTTTTATGTTGAATTCATTGCTTCAATCCATTTTTCAAAATCTTTTTTCGTTTTTGAGATATCATGAAATAACGTTAGAGATGAATGGGAACAAATTGCAAAATACGCATTGATAACCGAAAGTGAAAACTCTTTCTGAATACGTTTTTCAGGTGTAGAATTGAATTTTGATTCCAATGAAGTGATTCATTTTGATCTAAAACCCCGCAAAACTAGTCCTTTTTTCGATAAATGTAGTCATTCTCTATCATTGAAAATACGAATTAATAACCGAAAGTGAAAACTCTTTCTGAATAGATTTTTCAGATACAAAATTCAATTCTGATTTCAATGAGGTGATTCATTTTGATCCAAAACCCCGCAAAACTGACCATTTTTACGATAGCTTGATTACTAATTCTGTTTGATTTTTTGCGAAAATGGTCAGTTTTGCGGGGTTACAGATTAAAATAAGTCACTTCATTGGAATCAGAATTGAATTTTGTATCTGAAAAATCTATTCAGAAAGAGTTTTCACTTTCGGTTATTAATTCGTATTTTCAATGATAGAAAATGACTACATTTATCGAAAAAAGGACTAGTTTTGCGGGGTTTTAGATCAGAATGAATCACTTCATTGGAATCAAAATACAATTCTACACCTGAAAAATCTATTCAGAAAGAGTTTTCACCTTTGGTTGTTCATTCGTATTTCCAATGACGGAGAATGATTACATTTATCGAAAAAAGGACTAGTTTTGCGGGGTTTTAGATCAAAATGAATCACCTCATTGAAATCAGAATTCAATTCTACACCTGAAAAATCTATTCAGAAAGAGTTTTCACCTGTGCTTCCTGTGAAGCCTGTCCTCATGCATTTTTAATGTTTTTTCATGATATCTCGAAAACGGAAAATCATTTCGAAAAATTGATTGAAGCAATGAATTTAACATCTAATTTTGCATCAAATAAGTTCATAACAAAAATATTCCTCGCTAGGCAGTTTTCCCTATTCTTTTGGTCTTCATCCTTTCAGTCATTTTAGTTAGCTTCTAGTTGACTCACTAAAGCCGGATTATTACAATGTTATAAATATTATCATTTGAATGTTGAATCCTAATATTCGCACATGCTGTTGTGTTGATATTGAACGAAATAACGTAATCATCAAGAAAATCAAAAGAAAATTTAGTAACTTAATAAAAATTCTTATTACAGTATGCAGCAAATGGAGCCAATTGATTGCAAAGCGAACCAGAACAGTTAAATATTTGATTGGTAAGACACCAATTATGAATATTTATTCTCATTTTTGATAAATTAACTCATTTAAACAATTCTATTTTCAGGACATCGGGTTAAAAATGGTGGGTGCGAATCTGTGCAATTTCCAAGAAATGTGTTTGGTTATGTCTATTATAAAACAGAGGCGCCAATTACTGGAACTTGTTTGAGCACATTATTCCCAAATTTAATTGTTGGTTGAATGATTTAATTTTTATTGTTTACTGAATAATCAATCTTTAATACATATTATTACCTTAGATTGCTGACTTTTCCGGATTTCGTGAAAAAGTAAAATATGAAGATATGGTTACATTTGTCAAAGAGATAAAATCTTTAAAAGGATTAATTCATAAGTACGATACCAGAGGTGAATTAATTTTCCAATATTGTGAGCAACTCGAAATGTTATCCACCAATCACATTGATCCATGCATGGAAAAGATTGGTGTCAATATCAAACAGTTACGCCTTGACGATGTTACTCTAGATGAATTCAAGAAAGATGCACATTTTTTTCCAAATCTTGAAAGACTATGCATTTTCACTGACAAAGGTACATAATTTTGTAATTTTGAATATATTTTGAAGAAATTTTTGTTAATGATCATCTTCTATAATAGATTCAGATGTCTACTACGATGGTCCCATACTTAGAAGACTTAAAATACTTGAATTGTACTTTTTTACTCTCCACGGTTATTATGATGACCCATATGTTGATGAAGACCTTTATTATGGATTCCAATTCATGGATTCATGTCCAAATTTACAAAGTGCACACCTTTTCTTTCGCAACAATCGCATTTATGTCGCTGAATCAGTAAAAAACAAATCTTTACAAGATTTAGTTTTGACCTATGTAAGTATTTTATTTTAAATTTATTTGCTTATATTCTTGAATTTCTTTCCAAATCAAACACAATTAGAGAGGTTCATCATAACAAAAGTATCTAAATTCATCTCTATTAACTAAACTATATATGCATAGGATGGTCTTGATTATTATGCTAGCGTCGCATGGAAAGACTTGAAAAGAGTGCTTATGAAATATCCAAATCTTAAACATCTTGCACTGGTGGGCAACATGAATCTAAATGATGAATATGTTGAAGAATTGGTCCGCATTTTGCCCAATCTAGTGTTGCTGATTGTTCGTGCTGAATATTGGCCTGACGTTACTCAAAAGGCTGTTGATTATGTTCGAGACTATTGTAATTTACATGGGCAATCAATCAGGTTTTATTTTGATGATAATCACCATGAAATTCAGTCAGATTGGCCTCAGTTATCTAATGATTTTGAAAAAATAAGTCAAGGTTTTGATTTCATGAAAAATTGTTTTCTCAAATATTCTATGGTCCTTCCTAATTTTTTAATCTCAAACGAGGACTAAATAACCAAACCTAAGAGTTCATCTATTCTCATCTTAAATCCACAATATGTAATCGCGATATGTATACAAAAGATAACTTATAATCGAATAAAAATTGAAACAATTCACATAAATCCTAGAAAACGACAACAATTCGATTGTCAGTAAAATTTGAAATTACATGCAAATGTTACTTGCCTTTATTCCATTTCACCTTAACACATGAATAAGGATACCGATAATCCCAAATGGAGCCACTTCGCTTGTATGCAGAGTAACTCAAAGTAATCAGTGTTAGTTTCACTCTGTTTATTCTTAAAGTGACAAAGGTTTTCATACAATTTTGCTTAATTAAATTGCTTGACATTCATTTTGCTTGTTAAAGATATTCAAAGATCTTCATTACTTATTGTTATAATTTTACAATAAGCCAGTTTAAATATCGAATCCAGGATTCTGTTTCCTTTCTGACTATTGAGTTAAATCTCACATCCAAACCCGATTCGTACCTTGATGTAGTTTAAACATTTGCCATTGATGTAAATGTGTTTAAATATGTGTTATAATATAACTGTTATATTTTAATTTTGTTTGTGATAAATAACTGCCAGAAAAGTTCATGTTTGTTGAAATCAATTTCATCTCTAGATCGGATCATCTGTATTGAAAAGTGATTAGTTAGGCTTAAACATTAGTTGATTTTAAAATGTTTATCAATGAACTTCCAGAGGAATGTTTGCTCATCATTTTTGGTCTAATAAATGAACTGGATGATTTATTGAACTGCTATAAAGGTAAGTTTATTTTAAACAAAAGTAAGTTAAACGATGAATAAGAGAATATTATTCAAGTTAAAATCCATGCAGCTTATAACGATTAATCTTAGTACTATAGTATCTGAATGTCGATTATAAAAATTTGGTGAATGTTATAAGTATCACAGCATAATATTTGCATACTTTTCCAAATGTTAATATGATCATCAAGCAAGTCAAACGGAAAATTTAGTCCTTTAATAGAAAATTCATTACAGTATCCACCAAATGGAGCCATTTAATTGCGGAGCGAACCAGAAAAGTTAAATATTTGATTGGTAAGAATTTTCCTCTCTAATTAGTCACATTTTGAATGAATCTGTTAATTTAAGCAATTTTTCATTTTCAGAACATCGAGATTGGTGGAATTATGAACCATCTCTAAGTTATCCGTTCGATTATGTTTATTATCAAACAGAGGAACCGATCGATGGAACTTGTTTGAGCACTTTATTTCCTAATTTAAGTGTTAGTTGGATGATTATACTTTTATTTTTTGCTGAATGTTCATTTTTTATAGTATTTTCGCCTTATTACTTTAGATTGCTGACTTTTCCGGATTACGTGAAAAAGTGAAACATGAAGATCTTGTTACATTGGTCAAAAATATAAAATCTTTCGAAGGATTAATTGATCGAGTTTATAGAGACGAAGAATCAATTTTCCAACATTGTGATCAACTCGAAATGGTATCCACCGATTACATTGAGCCATACATAAAAAAGAATGGTCCTAATATTAAACAATTGCACCTTGAGAACAGGAATCTACAGGTCCTGGATTTCAAGCAAAATGCTCACTATTTGCCAAATCTTGAAAGATTGCACATTTATTTAGATGGAAGTGAGTTTCAAGTACCTATTATTGCATTTTATTTTTTTTATTTTGAGCAAACTTTTGATAATGGAAATTCATGTTTCATCCTTAGGCTGGTCAGATGGCTACTACGATGGTCCCAAATTGAGAAGACTTAAAATACTTGAATTGTTTTTAACTTCTCATTGTTTTGGAAATATTTATTATGGTTTCCAGTTCATGGATTCATGTCCAAATCTTCAAAGTGCTCATATAAGCTTGCAATACGATCATATTTTTGTTGATGAATCGTATAAAAATGAATATCTGCGAGATTTAACTATTGAATTTGTAAGTAAATTTATTTTTTGCTTTGATTTTTATCTGCTTCTTTGTGAAATACTTCTTTGTCTAAGACATTTGTAGTCTTGATATTACACTTCAAATCGGACACAATGATAGATGTCCAACATGAAAAAAGTACTTGAATTATTCTATATTAATCATTTATCTTATCTTTATATGCACAGTATCGTTATGACTATAATGAAAGTTTCGACTGGGATGGATGGAAAAGATTGTTTATGAAATATCCAAATCTTAAGCATCTTGCAATGTGTAGCTTCAAGGACCTGGAAAATGACCATGTGGAGCAATTGGTTCGTATTTTGCCCAATTTAGTGTTATTTGCTGTTCGTGGATGTCCAAAGGTAATTTCGGAGGCTGTTCAATCAGGACGATCAATCAAGTTTTATTTTGATGAGAATTACCCTTACAGAATTACAGAATTGGATTGGCCTCATTTATCCACTAAACGTGAAAAAATAAGTTCAGGGTTTGATTTCATGAAACATTGTTTTCTTAAAGATTTTGATAGACTTTCTACTTTCTTGATCTCTAATGAGGACTAAATAACATTAAAAGCAGATCATTTGAGGAAAAAGTCACACAGTCATACAATTTTGATTACAATTTGACGTCCTTTTATCAAAACTAAATTAAGTTATAACTTTATTCAACTTCAACCTTGCTACAGGAATGATAAATAAAGATCGTTAATTTATGAGAAATTGATTGTCGATCACAAATATTAAGACTTAAATCAATTAGAAATTAATTTCAAAGCAGGTTATTTACGGTCAATAGGTTCGAAAATTTAGAACCTAAGGCTTTGACTCTGTAGAGCTCATTTTTTATACGATCGATTCTGAAAATTATTTTTAAATCAAACAATTAAAAAACTTGATGACTCCCCCTATGGGAAGAAGGGTAAAGAGGCTACAAGGGGATGTCAATTGAAGAGTTTAATTGTAAAATTCGTGGTTTCCCCTTGTAGTTCACCTAGATGGCAGTCTAACAAAAAAGTTAAAAGCTCTGGAGAAACTTGTCGATTAGATAAACTGTTTCAGTGTGAATGTGAATCGGTTTATCAGAAGAGGTCATTAAGACGAACTAATTGAAGTCAAATTTCCAAATAAATTATAAAAAAAGTATTTACAACATTAGATACTACAGTTAAAACGGGTGATTTAACTAACTTTTTTCTTACAAGCAGTTCACTGGTGTAAACAATTTAACTTGATCGTCTGCTCGACTTCTGACCATTTTTCTAATTTTCTTATCAATAGATGGCGACTTTCCTCTTTGTAGAAATAAACGTACTGTAAACGCAAGCTCTAGCTAAACTGTATTACAGTTATTGTAAGTAACTTGAAGTATTCTCAAATAAGTGCCACAGTTAATGTGTTTCATCGCTAATTTACCTTATTTTTTTAATTATATGTTTATGAATAGATAAGTTCTACTAAATTTTATATTCTTTGAAATCAATAAAATCTCGGATCTAACAAGGGAAGTACCTCCGGTGTCTCAATAATTTTGGATCGGGACTATGTTCATTCGATAGAGCATAAAAAACTAGGATAAGGGTTTGTCGGCTTTAGATAGGAAACTTTCGGGTCACGAGAAAATTGAGGTCAAAACCCGTTTTCTTGCAAAAAATACAGTTTACCTAAAATTTTTTCTAACTTTAATTCATTTTTCGGGGTTTGTAGACCTAAAAAAATCATTGGAAATATTTAAAACGCTATATAATGTCTGCTAATAATGAGTAAGTTCAAAATAAGAGTAAATTGATGATTATTCCAATAAAAATCAGAAAAATCAAATAAATTTGTAGAAGCAGACACTATATAGCGTTCAAAATATTTCCACTGATTTTTTCAGGTCTGCAAACCCCGGAAAATGAATTGAAGTTAAAAAAAAAATTTAGGTAAACTTTGTATTTTTTGCAAGAATTGCGGGTTTCGCGGGTTTTGACCTCAATTTTCTCGTGACCCGAAAGTTTCCTATCTAAAGCCGACAAACCCTTATCCTAGTTTTTTATGCTCTATCGAATGAACATAGTCCCGATCCAAAATTATTGAGACACCGGAGGTACTTCCCTTGTAAGATCGGAACATTTGGATTGAAAAGTGATTATTGTAGCTTAAGCAATGTTTATCAATGAACTTCCAGACGATTGTTTGCTCATCATTTTTGGTCAAATAAATGAATTGGATGATTTATTAAACTGCTATAAGGGTAAGCTTTTTTAAAACATGTCTTTTTGTATTATTTGAAATAGAAACACTCAAAATAATAGAAGAGTATTACTATTTGCTCTTGGCAGTTCAGTCCCAATGCTAACGTCAGTTGTAAGTGAAAGTGAATCAATGTTTTCTCGCCTATGGATTATCTTTCATTGGCTTTAGTCAACTAATAATCAATAGTCAATTATTCAGTTTAATTCTCGGATGTTTACAAGTTTTGAGTTATCGATTACAGTAAATTCACACTTATTTTGACCAAAAAATCAGAGCCATCTATTGGTATCAGAGCTTTAGCCCTAGCATAAAATGTGCTAGGATAACTTAAATAGTACTCTCGTCTTACTATTGGCAGTATAATAGACGGCGCTGTTTTTTTGGTCAAAATAAGTGTGAATTTACTGTACTTGGTTTTCAACAAAAATATTAATGAAACAATATTTCTATCTATTACCAGCAGTAGATAACTTGATAACTTCTGACTGTGTTATACAAAAGATTAAGATGATTCACTTCTGCTTTTTACTCACAATTGTGGCACTTTTTCTTGTAAGCTTTGCCTCTGATTCAGATACTCTGATCTGATTCAAGTTGAAAGCCATTCAGTTATATCGATTAATCTCAAGCTAAATGTGAATTATAACAATAAAATGCATATTATCATTTGACTGTTGAATCTTAATATTTGCACATGTTTTTTATGTTGTGTTAGTAGTGAAGTGAGTAACATAATCATCAAGAAAATAAGAGAATATGTAATTTCATAATTTTAAAAAATTTCTATTACAGTATGCACCAAATGGAGCCGTTTAGTTGCAGAGCGAACTAGAACAGTCAAATATTTGATTGGTAAGACTCTAATTATTTTCAATGCTAATTCTTACTATGAATAAATTTACTCATTTAAGCGATCTATATTTTTAGGACATCGGGTTGATGTGTGGCAAGGTGTGGAAATTCCAAGAAATATGTTTGGCTATGTCTATTATAAAACAGAGGCGCCAATTGATGTAACTTGTTTGAGCACATTATTCCCAAATTTAATAGTGAGTTGAATGATTTACGCTTTATTGTTTGCTGAATAATCAATCTTTATTACATATTATTACCTTAGATTGCTGACTTTTCCGGATTTGGTGAAAAAGTAAAGTATGAAGATATGGTTACATTTGTCAAAAAGATAACACCTTTAAAAGGATTAATTCATAAGTACGATACCAGAGGTGAATCCAAGGTTTTCCAATATTGTGATCAACTCGAAATGTTATCCACCAATTACATTGATCCATGCATGGAAAAGAATGGTGTCAATATCAAACAATTGCGCCTTGACAATCATCGTCTAGATACATTCAATAAGTTTGCAAATTATTTTCCAAATCTTGAAAGATTATACATTTATGTTAATGAAGGTGATTTTCGATTACTTTTTTGAGAAATTTTTAATAATTGATGCTCATCTTTTATCTTTCAGCCATGACCAATAGCTGCTACAATGGTCCCATATTGAGTAGACTTAAAATAATTGAATTGTTCTTATCTTCGTACGATGATGCTCGAGACATTTATTATGGGTTCCAGTTAATGGATTCATGTCCGAATTTACAAAGTGCATATATTTACTTGAAATCTAAACGAATTTTTCTTAACGAATCATTAAAACTCGAATCTTTGCAAGATTTAGTTTTACAGTTTGTAAGTATTTGATTATTTGTGAATTATTCTTGCAATTTTTCCCAACCAAACATAATGATAGAGGTCGACAAAAGTATTTAAATTCATCTTTATTAATTTACTAATCTAAATATTCACAGGATAGTTTTGATTACACTGGAAAGGGAAATGTCGACTGGAACGCATTGAGCAGAATGTTTATGAAATATCCGAATCTTAAACATCTTTTTGTGTGTTATTACAAGAAACTGGAAAATGAACATGTGGAGCAATTGGTTCACATTTTACCCAATTTGGTGTTATTTTGTGTTAGTGAATGTCCAAGAGTCACTCAAAAGGCTGCTAATTATGTGCAAGATTATAATAAAATTCATGGAAGATCAATCAAGTTTTATTTTGATGAAAATTTCCGTGAAATTTTTTCAGATTGGCCTCAGTTGTCCACTAATTTTGAAAAGATCACTCAAGGTTTTGATTTCATGAAAAATTGTTTTCTTAAAGATTTCCATACTCTTGCTACCTTTTTAATCACTGGTGAGGACTAAGTAACCAAATAGACACATATCTCAAAGCCACAATATACACGATATTTTACTGTGCAATTATCTGATGCATAAAAGATCACCCGATGCTGTAACAGAGATGAGTAACTTGAAACATTTAGTTAATCACTCAAATCCAAGTATCAAAGTTTACTATTTGTTCAGGTAATGCATCTCTCGGTATTCTTGACTATTCTTCATTTCGGGTAATCTCATAGTATCTGAAGTAAATAACGAGTAAGAGTGTTCAATGCTCCTGATTGAATTCAAGATATTTTACATCCATTGAGGGTTAATGAAGTTACATTGGGCCCGATTTAAAAGGAGGAAGGCCAAAACTGCCTAAAAAAAGAAATTTCTTGTGATGAACGTATATGATGTAAAACTATATGCTAAATTCATTTCTTCAATCCATTTTTCAAAATAATTTTTCGTTTTTGAGATATCATGAAATAACGTTAGAAATGCATGAGAAAGAATAGCAAAATAATCAAAGGTGAAAGCACTTTTTAAATAACTTTTTCAGATGTTCAAAATGTCAAAATTGTCAAAATTCAATTCTGATTTCAGTGGAGTGATTAATTTAGACCAAAACTGGCCATTTTTTCGAAATTGTAATAGCTCTCTGTCAATGAAAAATCGAAATATGGCCAGTTTTGCGCCAGTTTTGATTAAAATAAATCACACCACAAAAATCAGAATTGAATTTTACATCTGAAAAAGTTATCTAGAAAGTGCTTTCACCTTTGATTATTTTGCTATTCTTTCCCATGCATTTCTAACGTTATTTCATGATATCTCAAAAACGAAAAATTATTTTGAAAAATGGATTGAAGAAATGAATTTAGCATATACAGTATGTAGTTTTACATCATACATAATCATAAGAAAATTTTTCATGCTAGGCAGTTTTTCCTATTCTTTTGGTCTTCATCCTTACATGTAATTTAAATTAAACGATGTCAATATCCAGATGTGGTGACTTTTAGTAATATTCAAAGACTTGTAACTCGAAATATCAGTGTAAGTGTCATTATCTGAACTTAAATACAATCACGATTTAAAATTGAATGATACCAAATGTGTTGACTATTATTCATGCTCTAGGAATAGTGATATCAGTGTAAGTATCATTAAAGATTGTTCAACACAAGCCATATAATTATCCATTTTCCGGTAACATTATAGTTTACTCATATCATCTTTTAAAAGGAAAATAATCAGAGCTTTAATAGTTTCAACCTGATCACAGGAATGTGAGGAAGAAAACAACATCTCATCAGAAAATCCTCGATATGAAATAGCAAGTCCAAAAAGATACATTCAACTTCACTAAAAGTAAATCGCTGGACGTCTCATAGCGGTAAATCATTCTCATTTTGTCGATCAAAAATTTATAGTCTTACACGATTCAATCAGAAAGATTTGTTTGGATAACATTTGCAACTTTTCTCAAAGCAACCCATTTGTGGTCAAAGAGTTTAAAAGTTTCTTAATGAAGGCTCTGGCTTTGTAGAGCTCATTTTTCAATGAATCAATTTTGGACAATTGATTTCAATCTAAATTCAATTACTTTAATCATTTATTTGAGCGGAGTTTGAGAGATAGATATCGGATCCGGGATCCAATCTTATTTTGGCTATTTTAGATTTTTTTCTATTCAAGGTTACATCTTAATTTCAACGGTTGAATGGCGCCTGTATGTCTAGTCTAAGTGTCTCATTTCATTATCAAAAAATTTGTCCATTTACCAGTCATACCTTAGAATTCTCACTCAAAACTCATTCGTAAATTGAAATATCATTTAACAAGTGTTATTTCTGTTAATTGTTTTTACTTTCTTACTTCTCAATTTTCCCCAATTATATGTTATTTTGGATAGATAACTGTTATTGAAGTTTACATTTGTTGAAATCAATCTCATCTCTAACAAGGGAAGGTGCCTAAGTGGTACGGTTCGATTCGGGAAATTTTATGATAAATCGATAGAAATGTGTGAAAAAACATGTCTGGTGAAATTTGAGGACTTGCAAATTTTCGCTTCAATTTTTATTCAAGTTTTCAATGCTTTAAGTCAACTTTGCCTATGAAAAATGACCATTATGAAGCTGCGAACAACATCTATTTTGTTTGCTTTCTTATGAAATGTCTTTGTTTTTGCCATTTTCAGCTTATTTCAATGGGTCTGATTAGAATTTAAAATAGAATAAAAATTGAAGCGAAAATTCGCAAGTCCTAAAATTTCACCAGACATGTTTTTTCACACATTTCTATAGATTTATCATAAAATTTCCCGAATCGAACCGTACCACTTAGGCACCTTCCCTTGTAAGTCGGATCATTTGTATTGAAAAGTGATTTAAGCATTAGTTGTTTTTGCAATGTCTATCAATGAACTGCCAGACGATTGTTTGCTCATCATTTTTGGTCTAATAAATGAATTGGATGATTTAGTAAACTGTTATAAAGGTAAGTCTGTTTCAAACAATCTTGTTCTTTTTGTTTTATCTAATAAAATAGAAACATAGACACAGTATTATGAAAAGTTACATCGATTAATGTCACTATTGTCAGTGATTTATCATCTGAATATGGATTATAACAATGTTATAAATAAACATGTGACACAATATGAATATTGACTGTTGAATCATAATATTTGCATATGTTTTATCATGTGTTTGATTTTGCAGACAATCACATAATAAACAAGCAAATCAAGCAGAAAATTCAGTTATTTAATGTAAATTCTATTTCAGTATGCTTCAAATGGAGTCATTTAATTGTGGAGCGAACCAGAGGAGTTAAATATTTAGTTGGTAAGACTCAAATTATTATCATTATACATTCCCATTATGAATAAATCTCTTAATTTAAGCAATTTTTTATTTTCAGAACATTTTGATCCGTGGGATGAAGATGTATCTCCAAGGTATCCATCTGGCTATGTTTATTACCAAACAGAAGAACCAATGGATGGAGCTTGTTTGAGCACATTATTTCCTAATTTAATGGTTTGTTGAATCATTGGAATTTAATGTTTACTGAATATTTATTTTCTTATGTATCTTATTTTCTTAGATTGCCGAATTTTCTTGTCGATTCGGTGAAAAAGTAAAATACCAAGATATTGTTACATTTGTCAAAAGGATAAAATCTGTTAACGGAATCATCAATAAATTTTCTAACGAAAATGAATCAATATTGCAATATTGTAATCAAATCGAAATGGTATCCACCAATACCATTGAGCCATGCATAAAAAAGAACGGTGTCAATATTAAACAATTGCACCTTTGGAACTATAAGATCGATTTTTTCAAAGAAGATGCCCATTATTTTCCAAATCTTGAAAGACTTCACATTGGTGATATTGAAGGTGATTTTTGAATTCTTTTTTGAAGAAATTTTTCTAATAACATCTTTTATCCTCAGGCAATCTAGATAAATACTATGATGGTCCCATATTCAGAAGACTTGAAATATTTGAATTTTTATCTTCTTGTGCAGACATTCAATATGCTTTCCAGTTCATGGATTCATGTCCAAACTTACAAAGTGCACACATTTGCTTGCAATCTCATCGTATTTTTGTCGATGGATCAGTAAAACACGAATCTTTGCAAGATTTAGTTATAGAAATTGTAAGTATTAATTAGTTAGTAGAGGTTAACAAAAGTATTTATTCATCTTTATTAATTTACTAACCTCTATGTTCACAGAATGGAGTGGAGCGTCCTACTAGTTTCGACTGGAATGAAACGAAAAGATTGTTTATGAAATATCCAAATCTTAAACATCTTTCATTGTGGGGATACATGGACCTGGAAAATGAACATATTGAGCAATTGGTTCGCATTTTACCCAATTTAGTGTTATTTGATGTTCGTGATTGTCCAATAGTCACTCAAAAGGCTGCTGATTATGTTCAAGGTTATAATAAATTACACGGACGATCAATCAAGTTATATTTTAATGATAATCACTATGAAATTAAAACAGATTGGCCTCATTTACCCATTAAACGTGAAAAAATCAGTCAAGGTTTTGATTTCATGAAACATTGTTTTCTCAAGAGTTTTTTCATCCTTCCTACTTTCTTAATGCCTAGTGAGGACTGAATAACTGAATTCACACCTTTGTCCATTGGTATCTTTATCAAAAGTCTAAACAATCGATCATAATCTTGGACTATCTATAACACCTATAACGCTGGAGAATTGAGTATTCGTATTTTTGTATCACAGAATCTCATTTCAATTTCTTATAAACAGTCTTATTTCCCTACTTCTTCATGAAATATTAATAATAACATGAACATAACTTATCAAACTGTTGCTGATATTTTGACGCTAAAAATGTAATATCGATAAAGATTGAAAATACTGTACCCTCAAGTGGAATAAATTTCAAGAAACATAAGAAATTCAATAAAAAGATATTTGAAACAGAGTTGATTTCATTCTTTAGATTCAGCAGATCGGATTCAAAAGTGTCCAAGGTAAATTTTTCATAAAATTTTGCTCAATTGGTTGACGATATTCAATTTAAATCTTCTCAATTCCTTATTAATGTAAGATAATTTCGTAGTTAGATATCGAATCGAGGATCCAATCTCATTTCTGGCTAAATCTCGCATAACGCTCGTAACTTGAAATATTATTTCTTTGCTGTGTTCTGTATCTAATTTTCTTCTAATAACCTTTATTTTCGCTCAGTTATATGTGCGTGTACAAGTAACTTCTACTAAATCTTATATTTGCTGAAATCAAGCACATCTCTAGATCTCATTATCTGTTTTAACAAGTGAATATTAATAGTTAGGCTTAAGCATTAGTTGATTTCGAAATGTTTATCAATGAACTTCCAGACGATTGTTTGCTATTCAATAAATGAATTGGATGATTGATTAAACTGCTATAAAGGTAATTTCGGTTTAGCTTCAACCTTAGTACAGGAATGGTAGGCCAAGAGCATTAATGCAAAGAAAATATTGAAGCAGCATGAAAATTAGAAACATGCAGCATACATTGCCTGATGAAATAAGGTACAATAATGTAATGATGAAATAATGTAAAATGATTCACAAGAATCTCGTTAAAATTGAAGTTGTTAAATCTTATGCTTTGAGTCTTCTAGAGATCACAAATTTTGCGACTCACACCACTCGCGATTTATCTCAACCCAGATTATTAATATTTACAGTCAATAGGCTCAGAAAATTTAGAACCAAGAGCTCTGGCCTGTAGAGCTCATTTTTCATATGATCAACTTTGAAAAATTGATTTTGGTCCTAATTCAATTACTTTAGTCGTTTAACTAACTTGTTTTCTTGATTGAATTAAGAAGAACTGTCTCAGTTTCAATGTAAATCTTCACGAGATCAATGATCATGAGAAGAGGTTATGAGTACTTGTAACCATTTATGAGATCTGAGTGTTTCATGTTAAAGCTTCATTTGGGTAATTGGGCCTCCATTTTCAAGCAGACCACAAACTTTGAGACTCAAAGTTCATCAGACTTATATTAAAGTACAATAGATGGCGCTTTTATTATCAGCGCCACCTGCGAGTGAACTGAATACCTAAATCTAGCTTAAAAGTTTTTCGCGATCTCTTATGTTATCTTATGTTCAACTTTTTGACCTCACCTTCAAAAACCGTTCATTAATTTTCGAAGTATTTAAACTAGTGTAATTGCTGTTCATGTGTTTCATCGCTAATATACTTTAATTTTTCCCAATTATATGTTTATACATAGATAACTGTTACTAAAGTTTCTATCTGTTGAAATCAATCTATCTGGTACAATACTTGGCTATCTGTTTTAACAAGTGAAACGTTAAGCTTAAACATCAAGTTGATTTCAAAATGTTTATCAATGAACTTCCAGACGATTGTTTGCTCATCATTTTTGGTTTCTTAAATGAATTGGATGATTTGGTGGAGTGCTATAAAGGTAAGTCTGTTTCAAACAAATAATGCACTTTTTGTATTTTATAATGAAATGAAAACCGCTTAAAATAATAAAAGAGTATAGCTATTGCATCTTGTAACAAGATTCTCGTTTTTGCCTTTATAATTTGAAGCTTTTTTAGTATTAAGTTACACTTCTGATTAGAGACTCTGGTCAGATGCCAGTTGAAGCTTTTCAGCTATATCCATTAATTTATCAGCTACCAATCTCATTTATTTCAGTATGCAGCAAATGGAGCCATTTAATTGCAGAGCGAACTAGAAAAGTTAAATATTTGTTTGGTAAGACACAATTTTTTATCATGACTTATTTTTATTGTGAATCAATCTCCTCATTTAAATAATTTATATTTTCAGATCATGGATATTGGCAAAATGGAATGTTTAAAATGGGCCCTCCAAGATATCCGTTCGATTATGTTTATTATTCAACATGTTGGCCAATTGATGGAGACTGTCTGAGCACATTATTTCCAAATTTAATGGTATATTGAATGATTCAACTTTTATTGTGAAGAGTAACAATTACTTAATCGTTTGAAAACGAATCACAATTAAAGTTAATCAATTAAAGATGAATTCAGCAGCAAACTCAGAAGATTTATTCAGCCCTTCAAATCCTGAATATTCAGGTTCTTTTAGGATCACAGTTTCAAAACTATTGAGTCAAACCAAAGTCAAACAAAAGGTAGAATTTCTAAGCTAGGATTAGCAGAAACCACAAACCACAAATCTGGTCAAACTGGAAAATGTTGTCTTAGGACAGGAATGTTTAAACTGGACAGTCACAAGACTTGAACTTTTATTAGCTTTAGAAAGCTTTTGCACTGTTAGTGTTGAGTAGCGAGATTAAGCTTGAAAGCTTTTAACCAGAATAGTCACCAAACTGGAACCAAAAGAGACTCAAAACGGAAGCTTCTATCTCGACCCAAAGTATCAAAATTATCACGACTAACTCGATAGCTTTCAGCTCTAGCATCACTTGAAATTAATCAATTTAGAACAACTAGACTTAAGTCTTAAAGCACAATTTCAAAGGAAAATTAGAAGCACAATTGGAAGTTATTAAAACTAGAAATTAACAAAATTTATTAAACATAATTAAACTGTAAGATGAAGGTTTTATAACCATGAAAAGCGTGTAACTCAAGAAGAGAGATTATCACGTTAATTAGAGTTGATAGAGAAAAGTAAGACAATTAAACTAAATCAATTAACCCCTTATATATGATTTGTAACGGAAGGAAGAGAACAAAAAGAATAAGGAAAAGGAACAATTATGCAAGCTTGAAAGCTATGGTCACCATCTCTGTGACAACAGTAAACAATCTTATGATGTCATTGTTAGGGATTAATACAAAATTACAAAACCGATTTTTATGATTAAACAAGAAAAGAAAGATAAAGCTTGAAAGCTAGAAAAATGAATTTAAATGATTAAATGATTTAAATCAAATGATTAATGGGATTGTTCTTGGGTAACTCTACCCTTCACATCCCCTCCTCGATGACCAAGATCCCAAAGATCAATACCATTCATCACCATTCGTCATCCTTAGGAATAGCTTGAACATTAGGGTCAACGAAGATAACAGTTTTATCCGAGGCTGCACTTGAACTTTCAGAAGTTTTTGAACTTTTAGATGCATTTGAACCATTTGACTTTACAGATGAAGTTGAATTTCTTCTTTTAATTGAACCAGGATTGTTATCCTCCTCAGCTTCACGCTTTGCATTTGCAATTGTTTCCGCTATCGATTCGTACTTTTTGGCATCTCGGTAGGCTTTAGCTTGGCGGAGCATTCTTGCTCGAGGTGACTGCGAAGATAGAGGCAAAGTCGGATGACTATTCAACTTTTCCAAATTAATCTTGCATTGATCAGCAGTACTCCTTAGCATTTCTTTATCAGGCAGAACACAATTATCGCTAAAGACTGGATAAGGAATTCGTCTCCTTCTTTGAGGGTGATTCGCCCATTCTCGAGGCCAGTTGCAAACACCTTTCTTGACTCCTTGGTCAAATTCATAAAGAAGTGCAGAAGTCACTCGATTACCACAGGTACCATTAACATTTTCGTGATGAATTCCATCAAAATTATGAGCGATTCTCTCAATTTCTTCCCATTGAAGAAAATAAAGTCTTAAGACTGTTGTTGTCTCAACTACTGGAGAGTGAGCTTCGACTGGTAAAGTATATCCAGCAAACCACAAGAATGCAATTGCATGAAGATGCAAAGGGTGCTCATTATAAGGCGAGTAAAAGTTGTTAATGTCCCTCATTTTAGGGTGAAATGCACGAATTTCTTCGATTGCCAATCCAAGGTTCAGTAAATGATTGACTAAACCATAACCTACAATTTTATCAGCACAAGCCAAATACTTGACAACTTGATCTCTTGCTGTCATCAGATTCCTAGCGTACTTGAGATCTCGAGGACTAAGTCCATGCCAATTAGAATCAATATATTCAATCTCGCGATAGCGAACAAACGTTTCATAAACGACCTCCATATTACCGTCCATGATTACTATCCAACAAGGGCGAGGACGCATTCGACCATTTTCCCATACTGAGATACAAAGCATACTGAGACTGAAAATCAGTTGCTTTTCAGGGCATTTAGCAGCACAGTCATTGATGACTTTCAATTGTGAATCCAGCATCGCGGGTAAATTAGACTTAGGTCTGTTAGCAAAAGATTCATTGAGAATTCCTCTTCTCTTCTCACGATAAAAGATTGTATGTTCTTTTGTCGAGGGTGCTGGTTCCTTATACATGGATCGAGGGTTAACTATCGAAGGAACTGATTTCTCCAACCATTCCATTACATTTTCTGCATCTGCAGGAGCCAAACGTTCAAATGGATCAATTCTGATGAACGGAGTTTGCAAATCTTCAACATCGATTGCATATAACACGTTTGTAGACGTAGTTGACAGAGAATCATCATCTCTGGGTTCAACATATCGAGACCATCTCTTCCAATTCAGCGAATAATCAAGTAAATACTGAGGAACCTTTGAACATTTTGTCGTTGGCCATCGTCTTGGGACGTCAGGAATTGGCTTAGTTGAACAACTAGGCATACCAATTGCTAAACAAAATTGTTCACCTTCTTCTATCGGCTCTGTTGGATCATACTGTCTTTCGACGTTATTCCAATATGCTGATCCAAAACCAGACTGAGCACGAATTAATTCGGGGTGAAACTCAGTAGGATTAACTTGATATCCTTTAACGAAAAATGCACATCCCAATGCCTTTCGATGCCATCTCTGCTCATGAGTTTGAGTTGGTTCCTTCAACTTCAAATGTGCTGGAAGAATGCTTTTAAGCGAGATCGTCTTCCGATTGAGTTCTTCACGAACTGGGCCAGATACATAAGATAACTGCAGCGTCTTATCAAATTCCCAAACAATAGGGCCATTTCTGCATCTTGTAAGATGATACAATATATGATCAATCTTAAGTTGAGCATCACAGAATTGTCTATGACACGTAAAGGTGGCTTCCTTGTAAAACTTCTGGATCTCCTCATTCTCTACATCTCCATACTTCGGATAACCATTAATTTCAATGGAGACTAAACATTTTGCATTAATGCACATGAATTGATCGGCAGCATTGACTTTAGTCAACTCAATATCACCAGGCAAGGACTGCAACCATCGAATGCATCCCAAACAGTAAATTCTGGTGCAAGTTTTACAACTTTTTGGATTCAATGCGATCTGCTCGCATAACTGGCAAGTTATCAATTCTTTCAATCGGCCTAAATCAGGATGAATAACCTGACTAGCACCTAACCCTTTCCTCAAGGAATCAAATCTTATTCCATCAAGATTTGTATCTGCAACATTAAACTGGATTTTTTCTTTAATAAATGACTCGAACCAAGTCTTATCATTAGCAGATTTTTGAATATCTTTTTCTACCCATTCTTGGGCCTTCAGGAAAAACTCCACTCGATTATAATGTGGAAGCTCGCTTTCATCAATAGGCTTTGGAGCCGGAAATGAACAATTAAATCGTCCTTGAGTAGGATCTGGAGGAGGATATGGACTTGTGTCCTTTGACTTACGGTCAATCGAGCATAACCCAAACGCAGTTGACTTTGGAAGAGGATCTCTCATTTCCATCTTCTCATAACGATTACCTCCACTTGATTTATCAGGAATTAACTTAGATGGTTGAACCTTTCCATCCCATTCATTCCATCCACTTGCTAACGTTTGCAAACGTTTCCTGACATTTTCACCTTTACCATTATAAGTCGAAGGTTTATCACCATCAAGGGTAACCACAGGAATTGGCTTGATTTCTTTGAGCTTTGAAGCTAACTGTTTTCCAAAAACTTCAGAGGATACGATCGATCCTTCACTACAGTCGAAAGAGTCATTAGAATCTTGGTTATCATAAGCGGTACCAGACATGTTGAGAGATTCACGAAAAACCAGAACACTTTCGAATCTTAAAGTTGAATCAAAATTAAGTTTTAAAACTAAATTGGAACCAAAGTTCAGTTTATCAGCACAAGTCAGAAGACTATCACAATTGGTATTACCAGAGTTCAAATAGAATACGAGATTCTTCAAAAGTTGAAACAGTTGCTGACCACAGTCACAGTTAATGTTACTCGATGATTCAACCACAATTAGCTTGAGAAAGCTTAACCACTGATGCACAATTAGCTTAAATAAGCTCGATGAGAAGTCTGAAGACTGAGTAAAGAGTTGAAAATCTTCACAAAGAACGAATTCGAAAAAGAATTTTCTGACTTGATTTAAATCAAAAGGCACAAATTTTAAACAATTAAGACTTAATTTAACACAATTAATTAAGAACTTTGATGATAAATTCAGGAGAAATTCAGAATTGAATTGAAGAAGTCTTAAGACTGAAGAAATTAGAATAGAATATTCAAAAGATGATTTGACCAAAATGTCAACTTGAAACAATGGAAGTACAAGTGAAAGTGAAGACACTTCTTGTCCAAACAGTAACTCCCTCTCAACTGTAAAAGCACTTTGAGCGCGAACTAATTGCAATGCTTCATTAGCGCTAATTTTAAATCTCTTGAAGTTTTCAAACTTAATTATCATAATTAGATTTACTGAGATTATCCTCTTTTTTCTAGTTGTTGGACCAACTAAATCAGCATTTATGCTTTCGATAACTTGATTATCCATAATCTCACGATTAGCAGTTTTATATTTTCTCCTCTTCTTCTTCTTTTTGCTTAATTGTTTGAATTGACTTAAGTCAACAGCTTGATTCTCATCAAAGATAGTCGATTTCTCAGACTCGGAATCATTTCCATTTGCATTATTATCATTATCAGCATTTTCAGAATTAATTGTAGTTTCAAAACTTTGATTGTTATCACTTGATTGGTTTAAATCACTTGAACTTGAGTTCAATTGTTCACTTGAAATAGCACTTGAAAGTTCACTATTTACATCTGCATCACTTATGCTGTTTACCATCTCGTTTTGAAACGCTTTTAAAGAATCAGGAATAATCCCCAGATGTGGTTTAGTAAGCTCTAAATTCCATGTAAACCTTTCTTTATCCTTAGGATTAACCAGCAGCACTGAACCATATTTTACCCCTAACACCAAGTAAGGGCCCAAAAATTTTGGAACTAACTTTTTAGTTGTACCAATCGAAGGCGCACAATTTTTGATATAACAAAAATCTCCTTTCTTATATGGATTCCTTTTTGTTGAAGACTTAAGTCTTTCTTGATAATAATTAGATTTTTTCAGCAATCTTTCTCGGGCTAATTCTCTGCATTTTTCAATCGATTGTTCATTTGTTGAAGTTTCCAAACTTAACTGCAAGTCTATTGGCTTTCTCAAAAATTTTCCAAACACCAAATAAAAAGGTGAAAATCGATGAATCTTGTGAATTGAAGCATTAATTGCTATTACCGCATCTTCCAAAGATGACTTTAAATCAAGCTTGTCTTGATCACAAATTGACGTTCTCAAACGTTCAGCAATTGTTCGATTCACTCGTTCAACAGTTCCTTGACTTTGAGGATGGTAACTGTTGCTCACATCATGTTTAATACCAATAGATTTTAAATAATCATTTACTTCCCCTGAAAGGAAGTTTCTCCCTCTATCAGTCTGAATGACTTCAGGGAAACCAAAAAGGCTGAAAAACTCGTTTAGAAACGTAATCACAGTAGATGAATGCTGATTCGCATAAACTTTTGCATAAACAAATCTCGTCAAAGAGTCAATTAAAACCAAAATTACTTTCTTTGCTCCATTCTTATAAGTAATTGGTCCTTGTGCGTCCATTTCAACACGTTCAAAAATCATTTCAGGAATAGGTTTTAAAGCCGGTTCAGCGTAGGTTACATTTGTTGCTTTACCTACATAACATTTAGAACAATTAAGACATAAGTCTTTTACCTTTTCGTATAACCTAGGCATCCAAAACCTTCTCGCAATTTGTAAATATGTCTTCTCGACACCAAAATGTCCACCAATAGGAGAATCATGTTCTTCCAAGAAAACTTTCTCCAAAACTTTGTCATTGATGACAATACGATTTATATCGTGTCCAATTGAAGGTTTATGATAAAGCAAATTGTTCAGAAACAGAAAACTTTCATGTAGCTTTGAATCTGGATTAACTGCCATTTCATTGATGATGTTGCTGATTTTTTCATCTTCCTTTTGAGCATCAATTAATTTGATTTTCCACTGCTCGTCTGTTTGATAATGATAACAAGTTTCAAAACTTTTCCAAAGTAATGAATTCACTGCTTGAGCATCACTGATAAATTGTTCATCATTGAAATCACAAAATTCACTTGAGTCTGAAGACTGCACAAAATACAAATTTTCAATGTATTCCAATTCTGGATCAATTGTTTTCCTATGATCCCATTCGTTTTGATAACGCGATAGACAATCAGGTCCATGTTGATCACCTTTAGTGTAAATTACTTTGAATTTATAACTCGAAAGAATTATTGACCATCGATTTAATCTTCGATTTTTAAACTGAAGCTTTGGAAGCTGACACAGGGCATGATGATCTGTCTCCACGAGAAATGTATCACCATCCAAATAGTGGTCAAACTTTTTAATTGCTACCAAAATAGCCAAACACTCTTTTTCACTTACTGAATAACTCAATTGATGCTTTGCTAACTTCTGGCTAAAGAAGTATAATGGTTTCCAACATTTGACTTTTTCAATTGGAACCTCATCCAAGGATTTAAATCCATCAGGAACTTTTTGTTCAGCATCTTCTTGCAGCAGAATTCCACCAACTGCAATATCACTAGCGTCAACGCTTAATTTCTTCCTAAGTTTAGGATTAAAATGTACCAGTAGAGTTGTTTCAATCAAAGAGTTTTTTAACTCGTCCAAAGCTTGATGGTCTTGCTTCAACATTTTAAATTTTCTTTCTTTCGATACCAATCGATACAAAGGTGCAGCTAAATTTGAATAGTTCTTGATATACCTCGAAAAGTAATTATAACACCCTAATTGCGATTGCAACTGACGAACACTAGTAGGGTAAGGCAGACGCTTTAAAGCGGCAACTTTATCAGGATCTGGTCTTATTCCATCACCATTGACCAAATGTCCTAATAACACCAATTCAGTACAACCAAATTTGCACTTATCTGTTTTAATTTTGAGATTCCAATCTCTTAACCGCTCAAGAACTAAACTCGTGTTTTCCAACAATTCATTCCAAGATTTTCCAATAACAGGGATATCGTCGAAGTATCCCAAACACTCAGTGTAATTTAAGTCTTTCAAGACTGTATTCATTAATCTCTGGAATTCAAAAGGAGCACAGGCTAACCCCATCGGAAGCCTCTTGTATTGGTACTTGCCATCAGGCGTTACGAATACTGTTTTACCTCTTTCACTCGGAGGTATTTCGATTTGAAAATAACCTTGATAAAGGTCAAACATATTGAAATACTTTGCATCTCGAATTGCTTCCAAGCAATCATCTATCCTTGGCATAGGATGGTAAATAACCTTTGTAAGTCTGTTGACTGCACGTAAATCGTTCAATAATCTAAATGAACCATCAGGTTTACCTATCAGCATCGCAGGTGAACCTCCTTCAGAATTTGATCCATCTTCAAGTATATCGTTTTTCAAAAGATCAGCAATAATTTTCTCATACTCCTTACGTTTTTCAACGGTACAAGGATACGGCTTTTGAAAAGGAACATGATTATCTCCAATATCGATTTTAATCGGCCATCTCTGCCAGGGAACCAAGCCAAGATCTGCTTTATTTTGGCTAAAAACTTCAGGGTATTTCAATAATACATTTAACAGCTCCATTCGTTTTTCATCATCCAAATTTGGATCCATACGCTTCATAAGTCTCTCACTTAGACTTAAGTCTTGTTTTTCATTCTGAAAATAAACCGGAAAGATGTTTTCAAACTCTTTCGTCTCAGACAGTTCCATCATGAAATTCTGTCTTTCTTCAAGTTGAACTGGGACAACTTCTTCTTTCTTATACGGAGAATAAGGCATAACAGGAAGGAATTCCCCTTGGAACATTCCTAATCCTAAACAATTAACCATAGGCATTTCAGGTCTACCAATCAACTTCTTTGATTCATCAGCGGTACAAAATCTAAACATCAGCTCCGGAGTGAGCCATTCATCTCCAATCGCTTCTCTTACATTAACTTGGTATCGGCCACCATAATTCACCATACCAGCAAAGAACACGTCGGCAAAACGATTTCCAAGCACCATTACTGGTTCCAAGTTCCTCATCACTTGAAACTTAATTATCCTTGATACATTCATCTTAGGATGCTTGAAAACAGCGAAGGCAGAACCTTCCACAGCTTGAACTGTATTTGCAATGATACCGCGTACGGCAACATTTGAATGCAAAGTAAAAGCTTTGAGTTGTTGAGCAAGATTTAAATCTATACACGCAGTACATGCACCAGTATCCAGTAAAACATCGCCGACTCTAATAACTTCTTTATCAGGATAACAAAATGTTAACCTCACCGTAGGAAAATTCCTAAATTCATCATCAATATTGGTTATTAGCTCGACTTTCTTAGTTTCAGAACTTTCAGTCATCATGAAACAAACGTCGGATGCGTCTGGGGCTCTAGCTAACTTCATTACTCCATTAGCTTCATTTAAATCTGGCTTTTCCTCGCCAACATAATTGCTAGTTTCTTGCTTTACAGCATTTGTCTGACCTTGACCAAACGTCGGTTGAACTCCAGCCATCCTCAAATTAGCAGGCTGAAAACGACCATTAGACTGACTGCTACCACCACTTTGATTAGCATCAGTATCTCTGTTAGATTTTCTCGGTTTGCGACAATCCCTTGACGAATGTCCCAAAATTCCGCAATTATAACACCTGAAAGCTGGCTTTCGTGCCGAAGCACTGAAGGAACTGGAACTTGTATTCCTCTTCTCGTCCTTCTTATCACCACTATCTTTTCCACCTCGAAAAGATTCTCGTTTTGATTCGCCTTTCTCATTGCGTTTTCGCATCTCAATATTATATTCGTTTACTAACGCAGCAGTTAGATCTTGAATATCATGAACAGACTTTGACCGAATCAAAGTGTCCTTTACCTCTGTAGGCAATCGTATTAATACGTCTTGTATAAACTCACTTGGCGACGGTTCGCCTTTCACCTTAATTACCATAGTCTCCAACTTACGAATGAATTCGTCTGGTTTCATATCGAAGTTCCACTTGAGATTATGAAATTCGGCTGTAGCTTGAGAAATTACTGCAGGGTTTCTCAGCTTCTTCTCTAATGCAGCGATGTAACTCTTACTCGTATGTTTCTCGCGATCCAATTCTCTCGCATACGGTAAAAACTCGTAAGCCATAGCCTTTTGTAAGACATACAGCTTGTCGTCTTCATGACAACGTTCTAAGCTTAAGATTCGCTTAATCGTTTGTAACCACATCCATGAGTCCACAGTACCAGGAGTGTAATTGGGCAAAACTGGAAGTTTTGGTTTACAACGATTGTAAGTACTAGCAGCTAGACTTTGTCGTCTTCGAGGTCTTTCAACCTCATCATCATCACTAGCATCCATTTGGTCTTTTGACCTCTCTCTCTGAACAGGAACATCTCGTTCAAAATTTCTGCTTCGGTTAACTTCTTGAGAAGTACTTGGTCCAAAGACATCATCTACTTCAGACACTTCATCATTACCAATAAGGTCTTTCACATCGAAACCTGGGTTAATTGTAGTTTTAGCAGCATTAATGCTTGGCAGCTCTGATCGACTCCAACGTCGAAGAATTGATTCAAGAAGTCGCTTTGCAGGAGGTGCAATCGACATCTTTTTAATTGAACCCTCTGGAGCCATCAACATGTGCTTAGGGTCCCATCCAACCAATCGAATTATTTCGCGAATATCGGCTTCAGAAACATTATTTTCCCTTAACTCAGTTACCCATGAAGGTATCTTCAAAAAACATTGACTTGAGTCAGTTGTGTCCAGCATTTCTTGTGTTACTTCGTGTACATTGTGAATGTAAAACATCGTTTTGACTGCATCAAAAAATTTAGCACGAATAACTGCATCGTTCTGAATGAACTTGATTTTCCATGTCCCAAGATGGGTTCTCATTGTAATAATATCGAGAGCTTTTAAGCTTGAATCTGGTGAAGTTGTTTGAGTTGAACTCTCATCGTTCGTTTTATTTTTATTTTTATCACTATCACCAGCCATGAAACAATAGTCGAACTCAACGGTTGAATTTAACAGCAATCCTGCCGAGGTCGCCATTTGAAAGGTAACAATTACTTAATCGTTTGAAAACGAATCACAATTAAAGTTAATCAATTAAAGATGAATTCAGCAGCAAACTCAGAAGATTTATTCAGCCCTTCAAATCCTGAATATTCAGGTTCTTTTAGGATCACAGTTTCAAAACTATTGAGTCAAACCAAAGTCAAACAAAAGGTAGAATTTCTAAGCTAGGATTAGCAGAAACCACAAACCACAAATCTGGTCAAACTGGAAAATGTTGTCTTAGGACAGGAATGTTTAAACTGGACAGTCACAAGACTTGAACTTTTATTAGCTTTAGAAAGCTTTTGCACTGTTAGTGTTGAGTAGCGAGATTAAGCTTGAAAGCTTTTAACCAGAATAGTCACCAAACTGGAACCAAAAGAGACTCAAAACGGAAGCTTCTATCTCGACCCAAAGTATCAAAATTATCACGACTAACTCGATAGCTTTCAGCTCTAGCATCACTTGAAATTAATCAATTTAGAACAACTAGACTTAAGTCTTAAAGCACAATTTCAAAGGAAAATTAGAAGCACAATTGGAAGTTATTAAAACTAGAAATTAACAAAATTTATTAAACATAATTAAACTGTAAGATGAAGGTTTTATAACCATGAAAAGCGTGTAACTCAAGAAGAGAGATTATCACGTTAATTAGAGTTGATAGAGAAAAGTAAGACAATTAAACTAAATCAATTAACCCCTTATATATGATTTGTAACGGAAGGAAGAGAACAAAAAGAATAAGGAAAAGGAACAATTATGCAAGCTTGAAAGCTATGGTCACCATCTCTGTGACAACAGTAAACAATCTTATGATGTCATTGTTAGGGATTAATACAAAATTACAAAACCGATTTTTATGATTAAACAAGAAAAGAAAGATAAAGCTTGAAAGCTAGAAAAATGAATTTAAATGATTAAATGATTTAAATCAAATGATTAATGGGATTGTTCTTGGGTAACTCTACCCTTCAATTGTTTGCTGATTATTCATTTTATTATATAATTTTTCTCTTTAGGTTGCCGAAATTTGTGATAAATTTCGTGTAAAAGTAGATGATGAAGATATCGTTGCATTGGTCAAAAAGATAAATCCTTTAAAAGGACTAATTTATGAACGTGATAACGAAGATGAATCAATTTTCCAATATTGTGATCAACTCGAAATGGTATCCGTCTATTGTGTTAAGCCATACATGGAAAAGAATGGTGTTTGGATTAAACAATTGAAGCTATGCAATTATAATCTGAATTCACTAGCGAAAGTTGGACATTATTTTCCAAATCTTGAAAGATTATGCATAAATGATTATAAAAGTAACTTTTGAATACTTTTTTGTAAATATTTTTTGATGAGTGACATTCGTCTTTTTTCCCTAGGCCAAAACAACTACTACAATGGTCCCATATTCAGAAAACTTAAAATACTTGAAATGTGTTTAGCTTCTCAGATGAACGAGAACATGTGTTATGGTTTCCAGTTCATAAATTCATGTCCAAACTTACAAAGTGCACATATTGACTCGTGCTCTAGAAACTTTTTCGTCAATGAATCAAAACACTTATCTTTGCAAGATTTAGTTATAGAATTTGTAAGTATTGATTTGATGTGAAACGCATTTGCTGATATTGGAATATTTTTGTAATTTATTGATCATGAAAATATTATCTGAATTCATGAATGTTAATTAACTAATCTGTTTATGCACAGACTGATTATGGTCATTTTGGAGTTTACTATGAAGGGCTGAGAAGATCGTTGAGCAATTATCCAAATCTTAAGCATCTTGCACTGCGGCACAACCATAGCCTGGATGATCGACAAGTGGTGCATTTGATTCGCTTTTTACCAAATTTAGTGTTATTTGATGTTCGTGGTTGTCAAAAAGTTACTCAAAAGGCTGCAGATTATGTTCAAGATTATAATAATCAACATGGACGAACAATCAAGTTTTATTTTGATGGGAATTACCGTGAAATTAAATCAGATTGGCCTCAGTTATCAAAAAAGTGGGAAAAAATAAGTCAAGGTTTTGATTTCATGAAAAATTGTTTTCTCAAAGGTTTTGAGGGACTTTCTACTTTCTTAATTTCCAATGAGGACTAAATAACCAACGCACATGTATTTATTGATATCTTAAATTTACAATACATGTTATTAATTAGGAAGGTAACGTTAAAACAAATAAAAATGAGGATTATTCACATAACTTTCGGGGACGACAATAACACACCGAATCATGTAATTTGATCTAATTTGATAAGAAATTAGTCTTAATTTTGTTTCCAAATAAAATTTTTTTTATGTTTATTCAAAGATGCTCATTGTTTATGCTCAAAGATTGGTGATTCGGAATCTCAGGTATATCAAGTATTATCATAGATGCTTCGACACATTAAATGGCACATTTTTTGATAAAATTATACTCTAATCAACTCATTTAAAAGGAAAAGTATTAAAACTTTACTAGTATTAAAATCTCGCCAGAAAATACTCGATTTGAAAAAGCATACATAAAAAGATACATTCAACGCACTATTATTAAATCGCAGGGTGTCGCGGGTAATTATTTACATTCTGTTGGTCATAAATTTTGAATTTACACCACTCGATCGAGAAATGAGAAAGTTTTGTTCGGATAGCCTTTGGAATTTTTTTCAATGCAGACCATCAATAGGTTCAAAATTTTTGGACCGAATTTTGGTGAATTTTTCATTTTTGAAATTGCTTTCGATCTAATTTATCAGTAACTAGTAAAAGTGAAACATGTGACAAATCTGATAATGAAGATCCTTCCACAAGCTATATTTATGGATCCTAAATTAATGAGAAGCATATAATTAAGAAAATTCGATTAAAGTAAGATGCCAAGTGTAAATTGAAGGGGCTAACTCCCATGCTTTGAGTCTTATTGAGGTAAATTATTCACATTTTGTCGATCACAAATGAGAACCTTGCATCAAATGAGAGATGAGAAACTTTTCTGTGAATAGCCTCTGCAAGTTTTCTCAAAGCAGACCATTTGTGGTCAGTAAGCTTAAAATTTTCTTAATAAAATCTGTGACTTTTTAGAGCTCATTTTTCAAGTGTTCAATTTTGGACAATTGATTTTAATCTAAATTCAATTACATTTGTACTCTAATGATATGAGTCTAATCATTCAATTGAGAGAAGTTTGATAGATAGATATCGGATCCGGGATCCGATTTCATTTTGGCTTTTTTTCTATTTTGAAATCTCACATTCAAAACTCGTTCGTTAAGTGAAATATCATTTAAACAAGTGTTATTGCCGTTCATGTTATTTACTAATTTACTTTAATTTTTTCCCAACTATATGTTATTTTGGATAGATAACTGTTAGTAAATTTTATATTTGTTGGAATCTATCACATCTCTAGATCTGATCATTTGTATTGAAAAGTGATTTAAGCATTAGTTGTTTCTACAATGTCTATCAATGAACTTCCAGAGGAATGCTTGTTAATCATTTTTGATTTAATAAATGAATTGGATGACTTATTAAACTGCTATAAAGGTAAGTTTACTTTACACGAATCATTTTAATTTCTTTTTATATAATAAACATAGTCACAAGACTTCTAGTCTTCAAGTCTATCAATGATTTTTCGTATATAGATTGTCTTTCAATGCTTATCTGACTTATATTCACTAGTCAACTATATGTAGTTATAAGCCATTCAGATATATCTAATAATATCGAGCGGACCAACACAAGATCTAGAAATTTAATGAAAAATTTCCTTACAGTATGCAGTAAATGGAGCCATTTAATTGAAGAGCGAACTAGAAAAGTTAAATATTTGGTTGGTAAGAAGAAAATTTTTATCGATACATATTCTCATGTGGGCCAATTTCCTCATTTAAGCAATTTATATTTTCAGATTATCAAGATTATGGGTATAGTTATACGTTTGATTATGTTTACTATCGTACAGAGGAACCAATCGATGGAACTTGTTTGAACGCTCTTTTTCCTAATTTGAAGGTTTGTTGAATGTTTCAACTTCTATTGTTGGCTGAATATTAATTCTGTTTTATATTTTATACCCTTAGATTGGCAATTTTGATTGGAAACTCCGTGAAAAAGTAGATCATGAAGATATTGTTACATTCGTCAAAAAAAATAAATCTTTAAAAGGAATAATTGATCGATTTCATAGAGATAAATCAGTTTTCCAATATTGTGATAATCTCGAAATGGTATCATCGAATTACTTTGAGACATGCATGGCGAATAATGGCGCCAGCATTAAACAATTGCTACTTTCGCGTTATCTTCTAGATCAATTCACAACGGATGCCCATTATTTTCCGAATCTTGAAAGACTACATATTTGTAATGAGAAAGGTAATTTTTAACTATTTTTTTGATAAATTTTTGATAATGGAAATTCATCTTTTTATCCTCAGACTACCCAGATTGGGCTTACGATGGTCCCATATTAAGCAGACTCAAAATATTTGAACTGTCCTTAGTTAATTATGAAGCTGATTGTGGTTTCCATTTTATGGATTCATGTCCAAACTTACAAAGTGCACATATTAGATTGTACTCTAATCGGATTGCTGTTGATGAATCATTGAAACACGAATCTTTGCAAGATTTAGTTTTACAATTTGTAAGTGTGTGTTTTATGTGTTTGCTTAGATGTGAGATGTTCTTAAAATCTCTTCCAAAATCAAACACAATAAAAGAGGTTCATCATGACAAAAGTATCTAAATTCAACTATATTAATTAAATAATCTTTTTATGCACAGTGCACGAGAAGTAATATTCGTTCACACAACTGGAATCTCAAATCGAAAATCTTGTTAATGAAATATCCTAATCTTAAACATCTTGCACTGAGGAGCAACCAGAGCTTGGAAAATAGAGGTGTGCTACAATTGCTTAACATTTTACCCAATTTGGTGTTACTTGATGTTCGTGGTTGTCCAAAAGTCACTCAAAAGGCTGCTGATTATATTCAAGATTATAATAAACAAAATGGACGGGCAATTAAATTTTATTTTGATGGAAATCACCAGGAAATTCAATCAGATTGGCTTCAGTTATCATCTAAACGTGAAATAATCAGTCAAGGATTTGATTTCATGAAACATTGTTTTCTTAAAGATTTTGATGATCTTCCTACTTTCTTGATTCCCAGTGAGGACTAAATAATTAAATGCAACCATTTATCTATAGATACATGTATATTCAATACACAATATTTATTCATAATATGTATCAGGAAATCACTCAAAATAGAATAAAAATACGGACAATTAACACTATTTCATTGTCAACTTCAATAAAGAGATAAATAACCGATAGGTTTAATTACAACTGAATTTCAAGCACATTAATCGAATCTGAACTTAAATACAATCACGATCTGTTTGAAATTAAATGATACCAAATGTGTTGACTATTATTTATGCTCTAGGAATTGTGATATCAGTGTAAGTATCATTAAAGATTGTTCAACACAAGTTATAATGATCCATTTTCCGTCAACATTATACTCTTATCAACTTTTAAAAGGAAAATACAGTAAAATCTCGCAAAGTTACATGTAAACTTACACGATTCGATCAGAAAGTTTTGTTTGGATAACATTTGCAACTTTTCTCAAAGCAGACCATTTTTCGGTCGATCAGTTCAAAAGCTTCAAATTAAGTTTTGGTTCTGTTGAGCTCTGTTAAATAATAACATGTAACCATTTATTTATTGGTATCTTCAATACACAATATATTTTCACGATACATGTGTCAGGAAGATAACTCAGTATCGAATAAAATCAGGACAAATTGAATCAGAACATTGTCGGTTTCGTTAATATAAAGATCATTTGAAGAGGTTGAATCTTACAGGTTGTTAGGCTTTGAGCCTTCTAGTGGTAAATTATTCCCATTTTGTCGATCACAAATTTTAAGACTTCTATGACGATTCTATCAAGAAATGTGAAAGTTTTCTTTAGATAACCTTTAAATAAAGAAGAACTGATGATGAGCATCGGTTTGTGGTAATGGAGATGAATTATTCGAAGTTACATTTTCAAATCAATTCCAAGCAAACCAATCAACGCTCAACTACTTAATTAATTTGTTTCTTACGTAAGTTTGGCTCTAGCAAGATCAAAGAGTATAACTCTCACTCTTTGAGCAAGATATTAATTTGAGCCAAATTTGATGGATAAATATTGGATCCGAGATCCGATTTCATTTTAGCTTCTTTTCTATTTTGGAATCTCACACTCAAAACTCGTTCGTAATTTGAGATTTAAACAAGTGTTATTTCTGTTACATTTGCCATCACTAATTTTCTTTAATTTTTTTAACTTAATCGTCTGCTCGACTTCTGACCATTTTTCTAGCTTTCTAATCAATAGTCTTTCCTTTTTGTAAAAACAAACGTATACTTTGTAGCGTAACCTGTAGCTAAACTGCAAGTAACTTGAAATATTCGCAAAAGAGCGCTATTACTGTTGATGTGTTTCATCGCTAATTTACCTTATTTCTTTAATCATATGTTTATGAATAGATAAGTTCTACTAAATTTGATATTCTTTGAAATCAATCAAATCTCTAGATCGAAACATTTGGATTGAAAAGTGATTGTTATAGCTTGAGCAATGTTTATCAATGAACTTCCAGAAGATTGTTTACTCATCATTTTTGGTCAAATAAATGAATTGGATGATTTATTGAACTGCTATAAAGGTAAGTCTGTTTCAAACAGTTCTTGTTCTTTTGTTTTATCTAATAAAATAGAAACACATAGCCAAACGACTTTGCAAAGTATTAGATCAACGGTCTTTGCCTATGGACTATCTTCAAGTAGCTGATATTCACTAGCCAATTATTCAACAAATTCTCGTTTGTTTGCTTGTTATGAGAAAGTTTCACTTCTGAATCAGAGACTCGCATTTGACTCAAGCTGAAGCCATTCAGATAGAGCGATTAATCTCATTAATTTTACGAATGTTTCATTATTTCATGATTCTATTAGTATGCAACAAATGGAGCGATTTAATTGCGGAGCGAACTAGAAAAGTAAAATATTTAGTTGGTAAGGGTTTTCTTCTATACTTATTCCCATTATGAATCAATCTCTTAATTTAAGCAAATTTTTTATTTACAGAACATAATGAATCACTTCCAAATTATCCATTTGATTATGTTTATTATCGAACAGAGGAACCAATTGATGGAACTTGTTTCAGCACTTTATTTCCAAATTTAATAGTATGTTTAATAATTCAACTTTTAGTGTTGGTCAACTGTTCATCGCTTTATATATCTTATTACCTTAGATTGCCGACATTTCGTATGGATTCCGTAAGAAAGTAAAGTTCGAAGAAATCTTAACATTTGTCAAAAATATAAAATCTTGCAAAGGATTAATTCATCTATACTATCATCCTTGTCCTCGAGAAGAATTAATCTTCCAATATTGTGATGAGCTCGAAATGGTATCCACGAGTTACTTTGATCCATGCATCGAAAAGAATGGTGTCAATATCAAACAATTGCACTTATTTGATATTAGATTAGATGAATTCAAGGAAGAGGCACATTATTTTCCAAATCTTGAAAGACTACACATTTGGTTCGATAATGGTGATTATATGTATATTTTTAACAAATTTTTTGTTAATGGGCATTATCTTTTATCCACAGACTGGCCAGATGACTACTACGATGGTCCGATACTGAGAAATCTTAAAATACTTGAACTGTTCTTATCTTCTTATTCTCCTGACGACATTTATTATGGTTTCCAATTCATAGATTCATGTCCAAATCTTCAAAGTGCCCATATTTACACGCGACATGATCATATTTTTGTTGATGAATCGTTAAAACATATATCTTTGCGAGATTTAGTTATTAAATTTGTAAGTATTTTCGCTAGAAATGTATAAGTTAATTTGTGAAATATTTGATATTTATTTCCAAATCAAACCTAATGAGAGAAGTTTGCCACAATAAAAGTATCTGAATTCATCTGAATCAATTAACTAATTTTGTACATACACAGTATTCTTTTGATTATCATTGTACGTTCAACTGGAATGAATTTAGAAGCTTGTTCATGAAATATCCAAATCTTAAACATCTTGCATTGAGGAACAACAATAGCCTGAAAAATAAACATGTGGAGCAATTGGTTACCATTTTACCCAATTTGGTGTTATTTGATGTTCGTGGTTGTCCAAAAGTCACTCAGGAGGCTGCTAATTATGTCCAAGATTATAATAAACAACATGGACGATCTATCAAGTTTTATTTTGATGATAATTACGATGATATTCAATCAGATTGGCCTAATTTGTCCACTAAATGTGAAACAATTAGTCAAGGTTTTGATTTCATGAAAAATTGTTTTCTTAAAGATTTTGATGGACTTTCTACTTTCTTAATTTCTAATGAAGGCTAAATAAGATTCAAAACACAATATGTATTCATGATATTAATCAGGAAGATCTTATAATTTTAAAGCAATCTGAGGTGAAGCTATCAAAACTTAATTTTAATTTACAATAAAAATTTGTTGACATCAAAAGATTTCCACGTCCATTCAAAGATGACTATTAAATATGCTCAAAGATTTATGCCAGAAATATCAGCTTTAGTACGTGTATTATCACAGATGATTTAACATAATTCATTAAATGACACATTTTTTGATAAAATTATACTCTAATCAACTCATTTAAAAGGAACAATCAGAATTTTATTCAGTTTTAACCTTATCCCAAAAAGGTAGAGCAAGATCATTAATGTAAGAGAAATTTATTGCATCAATGAAAATCAAAATTAGAAACATGAGCATTGCCAGATAAAATAAGATAAATTGATTAAAATTCACAAGAATAGCATTGAAGAGGTCAAGTCTTCTTATAGAAGAAATTATTCACATTTTGTCGATCACGAATTTTAAAACTCACACCAGTTGTGAATGAGTTTAAAAGTTTCTTGATGAAGGCTCTGACTGTGTCAACTGAAAATTTCAACTGGAATGAATTTCAAAGATTGTTCATGAAATATCCAAATCTTGAACATCTCGCACTGTGGAGAAACTGGAGACTGAAAAATGAACATGTGAAGCAAATGGTCCATATTTTACCTAATTTAGTGTTATTTGATGTTCGTGGATGTCCAAAAGTCACTCCAAATGCTATTAACTATGTACAAGATTATAATAGACTACGTGGACGATCAATCAAGTTTTATTTCGATGGGAATTACCATGATATTCAATCAGATTGGCCTCATTTATCAACCAAGCGTGAAAAAATAAGTCAAGGTTTTGATTTCATGAAAAATTGTTTTCTTAAAGGTTTTGATGGACTTTCTACTTTCTTACTCGTTAGTATCTGGTGAAGACTGAATAACCAAATGGACACATGTATCGGTATTTCAATCAGTCATGCATGTACTTGGAACTGTACTTGTGAATTCACAGTGTGTTGAGGTTCTTTCGTCGCTTGAGAATTAAGTCTTTTTCTGTTTCGTGTTTTTATTTGAATTTTGTAAAATGTCTCGCTTCCCTAACTCTTCATGAAATATTACTTTACTAACGTATCAGAATTTTCAATGATAATTTAATTTTAAAAATAAATTCTTGAAGAAGATTCACAATCCTGAATCCTGAACCCTCCAAATAAAATGTAAGTGGAACTTTTGATGAACTCGAAATGGTAGCCAAATGAAAACCCAAAGCTGAAAAATGAAAGACACTTTTAGCTTTTCCATTTTAATGCGTAATAGGAATATCTTGATTCTACTGATATTATTCCATCTATCGTTTGATTCTATGATTAAACCAAAACTTGAAAGATTCACGAGAAATACAAAAAGCTAAAGTATTAAATAAATCTTTAATATTAACGAAAGCAATCGGATGATTGAAGTTGAGAGTATTGAAATAACGCTGGTTACTATAATAAAAGTTGTATTTTTTCTTGACGTTGATCATGAAGTTGCAAAATATTTGTAAGATTCAAACATCAAGTGTTTAAATTAAGAAAGAGAAATGGACGAAATTATTCTCCTCTTTCTTTATTCTGTCTATTTCCCTGTCTTGACAAATCTATTTCTTATTCTAACAATGGTCAGAAGGGCAAAACTAACTCTTTATTTTAACTAAAGGATTATTGAGGAGAGTGGTAATTATGACTCCAAAGTGGTGACTTGAAAATGACTGGAATTAGTGCTTGGACATAGTATTTATTTAATTATTAGTTTAACAAAATTTATTTAATTCAATGGGATATTGTCCGCTAAATGATTATTATTAATAAATGTTATTAAATGGCCTTAAAATCTTACATATTCTTATATGGTTCTTATCTGCATTTACTGAGTCAAAAAAGAGTCTTCTAATATCAAATGAATGGTCATGAAAATAGCTAAAAACTTCCTCGACCGCAACTGTATTAATACGACTTGACAAGAATGAAAGGAATAAACAGTAGTTGTTGAAGGGAATATCCGATTTCATTTTTAAATATGTTAGTTATTGAACGATAAACTAATGACGAGTAATGAGTAATTGATAAGAGGCCAAAGCTCAATGATTGTAGACTCTACAATGTAGAGTTCATGATGATGGACTAAATAAGCCAATTCCTATTGATTGAATTGTTTTATTAATGAAATTTTGTTGATGAAAAACTAAGTTTTAATGTTAATGAACGAAACGATTCATTTTTCAATAAAAACAATTGGTTTCAGTTTATATTCTCTGATAATTAAAAATTAAAAATAATTCAATGTAACCATTAATTTATTAGTATCTTCAATACGAACACTTTACCTATGGAAATACTTGAAAGATTTGTGATGAAAACAGAAGTGAAAATCTTGGAGACGATGAACGGAATCTTTTTTGACCAATTTATGAATGCTTTAATGCTTTAGTGATCTGATTCTTATAAACTCACTGACTTACTTGTTAGTGCATTAATCTTTGCTAAAAACGGTACTCGTAGCGGTTTCTCAGGGCTGACAATGGCAAAGAGTTTTGATCATCATTTGAGTTATTTTTAATACAATAGATGGCGTGTTTTGCTATCAACGCAACAACGAATCAAATCTCAATCCTTTCCTTTTGCAAAATTTAAAAGATTACTTAACAGTTTCTGTAAATCGTCGACTCTTTTCATATCTCTCTCTTTCACTTTCACCCACTCAAACTGTTCTTAACTTGAAATATTATTTAATAAATAGTGTCATTGCATTTAAAGTGTATTCGAAGTGTATTTGACTTTTTTACCAATAGTTTACTTCATTTTTTTCCAATTATATGTCCATTAGTTGATTTTACAATGTTAATCAATGAACTTCCAGAGGAATGTTTACTCATCATTTTTGGTTTCATAAATGAATTGAATGATTTAGCAAACTGTTATAAAGGTAAGTCTCGTTCAAACGAATCCTATTCTTTATCCTATAATTTAAACAAAAAATAAGTTACACATCTTAATCAGAGACTCTGGTCCGATTCAAGTTAAAATCCATTTCAGCTATATTGCTTAATCTCAGTGCTTTAGCATCCGACTGTGAATTATGCCAATGTGATCAATATTATAATTCGAATGTTCACAGTATATTTTCACTAACGTTGATTAGGATGTGTTAATAGTGAAGCAATTTAATAGTATTAAGCAAAACAACAGAAAATTTAGTAATTTAATATTTTCTTTACAGTATGCAACAAATGGAGTCGTTTGGTTTTAGAGCGAGCTAGAAAAGTTAAATATTTGTTTGGTAAGACTCAAATTTTTATCAATACTTATTCCCACTATGAATAAAACCTTCTCATTTAAGCAATTTATAATTTCATAACATCAAGATTGTCGTGATGAAGACCCTCCAAGTCACCTGTTTGATTATGCTTATTATTCAATAGATGAACCGATGGATTTAACTTTTATGAGCACATTATTTCCTGATTTAAAGGTTTGTTGAATGCTTTTTATTTGTTTACTGAATATTCATTTTGTACCTGGTAATATATCTTATAATTTTAGGTTGTCGAGTTCTCTTTCGGCTTTTGGGAAAGATCAAGATTCCTTTGGGAAGATATCATTACATGGGTCAAAAAGATGAAATCTTTAAAAGGATTAATGGTTTCCTTTCTTGCTGAAGATGACGAAATTTACCAATATTGTAATGAACTTGAAATGGTATCCATCGATCGCATTGAGCCATGCACAAATGTGAATAGTGTCAATATTAAACAATTGTGCCTTGTTAATGATATCTGCGCCTTATTCATGGAAAATGCACATTATTTTCCAAATCTTGAAAGATTATTGCTGCATACAGAAGAAGGTGATTTTATAATACTTTTTTAAGAAATTTTTGATAATGACATTCATCTTTTATCCTCAGATTTAATATACTACTACAATGGTCCCATATTCAGCCGACTTAAAATAGTTCAATTTGCCAAAGTGGATTGGGCCTATATGGATGATGATGGCCCAAGCATTTATCATGGATTCCAGTTTATGGATTCATGTCCAAACTTACAGAGTGCCACTATTTCATTGGGATTTAATCGCATTTTTGTTGATGAAACATTGAAACACGAATCTTTGCAAGATTTAGTCATAGAATTTGTAAGTATTATTTGATTCGAATTTATTTGTGTAATATTCCTGAAATTTTGATGATGAGAATAGAGAATTTTATCATTGAAAAGTATCTAAATCCATCTATATTAATCAACTAATTTTATATGCACAGTCTGAACCTGAAGATACTGATAGTGTCACCTGGAATGAATTTAAAAGATTGTTTATCAAGTATCCAAATCTTAAACATCTCGCACTGAGGAGTTGGAATAGGCTGACCAATAATCATGTTAAGCAGTTGGTTCGCCTTTTACCCAATTTAGTGTTATTTGATGTTCGCTGTTGTCCAAAAGTCACTCAAAAGGCTGTTAATTATATTCAAAATTATAATAGACTACATGGACGGACAATCAAATTTTATTTTGATGGGAATTACCATGAAGTTCAATCAGATTGGCCTCATTTATCCACCAAGTATGAAAAAATAAGTCAAGGTTTCGATTTCATGAAAAATTGTTTTTTTAAAGATTTTTATAAGCTTCCTACTTTCTTAATCTCTAGTGAGGACTGAATAATCTGTGAACATACTCATCTATAAGTATCTTAAATGTACAATATGCATTCACGATATTAATTAGGAAGATCATTAGGTAAAAATGACCGATTCATATAATTTCAATCGAATCTATCGCTTTTATCAATTCTGAATAAAAATTTGTATATCTATTATTTATTTGTTTGTAAATCTAACAATGACCACTTCAAGTACAAGAGATCAGCAGAGATTTTAACAGTATAACCGATTCCCTATGTCCGTAAAGAGAAAAAGCAAATTGTTGGAGTAGACCAGACAACGAGATTAATTTAAATTTACTTTCGTAAAAACATTTACCATTGAAATACCGCAACTGAGGCCAGATATTTTTGTAGATTTCATTATCTAACCTGATTAATTCATTGCCAGATAAATTAAATTCGGTCAGAGATGGCATACCTTGAAACATATTGAGTTAGATATATTCTAAACTGTTATCACTCAAATGCAAGTACCAAAGTCTATCATTTGTTGAGTTGATGCATCTCGGTATTCTTGTCAGTTTTTCATTTCGAGTGATCTCATAGTATTTGAGGAGAACAAGATTATTCAATGCTCCTGATTGAATTGAAGTTATTTCACATCTATTGAGGCTTAATGAAGTTAAAATGGGTCCGATCACTTTAAAGACAAATTTACGAGTTAGAATGAGTGAATGGAGAGTAAATAATGTTGAATTTTCAATTACAGTAGGATTTGTTTAAAAATATGCTAAATGTGATGTTAGAAAAAGTGAAACATGTGGTACAAATCTGATAATGAAGATCCTTCAATATATAAAAAGCTATATTTATGGATCCTAAATCAATCGGACGCATAATATTAAGAAAATTTGAAGAGAGATGCTAACAATCTATTGTAATTGTTAATTGAAGGGGTTAACTCTCATACTTTGAGTCTTATTGAGGTAAATTATTCACATTTTTTCGATCACAAATGAGAAACTTTTCTGTGAATAGCCTCTGGAAATTTTCTCAAAGCAGACTATTTTTTGGTCAACAAGTTTAAAAGTTTCGGAAAGCTCATTTTTCAAACGGTCAATTTTTAACAATTGATTTTAATTTAAATTCTATTACTTTAATCATTTATTTGAGCGAAGTTTGATAGATAGATATCGGATCCGAGATCCGATTTCATTTTAGCTTTTTTTCTATTTTGGAATCTCACTTTCATAACTCGTTTGTAACTTGAAATATCATTTAACAAGTGTTGTGCTGTTACATTTTGCATCACTAATTTACTTTAATTTTTCATAATTATATGTTAATACATATTAATAGTTGACAAACTAAAATTTATACCTGTTGGAATCAATTTCATCTCTAGATCGGTCCTCTGAATCGGAAAGTGATTAGTAGGTTTATTGAATAAACTTTATTCATTCGAAGATTCCACGATGTTTATCAATGAACTTCCAGACGATTGTTTTCTCATCATTTTTGGTCTCATAAATGAATTGGATGATTTAGTAAACTGCTATAAAGGTAAGTCTGTTTTAAAAAATCTCTATATTTTTGTTTTTATCTAATAAAATAGCAACAAAGTCAAACGACTTTGGAAAGTGAATGGATGTTGCCTGTTGGTTATCTTTTGTAGCTTAGTTAACTGATATTCACTAGTCAACTATTCAGTTAAATTCTTGTTTGTTCACTAGCTATGAGTTATCGAATACCAGGTTTTTTCAAAAATATTACACGAAATCATATTTCTTAGTACTAACAGTTAGCAGCAGCCAGTAGTACTCTACAAGATCAAGATGCATAACACAAGCGATACAAAATTATTCACTTATGCTTTGACATTCATAGTTATAGGATTTTCTAGGTAGTAACACCTCTGAATCAGAGAGTCTCATTTGATCCAAGCTAAAGCCATTCAGCTAAAGCCATTAATCTCATTGCTAAAACATCTGAATATGGATTATAACAATGTGGTGATTATATGATACTCATGATTTAAAATTGATTGCTGCTGTATAATATCCACATGATTTGACAAATGTTTCATTATTTATGATTTTATTAGTATGCAACAAATGGAGCGATTTAATTGCGGAGCGAACTAGAAAAGTTAAATATTTAGTTGGTAAGAGTTTTCATCTCTACTCATTCCCATTATGAATCAATCTCTTAATTTAAGCAATTTTTTATTTTTAGAACATAATGATTGGTGGAACCAAGGATCATTTCCAAGTTATCCGTTTGATTATGTTTATTATCGAACAGAGAAAACAATCGATGGAACTTTTCTGAACACATTATTTCCTAATTTAAAGGTTTGTTGAATGTTTGAAATTCTCTTGTTGCCTGAATATTAATTCTGTTACATCTTATTCCCTTAGATTGCCGACTTTTCTGTTACATTCACTGAAAAAGTAAAACACGAAGAAATCGTTACATTGGTCAAAAATATAAAATCTTGCAAAGGAATAATCCATCAATACTATCATCATTACCCTCGAGAAGAATTAATTTTCCAATATTGTGATGATCTCGAAATGGTCTCCACTAATTACTTTGATTCATTCATCTTTAAGAATGGTGTCAGTATCAAACAATTGCACCTATTGGATATTAGATTAAATAGATTCAAGGAAACGGCAAATTATTTTCCAAATCTCGAAAGACTGCACATTTATTTTGATAATGGTGATTATTTTTATATTTTGAATTTTTTTTGTTAATGGGCATCATCCTTTATTCACAGACTGGTCAGATGGCTACTACGGTGGCCCAATATTGAGAAGACTTGAAATACTAGAATTGCTCTTGTATCCATATTGTTATGAAGACATTTATTATGGTTTCCAATTCATGGATTCATGTCCAAATCTTCAAAGTGCACATATTTACTTGCGATTCCACCACATTTTTGTTGATGAGTCATTAAAACACGAATCTTTGCGAGATTTAGTCATAGAATTTGTAAGTATCTTTCCATTTGAAATTAATAAGTTTATTTGCGAAATATTCTTGAATTTCCAAATCAAACCTAATAAGAGATCTTAAAAAATTGTCTGAATTCATCTGTATAAATCAAATAATTTGTATTTGCACAGTATCTTTCTGATTATGACAGTTTCAACTGGAATGAATGGAAAAGCTTGTTTATGAAATATCCAAATCTTAAACATCTTGCACTGAGGAACAACAATAGCCTGAAAAATAAACATGTGGAGCAATTGGTTACCATTTTACCCAATTTGGTGTTATTTGATGTTCGGGGTTGTCCAAAAGTCACTCAAGAGGCTGCTAATTATGTTCAAAATGATAATAGACTACATGGACGGACAATCAAGTATTATTTTGATGATAATTACCATGATATTCAATCAGATTGGCCGCATTTATCAACCAAACGTGAAAAAATAAGTCAAGGTTTTGATTTCATGAAAAATTGTTTTCTTAAAAATTTTGATGGACTTTCTACTTTCTTAATTTCTAATGAGGACTAAATAACATTCAAAACACAATATGTATTCATGATATCAATTTGGAAGATCTTATAATTACAATGCAACCTGGCGTGCAGCTATCAAAACTTAATTTTAATTTACGATAAAAATTTCTCAAAGCAGGCCATTTACGGTCAATAAGTTCAGAAAATTCAGAACCAAGGGCTCTGTTAAGTTCATTTTTCCTACTGTCAATTTTGAAAAATTGATTGTGATCTAAATTCAATTACTTTAGTCGTTTAACTAACTTGTTTTCTTGATTTGATTAAGAAAAACTGTCTTAATGTCAATGCGGATCTTCATGAGATTAATGATCATTAGAAGAGGTTATGTGTACTTGTAACCATTTATGAGATCTGAGTGTTTCATGTAAAAGCTTCATTTGTGTTTTATTCTTAAATTGGGTCAAACAAGCCTCAGAGTTCGCTAAGCTTAACATGTGTCACTTATACAAGTGTTTAATAGATGGCGCTTTATCATCAGTGACACTTGCGCTAAATCTAAATTCAAAGTTTTTCGCGATCTCATTGTTATCTTACTTTTTGGCTTTCAATCTTAAATCTTTGTGTAACGTTAAGTATTATTCAAACAAGTGTCTTTGCTGTTAGTGTGTTTTATCGCTAATATACTGCAATTTGCTAATTACATGTTTATGCATAAATAAATGCTGCTAAAGTTTACTTTTGTTGCAATTAATTACATCTCTAGATCGGATCATCTGTATTTAAAAGTGATTAGTCAGGCTTTTAAGCATTATTGATTTCAAAATGTTTATCAATGAACTTCCAGAGGAATGTTTGCTCATCATTTTTGGTTCAATAAATGAATTGGATGATTTATTGAACTGCTATAAAGGTAAATCTGTTTTAAACAAATCATTTTCTTTTTTGGTTTATCTAATAAAATTAAATAAAACAACACAAATAATGAAAGAGTAACGCTATTCACTCTTTGCAGCATAGTCAAAATACTACGGAAAAAGGATCAATGTTTTTTTATAAAATATCACATGAAACAATATTTCCATCTACTAGCAGCAGTTACCTCAATAGGATCTGAATGTATTATATAACGCAAACGATTTAAAATGATTCACTTTTGCTTTTGCATTCATAATTTCAGGCTTTTTCTAGTAAGTTACGCCTCTGTATTCGAGAGCCTGACCTGTTACGATTGAGAGCCATTCAGGTACATTGATAAGTCTCACAAGCAGTACACTAACATCTGAATAGATTATAGCGATGTGATGAAAATATATCTGACTTAATCTGAATATATTGACTTTTCAAGTTTAATATTCGCATACTTTTACAAATGTTTAGTTAAGTTTTGTTGAAATTGGAGATTGCTTATATTTGAAACAATGTTATTAATATTTAGTAATTTAATACGGATTTTTATACCAGTATGTCGTAAATGGAGCCATTTAATTGCAGAGCGAACCAGAAAAGTTAAATATTTGACTGGTAAGACTCGCATTACTATCATTAGTTGTTCTCATTGTTAATTATAAACAATTTATATTTTCAGAACATGAAGGTGATTGGCCAGATAGGAAGCCATTTCCAAGTTATCCGCTGAATCATGTTTATTATCGAACAGAGGAACCAATCGATGGAACTTTTTTGAGCACATTATTTCCAAATTTAATAGTTCGTTGAATAATTCAACTTTTATTGTTGGTCAACTATTCATTTTATTATACCTTTCAATATAGATTATCGAATATTCTAAAGGATTTCGTAAAAAAGTAAAACATGAAGATATCGTTCCATTGGTCAAAAAAGTAAAACCTTTAAAAGGATTAATTCATCAATTTGTCTATGGAGATTCAATTTTTGAATATTTTGTTGAACTCGAAATGCTATCCTACGATGTCATCGGTGCGTTCATTGGACAGACTTGTGCAAATATCAAACAGTTGAAAATTAAGGATTTTACTGTAAATGATAGCTTCAGTGATTATGAACATTCTTTTCCAAATCTTGAAAGACTATGCGTGAATGCTGAAGGTAATTTTTAAATACTTTTATATTTTATTTTTTTGAATTTTGAACAAATTTTTGATAATAGTCATTCATCTTCCATCCTCAGGCTGCCAAGATGGACCCTACGGTGGTCCCATATTCAGAAGACTTAAAATACTTGAATTGTTCTTCACTTGTTACGCTGATACAAGCATTAATTATGGATTCCAGTTCATGGATTCATGTCCAAACTTACAGAGTGCCCATGTTTACTTTGAATCTAATCGTATTTATGTTGATGAATCAATTAAACACAAATCTTTACAAGATTTAGTCATAGAATTTGTAAGTATTATTCGATTTGTAATGTGTTTGCTTTTTTGTGAAATACTTTTACAATTTATTTCCAAAGTGCTAACAATAATCAATGTTCAGCATGACAAAAGTATCTGAATTCATCTACATTAATTAACTAACCTGTATATACACAGTATGAACCTTATTGGAAGGAAAATATCAACTGGAATGAATTGGAAAGATTGTTTACGAAATATCCAAATCTTAAACATCTTGCCCTGTGGAGCTACAAAAGCCTAGAAAATGAATATGTTGAGCGATTCGTCCGGATATTACCAAATTTAGTGTTACTTGCTGTTCGTGGATGTCCAAAAGTCACTAAAAATGCTGTTAACTATGTACAAGATTATAATAGACGACATGGACGGGCGATCAAGTTTTATTTTGATGGGAATTACCATGAAATTCAATCAGATTGGCCTCAGTTATCATCTAAACGTGAAAAAATCAGTCAAGGTTTTGATTTCATGAAACATTGTTTTCTTAAAGATTTTAATAGTCTTCCTACTTTTTTAGTACCTGGTGAGGACTGAATAACCAAATGGACACATGAATCGGTATTTTAATAAGTCTCTACAATATTTTCAATCAGTCATATTTGGAGCCGTACTTGTGAATTCACAGTGCTTTGAGAATAAAACGCCTTTGACGCTTGAGAATCAAGTTATTAATTTATTTCCATTCTGTAAAATGTCGTATTTCCCGACCTCTTCATGAAATATTACTTTACTAGTAAATGTTAAATCTAGTAAATCTTAAAATACAAATAAGTAAGGTCAATTTTGCTTAAAACGGCCGAAAACATAACAAAATTAGAAAGATAAAAAAACATCGATGTTTGCTCTTGGTAATCGATGATCGCTACAGGCAGAATATATCGATAATTATCGATTTTATCGATAAAATCGCCCAGCACTGCTTGTATTATAATATCATTCAAACAAGTGTTATTGGTGTTCATGTTTTTCATCGCTGATTTACTTCAATTTTTCCCACTTATATGTTTATGCATAATTGAAAGTTTATATTTGTTGGAATCCATTACATCTCTGTCCGATCATCTGTATTCAAAAGTGATTTTTAGGTCCAACCATTCGTAGATTTTACAATGCTTATCAATGAACTTCTAGACGATTGTTTACTCACCATTTTTGGTTTCATAAATGAATTGGATGATTTAGTAAACTGCTATAAAGGTAAGTCTGTTTCAAGAAAATCTTGTTCTTTTTGATTTTAATTAATAGAATATTAACTATAATCATGATTCATGAAAAGTGATATCGATTAGATACCGAGGCCAGTGAAAATGTATTCTACTAACTACTTTATATGTTAATACATAGACAAATGACTTTGGAAAGCTCATTAATGATCTTCGCCCATGGATTATCTTTAGTAGCTTTTAGTAGTTGTTAGTCAACTGATATTCACTAGCCAATTATTCAGTTAAATTCTTGTTTGTTTCTTAGTTTTGAGTTATCGAATACTAGTTTTTGTTAATCACATTACGCCAAACAATACTTCTATGTACAGCTATGTGCTAGCAGCAGCCAACTTTATAAGATCTTATGTATAACACAAACGATTCAAGATTATTCACTTTTGCTTTTTTATTCTTAATTTGAGACTTTTTCTTGTTTTAATAAGATACACCTCTGAATCAAATACTCTGATCTGACAAGTTAAAAGTAATTCAGCTACATCGATTACTACAACATCTGAATATGGCTATAAAAATGTGATGATTACATGATAGATACATCTGTCTGAAGTATTATATCTGTATACTTACACAAATTTTACTTATTTAGTAATTTAATAAAAATTCTTATTACAGTATGCAACAAATGGAGCCAATTAATTAATGAACGAACTAGAAAAGTTAAATATTTGGTTGGTAAGGAACAAATTTTATAATTTTTTATTCTCGTTGTGAATGCATAATTTCCTCATTCAGGCAATTTATATTTTCAGAACATAATGATAGGCGGCATTATGGACCATTTCCAAATTACCCGTTTGATATTGTTTATTATCGAACAGAGGAACCAGTCGATGGAACTTGTTTGAGCATTTTATTTCCCAATCTAATGGTTTGTTGAATGATGAGACCTTTATTGTTGGCCAACTTTTCATTTTCTTATATTTCTTATTACCTCAGATTGCCGACTTTTCGGCTGTAATCCGTAAGAAAGTAAAACACGAAGAAATCGCTACATTCGTCAAAAATATAAAATCTTGCAAAGGATTAATTTATCGACATGAACATAATTATCTCCGAGAAGAATTGATTTTCCAATACTGTGATGAACTCGAAATGGTCTCCACCAATTATTACATTGATCACTACATCGCAAAGAAAGATGTCAATATCAAACAATTGCAGCTGTGGAATTGTAAACTAGATAAATTCACGAAAAATGCACATAATTTTCCAAATCTTGAAAGACTACACATTGATTATGGTGATTATATTTATATATTAAAAAAATTTTGTTAATGAACATTTATCTTTCATGCTTAGGTGCAACAGATGGCTACTACAATGGCCTCAAATTGAGAAAACTTAAAATTCTTGAATTGTATGTAGTTCCTAATGAGTATGGAGGCATTTATTATGGTTTCAAGTTCATGGATTCGTTTCCAAATCTTCAAAGTGCACATATTTACTTGCGATTCCACCACATTTTTGTTGATGAGTCATGTAAACACGAATCTTTGCGAGATTTAGTCTTAGAATTTGTAAGTATCATTCGATTTGAAATTAATAAGTTTATTTGTGAAATATTCTTGCATTTCCAAATCAAACCTAATAAGAGAGTATTATCTTAAAAAAATTGTCTGAATTCATCTATATTAATTAACTAATTTGTATATGCACAGTATCTTTCTAATTATGACAGTTTCAACTGGAATGAATGGAAAAGCTTGTTTATGAAATATCCAAATCTTAAACATCTTGCACTGCGGAGCTTCAAGAACCTGAAAAATGAACATGTGCAGCAAGTGGTTCGCATTTTACCCAATTTAGTGCTATTTGTTGTTTGTGAATGTCCAAAAGTCACTCAAGAGGCTGCTCATTACATTCAAGATTATAATAGACTACATGGACGGACAATCAAGTTTTATTTTGATGATAATTACCATGATATCCAATCAGATTGGCCTTATTTATCAACCAAGCGTGAAAAAATAAGTCAAGGTTTTGATTTCATGAAAAATTGTTTTCTTAAAGATTTTCGTAGCCTTTCTACTTTTTTAATTCCCAATGAGAACTAAATAATAACTGTAACCATTTATCTATTAATATTGATATCTTTAATAAACAATATTGCTCAGTACTATGACGACTGTTTTAAACAAAAAGTAAGTTGATCAGAATCATAAAATCTTATTCAAGTTTAAACCAACTCAGCCATATCGATTAATCTCTTCAGTGCTTTAGTATCTGAAAATGGGTGTGATGATATTATGATTTGAACGTCTGATTGAACGTTTGAACATATTTGATTAAACGTGAACACGTTTAATTACCTTGCGTTGATTTTGAAGGAAATTGAATAATCATTAAGCAAATCAACAGGAAATTTATTTTGATTAAAATTCCAATGTAGTTTGCTTAATATTGATCTTGTAATAATCTTATTACCATAGATTGGTGACTTCTGATCGAATCCGTGAAAAAGTAAAATTCGAAGAAATCGTTACATTGGTCAAAATATAAAATCTTAAAAAGCAATAATTCATGGCTTTTATCACAGAGTAGAAATATTATAATTTTCCAATATTTTGAGAAACTCGAAATGGTAGACAAATGCAACCCCAAGATGCAAAAATGAAAGACACTTTTAGCTTTTCAATTTTAATGCTTAATAAAAACTTGTACATATAAATTCAACGCATTAGTTGATCAATTTCACAATAAAAGAATCGAAAATTACTGCTGGATTTGTCAAGGAGTATTTTCATATTATGGCTACATGTATATTTAAAAGCATCGCTATTTCAACTAATATATTGGATTAACAACCGTCAACCGCTTTCTCGATAAAAACGCCTTGATTTTGCTGATATTATTCCATCTATCGTTTGATTCTATGATTAAACCAAAACTTGAAAGACTCACGAGGAGAACAAATAAATAAAGTAATCTTTAATCGTGATGAATGCAATCGGATGAAATGACATTGGATAGCTTTCAATTTGTTCGTAGCGGTTGCATTGAGAACAAGTCTTATATAATTTGCTTCTTTCTTCAAGAACCGCTCTGACTGCCCGATCTATTCCGTCCAGACAAAAGCCCATCTCAGCGCAAGAATAAGTTGCCCGTTGTAAAAACATTTTCTTGCTTTTCTCGATGAACATGTGATGAACCAATAACCGTATAGTATTGAAATAACGCTGGTTACTAACATGAATATAAAATTTGTCAGTTTTCTTGATGTTAATCATAAAGTTGCAAAATACTCTTATGTATCCCTTAATTGTATTTACTGAACCAAAAAAGACAATACTATCATCAAATAAATGGTCATAAATGTAGCTGAAATACTTTGCAATCTCAATCGTATGAATATGACTTGACAAAAGTGAATTATCCGTCATCTTAAGATCACAGTAAGAATAATGAACGGTAGTTACAGATTGAGTTGACTTGTTGAGATCATCCAAATAAACTAAGGGTGCATCTCGAGATTGAAGCGAATAGTTGGTCGTAAATGAAGAGCGTAATAATTCGTAGACGTAATAGACGGCAAAATAAAAAATGACTAAAATTATGATCCCAAATTGCCCACAATCAAGTGTTTTGTTATACCTTTGAAAGGCCAAGGTAAACTCTTCTCACGAACTAAATGAATGTAAACTCCCAGGGTGAACAAGAAACCAATTAAAATGTAAAAATTGAGTTGGATTATTTGGAAACTGGTCAAGATTCCGGGATATTTTGATTTAACTGCAGTTTCAGTGTAAAGATTGACGAAATCAGTGTACATCATTGAACTGAAACTCATATTTTCTGCAATCAATGAAAAACGATCCAATGTTTCAGCAGGGAATGAAGCATCATTGAGACCAGATTGAATTGACTGAAGAAAAGGTGTTGAACAAATGGACGAATGACAAAAGTCACTCTGATCGAGATCACCTCTAATCCATTCAATCGGTACTTTCCCAAGCGTGATTGATCCTAAGATTTTAAAGGCGTCAAATGTGGATTGGGCTTGCTGTTTTTCATTGGAACGATTATGATAGATTAATCTCAAAGATCCGTTGAAAGGGATGTTAAATTTCATTGTTAAATACAAATACTTAAGTTATACAACACTAAGTTGACGAGTAATTACTGGTTGATAAGAGGCCAAAACTAAACTAAATGATAGACTCCAATTTCAATTGATTTAAAGGTTTTAGTGAATGTTATTCAATGAAACGATTAACTCTTCATTTTCCAATAAAAACAGTTATAATTTTATCATTGAACAATTAAAATTCATCAATAATTGAATTTATATTGTCGATTGAACGTCTAGTAATTAGTTGAAGGATAAAGGATTGTTTTAGTTGAATTTTTATAGATTTCCTTATTTATCATTTTTTGTGATTTAGCAATATTATTATCGTCTGTAACGACGTCTTTTTTAGTTATGGACATCAAGAGTTTTGTCAAAATAAAATAAAAGCCTTACTTTGACCGAGAAGAAAGATATTTGGAAAGAAAACAAAATTGGAAGAAACACAGAAACACCTTTTTTAAACACGCTGATATTTCGCTTTTGATATGAATTCGTTGTTGACTATTATTGATAAAAAGTATCATCCTACACCTAGAAGTAGTCTTCAGTAACATTGTATCACTTTATTTGCAATTCTTCAGTTCGCGCATTCGTTCAAAAGTTAATTTGCCTGTGAAATCGATCATCTTTGTTTAGTAATATTAGTAAATTTGTAAAATAATCAAAAGTCTGAAATTTCATGCAAACATTTTATTTCCATACTGCAAAAAATATTCAGTAAGTTTTAGCGCTGTCAAACTGATCATTTACTACATATGGTAGCTCAAAATATGCCAAGTTGCTCCAAATAGCCTAATATTGACAAGCTTGATTATAATCTGCTAACCAAAGCTGAGAAATGAAAGACACTTTTAGCTTTTCAACTTTAATGCTTAATAGGAACTTGTTGTACATATAAATTCAACACATTATTTGATCAATCATAACAATGAAAGACTAGAAAATTACTAATGGATTAAAAAAAATATGTGAGCCTCCAAGTGGTTTGGATGAGGCATTATTCAAAAGCGTTGTTAATTCAAGTATTAATAATAAGCTCTCATTGGCTGAACGACCGTCAACCGCTTTCTCCACAGAAATATCATAGATTCATAAAATTTAATCGAATCGTGCATTTATAAAATCTGAATTTTAATTTTCAATAAAAATTTGTTTAAAACTAAACGATGTCCATTTCCATTCAAAGATGAAGAGTTACAATAATAAGTAATGCTCAAAGATTTGTGATCCGGAATATCAGTGTAAGTGTCAGCGTCAATCTTATTAGAGGGATAAGATGTAAAGCTCGTAATTTGAAAAATTTGATTGAAATAAGATGCTAAGTGTTACATGAAGAAGTTAACTCTAATGCTTTGATTCTTATTGAGGTGAATTATTCTCATACACCAAATGAAAAGTGAGAAAGTTTCGTTTGCATAGCCTTTTAAAATTTTCTCAAAGTAGACCATTTGTGGTCAATAAGTTAAAAAGTTTCTTAATAAAGGCTCTGACTTTTTAGAGCTCATTTTTCAATAAGTCAGTTTTGACAAATTGATTTGAGCAAAGTTTGGTAGATAAATATCGGATCCGGGATCCGATTTCATTTTAGCTTTTTTTCTATTTAGAAATCTCAAATTCAAAACTCTTGAAATGTCATTTAATCAAGTGTTATTTCTGTTAATTGTTTTTACTAATTAACTCCTTAATTTTTCCCAATTATATGTTATTTTGCATAGATAACTGAAGTTTATATTTGTTGGAATCAATCTCATCTCTAGATCGGATCATTTGTATTTAAAAGTGATTTAAGCGTTAGTTGTACAATGTTTCTCAATGAACTTCCAGAGGAATGTTTACTCATCATTTTTGATCTGATAAATGAATTGGATGATTTAGTGAACTGCTACAAAGGTAAGTCTGTTTAAACAAATCATGTCCTTTTCTCGTTATATAATAAAAGAGAAACATATGCACAAGACTTTGAACAAGACTTTGAAAGATGAAATGTTTTTTCCAATATAGATTATCTTTCAGTGCTTATTTGGCTGATATTCATCAGTCAACTATCATGTTAGATTCTCGTTTGCTCTCTGGTGGAAGTTATCTAATACTAGTTTTTTGTCAATATTTCAGAAAACAATATTCACTATTTAATAGCCCAAACGATTCAGGATGATTCACTTTTGCTTTTTTATTCATTGTTTGAGGCTTTTTCTCTGAATCAGAGACTGATCTGATTCACGGTATAAGCCATTCGACTATATCGAATAAAATCAGTGTGAAAGCATCTGAATGTGGATCATAACAATGGGATGAATGATATTTGCATATTTTTATAAATTTTTAATTATGTTGTGTTGATAGTGAAGCCAATTACATAATCATCGAGCAAACCAACAGAAAATTCAGTAATTCATAATATAAAAAATTTCTTTACAGTATGCTGCAAATGGAGCCATTTAATTGTGGAGCGAACTAGAAAGGTTAAATATTTGATTGGTAAGAAGAAAATTATTTTCAATACTTATTCTCATCGTGATCAGATTTACTCTTAAACAATTTATATTTGCAAAACATAAAGGTGATTGGGTAGATAGGGAGCCATTTCCAAGTTATCCGTTGAATCGTGTTTATTATCGAACAGAGGAACCAATTGATGGAACTTGTTTGGACACATTATTTGCAAATCTAATGGTTTGTTGAATAATTTAACTTCTATTGTTGGCCAACTTTTCATTTTCTTATATTTCTTATTACCTTAGGTTGCCGACTTTTGTACAAAATTCTGTAAAAAAGTAGGTTATGAAGATATTGTTGCATGGGTCAAAAAGATAAAATCTTTGAAAGGAATAATTGGCTCATTCTATAAAGGGGATAAATCAATTTTCCAATATTGTGATCAACTCGAAATGGTAGCCACGAGTTGCGAATGGTACATTGAGCCGTGCTTAAAAAAGAATGGTGCCGGCATCAAACAATTGGAAATTTGGGGTTGTAGTCTAGATACATTCATGGAAGATGCCGAATATTTTCCAAATCTTGAAAGACTGTTCATTTGTCATAGTGAAGGTGACTTAGAAATACTTTTTGGAGTAATTTTTGATTATTGAAATTCATCTTTTCATTCTCAGACTGGCCAGCTGGCTACTACACAAATGGTGCCATATTAACCAGACTCAAAATAGTTGGACTGTCCTTAAATAATTATAGTCATTACATTTATCATGGTTTCAAGTTCATTAATTCATGTCCAAACTTAAAAAGTGCACATATTAGATTGTACTCTAATCACATTTGTGTTGATGAATCAATGAAACACGAATCTTTGCAAGATTTGGTTTTACAATTTGTAAGTGTGTGTTTTATGTATTTGTTTAGTTGTGGAATATTTTTAAAATTTCAAAATCAAACACAATAAGAGTATCATGACATAATGACAAAAGTATCATAATTCAACTTTATTAATTAAATAATTTTTATATGCACAGTATTCGGATGATATCTGCTGGAATCAATTGAAAGAATTGCTCAAGAAGTATCCAAATCTTAAACATCTTGCACTGAGAGAATGCAATAGCCTGAGAAATGAAACTATGCTGCAATTGATTAACATTTTACCCAATTTGGTGTTATTCGATGTTCGTGGTTGTCGTAAAGTCACTCAAGAGGCTGCTAATTATATTCAAAATTATAATATACAACATGGACGGACAATAAAATTTTATTTTGATGGAAATTACCATAAAATTCAATCAGACTGGCCTCAATTGTCCACTAAGTGGGAAATAATAAGTCAAGGTTTTGATTTCATGAAACATTGTTTTCTTAAAGATTTTGATGATCTTCCTACTTTCTTGATTCCCAGTGAGGACTAAATAATTCAATGAGACCATTTATCTATAGTTACATGTATATTCAATACACAATATTTAATCACAATATGTATCAGGAAGATAACTCAAAAGGGAATAAAAATACGGACAATTAACACTATTTCATTGTCAACTTAAATTAAGAGATAAATAACCGATAGGCTTAATTTTCAAGCACATTAATCGAATCTGAACTTAAATACAATCACGATCTGTTTAAAATTGAATGATACCAAATGTGTTGACTATTATTTATATTTAAGGAATTGTGATATCAGTGTAAGTATCATTAAAGATTGTTCAACACAAGTCATAATGATCCATTTTCCGGCAACATTATACTCTTATCAACTTTTAAAAGGAAAATACAGTAAAATCTCGGAAAGGTTGTATGAAATTTAGCAACGCCATCTTTGGGATTTAAGATTTTCCCCGCTTTTACAATGCAATTATGTTAATAACTTCAAAGAGTTGCACAAACAATATCGCTAGGCGGCCGGACCGCTCACAACCTTTGCGAGGTTTTAATGTAATCAGGGCTTTAAAAGTTTCAACCTTATCACAGGAATGAGAGGAAGAAAGTCAATATCTAATCAGAAATCCTCGATATGAAATAACAAGTCCAAAAAGATGCATTCATCTTCACTAAAAGTTAATCGCTGGAAGTAACATAGCGGTAAATTATTCTCATTTTGATGATCAAAAATTTATAAGATTTCACGATTCGATCAGAAATTTTGTTTGGATAACATTTGCAACTTTTTCTCAAAACAGACCATTTTCGGTCGATAAGTTCAAAAGATTTAGACTAAGTTTTGGTTCTGTAGCAATCATTTTTCAAACGGTCAATTTTGCAAACTGTTTTAATCTAAATTAAATTACTCTAAATTAGAGTCTCTAATCACTCATTTGAGCGAAGTTTGATAGATAAATATCGGATCTCGGATCCGATTTCATTTCAGCTCTTTTTCTATTTTGAAATCTCACATTCAAAACTCGTTCGTTAATTGAAATCTTCATGAAATATTACTTTACTAACAAAATTTATCAAAACTTTTAATGATAATTAAAAATTAATATTCTTAAAAATAAATTATTGAAGAAGATTCAAAATCCTGAATCCTGAGCCCTCCAAGTACATTGTAAAAGTTTTTGCATTCTAAAGGTCAAAATCTGTCATGAAATCTTATATTAATATCTTAATGAATATTTCAAAAATTCTCTATAACTCATATTTAAATTAAAATAAAAAGATATCAGATGCAGAGAATGATTCGGATGATGTTGATGAATGTGTTTACATTCATTTAGGACGAACAAGTCTTAGGACGAACAAGAAACCAATTAAAATTTAAACATTGAGTTGGATTACTTGGAAGCTGTTTAAGATTCCGGGATATTTTGATTTAGCTGCGGTGTCAGTGTAAAGGTTAATAAAACCACAATCATCAGTGGCCATCATTGAACTGAAACTCATGTTTTCTGGAACCAATGTAAAAAGTTCTATCGCCTCTACCGGGAACGAAGCATCCTTGAGGCCAGATTGATTGAAACGATTCATTTTCCAATAAAAATAATTGTACTACAGTTTTTTTTCTCTGATAATTTGAAATTAAAATAATTAAATGTAACCATTAATTTATTAGTATCTTCAATACAAACACTTTACCTATGGAAATACTTGAAAGATTTGTGATAAAAACAGAAGTGAAAATCTTGGAGACGATGAACGGAATCTTTTTTGACCAATTTATGAATGCTTTAATGCTTTAGTGATCTGATTCTTATAAACTCACTGACTTACTTGTTAGTGCATTAACCTTTGCTAAAAACGGTACTCGTAGCGGTTTCTTAGGGCTGAGTGTCCAATGGCAAAGAGTTTTGATCATCATTTGAGTTATTTTTAATACAATAGATGGCGTGTTTTGCTATCAACGCAACAACGAATCAAATCTCAATCCTTTCCTTTTGCAAAATTTAAAAGATTACTTAACAGTTTCTGTAAATCGTCGACTCTTTTCATATCTTTCTCTTTGACTTTCACCCACTCAAATTGTTCTTAACTTGAAATATTATTTATTAAATAGTGTCATTGCTTTTTAAATGTAATCGAAGTGTATTTGACTTTTTTTACCGTTAGTTTACTTCATTTTTTTCCATTTATATGTCCATTAGTTATTTTACAATGTTAATCAATGAACTTCCAGAGGAATGTTTACTCATCATTTTTGGTTTCATAAATGTATTGGATGATTTAATGGACTGCTATAAAGGTAAGTCTGTTTCAAGCAAATCCTTTTCTTTTTTATAATTGAAACAAAAGTAAGTTACACATCTTAATCATGGAATCTGATCTGATTCAAGTTGAAAGCCATTTCAGCTATATTGATTAATTTCAGTGCTGAAGCATCCGACTGTGGATTAAATCAATGTGATCAATATTATAATTTGACTGGTCAAAGTTTATTTTTACTAACGTTAATTGTGTTATGTTAATAGTGAAGCAATTAAATAAGTATTAAGCAAACCAACAGAAAATTTAGTAATTTGTTTAAAATTTCATTACAGTATGCAGTCAATGGAGTCGTTTGATTTTAGAGCGAACTAGAAAAGTTAAATATTTGTTTGGTAAGACTCAAATTTTTATCAATACTTATTCTCATTATGAAAAAAACCTTCTCATTTAAGCAATTTATAATTTCATAACATCAAGATTGTCGTGATGAAGACCCTCCAAGTTATCCGTTTGATTATGTTTATTATTCGCTATATGAACCAGTGGATTTAACTTTTTTGAGCACATTATTTCCTGATCTAAAGGTTTGTTGAATGATTTTTATTTGTTTACTGAATATTCATTTTGTACCTGGTAATATATCTTATTATCTTAGATTGTCGAGTTCTCTTTCGGCTTTTGTGAAAGATCAAATCCTGAAGATATCGTTGAATGTGTCAAAAAGATGAAATCTCTAAAAGGATTAATGCATCCCTTTTATGCTAAAGAAGAAGCAATTTTCCAATATTGTAATGATCTTGAAATGGTATCCACCGATTGCATTGAGCCATGCATGGAAAAGAAAGGTGTCAATATTAAACAACTGCACCTTAGGAGTGATCCCTTTTCTTCATTCATGGAAAAAGAACATTATTTTCCAAATCTTGAAAGATTATTGCTGAAAACAGAGGATGGTGATTTTTAAATACTTTTTTGATTAATTTTTGATAATGACATTCATCTTTTATCCTCAGGCCCAAGACTCGAATACGATGGACCCACATTCGAAAGACTTAAAATAGTTGAATTTTTCACATTGGATTGCACCACGCTTGAAGATTACGATGATCCACGCTTTTATGGTTTCCAGTTCATGGATTCATGTCCAAACTTACAGAGTGCTAAACTTTTCTTGGACTACAATCGATTTTTTGTTGATGAAACCCTAAAACACGAATCTTTGCAAGATTTAGTCATAACATTTGTAAGTATTATTTGACTCAAAATGTATTTGTAAAATATTCTTGAGATTTTTTCATCCAAAAAATATCTAAATTCATCTATATTAATCAACTAATTTTTGTGTTAATTAATGCACAGTATGAACAATACTATACAGATAGTATCAACTGGGATGATTTTAAAATATTGTTCATGAAATATCCAAATCTTAAACATCTTGCACTGAGGAAATGCAATAGCCTGGAAAATGAAGCCGTGCTGCAATTGATTAACATTTTACCCAATTTGATATTATTTGATGTTCGTGGTTGTCCAAAAGTCACTCAGGAGGCTGCTAATTATGTTCAAGATTATAATAGACTACATGGACGATATATCAAGTTTTATTTTGATGGTAATTACCATGAAATTGAATCAGATTGGCCTCATTTATCCACTGAATATAAAATAATAGGTCAAGGTTTTGATTTCATGAAACATTGCTTCCTTGTGAGCTCTCCTACTTTCTTAATCCCTAGTGAGCACTGAATCACCTTTGAGTATAATTTGCTGTTGGTATCTTCAACACACAATATGCATTCATAATATTATTCATTTTGAAAAAATGACCGATTCTTACAATTTCAATCGAACAAATCTGAATTTTAATTTTCAATAAAATTTTTTTTAAAATCTAACGATGTTCATGTCAATTCCAAGTTCAAGAGATCAACAGAGATTTTAACAGAATAAGTGATTCCCTATGTCATTAAAGAGAAGAAGCAAATTGTTAGAGTAGATCAAACAAGATTAATTTAAATTTACTTTCGTAAAAACATTTACCATTGAAATACCGCAACTGAGGCCAGATATTTTTGTAGATTTCATGATCTAAGCTGATTAATTCATTGCCAGATAAATTAACTTCGGTCTAGATGGCAACCCTTGAAACATATTGACTTGGATATTCTAAACTATTGTCACTCAAATCCAAGTACCAAAGTTGATCATTTGTTCAGGTAATTCATCTCTCGGCATTGACTATTCAAAGATGTGGTGATAAGTTAACTCTAATGCTTTGAGTCTTATTGAGGTGAATTATTCCCATGCACCAAATGATAAATGAGAAAGTTTTGTTTGGATAGCCTTTGAAAATTTCCCAAATCAGACCATTTGGTCAGCAAGTTAAAAAGTTTCTTAATAAAAGCTCTGACTTTTTAGAGCTCATTTTTAAAGTCAGTTTTGACAAATTGATTTTAATCTAAACTAAATTACTCTTATCATCAATTTGACAAGTTTGTGATAGATAAATATCGGATCCGGGATCCGATTTCATTTTTAGCTTTTTTTCTATTGAGAAATCTCAAATTCAAAAAACCGTTTGTAACTTGAAATATCATCCAAACAAGTGTTATTTCTGTTTATGTTTTTTACTAATTAATTCCTTAATTTTTCCCAATTATTTTATTTTGCATAGATAACTGAAGTTTATATTTGTTGGAATCAATCTCATCTCTAGATCGGATCATTTGTAATATTTAAAAGTGATTTAAGCGTTAGTTGTACAATGTTTCTCAATGAACTTCCAGAGGAATGTTTACTCATCATTTTTGGTCTGATAAATGAATTGGATGATTTAGTAAGCTGCTACAAAGGTAAGTCTGTTTTGAACAAATCATGACCTTTTCTCTACATATAATAAAAGAGAAACATATGCACAAGACTTTGAAACAACAGAAAATTTAGTAATTATTAAAAAATTTCTTTACAGTATGCAGCAAATGGAGCCGTTTAATTGAAGAGCGAACTAGAAAGGTTAAATATTTGCTTGGTAAGAAGAAAATTATTTTCAATACTTATTCTCATCGTGATCAGATTTACTCTTAAACAATTTATATTTGCAAAACATGAAGGTGATTGGCCAGATGAGGAGCCATCTCCAAGTTATCCGTTGAATCATGTTTATTATCGAACAGAGGAACCAATCGATGGAACATGTTTGAGTACATTATTTCCTAATTTAATAGTTCGTTGAATAATTTAACTTCTATTGTTGGCTGCTTATTAATTCTGTTATATTTATTACCTTAGGTTGCCGAATTTCTTGGGAAACTCTGTAAAAAAGTAGATCATGAAGATATTGTTACATTGGTCAAAAAGATAAAATCTTTCAAAGGAATAATTGATCATTTTTATAACAGGGATGAATCAGTTTTCCAATATTGTGATGATCTAGAAATGGTATCAACGGATTGCGTATGGGACATTGAGTCGTTCATAAAAAAGAAGGGTGCCGGCATCAAACAATTGCAACTGCGGAATTCTACTCTAGATAGCTTCATAAATGATGTCAAATATTTTCCAAATCTTGAAAGACTGTTCATTTGTGATTATGAAGGTGACTTAGAAATACTTTTTTTAAAATTTTTAATAATTGGAATTCATCTTTTATCCACAGAGTTTCCAGATGGCCTCGAGCCAGATGGTGCCATATTAAGCAGACTCAAAATAGTTGAACTGTCCTTAAATAATTATTGTAGTCACAATCATCAGGGTTTCAAGTTCATGAACTCATGTCGAAACTTACAAAGTGCTCATATTAGATTGGAATGTAATCACATTTCTGTTGGTGGACAATTAAAACATGAATCTTTGCGAGATTTAGTTTTAGAATGTGTAAGTATTTGTTTCATGTATTTGCTTGGTTGTGAATATTCTTAAAGTTTCTTTCAAAATCAAACAGTAAGAGACATCATGACAAAAGTATCTAAATTAAACTACAGTATATTAATAAATAATCTTTATATGCACAGCGTTTGAAGGATGTCGACTGGAATCAATTGAAAAAATTGCTCAAGAAGTATCCAAATCTTAAACATCTTGCACTGAGAGAATGCAATAGCCTGAGAAATGAAACTATGCTGCAATTGATTAACATTTTACCCAATTTGGTGTTATTCGATGTTCGTGGTTGTCGTAAAGTCACTCAAAAGGCTGCTGTTTATATTCAAGATTATAATAGACTACATGGACGATCAATCAAATTTTATTTTGATGGGAATTACCATGAAATTCAATCAGATTGGCCTCAATTGTCCACTAAGTGGGAAATAATAAGTCAAGGATTTGATTTCATGAAAAATTGTTTTCTTAAAGATTTTGATGATCTTCCTACCTTCTTGATTCCCAGTGAGGACTAAATAATTTAATGCAGCCATTTATCTATAGATACATGCATATTCAATACACAATACATGTATTTATTCACAATATGTATCAGGAAATTACTCGAAATATTATAATAGAATAAAAATACGGACAATTAGCACTATTTCATTGTCAACTTCAATTAAGAGATAAATAACCGATAGGCTTGATTTTAATTGAATTTCAAGAATATTAGTCGAATCAGAATTTGTGCCACATCAAAAGATTTCCATATCCGTTCAAAGATGACTATTACATATGCGCAAAGATTTATGATCAGGAATATCATGATTAATGCGCGTATTATTTCAGATGATTCAATACAAGCCATTAAATTTTTCGTTAGAATTTCACTTTAATCAATTGTTTAAAACTAAAATAATTATAATTTTTTGCAGCTTCAACCTTGTCACTCACTAGGGCAAGATCATTTATTCAAGAGAAGTTTAATTTAGTGAGATGAGAATCAGAAACGTGAACATTGCCTGACAATATAAGATAAAATGATTGAAATTCACAAGAATCGTGTTGAAAACGAAGAGGCTGAATCTTATGCTTTGATTTTTCTAGAGGTGAACTGTTCGTATTTTGTTTTTCACAAATTTTAAGGCTTACACCAACAGAAGTTTTTCTCAAAGCGGATCATTTACGGAAAGGTTAGGTTCGCAAATTTTACAACTAAAGTCTGATTCTGTTTACGAATTGAAGAGAATGAATAGTTTGTCATCTTAGCTGCACAATAACGCATATAATCCGCAGCTACAGATTGACAGAAAACGAGAGTAGAGAGAAAGAGGAAAATAAAATTTGACATTTTTCTTTTCTCTATTTTCAACACTTCAGGCTTTGTAAAAATTTCCGTTAGAATCCTTTCTGATTCACCAATTTTTTTCCAAAAAATTCGATGCTATGACTTTACATATTGTATGGATTTCATTTATTTAATTGAGTTACCAGTTGTATGGACATTGGATAATCAATTTGTTTTCTTTTGATGTCCAGGAAGTATTTGCTTGATGCGCATCATTTTGACCTTATGGTAACTAAGGTGAGAGAAGAAGCTTGATAAACAGAGTAATTAAATTGTTGAGCCTCTCGTTTGATTCACTTTCAATTGTGATTCTCAAAGAAAACAACAAACACTCAAAGAGAAAATCAGGCCAAACTGGATTATCAGTTATAATCAAGACCAGCACCAACATGATCGTAATTGATCTTCAACAATTAAAACCACATTCACCAGAGTGATTAAGGTAAATCTTCAAATGAGACGAAAAACTGTTAATCTCATGAAAATTCATATTCATAATTGTAATCAAATGATATTGCTAAATCACAAAAAATCGATAAAAAATGAAATCTATTAAAAATTCAAGCAAAACAGCCTTTTGTCTTTCCATTTAGTAGTCCAGATACTAGTTAAAATCGAAACCATTATTGATGAACTTTTAATTATTCAACATGTAATTAAAAAGCAATTGTTTTATTGGCAAATTAAGAGGTAATCGTTTCATTCATGAAAATTAAAACTCTATTTTTGATTGTCAGCAACAAATTTCATCAATAAAACTATCCAATCAATGGAAATTGAAGTCTATCATTTAATTGAGCTTTGGCCTCTCATCAATCACTCATTGCTCGTCTACAACAGTTTGGCATCAAACAACTAAGGTCCATAACAAATGAAATTGAATATTCCCTTTAACGGCTCCTTGAGTTTTATCTTTCATAACCGTTCTAGCGGAATAGATCGAGATCAATCTATTTTTGATACCTGGAAAACCTTAGGATCGATCACGCTTGGAAAAGTACCGATTGAATGGATTAGAGGTGATCGCGATCAGAATGACACTTGTCATTCATCCATTTGTTCAACACCTTTTCTTCTGTCAATTCAATCTGGCCTCAATGATGCTTCGTTCCCGGCAGAGGCGCTGGAACATTTTTCATTTGTTCCAGAAAACATGAGCTTCAGTTCAATGATGTACACTGACAACTGTGGTTTCGTCAACCTTTACACTGAAACTGCAGTCAAATCAAAATATCCCGGAATCTTGACCAGCTTTCAAATAATCCAACTCAATGTTTACATTTTAATTGGTTTCTTGCTCGCCCTCGGAGTTTACATTTATTTAGTTCGTGAGAAAAGTTTACCTTGGCCTTTAAAAGGCATAACAAAACACCTGATTGGTGGACAATTTGGGCTCATAGTTTTGGTCATTTGTTATTTTGCCGTCTTTTACGTCTACGAATTGTTACGCTCTTCATTCACGACCAACTATTCAATTCAATCTCGAGATGCACCTTTGGTTTACTTGAATGATCTCAACCAGTCAACTCAATCTGTAACTGCCGTTCATAATTTATACTGTGCTCGTAAGATGACGGATGATTCATCTTCGTCAAGTCGTATTAATACAGTTGAGGTTGACAAAGTGTTTAGCTATATTCATGAACATTTATTCGATGATAGAATCGTCTTTTTTTGTAACAGTAAATGCAATTAAGAATCAGAAGAGAATATTTTGCAACTTTATGATCAACATCAAGAACAATGATAACTTTTATATTGATGTTAGTAACCAGCGTTATTTCAATACTATACGGTTACTGGTTTATCACAAGTTCATCGAGAAGAGCAAGAAAGTGTTTCTGCAAAGGGCAACCTATTCTTGCGTTGAGATGGGCTATTGTTTTGACGCATTTGATCGCGCATTCGGAGCGGTTATTGAGAAAAGAGTAAAATTTTATAAAACTTGTGCTCAATGCAAACACTACGAGCAAATTGAAAGCTATCCAATGTCATTGCATCCGATTGCATTTATCACGATTAAAGATTTACTCTATCTTTTTGTTCTTCTGGTGTGTCTTTCAAGTTCCGTTTTAATAATTGAATTAATCCACTTATCTAATCGTGATTGGATTGAATAGTTGGTCGTAAATGAAGAGCGTAATAGTTAGTAGACGTAATAGACGCCAAATTAACAAATGACCAAAACTATGAGCCAAATTGTCCACCAATCAGGTTTTTGTTATACCTTTAGAAGGCCAAGGTATTTTTTTCTTACGAACTAAATGAATGTAAACTCTTAGGACGAACAAGAAACCAATTAAAATGTAAACATTGAGTTGGATTACTTGGAAACTGGACAAGATTCCGGAATACTTTGATTTATTAATAACTGCAGTGTCAGCGTAATGGTTGATAAAGCCACAGTCATCAGGGTACATCATTGAACTGAAACTCATGTTTTCTGGAACCAATGTAAAATTTTCCATCGCCTCTGCCGGGAACGAAGCATCATTGAGGCCAGATTGAATTGACTGGAGATAAGGTGGTGAACAAATGGATGAATGACAAGAGTCATTCTGATCAGGGTCACCGCTAATCCATTCAATCGGTACTTTCCGAAGCGTGATTGATCCTAAAATTTTAAAGACTTCACAGTTGGATTGGTCTTGCTGTTTTCCACTGTAACGATCATGATAGATTAATCTCAAAGATCCGTTGAAAGGAATGTTAAATTTCATTGTTAAATACAAATACTTAAGTTATACAACACTAAGGTGACGAGTAATTAGTAGTTGATAAGAGGCCAAAACTAAATTAAATGATAGACTCCAATTTCAAGGTTTCAGTGAATGTTATTGCATGAAACGATTAACTCTTCATTTTCCAATAAAAAAAATTATAATTTTATTATTGAATAATTAAAATTCATCAATAATGATTTCGAATTTTAATTGAATTTATATTTTCGATTGAACGTCTATTAATTAGTTAAAGGATAAATGATTGTTTTGTTTGAATTTTCAATAGATTTCCTTATTTATCATTTTTTGCGATTCAGCAATATTATCATCGTAACGACGCCATTTGTAGTTATTATAAACATCAAGAGTTTTGTCAATGAGTATTGTTATGATAAATTCGTTGTCGACTAATATCGATTAAAAGTATCATCGCTATAACTGACAGTAGTCTTCGGCAACATTGTAACACTTTATTTGCAATGTTACAGTTCGCGTTCAAAAGTTCATTCTCCTGTGAAATCTTTGTTTTGTAACATTAGTTTTAGTACATCTGTGATGTCTGAATTTTCATCCAAATATTTTATTCCCATACTGTAAGTTATATTCAGTAAGTTTGAGTGTTGGCAAACTGATCGTTCTCTAAATATTGTAGCTCGAAATATGCTAAATTGCTCCAAATTACCTAATATCGACAAGTTTGATTATAACTTGCTAACCAAAGCTGAAAAAAGACAGTTTTAGATTTTCAATTTTAATGCTTAATAGGAACTCGGTGTACATTCAATTCAACGCATCGGTTGATCAATTATAACAATGAAAGAAGCGGAAATTACTGCTAGATTTGTTAAAATTATGTGGTTTTTCGAGTGATTTGGATGTTGCATTATTTGCAAGCATTGTTGACTCAAGTAGTATTACATACAGTAGTAATACATTGGATGAACGACCGTCAACCGCTTTCTCGACAGAAATGTCTTGCTTCTACTGATGTTATTCCATTTGCAGTTTAATTCAATGATTAAAACGAAACCTGAAAGACTCACGAGAAGAACAAAAAGATAGAGTAAATCTTTAATCGTGATGAATGCAATCGGATGAAATGACATTGGATAGCTTTCAATTTGTTCGTAGAGTTTGCACTGAGCACAAGTTTTATATAATGCGCTTCTTTTCTCGAGAACCGCTCTGACTGCCCGATCAAATGCGTCAAAACAATAGCCCATCTCAACGCAAGAATAGATTACCCGTTGCAGAAACTTTTTCTTGCTCTTCTCGATGAACTTGTGATAAACCAGTAACCGTAAAGTATTGAAATAACGCTGATTACTAACATGAATGTAAAAGTTGTCAGTTTTCTTGACGTTGATCATTAAGTTGCAAAATATTCTTATGTAACCCTCAATAGAATTCACTGATCCAAAACGTACGATTCTATCATCGAATAAATGATCCTGGAAATAGCTAGAGAATTTTTCAATCGTAACTGTATCAATACGATTTGAATATTTTGTCATCTTGACAGCACAGTAACCATTATAATCTGCAGCTACAAGTTGAGTTGACTTGTTGAGATCATCCAAATAAACCAAAGGTGCATCTCGAGATTGAATCGAATAGTTGGTCGTAAATGAAGAGCATAATAATACGTAGACATAAAAGACGGCAAAATAACAAATGACCAAAACTATGAGCCCAAATTTTCCATAAATAAGCTGTTTTGTTATGCCTTTGAAAGGCCAAGGTAAACTTTTCTCACGAACTAAATGAATGTAAACTCCGAGTGCGAACAAGAAACCAATTAAAATGTAAACATTGAGTTGAATTACTTGAAAGCTGTTCAAGATTCCGGGATATTTTGATTTAACTGCAGTTTCTGTATAAAAGTTGACAAAACCACAATCATCAGTGACCATCATTGAACTGAAACTCATGTTTTCTGGAACCAATGTAAAAAGTTCCATTGCCTCTGCTGGGAATGAAGCATCATTGAGGCCAGATTGAATTGACTGGAGGTAAGGTGGTGAACAAATGGATGAATCACAAGTACCGTTCAAAGCGTTCTGATCAATAATCCATTCAATTGGTACTTTTCCAAGTGTAATTGCTGCATAAGTTTTTATTGTATCAAATGCAGATTGATCTTGATCTGTTTTGCTATAAATATCACGAAAGATTAATCTCAAGGATCCGTTGAAGGGAATATTCAATCTCATTGTAAAATATCTTAGTAATTGAACGCTTTGTGATTGGTAAGAGGTCAAAACTCAATGATGGTAGACTTCCTGATGATAGACTAAATAAGCTAAGTGATAGACTTCAATTCATTTGAATAGTTTTATTGATGAAATTTTGTTGGTTAAAAACAATTTTTTAATGTTCATGAATGCTAACGATTTATTTTCCAATAAAAACAATCGTATTAAAGTTTTTTATTCTCTAATAATTAATAATTCATCAATAATGGTTGTAATTTCTAATAAATTTATGCTGTTGATTGGACTATTAAATGGAAGAGTTGTTTTGTTTTAACTTTTAATAGATTCCATTTTTTACCAATTTGCTGTGATCTCGCGATGATCCATTAAACATGAAAATCGGTGGTTGGGACTTGAATAACTTGCCTTGTGAGTACAATATTACACAATACAGTACATTCAATATAGCTAGAAATACATGTTATTTAAGTCAATTTGAAAACAACCATTTTACATTTGATTAAATGAGTTACCAGTTGGTAAACATTATAATGTAATGATCAATTTGTTTTATTTTGATGTCCATGAAGGCATTTGCTTGATGCGCATCATTTTAACAAGCATTTAATGAATGCACCCTCATCTTTGACCTTATGGTTAATTATGTGAGAGATGAAGATTGATAAACAGTGTATTTAAATTGTTGAGCATCATCTCGTTCGATTCACTTTCAATTGTGATTCTCAAAGAAAACAATAAACACTTGTAGAGAAAATCCAGGCCAAACAGGAATATCAGTTATAATCAAGACTAACACCAACATGATCGTGATTGATCTTCAAGGCTTAAAAATCATGTTCATCAGAGTGATTAAGGTAAATCTTCAAATGAGACGAAAAACTGTTAATCTCATGAAAAATCATCTTCATAATTAAAATAAAACTGTAAAGTTAACCAGGAAAACAATTGATAATGATGATCACATAAAAATTGTAATTGAACAGAAAAAGGTTTAAAAACAATAGGAATGGAAATTGAAACAAGCAAGTGAAGGAAGAGTTATCCAAGTTAATCAATTAATTGATTATGATCATGTTAAAGATGATTGTCATTGCTTGAGGCTATCAAATTTTCAACTTTTCATTTCATTTTGTTAAACGAAACGATATCCGATTCAATTAGAAGTAAGAAGAAACCAGAAAATAAAGTGAGTTTAAATTGAGTTACCGGTTGATAAACATTGTAATGTGGTGATGTTGCTGATGATGATAACGATTGAATTTTAAAAGAAACGACTTGATAAAACAGAATCGTGTCTCAATCGAATCAAATGCATCATCATTTAAACGTATTTTGACTCCAATTACCGGTATAATACAAAGAAGAGTTAAAATGTAATCCATTTTGTTTTCTGTTGTTGCTTTCAATTCTTATTCTCACTGGTTTAATAAACATAAACGTTTAATTGATTAAGATGTTAGATGAGCTTTCAAACGGCTAAAAACATTCAAAATAACAATAAAATGCTTAACTGGTACGATTTGATTTAGGAAGTTCTTTGATAAATTGATCAAAATAAGGGAATAAATACGCCTGGTAAAATTTCAGGACCTGCTTATTATTGTTTCAAGTTTTATTCAAATTTTAAGCACTGGAAGATAATTTAAAATCACTTTTGTCAATTTGAAAATAACATTCAATGTGTCCATTCAGAATCTAGACTTATTAAAAATTTTGGTGGATGCAGAGTAAAGTTATCCATTCCTCTCTCATTTGTGTAGAATCAGCTTAAATGTACCGGTTCATCAAATGCACCCCTGAAAGAGTTTAAGAGAATGAAAAAAAGAGACAAGATTAAGTTTTGAGTAATGAAAAGATGAGCTCAACTAATTTACCTGGTTCGACCAGTCCTGCGACTAGATTGATTTACATGTGCATACACATTTACATTGCCTGCCTCCACAATATTTACAACAAATAATAGTAAAAAGCAAGAAACCAGCAATTGAGCCTCCAATGATTATGTAAGCTTCATAATCATGCCAAAGTTTGATCCAGAAGGAATCTGTTGAAGAAAATAACAGTTTCGGTTCATAATAGCTCATGAAGCTCATGAAGCTGAGCAATATTCGAGTCCATCTGTACTTCAGACAATAGACTTGACTTTCTTTCAAATCTTGAAAATTGGTTTTGTCCCAGTTTTTTTCATAATCCAATCATAATAATGAATAATTCAAGAATGTAAGTCTGAGTTTTCAAGTTTCAAGATATCGACAAAAATAAAGTCAACACTTTTTCATGGCTCTAGCAACGTCTACTTACCTTCATCTGATGATGGCGATAATTCTTTTTATGTAGCAATAACAGTCAATTTTGTGCATATGAACAGTATTACATTACATGTCAAGAAGAAATGGGTGAGAAAAATAGAAATTAGAAATTGCATCAAATTGAGTTGACTAAAAGCAATAAAATTCAGAAAAAAATTGTCACAATTTTCTTCAGATTCTAATCATTGAGAACTTACCTTTTTTGCATAAATCACCAACCAAAAAGGGTGCATCAGCGTCACAAACACAAGTATTATTTTTACAGTTATTACTCGAACAATGGTCATTGGTAGAACAAGGTGAACCTCGAACTCCATTTTCTGAAAAAAACACAAAAAAAGATAATCAAATTATTCCATTCCAGTCTTATTCTTAAGACTATCTGACTTTTGTGATAGTTTTCACTGAGTAATACATTTATTTACGATTTACTTTTGATTTGATTGATAACGAAGCAAATGAAACTCAGACATCTTGAGGATCAAGTATGACTTACATTGAGACTGAGTAATTGAAAATAGACAACAATCAGGATTTGATTGACAAACAGCTAAGAAATGCTAAAGGGTATGGCACTTAAAAACCCACAGATGAAGAAGGTAACAAGAAAACCTATCTTACCTTAATCATAAAATTTGGTGAAAACGCTAAATTTTCTGCATAAAATTTACGTACTTCATCTGCGCGTTTTTAGGTGTTGCACTCTTTAGTTGAATCCATTTATATGTATCTAGTTTGCCTCAACACTCATACTTGTTGTTTCTAAGACCAATATAAGATTCATCTTTAAGTTGCAAATAATCTTATATCATAATTAATGAAAGTTATAGCGCTAACAATATTTGTTTTGCATATCAGTCAAAGAACCGTGGAAAAGACGAACGAAGCCTTCTATGTTCAAACTAACTCAATTGTTCACTTAATACTCACCAATTATATCGATGTTAAACGCATGCTGCCATGAATCAATTTTACCATTATCATTGTTACTGAACTTGAAATTGCATGACCAGTTACCACGATGAGAGTAGCCAGTATTGTTAATCAGTAAATGAGAAGAGTAAATCTGATAATCTGGATTACTCTTTAGACTAACAGGCAGATCATCTTGAATCCTTATTCTTGGATCAAACCCTTTATTGATTTGCTCCAAAAGTGATTCAGGATAACTCCATTCAAACTTGAATTCGCAGTTTGGTTCATACTCGATGCACATTTGTTTATAGTTGATCTTGACAAAACAGGATCGAGTAAACTCTTGACTAGTGTAAACCTGCAACCCATCCTCGTACTCATTGGCATCAGTTCCTATCGAGACAATCTCTTTTGTAGGTAGTCTTTCGAAAAATTCATCACTGAAACTGTGGAACAAAAGAAAAGAAGAAATCAAATGAGAACAAGAAATGTTTCATTTTGCTAAAAGATAAACAGGCAAAACTGTCTGAGCTCTAGATGTTGAATGAACACAGCTGGTCAACTTTTATCAAGAAATTTGATAAGAATATTGAAATTTAACACCATCTATGGTCAATTAATGCGTTTATGTAATTTGCATTCATCTCTTAAAGAAATTTGTCCAAATGAGTCTACTCCGACCAATTTTGTTAATTCAACATCTAGATCTCATTTAGTTTTGCCTGTTACACCCTTTACTTACCTAGTTTCATTTTCCAACGGTTTACCATTGGAACTTGGTAAAATTGATAAAATTGAAACAACTATTAACACTTGTAACAATGTTGAATGTTTGAGTAGTCTTTGATTCATCTGAATCTGGGTTCGTTGATTATCAATCGTGAGTGTAGACACTAAAGATGACTTTTGCCCGTTAAAAGCCATCAAATTGTTTTATTTAGTTGGACGAAACGACAAACAGTAAACAGTTATAAACAGCTTCTATGAAAACTAAACTGGCAAATGATGAAATATTTGATTTGTGAAAGTGGAAGATCGTCAATCATCAAACGATTAAAGGATAAGATTAGAAGAGCTTCAGAGACTGCATGAGCTTAAACGTGTTATACCTGCCATATTTTATCTGAATGGAGATCGAACTGAAAAAGACGGAAATGGCCAATGAAAATTTTAACCTTCACCTTGTGTTGGACGTTTTCATCTAATAATATATCAGATTATTGTCTACAGACACAGCACCCTTTAAGATTTGTTGCCGTATAATAGGACTTGTGGTGCTAGGAGTAAGAAACTCTTTCGTTACTCTGTTCATTTTGATTACTTTTCGTTTCCATGTTAACGTTGGTTTACCATGGTTTCAGTTGGTTACAATGATAACGTCTTGGCGTGATTGCTATTACTTGATTGTTGAATTTTTTTCAAAACAGCAATTTCCATAAATTCTTTGAATAAATCACAATTTACTCTTCAATCACTAGACTATAATCACGAACCGAATTTGCTTTACAAATGAAAAATGCACTCTCGATCAAGACTTGTCGCAAAACTCTTTTTCCTGAGTGCAATAAATGTACATTCAATCAACATCGATAAAACTTGAATTATAGATGGAAAAAACATCTTTTAAATGGTAAAACAATTTTAAACAAATTTAAAATTGAACTACAACAGAACAAAAATACAATCGAAATCCGAAAGCAAATTTATTAAAAACTGCCAAGAGATCAGAGATACGAAGATTTGTTCAGCTAGTCATGATCGATGGATAATAAACTATCAAACGCTAGTCATAAACCATACTCACTTCCTTAAGCACTTTATTGTTATTCAGCTTTTGTATTTTTCTATTCATTTAGTAATTCATCCTTTAATCTAACGTCTTAATCAATTAAACTTTCATGCTATTAAACCAGTGAGAATGAAAATTGAAAGTAACAAAATGGATTACATTTTAATTCTTGGCGTATTATACCGGTAATTGGAGTCAAAATACGTTTAAACGATGATGTATTTGATTGGATTGAGACACGATTCTGTTTTATCAAGTCGTTTCTTTTAAAATTCAATCGTTATCACCATCAGCAACATCATCACATTACAATGTTTTCAACCGGTAACTAAAAGTAACGTAAAATGGCGAATGCATGAAATTTGTTTTATTCTATATCGCTAGATGGAGACTCTAGAAAAAGGTTCAAACAGTGATTGATGAAAATGAAAAATTAATTGACTATTAACTTGCATTGTAAAATGACATAATTGCGATTTAAATTGTCTTTCAAAGTTGACCTCTGGCTAAAAGTTAACAGAATTGAAATAAATTGACAAAAATAAATGAAATGTCGCTTATTGGGCGATCAAACATTTTAAATTTTTGAGAAGCAACAAATCATAATTGACAGAGAAACAATTAACCAAAAAGGGTTTAAATGAATGGTCAAAACATTAATCTAAGTTTAAAGTCCTGCTTCAATGGTCATTGGGATAAATTGATGAACAAAAATAGATTCAATTTTGAAGCAACTAATGAAGTTTAACTTTCAATGGTTGACTTGAAGTTTTAAGGTTTGGTTTGAAAAATCACAGAGAGAAGTTTAAGACAGGAAATTGTGAGTAAATACAGAGGAAAAGGAAAGGCTGAGAGAGAGAAGAAAGAAAGAGAAATAACGAATAAACCAAGATTAAATAGAAAGAGAGAAAGAGAGAGAAGAGGGAATCAGGGAAAAGAAAGAAGAAGAAGAGAGTAAAGTGAGTTTTGCTTGGAAATGTTGTTTTTTCAGTTTAAGAGTTTTCAGTTGAAAGTTTGCTTTGCTGAGACTAACATTACTATCTTGTATCAGATTTTCATTTATCTGGTCGCCATGATTACATTAACTGTAACTTATTTGTAAATATAACAGCAATTAATTTAATTATGGACAACCCAAAAACTTGGTGTGATTACAATGAAAAGTAAATTGTCTTTCTATTGAACAAGTTAACCATTTTTACCTTCAACTTAACTGACAACCAGAAAAAAAAGTGAAACCAGAAATCAAAATATCAAATCAACATTTCTTTTCCAATGACTAATAGTGTGAAATTACCTTCTAACCAGCAACTGTTTGGATTAAATATGGCTACTAATGTTTTGTTAATCAAATTTTGTGACCAACATTTGGATTAATTGAATGTTATTATCGCCTGTTCAAAATTCAACCCAAAAATAAACCGTAAACCTAACCGTCTGTGATATAATTTAACCAGTTTTTGTCAACTTGCAATGAAAATGTTTGGGTCATCGATATTGGATTTTAAATTAGCTTTTTTTACTTGCCAAATTTTTGTGACTCTATGTTGTGGTCAACAAATGGACACTTTTACCTCACCGGATATACTTCATTATGCCCAGATTTTAGTTGAACCCTCACAAAGTCACCTAATTATTGGTGCAAGGTAAGTTGATCAAATATTTTCTTTTCACGTGTTTTCTATTCTTTCCAATTTTAAACTCTTTCTTCAAATAGAAAGAAGATAACGATAAAAATGATGAGTAAAAGCCCACGATATTCAACACTAAAACGATTCTGATGGTTGTTTATTTCCCGGTTTTTTAGCAGTAGAATAATTTTCATTTCAGTTTCAATATTTACCTGAATTTATTCGAAAACATTGAAATGGTTTCAACTTGTGTGTGAGTGTTTCTGGTTGATTAACTTTTGACTTTTTTTGGATTGATTGCGGCAACTTGAAAACATGATCAGCCTACGACCAACTAACCAAATCAAATCAACAGCTCAGGGCTAAGCAGTTAACCAACAGCAGTAAAAAAAAGTTATAAAGTAAGGTAAGAAAGAAAGAGAAGTCCAGTAATCAGTAAACATTAACAGAAATTTGAAAATGAAAGAATATGATCAAACAGTTGAAAGCTTATTGTTGAAGATCAATAATGGTGTTGAAAAATATCCCGCCATATTGATTACAAAAGGTTCATTTTCTTTAAACCAAATGTAATGTTTACTTCAACTTTTTTTTATAAACGGTTAACTCAACTTTATCCAATGATAAGCGTGTTACCAAAGCTTCCAATCTTAATCATTATGTTTACCTGATATTCGGTTAGCTTTTTTTTCTACCTTAAAATCAGGTTTTCCATTATTTTGTAACTGTCAATAATATTCTTTAGATGATGCTTTTAGTGGTGAAATGTTTATGATGATCATTTCAATGGAATCATTTTGCTGTAAAAGATGATCATGATGAACCTATCAAAGGTTTTAAGTTAAAGGTAGACAAAATATTACATATCAGAACAATGATCAGTGTTGTTTACCAGATAATTTCCGGACTCATTTGCACGATTAAATGAATAAAAGTAATCATTTTCACGACTAATATTGTGCCTTTACTTACAACTTTCATTTTTTTGTTAATACATCACACTTCACTTTTGTTGTTAATGTTGACTGTTGATATCATCATTAACACCATCACTGTTGGTCATTTTTAACTCAATTAAAGCTCGATATTTTTGAATAATAATAAAAAAAAGAGTCTAAAGTTAGATTCAAGATACAATGCTAGTCAGGTTAAGAGTTGAATCTACTCTTAAAACAGTTATCGGTCCAGTCGACTTGCAATTCAACTTGAACTATTTTTCTGTTAACATTTAATGTTACCTACGCTGTAGTCTAACTGTAATTTGATATTTTGTTCAACTTTGCTACCATTACTAATAAATATTATTACCATTACAAAATGACCCACACGGAGGCAAAAGGTCATATTGTAGAGGTTAATTTCGTCTAGAGAAGAGGCTCTTTTTTTTTGTTCACCAAATGTTGAGAGTTGCTAAAGATGTTGAAGATGTTGAAGCAAAGGAAACAATTTTCAAAACTATTCTCTTCTCTTCCTTCTCATATCATCATCTCTTTGTAAATCACATACTTTCCTGGACACATTCAAGACATCATAATCTTTCTCTTCTTCTTTGTCTTCCCCTTCATCTTCGTCCTTGTCATCTTCATCAGCACATATTTCCCTCATTACACATTTGCTGTCTATTTTTTCAACAAACTTTACTTTGTATCTGCACGGTTTCTTTGTCTATTTGCTATGCACTGTTTTCAAATCTGCTTTTTTTCACCCAAAAAAAAGAGACTTTGTCCTTTGCAAATTGTACATCATCTACATTTAACATGGCTATTGAGTGATTTGGTGATCTCACAAATTGTCCAAAGTATTCAATCATTTTCATGAAATGCAAAACTATTAACAAATTGGTTAGGCCTAACAGTGAGAGTGATGATGAACAGAGGAAAGATATGATTGTGTTTGAGTAACTGATATCACACTGTTGAGTGTATATCCTTACAAGTATATCAATCTTGATCATATTGTTTTTGAAAAATGCAAACAGCCAGAAACAATAATCGACAGTTTATTATGAATTGCTTTATTACCTTTGATTTTTTTTTGTTAACCTGTTGATATTGTTAATACAATGTAAAAAAACAATGTTTCATTTGAAAGCATCAAATGGACAGATTGATGAAGACCACATTAGAAGTTAATCTAAAAAATTGATTGAATGAATGATTGTTTCATTAAACTGGCCAATTGATGGTCAAAAATTAGTAATCATTTGTTGACCAGAAAAGTAAACAATATCCTTGATTCATATTAAACCTGATTTCACGTTAATCATTGCTACTTTGATTTGTTTCACTATTTTCTCAGATCTTGTGAAAGACTCTCCAAGATGAGATTTGAAGATGATATTGGTGAGTAAACCCAAATGATAACCATGTGAGAGCTGCAACTACTAGAGATAGGTAAAAGCTAGAGATATTATTACCCTTAAATAAATATATACACAAGATTAGGAAACTTTAAGATGTTCGATAAATATTTTTCCGAGACTTCTAAATGACCTCCGAAGGTGGAAGAAGCAGAATGATAAAAAAGGTAAATTGAGGAAAAAAGCAATTTCGTTTTGTTATATCATTTTATTTCATTAGATTGCAATAAAAATTGAATGCTTTTTCAGTTGAATACAAAATAATTTATTTTGTCATTTAATTTATTTCCAAATACATGAAGTTAATGAATGAATATTTGCATGAATATTATATATCAAAAATGTTTGATTAAAACTTAGGTTTAAAAAAGAAAAAATTTGTTAAAAAATTTAAACAAGTTTAGCATCTTTTGCCATTGAATAGAAGACTGTTTTAGTATCGGCAAGAAGATTTTTAGGTGAATCGTATTCAATGATTTGACCTTTATCCATGACTATGATCTTATCGTAATCCATAATTGTGTTTAACCTGTGGGCAATTGTAACAATGGTACAATTTTTAAACTCTTTACGGATTGTTTCCTGAATCAGTTCATCAGTTTCAACATCTACTGCAGCTGTTGCCTCATCAAGAATTAGAACTTTGGTCTTTCGCAGAAGAGCACGAGTCAGGCAAACAAGTTGCCTTTGACCAACACTTAGATTCTCTCCTCCCTCAGCAATCTCATGTTCCAACCCCGAGTCCAAAGTGTCAACAAAACTCTTCAAGTGGGCTTGTTCAAGTGCACGCCAAATTTCCCGATCAGTGTACATATCAAATGGATCAAAGTTACGTCTAAAGGAACCCGAGAAAAGCACTGGATCTTGTGGTATAACCGTCAGTCGAGATCGTAAATCGTGAAGTCCCAATTGCGTTATATCCTCTTCATCAATGGTAATGGTTCCACTTGCAGGTTCAATTAGACGGAACAAGGCAAGTGTTAATGATGATTTACCTGCTCCAGTTCGTCCAACAATTCCAACCTTTTCATTGGGTTGGATGGTACACACAATGTCCTTCAATACAAGATCAAGACCGGGTCGATATCGAGTTGAGTAACTTTTAAACGAAATTTGTCCCTTTTTGGGCCAATTATCTTTGGGTCGATGTGATGGTATAACCCATGGAGCCTGAAAAGATGAAAGTTTCAAAAATTATTGTTTAGTTTGAAATTGAATTTTAGTTGAATTTGATGCTTACCTCAGTAGGTACTCTTGTATACTCTAAGCAACGTTCAATTGAAACAATGTTTGTCTCGACATCTGAAACTGCTCGAACCAACATGTTCAAGATGCTTGTAATTTGTAATGCATAACTGATTGATAGTCCAGTAGTACCAGGACTTGATCCTCCTTTTGTAATGACGGCAAACAAGGCTGTTATCGTTACAATCAAGTTACCCAATAGTTCAAGTCTTATGGCTAACCAACGGTTAGCACCAACATTGGGATAAAATGAACTGTGATTGATATCAATTCGAGTGTACATTTCATTGGTGAATCTTTCCGATGCTCCATAAGCTCGAATTGATGTTGATCCTGTAACGGTTTCCGAAAAGTGTGAGTAAATTGGTGATCGAGTAACTGATTCAATACGACGCAATTGTCGTGAACTGGAAATGTAAAATTTCTGTCAACAAACGAGAAAAGGTTAGCAAATATGTAATAAAATGAGCGATATTATTAAATGATATTTTACCTGGACCAAAATGTAAACAACACCAAGAACAATAATGACGACAATTAAATAGGTTGTTTCCAAACAAATGACTATAATGGATACAATTGTACGGAACAATTGTGATACAAGAAGACGAAGATTGAAACTAATTGTTGTATCAGCTGTATCAATATCTTTGGTGAATCGATTGAGTATCCGTCCCAATGGAGTTGTATCAAAAAATGACATTGGAGCTCTAATTAGACGAGTCAACATTTTCTCGTGAATCCATTTGGCACCATTCACAATGCAAATGTTCATAACAATGGTGTTGGCAAGGGTGAAAATGGTCTCGGACAAGCCTAAAGCTGTGTAAACTCCAAGCCGTTTGTTACGAAGAGCTGTGTTGTTGTTGTTGGCTGGGTTCAACGAGTCATCAGACCAGGCAGTTAACCATAAATTGGTACCCAAATTGAAGGCACTTGAAGCTCCAAACAAAATGATCAACATTATACAAGCAGTTACTCCAATAGCCACAAAATAGTCGAGGTAAACCTTTAACTTGACCGAACCAGTTTCAGCTGTTTCACTCTCTATCAGTTTGAACTTGTTTTCCTTCTCATTCACTTCATCTCCAGCCTGAGTTAGTCCACTTGTTATTGTTGATGTACGACGTCTAATCATTGAGGTTCCCTTTCGTTGGCGAAGTGATGAGGTTAGTGAACCACTTGAAGCTTCAGATCTTGCCTGTGACAATTTAGCATCGATTTCAGGAGCCAAAGTCTTTATCAAACTTGCCGCTTCTGGATCCAATTCATCGCCCTGTTCAGCCAAATATTGAACAATAAAGTCTGCAAATTCCCCCTTTTTAGCCATCAACTCAGCATAAGTTCCACTTTCACGGAATTTACCATCTTTCATGACAATTATTTGATCAACTTGGGGTAAAAAGGTTATCCTGTGAGTCACCAAAAGACGAGTTTTATTCTTGAGCAAACCTTTTGGTCCAATAACTTTGTCAAACAAGTGTTTGGCTACATGAGCATCAACCGCTGAAAGTGGATCATCAAGCAAGTAAATGTCGGAATTGGAGTAAACTGCTCGAGCAATGGAGATTCGCTGTTTTTGACCTCCCGAGACGTTGATTCCTCTCTCACCAATTTCCGTTTGATCACCGCCAGTTAAAATTTGTAAATCAGGAGCCAGTGCACAAGCTTCAATTACCTTGTCGTACTTGTCTTTGACAAAAGGTGATCCAAAGATGATGTTGTTTCGAACCGTTGCATTTTGTATCCAAGCCGATTGAGGTACATACGCTATTTTACCATATACATTAACATAGCCCTGCTTCTTGTACAAATCACCCAACAAAGCCGAGAGTAAAGATGATTTACCGCTTCCAACAGTTCCAACAATAGCAACCAACTTTTGCTTGCTAACTTCCATGTCAATGTCTTTGAGGGTTTCCTCTTCATCGGGTGACCATGAGAAGGAAGCATTTCGTATTGTTACAGGGGTTGTTGGATCAACTTCATGCAAGATTGCATCCTCATCCAGTTCATCTCCTTGAAGATATTTGTTTATCCGCCGAATTGAAATGAAGAACTGAAAAAGAATAATCGTGAAAATTGAATTTCTAAGTTGATCATTTCCGTCTTTAATTGATTGTCATTTTGTGTACTTACATTAGCTCCATATGTTACCACAATGGGTAGAAAGGCTAAAGGTCCACTAAGAATGTTAATCAATGAGATTGATACAAATGCTTTGTTTGCATCAAGAACATGACTTTTATCGATAAGCACGTAAGTTGCAAAGCTGATGACAGTTATCTGATGATTAAACATGAAAAGTAGAGAGAGTTGAGTGAACGTTGAGTTTAGCAAACAATGAAAAAGCTCATTGAAAATGATTTGTGTCATGATTTAATCTTACCAGGAAAGGTGCACAGGCAAAGGCAAATGTAATTCCAGCTGACCAGATTGCTTGCATTTTAAGCGCATCAATTTCATTCTTTCTGATTGATGCAATGATATCACCAAAAGCTCCTTCCCAAGCATACAATTTCAACACCTTCATTCCATTGAGAACTTCAGAAACCAATTTAGATCGAGCATCCTTTTCCTTCATCAAACGAAGTTGACAATTTTTAAACTTTGTTGTAACCAACCCATTAAAGGGAACCAAGATCAACATAATAGCTAAACCAGCAATCGATGAAACACCCAACTGTCGCCATAATAGGTAAACAGTGATAACTAATTGAACCGGTGAAGACCAAACAAAATTAACAATGTTAACATAGTCAACAATTCGTTGAGTATCAACAGCCATTAGGTTGACAATTTCACCTGTAGTGAAATCTCGTCTTCCTAAACTCGATAACCTGAGACTCTGAAGATAACAGAAAAAAGGTTGAAATTAGATTTTCAAATGTTTGAATTAGAAAATTGAATTAGATTTTTCCTTTTTACCTTTCGATAAATTGTTGCCAACAAGGCTGATCTCATTCTCATTGAAGTTGTTTGTGTCCAAAATTCATATTGCGAGTCCAATATCGATTGGAACAGAGCAGCGGTAAACATTCCGATTGCAATGGTGTAACCTTTCCAAGCTGGTTCATCGGAAACGATGAAAGTTAAAAGTGCATCCATCAACTGTGGACTTGCAAATACCAGTAAACTTGAAATCAATTTGCAAATCGCACCAAACAGTAGAACTGGCCAAAAGGCTTTAATTAAAACACCCAAAATGCTAACTTTAAGGGTTGACCTTCTTTGAGATGAACTTGTCGTTGGTTTATCATAATTGCTGTATTGAATGTATTCAGTTGCAGATTGTAAATGAGGATCAAAGTGTTTCTCAATTGTTTGTGTTTGATTATCACTAATCAGGTTCCACATGTCACCCTGTGTAAGCGTTTTACGGAATCCTTTGAGTGCCATTGAATCGTACCAGAAAAAGAGTAATCGACTGATGAACGATGAACTTGCATATGGACATTCATTCTAGAGTTAACAGTAAAAATGTCTCAATTTAAAGCTCATTGACTTAATGATCAATTTACCTGAACGTCTTCTGTGAATACTTGTCTTCGAGTATCGGCGAAACAATACAAAATCAATTGACAAATTGTTGCCGAAGTTTGCAACGATTTGTTGATTATATCGCTTTTATCAAATGACCAACTCTGTACAGACTTGAAGTGCGTATTTAGGAAAGAAATGCATAAAAATTAATCGATTGTTTTGTATGAATGATTAAATTTAACTTTTGATTGTCCACTTACAGGGTATTTAAGGGAAGCTATTAACGTTGAAAAGTTGATTGATGAATAGATTGTCATAAGAAGCCAAAAAATGAACAATAATCCTGAAGTGTGAGCTCCTTTACGACGATAAAGTAATATTAAGAAAAAGGCCAAAATCTGTTATAGCGAAGTGTTGCAAAAGGAAAGGATTTAGTTACATATTGATCAAAGATTATCTTTAGTAGTTGAACCTTTTCCTCATTTTGATCAAGTTATCACCAGTTGCATCTAACTTTTGCTTTCCTAAAATAATCAGATTGCACTCATTGATTAATCTCCAATCAATTGATCAACACAATCACTTGCATCATTTTTTATGAAAAAAAACTGAATAAAAACCTTTGTTGGTGGAAACTGATAACTAGGTGCATTTCATCGATATGCTTGAAAACCTAATTGCGTTATATTTTTCGATAGATTTGATCAAAATTGAAATTGAAAAAGCACGTCGAAGGAAACAAAATATAAATTTTTACTCACATAAGTCAATAGTTTTATGAATGGAGTATAATAATCAGTTGGATAAGTAATTTCATCACTTCGAAGTTCAATCAATGAACTTATAAATTCAAAAGCACTTGACACAATGAGTATTAATCCAACAATCTAATGGTCATACGATTAGTCCAAGATTTAAAGATGAATGGAAGAGGAAAAAGATTGATAAAAAGTTAGTAATTGTGTAAATCCATTTCTGGTTAAAATACTCAACTATTTTAGTGAAAATGAGTAAAGTCCAGGGCAACTTTTTACCCGAACTCGAAGCGACTGAATGAATTGCAAATGGACACGAGATCCAGATGAATCCAGCGGCTATCCAAAGTAGTCCAGTGTCGCTTAAACATGGTGGAAATAGTAGCGTTTCAGAGTTCCATAACTTGTTCAGGTTCTGTTCAATTTTTGTTGAAAATTAAAAATTAACTTTACTTTAAACATTTCATAAACTGATACTTACCCATGCATTGTAACCACAGTAATTTTCAAGCACCATGTTGAACAATGAGTTGCAACCAGAAAACTAACTTCTTTACAATGCGATTTACTTTAATTCCAATAACAATCAATGTAAACCAATGAGAGACATGAAAACTCGACTCATAATTGTTATTCTCAATTCACCCAATGAGGCACAAATAACATTGATATTGATAAAAATTACAATCTCTCTCTACCTTTCAACCATCTTATCAGGTTGTGGAGCAAAAAAACACAATTGATTCCAGAAAATGCACTGAACATCATTGTCTCATCACAATCACACTCCCCTTTGAATAACTTATCAATTAATTATGATAGGAATTTAGATGCACCAATAAATGTTTCACTTTTGACATCATTTGATTATCAGTTTTAAAATAATCCAAACTAACCCTGACCAAAGTCAACTTTTGATCCTTTGCTGGACCTTTACCAAAGACTAAAGTAAATTGATTTCCATCTCTCTTGCTTTACTCTTTGCCTTTAGTCTGCCATTTGTGACTTTTTAATCACTAGATTAACGTTTGTTTATTATTTTGCTTTAAATATTGTTGATAATTTAAAGCCAAATAAGGATTAAAGTTGCAATATTTTTTGATGCTCATTACACTAAAGTTACCTTTTGCATTATTTTAACCTTTAAAAAGCAACTTTTCTTTTTTATTTGCCCTTCTCGGGACCCTTTGCGCTAAATCCGTTTGTAAAACCTGACCTCAGGTTATATCGTCTTGGCCACTGATTTACCTGGTTACCTGGTTTTCAACCAACCTGACCAGTTTACCTTGAAATTTTTGTGTGCTTTTTTCACTTTAGTTTACCAATGTATTTACCTTTACCATTTACCGCTCCTAACTGACCATTTTCACCATCTTCAGTCAACTGACCATGGTCGAGTGACTTTGTCTCGAGCAAAAAAATAAATTACCCACAAATCTACTTTTTTCATCAACCAATTAACTTGTTCGTTGAGCAAATCATTTTCCAACCAAATAACCATGCAATCGTGAATTCATTTCAAGATTACAGTTACAAAACCTTGAGAAAATTTTATTCAACAAAATGACAAATCTCAACAGGTAAAGTTTACTTCAAAATTATTAACAATTTTCCCTGTAAACTGAAAGATCACTCGGTAATCTTAATTTCATTTCAGAGTTTCTTTTCTGAACATCAATTAGACCCAATTTCAATATTGTATTTCGTTTCCATTTTTAGAGATTCGTCATTCATGAAAACTTGAACTTATTGATCTATTTTCAAACGTTAAAGGTTCAAATTTGACGATTAACTAATTGACAGAGAAATCTCAATTTAGCAATTTCTATCAAAATTCTCGGTTCGAGGTGAGTTATCGATTTGTAATTGCACTCAAAACCTCTATAAATACAATTTCGTGATTCATGGTTAGAATGAATCTTCCAAATACTTTTGCTCTGAGCATCAAGACAATGCTCTTCCTTATCCTTGCATAAAACTTTGAATCAAACCTTTAATATTTCAATTCCTCAAGTTTAACCACTTTCACCTAAAAGTTTATCAAAAATAGTTATCATTTACCCTCACAACATAATCTCACCTTTACCAATCCAACATTAAATTCCAGGTGAAAGTTAAATGAAAGCATAAACACAGATGAAATTTGATGAATAAAATAATTACCCAATTATTTTGCAATTTGCCCTTAGTCATCAATCTGACCAGTTTTAACCCAGACAAGTGCAATTGTATTGCTCCCAGTTATGCAAGTAAACTCAGGTAAAGGCACATCTTGAATCATGTTTTCATTTTGATTTGCCAAAAGCCTTTGAACACTGTTACATTTGTCAATGAGCTTTACTCTCACAACAGTTAGCCATTAAATGTCCATTAAATGTACATTAAATGAAGATTAAATGTAATTAATTAGTAAAAAAGGCTGACCACACTTTAACGGTTGACCTGGTCAAGAGTTAACCTTCTTTTGTACCAGGGTGTGTCAACATTGAGATTACAAGTGAAGATATATTTAAATAACTGTGATGAAGATGAATGCAGATTAATGCCTTATTACCATCTTAACCCTGATGACCTGATTGACCATCTAAATGAAAAACCCACTGACCAACAACTCATCAACAAGCCCAGTAAACAAGAATCAACTACAATTTCAACCTTTTTTTCCTCTTCCCTCTAATAGAATAACATTTTGCACTTTACTCTTGCAACCTTTAATATGCTTTGTCCCAATGATAATGAGATATTATCATGATCATTTCATCCATTTACATGCAGCATTAACTGATTCACCTGAAATATCTTCAATTAACATACAATTGTCTCTTGAAATGTTGACCATTATGACTTGATTTTGCGTTTACATCAAACCGGAAAACCCTTTCAAAATAACATCCAAACAAGATGAAAACAAAAGTTGTAAACATTTCCTTTCATTATCTTGATCCAATCATTTTCCGATAATTTACTTTCTTTAATCAAGTTTATCCATTTTTCAGCTTCTTGTAGCGCCATATTTTCACCTTTTTGTTATCACTTTTTATTGCTTGTTTTCATTGTAATTTCAAGTGATTTACTCTTTTTTTGTGTCTGCCAAATTGTTCAGCTTTTCATGAGTGCTAAATGAACTTTGAACAGCCTTTTGTTTCAACTTCCTAAATCTGCTTTTCACTTTAAGGGGTTAACCATTATCAATATTATCTCCAATTGTGGTAAGTTAACCCTTAATGTGTTACAGATGATTGGTGCTACTGATTGATCTGTTTTTTTTATGTCAACTTTTCATTCAATTTTATCTTTTCTCTTTCACTCTTTCCGATTGTAAACTTGTAAATGATGAATTAAGATGCTGATAAATGGCTTTGATAATCAACACAAAGAGACATCATTGATTGTTACCTGAAATGTTGATGTACAAGTTTGTACAATGAAAAGATGCAAACAAATGGCCATTACTAATTATTCTTGATTAACATTACAAATTTAAATACACTTTCAATTGGTTTCCATTAAACATGAGCAACTTGGATAAATTAACAAATTTATTGCTGATTAAACCCAAATTATGTCTAATTAATGTGGAAAACATTACTCAGATTAAATGTTAAATGACGCTCAATTTAGATTTGTTGAAATCTGTTACAATGTTGTTCATTTACCTTTATCATTCAATCTAGTTAACTTGTCTAATAAACTTGTAATCACCTGAAATCATCTTAATTTACTGTTTAATCTAAATCAAAATCGCCAGATGATTACTAATAACTCAGAAGCGGATAATATGAAAAACTGAAACCCAAATAAGATCAATCTTGAGTTTTTTTTCTTTCGCATTTTAAAATGCTTTATATTTTTATATCAAAAGTGATTAAGTTAAAGGTCGAGAGAAAAAAAATTCAAAAAACTTGACCCTCTTAACATGGGCTGATCTGATTTTTGATAGCAAAAAAGAGTAGAAACAAAATGATTCTGATTACATGATTAAACTGGTTTGTCATGTAAAAAGGAGAAGAAGAAAAAGTTGAATTTGTACCAAACATGGTTGCACTCTTGAAAATGCATTTTATTTAAATTCAATTTTTACTCCTTTAACTGTTCATCTTCACTTTAACCATCGATTGGAAGCTAAAAATCGCCGCTTTCAAGTTGCACTTTCACCCGTAAGGCAATCAGTAAATTGTGGTTACTTAATTGCTCACCGAACGATGTTATGGACTCAATTTGTGATCTGATTTCAACGCGTTCACCAATTTAACATGATCAAGTTTACTGAATGAAAAATCATCTCAACGTTGTTTTGTTTACTTAATATACACCTGAAATGCCTACAAACTCAATGAATATCAAATTTTGAAATTAAATCTTCTTTGATTGTTACAATTTTTCAAATGATTGATTCAATTGAATTAACTTGAAATCTTGAGTGAATTTGTTGAAACCTTTTCTTTTCTCAAATGAATATTTTTCATTAATTTGAATTTGTTCAACTCATTTTCATGACAATTATTTCAGTTACAACTTTACCATTTTGCACATTAAATAGTGATTTGATTAAACTAATCTATTAATAATAATAATAATTTTTCCATGTTAACCCAATGATGATGCCGATGATTATTGGGTGGGTCTAGTTGCTGAAGGCATCAATCAAGAGTTAAGAGTCGCTCCTCACATTGTAAGTGTCTTGATCGTCTTTGTAATTCATCCATGGAATCACAATTTGCGATTATTTCATGAAACTGGCCACACCTAATCTCAATGATGCCAACGATAATAAACATGTTTCTCCTTTTGCTGTTAAAAAGGAAAAAAGAAGAATCCATCATGAGTTTGGAACAAAAAAGATTGAAGAATCAACTGCAATACAAATCGATTAGAAACTGATAGTGATAAAGTATTGAGTTTTATTAATAAAACACAATTAGATTGAACCATCAATTTGATTTTCCAACTTTTCTCTCATTTGACTTTCATTGGATTCACCATTCCTGGTTGTTATTGTTGTGCTAATTTTAATCACTATTGATGATGATAATGATTATCATAATTGTACAACAAAATAAGGTTTTACCAAAAGTTTACTTATGCTTTTCTTTTCACGCAAACACTTCTTCATTTCTCTGAGTTAACACTTGAACAAAACTGATTGTGCTGAAATGATGAATCTACAATGATGATTGACACGCATATCACTAATAAGATAAATGATAAAATGTAATTGTAGCCAATCATTGGTTAATCTCATTTGTTTGTTTCAACAACAATTTATCATGAAATTATGACCATTTGATGGACAACAAATTCAATTTTGCCTCACTCTTCAAGTCAACCTTTTCATTATCATTTTAATTGAGATCTGTTGATTGCGTGCGATTAAAAAGTGAAAATGATTCACTGTTCTAATTGTAAAATTAGATTTTCTAATGAATGCTAACAATATGGTAAATAAGAGGAATTATGATCGAAATCACTATCAAATGATTAACATGATAAAACACAGTCTCGACCCACACTTGATTTGATTTATTCAAAGACAAAATTAAACTAAATTATCTACAATTTACTGTTACTCTACTTTACTCGACTGTTTTTACACTCAAACATGATCAACCCTTTCATTCATCTTTTTGCTCATCAGTTGTGAATTTTTCCCTTTGAACAAATTCCAATTCATTTCCTGATTTAACTTTTTTGTTGCTTTACAAATTTAATAACTAAATTATCATGTTAACCATTTCACCCATTGAAAGGTTGCTTACACCTAATGCAGAGCCATTTGTCCATCAACTAATTGAAGCTCAAAAATTTACAATTTACACCAAATTAAATTGTTTATTGCAATTGTTTGTAAAAACAACGTTTCCTCTAATTTTGTTGCCTTATTGTTTGCCAGAGTTTTTGCTGTAACCAGTTAACCAGGCTCAATCAATTAGATGGTTACAACAAAAAAAGAAACATAACAACAACAATAACTGCAAACAATCAAATAAACCAACAATTAAATTGACCTTCCCTTTGCCTTTTTTTATATATTGATTTAAATTAAACATCTAAACAATTTACAGTTACAATCACAATTATTTCCTGTCTCATGATTTTCCTTTGTTTAGCAGCTAATTGTATTTACAACAAAGAGTAAAGTAACATGAGAATCAATGAAAAATTAAAGTTAAACTTGTGTCCACTGGAAAACAAATTAATGATGAAAATTATGCAAAATTAAAAAGTGATTAAAAAATTGATTGTTGATTCACAATTCAATTGTAAAGCCTTCATCTTGTGGCTACAAGTTTTTGATTCTCATCTTTTCTACTTTTATCTTTGGGTAACAATCAGTGTATCAATTGCAACAATCAATTTGCTCATTGTTTTCAAACTTCAATCATTTCAACTAACTCATCTTCCCTGTATTGCTCGGCCATTATTACTCATCATTAGGTTGCCACTTGAACTGCAATTTAGGATTGGCTTTTATTTTTGGTCAATCTTTTAAATCTTTACTTTATCATTTCCATCATCATATTAGTTTATAATTGTTATTGTTATCATTTAAAGTTAAATTCAAGTGTTAATTGAAGGTTAACCATTAACTTATTACATCTTCATAACCTGATTGAATCCTAATCACTATTAGCTTTAAATATGCACAAGAATGCTAATTGTCTTCTAGGAGTGTTAAACTCATTGAGGTTCACTCTAATTGTTATCCTAATCCAATCTATTATCATTTTAATCCTGAATACCTTGAATAATTTCAATATTCTAATTTTCTGCAAATTCATTTCTTTGAGTGCAACAATTATCAGAATAATTGAGCCAAGTTATACTTGCCAACATTGAATAACAATATTGAACAATTTGACCGAATTTTCCATTTCACTCCAAAATTTACCTTCGACTTTAAGCGCTTTTTTCGTACAAATCTGTCCAACAAGATTATTCTATTCAAGGTTTAATTGTTTCTTAATTGGAAACAATTTTCAACGAAAATGAATAAATTGTAAACAACAATCGACTATCATTAACAAGCTTTCAATTGAGGTTCAATCAAAAAACCATCTTTCATGGTAGTCATGTTCAAGTTGCAATATGAATACAATTTTGATTCATTGATGATCAGTGAATAAAGATAATGATTAACTGAAGACTCTTGACTATTGATTCACTGAATAACTGGATATTGAGTCTTAATCATGATATGATGTAGTGAATAGTTGCATCCATTTATTGGTAATCAAAGTAACCATTCCTTACTCAATTCCAACACCACCTTAGAAATCACCTGATTCAGGTTATTTAATCATTCAATCAGCCATCATCATAATGGTGAGATCAGTAAACATTATCATCCTCTAATAGTTAAACAGTGAGTGGTAAACTAAATTAAACAAGCCTTATTTAAAGACGACAATTACCAGATAAATTAAGAAATTTAATCGACAATTTCCACTTTTCGTAAACTCACGTTTCACCAAATTTCTTGCAAAATCTTTCCAAAAAAATCTCTTCCGTTCACCAGATTTGATGAAAGTCATGATCCCATGTAGGCTCAATGTCAACATTGGTTGTCCTCGTATTTAACCATTTTAATCATTTATCTCAATCTTGGCAAATCATAGTAATAACGATTTGTTAAAACACTTTTTTTTCCTCCAACATCAATGTCAATTCAGTTTAGGTGAAAACTTGAGCAGCTAAAAATGAATGAACAAAAAATGATGAAAATTTGAGGTTACCTTGAGTTTTGTTGATCTAATCATGAATTAGTCTTTTCACTCAACCTTAAAAATGATCATTTTTGTTTTTTTGCCACTTCTCATTACCTTTTATTAACTTGTCTTGTCCCTACCAAATAAGATCAAGTAGGAGTTTTAAATCAATAACCTAACTATCGATGAAATTGAATAACAAAAACTTGAATTTTCAAGTGTCAATATCTCGACCTTATTAAGTTCAATTTTTACCAGTAAAACTGAACAACTTTACACACTTTAGTCTTGCCACTTTACCAATTTGATGATCAACAGTTGGACTTACCTTTCCACTTGACCATTACAATTGCATTTATAATTTGAAAGGAAAAAAGGTGTCTCTACTTATTATTGCCATTTTACCTTATTATCCTCATGATTTATCATCAATATTGAACTTTTTTTATTATCTTTTAATGCTAATCATTGGGATTAACAGATGAATTATTAGCTGAATCAGATTGTTCATGAAAAATGTTCAATAGAATCCAGAAAATCGCTTAATAGTCTTTCGTGATTATTGTTTAGTCTTTTGCTTAATTAGTAAATTGGTTAATTGTTTGATGAAAAACTGTAACTCGTGTCTATGCCTTTGAGCGCAATCCTTATTAATAAATGTAATTAATGATTAACATTCTGATTATGGAAGAAAAACAATTTAATATTGGCAGAAATTAAAAGTTAATCAAAAAATTAAAAGCTGCCTTTTGCTCTTGTTATTGACTTAATTGATAACCATTGTTTTAGTTAATCATTTGTTGTAATCAGCTCAACATTAATTAAACTGCAAAATAGACTATCAAGTTAACAATGTGTTAAAAGAAGCAATTAAATTAAATTGTATTTAAAAAATGGAAAACTCTAATGGCTTGTAGTTTGGTTGACAAACATTTGACCAAAATAAGTGACCACATAGAAGATGAAGTGTGACAATTTGTTTAAATTAAAAAAGCTGTTGATTTCAATGGAAACCTTCAAGCCTACTGTTTACAATTGCAATTAATCATAATTACACGTTTTGATTGTTGGTTTTGTTAATGAAACGGAAACGGGAAGTTTTTCGAGTAAATTCAAGCGATTCAATTCAATTGTTATTTTGAAATTTATCAGAGGAAAGAAGAAGAAAATGAAAGGAAAAAATACAAAACAGTTGCGATTCTCATCAAGTAATTTCAAGTTAATAATTAACTTGCAATCAAAGTGATCATCATTTGATTTAAACTGCTTTTTGTTTTAAAATGATGACAAGAGGCGACTTCATTAATTTCATCTCAACATGAAAACAACAAAAATATTGTTTAACTGATTATGTTGTTTAGTTTTTTGATGTTTACCTTTTTTTTGCTGTTTCAATCTCATCATTAATTTTTGTTGTTCATTCTGACCTGATGCTAAATCATGGGAATCCAGATTCAAATGAGATAAAACTGTCTTGTTGTTGTGCCAAGATAATTGTTATTGATTAAAACTCATTAATATTAATTTAAAGTTGAGTTAATTAAACTCATAACAATATTGACTTGCCTTGAGAATCATGTCATTGAATGATCATCGATCAGGTCGTTGATCTCATTGGACATTTGTGTCAAAATATTGTACTTTGATCTGGATCTTTGACCAGTCTTTGGTAATTTTGTTTGCCCAAAACCACTTGTGTTTATCAAGCGTCAAAAGTATGCCATTGAGAGACAATTCATTTCATATTTTTGTTTATTAGTTGTTCAAGTTGAATATTGCGCCTTTGACTAATCATTATTTGTCTATTGACTATTAATGGCAAGAAAAGTGATTTCACATTAAATGAAGCATCTGTTAATTACTATCAGCCAATCAATTTGTAAATAAGTGTTTCATTTAAACTTTGTTACCAAGCACATAAGTGATTATCTGGTTGAATATCGTGAGCCTCATCAGACTTGTTTAAATATTATCTAACTCTTGATTTTAATTGATTTTCAGAGACACAATCATTCGATTAGAAACAAACCATTTAAATATAACGAATGACAACATAATAAACTGGCCTGCCAATGGAGATGCTATTCGGGCATGTCGAATGAAAGGTCAATCGGAATCGCTTTGCCGTAATTATGTCAAAGTGCTGTTGGGCAAAAACACAACCGAAGTCAATTCAACCCTTGCCGAGGGTGATTCAGTCAACATTTTTGTCTGTGGAACCAACGCTTTCAAACCAGTTTGTTCATGGAGAAAATCTGATTCTCTGAACACGATTGAAAGTGAAGAAGATGCAAGTGGCAAATGTCCGTACAATCCTTCATGGAATACAACTTCGCTCTTTACAAGTCGAGGTAAGTTGACCATCAATGCATTGACAGTGCATTTACACTCACTCACAAAATGCTCTCGGTTAATGATGTTAAACTTGATTAATTGCAGCCCCTCTTAAATCGCTATCATTAACTTGATCAAATTAAAGTGTAGGAAGCAACAGATTAAATATTAATCCATATTAATTCAAATCACCATTAATCAATCTTTTTGAGATTCACATTTAAAAACCCTCTTCAATGGACAAATTTCAACCATTTATTGCAACAATTTATTTATTTGTACTTATAAGTTATAACTAACATTTATAATACTTTTGCAATTGCAAGTTGGTCATTACAAATGGTCTGCACAGCGGTGACCACAAATGTTTTGTCAATCTCGAGTTTAAAACTTTACTTTTTACAATCATTGTCTTGATCTTTGTCACTAACTTATTTTACAAAATGAATGGACGTTCAATTTATCTTGAGTATCAAAAGTTTCTAGATATGGTTGAGGGTTGATAAGGTGGCGGTGGTGCTGAAGGCGGATTGGGTACGTAAACTCCCGAAACTGGTTTATCAAATCCACCCCTGTAAGAGTGTAAGAGAAGGGAAAAGAGAGACAAGATTAAGTGAGGAGTAATGGAAAGATAAGCTCAACCAATTTACCTAGTTCGACCAGTCCTGCGACTAGGTTGATTGGATCTACTGGGACTACATAATTTACAGCAATAACAAATGATGACTGAAAGCAAGAAACCAGCGATTGCAGCTCCAATTATTATGTAAATGTAGTAATCGTTCCAAAGTTTAATCCAAAAGTCACCTGATAAAGAAAATAGGAATTTCAAATGAAAAAGCATTCATATTGACAGATAGAAATGAATAATCTCATGAAGCTCGTGAAGCTGGGAAATGTCGAGTCTATTTCTGTCAAAACCTTGAAACTTGATTTTGTGCAAGTTTTTTTTTTGTCAAATCGAACTAAACTCAACTCGAGTTTCAAGAGATCGACAAAAATATACTCAACATTTTTTCATGGCTCTAGTGAGGGTCTTTACTTACCTTTATCTGAAGATGGAGATAAAGCTTTTTTGTAACAATAGCCGTCAATGTTGAGGATATGATCAGCATTACAGGTGCAAACCAATTTCTCTCGGTGACAGTGAGAATTGATTATTTTTGAGCAATCACTATTATCTTGACAATTTTTGTACTGTGGACAAGTATCTTGGCCCAATTCACGTCCATTCAGACAAGCACATTTACCTTCATCGCAGAGACTGTATTTGGTTGAAAGGAAACATTGTCTTGCCTCTTTACATGAAGAATGCAGTTTTTTGCGATAAACACACTCGTTGTAGTAACAAAGGCCACCCTTCTCTTGGTCACAATCTTCGTCATTATAGCATGTACCTTCCAACAGACAACTGCCTTCTGAATTTTTGTAATAACCGGGTCCACAGGTACATTTGTTTGTTTCATCATCACAGTAGCTGTTTGCATCGTAGGCCTGACATTGTTTAGTGGCATAACATTGACCCAACAGGGGAACTCCTTGAATACAAGTTGAATTGTCACTGCAATAACCGTGTTCACAGTCTAAATCAGTGTAACAATACTCTTTGGGAATGCAAATCATTTTAACAGGCGATACTTTGTAACCAGGCGAACAAACGCAAACTGATCTGGTCGGTGAACACTGAGCATTTGGATCACATTCATCTGAAGATGTGCAAGCTTCATTGAGATCTTTAACCGTTTGACATCGCCCATTGCCACAGTATTCATTGATATTATTACAATCTAGTTTAGTATTGCAAAGTCTAATTGATGGTGTTATACAAGTTTTTCCAGATCGACAGGTGCAACGGTTTTTGAATGAACAGTAGGTAGATGGGTCGATAGCTTCACATTGCTGACTTCGATAACAATGTTCATTGATTCGAGCTGAGAAGAATAAGAAAATTTGTAAAATTTAATATCTTGTATCAGTTTCATCAAATCGACAGCAATTTGAAAATAATTACCTTTTTTTAGACAACGATAGCTTCCAAGACCCAAGTTGACAGCAATGTATGAAGGTGGACATTGACATTTACCCAAGTTCGAGCAATCCTCATTAGTCGTCAAATTTGATGGATTAGTACAGAAGCATTTAGCATCTTCAATGTTTATCTCACAATCGGCATCGACGGCACAGTTTTCACCAAGTTTCGGAGCTTTAAAGTTGACAAAATAGAAAAATGTTAAAACGTTATTTCATTCTTATCATTTCCATCTGAAATTCATGATACTTTTGGTTATTTTTAAGAGTCACTCTATTAGTCACAAACTAAGTTACAATGTAATTAAATGAAGATAATTATAGTTGCTATTGCATGTTCAACAAGAAATTGATAAGAAAATTAAAGTCGATGCTTTTAATTAGAAAATCAAATGCATTGATTAAAAGCTATAAAATTCAGTAAAACCTAGTCAGAATTATCTTCCAATTCCAATCATGAAGAGCTCACCTTTTTTGCATAAATCGCCAATCAAAATGGGTGCATCAGCATCACAAACACACAGATCATTTTTACAATAGTTACTCGAGCAATGGTCATTGGTTGAACAAGGTGAACCTCGAACTCCATTTTCTGAAAAAAAAACAAAAAAAGGTTAATCAAATTCCATTTCAGGTTTACTCTTATAATTGTAGTTTTTATTATTATATTGTGCTAATTGTAGTGGGTCAATGTAACTAGCGAATTAAGTTTATTTGGGTTACATTTTATCTGACATTTTGTGACAGTTTTCACTGAGTAATACATTTATTTACGATTTACTTTTGATTTGATTGATAACGAAGCAAATGAAACTCAGACATCTTGAGGATCAAGTATGACTTACATTGAGACTGAGTAATTGAAAATAGACAACAATCAGGATTTGATTGACAAACAGCTAAGAAATGCTAGTTGAATCCATTATCAGGTTTTCCTCATCAAAACACTCATACTTGTTGTTTTAAAGACCAATGTAATCAACAATCATTCTTGAACTTACTTTACCTATTGTCTAATCCTTTTTCATAGGCTACTGAAGTCACCATAAAATGAGTCACTTTATGATTCAATAATAACAACTAAACTAATTATGCACCAAAAGCCAATCAATGAAATGTTGTATAAATAATATAACAAGTCAATAATAGTCAATTAGTGATAAAACTATCATTAGCGTCATAATTAATGAGATAATTGAAATGTTAACCCAATGATTAAAATGGAAAAAACAAGTGATTTTCTCTGAAAATGAACAAAAATGTCTTTTTTGGGTTCAATCGACTCACCAATTATATCAATGTTAAACGTATGTTGCCATGAATCAATTTTACCATTATCATTGTTAATGAACTTGAAATTGCATGACCAGATACCATGATGAGAGTAGCCAGTATTGGCAATCAGTAAATGAGAAGAGTAAATCTGATAATCTGGATTATTCTTCAGACTAACAGGTAAATCATCTTGAATCCTTATTCTTGGATCAAACCCTTTCTTGATTTGCTCCAAAAGTGACTCAGGATAACTCCATTCAAACTTGAATTCGCAGTTTGGTCCATACTCGATGCACATTTGTTTATAGTTGATCTTGACAAAACAGGATCGAGTAAACTCTTGACTAGTGTAAACCTGCAACCCATCCTCGTACTCATTGGCATCAGTTCCTATCGAGGCAATCGCTTGTGCAGGTAATCTTTCGTAAAATTCATCATTGAAACTGTGGAATGAAAGAAAAGGGGAAATCAATTGAGATCAAGAAATGTTTCATTTTGCTACTTACCTTAAACCGTTGGAACTTAATGGTAAAATTGATAAAATTGAAACAACTATTAATACTTGCAACAATGTTGAATGTTGTTTAAGTAGACTTTGACATATTGCAATCTGGGTTCGTTGATTATTGGATTCATGAGATTTCTTGGTTAATTTATCAATTGCGAGTCGAGCACCTAAGGATGACTTTTGCCCGTTAAAAGCCATCAAATTGTTTTACCTTATAAATGGGTTTATTTAGTTGGACAAAACGACAAACAGTAAACAGTTATAAACAGCTTCTATGAAAACTAAATGGCAAATGATGAAATATAAGTTTGATTGGTAAAAGTGGAAGATTATCACTCATCAACTGATTAAAAGATAAGATTAGAAGAGCTTCATTGAGTTACTTTTCGTTTCCATGTTAACGTTGGTTTACCATGGTTTCAGATGGTTACAATGATAACGTCTTGATGTGATTCCTATTCATTGATTGTTAACCTTTTTTCAAAACAATAATTTCAATAAATTCAATGAATTAAAGCACAATTACTCTTCGATCATCTCGACATAATAACAAAATTTGTTTTCAATCAATGTGTCGAGACAGGATAAAATATCATCGCAATGAGTTGGATAGTTTCATTGTTCACCATGTTAGCCATTTGTGAAATTGATTGCAAATTTGCTTTTACAATTGAATTTTCACTTTTCTCATAATCACCATTTTCTTGACAATTTTGTTTCAATCAAATGTGATATTCAAAGGCAACATCTTTTTGATAGTGAAATTACACTGAATTGCTCAATCTGAATTACTCAACTTTTGCTGTTGAGTTGAAACCATCTGCTTGATCAATTCAATGGAACCCGTTTGAAAAGGTTCAAATGTCTTTCAATGGTTAAGTTCATTTCAAATGTTATACTTTGAATAATTTGCTAAATTATAATTATACCTGAATAATTGCCCTTGACTTTTAAACAAAGAGTTGATCTTCTCAATGAAAGGCTTGGCAATAAGTTAGTCTTTAGTTATTTTCACTATCGATCTTGAAAAAAGGTAAACTGTTCAAAAGTGAAAACTGAAAAGGTTCATTCAAGTTGATTCATCATCATCATCATCATACAGAAACAACAATTTTGAGGTTTTCATTTAAACGGAAACAAAACGTTTGCCATTCAATTTAAAGAAATGAAAACATCTTGAAAAGATTTTTGCAAAATTGTTTTTATTCCTTTTGTCACTTGAAATGTTCATTTGTTTAACAATTTCAATAGTTTATAACAATTTATCCAAATCATGATTCACTTGTTTAATCATTTCAAATGTTGCTTTTGTTTTCACTCTACTCATCAGTCCTGATCATTTGGTGCAATTAAAAGCTTTTCATTGATTTGAGTGACGCTCATTCAATCATAAACCTTAGACGTTTGTTGAACACCAATAACGATAATCGCGGCGTAATAATTTTAAACACTTTCATAATTAAATGCACAACCCAAACCAGGTTAACCAAATTGGTTTTCACTCATTTATCAACTCGTCACCTAACGACTACCTAAAAATGGCCAATCAACATATTAAATTCACTAACAATTACTGATTACGTGATTTACAGTTAATGATCAATGTAACTCGACTCATTATCAACACCTTAATATTGATTCCCAAAACCTGTTAATGTTCAACAATAAATCTTAAAAAAGCTCAATTGATTAAGCTTTAGCTGAAAATTCAACTTAATCAACTTTTCCATTTTTTATAATTAATTGTAACTCAACGTGCAATTGTCCAACAAATTTAGATGAACCAAATTCATCAACTCTTCCCTTTGAAACCTTTTCATTGTAAACATATTTAATTAGGTTAAAGCAACTATTCAAATTGTCTAGCCTCGCAATTGATACTATTTTTAATCTACCTTTAAAATTGTCTTCTTCATTGAAAACGCGTCCTAAATGTCACAGTAGCCTTTCCAACTGCCCTAAATACTGACTCAATAATCAGTTGATTGTTTACCCAGTTGTTGATCAATTTAATCAACAATATTCAAAGTTTACAATTAGATTCTTGTTTAAACATCATGAAATAGTCGATCAACTTTGAATGTTTCGTAAAACACTTTATCAGTGATTTTGTCACATTAATTGTCATTAACAGACTTGCAGAAATAAGACATCATTAAAGCATCAAAAACCATTAAGATTCAGTCTTGGATTAGTTAATTGACAATTTTAAATGGTAAACCTTATCATTTAAATGACCATTAATAGTGTTGCCACTGATTAAACTGGCCGATTGACATTAAACTGCTCATTAAACCATTATGATCAGATCGTAAATTTTAGCAAACTTTATTTACCATTTTGAAAATTCTTAATCGAGTTGATCTCAAGATCTCATCAGAAAACAATTTAACCCAAATTATTAACCTTGGAATGAAACTGAATATTAATAGTGATAATAGATTTGAATACAATGATTATGATTAATGACGGTATCATTAGTTTGACCAGTTGTTCCTTTGATTGGAGATATTGGTCAAAAGTTAATGAATAGTGTTTTGAAAAGCAAAATTCTGTATCATTGGTAACAATTACAATTGTCAGGATTATTTCCATTATTATCCAACTCTTATTACTCAGCTCCAAACAGGATTTTACAGCAACAATAACTGACAATCAACAATCAATATCAATTTGATAGTAACAATACTCAAATTGAATAGTTGGTTAAATCAATGGAGAGTAAAGTTTTCACAATTAAAGTCAATCCTTCATCCGAGTTTAAACATTCACATTTTCACCATCAATCTGTTTTCCATTGAAAGATTTCAATTTTTACTCTTCAACCCAACACTTTGTACAGTTACTTTCAACTCATCATTCCCATCTCCATGATGACTATAATAATTATCAATCTTTTCAATTTGTTGTTGAAGAAAGAAAAAAAAAGTCAAATTGAATGAGAAAAAAATAAATGACTGAGAAAATGAATTATCTCAGGGTAACCCCATTAAAACAGATTATCTGGTTCAGTATATCTTCACTGATTCAAAACCCTGTTTACCCTGTAATTGTCCCTGATTACTGGGTAAGGTCATTCCTACGGCTCGATGGATTGGTTGATGATAGTTTTCATGATAATGAACATTTCTTTTTGTTCATTTAGACGAAAAAATGACCAGAAAAGTTGCCATTTTTTTCTCTTTTTTTCTTGCGTTTCCTCCTTGAACTGGTTTACATCAAAAGAAAATTTGATAACTTCAATGAAAAACATTGTAATTTGTTCAATCATTTTACATGATTAAATTAATTGAGAGAAATGGAAAAGTTTCAATGAAAAATATCTCTTTAATAACATTATCTAACCTGTCAATTAGTTGAGTTGAAATTCAACTTTGAAAGAGTCGAGAAAATGAACTTCTTGCAAAAGTAAATTTTGTTTAACTTCATTGATTAATAAATGATTTAATTGTTAATCAATATTCAAATCAACTGCAGAACAAGGTTAAAAGATAATCAAATGTCAACTGAACACACACACTTTTACTGTTAACTTGAGCAAATTCAATGAAACCCAAGAAAAGCTTTTGATACTTTGTTAAAAGCGCAACAAGTTGATACAAAGCAACCAACTTTTCACTTTATTTTGGTGTAAATAAGCGCCCAAAAAGCGCCTCAAGACAAGAAGCCAGAAATGAGTTGATGTCAATTAATTGTGTTGATTGGTAATTGGACACAAAAAAAGCAGGCAAATTACATTCACCGATACAAACGTTAAAAATGCAAAGTTTGCACAACATTAAAAACCCATCAAGAATCAAATTAATATTTAATATAATTTTGTTACTTGATTAGTATCCATCATGATAATCAATTGACATGAAATTACTGTTCAACTACTCATTTCAATATTTACTTTTCTTTTCCTTTCTTGTTCACTGTAATTGATATTTATAGTTAAAGTGATTATAAATGATAACAAGGCTGATATTTTAAACTCATTTCTGCCTTTAATCCTCCATTAAAAGTGTTAATCATTAACCTCATCTCCTCAATCATGTACAGAGACAAATGTGCACCTTGAAAGCAACAAATGTTCAACTTTTTTCTCAAACCATTTCTTGCCTCAAGGCTTCAACCCAGACTTTAGAGTCTGGAAAAAATCACTTGAAACTCTGGTTACATGTAGGATGATCAAGATGAAGATGGTAAACTGTGAAAGATGAAAAGAAGGGAAAGTGAAAAATCTTGAAGCAATTTCATGTTCTCATGAAGATGAAAACGCTCAGAGTGTTAGAAAAATGTTTCATTTTTTTACAACAAAATATTGAAGTTGATTATTTTGCTATATTTAAGTTAATTGATTTACAGTGTTTACTGAGCAAATTGTTGCTTTTCAATTGTTGATGAACAGGAAGAGGTGAAGAATGAAAAAGATTTGGTAAAAAGTTTCATTCTTTCAATACTATTTTAATCGAAGCTCAATTAATTCGTTATAATTGATGTTCATTTCGTTGTTGCTTTTGATCTGTAAATTGTCCATATATTGGTCAAACTTTTTCTCTCATTTTTTTGCTTCTCTCTTGAGCACAACATGTAATGATTGAAGAAAAATAGGTGAAAAAGAAAATTCAGGTTATCCCATAAAATTGATTTGAACAATTTGATTGTTTGTGCGTCTTGTTAATGTTGTTGACCACAAAATGACCAAACAATTTTTCGCCATCTTTCCTGTTCCTTTAACAATTGATTTATTCACATGCATCCATTCATCATCATCATCATCATCTTTTGTCACTTTGTTTATCAAACTTTCCTTCAATGTTTATTTCAAGATGAGAAGGAAAAAAAATTCACATAATGATGATGATAATTTGCTCAGTTCTGGTTAGACTCATCGAATTGAAAAACATCAAATTCGTGTTATGCTCTGGTGAACTGTTGATACAAATCAGAAGTAATGTTTAGTCTTGTTACGCTTTAAGCCTCAACCTTGTTTCACCATTTTTCATACCAAAGGTGAAAAATGGTAACAATGAACAGGTAAATAAATGTTGATTGTAAACAATGATAAAGTTTCTTAACCGTTAATGAATCTTTTCATAAAACAACCATTTTCTGTATCAATTTTGGGACATTTTGCCAAACAGTTTAACCCGGAAATTTAAATGTTTTACCCAAAAGTTATTCAAATTGTCATAATCGTCATTCAATGTGATTCTGTAGGTTGATTAAGCTGTTTTCAAATGGCAAATATTTCCCTTTAGAATTGTGATTTATCCGAAAAAATGTTCAAAGCTGAGTTTTGTTGTCAATAAACTGATTTATTGATATTGGCCATTTGATTTGGGTTGATTTTTGAAAGAAATGCGTTTCTCCCAGTTATATTACTCTCTCCACCTTAACAGGGTTAATATTGTTGTGGTTGATATCAACACACCCGATGGGCTAAAGGTGATTGATGATTATTGTTTAATTTGTATTCAGAAAGCTACTTGAAATTAATCAAGAGAAAAGAAAATTTTGAAAAGAAACTTAATCTGTTGATTTATTTGAAAATTGTTAATCCAGTTGATGTTGTATACAATTGTTTTGTTTCAACTCATTAACAGTAAAATTGGTAAAATTAGAATATTTATTCTGATTTTGATTCATAGCCGAGTGTGTCTTTGCATTGAACGAGTTAATTTAAATTTCATTGTTTTCCATCTTTTCATTCAGGAATTTACTTCTATTTTGGACCAATGGACTCTCAGGGTCATGATAATGCAGTTTTACGATCTAAACCTTCCAAATCATCGACTAAATGGGCACGAACCATTGCCGCTGATACTCGATTCATTAACCATGATGCTTCATTTATAACATCATTTGAAAAGGATGACTTTGTTTACTTCATTTTCAGGGAATCAGCCATTGAATACATGAACTGCGGTAAAACGGTTTACTCTCGAATCGGTCGCCTCTGCATTGGTGACAAGGGAGAGAGACGCTCATCGGGACGCTATTTAACCACATTTGTCAAAACTCGATTAAACTGTTCGCTTCCAGGCCAGTTTCCATTTTACTTTGACGAAATCCAGTCAGCCTTTTACACCAATGGAACCATTTACGGAGTCTTTTCAACACCAGAGTAAGTTATAAACCTTTCTAACCATTTAACTCGTCTCAAGCAAAAGCTTGAAAATTGATTTTTAAATGATTACAATTTACTGATTGGGTCACTATTAATTGCATTTAAAGACAAGGTTAGTTTAACGTCAAACGGTCAATTATTATTGATTGAGTATCAATTGTTTTCTGACAAGTCAGATGAGATATTAAATTGTGTTTTTATTGTTCAATTTATATGTTTTTTGCTGCTCAAATCCAAGCTTGTTAATTGCTAGAAACATTGAATGGCCAGTTTTAATTTCAAACGTTAATTTACAGTGAAATGTCTTAATAATTAATCAACTCATTAGTTATAAGCTGAACAATAACTAAACGAGAAAAGGTAAACTTGTAATGTTGAAGGCAAAGTTTAGGTAAAAAGTCAAATCTCAATTGGCCTCACCTTGAAAGCATAAAAAAACAGTCAATATTAGTCAAGTCCTTTTTTTCAGACAATTTTTCAACATTTATTTCAAGGCTTACCTTTTCATTTTCCGGCTTAAATGAATAATGACCTGGAACACCTTGTATTCAGATTGAGATAAATTACAGGTTCAACAAAATTTAGTTATCTCAAGATTATCAATTGAACAGTTTTTCATGAGGCCTTTGGGCCGACGAAACGACTCATCATCTTCATCATTCTCCTCATCTTTATCATCACCAAGATGAACTATTATTATTATCATTAATAAAAGGCAAACCGTAACAGCAACCTGTTACCCTCTGAAAAGAGAGGTTAATATTAACAATAAAATGAAACACAAAAAGCATTAAATTAAGCTCTAACGTTTGCGCTCAACATCATAATCTTCAATTTATCCTCACAATACAATTGCTGACCATTTCAAACCATTGATACACTATTAATAAAATTACAATTGACGGAAGATGCCGTCTACAGGCAAGTTATGCACATTCATTTTTCACCAATTTGTTCAATTTCAGTATTCAAAGATTCAATAGCTTTTCATAAAGGGTTATGTTATAGATTTTTCTTCATCTTCGTCTTTGTAACTCCAAGTATAATGAAAGGTATTTGCAATGAGGAAACCATAAACCAGGAAAGAAGTGTTTCAGTTGAGTTTGATTCAATTCATAGGGTTAAATATTAGGGGTTAATATGATCACAATGATTTAACTCGTTTGCAGGTTGAAGTTGGAAAAGGAAAACTTTGGGTTAGTTTTGTTATTCTGGACTTTGAGTCGTTTCTGGTAAACTCAATGTAAAATGTTCAAGAGAAATGATTTGATTTGGTTAATTGAGAGTTATTTTCTAGACTTTCTCTAATGATTTAATAGCTTCAAAATTGCCACAAGACTTTCTTTATTTGGGATCAATTAGAGCCCGAAGTTAAAAGGTGTTGTCAATCGAAATTTCCTCGCCTTGATCTTAGCTTATATCCAACGATTAACGACTGACTCGATCCAAGCCTCAATAGTCAAACAGTTCATTGATGCTTACAAGTCTTGCATACAGTGGAGTACCTAAAATTGTCAGTACCTAATATTGTCACTTTGATGGTCTCCCCATCTCGTATCAATGAAATAACCTTCGGATTTAATTAAAAAATAAAATAATAATCGAATTAAATTTTAATTTTTGATTTTCTTGGTTAAATTTGACCAAAAACGACGCTCTGAGTGAGAAAATACTGAAAAAGTAGCGTTAATCAAGAATTTTTTATTAAAATTTTATTGTGAATCAATTTTTTCATATTCTGCGCCTTAAACATTAGACTGACAATTTTAGGTACTCGACTGTATTACTAATACTTTGATGTTTAAATTTGATTGGAAATCGCGAATTGAATCTGGATATGCTGCGCTCTATTGATTGATTTTAAGACTAGACGTGTCTATTCAATACTCTATTGTTTGAAAATGTCATGGCTTTTTGTTGCATGTAATTGAGTAAATTCTGGAAGATAATACCATTGTAACTTTTGTTCATCATTCAAAATGAAACATGACTTTTTATGGAACAATCAGTTGCTTGACATTTTAAAGGTTACTAATAGGTATCAAATGTTTTATTGATAGACGAATGTTCAAGGTATAAACCTTTATTAAATTATGAAAACGATTCAAGTTAATGATTATAATAATGTAGCTCAGTGAGTAATTTACATTTATACACAACTTATGCATTACATTATTTTTCCTCTCTGTCTGTACGTCTCTTCTTCTCTCCTCTCTGTTTAGGAATTGTATGATAAAATACAAAAAGATATTCAATGATAAGTTTAGAATGGGAAATTTTAGTGCTGTAAACAGATTTTGTAGCTATCGATAACATGACAAATCGATAAGAAAAATTCTTTAGATCCAGTGTCTCTGATTAAGCAGCATTTATAAGGTTAATTAGGGGTATGATTAATAGTATTACCCAGGTAGATAACAGTCAATGCAAACGAAAGCTTTGCCAAGTTGATTTGAGTGACTAAATTTGGTGGTTAATTTAAAGCAAACGACACTTGTTCGTTTATTTTTGATTCTTTAATTCTTTCCCTTTATCTCAACTGGACCAATCTATTTCTATTTGAATAGAAATAGAAGAACCAGAGTTGAATAATCATTTGTGACAATTAATTTGAGCGCTTGATATCGACTGTTGTCGCATAGTCATCACTTTTTCAATTGTATGGATTAAATTGAAATGTTCTGTTCGAGCTCGACAAGATGAGCCACATTGAGATTCCAGATATCTTCTCAATAGATAAATATATGTATATTGTTCAAGCCTGAAATGTAGATTGAAAAAAAACAATTAGTTTGATATAGATTGGAATTTCATTTAAATGATTACTTGATGGCATCAACTGCTTGTAAATGAGGAATATCCGGATTGTATAAAACAATAGTAATTAATATGCAGACCACTTTGGGATCATTCGTTAAATGGGCAACCAGTGATTGATCAACATCATTTTGAAATGAAGATCCTTCCAATCTCATCTGGCGCTGATTAGTTGCCTGAAAAAAAGATAAAAAGTAAGAAAAATAAAAGAATTAGAATATTAATGTTATGAATTAAAAGATTAAGATTGGGAAAAAGAAGAAATTAAATGCGTATTTGTGAATGAGCAACAATTGGAAATATCCCTTAGTATCAAGTTAACCCTTGATCATCTGATATTAACTGTAGAGTTAGTGTAAAAACTGGTTGTAACTATCCATAGTGATTAATCTGGTTCCCTTAGAAGAGACATAATTGTACATTGTCGTTAATTATGTCAGCCTTATCACAAATTTATATCTTTATTGTATTGAATGATAACCTCGATGGATGCAAACATCAGGTGCTTTTCTTGTTTAATATCTTTGTCCTTAAACGAGATACGGTGAATTACTGAGGAGGCGGGAAAAGTAGCATTCAAGTACACAAAATGTTATCTCATCTACCAGTATAGGGTGTTTTTTTCTGCTTCAATAAAACTTAATCTTTCACAATCACACTAGATAGATTGACTTCTAGGCAGGTGAACTGACGTTTTTTCATCGACATGGAATACTTGAAGTCTTTGCCTTTCTGGTTTACCTAAAATTTTTACCTAAAAGAAACGTTAATTTGAAAGAAATAATAATTTTCAATTACTTGCCAACAGTTAGCACTCAGGTCGGAAGAAAGGTAACTCTTGACGGCTAAAATATTTGGGAAACCAGCTCTGACCAGGGTAATTTGGTCTTGCAGGCATAATTCAGAATAAGATGGTAAACTTCTGCATCCTGAAATTAACTTTTCCAAATAAAGATCGGTGAATCGGGTAACCCCTTCGACTGAGGCCAGTTCACTTCGTGAACTTGATGAAGGTTGATTGAAGAAGTTGAAAGCATGAAATACACAATCAATGGTCGTAATTTCCAGTTGGTTTAGACCGACACCTTCCCGAGAACCTTGCTTCAAATGGCTTGGAGCGAAATTGGCATCCAAAATTTTTCTAATGACTCGAATTTTCAAGTTGCTTTCTTGTTGATTGATACATTGGGTTTCACGAGTCACTATTGGTGGAGCTTTGATCTCACAGGTTTCAACAGGTGGACAAGAGACTAGTTTACGACCATCCACTATTACACCAACTCTAGCACAAGGATTAGAATCAGATGGTAAACTTTGGTTGCACGTTTGACTGGATCTTGTCTCATCGAGATGAGCTCTGTTAATTGTAGAATCAGGTGAAGTTAACCGCGAATTAAGAGCATGACTCTCGACCAAAAATTTAATCAACCAGTCTGGATCATTGGCATAACGTGCGGGTTGCCTGGGTTGTCTTGAGCATGGCAGTCTATTCGTCAGATCAGATGATGAGTTTGATGATAGATTCGATGATGTTGACATAAGACAGGAAGGTTGTCGAAGATCAGAAAATGATGATGATGCCGATGACGATGATGAAGATGATAGTAAAGAAGACAATGAAGGCATGGAAAATTGATTCATTGGGGAAATCCGATTTTGAGATGAACAGCTTGGTATTGATGACATACCAGATGAAGAAAGGGATTCAAAATCTTGAATCGTTCTAGGTGAATTAAATGGATTGATTTGTCTCATTTGATCATCGGCATTGAAACTTCTCCGATTTATTCCAATAGGATTGCGTCTAGCAAAAAAGGAAACATCTTTGGTTGGACTGGGTAAAGGGTGACTTCGATGACAGTCAGACGATCGAGGCTTTTTTTCATCCTCATTTTGGACCCAATCTTTCCGCATACCAACTTTTAGACATTTAACCAGACGACACTTGCGACAAATTTTTCTAGTAACTCGGTCAATATCACAATCATTATTAAATGGACATTGTAACTCCTAAATAATTGAAGCAAAGGGTAACTTACATTAACAATCTTTAAACACGAGCATAAGATGAAAGCGAAAATCGAGGTTGAAAATTTAAAAGATTAGAGATTAACATGGATATTAAATAAAGATGAAACTTACTTCTAATTTATCAGCAGTTCGCCTAAAGAAAGCTTTACAGGGTTCACATGTGAGGACACTAAAGTTGTATCCGATGGCTCTGTCAGAGCAGATACGACAAACATGATAGTTGCTATCATTAGTTGCTGGTGAATTATTTGACATGAATCATTAAATTAATGGGAAACATAAATCAGAAAATAAAATTTGTTGATTACGAATAAAAGTCCAATGTAAGATTAAAATATGTAAATGGTTTTAATGGTGAAATTGGGTATAAAAATGCGTAAAATATTACACTGATACGAAGAAACACAAGAGACAAAGAGTAAAGAAGAAGAGACTGCGATGAATAAAATACCGATTTGTTGCTGTATAATAGCACTGGTGGTGCTAGTAGTAAGAAACACTTTCTTTTCTCTTTCCAACTTAAATAATTATCAATTTTTTTAAATTGATTAAATTGGTCAATTTTGATTAAAAAAAGAAAGAGAAAAGAAAGTGTTTCTTACTACTAGCACCACCAGTGCTATTATACAGCAACAAATTGTATTTGTATTTATCGCAGTCTCTTCTTCTTTACTCTTTGCAAGAGACTTTCTCAACACATGATTGAAGTAACTGCAAAAGTACGCTCAATCAGCTTGTACCCGATTAGCTGTTAATTTACCAGAAATGTTACCAGAGTTTTTTCTTGACGCATGCCCCGATTGAAGAAACATTTACACTGGATTGATACAAAAACAGATAAACAACAATACTTCAACAGGTGATCTTTTTTTTAATAACAACTTTTCACTAACTAAATGTGTGTATAACTGTTACGTACTTTCTCACCCAATGCATTAAAAGCCATCTACGACAGGTAAACTGGAGTAACTTATCACTGAAACAGAGAGATAGACAGATAAACCAGTAAAAAGACAGAGAAAGAGAAGTGGTGAAGAAAGACAGTTGAAGAGTGCTGAAAGCTAACGACTACATAACTGTTGTCTATCAAATCGTGTGAGTTTCAAGTCAAACAGGGCTAGAGAAACTAAAATGAACTTTGATATTGATAAAAATTCTGATACACCAACAGAAAGATAAAACTCTAATGAAGTTTCTTTCTTTTCTCTTTTTCTTTCTGAACAAACAAAATGATTCTCACCAGTTTAACAAGACTTGAAAGTATGTCTTGAAAATAATGAGTAGTACATGTGTTTTCATAATGTCCTCACTTTATCTAATGTCAAAAAGATAATTAATTGATTATTCTATTTAATTGAATACTTCGATTGTCAAGGATTTTCATTTTGTTCATTTAGTTTTCATGCTTTTTATCTATCATTTCATGTAGACAGTTAACCAAAGGTAAGCTGGTTTAACAATAAGGCAAGCTGGTTCATATGAAATGAAGCTGAGGGCACAAAAATTGCACCAGGATTCCTCTTGATTTACTAGATTAGATTATTGTATTTACACAACCTGAGCAATCACAATTTACTAACGAGTGCTATGAGAAATATTTCGATTAAAAGTCCAACCATTTTGGTGAAGATGGTGAAGGTTAAGATTGCCATTGACATTTCATTTCAACCAATTTTTCATCTTAATTGAGATACGATAAGCTGCTTCATTTACTGTCTTTGTACAAGAAAAACTTGAGTTGATTCAATTGATGTAAAACTGTCCAAATTCAATTCGTTCTGAACTTTTCAATGTTTTTTTCTCAATGGATGGATTTGCTTATTGGATTTCGTTGAAACTCGTACCGTAAGCTGATCATTCGATCATTGTTATTGGGAATTTTGTTTTTGTTGTTTTTCTGTTTCTTTTGCTGACGCGACACTGAATGTTAGCTTTCTGATGAATTAATTCTTGCATTGGAACTAGAAATGTAAGATTGTTTTTCATATTCTGATGAATTTGGTGTTTATGATATGTTTTACCATGTGAAGGTTTTAGTCCAACACATGATAGTTGAGTTTGTTTTCAGTCGTTTTCTGTGTTAAAAGAGTTTTCTTGAGAATTTTACTCGAATTTCAGGGGATTTGAAACAATGATCAAACAGATAAAGATCCACATTCATCGACATAACTCGAGTAATAGATTTTTCAAACCAACACAGAATTATTGCTAACACGTGTTAATACATTTAATCAGTGTAATATCAATTTTTATCTGCTGAAACTTTTCGGAATTGCCATGATAAGATTAGCATATTCTTAGAATTGCGTTGATATTTTCAGTGCAATGCAATCGAGAACTCACCTGTCGATGATTACCGATCACTTGTGAGCTTGAGAGACATTTCAGTCAATTTAAGTTGATATTATCTGATCGCCAGATTTACTGAAGAAAATCTAAAGATGTATTTTGTTGTAAAACGAGTCTAATCATGACTATCAAGAATAAAAAGCACATTTTGTTACCTTATCTTGAATATGTACGAATCATATTCTCACATATTCACTACATTCACATGTTTTCCTGTCGATCTCTGATGACTACAATTTGAATCGCAAAACGATCCACCATTTTGGTCTCGTTCCAATCTCGAAAACGATATCTCGCACACATCACCGCAATTTAATTTAATGCTTATATCAAAGTTTTTAAAGGTTAATACAAATATGCAAAACTCATTATCCTGATGAAATGTACAATCCAATGAAGTTTTAAAAAAGGCCTCCAAAATCGTATAATCCTTAATTTTCAAAACAACTTGAAAATTTGAAAATGTTTTCAGCGAAATTTTTCCTTCGTTTGTTCCTTTTATCCATCGTTCTCTAAATTTTTCAAAATTGAATGAGACATCAATAAATCACTAGTAGTTTTCCCACAAAAATCATCTAACTTTCGTAGCTTTTTTCGCACTTGTACAATAATTGGCTAGTTTGCACGACCTCCACTGTATTATTGACAAGAATTGTTGGGAAAAGATTATCTCTCTTATCTGGACAAATTGAGATCGATAAATTGAAAAGGGACAAAACTGTATGCGTTGGCATAAAACTTAAGGTTTATGATAAAAAATAAAACATAGATATTGAAAAACCTAGGCAATTAACTGATGAGTTGCGTTGGAAATAAATCTCCAATCTTTCACAGTTTATCAAGTGAATCTTAGGCTTTCAATTCAATTTCCTGAGCGAAACCAAGACATTACAATAACTAAAATCAAACCATTTTACCATTACATTTAGACTCGTTTATATTCACCTTTTAAATTAAGCTTTCAATTGTAAATTGAATTCTTTCATAAATTAACCTAGACTTATGGACTGTCCATTTACCTGTCATCAATAATTTAACTTAAACCCAATTGATTGATAAGTGTTACCAGTTTTTCATTTTCACTTACAAAGTAAGTCTTTTTTGTACGACAAAAGCAATTGAAACTGAAACATTAACTGAAAAGCAATCATGTAAAGCTTGGAAATCTTGTCCATTCTCTTATCTCATTAATGTGTATTATCATAATCATAATTATATTTATTTTATTGCCAAAACCATGATAATATCTCAATGAGCTTTTTAAGGTTCCTCTTGGACTTATCTAGGCACTTCTCCATAGCTTTGCCTCAAACTTTCCTTCAATTATCATTTTCCTCATCATCTTCATCTAGCCATTTGGCATTGTTTCCAAAAGTTCAAGTCTTACCATTTGAACCACCTTTTGACCGCAAGATTAAAACATTTAGCTTTCAATTGTTGACTATTGAAAGCATCTTAACAAATCCAACTTTATTGATCACTTCTTTATTTACCTTTTTCAATTGATGGTCCAATCATTTTTGACCTTTTCATGCTCATTTATATGTATCAATTCATTGACATTATCATTTATTCAAAACCCGTTTTAGTTAGTTAGTTGATTAAATGGGCCTAGAAAAGGTAAACTCAACTGTCAACATTTAAATTGGCAACTCAAATGGCTTATACTTTTTTTCCTGGTTATTTATGACAACTGATCAAGTTTTACAATTCATTATAATTTTGGTAAATTTGAATATTTAACTTTTCTTTCAGCTCTCAGGTAGCCAACATTTTAATTATAAATGTTTATTAAATTACCTTCAATCTAAATCATCAATCAAACTTGGTTCTGCTCTTTCAGTTGCAGAAGCCAAAAGATGAAAAATGGCAGAAAATTTGCTGCTTTTTTACCTGTTTATAAAGTATTAAGAGTTTATTATCAAAATTAAAACCTTAATTTGCATATCATTTATTTACCAACAACAACAAAAGCAACATTAAACTTCCGTTTTCTTCAAGTTATCCATAAAAATTGTAATCATTTAATCATCGTTTCCCTTTTAAATTCTGCCTTTTGAGTTCAAAGTAAAATCTAAATGATTTTATTCAAGACTTGCTATTTGTACCAAATGTTTACCAATTTTTTTTCTGGTAATTACACAGTCTTTCAATGCAATTTTACCTTTGATCTCAAACGGATATGCATAAAATGATTTTACTTTTACAGTTGAACAACAATTTGTAACACACATTTTAATGCTTGGCTTTTGTTTTCTTGTTTCAACCATTTAACAGAAACAGTATTCATGGTTCCGCCATTTGTGCCTTTACCATAAGTGCAGTTGAGAATGCATTTCAAGGGCCTTTCAAACACCAAGACACACCAGGATCAATGTACAAACCTGAACATAACAAAGATGTTGCCTCACAATTTTCATGTAATTCAAATTCTGGTAAAACGGATCAGATTCGTAATCAAGCTGGATATCAGTTGATGGATCGTTCCGTTGGAACATCAGAGGGTCGACCATTGTTGATTGAAAAGGCTCGATTAACGCGCATCGTTGTGGACTCTATATCAACCCTGCATTACTCTCAAGTTACAGTTATGTTTGTATTGACAAACGGATCTCGTTTACGTCGCTATGTTGTCTGGCCTGGATCATTGAAAGCTTGTTTCATTTCTGAATGGAATTTAGATTTACAGACAAATGATTCGGTTCTTTCCATAGCAATGGTTCAATCGGCACATTCAATTTATTTAGGAACAGTTAAATCACTGAAAAAATTGTCGATGTCTAATTGTGATGATCATTTAACAAGAGCTTCTTGCCTGACTTCAGGAGATCCTTATTGTGCTTGGAACAAGATTGAAAATATTTGTACTCGCTTTAACCTTTCCTCATCTCCTGATATTTGGGATCAAAATGAAGATGTAATTTGTACTGAAAGAACGAAGATTGTCGATTGGTCACCTTGGTCTGATTGGAGATTTTGTTCTCGAATAGTAAACGCAAATGAAACCTCACAATGTCAGTGTCGATCTCGATCTTGTCTAACTTTAGCTTGCACTGAACCTGATGAGGTTGAGGTAGCCAATTGTACCGTCAATGGAGGATGGACAGCCTGGTCTCCTTGGACTCAATGTACCACCTCTTGTGGATCAGATGGAACCAAAACACGATCCAGAAGTTGTACCAATCCAAGCCCTCAATATGGTGGGTTACCCTGTGTTGGAGCTTCCTTCGAGAAAATAAAGTGTCTTGACAATCCTCCCTGTACAACCACCACCACTTCAACAACAACACCAGTGTCTACTTATGATGCCGATGGAGAGGACAATGGATGGTCTTCATTCTCTGATTGGGAAGAGTGTCCAGTTAAATGTGGCGGAGGTGTTCAAGTACGTCGTCGTACTTGCTCAGATATGAATCCTGTTGGTAACCGTTGTCGAGGTTGTGACATGGAATGGAGACTTTGCAACACAGAGCCATGTAAAGAAGTACGTCGAACCTTTGAGACACCTTGGTATCGAGTCAATTTCACAGCTGATGGATCGGGTGCAATCGAGGAAAGACTCAAAGTTACTTGTAAAGCGTTCAATTTGGCCGAGGAAACAGATCTTGCCTTGACTCCTAGGCGTGAAGAGCGAACCAGTCCTCTGAGTTGGTCTGAATGTTCAGTTAAATGTGGCAAAGGAGTTCAATTCATGTACACTGGATCAATCTATTTGAAGCGAGCTTGTGATACCAAAGTTGATTGTATTGGCTGGTCATCTTGGTCTAAATGGTCAAATTGTATTAATGGAGAAAGAGTTAGATTTAGATCGTGTAAAAAGGAGAAATGTGAAGGTTCAGAAGAGGAAAGGATTCCTTGTTCATTCAGTTCAGGTGGACCCGTTTTGAATAAGGGATTAAATTCAGTTGGAGATGATTATTCTTCCGAGCCAATTGATAATGATTTGTCATCTAATCAAGGAAAAGGAATGATTGAACCAGGAACAATTGGAGATGAAGAACCAGCTTATCGTCTATCAGGATTTCCCTCTGTTTCAGATTCAACTTCATCTTTAATTGAAGATCCAAATGGCTTTGTTAATAATGTTGATAGCCGTGGTTGGTCAACTGGAAATTTAATTTTATTTGCCTGTTGTGCCTTCATTGTCGGCATTTTATTTGGTACACTTATAACTTATTCAATTATGAGGAGAACACTTAAGGATTCAGATAATTCCAAATTAAGTCTTAAACTGTTTACATCGCAAAATACAAATGATAAAACATGTAATCCGTATGTAACGGCAGATCACTTCAGGATCTCTAATCTTAATCCATCTTCATCTGCCTCAACTTGCCTGTTAAACGGTGTTGGTCGTCCCTCTTCATTAACATCAGCATCTTCACCAATGCTTAACTATAGTCCAACAAGGGAAGCAACTGTGAAAAGAGCTTCAACAATTAGAGCTAAATTAAATTCAGATCAAAACTTTTAAAACCTCCCAGAGCAACTACAAAAACAATCAATCGAGCTGCATCATTGTCATTTATAAATAACCATTAATACATCACCATCATTGCCATCATCATCACATTTTTCACATTATCCCAAAAAAACTCATTGATCATCATGAACCAAGCTTTGTACATATCAAGAGTCGATTTTTTATTCCTAAAATCAATTATTATTACATTTAATATTATCATAGAATGTCAAAAATTTAAACTATCATGAAAAAAAAGAAACATCTTCGGTTCATTTTCAATGGTTCCATGGCCATTGAACAAGTATCAATTGAATCATCATTTGTAGACTAAATTTTATCACCAATACAGTAAAGTACTCGTTTAAGGCAACTTTTTACTTTTCATTCAGGGCAATCTTCACTTTCGCCCTCTAATTTACATATTTGTTGAATACTAACTGAAACACTGAAGTCACTCGATGGCTACTGAGGAAAAAAATTGCCTCAATTGAGTACTTTACTGGACTGTACTGCCAATTTTTGCTTTGCCTGTAATTTTGACACTCTTTACATGTATACACACTGATACTCGATGTTATCATTTCAATAAATAAACTGAACCAGATGTAATATTTGAGAAAATTTAAATGTGTAAATCATTTACCAAAATTATAAATCTCTTTGTTGATACAAAAAAGCAAATACATGCTAATTAGCTAATGAAAAAGACATGCAAGAAACAAAGTAAATTCAGATAACTGTGAGCTATACTGTGAGTTGAAGCTGGAAAAGTCATTGTACTTGTCACTTGATCAATCAACTTTCATAACATTAAAATGAAAACAAGGAAGAATCATGAATATGCTTTTATCTCAAGGTTAATTGACACTGTAATAATATGAATATTAAGCTCATTTTATTTTATCCACTAATCAACATAGTAATCACAGTCACAATAATAATCCAATTAGATTAATGGTGTTTTTTTATTGTGAACTACAACTTATAACCCATCAGCAATTTTACCTTAAAATACAAAAGATGAGGATAAATCTTGTTAATATTATTAGGTTATTTTTATGCAAATCATTTGATGAAAGTGTCATTTATCAATATGTAATAATTTGTGTCATTTATTAATAATTATTACAATGTCAAATAGTTGTTTACTCATTCGATAATGGTAAAAGCTGCTAAAAATATATCACTGGTTCATTAAGTTGGACTCAATTTTAATAAATAATGTGTTGCTGTAAATGTAGCTTTGACCCTTTTTTTTTGGCTGGTAGTGAGTCCATCAAGATTAAATTGTTATTGTTTCAATTTTACAAATGAAAACTAATGCATGGTAACATTTTATCAATACCAACTCGTCAATCAACAACAACAACAGTCAAGGTAGTTGAATAATTTTCAAGTTGATGTTGATGATAAATAAACCTTATTCCTTAGTAGCAGCTCTGGTAATCTTTGTTTTCATCAGCCATAAACAGAGTGAGGTAATAATCCAAGCAAGATGCATAACCAAGCAATTGATAAGTTCATTTATCCAAACAAATGAGAAGGTTTCATCAGCTGTTGCGCCAGTAACTCTGCCAAAATGTTTATTGGTTATTGGATCTGGTTAAATATGAGTTTCCCATGGATGGCTTGTAATTGCTGGGCATCGGGAATGAGGTGAATGATTGAACCAGCTAAGGTTAAGATGACTGGAAAACAAATATCAGCAGATTGGAAACAAATTTTGATTACAGGTAAACACCAGCCAGCACAAAAATGACAAACAGAGATGTATATGGAGTGTGAGTGAGAGTAAACAGCCAAAAGAGTTTAAACGACAAACACAGAGAATAAACAATGTAACCAATTGTAGAGATGACACTTATGCAAGTATAACAAAAGAATTTTGGTTGAGTATGAAAAAATTGTGTATAAATATACATACAAGAGTCTGGTGTATGTATTATTAAAAGGTAAGGTACTTGAAATAGCAAAAGAAAAGATGATAATCCTGGATTTTAAATCCAACCATTTTCCTTAATCATGTGAGCCAGCTCGATGATGTATTTACCTTCCTTGTATTTTTGACTTGACTCAAAGGCATGTTCATATTTCCAGCCCAGCGTTGTCTTACAGCATTCACAGTAAATATCAGCGACTGCATGTAAACCAGTTAATAAAACTCTCTCCTCAGATCGTCCACAGCCAATGTTAACAACCGAATTGAATAGGTAAGCTCTTCCCTGACTTCCTTGGAAAGATTTGGAGATCAGCTCGTCGTGATTTGCTAAATGGGCTCGACAATGGATACAGCAATAAGTTCGCTGACAATTTGGTAAGTAAGCTTGAAATGTTTTCACCATTTCGTTAAAATGTCTATAGAGAGTGAAAGGTAAGAGGGATTATAAAATTATACAAGATACTGGATGTTAAAAGATGCAATGATTGAATTGTAAAGAGAAAATAGTAAACAACAAAAGAACTCATCACAATAAAAATCACTGATAAGAGGTTGAGATGAGGGTTGAAGAGGGAGCTTCAGGTGGAGAAACCAAAACAAAACAAAGAAAAACAGATTTTCATTTTTTTTCCTTCCCTTTCCAACCACTAGTGACATCACACTCCGTCGGACAAAACTAACTTATTAAGATGATTCTGTTTTCCAGTGAACGATTATTATAGATGAACTGGTTACATGGTTGAAGAAAGAATGAAAGAAAACTGGTTACTCAAACTCGGTTACTTTTCATGGCAACAAACCAACTATAAAATGGGTTCTTTCAGATGAAAACTGAATCAAAAGGAAAAGAGAGAAAAGGTCAAGTTTTCTCCTCAACTGGTAGATGGCATTGAACAGTCTAAGGTTCACAAATTTGCCTCAATTCGGGTGAAAATATTGTCCGTGGAACACACAATCGATGAAAAGTAACTGCGGTAAAATGTACCTTTAAAGCAAAGGAAAAAGTCGATTAACCAAAATTTCTCATAAAAAATAGAGACTTGATGTTTGCTCACTTGTTTGGTTAGCAAAACCAGTGTTATTGTTTACTTCCCCCTCAGTTACAAGTAACCAGTTACTTCATAGTTACGAATGTTTTCCGCCAAATTTGAAAATGAATCCATCGATTTATTTGAAATTTTACTTTATTTTCAATTCATCTTTTCAATGTAACCAACAAGTAACTGGTTACAGTAGCCATATTTGATTATTTTGATCGTCCATTTAACCAAATAACAGGTAGAAGCCACGAAGTATCTAGTAAAGAGTTGAACAGATGATGAGGGAAACCGGTTTTAACGGACAAAAAGCCAACCTTGGGATGAAGCAAATGATAATTCATATGATTCTTCCTTGTTTGTGTTTTCATGTTATGAAAGTTGATTGATCAAGTGACAAGTACAATGACTTTTCCAGCTTCAACTCACAGTATAGCTCACAGTTAGATGAAGTTACTTTGTTTTTTGCATGTCCCTTTCATTACCAAATCAATAAGTAACAGCTATTTTCAATCAACAAAAAGACGATTATTTTTGTAAATAAATTCTGAGTTTAAATTTCCCTTAAATCTGGTTCAGTTCATCTATTAAAGTAACCCAAATCTCAGCATTGGGATTAAATGATATTGATCTTGATTATGGATGAGGCCAAGTAGCACAAGTAATCATGAACTTGAATAATCAACCATTATAAATTGAACATTATAAGTGTGACTTTATTTGTACAATTTTGTTTGTTTGCTTGGATATTAGATGTTCAATTCAATTTCAAGATTCTCATCAAAATTCATTTGGTTACAATTTTTACCATAAATCTGAGGAAAGCTTGAAAGGCAAAGATAAATCTTGACTAACCAACATTGTTGAACAAAAATAGATCATCTATTCGAGAAGTAATAATTACTTTAGCCATCTTTTTCTGTGATTATTTTTATCTTGTTGCTTTCATTAAACTCCTCCATTGTGCTAATATCTAAGCTCGACTCTTCTGGCTATGAGACTCTTTACTGGAACCACTTTAAACAGTTTGGTACAATTGATAACAAATATTGGTACATGTTATCGAAGATGCTCTGTATAGATTGTTCAGTAAAGGAGAATCATGGAAATCACAAGGCTAATAATGAACAATGTCCCAGTCAAATGACTTGTTTTTGATTCATTGGGTTCATCTTCACACAAAAGCCAAGTGACTCGAAATTAAACCATTGTTATTATCAGGTTGGAGTAAAGAGAGGTGTTAAATTGTTTCTATTAATACAATATTGAACAGTATTATTAATTTATTGTTTGTATTAAAATTTACTTTGTCTCGAAACATTTCATTGAAAACGAAGAGTCAATCAACTTAAGGTAATCTTTTGATAGCGCCTCACTATTATTGATTTCCCTATTGAATATCATTAATCTTCGAGCAATTAATCTCAATTCTGATTGTCTCAAACCATTTTGTTGGTAATTTTTTGTTAGCAAAAGGGAAAGTAATTAGCTATTTTGATGGCTCGAAAATGTATGCACAATGCAGTATGTACATTTAGGGCTAAATGAGGAAAATTTTCAGTTTTATTTTCCCAATTAAATGTTTAGTCGTTCACTTTTGTCAGTAATGATGAAAATTTTGAGCAGTCACTTGAAATCTCTGAGCATTTAAGATCATTCAGTATTGGTGAGGCCGAGGGACTAATGATTAGCAAGAAGTTATGGAAATTGTTGCAGGAAATGGAAAGCAATGAACATCAAGATAATATTGCAGAATACAGACGATAGTAATGAATTATCAAGAATTTATTCTTATGCCCAAAAAGTTCAATAAAGCTGCAGCCATACAGAGAATTGTTCAACACCTCTTTAGATTAAAAAATATCAAAGTAAAATCTCTTCTAAATAATAGCCGACAGTCAGCCGACTTGATGGGAAATAACCTTTTGCTCTTAAGAAATCAAAGTCCAAAAACCCAAACTGTATTTTCAATAAACTGCCATATAAAGTTTAAAATTGGTATCAATTGTCGATGAAAAAATATGGCAAAACCAAAAGTTGACCAGAAACTTGACTAAATCCATGAAAATCGCAAGATTCCAAGTATTACATATGCAAAGGCAAAAGGAAGCATTTGATACTTTAACTGTAGTTATAAGAAAAGTCCAATATGTGCAAAAAGACGGTCATATTTGTCAATATCAAATCAATAAAAACATTGTTTAGTTTTCGTAAGCATTTGCACAAAATTAGGCCTCAGTTTCCAATAAACTCACCAGAGGACGCCAAACTCGTAACTTAAAGTACAGGGTTGACAATTTATTCTGGAGAGACTTTGAAAGCGTTTTAATTTTAAACTACTTAATCGAATTAGAAGATTCAAAAGGCATCTTGTAGACAAAATAAAGAGGATTAAGATGAGATGAAATTCGGCGTTAAATTTTGTTAGGAAAAGGTCATTTTTGCTATTTTACGAAAAAGTGTCATTTCAATATGGTTTTAGATTTTGAAACAAGAAGAAAAATTATTTCAACTTATTATTTATGTGGTCAAAATGAGTATCAAACTCACAAGAAATTATTGCTTGAATTGAAAAAAAATTGTCCATCTAAATCATCAATTCATCGTGTTGTGCGAACCTGGGAAAATTCAAATGGTGAAAAGGTCAAAATTCAACGATCTCGACATGTTTTGACTCCAGAAAAACTCAATGAAATTTCAGCATCTGTTACTGATAAACCTGAACTTTCTGATGTTCGTCGTGCTAATGAACTGAAAATTTCTAAATCATCTCTTCGAAACGGTAGGAAAATTTTATCAATTAAAGCTTATAAACTCAGAACGGTTCATGAATTGAAACCTGAAGATAATGAAAAACGAATGCGATTTTGCTCCTGGTTAGTTGATTTTTTCAAATGTGAACAGAATAGGTCAATGATAATCTTTTCAGATGAAGCATATATTGAGCTTAATCCACCTAGAAATTCTCAAAACAATCGATATTATTCAACAGTGAAACCAAAAATTTTTCAGGCTAAAAAACATTTCCCTAAAAAGTTAGGAATTTGGGCAGGATTATCTGGTAAAAAACTTTTTGGACCAATATTTTTTGAAAATGTCAGGATTAATTCTGAATATTACATATCTTTGATTAAAGAATTCATTAACATGATACCGAGAAATCAGAAAAATAAGGTTTACTTTCAACAAGATGGAGCTCGAGCTCACACAAGTAGAGCATCAATTGAGTTTTTGAAAAAACATTTTGGAAAAAGATTAATTTCTCAGAATTCTGAGTTATCATGGCCACCTAGATCATGCGATCTGAATCCATTAGATTTTTACCTTTGGGGTCATCTAAAATCTCATCTTTCATATCAAAAATTTTCTACTATTGATGAATTGAAAGCAATAATTTTGAACTTTTTTTCCTCCATAAACGCTCAAGATTTGTCAAAGGTTATCGATAATCTGAACAAAAGAGCTGAAATTTGCATTACACAAGAAGGTGGCCACATTGAAAATGTAATGAATTAAATTCTCTAAGTCTGATGATCAATTTGAGCCCTCATACAAGTAATAAAGTTTAATATTTCAAAAAATATATCAATTCAAAGTCTCTCCAGAATAAATTGTCAACCCTGTATAACTTCAGTTTTCAATTTAATTCAATTCAATTTAAGCTCCAATAAATCTTGTTATTCAAACATAAATGTTGTTGTCGTATTATTTCATTTTTTTGTAAACGGTTGTGGAAGCCATAACCGGCAGTGACCTGCAAATGCAGCGGCCCGGTTTACTCTGAACGGGTTCTCCCAAATGGGTTCATTCTGCATAATATCGAGTGAATCCGTTCGGGATTAGCGGCCTCCTTATTCCTGTAATGAGGTAAAATGAAATGAAATAACAAATGTATAAAGTTGATTGAAATGATTGAGTGTTGACCTGAGCATTTGACTGTAGTTTACCTTACATTTGGTTGATTCTCGAGTTTTCTTAACTCGAGCTTTTTTTACCAGTCAATAATTAATGAGCCAAATTGGTAGCAAATGCATAAATTGATCAATTACCAAATCAGTTATTCAACTGTCAGATGCTTTCGTTTATGTTAAACAAGAATGTCTTGACAAATTGAAAGGTAAAACGTTGGCACTCAGTAAACAAAGTATCAAATCAGCCTTCTGAATCTAATATTAGTCTCTCAATGTTTCCTGTTAAAAGGTAAAAAACTAAGTAACTATGTTGATGTGATTTAAGTGTAACGGAAGGATAAATTATTGATTGTCATTAACTTTTCAACAAAATGAATCAAAATACCAAACTTAATCAAGTAAAACCCAAGTTACCTATTACCCTTAAACCAAGTATTAATAGACTTAAATTAAGTAGCATTTAACCTAAAAATGAACACATTTCAATGAAAGTCTCACTCCTAATCAACTATCAATATTTAGCGCAAAAAAGCTTATAACCAAATTTTTCTTTTCCAAATGGTTAACAATAAAAAAAATTAACAATTAAAATGAGAAATCTTTTTTAATGAAAACTTATTGAAATGATCTTCAGATAAAATGATGAAGAGACAGGGAAGGGAGTAAAAGTGACTCCAAACAACAATCAACTAACAAGTATTTTTGCATTCCCATCACTTTGATCAGCAACATGATCATGCTCAGACTTTTTTGTGCTGAATTTTTGTTGAAATGAACAAAAGTTGCCCGGTAACACCCTATAAACTCATTTTAAGGTCAGTTGAACAGTGAAACAGTCTCATCACCGTATTCATTTTAGACTTAAAACAGCAGCAAAATATTGTTTCAATAATAAATTTTCAATCAAAATAACTTTCAACTTTAAAGCAAAAATTGGAAAAGAAGAGTAAAGGAGAAGAAGAGAAAAAAAGTTGAACAGAAAAAGACTGAAAAAGCAAGAATATTCAGAATATATATTCAACAAAATTCATTCCAACATCAAGTTTATCAATTCCAATTGACTCTGATTATTCTGTTCATCTTCAGTGATTTAATCAAAAACTCACCAAACACAAGTCAAAATTCATCCTTCATCTGTGGTCATTTTGTATTCCTTCATTTGTGATCAATTGATTGAAACAAGTTCAACTGTAAATCACGTTTTCCACCATTTCACCTGGAATTATCACAATAAAGACTGATTAACTTTGAACCTTTCTTTTTTTGTAATCATTTTCATCATTTGTTCACCTTTAACCATCAAAGTGACCATCGTTGGTTGAGTAAAACTTGAACACTTTTCAACTCATCATTTTCATCATTTATCCATCTTCACCTTCCTCTTCATCAATCATGTTACTTTGGATTCGATTAGCTCTATTCCTAGTTTTAACCTGTTCAATATGTTCTTATGGTAAAGTACTTATCAAGCGAACTCATGAAGACCAATCGGTAAGCATTTAACTCAACTTCAAGACCATTTACGATTGAAGACCAAACTGAATTCACTTGTTTGATTAAGAATCAGCATTTTGTAAAACTTCAATTATCTTGAAAAGAAGACAAATTTTCAACTCTTTATGTTTCTTGATCGGTAGTTGACCTATTCATTTGGTCATATCAAATTTATCCAAATGTTTGTAAAGTAATTAGGAATGAAATTAAATACGAAAAGTGATGAAAATAATGGAATGAGGAAAAAAGAAGAAAAAATGAGAAAAGAAAAGGAATTAAGGGAAAAAGAATAAAATTTTCATTATTATCGTTATTGTGATTATAACAAAGGATTCCAAGCAAATGCGCTAAAATGCCATCAATTTGGTTGAAAATAATATTTATTTCAAATCAATAATTGAAGTTACATTTGATTGTTGTTAACAAAAGGGAAATGTTGAGCAAAAATGTCGACTCTTTAATGTTTAATGGAATGACTTGGTTACAGTTTATTAATATCACAATAATTGTCATTATTCAATCTTCATTTTCATCATTTTCATCATTTTTACTTTTTTTCCGAATCTTCATCTCTGTTCATTTGAAGAAAGCTTTTCCAATGGATCGAGAAAAGCAAACAAATTGATAAAAAGTTGCTATTTATAATGTTGATCAATAAGATGTAAAAAGTAGTCTAAAGTCAATTAAGATGGCAAAACAAGCATCAATTGAATTAACAGGGAGAAACGCCTGAAAATGAATCATCAGATTCTTGATCAAACTTGAATATAAAGAATTAATCTGAATGAAATTGAACTCTTAAGCCAACTAATTTTCTGCATTTTTTCTTCTTCTTTTAATCAAAATCTTTCCAGGAGTTACCTGAATGTTGGAATGATAATTCTGCATGTTCTTATGTTGAACTGAATAGCATGGGAATCAGTGTACAGAATATTTGCCGTTGTAAGAATTTCAATTCATGTCCAGATCAATTTGACCGTTATGATGGCCGAACAATTGTCCACGGGATTGGACAATATAAGGTAACAACAAAAATCCAAAAATCCTGAAATCTAAACATTCTCAAAATAGAAACAAATAAATCCTTTTAATTGGAGTTTCTTTGCTAATTTTGTCATTAAATGTTATAAAAGAATCGAAACTTTGTTTCTAATAATAATCACAAAGATTATTTAGTTAATTAAGCGACAATTAAACATGAAAATCGTCAACATTTAAACCAAAAAAACAGGGAAATAATTAGAATCTTTATTCAAAGAAAACTCGACTCGAGATTTTCGTTCAACTCAAAGTCACTCATCAATTCATTATTATTTATATAATTAAAGTTGCTGTTAATAGAGCAAATGATTGACTGATTTTAGATTTGAAAATGATTATGAGATTAAGAAAGTTGGTTGAATGAACAAACTGAATAATCTGAGAATTTTCTCAGGTAAACTTTCTTTTCTTCTTTTGCTTGCCATCAAATGAGTCAAATTAATTGACTGTAAACTGACAATCATAATTTACTCTTCCATTGACCTGATTGAGCTTTCCACTTTCATCATGAAGCCGGAAGTTGATTACATGATAATAAAGTGAACTTTGAAACAAATTTTCCTCTTTACTCTTGTGGCAAAATTTCATATTCAACTTTCATTCTCATCAAGTAGATAATCAGATTTTGGAGTTTACCTTTATTTAGAAGTGTTTAACAACGAAATAAATCGTTTGATATTAAAATAATTTCCAATCAATTAAACATTAATATCGTCATTAACACGATTGCCTTTTAATGGAAATTATTTTTCACTCAAAAGTGCTTTTCAAAAGTTAAATTGAAAACTTTTCAACTTTACTATCAATCCAAAGGGAGTTCACTTTGAGTTCATATTTTTATATTAAAAATAACTATAAATAATGTCTTAATATGAGCGTCTATTCATGGAGTAATAATGATCAATAACATTGAATGCTTTTTCACTTTAGTTAAAATTTATTTTCATTTTTTGAGAAAATTTTTCTCAATTAAAATAGTCAAATTTCAATGTACAACATTTTGCATTAAAATTCACTATTTATCTTAATTCCCTTCAATTCAGATATTAATTTGAAACAGATTTTTAATGTTAAAATAAATGCTTGTCAGGATTAAACTTCAGTCATTGGCATTGGCTTTAGTTAAAGCTCAAGTTTATAAGCTTAAAAAATTAAATTCTCAGTTGAAGTTAACATGAGAATGTAAAGTGAAATGTTCATTAGCATCAAATCAACTATTTTCACCAAATTCATCATCAAGTTCGCCCTCAATTTTCATCAAACTCAACCTTTTTTCAAGTTTATCAATCTTTTGATTTTGATGCGTTAAAAGTATTCTGATCTCATTTAATGAATACATTTGCAAAATGCCTTTTAACTTTCATTTCATTTTTAAAACTTCAATAATGCTATTTGACTCAATTTTTGAAACTATTCATTCTGTTTCAGTGATAAGTTTCGAGTTTTAATTTTCTTCTTTGAAAAATATTCTGATGAACATTTTTCAGAAGCAATTCACTTTGGATTATCCAATTTACATGAAATTCAGCCAAGTTAATGAATATCATCTTATTAGGGATTGAGTCAAAATCTAGTTACATGTTTGTTTGGTAGATTTGATGGAAACTTTGAAGCCTCGAGAAAACTGAATAATCAACTTTTCTTGGTTAATCTAGATTCATTCTGAAATGTTGATTATCATGTAATGAGTTAACAGGGTATCAAGACATCAAATCAACTGTGATGAACCAAAATAGAACCAAATCAAGTTGTTGTCAGAACTTGAATCATTATTAATAGCACAGGAAGCGATTGAGCTTTGATTGAAACATGAGGTTAAGCTTGTGAGGAACAAATCAAATCAAAAAGGTGAAAATATTTGGACAAAGATTTGTAACAAGTTTATCAATTTCTGTTAACAATAATCCAAAATAAATTGACGATATGAGCTCAACATGATTTGATCGGATCAATCAGGGAAGGCAATTTTATTCAAACTACGATTGAAACAATTTAAACATTTTATTGTCAACATTTTCCTTCGACTTTTATTTAATCTCATTTCCCATCTTTTCTCATTACAGTACTGTGAAGAGGCACCTCGATTGAGGCCTTGTTCCAGCCATGATATAGCTCTCGTTATTACCTCTGAATCAAATCTTGAAACAGAAACAACTGATTACAAGTTACAGTGTTTGTGTCCAAAAAATAATATTTTTGTACTCAATTCGACTCACTTGCGAGATGTTGATGGACTTACTATTGACGCATTTTTATTTAATTGTAAATCGGTAAGTTAACACTCGATCCCCAAACTCACCTTCATCAACCTCACCTTCATCAAACTCTTCATCAAAATTCTGAATGAACACAAGAAAGATAAATATTAGCTGAAGATGTTAGTTTCAACAAGATCAGTGCAAATGCTTTCTTTTATTAATATCCAAGTGAATAAGTTTTCTTTGTTCGAGCAAACTTTTTTACAAACACTTTTTTCAATAAACATGATAGTTTGAACTTTCCAGATTATCCATTCATAAAGTATTTTAATGGATAAGAATAGAAGAGCAAAAAGTGTATTTTTACCATCATTTTAGCTTGTTCCACTTCTAATCATTCTAATCGTTTCCATGATCAGCTGGATTGCTGGCAATTGAATGAATTATTTTTATCCAAATGGAAGAAATGAGTTGTGCAAAAACGATTCCAAATTTGATTTGATTCCGTTAGTGTCAATTAGCATTCAAGTGTGCACAACAAGATTGTTTATTCATGTTAATCTAAATGTTTACATTCATTGACATTCAAATTTGAATACAAGTTTAACTTTCACTTGATTAAGTCAAACATTTTTTTCTCTCTTCTTTCCATTTCCATTGAAATTCAGCCTGAAATTTGTGGATTTCGACAGCCTTGCATGACAATAACCCAAACACCGTATACATACTTTGAAAAAAAAGTTTGCAACTGTCCAATGGATTCCTTTTGTCCAACCGATTTACGATATGCTTACCAATCAACCATCAGCCAGTTTAATCGAGGATCAGCGTTTTATATGCACTGTATTTAACACTCTGGACATTTTAACCTCTTCAAATGAAACAGTGGATTCGGCGGTTGCAAGTGACCAGAAAACACCATCAGATTGAAACCTTTTTTTCTCTCTCTTCTCTAGTCTTTGGATCAAAAGTCAACAGTAACAAAAACAAGATCATCTTTCATCTCATCAACTTGTTCATCTTTTTATTTCCCTTGTAATCATCCTTTTCATTCCAATTGCCATCAAACAACATAAAATTTACAATCAGTTGCTTTCACTTTGATCGTTGCAAACCATCAAACAAGAGCCAGTGAAATCCACCAAAATTGTATTCCAAATCCCTTCAGAAGAAAAAAAACTTTTCATTTTCATCATTTTTTCCTTTGACCATGAAAAATTGTGTTTTACAGTAAAAAAGAAGCAAATCTAAAATTGATAAACTTGTAAAGAAAATTCTGCATTCATTTTAAACGATTAACATTATTAATTTATCCCTTTCAAGTTTCCTCCACTTTACCCTTTTCCATTACCATTATTATTAGACTGGTAAGATTAATTTGACACCAAATTTGAAATCAGAACTGAATCCAGCAACTAAACTGTTCACTTCAATGGCTCGTTTTGTGTTTCTTTTTGTAAATATTAAAATAATTCATTATTTATTACTTTCTCACCCTCACAATTATGTAATAGATAACTTAATAGTGTATTCATCACATTATTTATATATAAATATATATATATGACAAAAAATACTCCAAACTCTGGCTAATAATCATTAACCTTTTCTGGTTCAACTTTGGGTTATCGCGTTAAAACAACATTCAAATATGGAAATGTGTAAATCATTTTTGCTCCATTTAAATCTAAATTGTCTTTTCAGGTTTCACCTGAACATCTGACGATTAATGGTTATTGGTTTAACCATTAATCATTTTACTAGATCAATGGTGTTAGATTTGCATAATTAGTCTTTAATATGGCAATTACAATTGTTTAGTTTAATGGATTGCCTAATTTGTTTTGGGTTAAAGTTTCTGGTCAAATTGCTTGACTCATTATTATTAGGTTAAGGTTCATTTGGAGTAAAAGTTGCTGATAAAATAAATGTTCAAGTGCACTTTCATTTTTGGGTTCAAGGTAGATGCAGGTAAATTTAACATCAATTGTCATAATAATTTAATAGTTGAATGGCTATTTAATGGCTTTTGCCTTTTGCCTTGTTTTTAATCTGTTAATAGGAACAATAAAGCTTGTAACTTGGTCAGATTGATAAAGGTCACTTCGAAATGAGATGACATTTAACCAAGATTTAGGTTCAACGAGGAAAAATAAATCAACTCTTGAATCAAGAGCAAAACACTATTAATATTTGTAGCTTAATTGTTGTGACAATTAAAACAATTATTCCTTTAAATCGCTTTTAAACAATTGTTTCATTCAACTAAATGTTAGTTTTAAATGCCAATCCAATCAATTAACTTTTGATTCCATTAAATTGGTCAAAATGCACAACAGTATGCTTGAAAATCTGGTAATAACAATGTAATTACATTGTGTTAAGGTTGAAGTATGTTAATAATAGGTTTCCCTGAAAGGAATCCCAGTGCGTGGATACTATTCAGGTTTACTAACTAAGGTTATTCAGATATAAGTTTAACCAACGAATAAAGGAGTTTCGTTAGGATAAAACTCTGGGTTAAAACCAGAAATTTTGGGTTCTGTGTTAAGTATGAAAAGAGTATTTAAAAGGTTGATTAGCTGAATGTGTCACAGTGAATATCGGTTAATGCTTTAAATAAGCAATTATAATGAGATTATTCGAGAGATGGTTCAAGCTTTTGCTTACTTTTAGCGAATTAAATCTAGATTAAGCTCGAAATTAATACCGAACTTTTAACAAGCCATAAGTATTACAAACTTAGAATAAAATTAAGGTTAGAAAGTAATGTGTATAAAGTTGTCTGCAAAGCTATTTTGAGATCTAAATTTAATGCTCTATTCAGCTCATTTCAAATACCATTTTCAAGTTATCAGTATCGACCTTTACTGTAAAGTTGTATAATAAACGAATGTATCAGCGAAAAGCATCTTTGCATCTTTGTTGTTTAACAGTTTTAACATTAAAGGTAACATGTAAAACCGAAAACACTTGCCTTAAACATTTAAACTGCAATTGAATGTTCGCATTTGGTAAGAGAAATATTTTTAAGGTTAAACATTATTGAATAACTCAATAACAGTTTTGGCAAAATATGTAATGCATTGTAAGGGAAATTCAATGAGCACATGCTAAGTCCATGTTTATCTGATTGACTCGAGGTGCTTTACTTATTTGGCAACATTTGTTCATCTATCGTGCAACTTCAGTTAGAGTTTCACTACTGAAAGAGTTTATGGAAACATTGAAAATGCTAAGACGTCTAGTCTAGTCTAAAAAGTCTTCAATAACTTTGCGTGTTCAAGTGTAACTTTTATTCGGTTGATTAATTCACGTTAACTGAATCAACAGTTGATTGTTTTAAGAGGAAATCAAGAAGAGAAGATCAAAGCAGTTTCAATTCTGTTTCCAAGCTACCCAAAGTAATTTCACTCATTGGCAATGTTATGAACGAATAGTTATACAATGTTTGTTACAATACAATGACATAATTGTTACAGATTTAAGAACAATAGCAACAGTTTGCGCTTTAATAGTCTAACAAAGTCTTTGCATATTCACTTTTGCAGCAAACGAAACGAGAATCCTTTCAATTTTGCTTTTCGCCAAAACATTCAGCTTAGCTTCGATTAAACTTTGATGCAATAAATACCGAGTTAGTTGATCTACTAAAAATAATACTAAATGTGATTAAAGTTGGATAGTTTTAAAACTGTAAAGTCAAGCTATGAATGAAGCCCAATTCTAATAGCAATTGGTTAGCAAGTTAGAAGCGAATTGAAAGATTATGGCCATGAATTGGATTGCTTTTTAAACTGATAGATCTAACTGTAGATCAAACTTCTGTAGATCTTGTGCAAGTTTTTCGTTAAATGCTTCAGGATATGTTATACAAGTGTATTGTAAGCTAAGATTGCAGTTTAAAATGAGTTATTAACAGTTTAATGGCTGTTAAAAGCTTTAATCGAGTTTGAGAAAGGTCATTTGGAAAATTGGATTGAAATTAAAGCCAAAATGATAGATTTTGATCATTTCTTCCAATAGCTAAAGCGATTTAACCAGAATCAAGTCAGATTCTGTACTATTATGCTTTTTCAGTTCAATATTAATTCTTAAAAGGGTTTATTAAAGCATTTGTAACTATTTTGTCCATTCATTCAACTAATGGATTTGCATTTATTCATGGTTAAAATAAGATTGACCAACAATAGGATGCAATTGTTATTTGTTTGACCAGAAGTTTTCACCAGGAAGATGACAATTCCCAATTTTAACGTGAACTGTCAACGTGACTATTGGCTGATCACATTTACAATTACAATTGTCCAACAACGAATTACAATGAGAAGTGGTTTACCAGTTTTGTTGGTCACTTTTTTACTCAAAAATCAAAATCATTTTTATTGCTCTTTCATCCTCTTCACCATCATCAAGTTTCCATTTATAATTGGTGCAATTAATTTGCAATTTGAACAGCAACATCAACCTCTGTTCAAGTAAAACAATACAAACTGAAACGGTAAAGCAAAACAAACAAAATGAATTGCATTCTCAACGTTTTCAACACAATTTTACTCTTAATTTTAACCCCAACACTAACCGAAACAACAGTTAAACCAACAATTAATTGCAACCATTTAACACTGAACAATATTTTTACCTCATCAATGAAACAATCAACTCATAATGGGATCTGGAGTGAACATATTGACTTTGATTCCAATTTTATTTCCAACTTTTGGAGTGATCAAAGAAAATCGGATTTACCAAAACTGCAATCAACTTATTCTTATAGCAATTGGGAAACCAGATCAACAGGTAAATGTCCAATTGATTCAATCGACAACTCATCAGACTGTTCTTATGCTAATTGCACTCGATCATCAACTGTTTATCCTTTTCATCATTTCACCAAAATGAATGCAAATGCAAAACTGGACAGTTCTATGGACTATTCAGTTGTTTCATCCCTAATTGGGCAGTTAATAGTGTTGCCATTGATTGATTTGGACTACAAAACGTCGCTCATTTACAATGCAAGTGAATCGTCAATCATTCATTCGTTACTAGCTAAAGTTGAATTCAAACAGTTTTTACGAACTTTCTTAAAACTTGAAAACATTAATGAAAAGGTTGACAATCAAACCCAACAGATAATCAACTTGATTAATGAAGCCTTCAAAATTGGACAATTTAAAGGTAAGCCTCAAAATAAAAGCATTTTAGCTTGAATACCCTTGTTTAGAACCTTAGCGTTAACGTTTCGTTAACCCGCGAATTTGTTTCGACAATGAAAAAAAAAGAAAAGCTTCGAATTGCCGGTTTCTGTTTCTTTCGAGCTATTTGATCAGGCTTTTTGTCTAGCAAAGTCCAACAATAATTTTGCTAATTACATTACATATTCTGGAATTACAATAAACTCTAATCACTACTTTTAAACATAATCTGTCTGCAATGAAGTGGCTCTTAATTCGATTATTGACCTCTTTTGTCATTTAATTTGTACTTTACAGCTCTTTTACTTTCAGCAAACACTAAATGGTCAACACATCACACTTGGAGCTCAATTGTTACAACTAAAATTAGCCTTCATCAAGTTAAACTGAACACGCAAAATCTAATTAGAAACATGTTCACAGTTTTAATTGTAACAAATGAAACCTCAAAATTGATATTTTGCTCCAGTTCAAACTCAAGTAAGTGTTCAAACATTTATTCAACGGTTTTGGTGTAAACAATAGGAAATGATGAGTTTTAATGCTCAGGGCAAAACATAAGTTGAAGTTAACAGATTATTAAATTTGCAAAAACAAAATGTTAATAAACCAAAAATTGTTATTCGTAAGTTATTCCTATTGCAAAACTGCAACTAAAAATAAACCATCAAGTCCCAGTGTGTTAACAATAAACCACCAAACTAATAATGTTATCAAACTGTTAATTGTGCAAATTTTAAAATGAAGACCCGACTCGATTTGCTTTCGAAACGTTAAGAGACTCTTTTCTCATCAATTTTATGAATAAGTAAATATAGTAATATTGAAACACTGAAAGTTGGATGGAAAAATGATGATTTAAGAAATTACATGCAATCAACTAATTGCATGATTTAACAATTTTCTCTGAATTTCATTACGAAATGATTAATTTTGAATAATTATTTATCTTTCGCTTTCTCTCTGAATACTTTCAAGCTCACAATCAACCTCTCATTGATTCAATAACATCATATTCATCAACTGCAATCATTTTAATAATGCTGTTAACTTTGGCTTTAATCAAGTTTACATTGAAAAGGTAAATAATATTTCATTGAAACATTTCAATTCATATTTTTCTCTTTCCTTTGTGTATATTTATTTTCATGATAATACCAACAGCTTTCCTCCAAAAAAGCATGAAAGTTCCAATAACTCTAGATATAATCATAAAATGAAAATTGAATCGATCAGTTTAATAACTATTCACCTTCTTTCCATCTTTTCGCTTCTGTTTCGATAAACACGGACTTGATGCTCGCAAAAAGCAATCTGAAGAAACTGAAGCCAGGTTCTTTAAGACCTGAATCGTGTACTTTCAGATGGACAAATGCATTTTTCATTCAATTAAGCGAACGTTTACATTGAACCTTTCCTATTTGCTTTTTGAACTCTAACCATTCTCTAGCAATTTTGACGATTTATATTAACTTTGAATTTAGTAAAAGGAATTTCTGCACTTCTATTTAACAATTTCTGAAAGGATGAGCTTCAAAAAATGAATGAACCAGATTCTAAGCGAAACAGAAGTGCATTTAACTCTGAATTGACTTTCAATGTATTCGTGACTCCTTTTTGTCTCAAGTAAAAGTACGGAAGTCGAAAAAAGTTGTCTCAAGATTTAATAGCAAACCAAATTGATCAAATAACTTCCAACTCGTTAAATACTGAACTGATGATAAGAGTTGCTCAAGTTTTTAATAAAAATCGTTCCAACAGGTTTACATTGTTCACATTTCACCTGAAATGTGACTTTTTCATTTAGTTTATCCATTAAATGGAATCATTGAACAGCCATTGAATCGTTTATGAAAAGCATTTTAACCCAAACTCTAACCCAAAAATATTCACTCCAATTGCTCTTCAAATGAATAAAGTTTTCATTTTCCATCTCATTTGATTGCACCTCGCCAGCATTGAATAAATTCAGTTCTCATGCAAATAATAAACTCTCAATGAATTGAACAACATTTAAATAGCTACAAGGATTGAATATCAATTGATCCTTTTTAAACTCGATTAAAGAGCGATATCAATAATTTTTGTTATAACACAATTATAACCTTTGCGGAAGTATTAGTCAAAGATTCGAGTTGATTAAACTGATTCACTTTTTTTCCATTTTCTTCACGAGCATAATGATAATCACAGGCTTTACCTTTCTAATTATCGGAAACAAATTATTCGTTAATTAGTCTAAAAAGGTGCTTCAATAGGATTACATTGTTTCTCAAGAGATGTTCATAATATCATGATAATGGGATGATATTAATAATTTGTCAAGTTACTGTGCATTTCCGATTCAATAATGTTGATAGCTTTGTGTCATTCCCAGTCATTTATATCAATTTCATTTGAAAAAATGATGAAAATAAATATTTAATAATTGCCAATTTATCATCATTTTTGAACCTCCCTGTGGTCCAATGATGATATCAAATGATCTCGAGTAAATTGGAACACAAAAAGACATTATTTATGAAACAAATGTAACTTTATTAAAGTTAACAAGAAACTAATTGGTTAACATTTACAGAATTGATTTACCAAAGAAAAGGTTCAAACATTTAATCAAACGCGATGATATATTCTTGGATGGAACTGGAATCATTTTTATCGATGTTAATCATTCAAACAACTTCATTGGAAATTTCAAGGTAAATTTATTTCTATTCTTACATGTTATCGAATTGTTATCAACATGAGTTACATAATTGCTCAATACAAATGAACAGATTTCCATTGGATTCCATGTTTATGCAAATTCAATTGTGAAATTGATGATTGATTTAAATGCTTCGAATAATGTATTCATGTTAAGGTGAAAGTTTTTCAGAACTTTTCATGTTTCCTCGTTTTCTCTCATTTTTGTTGTTTATTGTATTTTGATAAAAGATCGAGGAAAGATCTGAAACAATTGAAACATCTTTTTCTGTTGACATTGAATTATGGACAAAATCAATGTTTAGTTGATTAAATCAGTAAAGGGAATTGAAAATGTAAAAACTGAGTTTTCAATTTAATCTGCAAAATCGTTATCAAGTTAAGTAAACACAAAAAGTTTTCAATGATTAATGATGAAACGGTAAACAGGGTAAATGGTAAATGTTCAAGATTAGATAATAGCTACTTGTACTAATAATATGCTTTTGATCAATGATAAAAGATTTCAATTTTTCAACTCCCAGACCTGAAACAGATAACAGAATGATGAATAAGATAAATGGAATGAGATGAATTTTTTTTTTCACTTCATGTCTAACAATAGTTGATTCATCATGAAACCCTTGAGATAATCATCTGATGGTAAAGATTAAAGTTTATTATTTTTAATAATAATCCGGAAACGATGAATCATTTCTTTTTTTCACTTCCATGGATAATGAATGTTGTGTGATAAAGTTTTAAAGTTGAGAAAAATTCATTTTCAAAATAGTCAAAATGATGAATTTCGTTAAGAGAGGAATGAACTTGAATTTTGATTAACTTGAGTTTCGATCAAAGTTTTCAGATTTTTTTCTCAAAACTTCATTTTGATGGACTTTGAATGAACTTGAAAAGAGTTTCAAACATCTTTTTGGAGTGAAAATTTGGATTTCGCTTTGGATTCATTTCGTTTCAACAGCGTTTCCAATTCAAATTCCACTTTATTCAGCCAGTTTGAGAATAGAGGAAAATATTGAGAAAACTTAGATTTCTGTGCGAAATTTGAGTCGACAGGATCGAAAGTCGTCGAAAGAAGATCACTTTTCTTTCTGCGTTTGGCTTGATTTCTTGCGACTTTTGACTTCTTTTTGTCCTTGAAAACAAAAGTCTTTCATTTCAAATTTCGGTTACAAAAAACAATTCTGGTTCGTCAAGTCCCAGTTAAATTTCATTCAGAACATAATCATGAGTTTCAAGTTTCCAAAAATATTCGATTCTTTCAGGTTATGAAAAGTTCAATAGCTTTTCTCATCTCCATTTAGCTGTTTTGTAATTTTTATTTGCTTTTGAATTTTTTATCAAGCCTTATTACTTTCTTTATTATTGTCTTTTGAGTAAACTGTGCTTAGTTAACAGTGTTAGTTAACTATTAAGTTTACCAATTTTTAAACAGTTCCAGATTATACAATTTAACCATTTGATTAAACACTGGTTACCTTCAAAATAAAGGTTTATTAGTTTTTACATAACCCAGTGGGTAATAACTGCTATTCATTTCAACTAATATTTTTGGTTAACACTGATAGTCAATCCACTCGGACTTCGCCCTCGTGCATCTTTCATATTGTTGTGGTTGCATATCACCTTGTTATTTAAGTATAAATACATTCATATACATTCATCCCTTGAATAACATTTATTATAACACTTATAACTGCCGATAATTCAATACTATTAATAAATTAATAACAATAAGATTAGAATAATTTTTTACAGAATTTGTTCACTTGGCAGATTCATAATTGTCTCTGAATTAGTCTCTAATATCTGTTGACCTCAAATTAAAGGATATATTGATTTTAGTCTTGAGACTTTTTGGCCTTCCAAGTGTTTATTTTGGTCTCATATTTATGTTTATTTATTGAATATCTTTTGTTGTTTTTTCAGGGAGAAAAGGTGTATCTCAAGAGATTACCAGATAGATTGTTACCTTTAAAGAAGTCAACATGGAAGCTGTTTGGTCAAATGATTGACCTTCGTAATTATAATTTGGTTGATTTTAAGGGTTTATTTGATAATCATCATATTGTCCATCATGATCAAGCCTTTTCTACTCTTTACCCACAAATTGGTTGTTTCACTGTTTGGGAATATTGTGCTCGAGGAAACCTCCAGAATATAATCAAATCAAAATGTATTGACTTTGACTGGTCATTTAAGTTGTCACTTTTATTTGACCTTTCCAATGTAAGTATCAAAAATGTTCATTTAGCCAACCTTTTCTAACACACAATCCCTCTTAACCTGTTGATTATTATTAACAAATGATCCTTAAGACAATTGATTGTTTCCTTTACTTGTTTACTGTCAAAAGGTAAAACATTTTGTCCTTTCATCCAATCCATAGACAGCTCAATCAACCAGAGTTAATCAAATCAAGAGTTGCTTATATTGTTGAATATTTTTCTCAGCTTTATTTTTGTTAACCAAAACATTTCCAACTTTTTCCCGTTTGACCTGAAAATGACAAGTTCAATGAAAAAAAAATTTAAAGGGTTAAAGCTCTTATAAAGATTAGTTAAATTAACTGAAGAAACATGAAATAAATTGAGAAAGATAAATCTTGAAATGTTCAGAATAAAAATCAAAATCAAATATTCCTATCCAATAACAGAAAAGCCAATATTGCAAATCATAGAACTCAAGTCTTGATCGAAATTTTAGGTAAATTTGGAATAAAAAATTCAAAAAATTGAATATATTGAAAGTTCTTGAAGAGAGCAAAAGATTATTTCATTTCAATTCATTTACTGCATAGTTCCATCTGCATTTCTTAAGATTATTATTATTTATGAAAAAATTACACTTCATGTTGACTATTCATGAAATTGATCTGAACTCTACATTTACTGGGAAAATACAACTTTGAATATTTGGCTCATCAGTTTCTAATAGTAAAAATTATCAATTCTTGATTCTCTTATAAAACCTTCTTGAATATCAACTAGACATGATATATTTTTAGCTCATCTAACCTTGTATTTGAAAAATTTTAGTGCAAATCAAGTTAATCAGTCTGTTATTAGGTTAAACATTATCATCAAATTTCAATGTTAGTCAACAAATAAAGGTAATATAAACTAAAAGAGAGATTTTTGACAATGCAAAAAGTCGATGCATAATCAATTGTCAATCTTTTTTTGTTGTTGCTCGTAAAATAAGGAAGCAAATTAAGGAAGATGAAAGTGCATTAAGTAACAGATTTACCTTGTTACCTTGTTACCTTATTTTGATTGATTACATTTCACATTCAGATTGAGGTCAAGGTGATTACTGGAAGCGGCAAGTACAACAGTTGGACACATTAAATGTAACAAATAAACAAATTTTCATCCCAATTGATTTACAGGGTCTTAAATATTTACACTCGTCTATTGGTAAACATGGTTGGTTAACCTCGGCTGATTGTGTTGTTGACAGTAACTGGCTGCTCAAGATAACCAATTTTGGACTAATGACTTTATACCAAACCATTTCCAATGAAAATAATGAAAACGTTGATTGTTTTCAGCCAACTTCCTCTCATCTTTTATGGTCTTCACCTGAGGTGATTAAATGTTTTGTAAATAATAATATTAATGTTGATTGGAATAAGAATGAAAATAATAATAATAATACATTTACCTGTAACAAAAATGAAAGTTTAAAAAAGGTTAAACTAAATCCTTGTCGCTGGGGATCAAAAGAGTCTGACGTCTTCAGTTTATCCATCATTATGTCCGAGGTGATTAATCAATCATCACCTTACAATAGTCAAGATTCAAAGACTACAGATTCAATTATCCGCTCAATTGGTTCAGGTATTTATGTTAGGCCAACTGTTGATTCAACTGATGTACCAGATGATATAATTGATCTTATGGAACAATGTTGGTCTGATAATCCTGACCGACGTCCATCCATTGATGATATCCATGAAAAATTTTCAGCACACTCTGAAGGAAAGTAAGTAAAATTATTATGTAAATCTACTAAATAATGATTTGATTTATATAACGATTAAGCTGATTTTTTTTTCAATCATTGATTGTATGTTAGAAATACTTACGTCGAGATTACAAGCTCAATTCAATTCTTTGTCTCATCATTTACATTTGATTTTTTCCTTGCATTGATTTACACTTTTTTTTATAATTTTTTTGGCCTCATTGTTTGTTTCATATTACATTTTTGATTCAACGAGGAAATTCAAGTAAACATAACAACCCACGTTTGATTATGAATACAATTCAATGTGTAATCATTTTATAAATGGAAAGGAATACAAAGGAAAAAGAAGCAAAATTAATTGAATTAATTTCTGAAGCTTTCAATATTAAGCAAACACGATTATTTACTCATCATGTAATCATGACATCGAATAGATTCGCCAATGAGTTAACAGTCAATAGTAACCGAGTGAGTGGTTAAAGTGTAATTGGGCTGTGAATAAATACATCAAGAATTTACATCAGCAGAGCTTGCCTGTGTCATGATCCGATGTTATCCTTGACTTCAGCATTAACTATTGGTGTTTGAAATTGATCCATTCATCTATTGATATACCTCCTTTTAGGACAATTATTGATTCGATGGTCCACAAATTAGAAAAATACACAATCAATTTGGAAGCAATAGTGGCATCGAGAACCCTGAAATTAGAAGAAGAGATGAAAAAGACTGAATCTCTTTTGTATCGGATGCTTCCAGTGTAAGAATAATCATCTTGCAAATAAGTACTCACCTACAGAAATATTCATAACAATGACTCTTTGCTTGATTTTCAATTTTTTTCTGCCTTCTTGAATTATAACAGGCCCGTTGCTGATGCTCTTAAATTGGGTCAAACCATTGAACCGGATAAATTTGAAGAAGTAACAGTTTATTTCAGCGATATTGTTGGTTTTACAACAATTTCAGCCTACTCCAGGCCCATAGAGATTATTTCACTTCTCAATGATTTGTATACCTCTTTTGATCGGATCATTGATTCATACCAAGTTTACAAAGTTGAAACCATTGGAGATGCCTACATGGTTGTTAGTGGAGTCCCAGAGAGACGTTCAGACCATGCCGAGCAGATAGCTGATATGGCTCTAGATATACTTCACAGTTGTACACAGATAAAAATTGCTCATTTACCTGGTGTTCCACTCAAGATAAGAATTGGTATAAATACAGGTAAAAGAAGAAAGAATAGAACCTAGAATGAAAAAAAAACAAGAACAAAAACATAAATAATTTATAATTGAATAAGTCAACATAATAATCCAATTTTACTGTTATTAGCAATGAGATTTATTTGAACTTTTAACCTTAAACACAAGGAGAAGCAAAAATTAGAGATACTTTAGAGTCTATACTTACGATGATTTAGTTGTGACAATTATTAGTCGCCAAGTTGGTTCTAGAAACATGGTAAATTTTACATATCCAATTGAAACACACATTAGTAAAGCTACACCAAAGAGTAAAGAAGCCTAGTAGAGTTTCTCTTCTTTTTGAGCTACACGTTTTTTTACCGCCATCTCTCAATGACTGGTTACTGGTTAAAGAAGCGAGATTAATTCCTCTCTTTTAATTAATCCTTTCTTTCGGAAGATGGCGACATAGAAAAAAACATTGATCAGCTTTCTCAACCCCCACAACACTTAACCCTTTTTGGGAAACTGTTATTTAAACTAATTTGATTTAACATTTCAATCTAAATTTTTTCAAGGTAGATGTACAAAAGATTAAGCTATCTGTTTTCGTTTGGATCTTTTTCAATCGTTTCTAATACATTCCTGCTAAACCAGTGATTAAGATGAATGCTGATTTCAGATTCAATGATTTTTCTAGGATTTGAATTGAACAAATTACATGTGAAATAGAAACAGTTGAATGGTAGAAAAGATTGTTTAACTTTATGATTGATTCTTCTATTGGCAGGTCCAGTTGTGGCTGGTGTCGTTGGTACAGCAATGCCTCGGTACTGTTTGTTTGGCAATACGGTTAACATTGCTTCCAGGATGGAGTCAACTGGTCGAGCTTATCGTATACAAATATCTAAGCGTACGATGAGACACTTAAGGACAACTGGTATTTACCATATCGAGTATCGTGGTGAGGTCGATTTGAAAGGAAGGGGCAAAAAGTCAACTTATTGGCTAACAGGCAAGGATGGTTTCAATAAGTGTCTTCCTGAACCCGAAGATGATGAGTAAGTTTCATTTTGTTCACCAAAAGTCAACTCTCTAACAATAAGTATCTAATATCTATCGTGATTTGTCAAAGACATCCAAATATTATCAAGTTAAGGACTATTCTTACATACTAAAACACATTTACTTGAAAAAATTTGCTCTCACTATGTTCAACTCAACGAGGGTTGAATTAATCCAAAGAGATTTATCATGAAGAAATCAAATTGGAATTGAAAAAGGAACAAAGTAAATAGTATTGGTTTTTATTATATAATAGGCAAAATTAATGAGAAATTTGGGAATGAATTTGGAAACAACTGATTTAAAAATAAAACTTTGATTTTCCAATTTTAATTACATAAAAAATTGTTTAATCAATCAACCTATTAAATAACATTACAAAAATTCAGCAAATTATACAATAGCATAACTTCATAATTTTCAATCGTTTCAACATTTAGCTTTTGACTTTTAACAATTTTGAATCATTAATATTATCAGGGAATTTCCTCTTTTATGAATTCTTTCAATTTTGGAACAGATTTAGATTTCTTTTCTCAATTTTTTCGTTTAAATGACAATCAATTAAATCCCATCATCACTTAATTTTCATCATTTCATTCATCATTGGTTTGCTGATCACACCATCTCGGCGATGTCGATGAAGAGCAGATTCAACTAATTAAATCACGATCAAATGTTTTCAAATACATCCTCAGTATTTAGCATAATCTTCAATAATCAACTTTGTAACTTTTGCATCTTTTGATCAAATAAATGGATGAAGGTGCTTCTAAGGTAAACCTCTAACAGTCACAAACTGGTAAAAGGTGAAGCCGAAATACAAGAATGTTATTTTACATGAAATAGGGAAAATCAATTTATAAGTTTAAAAATTAACTATCGATGCTCATCGTAAAGGCAGTAAGGTGAAACTCACAATTGTTAGTCAACTTCATGGATAGTTAAATAATTGAAAGTGAATCAAGAACTGTCTCATTCATTTGCTCAACTGTCTTCTTCATTCTTTTCGAGTCTCAAAATTTTCTTTTCTTGTTAGTAGCTTTTTATGGTAGTCGGGTCAACTAGTGTTTTACAAAAGGTTTTTATGATTTTTCAACAAAAATAAAGTGTCCCATTCAATGGCTCTGATGTCTTACTCATTCACTCTTACCGACTCAAACAAACGAGCTTTACTGTATGTAAAAGATTCAGTCGAAAGATTAAACAGAGGATTCACCTCAAGATATATACCAATATTAGGTCAGAATTGACTGAAATTTTGGTCAATCAAAGTAAAAGCTTCCGTTATTAATATAACGTTTTAATTTTGACTCGTCAGAAAATCGATAGTGAAAAAATCGTCAAAGTGTTTTTGACCTCCGTCACCCGAATAGTTTAATACTGGGAGAAGATCACTCGAAATTAAGTTGGTTAATAATGTTTCATTAAAAATCTTTCTAATTTTGTTTTTTGTTTTGTTTCTTTCATCTTTATTCACCTAATTTAGTGGAGCTAATCATGGATTCAAAGATTGTGAGATCATTGAAATTTTTGGTCCTAATAACAAGACGTCATCTGATGTGTCTCCTTCATCACCAACAGGGTCAGTGTCACCAATAGATGTTTTTGAGTTAAACTCTTTGACCAAGCAAAATTATTCAACTGGAAATGTCCTTCAAGTCCCTAAATAGCTGTAATTACCCAATTGGGTCCATTAATTTGATATCCAAAGGATTTTGTACACTTTTTGCCTTCTCTCAACTCAACATGGCCATTATTTTGTCAGTCAATCAACCATCCATTTAACAAATCAACTTGGTCTACATCTTCATCTACAATCATCACCAACCCAAAAATGGTTAACAAAGTTAATTATCCAACTATAAATCTAAATTTCAGCTTTTCCCCTTTCATCCAGTTTTATTGAAATTATGAACATCTACCTTCACCCAGACTGAATCTGTTCTCAATCACTTCAAAATGTTCATTGCCCTTAGTAATGAAATTGTTATGATGGACAAGGTTATCTTTTTAATTGAAAAGGAAAAGAAGCAAAAATTGAACCAAATTAGCCAACATTGAACATTAACAACAAAAACAACAACACTATTTAACAACATTAACACAGTTGACGCATGATTAAATGTTATTGATGAGGATGATGATGGAAATGATGATAATGTGAAAATGTTAAATAATCTATGAGATGAAATTGAATAGCAAGAGGAATCCATTAAAATGGGATAAATTGAAAGGTGATTCGGTTATGATGGTTGACAGTTAACAACCTTTTAAGAGTCGATAAACGGCTTTTGATGTTATTGATACATCAAAATACAAATAAAAAGAAAGGACAAACGTTCAAACATTGAAAGGTAAATAAGAGGGCATCGCCTTTATCATCCTCATCACCATCACCATCACTATCACCATCAACCTTTACAACAAACGCTATCAATAAACTTATACATTTTCCATTTTATTTATTTGAATGTTGCTTCAAAATTTTGCTTTTTCTTCCTTTTTTTATATTCTTATTTTGCTTCTCTTTTATCCATCCAAAGGTAGTTTCAACTTTGCATTTTAACTTGTTGAGAAGATAATATTAGCAGGAAAATGAAGGAGAGGAGGAATGATGATCCAAGCAGTAATGGTAATAGTAGTTTTAGTGGGGAGAACAATCTTATTACTTGAAAGCGAAGTGATACTTGAAAATTGAGGAATACATGGAATGAAGGTTTCTGGCTTATCCAATGATCATCATGAAACATTTCATTTTATATTTTTCATCTTCTCTTGTGATTTTGTTTTTGCCTTTGCCTTCTTTGTTATACGTCTTCTAAATGAGAGTAGAGAGAAACAAAAGGATCAGATGGAATTGTTTAAAAGGAGAAAATCAAATAATAATAGATCTACTGATATCCATGTTACAACTTCAGTCTGATTGTACAATTGAGGTAATAACTGGATATTAGTAAGAAGCAGTTGAAATGAGGAGTTAAAACAATCTCACCTTTTTACAAAGAAAAGGTTATCAACTTCTTGCATAAATCATTTATCGCTCAACCTGGATAATCAATTTTGACAATGATGATGCTGATGATGGAGATAAAATGATACCTTGGATGGAGCCAATTCACGTGATAATTTGATATTTATTTCGTTTTTGTTTCTCCAAAGATCCAGAATTGAAAATGAATTGGCTTGATGGCAAAATGACAGGTTCTGACGGCATTTTTATTTGAACATTTTCATCATCCTTTTCAGGCATTCCTATTGACTATTATTTGTGAAGAAAGCAGCGTTTTTATCGTCCTTTTATTTAGATGATGGAAGCATCATGATTAAAGTGATTTGGGAATGAAGAGACACGCACATTGAGATCCTGAAAAGTGAATAGGAAAAAAAGGAAAAGCTTTAACCAACATCAAGTTTTCATTTTGTACATCAAAAAGCTAAAGACTGTCAACGTTTTTGGTTACTTTTTCATCATCCTCATCATCTTATTCATCTTATTCTCTCACTTTCTTTGCTCAACATTTTTTTTTGTTAACGGGCCTAATAAATATTTCACAAGTCTTTTTCATTTTGTATATCGAGTTTCGATTGCTAAAGCGATTCAAATGAATACATACATACTTACATTACTTTACTTTGGTAGACAAAGGCGAAGGGATTGATGGAAGATGATGATGATTGAAATGGGAGAGGAGGTGGTGATGGTGTTGTTGAATGTGGTGATTGTGTTCATCAGAATTAAATTAGTCGTGAACCAGAAATGAGGTTGTGAAAAAAAGACATCCAATCTTTTAAGCTGCTAGTCTAATGCTATGGGTCGAACCCTGCCGGTTCCAGTTGCTTGTGAGGTTTGTGGGGATAAATCCTATGGTAAACATTATGGCGTCTACTGTTGTGATGGATGTAGTTGCTTCTTTAAACGAAGTATCCGAAGGTCAGCGGTTTATCGGTGTATTGGTAAGAAATTGGTCATTTGTTTGAGCTACCAATCTTGTCTACTTACCTCTTCTATTCCTTCTAAAGGTATATTCTCAGTTCACGATAACACGTATGTGTGAAAAACTTAAGTCCAGATTTTAAAGGATTAAATGTTTCCAAAGCCAACATGGTCACTGTAAAGATTAGATCGAGTTTGGTCATTTCATCAGCTTTCGACTTTCCCATACAAATGATATCGTGAACAGGAATAAAATGCCTTCCAAAGTTGTTGAATGTTAACTCGTTTCATTTCCATTTTTAAAGCTGGAACCGCTAACTGTATAATTGATAAAGCTCGACGTAATTGGTGTCCCTACTGTAGATTAGAGAAATGCTTCAAAGTAAATATGAACAAATTCGGTAAGTTGAATATAATTAAATAACAATGATAACAAGTTACAATTTTGATAAATATCTGTTTAAGTTTTCAGTCTTTATTGTAAGTAGCTTTGTTAAACTGACGTAAGTTTAAGAGACTGATTAGCTGATTTTGAAAAAAACCATGTTTTTCGGGTTCTACTTACCTTCATGAATCACAATCAACAAAATTTAATAATCACTTTTAGTTAAAAAACACTAAATAATTTATTTTAAATCAGAGCCTAATTTTCCGACTTGAGATTTATTTGGGATTTGCTTAATTTAACTTGATCCGAATAAAAGATAGTATCAGATCCAATATAATCCGTTACTTGCTTTTAAATTTTGTGCAATGAAGTGATTGATGAGTTCAACTTGTTTTTGAGTTTTATTATTTAATTATAATGTTGTTTATTTAAACGCAATAGTAATGATGGATAAACAATTTAGTTACTGTAGATAATGCTATTCATCATTATGTAAGGTTGTATGAAATATTGATCAATTCATTTTATAAAAAATTAAATTTCCAAGAAAAAAAACCTTTAACCTTTTGCTAACCTTTTTGTTTTGTGATTTGTTTTTCTCCGATTATTTTTTTCTATAATTGTTTTGGCTGATTGATGAAAACAAATTAGCTGTACAGGAAGAACGTGGTCCAAGGAAAAATAAAAAGGGTAAACCTGGAATCAAAAACAATTCAATATCGCCCTCGTCACCCACCTTTTCAACTGGACCAACGGGAACAGGATTGAATAACCAATTACAACACCAATCTTCATCAACTTTAACATTGTTAAATCATCAACATGACAATCTTCATCACCATTCAAACTGTTTAACCAAGGATGTTTTAGAAGCATGTCGATCAAACAAGTTAATTAAACCTATGCCAATACCTTTTCCATGCTTACCTGTTTCAGGTTATCATGCATTTTCATTAGGAGCTTCATCAACAACTTCACCATTTGCATCCAATTCTTTACCAGTAACGTTGAGTGAATTAGGATTGTCAAAACCAGTAAACTATCGATCAAATTTCGATCCATATCCATTTAGAAATCCGATTTCAAACACTTCAACATCATCATCATCACCAGTAACAGCCTCGGCATCAGCTGCAGCCGCTGCTTGGTCACTATCAACTAAATTATTAGCAGCCAATTATCAAATTGCTTCATTGAGCTCTCTCCTTCACCATCACCATTCATCTTCGTATGGACAACAAAATCATCATGCATCACAACCTCAATTTGGTCGTTCTTCGCTCCTGACAAGTTCAACGCCATTCTATTCAGGATTAGCCAATTACTCTTCAATCGCATCAACACCAATAGGAAATCAAACAAGGCAATCTTCATTAGAAACAGGATTCTCCAATCCTTATCTAGATTCAACATTCAATGTTTAATCAAATTGTAGCTATTAGCTATTATATTGAAAGAAAACCGTAATCTGAACATCTCGTGAAAACTGTTTTGTGGGGAAAAAACTTGACTAAGAACCAAGCTGATACAAATAAAAGTTGAGTTTTATGTACTCTTGGGTTTTCATCATTTTTTCATCAAAGATCAAAGAGTAATTAGTTTATTGCTCCTCGATAAACAGACTGATATGAAACAAATACAAAATGTTGATGGCAAAACGAAACCCAGCAATAATTGGAATAAAGAAAATTCAATAAATTGCAAGTCTAGAGTTCACAATCAAGCAAGATAAATCAAAATGCGAAGTAGATTTAATGTTCAAAACAAGAAAATACAATTTGTTTACCGATTTTAATCTCTTTTCAGCATAGAAACAAGGATAACATCATAATTCTTTCCATTTCATCTTCATTCCATTCATTGTGAATTTTGGTTTATCCTTCAACGTGATTATCCTCTCTTGATCACACAAGGGTTGCATAGAGAATTGCATTCAATTATTTACAAATTGATTGGAACTAGAAAATTTGTTTGGAATTGCGTCGACAAGAAAAAAAAATCAAATGAAAGATCACTTTTCAGACATTGTTTTCAGATCTTTCATTTCTAAATTATCATTGATCCCGAAGATAGACTTTTATTAGCTGATATTGACAACTGACTATGAAACACAAGCTCTAATCAAAATGATAAAAACAAAAACATGTTGAGAAAAGATAATTCAAACGGTTCATTGGTGAATTTTATAGGAATATTTTGCAACATTAACAACGATATTCTCATATAACCATATTCAGTATGAACAGGAAAGAAAATTCAGTATAAATTGTTCAAAATAAAACTTGAACACAAGAAAATAGGATCAAAATGCTCAAGATGAGGATTACCAAATTTAGTTATAAATAGTCGATACTTAAAAAGATATCGCTCGATCAATGAATAATGAGGATTCTTTTCAAAACTGGTGACATTTTAAACATCATTGAACGCTTTTCGGTAGTTTGAACCTTTTGGTTCAAGGTTATTAATAAGCATGTTCGTGAGATTTTCATATTAATACTGATTTCGAACAAGATTTTCATCAAATTTCATTCCAAAAAATCAAAAATTCTGGTGCACAGTGCCATCTATTTTCAAAAAAGATATCTAACTTTTGATTGTCAACAAATCTTCGGTGAAAACAGTTCAAGATTTGCCACCAAATTTCAGTTTATTGTTTAAACAGCAGTTTAATTTTTTAATTCTGTTAGATTTCATTCATCCCGACTATCGAATTAGAAGATTATTCGAAACTGTCATTTATCTTTGCAATTTTATTTGGCATTTTATGTTTTTGCTTGCAAATGACAAATAGTATCCATTTAGATAATTAAAAGTAAAACAGAATGGACGTGAGAGACCAAGCAACACTAAATCAGTTTGAATGATAAATAAATGGTAAAATTTGGTTAGCCATTGAATAAATGAGGATCATAAAATGATAATAAAGTAGAGTAAAAATGTTGAGCTTATATTTTCACGCAACTCTTTTAAATTGAAGCATTTAAACCTATTGATGAAGAGGTTAGAAAACAAATAACTCTGGTAATAACCAAATTATCAACGATGTAAACAATCACAACCACTCTATTGTTTCTTAATTTTACCGTGAAAACTGAATACCCAAAGGTGCTTAGAAAGATGATGGACACTTAATCTTGATACAATCTTGTTACAAGCTGTTACTGGCTTATCCTTTGAACAACAACTTAAAATATCGACAAATTTCATGGCTACTTTATGAATTATGGTGTGGTAAATATCATGATTGATAATATTAATAAAGATCTTTTGCTGAATCAAAACAAAATTAAAAAGAAACTTGAAAAAGTATTATATTATTAAGAACGAAATGATAAAGCAAAATATTCATAGTTATGTAATTCACCGTTAGATGGTACTGTTTTACATATTTCCTGTTCCTTGCTCTTTAAACCATGTGCTTGGAGAATCACGTGATTACAATATTTTTTTGATGAAATTTTCTGACATCTTACATCGCATTTACTTTGATAATCAGTTTAATTATTTGTTTCATCTTTAAATTAACATCTACTAACATTAATTTTTTGTATATTGTTACTTTGTGATTTTATTCTTTACCAAAATGCTAATCAACTTAAAGTCAGCTGCTCGTTTAAATCCTTTTGTTCTCAACAATCTTCTGCTAAAGGTAAAGTGGCTAACCTTGGTTAATTCCCTTTTATCTTTTACCTCAGTTTTAAGAGATTATACTTTTCGCACTTTCATTTCAGCCAGTCTTGTTGACTTTTATTTTAGCTTTGTTTCTAATCTTTTTTTTCCATTATCCTATGTCTAGACTGGAAGTAGAGTATGTTTAGCAGGTCAAAGAAATGCCTCCGATAGTAAAGTTTCCGGACCTATCATTGGTATCGATTTGGGTACTACTAATTCATGTGTTGCTGTTATGGAAGGCAAAACACCGCGAGTTATTGAAAATGCAGGTTAGTTGAAACTTCTTAATTGACTTGTTAACAAGATGTAATATACCAAATAGAAAGCATGGTTTACAGTTTAGGGATAGGGTGTATCGAATGCATGCTCTCTGGAACTTTCGATTAGACTCATTCATTTTTTTATCGAATCAATTTAATTAAATTTTAATTTTTAATTTCATTTTTAGAGGGATCTAGGACAACTCCATCAGTTGTTGCTTTTACCGCTGATGGCGAAAGACTGGTTGGAATGCCAGCTCGACGTCAAGCTGTCACAAATGCTGCCAATACATTTTATGCCACAAAACGATTGATTGGTCGTAGATTTGAAGATGCTGAAGTTCAAAAAGATAGTAAAATTGTTTCCTACAAAATTGTTCGAGCCTCTAATGGTGATGCCTGGGTTGAAGCTCATGGAAAAGTTTACAGTCCTAGTCAAATTGGTGCATTTATTTTAATGAAAATGAAAGAAACTGCTGAAGGTTATCTTAATCATAGTGTTAAACATGCTGTTATAACAGTCCCAGCTTATTTCAATGACTCTCAAAGACAGGCAACCAAAGACGCTGGTTTAATCGCTGGTCTCGATGTACGTCGAGTTATCAATGAACCTACTGCTGCTGCTCTTGCTTACGGCTTAGACAAATCCGATGATAAGATTATAGCTGTCTACGATTTAGGTGGTGGAACTTTTGATGTATCTATTTTGGAAATCCAAAAAGGTGTATTTGAAGTTAAATCGACTAATGGAGACACTTTCCTTGGTGGTGAAGATTTTGACAATGCTCTTGTAAATTATCTGGTTGCTGAATTCAAGCGCGATCAAGGTATAGATCTGACTAAAGATGTAATGGCCATGCAAAGAGTAAAGGAAGCTGCTGAGAAAGCAAAGATTGAGTTATCTTCATCCATGCAAACAGATTTGAATCTTCCCTACTTAACAATGGATGCCAGTGGCCCTAAACACATGAACCTTAAATTGACTCGAGCTAAGTTTGAGTCTCTTGTGGGTGATTTGATCAAAAGGACAATAGAACCATGTAAAAAAGCAGTAAAAGATGCTGAAGTCAAGACATCAGAAATAGGAGAAGTTATTCTTGTAGGCGGTATGACCAGAATGCCAAAAGTTCAAGAAATAGTACAAGAAATATTCGGTCGGCAACCTAGTAAATCTGTAAATCCCGATGAAGCTGTAGCAGTCGGTGCCGCCATTCAAGGAGGTGTTCTTACCGGTGATTTCACAGAAGTCCTTTTATTGGACGTGACGCCATTATCGTTAGGTATTGAAACTTTAGGAGGTGTGTTTACAAAGTTAATTAACAGGAATACAACTATTCCTACCAAGAAGAGCCAAGTTTTCTCCACCGCTGCTGATGGTCAGACGCAGGTTGAAATTAAAGTTTTTCAAGGAGAACGTGAAATGGCCGCAGCAAATAAATTACTGGGTCAATTCACTTTGATAGGCATTCCTCCAGCTCCTAGAGGTGTACCCCAGATCGAAGTTACCTTTGACATTGATGCTAATGGTATAGTTCACGTATCAGCTCGAGATAAGGGAACTGGAAAAGAGCAGCAAATAGTTATTCAATCCTCTGGTGGTCTCAGTAAGGACGAGGTTGAAAACATGATTCGAGAGGCAGAGAAATTTGCTGAAACTGACCGTAAAAATAAAGAGATTATTGAAGCTGTTAACCAAGCAGAAGGAATTATTCATGATACAGAGACAAAGATGGAAGAGTTCAAAGCACAACTTCCCGCTGATGAATGCGAAAAATTAAAACTAAAAATCCAAGAAACACGTGATGTATTAGCCAAAAAAGATGAAGAAACAACTACCGCTGAAAATATAAGGGTAGCTACTAATGACCTACAACAAGCGTCTCTAAAACTGTTTGAGATGGCGTATAAAAAGGTAAGTTTTAGAGTTAAATTTGAAGTTCGTTAGTTAATGTTTTTTTACTTTCCCTTTAGATGGCTGCTGAACGCGAATCAGGAGGACAACAGCAGGAAACACCAAAAGAGGATCAGGAGAACAAAAATTAGTTTTATAATATTTGCCGATTATTAGGAATGTTTTTCGTAAAAAAATAAAGAATAATAATAATAATCGAAAATCAAAAGTTGATTTAAAAAGTGAAATTTATTAATTAATAATCAATAATTAATAGTTAATAATTATTTTTATTTTCCTTTTTTTTGTTTTGTTTCCTGTCTTTGGCACGTCGATTTTGAAACCAAATTTTTACTTGTCGCTCCGTCAATGATAGTTGATTAGCCAATTCACTTTTACGTTTGATTGTGATGTATTTAGACGAATAGAACTCTTTTTCGAGTTCTAACCGTTGCTTCTCACTATAAACAACTCGGTATTTATCACGAGTTCGAGTTTTACCCGACGAAGGATTTGAAACTGAAGTCTTCCAGCTGGTTGTGATGGATGTAGTGGAAGGTGATGAAGATGATGATAGAGTGGTTGAAGGTACATCAGGTAAATGATGATGATCACCGTTGGATGTTTGATTTAAAAAGGATGAATGGTGTTGATTCTCGTGGTCACTGGTAATTTGATCCAAAAATGAAGGTGGTGTATGATGATGTTGATGGTGTTGATGATGTTGGTGATGTTGATGAAGTTGATGATGATGATAATGATGAGGGTGAGGTGGAAGTGGATAAGAAGAACAGGTTGAAAAATCGGTTAAATTGTCTGCCATTTGTGAATCATTGAAATAGGATGAAGGTGTTGTTGTTTGATATTGATGTTGGTAAAAGTTGTAACTTTGATGATAGTCACTAAAAGGGTTTGATTGAAAGTTTTGCATCTCTTTCAACCTTTAATGAAACAAACAAACAAACAAACAAGTCTTAAAAACAATAAGTTAAAGTCGAGTCGAGTTGACTTGAAAACTGAATGAAGCGGACAGCAAAAGTGATTTGCAAAAAAAAACTTTTCACTGCCTTCTTTACACCTCTTTTTATCTTCTTCATCTTCCCATCTTCCCTATCCTCATCTTCCCCATCTTCCTGATCCTCTCTATCTCTCTCTCTCTTGTCCCCTCTCTTTTGCTAAGTATTTTATTGTTTTACAGCTTCGGCCTTCTTTCCTTTCCTATTCATGGACAAGCTCCACCTCATGAAGCATTTGCATCATGCAACCTATAAAAATGGAAATAAATTGTATTTGGTTAACTGGTTATCATAAATAAAACTTTGGTTAAGTTTACACAATAAAGCTCAATTGATGATGATCACCTTGGGAGAGATTGATTCAAAAGATGAATTTCTTTTGCTCGTTTTGCATTACAACTAACTATCGGCTGGTATAGGTTGCATGATGAAAATGGTTGATAAGGTGGAGCTAGAGATGAAATAGGAAAAGAGAGGAAAAATGAAAGGCTAAAGTTGTAAAGCAATAAAACACTTAACAGAGAAAGAGAGAGAAAGATGATGAAGATGTTGATGAGAAGAATGAGAAAATGGAAAAATAAACTCAGAAAATACAAGATTTTTTTGCACCTACATGTGAAAAAAAAGGACCTGAGGCCAAGGTGAATTTGAGGTATTCCGATCGTTGCTGATTTTTTATCAACAAGATAATGGAAGACTTATAATGGTCAAATACTCAAACTACTAATATATGGGTAACTCAAATAGCCAGCGATCATCAGCACCATCATGCACCACATTCATCCTTTTAGATCAAATACCAAGGGTTAGCAAAAAGATGGTTCCATTTTCAAAATGAAATAACATTTCACATTTTGATTCTTTGAGTTAGACTTTTTTATAAACTGAAAATCCAGACTAATATCTTTTATTTGGTACGATAATCGTAGTTCTGGGACACATAGATAGCGCACAGATCAGTTTTGAAAAAAATCGATGCAAAACAGTTTTTGAAACCTATGGGAAAATTAACGGAAAGTCAAGTTTTTCCAATTTCCCATAGAAGCGCCATGTTATACTCTAAAAAACTTTTTTTCTCTTTTTCCACCATTTCACCTGGAATTATCACAATAAAGACTGATTAACTTTGAACCTTTCTTTTTTTGTAATCATTTTCATCATTTGTTCACCTTTAACCATCAAAGTGACCATTGTTGGTTGAGTAAAACTTGAACACTTTTCAACTCATCATTTTCATCATTTATCCATCTTCACCTTCCTCTTCATCAATCATGTTACTTTGGATTCGATTAGCTCTATTCCTAGTTTTAACCTGTTCAATATGTTCTTATGGTAAAGTACTTATCAAGCGAACTCATGAAGACCAATCGGTAAGCATTTAACCCAACTTCAAGACCATTTACGATTGAAGACCAAACTGAATTCACTTGTTTGATCGAGAATCAGCATTTTGTAAAACTTCAATTATCTTGATTCGAAGACAAATTTTCAATCCTTAATGTTTCTTGATCGATAGTTGACCTATTCATTTGGTCATATCAAATTTATCCAAATGTTTGTAAAGTAATTAGGAATGAAATTAAATACGAAAAGTGATGAAAATAATGGAATGAGGAAAAAAGAAGAAAAAATGAGAAAAGAAAAGGAATTAAAGGAAAAAGAATAAAATTTTCATTATTATCGTTATTGTGATTATAACAAAGGATTCCAAGCAAATGCGCTAAAATGCCATCAATTGAAAATAATATTTATTTCAAATCAATAATTGAAGGAGGATCTGCAAAATCGCCTGTTCTCAATTTTTTTTTGAAATGATACTTTTCAGACACAAAACTTTATGTTGATTTCAAAGATCAAATCTTTTTTTTCATAGCATGCATAGTTTTTGAGATATTGGCCAAAATAACTAAATATCACATAGTATTAACGTCCTTTTAAATATAATGAAGATGCCGTCTAAGCCAGCTAAATGTCAACATAATCAATGTAATTAAGCATGCTGAATAATATACACTGGTAACTGCACTTAACGCAACAAATTGGGGTTTCAGTTAACGCAATTTTTAGGTGTCGTCATCTTTGGTATTTTATTGTTTTAGAGACATTAATATGTGAATAATGGTCAACCTTGAAGAAAATTGCATGATCTAATAGATGGTGACTATGGTAAAAATTGACCCATTTGTTGCGTTAAGTGCAGCTACCAGTGTAGTGAAGGTTTGATTCCTGAAAAAATAGCCAAACAGGGTTAAAATTGTAAAAAATTGAATTTGAACAGGGATTGATAAGTGTTTTTTGGAAGTAATGAAGATACTAAGCCAGCTAAATCTTGGCATAATTAATGTAAGTGAGTATGCTTTCAGCTTTGAAAAATAGTCAAACAGGATGAAAATTGCAGAAAACTGGATTTCGTTTACAAAATGTCAATGAAGCACCCTGTTTGGCTATTTTTACGAACATTATACCATCACCATATTATTCACTGTGCTCAATTACATTAATTATACCAAGATTTAGCTGGCTTAGACGGTATCTTCATTATGTTTAAAAGGTCACTAATAAATCCCTATTTTAATCTGGTTTTGGGCAATTTTAACCCTGTTTGGCGATTTTTTCACGGACTAAACCTTCAATATATTGTTCAGCATCCTTGATAACATAGATCACGAATAGAATCGACTGACTTAGCGAACTCTTTTAACGCGATAAAAAATGCAACCTTCGAACCACATGAACTTTTCTTCCGAACGCGTTGTTTTTTCAAAAAACGAAACAAATATTTAGAATCAGCATAAAAAATTGCATCTAATAAAGTTCATTTCAGAAAAATATTACAAGAGCAGATTTTCCCTATTCATTTCAGATCCTCCTTCAGATATAGGCTATTCTGCTGAGCTATGTTCTGATTCGCTTCTCATTTCATCCTTTTCTTGAATTTCATCACCAGGGCTTTTCATTTTCTATGCAGTCATATTTTTAATCAAAAGCATAGATTTTATGCCGATGCGTGATCTTTTTGTCTTTCTTTTTTCAATTTTATCAATCTTAATTTTCCCCATTGAATATCAATGGACTTTTCTTCGGTTTATCTTCATAGATAAAAAGCATGCAAACAGCATAGAAAATGAAAAGCCCTGCTCATTATTGTGTGTTGTATCGATGAAAAAATAGCATTCATATGATTTTTACAGAACATTCAAATAAAATCAAATTTGATTAGTTGTAAAAACTTCTCTAGTTTTTGATAGATACTAAAAGTATTTTTTAGGTTTTTGAATAAATTGTTTTCTTAATCAAGATGATCAAAAGAAGTAGTTGAAGACCAAAAAGCGTTCATTCATGAATATATACGATATAACTTAAACATAAACATAAAATCTTATTTTATTCTCTTGTGAAGATCTAATCAATTTAACTTTACATCAGTGATTTAAGAAAGGACTTGGAATAAAAGGTTTCATTTGACTCGCAGAGTCGATAAGTCAAAGGATTAGAATTGATTATATCTTAATCAGTTAATCAAGACCAAATTTTGGTCAATTTTAATCCGTCACTAATATTATAAGATGACCATTGAAAATGCAGTCAAAGTGGTAAAGTTAACTTACAGACAAAAGATGTATTTCGTATTACAATGCAAAATGACTACTCGACTAAACTCACCGAGAAATGCTGTAATGAAAACTAGTAATGGAATTAATTAATTTATTGAAATTTATGGAAACCCTTCTATAATATGGTGCTGAATCTTTCAAGTTTATGATTTTGTTGACTTCATCATTGAACATAAAGACCGATTTTATCGTTTTTCTTTGATTAATTTTTAATTATTTACTAGCCAATACTAGAACAATTGTACTTTTTTTTGTCCTTGTAGTACAAATTGTTTCTAAGTTCTGGGAATAAAAAATTATTGTCCTTTGCCTTCAAGCTGAAACAAGAACGAAACTAATTGTTATTGCTTTTGACTGGAAAAACAACACTAGAAAAATCGATATAAAGACGGAAAATAGCAAGATGCTCCTAAATCTACTCCTGGTCAATTAGAGCTCAACGCCAGAGGCTAAAATTTTTGACGGAAAATCTAGCGTCAGTTTCAGGTAAAAAAAGAAATAATCGAAGATGATGTATCTTGTATCCGATAACCTCATCATTTGAATACCAGATTGTTTACTTCACCGAGATGATCAACAGAAGAAATAAAAGACCAGAAAAACGTTTCATTTATGAATATATACGATAGATATAAACTTTATTGTAACATTAGTAATTCTTTCAACATTTATGTGCCTCTGAAAGATAGAAAAAAAAGAGATATATGTTAATATTGAATGTATACATTAGACAAATTACGAGAGAGAAGGATAAGCATGTTTAAATCAACTTACACAATGATGTTGTTAATAGGAATGTGGATTAGTTTGACAAAAAATCCAATGAATCCCATAATGGCAAAACCAATTGCTGTGGCCACTGCAATCTTTTGAAACTCTGCCCATAAACAGAAGTAATAACAGCAATAATAACATTAGTAGTAACACATATATTTAATTAACGGGTCAAGATGGATTGAGACATTAGTATGTATACAAATAGCTATTAATTTAACAAGAAAGGGTTTCTATAGTTTAAATATTTACCTTTACGGTCAGGTTTTGTGCATCGCTTAACCAATCGGTAAGAATCTTTAGCAAATAGACGCATAGGGTCAACAAGGCTTTCAACACGAAAATCCATAACTGTCTAGTTTAGGAAACAGAGGGTTAAAAATTATGATAATTATACGATCACAATCAAAAAAAATAACAGTAATAAGATTAAAAATAAAACTTTAAATTAACTAACATCTAATGTACACGTCAATCTTACAACAGATTGCCTTCAAGAGTCAGGCAAGTAACACACTCTGGTGAACAACTTTCAATGTAATCACTAGCTATTAGCGGCAAATTGAAACTGCCCAATGTTGTAATAACAAGGCAATATTTTTGCTTTAAAATCTTAATTCCTCATTTTTTGGATGTCGCCTTGATTCCTAAGCTTCTTAACCTTTTGTCTTACCTTTTCGGTCGCTTCAAGACACAGCCAAACACTCCGAAAGAGTTAAAAGGTTTATTATCAGTTCACAAAAGTTAACCTCCTTTTTAATCCTCAAATAAACAAAACCCAACGTTGATGCGAAAAAAGCACAAAAAAAACAAACGCAAAAACAAGCTCTAAATATTTTTAATCAACCTACGGAAATCCTGACTATATGATCACATGAATCTAGAATTAAATTTCCATTTGAACTTGAATTCAACCAGTTTTACCTTTTCAGAAGCGACAATTGTTCAGAAACCTTTTCAACCCAAAACCTTTAAATTTGATTCCAATTTTAGATACTATTGGTCATCATTGGTTGGAAAATTATTTGCCTAATTATTTGGATAATTATTTAGATTACAATGTTTTGAAGGTTTCCTTGAGAATTGATAGGAAAAGAAACAAATTTTGAAAATTACCATTATCTGGTTATTTTAGGAGGTTAACTTTCTGAACTGGTAATAAACCTGTTAACTCTTTCCTTGTCAGAGACTGTCGACTTTGTGTACAAACCCTTGTCTTTGACCTCATCTTCCGACTTTGTCTGACTGATTATCTTACCGATTTGGCTTGAATTTCAGGTTTACTTTGGTTATTGTTACTGAACCAAGAGTTGGTGATAAAATGAGTGGAGCCAACGAGAAATGGGTGAGTAATGATGGATGGATTCTTGGGTTGCCATACATAATATTGATATCAATTGGAAGATTGTGATTAACTCTTTTCTAGATTATTTACCTTTCTCTTTTTTTTATTGAGTTTATTTAAAAAGTATGAGTTAATTAGTAACCTGGAATGGGTATAAAATGTTAACATTGAAACTCACAATAATAAAAACCTAAAAATCAACAAAAAAGTGATACGCTAATGTTTACGTTCAATAAATCCATTGAAAACAAGCAACACAGCTAATAATACCTTGACGAGGTTACAAACTCAACGTTTATGATTATGTAGTTAAATTTTTAATAGCTTTTGATAATAATCAACAGATTAAGATGTAATTTCTGTTAATTTGTTCACTTGAATCGACCAACAATCAATTCTTATAATTGACTAATTATCATTGATACTTAACCATCGGGATAGATCATTAAAGTATCTAACTTAGCAACTAGCTCATTATGAGGACTCAACTCAAAGTATCGTCTTTTCAAATATCAAAATTATAAGTCATTATTAATTGTCAATTTGATAGACATCGGTTTAATCCAGTTTTTTTCAGTAGCAAGTCAATTAATTTCAGTCCATTTATAACCACAATCAATCCAATTAGAGTTTGTTGATACTTCAATTGATTCCTTTTGTGATTTTGCCTTCTCATGTATTTAACAGTTTATTAGCATTGATTGTTAACGTTTTTTGTTGTTTACCGTTTAATGGTTAAGCCTTTAAAGACAATCAAATTCAGTCAATTTCAAGTAAATTCCTGCTAAACATTCAGTAATCAACTAACAAGATGAGGGATTTTGGTAAGATTAAGGATTGGCTTTGTTAAGGTAAATAAACGCAAGGATTTTCAATGGGAATTAAATTGTAGATCAGATTGGTGATAATTTGTCAACAGTTTACTGACTTTGGTAATTGTTAAATTTACTCCAACTTGTTAGCCAGTTATTGCTATTTTTTACATTCAATGGTAGCTGAGTTAATGATAATCTGTAAGCTACAGTTAATTCCTGATTTGATTTCTAGAACAATTTCTAGGTTTGACTGGTTGATGACAAGAAAAGGTTGAAGATAAGGTAAAGAGAGCAGAGAAAATGAGAGAAAAAAGAAAAGAAGAAGAAGATTGTAATTAACTGTAATTTGTTTTACTTTCATTTATTACCATCAAACATTATAACTTGTCACTGTAACTTTTATTGTACTGTTTACTTTTAGCTAGCCATTTGTACCTTCAATCCTTTAACCATTGATTCCCTTTTCAATTTTTAACCAACTTTTTGGTTCCTACATTAATCATGGTGTCTTTTTTTCCCATCCAATTGTCTTCACCAGATATTACAGTTTACATAATAAATTGGTTAACCTTTGTCTAACCAATGAAAATCAATTGACAACTTGACTCACTTTCAATTTTGCCGTTTCAATATTCTTTTCTCTTTCCCACAAATTCAACTTGTTTGTCATAATAAACTATGACCCATGTTTGATTCACTTAAATCTGGTGCTGTTTCAAAAAACAAAACATCTCCTAGTGTCTTTGTTCAGCAAATGGCCAAAAATGGTTCATATCAACAGCAACAACAATCTAAGCAAAAACAATTTACTCGACAACAATCTAGTCTTCAACAGTTTAACCAACAACCACCAAAACATCATCTGGAAACAAATGTAGATATTCACGACACCAATGATATACGCTACTCTAGATCAAATACTCAGGTTCAATTACAGCGATTATCTCTTAGTGCCTCATTAATTGATATTTATTTTGGTCGCCATTACCGTTCACCGGATGTTCTTGTGGTGGCAGGATTAACAATGATTCTAATCGGATTAGGTGCCATTTTGATTGGTGTTTATGTTTATTTCAATGAGGATGAGGTAAGATTATTATATTATTGCTATTACATATTATATCACCAAATATATTACGTATTATTGTTAGAGCGACGTTTTTTTTCTCCCACCATACATGCATTTCTGACTTACCCAAAGAAAAACAAAAACCAAAATCTTTTCCGTTTATTTACTAATCATATTATTACATCAATTGTTTATTTTCAACAGTTTCAGGAGATGACTTTTCTGGTTGGATTTGCAATGGCTGGTATTGGTTTTATTTGCTGTTCTTGTCGCATAATATTATTTGGTCCACCTTTATTTAATTGTTGTTTACCCATTAAAACAGTCAATTATAATCGTGAACGTCGACCAACTAATCCACCTTTCTTTACTGCAGCAAGTTCAGCTATGTCAACAGTAACTTGTATTGGTGTTAGATTTAATTCGGGTCGCTCATTATCAGGAGTTTCTCATGTTATCCATATTAACAAGGTATGTTAGCAATTTTAATTACTTTGCCCTTTATCCAGGTAAGATTATCACTGTTAGATTTTACCTAAGGTTTTAACTACTAAGGAAGTTTAACAAATGATAACAACTAGATCCGCTCACAATGTAACAACGTAATACGTTGATCTGTGTGAGCAAACAGTGACTAAAATTATGTTTTTATGTTGTATTTGGATAACTCATTCATGGGTGATTTCACCCAAAATGATCATAGTTACTATTTTAAGTTTATTTTTTTTTGTCAATTTATCTTTTCATTGTAGGACTTGGATGGAGTGAATAAAAGAACGGAACATTGTGAAGACAATCATCTGAAAGAAATAATTGTAACACATGGACAAAGTTTGGAACCGATTGAAACAATCAGACAGGGAACTGATGGATATCCACCCAATCATATTAGACCCGTCAACCCAACAGTTATACAATATATTTCCAAATTAGGAAGTAAAACTTGATTGCTCACTAGCTATTTCCTTTTGTGAATCAAATTAACATTTCCCTTTGAAAACCATGTTTACCAATGAAGCTGGATATCACAACCAAACGAGGCAACATGATTTTTTATCATTGATTAGATGATAGAATGACTTTGGTTTTCCTTTACAAACCTTGCACACAGCAAGCGTAAATCAATGAATTGCTACTGAATAGGAGTTGGCTGGATACTCACAAGACTAGAAATCGCATCATAAAGTTAGCGAATGCTGCATATTTTCACTGTTTCGGGCTTGAAAAGAACGGTTTTGAGATTGATTGAGGCCAAAAAGTTCATGAAAAAATCTTTGTTGAAAGATATTTAAACATAACATGCTAATCATTGAATGTTAGCTATTAATAAAATTGCAACAAAATGAATATTTTCCAACATTTTCTAAATTATTTGAATTTAAAATTAATAAAATCACTATTTTATAAATTATTATTTGTTTGATTATTTATATTTTCAGCACAATTACACATTACTAAGAGCACTTGATTTCTTGAATTGTTTTCGTTTTTAATCAAGATCAAATTCAAAGTAAATTATGTATTTAGATTTGCCGCCTTTGGTTTGACTGTGTTATTGGAATTGATCGCCAGGGTGTGTTATTCACGAAGAAAACTGAAAACAGCAAAAATCTCTAGTAAAACCGACGTAGTTAGTATATGATTAATTAACTTTTAACCACCCTAACCCAGAATTTGATTAAATAACCCTGTGAATCAAGTGTTCAATAATAATGGATTTTCGTGGGGAAAGTCTTAATGATCCAGTGCGTTTGTTTGCCAAAGATTCGGATTTTACTGAATTTCATGAGGCATTTTCATTGTTTGACAACAGAGGCGATGGTAAAATCAACGTTTCCCAATTAGGCGATGTCCTCAGAGCGTTGGGCCAAAATCCTACCGAAGCTGAAGTTAAGAAATGCTGTAACCAACTCAGATCAGGTTTGTTGTTATAAGAGTTTTCCATTTGAAGAAGCTTCATTTTAATGATTTTCTTTCATCTTCGATTAGACGATAGGATTGGATTTGATGTTTTCCTGCCTATTTTGCAGACAGTGAGCAAAAATCGATGCACTGATACCGCAGAGGATTTCATTGAAGGTTTACGGCATTTTGACAAAGATGGGAGTGGTGTTATTAGTTCAGCTGAGTTAAGACATCTGCTCACAACTCTGGGTGAAAAATTGAATGACGATGAAGTTGAACAACTCTTGGCTGGCCAAGAAGATTCCCAAGGAAATATTCATTACGAAGAATTTGTTAAAACAGTTATGAGCGGCTAATTATATTTAACGCGCAACATTCCATGTGTCCACCCTTTGCCTTACGAGTATGGCATCAAATTGTTAGGCTTTGTGCTTACCTTATATAACCAAATATCTATCAGAACTTGAATCATTTTAAACTAACCCATTGTTCTTGTTCGATACGCCACCCAAAATTAGTTAAAAACTATAGTTTCGATTCCCATTCTTTCATCATCTTTTAACTAATTATTGCTAAAATCCGATCTGAAAGTAAACTTATTTACGTATAATCTCGTTTTCCGGCCATCTACAGAATTATTAAAATTATAATTATAAAATAAAATGCTTTGTTATTCAATAAATGACTGTTCACTTGTTATTAGCATCAATAAATGAAATGAAGTATAATTATCAACGATCATCAATTGATCCAAAATTGGAAAATAAACTGTTATCCTTCAAATTTCAATTTGCCGCTTTCAGTTTGCTTCTGACTTTGAACCTGGTCAATAGAGTGTGCTACTTCTGAAGGAACAACTGAAAATAGGAAATTTGACGTAGACATTGAAAAATAATTCACTTAATCCTGATCGTGATAAAATAGTAATTTTAATTCGGTGTTTACATTGTTGAATAATTATGGATTTTCGTGTTGAAAGTCTTGTTGACCCTATGCGTCTATTTGCCAAGGATTCGTATCGATTGGTCAAGCGGTGTACTAAACCCGATCGTAAAGGTAAATATTTAAACTAGATATGTAACCTTATTTAGTAAATTGTCGGTTTTATTTCCCTCTCAATTAATCTATCACTATTGATTTTATAAACATATTTATGTTATTGTTTTTATTTAGAATTTCAAAAGATTGCAATGGCCACAGCAATTGGTTTTGCCATTATGGGATTCATTGGATTTTTTGTCAAACTAATCCACATTCCTATTAACAACATCATTGTGTAAGTTGATTTAAATGAGTTTCTTATTCTCTCTCGTATTTTGCTCAACGTATGTTTGATTCACACATTCAATATTAACCTATTATTTCTCTTTCTTCTATCTTGCAGAGGCACGTAAATGTTGAAAGAATCACTAATGTTCCAATAAAGTTTATATCTATCGTATATATTCATAAATGAACGCTTTTTGGTCTTCTATTACTTCTGTTGGTCATCTTGATGAAGAGAACAATTGATTCAAAAACCTTAAAAATGCTTTTAGTATCTATTAAAAACTAGAGAAGTTTTTACAACTAATCAAAATTGATTTTATTTGAATGTTCTGTATAAGTCATACAAACCAATTTTTTATTGATATAACTCAAAGTATAGTTCTTATAATGAGATTCAAGATATTCAAAACAGTTGGTAAAGTCAAGCGAATCTGAATATAGCTCAGCAGAATAGCATCTTGTGAATAACGTTCTTTCTTTGAAATATTTCTTTCTGTATCGCGTCTCTAAATTCTAGAAATTTTTTTAAATTAGAGATTATCTCTTGTGTTTAATGAAAAAAAATAATTGCTTTAGGCATGAATTCGTGTTGATTTTAAATTGAGATCAAATTCACGATAAATGGGCAACGCATAATAAAGCGAGAGTGAAACATATTTTGTACAAGATAAGACAAGTTGATTGAAACATGGATGAAGAGGGAGAGCGAATGGACAATATAGTTGATGAAGTTTAGGGTGAACTGAAAATTTAAATAACTAACTAGGAATTTTCTTTATACATCCTTATTTGAGCTTGAATCTTGTAATTTATCCATTAATAGCTCTTTCTGAGAAATCTCATAAATCATTTTTTGCCGAATGTAAGGAATGTTTTTCTGAAAAAAATAAAGAAACAAAAAGAGAATAAGTTGAAATTCAGGAAAATTGTGATGCGTCAATGAATGAGAGAAATAAAAGACTTACCTGTGAGAAATCGAAAGGTTTATCCAATGAAAGTCTTTCAGCATATTTACAAGTGAACACTCCACAGTCTGAACCATTTTCTTGCTGTGGTATACCTTTAACAATCGTACATGTCCATTTAGAGGCATCTAATACCTGTTGCTTTTTATCTTTTAGTTCGTCTTCTAAATATTTAAGAAGAAATTGCAAGCATTCTCTATTATTACCAGCCATAGAATCGTAATATTTAATAGTTGAGTCTCTCATAGAAATAGCTGCTAGTGTCCAATGAACTTCCAAATGCACAGGAATAAGAATTAAATCATAAGAGAATAAATCGACTTTTTTAGTCCAACGTCGCAACGCTTTATGGCCTCCTTCAGTTAACCGTTTATAAAAGAAAGTATTGAAACAATAGACTTTAAGACTGCCGTTATCCCTATTATTGGTACTCCTTTTTTGTATCAACTGGAAATAAAAGTTTATAATTTCATCATTGAGCCAACAGGTACCTTTTAAAGTTTCTAAATCTTTAACACGAACTTCGACTCCATTTTCTTCTACGATTAACTCTTCCTTTCTCTTAGACAAACAATCATCAATAACTTGTAATGCATCAGATGATAAGGGAGGAAATTTATCCTCATCATCTTCCTCTTCTTCCTCCTCCTCTTCTGGTTCTTCTTCTTCCTCCTCGGACTCTTCTTCTTCTTCCGTTTCTTCTTTCTCGTCGGAGAAAAATCGATAGAAGTAAGGTAGATAAGAAAATTCAGTCTCAGGATACAAAGTTTTACTCGTCTCTCTTCTGAATTTCCTTATGAACAGTTCTCTCTTCTTACCAATCGTCCTTAAATAGTCTTCCTTCTCACGGCGAATTTTTTCAGCTTCAAGATGACTATCCTGAATAGCTCTTCGCATATCGTTTATCCATTCACGACTGAGTAATTTCTTTTTTTCCGCTCTTTCAAGCTTGTAATTTTCATAACTCTTTGGTAAACTGGGTAACTTAAACTCGGAATCATTTTTGACAGGCTCAGTTTTTTTATCTTCTACATCAACAATTGAAGGCTGAGCTTTGTTGGTTATCAAATCACGGGCAAAAACAGCTTTAAAAGATGAGAAAAACTTGGCTGAGGCTGGAGTTGATTCTTGAGGTTGCTCTACCGAGCAAGTCGAAAGCTAAAAAATCAGAGAAAAGATGAAATTAGAAAAGACGCAATTCAAATTTTTTAGAAAACTGAGCCGTAAGTAGACAAAAATAGTAAAATTGACTTACATTGACAGTAGTATCAACTAAATGTGAACTATCTAATGGCTTGATTTCACTTACGCAACTAGTTTCGCCAAGCAAAGCTGGAGATTTATCAACATTAACATTATCAACTTCGTCGTCCTCTTTATCATCATCAGTCCAAGTTGAGAAGGTTTTCAGCAAGGCACGATAAGCTTTCTTTTCACGATCACGGATCAAGTCTTTAACTTTACGACTTTTAATTCTTATTCTCAAGGAATCGGTAGTTTTTTTGCCCTTAGAAGTCTTCCAAGATGCAGGATAAGGCACAGAACCTAACTGCTTCATAATGAGGGAAAAAAGTAAACAATTTCAAATCCAATTATAATGAAAGAAAACAATTTTATATAACAATAATCATTCACCAGCTGATGTTGAACAGCATACAAAACTGGCGGCCATCAGAGCCAATAGAATGAGGTAAAAGCTACTGGCGCTTTGTTTGAAAAAGCTGAAAAATGCTTGAAAAGCAAAATATTGTAAATATAAAAATATCGTAAAAAACTTGTCAAAAGCAATTAGCTGATGAAATTTTCATGTAAAAGTTTAAATTTAAAATGTGATAACAAATCAAATTTGAACAATTGATAAATAAATAAATTTAACTTCAAATTCTTCAAATCAGAAGCCACTTGATCAGTAGATTTACCAATGAGTATATTCATTAGTTATTTTTTAGCAACACAGGACACAAATTAGATCAGACTTGGTGATTAGAAGCCATTAATTTTCAATTAATAATTTTAAAAGAGTAATGAAAAATAGCAAATTACATATTGTATGTAAAGATGGGAAGACGAAGGATACAACTAGCGATCGGTTGACTTAAAAAAACAAAAAACAGCATTCAAAACATGTCAAGTCCTTGTCAAGAATTTGTGAAAACTCCACAATATAGAAACATAATCAAAAGAGATGAATTATAATTCCAATGAGTCATTTCATCATCAAAGGAGCGATTTTTGATTGCAAAAAGCCGGCAAGTTAGGTATGATTAAGTCAAAGAATGCTTTAAATGTTGTTCTTGGAATTCACCTGATAATCCATTAAATGTATTTCATTTACTTCTAAAAACTATCAATATTTACGGTGACATGTTTTTCAATATCCCACATTCAATATCCTATTAATTTAAATCATACAATTTAAAGACAATGTTTAATATTGTCAACGAATAAAAAATCACTAGACAACGGCATCTATTGATTTTCTTCGAAACGATCACTTATAGATATTAGGTTTTGTTCAATAGACGGCGTTACCAGCTATGTATTTATTTTCTGTTCTCTTATCGTGTCGCTTTTAACCGCCGAAAGGGAAAAAGAAAGGAGGACGATTTTGTCACCAATAGATGGAGCCAATATAAAGGAGGGAAGATCGAATCGGCGCGTTAAAAGCTGCTCTACAAACAAACGTCTTTATCACCATTTTTCAATCATTTTATTGGAGGTTCTTGATGAGGCAAAGAGATGGCGCTCAATGGTATAAATTGCTTCAATTTGCTTCTTTTCTCTGCTTATGGCATGAAGAAAGCTTGACTGTTGGCCTGGAAACCAGGAGTGAGTAAGTGATCATAAATCTAAAGACACCCTTTAGTTTTATGATCACTTATTCACTCCCTTTTCTCTTTCCCTTCATCATAATCTTTTTGCTTCTTTTGGCTCTTTTTTTTCTTCGTTTCTTCCATTTCCCAACAAAATATATAAAATCTCTTTTCCAAAAACCTTTTCCAAAACCAAAAAACTTTGGTTTTTTTGTTTGTTAATTAAAAATATTTATTCACTTTAATCACTACAACTTGAATGATATTTATAAATATATATACACACACAGTTATTTATCTATATATATAATAAAGAAAGGAAATCAACAAATAAAATAATTAAATCAAAAAATTGTGAGATTAATTTGTTATTTTTATTATTTGTACACTGAATTTTTTGTTTTGTATCCTCATCAATAAATTCATCTTTATCATCTTTTATGATGGTAGAAATATTTTACACGGTAGCAATTATAATAAGAAGATGAGCAATCTCCGCAATGCTATGAAACAGATCTGGTGCAATCCGGGCTAGATTTTCATTTGAAAAGTCGCATGAAGGGAATATATGGATAACATAAGCAGCCTAAAAGAGAAAAAGAGAAGAAAAAAATGGTGAGATGAAAAACAAGCAGAAATAGAACGAATAGAGACGATAGAAGAAGAAGAAGATGGAACAAAATTTGAAGTGAAAGAAGAAGAACAAGAAGAGGCAAAAGAGGAGGAAGTAGAAGTAGAAGCAGAAGAACAAGAAAAAAGGGGATAAAAAAGATGAAGATGAAGAAAAGGAAGAATATGAGAAGCTTGAGATGAACAAATACTGTACCTGCTGAGATCCTGGAGCATTTGAGTTGACTATGCCTGCTGCTTGTTTACTTTGAAGGTAATTTATGAAACCATTTCGTAAGTTATTTGATTGGAGAAGAATGTCCATGTGATCACGACCAGTGGGTAAAGCTAAAAGAATGGCATGTTCATCTTGCATCTGAGAAAGAATGAGAAATGAGAATTAGAAATAAGAATGAAAAAAATAGGAATATGAGTGAGGAAATTGAATGAAATTGGTAAATGAATAGAAAGACTAAAAATAAAAGGCGCAAAAGATTGCATACGAGAGAACCAAGAGGAAAAAATGGTTTCTCTCTCTCTATAGTTTTCTGGTAAAGGAGTGTCTTTTTACTTTGCTTTTCTATGCTTTCAAAGCTATTATGAAGAGTCATTATTTCTTTCATGTATTATTATCTATGGAAACAAGATTATTTCAGGTAGAAAAGAAGGAGAAACAAAGGGTAGAATAGAGCATTACATACCTGCATTTTACGAGCAACAACTTCTAATTGTGATTGCTCAAGCCTCATTCGCTGGGCAATTCGAACTGGTGGAGTACCACCTTCACCCATTACTTGAGGTAATGATGATTGAGCTACTCTGTGATTGCCAGAAACAAAGTGCATTTGAACTGCTGCTTGGTCATTTTTAAGTGCTAATAATCCTTGCCACAGAACGGGATATCGTTCTAATAGTAAAGAGTAACCTTGAGGTGGAACTTGGCTTGCATGTGGCGGTGTTTGTGGATGTATTGAAGTTGGTTGGGACATTGCATGGGCAGGAGGTGGCCCATAAGGCATTGGAGGTGGAAGAGGCTTTTCATCAGCAATAAGAGGCAATGGGAATCCCGGTGGATACGGGAATCTTGGTGGTAAACCCATGGCGGCAACGGCTCTGGCTTGAGCTTCGTGTTGCGCTCGCATTCCTGGATGCATTTGTGAATAATGTGGATGGCCGTACATCATTTGTTGGTGTTGAAGGTATGCGTTTGGATGGAGGGAAAGATGAGAGGGTACGATCATTGGTGGAGGTTGACTGGATGGACGAAGATAAGGACCAGGAGAAGGTGATGATGCTGAGGAAAGATTGCGCATAACTGGCGGCATTGAAGATGGAATGTACATCATGTCAACATTATCTGACATTGGAACGTTAGGAGAAAGCGTTGATGAGGCAGATGTTGGAGAAGGCTGTTGTTTCTGTTGAGGGTGTTGATGTTGAATAGAAACATTGGTGGGAATCATTGATGTTGGAGTTGTGGATTGTTGTGGTTGATGGTGTGCATGCTGATTGTGAATTTGCTGTTGATGATGTGGATGGTGTGGATGTTGTTGATGATGATGATGTTGGTGATGTTGCTGTGCTTGATGCTGTTGCTGTTGTTGGTGCTGTTGTTGTTGATGTTGTTGATGCTGTTGATGTTGTAACAACAGCTGTTGGTGTTGTTGATCATTGAGATAAGATGGTGGAGTTGGATTTGTTTTTCTGTCATGAATTTTACCGAATGGAACTTTAGGCAATTCAACATTAGGAGTAGACGATACATTAACAGACAGTGCGGATTGAACCGATACTGTAGGTTGTTGCTTTTGTTGTGCATGCTGAAGTTGTTGAATTGTAGCATTTGTTGGTACTAACGGCTGTTTCTGTTGGTGGTGAAGTTGCGATTGTAATTGTTGTTGAGATTGTTGGTATTGGTTCTGGAGCTGTTGCTGCTTTTGTTGGTGTTGTTGGTGTTGTTGTTGTTGCTGTAATAAAAGATGCTGTTGTTGCTGTTGTTGGTGAAGGTGGTGTTGTTGTTCAGCAAGATAAGCCGCATTTGGCGATTCAATTTTTCTGTCTTTTATTTTACCAAACGGTACTTTTGGCAATTCAACATTATGCACGGTTGAAATGTTAGTGGGTAACAATGACGATGCAGATGAGCAGGATTGTTGTTGCTGATGTGGTGCTTTTTGTTCATTAGGAAAAGGCGATGTCACTGGAGTTGGAATTGAATCAGTTTTTCTTTCAACAATTTTACCAAGAGGTGGCATTTTAGGTAAATCACCATTGTCAAGAGACACTGGGATAGAAGGTTGTGAAACTGGTTGAGGAGGTTTCTTTTGTTGTTGGTCGTCATTAGATGGATTAGATAATGATTGTGATTCAATTTTACGATCCAAAATTTTACTAAACGGAACTCTCTGTACTTCAACATTATCTGCAACAGTGACTTTGGGAGACACAAGAGGTGCTGCAATAGTGGGTTTAGGTTGTTTGTCTTGGTGCTGTACTCGCTCATCAAGATGAACTGTTGGTTGAGTTTCAGTTTTAATTTCATTAATTTTGGCGAGAGATGATTTAGACTCATCAGCAACAGCAACAGTCAACGGTGTAGTTAAAGTAGTAGATGCTACTTGTTGGGGTTGAGGTCCAGACTGAATTTGTATCTTTGGTTGAATTTGAGCCTGAGATTGTGTCTGTATCTGCAGTTGTGGTTGTGACTGAGGTTGAGATTGAGGTTGAGGATGGGACTGAGATTGCAACTGTGGTTGAGCTTGTAATTGTGGCTGTGGCTGTAATTGCGGCTGAGTTTGAGACTGAGGTTGTGGTTGTGACTGTGGTTGGTTATGAATAAGAGGTTGAGACTGTTGAATTTGCTGTTGAATCTGTGGCTGAGTTTGGTGAATTTGCTGAATTGAAACGTTAGCAGACAATATTGACGTTGTTGACGTTGATGGTGTTGAAGATTGCTGTTTAAGTTGTTGATCGTTAAATTGAGATGATGATGTTGATGAGTCAGACTTTCTTTCAATTATTCTTCCAAATGATGGCATTTTTGGTAGTTCAACCTTGAGAACAGGTAATGTTGGACGTTTCTGACTATTTTCGATGATTAGATCCTTGCATGAACTGGTAGAACCAGTTGTTTCTGAATCAACAGCCTGTGATGTAGATGTTGTTGAGCTGGTGCCTCCTTTAGCAAGAGATCTGGTAATACGAAGAGTACGAATAGCGTTCTTGGAATCACCTTTACCTTCACTGTCTATAGAATCCATTTTAGAATCAGGCAATGACTCTTCGTCTTCCTCATGAATTTCATCAGCTTTCTTGCTCAGACGAGTTGATCTCTTGAATGATTTACTTAAATCTAATCTGTATGAGCCAACGCCTTTCACAACATCTTCAATAATTTCATCGACAGTAGTCTTGTTAGCTTGAGACATTAACCGAGCAGATTTACGAGTTGGTTTAACAGCAGCACCAGACAATGTTGAAGCTGATGCATCAGTTGCAACAGAGGATGAAGATGAGGTAATCACTGGTGTTGATTGTGCATTTGATGTCAAGTTTGTCAATGTTGTTTTATTTATTATAGCTGAGCTGCTATTTTCATTGACACTAGAGACACTAGTGTTAGTAGTTTCATCTTTATCATCTTTACTTTTATCATCGTCAGGTAGGAGAGCTTTACTTGTCTTAACAACCTCGGCAGTGCTTGAACCTTCTTTACCGTCTTGACCTTCTTTAGAATGCAAACGAATTGTGATTGAAAGTTTCCCATGTTGACTGAGTTCAGTAACGTACTCTTTACCGCTTGTTGTGTCATTACTGTGGTCATTCTTGTTTGTTTCTTCAGTCTTTTTCTCACTAAGTTCATTAACGTGGTGTGATGAACTGGATAATGAAGATGAATGTGATGAATGAGTTGAATGGTGATGTGAATGTTGATTTTGATACTGGTGACTGGATACTGATGCTGATTGAATTACATTTGATACAGAAGAAATGGATGAACTTTGAGCTTGAGCGTGATGATTGTGTTGATGGTGAGATGATTGAGCTTGCGGTTGATATTGTGCTTTGTGATCAATAATTTTAGATGCATTGGATGAGGAATGCATAGATTCAAGAGGCGGTGGTCCTTCTTCATCTGAATCTCTGAACTCGAAAACATCGTAGGGTGACAATGATTTTCGAGGTTCATTAGAAACGGTTGATTGTTTCTCGGACGAAGAAACTGTCGATAAGGAAAGAAAGATTCTTTCCTTATTGTGTTTGGATGGAATGTCAACTTCGTATGATTTAGACGGGCCTTCATTACCAGAAACCTTTTTCCTTCTTCCTCTCTTCTTACGAGTATCAGACTTGTCTTGAGAACTGGTATCATGAATGTGTTGATCATTCAATGGATGTTTATTGAAATAAATGCTTGGCTCATCATCAGACAAGTAAGCAGATTCATTGTCAGCACAATGTTGATCATCGGAATTAAATTCTGACCCATAATAAGAGCCACGAACATGTCTCTTTGGTCGCTCAGAGACGGGAGATTTACCTTTCCTGCCTGGTTCACCAGTATGAGAATCGGAACAACCAGATTCATAGCGAGGTAACTGCAACGATGATTCTGAATATTTACGAGTCTTGGCTCGCCTCCCTCTTCTGGGTCTTTCAAGACTCCCTTTACCTCGTTCATCATCATCATCCAATCGACTGTTATCATCTCTTGGATCATCTTTACTTTCCTCTTCAGATTTACAAGATAACTCTTTGGCCAAATCAATCTTTATGTTTGGCAAGCTTGAACCTGATTCTCTCTTCATTTGCAACTTTGCTTTTGACACACTGAATACAAATGATTCAGTTTCAGATGCAGCATCATTTTCCGAGTCAACATCTTGTTTAGATGATTTAAAGTCATTCAAACTGGTGCTCGTTTTCGAGTCAAGGTTATCCAAATCGATTGATTCTGAACACTTTTTATTCCTTTCAAGAATAAATTCCTTCTCAACCATAGATGTTGACGTATTATCTTCATTGTCTCCTTCCTCCAATGATTCTCTTTTACTATCAATCTCATTAACTGATGGTGAATCGTCATCAAACAATTCAGTCTTTTCTGAACTATCTGAGCCTGTATCAGGTTGTTGTTTCTTTTGATTATCATCAGAGAGAAGAGAATCAATTATATTTTCACTGATAAATTTAGCTTTGCTTTCATTGTTGTCCATACTATCATCAGAAGCTGGCTCATCAAAAACAGGTCGACTACAGCTATCATCATCATTTACACCAACCAGACTGAAATCATCCTCTTGGCTGATTTGACGATGATCAGTTTTACTTTCAGATACATCTTGTGAATCATCCTCAGTTTTACCCAAAAATGATTCTCCAGTTTCACTATGGTGAAATGGTGAATCCGATGTTGATGGTATTTTATCAACTAAAGGTGTTTCATCAATGATCAATTTCTCATTACCTTCTTCACCATCATCGAAGCAACCATCATTTTCACTGGCATTCAAATCAATATGACTTGAATCCAAGTATAAATTGGAAGATAATGATGTTTCACTTGGTCGCCTCTCTTCTTGCCTATTTGTATCAACCAAAGGACTGATAGACTCTTTAATAGGACTTTCTTTACCAATGATACCAGAAACATCATCTTCCTTCTTTTCAGAGCACAGAGTTGACTCTATATTCTTGTCTTCCGATTTGGAGGAGCTTCTTCTTCTGGATACAATTGATGACGAGGAAGATGATGATATTGATAATGTAGTTGATGGTGGCGTTGGTGCTGCTGTTGGAATGGTGGTGGGTAAAGTTGGAGTTACTGTTGTTATTGTTGTTAATGATGTTGATGTTGATGACAAGATGGTGTTTACTGTTGTCGATGGTAATGTTGTTAAAATTGGTTGAGCTGAGGTTGTTTTTACAATTGATGATGATAATGATGCGGATGATAAACTTTTTTCATCTTCAGAGTATTTCTTTTCTTCTTTCATAATCTCATTTTCCAAGATGGAGGTTCCAGTAGAAGCAGAACAAGTTGTGACAGAATTTACAGAACAAGTTGTTGTAGTTGTTGTTGTTGTTGATGGTAAATCAACAACAGTATCAGCAAGATCATCGGCAATTTTCCTCTGGTTATGATTATCTGTGTGTTCACCCTCTGAAAGTGATGAGGATGAAGAGGAAGATGAGAATGATGATGATGATGAAGGTGAGGAAGATGAAAGTGTTGATGGCAAGAACTTTCCAGTTTCGACATTTTTGATGCTTTCTTTTTCTTCTTTACATTGACTTGTAGCAGAGCCATGAATGGGACTAGAAGCAATAGGTTTGCTTGAGCTATTGAGTGAACTGGCTCCAGTTGATGGTAATGAGGTAAATGAGCTCGTACTGATCCCACTAATGTTATTATCAATACTACTGCTACTTGTGTTGTTGTCTTTGAAGTTGACTATTGATGAACTGATGCTATTAATGGCTGCATTATTTTCAGTTTGATCGTCCAATTTAGCAATCGAACTATCATCTGATTCTTCGGCAATTTGAAGTGGTGCATCTTCATCGGCAACCATGTAAGCCATGTCAATTTCGGGTTCAGTTGGTGAAGCAATACGTTCAATGTACTGTTCTGGTTCTTTGGTAAGTTCAGGAATAGATTCAACATTCATCTCTTGAAGAAGAGCTGATACAGCGAGGTCATCTTCAATCTTTCGCTGATCATCAATTTCACATTCTTTAACATCGTCAACCTTGAAGGGATCAACGTTAAGAATGGATGGATGATGAAGATGGTGTGGAAATGTTACCTTACTCTCAGGACCACTTGGAATGGCACCAAATATGTTAGATTCGAGGATTCGTCGTTCATCTTCCATAACAGGTTTAGAAAGTTCATCATCTTTTTTAGAACAGGGAACGATAAGTTCATCGAAAAGTCCTTTAGGTTCTTTGAAATGATTCCAGCTTTCATCTGCCTTCAACTCTTCTACCAACCTTTGAGTTTCAATGGCTGCCTCTTCTTCAAACCTTCTCTCCCTAATTATCTTCTCTTCTTTAGATAAAGCAGACGGACCAGAGGCTACCTTCAAACCTGAAGAGCTTGAATTGTGAGTTGAATGTAGACTAGTAAAATCATCAACACTGTTCTCTTCTGATGAATGACTGTTATAGATGGCTTTCTCAAGAAGACGAGCCTGTTCTCTTGTCTCAAGATCATCTTCTTCATTAGTCAAAGAAGAAAGTCGCTGATGTTGATATTTATCTTTAACAGGTTCACCAGTTTCACCCAATCCTGGTGCACCTTTCTTCTCCACCATTAAATCACTGATAGAACCAACATTGGATAACTTTTTCAATGGAGATGGGCTCTTGACTCGTTTCACTGAACCAACAACTTTGTGTTCATCATCTTTCTTTTCTTCTTTCATAACCGGTTTTTCATTATGCGTTTTACCCTCAACAACAGTCACTGATGTAGTTGTAGTTGTTGTTGAAGTTGAAGTTGATGTTGTTGTTGTTTCTGTTGCTGCTGCTGTAGTAGTTGTTGTTGTTGGAGCTGCTGATGATGATGATGAAGAAGAAGATGATGACGATGATGATAATTCCAGTTTCACCTTGGTTTCACTCAATATTTTCTCTCTCATTGTTTCTTTTTCCATCATCCTATCTTTTTCAAATCTCTTTTCTTCTCCAATAAATGTTGACTTCCTATGTCCACCAATTTCCTTTTCTTTCTCTTTATTAGCCTCCTTCTCATTATGACTTGAAGTTGATAAAGATGAAGATGACAATCGATCTCGATCTTTCATCTTTTTAGACTTCTTTCTTTCCTCATTATTATTGCTAGAACTAGATTTAACCTTATTATCTTTTTCTTTCTTCTTACCTCCGCTTATTACTCCTAATCCAGTTGTTTCCATGGTAAGACCATCTTTACCATGATGGTAATGATGATGATGTGAATGGTGACTCTCACTGACTTCTTTACCCTCCTTCCCATGCAATGATGATTCCATTGATGTTGATGTCAAAATATTTCCACTGTTATTATTGGCATTCACTTCTTTAAGCCATTTTTTATTGGGCTTATTTGATTTTTCACTTAATACACTTCCACTTAAAGAGTGATCACTTAAACGATCCAAATTGTGAGACAGAGATTTGGTAGACACATGATCCTCATGTTTGGATGCAGTTGATTTAATTGAGCTGATTGAATGATTATCCCAAATAGATGATGAGGTGGCACAAACAGTTGAAACTGTTAATTTATCACTATTTTCAGGACCACATTTCAACACTGTTACCCGAGATGGTGGTTCAGGTTCACAATCCGCTTGACTAACAATTTTCTCTATCCTTTGGAGACTCTGCTCAAAATCAGATGCATCTGACCTAAGGTCAGCATCAGATTCCAATTTGTAATCATTTTCAAATTTGGCTGAAGACTTTTCACGAGATGATGATTCACTGCAACTACGTTCTTTGTGTCGTTTATCCTTATCCTTTGATTTAACACTTTTTACCTTTTTCTTTTTCTTTTTACTCTTCTCTTTGCTTTCATCAAAATCATCACCAAGTCCACTGGACATTGATTGAAGTCGTCGTTTCTCAATTTTATCACTAACATTCTTCTCGTGGTTACCAAACGATGTTACTGGTCCAGTTGTTAATTTGTTGTCAACATCTTTATCCGATTTAGTCAACACTGCATCATGAAGTTTATCATGTACCTTATCATGTTTGTCATGATTTTTATCATGACTCTTCTTCTCATGACTCTTCTCTTTAACCTTTTCCAAATGGCCATCTTTATTTTCTTTGGATCTTTCCTTCAACTTTTTATCTTCCTTACTTCGTTTGATAGATGTTGGCCCATCATTGTCTCTATCCTCTGAGCGAACCTTTGAGATCGATGTTGAATGTTTCTCATCTTCTCTATCACCTCGATCTTTTTCCTTTTCTTTAGATAGTTTTAATTTCTTTTTCGCTATCTTATCATCACTTTTATCCTTACTGGATGAATTATCACTTTTATGATGATGATGACTCGATGATAGAGATGACCATTTAGATGAAGATGTAGACAATGGATGGTTGGAAGACGATGATGATGTTGCAGCAATGGGCCCTTCTTTTTTATCATCTTTCGATGACATTAAACTTTTGCTTGTTGATTCATTATCTTCATTCTCATGTCTCTCAGGACGATCATCCATTTTCTCTTCTTTCACTTTAACCTCAACTGAACCATCTTTACTTGACTTTTTGTGTTTATTGTTAGAATGAGTAGAACCATTACTATTTTCCTTCTTGAATTTCTTTGGTATCTTGGGTTTGGTTGTGATCTCTTCGTCTGAACTATCCTCTGTTAATTTATGTGAAGGCTTAGGCTTATTATAACGTGGTGAAGTCATTGAGATTTCATCATCACTATCACTTGAGTAAATTAGGTCTTTGGTTTTCTTGGAGGTGGATGATGAGTGAGCAGAGTTTTTCATGGCAGAAGCTAATAAAGCTTCAAATCCAAATTCAGAATCAGAATCAGAGTCAAGTGGTTTAGGAGGGACACTTTTCTTGGCCTTCTTTGCCACCTTTGAACTACTCGAGGAATTACCAGCAATTAAGGTTGCATTAATACCAGATGGACCATCATCCTCCATATCATCATCATTATCTGATGATGAAGGAGAACTTTCAATGATTAATTTTCTCTTTTTAGCACCAGAATTTGATTTAGATTTTAAACGGTTCAAGGATGAGGAAGAGGAAGAGGACGCTGTTACTGATGATGATGTAGTTGTTGTTGTTGTTGTTGTTGAAGCAGTTGCAGGTAATGATGGAGTTGGTAAAGATGACGATGAAGGTGTCGTTGTGCTTGTTGTTAATGGAGTTGTTGATGCAGCTGCCGATGATGCTCTTCGTTGACGGATTATTTCCATTCCAGATCTATCAGCACCACTTCCAGCTCCTCCCTCATCAGAATCAGAATCATCTGAGTCTGAGTCAGTATTACGTGAACCTCGATCCTCTTTTTTAGCTCGACTCTGCTTAAGCACATCAAACTTTGACCTCATCGCATCCATATCTTTATTGGCCTCTTTCAAACTTTGATTGTGACTTGATCGAGCTTTCACTTTATCATACATTGAAAAGTAAATTGGTTCATCATCTGTTATTCCCAGTTTTTTCATTTCCGATCGATAACGGGCAAGCTGCTTCTTCTCTTCCCTCTCAGCCATTTCACGATCTCTTTCCTCTTGAGTCTTCTTTTCTCTGTCCTTTTCTCTGTCTTTTGATACCTTTCCCTCCTTTTCTCCTCCTTTACCATTCTTTTCTCGATTTTTATCCTTCTCTTTCTTGAATCCACTCTTCTCTTTAGATTTTTCTTTACCTTCAAAACAACTTCGTTTATCTTGATGTTGCAGATTCCCTGAAGTAGATGAAGATGATGATGATGATTGCGACTTTAATTTAACCCTTTCTTTATTAATAGATGAATCGGTTCCCTTGTGTATTTTACCTTCTTTTTTGAACATCTTTTTCTCCTCTTTACCAGATTTGTTATTGTTATTGCCAGGAATGTCTCCACTAGCTCGAGATTTGTCATTTAACTTGCTCAAACCAATATTTATACCATCATTTCCACTATTGTTATGTGAACTTTTCCTTTCTTTATCATGTTTCTTTGGAAAATGTAAACTATTATTGGTATTGGATGATGATGAAGAAGATGCAAGAAATGATGAACCTATATTAATAGATTCTTTTGAATCACTTTTGTCTTCTTTTGAATGTGACTTAGTTTTATCACCTTTACGTGCAACATTACCAGGCTCATGACTGATATTGGTACCTCCAGAGGAGGTTAAATGATTGTCAGAATCTTGGTCTACATCATCACTGGAAGAGTGACGATTGTAAGTTGCACTGGACAATGTTTCTGTTGTCTTTTTGAGATCATTTCTACTAAGAGATTTCACATTTGGACCAAATATCGATGTGGAAGATGAAGAAGAAAGAGAAGATGAATGATGAATTTGATTTGACCGTTTAGGTATTGAGCTAGTTGATTCATGATGAGACAAATTATTAACATATGATGATGTGTAACTGGTTGAGTTTGATGTGGATGAGCTCCCACTGAGCAAATCTTTTCTTTGGTTTGATCCAATTGTATTGTCTTTTTTACTGTTACCTTGTCGGAGATCAGATGAGGCTGATAATCGACGTGCATCATTCCTACTGCTACTTGAAACATTATTTAACCCGATATTATCCTTTTTAACCGTACTAGATGAAACAGTTGATAAACCAGATAAATTACTGGTTGAACAGGATGATGCCCTATTAAGAAGATTAGGAGCAACGGATGGTGAGGATCCTGAGGATGATAATGAGGATACCGCCGACGCAGTCAAGGATGAGCCTGATGATGAGATTGAGCCAAGACGAGAGGAGGTTGGCGGAAGATTTGAGCAGGTCAATGAAGAGGCGGTTGAGGCTCCAGTTGTTGTTGCCGTCGTTGTTGTTATTGTTGTTATTGTTGTAGATAATGACGACAATGATGTGATTGAGGTTGAAAAGGGTGAGAATGAATTACACCGAGCTGGAGCAGATTGCGGAGTATTTGGAGTGCTTGGTGTACAGTTTCCTGATTTTGACTTATCAATCGAGCTAAGTTTCCCTGGTTCAGAAAGTTTACGCGTAAACAGTGACGATGGATGGTGATGGTGAGCTTTGGAGTCATGCAAATAAGACGATGTTGATTGATAATGGTGAAGCTTTGATTCAACAGTTGAACTCGATAAAGATGATGAAGATGACTTTTCGTCGAGAGATGTTGAAAACTCTTTGGCGGCTGCTTTGGTTCGAAAGGCTGGTTTCAAAGAGGAACCACTCGCTTCTCCAACACTAGAAAAAGATACTGTTGATGTCGTCTCTTTTGGTTCATATTTTTCATTAATATGCTCCAATCTTTTAGAATCTTGATCAAAAATACTTGACTTAGAAAGAAGAGAACGAACAATATCTGAAGGCTCGATTCGTTGTGAATTAAGAGACGAAGACAGATTAACATGACTTTTCTTTATAATGTTGTATTTACTGTAGTCCACTGTAGGGGTTGATGATAACCCACTTGAAGAAGCACCATCAGACCCTTTACCAGTAACTGAACTTAAAGAACCAGATCCTGTTCCAGCTCCAACTCTCCATGGAATGTATTTCTCATCTAAAGCCTTAATCCGATCTTCAATTGACATCTTGGTCGGTGATGTTAACCCTGGCGATCTTAAAGCTAATTTACTGCCATTTCCCGTTGTCGACAGGGTCAAACTTTCCGTTGTATCGGCTGACCCACTACCCGAGAGGAGGATATTATCTTTATCTTTAACATTATCATTATTAATAATGTTATTTGACTTTGTACTTGAAGAGGTATTAGTGTTACAATATAATTTATCAATTTGGTTGTTAAACGTTGTATCACCAGATGCAGAAGGTACTAAAGTTGATGAAGGTAACAATGATAAAGACGAGGATAAAGATGATGCCGTTGTTGTAGTGGTAGTTGATGAGGAGTTGGAGGTTTGGGAGGTTGTGGTTGTAGGAGCAGTTACATTACAATCTGTTTTAGACTCGGTGCTTTTAGCACGAAGTCGTTTTGGCACTTGAATACTAATTGGTGATAAGTTGCTCAATGGAGACATAATAGAGTTCCCTTTGGGAGAACTGTGGGGCACTTGTGGTAGTTGAGAGGAATCTTTTGACTGAGTTGAAAAAGACGAGGATGATAGTGATGAAAGCGGTGGTTGAGACTGAGAAGATTGATAAGCGAGAGAAGAGCTCGAGGTAGATAAATTTCTATGTGATGAGGAATTTGAGTGATGATGAGATGATTTATTGGATGATCTGAGAGATGTTGCAAACTCAGGTAAAGGTAGTGAGAGGGGAAAATTAAAGCAAGTGTTGGTTGTTGTACCATTATCTGGCAGATTGAGGCCACTTGATTCAAATGACCGAGAGGAATTACTGCTGTTGTTATTACTATTACTGGCGCTTATTGAACTACGTTTACTTGAATCAATGGTGCTACCAACTTTATCACTCGACGATGACACCTCATTGGAATTGTGCTCATCAGCTCGAGTGGTTGTACTATGGACATCTTGTTGTTGGTTATTTACAGATGAAGATCCCAAGGTATCTGATGAAGAGACCCGAGTTGCAAGGGTTGTGAGAAGAGTATTGGTATCAATGGTAATATTTAAATCACATGATTCACTTAATCTCTTACGATTATTCGGATAATGGTGACTTGTGTTGACTTGATTTCCAGTAGCTGTTGGAGTTGTAGATAAAGAATAATCATCAATTGATTTTATTGATTCCAAAGAGGATGGACCGGATGATGAGATTGATGGATTGGTCACAGACGAAGTATGATTACCACTTATAACACCAACAATATTATTACTATTATTATTATTAACATTATTATTACCTGTGGATGTTGGCGTCGACGAAGTGGGAACCTCACTAGAGGATAAGGAATTTAAATGATGATGGACAGTTGAAGATTGACGACGAGGATCGGTTAAACTTCTGTTGATCATGGATGATGTTGCATCAACCGTTTTCAATGGAATTGCACTGGTTTCTTTAGCACCATGAACACCTATTCCGGTTTTAGATTTAACACTACCGGAAGTTGATGAGAATAATTTTTTATTATTAACTTTAATCACATCACTGGTATCCAATGGAATTAAGACATCAGGGTACTCGGGGTACTTTGACCATTGACTCAGGTAAGACTTCTCAAAAAATAATTTTTGACATTCACGAGATGCAAAATCAACCTGAAGACGTCTACCATTAAATAGGCGACCCTTCAGATCAGTGACTGCATTAGAAGCAGATTCAACTGATTCATAACATACAAGACACTTTCCCCTTTCCCTATCCACTGTTAATGAAACAACGGTGCCAAAGCGTGAACATTGACGAAACAAACATTTATCTGATGTAGATTCTGAAATACCATGAAGCCAGACACAATTGGTGGGCATTGATTTACCAAAGCCCAATTTAATCCGATTGGCACCAAGGTTTTCACCATCCAGTTTCCGCATACCCTTAACTACACTAGATATATCGGAATACTGGATGAAAGCGTAGGTTGAGGTTCCTTGTTTTTTAATATCTATCTCAATGATTTCACCGAAAATTTCAAAATGAGATCGTAATTCTTGTGTGGTTATATCTTTCTCTAAATTACCAACAAATAAAGTTCTCGTAGCTTTTGGATGATATTCATCTAATTCAGCTTCCAATGGACGAAAATCATTATCTTCAGCATCCAACCCTTCATGAGGTGTAACTTCAATCTTGCATCCGAAGAATAATTTGTTCTATGAAGTGCGTGTGTGTGTTTGTTGTTTTTTTTTATTTTGTTGAATGGTTGGTTGGATGGTTGGTTGTTTAATTGTTGATTGTTGTTTGTATAAAATCAAGAATAGTAGAGTTGGGAAAAAAGGCAGTTGAAAGAAGAACGAAAGAAATGGCAGAAGGGAAATAAAGAGAAAAAAGAAAGAGAAAAAACCAGGCATGAAAAGTCGATCAATGCTGTTAGCAAGGGAGTGGGAAGCTTCCAGGAAAGAGTAAGTGATGAAAAAGAAAGGCACAAAATGACTTGTTTCTTTTCCTCGCTTTTTCTCTCTTTCTGAGGGTTACACATTTGCCTCAAGAGGAAGAAAGAGATAGAGTAGTTTATAGAAGAAGAGCCAACAAGAAAAAATAATGGAAATAACGAAAATAATAGTAATGAACATAATAAAATAATAATACTAACTAATAATGAAAATATTAATAAAAGAATAAATAAATAAATGGAAATAGTGATAATAATGAGTAAAGAAAAAAAATAGGAACAGAAAACAGAGACTAAACTAGAGACTGGAAAAAGAGAGCCAGGAAAAGCAATAGAAGTGCAAATGTAAGGGAAAATAAATTCTATAATGGAAATGGGAAAGGATAAATTGAATAGAAATGAAATATCTGTACACTTACTTTTGAGACCTCTAAAGCTTTCTCGACATCTTCTGCTTTCTTAAATGAAACAACAGCAACCCGATCAGTTCCTTGGCCGGTCACCTTTACACCAATTACTTTACCGTGTTTCTTATATTCATGGAATAATCCATCTTTTAAACTAGAATCTGTGGATCTGATGGGCAAATTTCTTATACAAATACCAAGTGGACGATCATCCTTAAATGTTGCTGAAGAATCAGATCCTGGTGTAGGCAAGGGTTGCTGCTGTTGAACAATGGTAGATGATGTGGTTGTTGTTGACGAAGAAAAAGGTGGCTCATAATATTTTGTCCACAAATTTCTGTTCTCCAATCTATTTTCCGAATTATGGGCTTTGGAGGCTGCTCGGATATCAATGAAAGATACGGTTGCACTTAAATTATCACATTTTCCACTCAATATCTTTACACGTTGTACTGTTCCATATCTGCTAAAATGGTCCACAATTTTAGATTCCGAGATATTATCCGGCAAATTGCCGATCTGCAGATGTCGAGTCTCACGAACCATTTACACAAGCAGAGAAAAAAAAATTAAATAACGTAATTGATTACTATTAAAAAAAAGATACAAGCTAAGGACATAGTTTTCTTATTATTTAGCTTAAGGTTTCAACATTATTTTTTGCTGTATGTTGTTTTAGTTGGTTTTCTGGTTTTCCTTTACTTTGCGACAAGCTTGAGTTGCCCAAACTAACTAAAACTGAACAAAGAGAATAATATTGATTATCTTCTCATTGGTCCGTTGACAGAGATAAAGTGTGTCATTTAACCTTAAATTGCACACTTTTATTGTACTACTGTGGCACCTGGTGAGCAAGAATTACATTAAAAACAGTAAATGTGTGTTTGGACTTGTTTTTGTTTTCTTACCAGTCTATTGGTTAAATCTGTTGAACCATATTTTTAGGTTTGTCGTTTGTTTTGATTTTTTTTACATTCACTTTAATTATCGATGGATTAATTTCTAGTTTTTTCATCATTTACCACTTTATCTATGATGTGTGTCACCGTTAATCTTGTTCTTTAATCTCAAATGCATTGGATTTTTAGCTGAAAATGTTATAAGGTATTTTCCAATTGTTACACCATCCATGTTTGTCTAGTTTTTTTCCCATTCTACATCTCAAACGTTGTTTCCATTGATGTTTAATTTTTTTCTACCCTTTCTAGCACAAGACTAATTTGTTTGTTTTTCCCCTTTATTTCCTCTTTTCTCTTCTTTCGTCACTTCCATTGTGTTTTTCTCATAGATATTGGCGTTTCATGTGGTTAACATTATCATTGATACATCCGTATTTCAACTGTTTTTTTGCTCTGCCTTCTCATGGCTGTGATTACTTCTAAAGACGTTCTCAACCTTTACAGGTCACTCATTCGATATGGTTATAATCTCAAGCTATCGGACAAGAAATTTTACTTGAAAAGAATTAGACAAGAAGTCAGAAAGAACAAAGAATTAACCAAACCAGAGGACATTGATTACGCATATCAGGTATAAATGTCTTAACTTGATATTTAACACATGCTTATATCTTACTCATAATTTTTTTTCTCATATTTTCCATTTCCTTATTGCATATGGCATATCAATCAATATCATTTGGATACCATTGTGATAAACTCTGATGACTTTGGGATCAATTTCTCCATATGTTGACACAAACCAGAAAGGATTAGTTTTCTTACGAAATGGAAGACTTATGTGAAAAATGTGCCAACTCTATATTTTTGCTGTGACATTGGTTTCCAGAATCACATTTAACTAATTAAGAAGAGACTTTTCAATATAATACATTTAGTTTCCCTGGAGATTAATCGTGCTGTTAATTTTTCACTGTCATAAAATACAAGACCTTAACATCTTTTCAAGTTAAGGTCATAGAAGTGAAACAATCATCCTAGTAATCATCTTAATAAACGCTCCAACCAGTTGTTTAAATTGCTCAGCATACAATTTCTGTGCAGAGTAAATTGCATTTTTTCCTATCCATAGAGGCTTTCATTGAAATCAACGGACTCATTTAATGGTCACCAAATTGCACCTCAATGTTTACCCTAAAAGAACTTGTTAATTGGTTTGGTGTGACAGTTTTTGAACTGATTATCATAACTGTTGCCATATTTTTCTACACAATTACCATTGCAATCAAACTAGATGGTTTTTTGCCAATAAGCTGGTGGTTCGTTCATCTACCGCTATTTCTAGCAGATTTTTTTCTAGCCTACTTTTGCGTAATCGTGTTTATACGGCAATGTTTGGACTGTCTTTACCGGACCGCATTTTTTCGAGCTTTCTGGAGTTTCAATCAAATTGCTGTTTTATTTACCATCAAATTTTTCCTATGCTTGAAGTTAGAAGGCGATCGACGGATAAGCTGCTCAGAGATTTGGGCTCCAATCTTTTTTCACCTTTTATTGTTAATGTTGCGAGGCTGCCAAATCCATTAATAACAAATTGAAGAGAAAAAGGAAAAAAAGCAGAGAAAAATTTATAAGAAAACCTCTCAAGAATCCAACGGAAATCATGAGACCGGAAAACGTAAACCTACATAAAATGTCATAAAGAAAGCAACATTTCTGGTATTACCTGGCTATGAACATTTGTATAAAAGCTGATTGAACAAAACAAAAAAGAGGAGGTAAATTTAACAATCCATTAAAATGGAATTCAATTGTATCATTAACTTCATAACAACTACACCAACAACAACAATTATCACAAGTTAAATAAATTTGTACATTTTCACATGTAGTTACTGTAATTTGGTAAAATTAATTTCAACGTAATCAGCCTATTGTGAGCAACAATGGAACAGCCCAAACCATTTGATTGAACCAAGCAACAAATGTCTAAATGATGAACATTTAACAAATGATTGACCCAAAAAGTTACTTTCAAGTTTTACCACTACTTCAATAGCTAATTTTATTTGACCATCAATTGAGATAACCATCTTATATAAATTATGATCAGATGATAACTTGGATTGATTAAACAAGAGAGAGAGAAAAAAATATCAAGAAATATTTATATTTATCAAACAAGATATTGAATCGAAGCAATATTTACTTTTACCATTTCCATCTAACAGTTAATTGCTTTTACACAAAATTCAGATAAGACGATAAGAGCAATTAACTGAATTATGGAGACAAAATAATCAGATTATTTAGAGTATTCATCTTTTATCAAAGTAAAAGTCAATTGAAGATTCAATCATCTTATCAATTGACATTTTCAGACTAAACAAAATATCAACAATTCCAGCCATTATAATTAACCAAGGTTTACAAACAAAAGGCCAAACAGTTTCCTTGATCAACATTCAGTCCAGCAAATAATGACCATTTACCGATTGAAAAAATAAGGTTGAACAAAAGACATTTTACATTGAATTATCGACTATTTGCTCGAGACGAAACAAATGTAACAAACTAGAAATTATCAAATTTTTCCATTTCAATCAACATTCACTGTAATCAATCAATTTTCACCCATTTGACCATTGCAACCTCACAACCCTTCCTAATCGATTGACCAGTGTTGTGCATTTAAACTTGGATTCAATGTATTATAATGATACAACAATAGTTTACATAATTTCCATTGAATGGTTAACTTTGTTGCTCATTGATTTACCTTTACAATTGATTAATGATTAAAATGTTTGATTTATTGATTAATTTCCTTTGGACTGACAAACAAGAAAAAATTGTTTACAATATAAATAACTGAAAATAAATGATATACTTTGAATGGATCTGAAATCAATTTACAATCCATCAAAAGGTTTGGGTTAAAATGGGTTTTTGTACAAACCAAATGATCCATCATACATTTGCTACAAAACCGCAACCATTGAATAATTAATGATAATAACTGTTGTACTTATTAAGAACCATTGATAGCAATTAAATTGATAAAAACATTGATCAACTCTACAATTGAGATGTTTAAATTGGCAGATCCAAAGGCTGTCACTCTTTGGCAACCTTAATCTGTACCATTAGTATTGAGAAAAAAAAACCTTTTTTTCGTTGAATTTCTTCTCTCCTTTCATGTACAATCCTCTAAATTTGGTCTCCATGTTGACCATGAGTAGTTCACCAAAGGCTTCAATTGTAAATACAAATCGATTTCTTCTTAAACATTGAAAGGTGTTTACAGCTTTTGAACAGTATAAAGAACTTGAAATTGACAGAATCACCCTGATGCACACACATTATGAAGAGAAACTGGCATCAATTTATTTTCCTTGTAATGCATATTTTCATGATTACATGTAAAATTAGATTCTGTGAGTAATATTAAAATGCATGCTTTTCTTAGCTTTTTTTATATCATTTTCTCTGTTCGTTTTTACATTCAATTCAGGTTTAAAGCTACCAACTGAAAAGGTTCAATAATAGCTGAGGTTCATCATGCATTCAAATCGATTTCTTCTTCTTCTTCTTCTCTCAAAACTCTCAGAGTGAGATAAATGGTTTATTCCGATCGATAACGATGAACATGCCCAAGAGTAGAAGCAATAATCTGAAAATATCCAAAATATGATAATAAAGGGAAGCTTCGACGAGGTGAACCAGTTCAACATTTACAATTGTTCAAAATGAATTACTCTCATTCTGTGCGTAGAAACAGATAATTAAGACATTTATTGATTCCATTTTTGCCCATTATTTCTGGTTAGTTAAATTTAAGCTTTTGTTCAATTTGCACAGGTTTCACTGTATTGTTACAATCAACGGGAAACACACACACAACACAACACAAGAAACGACAAAATACAATTAATAACATTTCAAGTTGACACAATTTATCAGTTACCAGTTTGGGTTAAAATGCATTTACCAATTGAGTTTTAATGGTAGAATAATTTGCTAATTGGAAAAAAATTACCATTTAGAGGCAGGTTAAATTGAAATGTTTCGTTTGGGTAACAATGATGAATCCTTAATTAATTAACCATTATATTGATTGAGCAGCTGGGATTGATCGAGAGATTAACCTTTTAAAAGTTGCTGTGAAAATGATAATCATGACCATAATTAGAATAGCAAATTTTTCTTTAAATTTTCAAGAGCTGAGGCGATTGTTCAAATTGAAATTACATTGTGTTCAAAAACCAAACTGCTTTACAAATGGCAGTTGAAAGCTTCAGGAATAAATTATCAGGCAAAATGACTGAACCCAAAAAGCCAATGGAAACATTGAAATTAAATTAAAACAGAAACATAAATCAAAATTAACCAAAATTATCAACTTAAACCAGAAAAGACAAAAGGTTTACTCTTGTTACCAAAGCTTACATTTACCCAAAGCCAACATTGACAAAAGGCTGAGTAAAAGAGAGCTTAAAATTGCTCAAAATATGAACTTACGAAACCAGAAATAAGCTTATGATAGATTCATATTTCATGGTTAAGGTAAGAACGAGGTTTTTGTTGGGAATTTCATCTTCAAAAGGATTCTCGAGAATATCGAAATTTCCTTCAAACTCGTTCTTTGCTGTTTCCTTTGAAGAGACATGTTTTTTCAGGTTGATAACTCAGCTATTTGTGACATCAGTTGAAATTGACTGGAATATTTGTAGAGAATGAAATTATGAGAAAATCAAGAAATAATTTGGGTGAAAGTTGAGTGGTTAAATATTAGTATGGAGGAAATTGGAAGAACATTTGAGGAAAATTTGGCAAATCAGAACGATATTGTGATTCTTTCAATTTATCCATTTGTGTGTTCAATGTTCAATGTGTTTTCAGTTGCAAGTAAAGATAATTCATTGATAATTACTGATAATTTTACACAGTCGAGATAAATCATTGATTGATCAATCAATTTTCAAATGTTCATTGAGTGCTTTGTTTAAACCAATTTTCATAACTCATACAAAATCTTATCCAAATTGATCATTACATCATTTGATGAGCTATCATTTTATGAAGCCTTGTAATCCATGTATTTACCTCAATTAGTTTCATAAAAATTGTGATTCTTTAAACTTTTGTCCAATTATTGGTATCAATAATAAAATGATGAAATGAACGTTTCAGCTTTCACTATTCAAAGTATTTCCAGGCTTTCTCATAATTTGATTATGAAATTATTATAATTTCCTTGTCGATCTAGACTCATTCACATATAAAACAGTTATCAATCTAAAAATATCACCTTTATCCTGTACTTTTGTACTTTGAATACATGGAATGATGCATTTGATTTCTCAATGAAAGTTGATTACGATGATCAACTGCAACACATTACTCATTTTGAAACCATAAATATTTTTATCCTTGGATTGAAAATTTAATTGATTCACTGCGATTATTGATAAAACTACAACAAAATAATGAAAAACTGATCAAAAGACTTAAGCACAACATTTTGTACTTCAGTGACTGAATTAAATCATTGAGAAACTGTATCTTACTGGAAATTACCGTGTTCCTGACATATTAGCACAGTCTTTATATGTAAAATGTGCTTTTAAGCTCTGTTTTTACTCACTCTAAAGCACATATGCTTAAAAATGAGCTTTTTTGTTGAGTCTTTACATTAAAATGAGTTAGAAGTGATCTGTAAAACCGGTTTTTAGCGAAATGGTAAAAGCGCTTATAACAAATATACTCACTTATAAGCAATGTGATGATATGTCAGGAAACACGGTGACTTATTTTCACTATTTGCCGTAAAGTTCAATATCTTTGTTTATTAGACGAATAATTTGGTGAATCATTATTTACTGATTTCATAATTTTTCTAATCGATAATTTATAAACAGAAATAAACTCAACTCAAGCAATTAAATAGAGGAAAATGAAATTGGCTAAAAATCAACATCCACATTAGGGACCATTGAAAAAATTAGGCCTAATCTCTTGATGATGACTGCACTTGAAGATTAAATACAACACCGTAATTATTGTAACAAAGAATCACTGATTTTTACCATAAATTGAACTGAGAATAATCGATATTAAAAAATATCACAAAAGTTAAGAGCAAGAAATCAATGAAATGAAAAAACTTGAATATTAAAACTAACAATGAATTAGCATAAATTGGAGAGAAACTAATAAACCAAAGATTCACTAGATGGAAGCAGTAAACCAATGATTGAAAAACAAAAGCCGCAACAGTAATCGCCATCTAGCGATAAACTGAAGAATGTTGAAAATTACGAGTTTAGTTCAAATGCAAGTTGAACTTGTTACGGTGAATTTGTATTCTGGTGTATTGACCCTTTTATTTTGGTTCAATTTTTCAAGGCAAACTTTTCACCTTCTCATTATCCATTGATTAACCCAATGTTAACCCCATAACAGTACAAAATTAGGTCAAAATAAAGAGTGTTTGTGAATCAACAGAAGTTAAATTTTGTTGACAAGCAAAAAATTAAATTGCAAAAAGGAACCAAAAAACGCGGATTGAAATAGTGTCGAGACTAAAGTAATTTGTGTAATGAAATATTTACAGTAAACAATTGACATAAACAATGTTAATTCATAATCAACATCCAAATCGACTGAAAATGTTTAACCCAATTGGATTTGTATTGATGATAACCGTTAGGTTAATCATTTGTGGACTTTGTTTATCAAGGATTGTTGTTCCCTATGAAGTAACACCTTTCACGGATCAACCTTTTGGTAAGCATTGAATTTACATTAATTACATCTTGATCAACTAAAGGCCGTTAAAGATTATTAGTGTTGAAATTGAACAACAAGCCGAGAGCCGAAAATTCAATTAAATTAATCATGATGGATTATGATTAAAGTGATGACAAGCCTGAAGGAAAGTAAAGATATACACAAAAAAGGATAGTAATGCAAACAGAGGGAAGAAGCGAAATATTAACCTTTCAATATTTCATCTTTAATATTATGATTATTTCTTATTTGTTGTTTACTTGTTGTTACTTTGTAATGTTACAGTTGGTGATAAAACCTTTTCCAATGATAAACCGATGATTGAAATTTTACCTTTAGGCTCATATGGGTCAATTTAATATACGTTAACAATATTCATTAAAGATTGATAGATTTAACAGCATAAAGAATATCATGTTTACATTCCGATAAAGTTGACAGTTTATCATGAAAATAATTAATAAACATTGAGAGAAACGAACAAATGATTATATTGATAATGAGATTGAATGAGATAATTATTTTCAGTCGTAAGTTTTCAGTCGCAAAAAAAGATCGACTGGATTTCAGTGGCAACTTTTGTTTTGATGAATGATAATTTTCGAGTGTTTAAGTCACTTTTTATCATGTTTTAACTGGGAGTTATTAATATTTGAAAAAATAAAAAAATCGAAAACTCGAATGTAAAATAATAAAAGCGAAAGTAAAGTTTCAAGAAAGTATTTCCGAATGAAAAATGTTTGCTCAATGTTTGTTTATTTGAACAAATCTTTCGAAACTTCTTTTAACGCTAAAAGTTCAATCTTCAGCAAATCAAGGAATAAAAAATTACAGATTTTTTTCAAGTCTTCGGTTGTAAATAGTTTTTTGTTGGAAAAGCTTAGAAGAAAAGTTATTGCAGCTCATCGAAGCCAGAAACCATTAACGGGTTTTACATCTAAAAAAGAACGGCGTTCTCTAGATATAAATTCGTGCACCTCTGGTCAGCTTATGGTCCCATTGAACTTGCAGAAAAGATGTACATTTACAATTATTGAAGACGAAAACTTGCAAAAAAGAAACTTTTGTTTTTCTGAAAACCCGAATGCTATCTTTATCAAAGGCTATATTGATTACACCAACATAGTTTTACCTATGGTCACACTGAGTACTTAACGGTATCGTTATCTTATAATGACGTTTGACTTAGAGACATTCACTCGTAATCCCTAGACGATCCTAGAGAATCCTTAAACGACAATGTCGATATTTTTCGGTCGAGCAGACACATGTGCCATTTATCCGTACCTGCGATTTCATTCTTACTAACCAGGATCTATTTTGCAATGCGAATCATCATTTGATGAAAACCAACCTGTCTCACGAACTCTTTGAGTTTTTTTCTAGTTCAATACAAGATAAAAAATGAGTTCGAGTCTAGGTAAAGATGAAGGCAGATTGAGTTGTAAAATTCAAACGTTTGCCAATCCATCAAGAAGCCTCTGAAAATCGTGTATTTGTATTCGGACTCAGTTCGAGAAAGCAATAAATTGTTGTTTCAAACGAAAAAACTCTTAAAGATTGAACAAAATTTTGCCGTTAATTTACATTTTCATTTTGTTATTTTGTGCAAACAAAAAGCATTTTAATGAATGCAAATTGAACTGAACAAAAAAGTTGAAATTTTTGTTGAAATTATTTCCATTTTGTAAATTTTGTACAATTTTACCCTTGAGATTAATTGAATCAAAGTTTGGACTGGCAAGGTAAAGTAGCAGCAGCAGAAAAAGTTAAACAGTTAAACTGAAAAGTTGATGAAAAGGCGGACGAGGTTAATGTTGATACTGGTTATGATGATCATAAAAGGTAACCATAAGTTGAACCTTTAAATGATGATAGCAATAATAATTGATAAAAGATTGTTTTCTTGAATAAACCTAATGTCTAAATAAATTTAATTTCTCATCATTTTTTTCCTTTTCTTTCTCTTCCTTCCTCTCATCATGCTCATCATCAACTCACAAAGGTTTACCTTTAGTAATTTTAAATTGCCATTTCCCATTCTTCCACCATCTTCATCATCATCTCCCATTTTATGTACACATCATTATTAACTTCATCGTCAACTTGAGTATAAAACTATAATCTAACAAAAGCATACCTTTTGCATGGCTTTTTTTGTCCTCATATATTTACCATGAAGAGATTTAATTTACTTCGGCTTCGAACAGAGAGAAGAATGAAGAAAAGAAGAAAAAAAGAGAAGAAGAAAAAAATGGTTGATTTATTTATGAAAATGATGATGATGATGATGATGACAAAAGGAGAAGGAAGAAGAGACCTAAAAAAATGATTATCATGATTACTGGGAGTTACAACTGGGAGTGATTTTGAAGGATAAACTTTGTCATTATTGTTGTTGTTGTATTTTTCAATTCCTTGTTCAACCTTTCCCATTGTGAATGATAATTTACTCATTTTACTCTTGATTACTTTCTCAAGAGAATTAATCTTCAATTATGTTCCATTGCCAGTCATAATCAATTTAACTTTAATCAAATCAAAATTAAAAGTTAAATAAACGCTTTTGTTTTAAACATTTCCTTTTTTTCAGCATTTCGCTCTTTTCTCTCAACCTTTTCCTTGTTGGTCAAAGACTTGATCTTGTCACGACAAGTGTTGAGGGCAAATCAGACAAACTGGTTAACCTTTACAATTGTTGCACTAATCAAATTGATTAACTTGGACTAATGATTCAGGTGAACCTTGTTAATCGTTATCTTGTTATTAACGGTTAACCATTTCAATCTCTTGTCCACTCTATTGTTGTCCAACCATGAACCACTCAAAGCCACTTGCGCTTGGTTAAGCACACAAACAGATGATTACTCTGGTATTTCTCATCTTAATTATTAACCTTTACCACAATCGGGCAACAAGAAGAAGAAGAAAAAAGTGAATAAAAAGTTCTTGTTGGAAATGATGAATTCTATTGAACAAGAGGTTGAAGGGACAAAAAATGCAAGAGAAAACAGTATTATTCCATTTTCATGATAATCTAATCCAAATGAACCTTAAACTCATTGATAGTCAACCAAGCAAAAAGCCATTGATCAAACCTTTTAATGTTCAACCAACTTCCGTTTAACCCGTAAACATTTCCCTATTCAAGTGAATCAATTTAATTACAATGATTAACCAAGTAACATTCAACATTTTATAACAAATTGCACTTTCATTTACACCAATTAGATGGAGAAAAGAAGAAGAAGAAGAAAAATTTGTCTTTATTCAATTAGTTTCCAGAGAAAACAATTTCAACCTCAAAATTGAATCAAATTTTGCCCAATTAATTGACCCAAAATGAAAACCAAATTGTCAATAAAAAGAATGAAAAAAAAAACGAGATTAAATTCACATTCTAAATGTTATCCGTTGAGTAAACAAGGTAAAAGGTTGCAATTTGAATGGGAAGAGACACAAAAAAAGAGTTTACTTTTTGTTGTTGATTAATAAGGTTTCAAATTGATTCAATTTAATTGCAACTACAAATCGAATGAAAAGAATAACTGAATGAATAAATTAGCCTTTTCCCATTAATTAACATAACCATAATTATCTTTCACTTTAATTGCATTAATAGTCTAAACAACTAATCAGTGACGAAAGATGAAGAGTAAAAATTGAGCGAACAAGTTTAGTTTTTTCTGAATTCATTTGAACAATCAGATGAACGACATGGAAAGATCAATAATCATTTAGGAATATAAAGTGATGACAAAAACATAAATTTTCAACATTTGAAACAAAAGACAATTAAAAAGTTAAATCAATGGGAATCTAAAAAAAGTAAACTTGGAAACTGAATAAATGATTGAGATGATAGTATTGAATGTCAAGTTGTTTCATGCAAACCATTTGTTTCTGTGACTTTTCAAGATGCAAAAAGGATGAACAAAGATTAGACGAATAATGATGATAATCATTAGGAAGATGATGAAGAGAGAAGCAAAAAGATTGAAAGAAAAGGATAAAAGCAAAAGTAATATTAAACTGATGAAACTGCAACTTTGACTCTATTTGTGTTGAGAACGTTTTTTTGCATTTTATCTTTCAAATGGCAACTCAAGATGACAATAACGATGGAAAAGGGTAAAAATGGTAAAGATGATGAAGATGGAGAAAATGTTTTTCTTATTGCAACTTGTTTCGATCAAACATCAATTTAGAATGTTTTTTTCCTTCTTTGTTTCATCTCCAAACGATTCTCACGATATCATCATTTTCATTTCTAGCTGCTCATCACCATAATCATGATCATCATCATAATCATTGTCACTTTGTTTCCATTAAATATCACATTTTCACCTCTTTTTTTTGTTCGCTTTCATTCGCCAGTTTTTTGTTCTTCTTCATCATAACCATTATTTAGATGTTGGAAGCTTCAATGACAATCATTGCAACGATTAAATCGATTGTGTCAAAATGTTGAACTGCGAAGGAAAATGAATCTCAATTTGAATCGTTTCGTGATTTAAAAGCATCAACAGTCGAACATTAAACCATTGACAGTTGAATGGTGACATGAATCATGTTCATGATGCAAGAAGAGAAAAGGAAAAGGAATTTTGAGTCAATTTTTCAAACCAAATGTTGATGATTGAGTCGAACCTTTTGCCACCTAGAAAAGGGTCGATTACACGAAAGACATAATTTTAAAATGGCAATTTTCACTTCGACTTTATCAAAATGTACATTTGAATACGGACAATTGGCTGCAAACAAAAAGTCAAATTGATCGAGAAAATGTTCATTTCTTTTTCATGGGTTTTCCCATCGATTATTATTGAACTTTCATTTTCAACATTTCAACCTTTTCTTTTCTCTACATTTCCAACATAATAATATCATGTTATCATGATTTGAACATTGAATATTCGGTGCAAAGAGAGAGAAAAAAATGAAAAAAAACTTTTTCTCCAACTTTTTACTTCTTCAGTGAATATTAAAGCTGCCTTTTTGGGCGAACAGGAAAAGATTCAGTAACATGTTGAGATGAATTTTGTAAATGCAGTTGTGTGGTTGTACTAATAATGATAATACATCAACATAAACACACAATGATAAAGGTAAGAAGATTGTGATGGAAACAAATAGAATAAATTTTGTTGAATTGAATTGGAGAAATGATGAAATGATGATTATCAGGTAAAAAAGCATCACCGATGTATAATGATGATGAGAGGAAATTTTATTATTGAAGGGAGTGAGAAATGTTTGATTTCATGATAATCTTTTTGCTTCAATTTTTACCTTTAAATTGCTACACAACTGGAAATATTTCACATTGAATTATTCAGAAAAGGCTGTACTTCTACTTTCCAGGTTAATAAATATTCTGTTCGTAAGCCAACAGTTTCAACCATTCCATGTATCATCATCATTATCATCTTTTGTTGATGGTAAAAGAGCAAGAAAAGGTTTGCTCATTTGATATTTTTTTACAGAAAAAAAAGAAACTCAAATTGGAAAATAATTTTGAGAAAACATTTTGTGGTTTCACTGATACTTTTGCCTTTTCCAGTTTCCTTTATTCACGAGTTCACTCTCATGATGATGGTTGTTGCAAGTAAAATGATACAAAGAGGTAACATTATGTGGGTAAACAAAAGATGAAAAGTTGACAATGTGTTACTATTTTGTCTTCTGTGGTAAAGAGTAATTTAAACTTTTTTTTTCACCAACAATTTACAAACCTTCAATACGCTTTTGTTGAATGTTCAACTATTGATTATACTTTCATCATTATGATGCATCATGATCATCATGAGTTTAATGTTATTTTTTGTTATTCCATTCAAGTATTTGCCTGAATGTTTATTGAATCAGAAGAGAAAAGATTTTGTCGAAACTTTTTCATCATTTTTTCCCTCTTCAAGCCATTCTTTCATTTTTACCCTTTTTTTGCAATTGATTTAAATGATGATTCAATTAATTTATCATTAAACCAACGAAAACATTTGTTTGTTATTGATTCGAACTCTTTTTTTCGACTTTTCCATTTTTCCATTTTTCTCTTTGAAATGGCAAAAAAAAGTTTAATTCAAAATCAATTGAAAGGCTTGTTTTTAATGTGATTAGAAAGTAATGATTGACTGGAAACGAGGAATGGTTCAAGTGATTGATGTTGAAGATGATGAAGATGTGAAGAGAGAAATTCAATTTTCTTTTCAATTTTCATCTTTAATCTGTACTCTTCTTCAGCTCATCAAACGCATCAAAATTATCTCCACTTTTCTGTCCATTTCAAGATTCTTTCCTTCCTTCCTTTTCCCTTGACCTTTGGAGGGTCAAGAGGAAAAAAGGGAAAAGTTTAACATTCCTTGGACTCACCTGACATGTTCATTGATCCTGGATTGATTGATGAGTTGAAAGTGTGAGAAAATTAATGCAAAATCAATGATTAAGTAAATATTGGAAAATCTGTCTCAAAGTCTTTTCAATATTTTCCAATTAATGTTAACATCGCAAATGCAAAAAGCATATATCGATATCATTTAATATGCTCACTAACATTAATAAAAATTGTATTAATGTTGATCTTTATCTTCAATATTATCACTGATATTATCGCATTTATCAATCCAATCAATCAATTCAATTTTGTTTCAACATTTTTCTTCATTTTCTTCCTTTTTCCTTCATTCATTTGTTTTCTCTTCATTTTTACCTCATTTTTGTTTTATCCATACATTCATTCAACTTTTTTTCCCTCCCTTTTGTTCATAACTATTTTTTGTTTGTCTGTTTGCTTGGTTGAGTTTAACCCAGTAAAAATGATGGAGAAATTATCTGACAAACAAAAATGGAAAAAATTCTCTGCATTTTGTTCATTCCTGGTGAATCACGAAAATAAACCAACACCAATGTTTTTCTTCGTGTTTCCCTCTGCTTTGAGTAAACATGAAACCAGTTTATGAAGAGAAAAGACAAAACAAAATGTTGAACAATTTGAAAAGCTTACACCAAACGATAAAATCCTTGATCTAATCCATGACATTATTTCTGTTCCAAACCTTTAAACTTAACCTTTAACCTGCAGCTGCAACAAAACCCTCAAAATATTCAAGCAAAAACAAGGTTCGATTTTCGACATCAGAAAAAATAATCAAATCTCGATTATTTTCTACAAAAAATCGATTTAGAAATCAAATTAAATATCGATGGTTAGTCACAGAAACACTGAAATATTTCGAGTTTAACTATCAGACAAATGGTTCGATTCGAATCTCGAGTCATTTTGAAGGAAACATCTTGAACCATTTGAAATGAATATTGAAACTTGGGAAACTCGGACTAATTTGAAAGGAAAACAATGGATAAAGTTGATACAATTGTCAATCAAAAGCCTTTACAAATCAGTTATCAAACATTGTCAGACTCGAAATGAGTTGACTTGAGGTGAAATTGATTAAATTTGAATAACCAAAAGAGTTGAACTTTAACATTAAAGCAATATTTGAATGGAAAAGGCAAATGAGCAAAGTCAATTCAATTACAAGCAATAATTGAATAAAGAAGAGAAAATAAAAAAAGTTGAAATTTTTCATTATTTGAAAGTGAAAAGTGAGTGGAGCGAATGTAAATGTAAAGTGAAATTGCATTTTTTCAGTGACCATTTGCATTCAACATTATCAAACATTGACAAAAGGCCACACTTTTCTTTCTCTCTTTTGACCAACATTTCAATATTTTGTCATCAAAAATAATGATAATGATGACAAAAGTAATCATAAAATGGTACAAAAATGGCGTATTGGACAAAATTTGCAAGAAAAGAAGCTTAAAAAAAGGCAAAACTTTTGGGTTAATATAAAGGGAAGGAAAAGAGCGTCCATCAAAACAGGTTTGGATAAATGGTAATGTTTAGCATTAAAATTGCTGCAAGTCAACCATTTGCTGTGTTTTGTTGGTAAAAGTTGATTCTCTACAAAAATGAATCCATTTGAATCTCTTCCCTGTTGACTTTGGCTTTCCTCATTTCATACAAATGATTATAGTTATCCTTTCTCAGTGACGGATAATAAAAGAGGACAAGCAAGTTGATAATAGTGGACAATAAGTTGCAAGGTTAATGGGAAGGTGGAGTTGATATGAGAATCCAGAAAAAAAATGTTCGAAAGTCAATATTGTTTAATATATCCAACCATAAATAACAATATAAGTGACACTCGAATTGAACAAGGCAAGAAAATCCCAGCATTGAGAATCTCATGATTATCCATTTTAACCAGGGATTGATAAGCATTTATCAAAATGGAAACAATGAGCTTCTTCTTTCGAAATCAAAAGTTGAAATTAGAACTTCTTCCAAAACCAAACCAAATTTTCGAAATTCAAATTCTTTTTTGCAATTCTTCAGTTTTCAATTTTCTCACTCCCAGTCTTATCATCCAAGTGAGATAAAACAGAAATTTTGCATTTTTCTAAGCTTTTTCGCTTTTTTCAAAATTCCTATTTTTATGTTTTGATTGGAAAGTTTTTGTTGATAAAAAGACTAAACTCTCAAGGTAACTGTTAATGTTTTGTATTCCTTTGAAACTAATGATTATTTGAAATAATTGTTATCAAAATAACTACAAGAGCATTTTATTATTCAATAAAAAAGCATGAAATTACAGAACAATAGAAAAAATCGAACAAATTTTTTCCAATGAATCACTTGGCGCTCATAATTTTGCTCCTAATATCACATTCAACTGATGAAATACTTCAAAATATTGATTAAAGTTGAGATATTAAAAGAGATATTAGAAAGGAGTGAAAAATTCCGCATTTTTATTCACAAAACATTCTTAGCACTTTACTCGAGCTTTACTCTTTTTTCATTTTTACTCGTTTTTTTGCAATAATTTTAATCACCTTCATTAAAGGTAAAGAAGCAAAAGTTGATTCCATTTTTTCATGCAAAAAATTCCGAACATTTTTCATTCATTTTATTCATTAAACTCCAAGTACCGATTAAAATAAATCTCAGTTCGAGTTGAAACTCGCAATATTTCATTTAAAATTCAAACAGAAACCTAAGAACATTTTTTTTCAAAATCCATTTTTTCCATCCTCATGAAACAAAGGACAAGAAATTGATAAGTTTTTGGAACTTAAATCAGCAAATGAATCGCTACATTTCTGTTTTGGTTATTCATTAGTTTTTCCCTTCTTTACAGATTTTTCTGTCATGAAGAGCATTTTGTACAGAAAATGAAAAAAACGAAAAAAACTGACACAATTTAGCATTTGATAATTTTTTGTTCATTTTCTTGCTGAATTGTTTATAAATTGTTTCCATGTTAATGAAATGGAAAGGAAAAGATGACAATGATTTGCATTCATTTGTAATGATAATGTTGAAGTTGATGCAAGAAAATATTAATAATTTAAAAATAAAGTTAATCAAAAGTAAAATTGTGCCAAATTCATGAAGAAAAAAGGAGAAGAAAATGTTGCAGGGAAGAAAAGATATTAATGATATTCATTTGATTTTGTCAGTTTAATTGGAGAAGTAAAAAGAGGAGAAAAAGCAGATTTAAAAAAGGTAAAAATGAAGGAAAATCGAATCGAAAATTGATGAATTAATTGTGGCGAAAAAACTCATCAAATGTTCATTCATCAGTCATCTAATGAACCAGATTAATTTCCGTTTCAATCAATATTAATAAAAGTACATTTTCTTGTTGATACAAAACAAAAAGGTCAACTATTAATGCAACTCTTTACCAAACCATTGACTGTTATTGATAACTTACTCATAATATTGTTATTGCATCAACATGGAAACTTTACGAGTAAAATATTCAGTTTCAATCATTTATCCCAACGGAATTTGTCTCTTTCTCCATTTCATCATTTCTCATTCGCTCTTTTATCTTCATCATCATCATTTTTCTTCCAAAGACAAAAACCAAAAGCATATAAACACAAATGTATCAACCACCTTGAGGCTATTCCGTTCCCTGAGTCTAACCTCATTCTCTTAATGAACTTTCCGTTTTTCGACTTTTACTTTACTCTATCTTGTTTGGCTTTTTTTCGTCTTTTTTTCTTCAGTCTTTCACTCTCTGTGTGGCTTCTTTGCCCTTTTTTACTTGATGATAAATATACCTCATTGAGTAAGTAACTTTTGTGGTTTGTGATCTGAAAAAAAGAAGGGATGACAAGTCAAAGTATATCATCTTATTCAGTTAACCTCAAGAAGATGAAGATAAGGAAAAAAAGGAGAAAAGCAAAGGAAAACTTTGCCCAACAATCATTAACTTTAGGATTGATGATGATTTTAAGATCAAGTAAAGAAGACGAGTTAAAATGTATTTAACCAGCAAAAAAGGCAACATCAATTAGAGCAAATTGAAGACTTACAATTTGCTATAAATTTTCACCTCTTTAGATGTTGAAGATTAAAAAGATCCAGATGAAGGCTGTGCAAGGGTTCAACTTGATTTCAGCACAAGACCATGTTGCTTCTCTGACACAGAATCGACAAAAATTTCTGAAAATTTTTGAAACCCTCACACACACTGATTGTTCAGCAATCTGTGCTTGAAAACATCGTACGATTTATAGATATTTTCTCGATCGAAATCCAAATGGCCGTAAAATCTTGACCTTGAAGTATAGCAAACAATTAGCTGAGAAGCTTGCATAAAGAAATATAATGTCTTTTGATCGTATACGAGTGTAATAGCCGAAAGAAATCTGCTGAAAAGAAATTCGCTTCGATATCCTGTAAAATGTTGCATCTGTTGATTAATGATTAAATCGTTTTCTCTCCCCATCACAAGTAGCTGACAATATTTTGATGCTGAGATGTTACCGGAATTGAAATAGAGTTTAGGTGAATGTTGAATTGTCTTTGTAACAGTTGATGAAAGGAGAAACATTTTCATGATTTTATCCTTTATTTTTCACCTTTTCTATCATTTCCATCATTTCCATAACAATGAACATTGATAATTACCATTGTTATCACTAAATATTGTTTCAACTTGCAATGGATAATGTTCACTGGCAGTCTGTTGAAAGCAAGTTCATCAAGTTGGAATTAATTGTTGCAAATTGTATCCAGATTTACCATGAAAAACAATTTATCCCAAGCATTTTCATTCCTTTTCCTTTATTCTCTTTTCGCTGAACCATTTTTACCAGCAATTATTATGAATGAATTATTAGAGTGAATAATATTTGAGCTTGATAAATATTACAATGTTTACATTAGACAGTCATTCATCTTGACTTTTTTGCCCATTTCTCAATGAATCTTGTTTTTGTTACCTTAAAAAGACCTTTGATTTTGTTCTGTTGACATGAACCAAGGTAAAGTGAGTCAACCGCTCATGTCTTATCATGAACAAACTCTCATCATGAAATGAAAGCCCTTTGTTCTTCCCTTCATTCAACGAAAATTGAGTCTTGTCTTGTTTTTTGTTTGAAAATTCAGGCAAAATCTTTTTCATGTTTCTTTTTCATTCTTTTTTATAACCTTGCTGTTCCTTCAAACAACAAGATGAACATTGCCTCAAGGGTATTCAAGGTATTCTTGATGCTCACTTTTTTTGGGTTTTCATACAATTTTTTATTCTTCTTCTTCTTCAACTTTCCTTTTCTTACTTTTCTTCTGCTCATCATTTTAAGTGTAAAGTAAAGTTTCTTTTTGTTTAAAATACAATTGAAATATACTGTATCATCATTGTCATCTTCAACTTTCACTTTAAACAAAATATTTATATAAATAAAGAGTAGTTACCAATGAACAGAATGAAAGAGAATGCAAGAGAAATGAAAAAAGTTCAATATTATCTAATCTTACAAGATTTTTTACTCTCATTCTTTTTCCATCGTTACTTTATTTTCGCCTTGTTTTCTCAACAATCAGACAATGTCTTCATGATGAAGAGATGAAGAAGCCTAACATCTTAAAAAATGAACAAAAATAAACTCTTCATCTTTACTCGTATCCTTCATCTTCTTGTTTCCTGTGAACATCTTTACAAGGGTAAAAAAGAGAGCAAAAAGATGAGGAAAAAAACTGAAAAATAATAATCACGCTGACAAACAATGGAAGAAGAAAAAAGGATGAAATTGATGTAAAAGTTTCTAACATGAAGTAATACCTTTATGACCAATGATACAATTTTGGGTTTATTTGCTCATAACCATCATTGGAATACTTTCAATTACTATTGAAAGACTTTTTTAAGCTGCATTTTTTAGCTCACTTGACCCTTCGCTCGTTCAAAATTCATCCAATCATTTGGAATTGCAAATGGAAAATTAAAGTTGAGTTGAAGATTAAAAATTTCTAGCCTCTCAAACAACGCTAGTCAATGATATTCAACGAAATCGTCTTATCAACCTTTTCCTTCGGTTTTGAACAATAAAGATTCTTGAATAATTTCGAAAATCGCTCAAATTTCCGGTCGATATAAGCTTATAAACTTTTTCTCAACAAGCTTTTCAGTTTTGTCAAGAAAACTGTTCTGTTAGTTGCTCGATGGTATTCTGCATCATTTCAAGCATCAAAGTTCAAGTTGACTGATAGCAGTGACTGTGTTCAATGGTAAACTTGATTTAATCTTATAATCGCAAACATTTTGTGTGGACATTTATGATTACTCAACATGGTCAAAGAAGATGAGTATTAATAGTATTAATATGATTGGAGGAGAGAGTTGTTAAAGGTGAAATGTATTTTACAGTTGACCTGATGTTAGCCAATTTGCAAGTGAAAATGTTTTTTCAAATGGAAAACAAAATGTTTGGTTAAGCGAGTTTCCATCTTTTTCCGCTGTTGACTCTAAAAATGCAATTCAAATCTGTCTCATCATCATCATTATCATCCTCATCAACTCTTTCTGTTTCTTTCCATTTTTCACTCCTTTCTGCAAAACTCCCAGTTGCTTGCAATTTCACTCCCAGAGTTTTGAGTCTTTCACTCACAAATTAATGAGACTCACTCACTTGAGACTCATGAAAGATAAATTTTCGTCATCTTCACAGGCTATAAAAAAAGTAGAAAGAAGAGAAAGAGATAGAAATCAAATGAAAGTAAAGAGTATTAAAGTAATTCAACTGACCAGTCTATTCTTAACTGTAAAGTTGACTTTGTTGGATGCATAAATGATGACCACTGATTAAGAAGAGTCCAAGTCAAGTTTCCCTGCTGTTTCCCAGTCTAGTCAAAGTCCTTCAAACTCGATGCCAACTTTAGCTCAGTGTATATCATTAAACTGTTTACCCATTGAGATGACCATTTAAACCATTTATTCTTAGCCATTTGTTCAATCCATTAATGAGTAAAATTTCCATTGAAACGCACTGACCCTTTATAACATGTAAAACTGTCCAAACTGTAATTCAAACCATTTCAGATTCCAATCAATAATCTGTTCATTCCAATGAAAATTTCCACAAAATCCTCAAACACCTTTTCACTTTCGAAACAGAATTATTGGTGGATCATGAGATGAAAAATTTCGCTTATCGTTAAAGTCTTGTTTTTGGGCTTTAGTTCAAGGCTTTTCGTCACCAGAATATCACATTAATCACCGATTTGCGCCATAACTCACGATTGATGCTACAAGTCTCAGGTGTAAACCATGTACCTCCGAGAATTGAGGTTTTGAGGTCATGATAGGTCACGCAGTTATTTGACTTTCACTGACATCGAAGGTCATTTTTCAATATTTTTCTTGAACTGGTTGAAGTTTGTTACGAGTCGATAACTTTCATCATTAGGAAGTTACACGAGTTTTTTCAGAACCAAACTGAATCTTCCCTTCGATCGAGAAAAAAGTTGTTGACAATTAGCTGAAGAGAAGACAAATGAGACGTAAAATTTATCGAGAAAATAAACTCTCAATCAAAATCTTATAACCTCACCAAGTTAAGTGAAGATTGTTTAATATTTTGTTATTTCTTTTGGTTTCAACTATTTCTGTCTTTCCTGTGCTACCTAAAGGTTTTCACTGTTTCTCAACTTTTTTCCTTTCACTTTTCCTCATGATTCATCATGACTTGAAGACGAAAACAGAAATAAGTAAAACTGAGAATCAAAGCTTGGCTTCATTTTTTGACAAGAAACGAGGAAAAAACAAAAAGGTTTGGTTAAATGTGTTGACAGAAGAAGAATAACAGTTGAAATAATAATTTGCCAACAGACAAGAAAGGGTAAAAGAAAATTAATTCTATAAGAATTCTGAAAATATAATATAATCAGAGTAGAATAGCAAGGAAAAAGGAGAAGAAGAATAAGAAGAAAATGAGACAAAAATGTTAACCCTTTCATCTTTTCACAATTAATATAATTATATTAACATATGTTTGATGGAAAGTAAAGAAATGAATTAGACATGAAGAGTAGAAGCAAAAAAAAAAGACTTTAAGAAGCTTAACTAAAATGAATCGCTATCAATTAACGGGTAAAAAGAGTTAACCACAAATTTGATTTAATTTGATTACAATCAAGTTTCATCGCAATAGCAAGTTCATCAAATTATTTTTTCATCCACTTTCTCAACTTTCTGAATTTAATGAAAAAAAAACTCTACAAAAGTAATTGTCAATTCTCAAGAGTCCAAAAAAGGGTAACGAACAGGATTGAGTTCAAATCTTGGTTCATCTTGTTTCCAGTAAAGTTTTGATCAAGATTCATGTTGAGATGCAAGTCAAGATGCAGGTAAAGGCCAACGGTAAGTGTAGTCATGATTAGTGGGTTCATCAAGTTGAATTAATGCTTTTATTAATGGAACAATGATAATGATTGAAATTAATTGTTACCAGAATAAAGATTGTTTGTAAGTGGAAGAAAAGATTTTGATAAACTTTTTTGATGTACTTTTGTAATGAGTGTTATGAAATTATCTGTTCAATAATGTAATGACTGTGAATAATTGTGATGGTCATTGCGCTGTGTGTTGCTCGCTTTTTCCCTGCAAACCTTTTTCTCCTCACCAAAGACTTACAGCTATCATTTCCGGATTGAACATCGGAAGACGATCATCAAATTTCATGTATTATTTCAGCCTTTGATTGTAAGAATTTCCTGAAACTTATCACGACTCTACTACCACCTTTGATCCAATCTTACTAATGATCATGAATGGAGAAGAAGATGATGGAAAGAAGAAAGGGAAAAGTCAGAAGCGAGTCAAAAAGATAAATGATTCCTTTTTTCATGGAAACAAACTTATTCTCAACTATTTAATAACTTTTCTCATGTGATTCACTTCAATTCTCTTTCCACTCATAATCATCATTCAACTCTTTTCTCAAATCATGATATCGAATAACCAAGCAAGGTAAAAGCAAACCTAGAAACGAAATGAAAAGACGAAACAAATTTCTCAAATACACTTCAGCAATGAATATTCACAGTCGCAACAAAAAATTCAACAGCAAACCGCCACATAAGCATCGCCAATACACAAAGCGTTAGATTGTTTGAAGGTTGTATTGAACGATTCCTTGGATCTGTGCTGTTCCAATCGAATCATCAGAAAAGACAATTGAAAAGAAATAAAAATGTAATATTTATAATGAAACATTTTGTTATTAAAAGAGGAATGATGAATGTAAAATTGATGAATAATACAATGTTTATAATGAAGTAACATTAAAGATAACCTCTAGTTTGGTTACAATACACTTGAATAGTCATTAAATATGATGACGATAAAAGACGAACAAGTCGAGTTGAATTTTTCCATCATTAGTTGAACATTTGAAATGCATTGGCAAGTAACAAAAAAACTATAACAATAATAAAAGAGTTGAATGATAATGTTGTGCAATTTCAAATATTAGTTAACATTAATATGTTTATATTGCCAGTGTTTGTGTGTCAATGAGGAAAGAAAAAAAATCACAGCTTAACCTATCCTAATTTAACCATTAACTGTATTTAATATAACAGGGAGGCAAGAAGAAAAAAGTTATTAACATTATGTTTGTGAATATATTAAAGGTTAATCATTCATTTTCCATGATAATTATATTATTATCACCATTCTGTGAATCAACTTTTTTCTTTTTTCATCAGAAAAATATCCTTCTCTTTAATGTGACTGTGCTTTTTATTGTTGCTCTTGAAAAGTGTTGCTTTTTGCGCTCACTATTGTTCATCTAGTGATTCAGTTATTGCCTTTTGCAATCAAATAAAGCACCAGAATTTCATGATAATCAAAATTGATGATTTCACTTTTTCACTTTTCTTGCTCAAGGCAATATCCAAAACTCCATTGCAACTCCCAGTCTTTCACCAACTTTTTTATTCACTTCAATTCACCTCTCGTTGTACAGTCATTTAAAGTTATTAATTTTTCATTCTTTTCACTTTATCATTAGTCTTTAACCATTTTCCCTTTTTGTATCATTTTGAGTAAACTTTTTTTTCCAACATTTGAATAGAAATAATTAATGGAAAGTTCAAAGTTGCCATGAAAATCTTTAGAAACTAGAACTTCTATTGAAACATTTATTCATAATTTCCTCGGAAAAAGATAGTTGATCTCAACTTTATTTCCTTGAAATTGTCGAGAAATTATTTCGCTGTTTTCAATCATTTCTTGAACTTGTTGTCACTTTATCCATTGAATATTCAGTTATGAGTTTAGAGTTTTTTACAAGTTGATTGATCATATTTTTGATCTGATTAATTACTGACCAGATTCTTTTGGAATGATTAAGAAAATGAAATTTTCATCTGGAAATGCAATTTTCTGGTTAAATCTTTTGCCTTCTTTCATTACATTGATATAATGCAAAAGATTCAACTCAAAGTGTGATGTTTATTGATTGTGACACTATCAGTATCGTGTTGTACATTTGGATAAAGAAAAGTGAGATTGACTTTTTGTCAAAAGAAAAACTGTTAATCCAATTGCAGGGAAAATGGTTCAACAACATGGGCACAACATGGTGACAATCAAAATGAGTAACCCTTTTCTTTTCCATCTCCATTTTTATATCATTCCAAGTGATACTAAATATATTCTCATGAGATGAATATAACTTTTACCAACCCATTCTGATCTCTCTCTCCTTATCACCATCATACATCTTTCTCGTCTTCAAAATAATTTGATAATACAATCAGTTATCATGCTGAGATTATAATGTAAATGTAATGGAGACGAGTTTAGAGAGCGATACACTTTTAACTGATCAACTTATGGTGAACACAAAGATAGAGCAGCAAAGGATGACATTAAATGCTGTTCATATCGCAATACAAAAAGGAAGTGCTATCGAAGCAAAGAAAATATTTATCGTCGAAAAATCAAAGTGATCATTATAATCCATATTACAGGTTTACTGAAAAAAGGCCGAGAAGACGATTCAGAATCTAGCTTTTCGACTCTTTTTGAGCAAGGATCGACAAAATTCGATCGACGAAATTTTCAAAAAAAATTTCTCAAAGTTATTCAAAGTCATTCAAGGTTATCTGTTCATTTTACTTCTATCGAGGTATTTTATGAGTTCAACCATTACTGACTAGATATCGTTCATTTGCAGTTGCGAAAACACACTGAAACATTTTAAGCTGAAGACTTGAACAGGTACCAACAAAACTGATCAAATGCAATTGTTCAAAGACTTTCATAAATTAAAAAATATTTGAATTCAGCCAACTTAGCTTTTCAATGAATATGCAAAAAATAATTCAATGTCAACCAAGTTTCCCATTTGAGTTATTAATTAAAAACGGCAAACTTTTCCTTCCCTGAATCAAAGTCTTTATCAAGTTGAAAGAGTAAATCTTTATTAAAACATTACATTAATCATCCAACGTTGTCTACTTAGAGTCTAACATTATCAAATTAAGAAGTTGAGAAACATTAAAATATCATGTTCACAGTGTTTATCATAATTTTTCATCATTAACCAAAGTTAAGCTAAATCAATCAATTGAAGGCAATCAATTTTATTCAACACCTTTAATAGAGAGCGACGCATCCTTTCACATCACATTAATTGAATCAAGAGAAAATGCAATTTAGTTAATCAATTGAATGAACAAAAAATTAACAAAATGAGTTAATTTTTTCCTCTCCATCCTTGTTCATCCTTCTTTTTCCCTTTTACCTTCATCTTATTATCCTAAGTATCTTGTTTTTTTCCTTCATCATCATGTTCACAATTTATCAGTGTTCAGTTTTTTTTCTCATTGTTCATCTCGAAAAGAATAATATTTGCTTACAGAATTTGTTTATCTAATAATGAGAATAAACTGTAAACTCTTCAACTGAACATTTCAACCGTTGAACCATGAAATTTGATTTTCTTAATTCTTTTCACTTTTCATCTGATCCACCTTTTCCTGTGCTTCTTCCCCTTTCGGATAAAATGTAGAGAACCAAGAGAAACTGAAGAAGAAGAAAAAAAGTTCTGAAATTGCTGATGAGGAACCATGATGAGACCAAATCTGTTTCCGTTTCTTTATCAATCTCAAAGTGTTGTTCAAACTGTTTATGCAAACCAAACAAGCTCAATGCAAGGCTCACATTTAAAATGATAATGATGATTGTCTGAGTAAATGGCTGAGAAAACACAGAATCATTCAGAACGGAAGTTTATTAATGATGAAACGGAACTTTTGTTTATTCTTATTCACTTGAATCGCCCTTTATTGGTCTGTTGATATCAATTTTTTCTTCTCGGAATTTCTTCTTCTATTGTCCAGTTGATTCCATCTTTAATTAACTTTTGTTCATTTTCTGTTCTTCCAAGTAATTCTTTATCAGGTGAAGATATAATTGGCTGAGTTTAATCAATAATTGAACAAAAGAGGCAAATGTTGAAATGAGATTTGAAATTGAAATTGATTGCTTTTCATGATTAAAAGTGACAAATGAGGAAACATCTTAACTGCAACTTTTAATTGATTAATTGAATTAACAATTCAACTTTGATTACAATTCACAAAAGGGCAAAATTGAAAATTTAAATATTTAAATGTTCGACTTTTGATTGCGATTCTTTAGTCTCTTTTCCTGGTAATTTCATCCATTTTGAATAGACATTTCAAATTAAATTATTTTTTATCAACATTATTGTTACAAAAAAACAGTAAAAGTTGAGCAAAGAGATAATTTAATTTGCATTTTTGGACAAAATTTTCAACTTTTGGTTTTCCAGTTTTCCCTTTAATAACATTACTTTTGTGTGATTTGATTTAAAGCAACTGAATGAATCAATGAATCAATTATTCTTTTCCCATTTCAATATTCCTTTTTCTTGTTTCGTTATTTCATTATTTTGTAACCAAGCAAAAGGTCAACATGTTGCAAAACAAAAGCCTTTTTTGGCTCGTCACATGGTCAGTCCCAGAGACTTTGAACATAGCCAATCTGGTAAAGTTGGTTAACCCTGGAAACCCAAGACTGATGAAGCACACAGTAAGGGGTTGAAGGAAAGCAATTAACTGTATTAGATAACAGATGAATGGAATCACATTCAAGTTCACTTTAACCTTTTGTTAATGGAGCTTGCAAATCCACTTGAAAAACTAGAGACAAGCCATTGAGTTTGCCACAGTTTTTCATTAATTTTTACCAACACAAGTCACAGTGACAATAACAAGATTAATTTTCAATAGTCAACAGACAATTTACAGCTCATTTACATTGCTATTCAGACAACAAAATATTTGGTTATCCAATAAAGCCACACAAGTGGACAAAAATTGAATCCAAAGGAAAAGTTAAGTTCGTAATTTTTATTGCAACATTAACAGAAACCGAATCAATTCATTTTATTGTTGACTTGACTGGTAATTCAAATTTGAAAAAGGTAAATTATCTTCGCAAAACGCAAAATTCGAGCAAAAAAAGTTATTCCCTTTCGAATATTTCCTTATATTCTGAAATTTTCATATTTTTTGTTATTTTGCTCCTTTTTGTGTTAGTTATGAAAAGCTAACAGCAGTAATTGAGTTTTCCCGAAGTCGACTATCGAAGACAATCGATTAGCTTGTCTAGTGAGATATGATCTTTGCGAAATAGTTTCCCTCTTTGAGACATTATCCGTTGTAAGCAAACAAATAAACCAAATTGAAAACAATTTACATGTTTGTTTATGATGGCCTGTCGTCTTGGTCAACTGTTTGTATTTCAATTTCAATCTTGCATCCATTCCTGCATTTATTGATAACAGCCTCAGCACCCTTTGATTTTCATTATTTTATTTGTATTTGTGGATCTTTTCATTATATTTGAAGTCAATATCGAATTGGCCTTTTAATTTGAAGAGAAAAATGTTTCTCACTGTATTTCTATTTGAATCTGACCGTTTTTATCCCCTTTTCTTGGTTAATAAAAAGACTTGACCAACAACTTGATCGATATGAGATGAAGTTTAACACTGATTGATGGTCTCATAATCCAATATGTTGTTGAAGCTAATTAAGATTGCTTTTTTTCTCACTTTTTTTCTTCTTCTTTTCGCCCTTTTCAACAATAAATATAAATGCATCCAACATTTTGCCTTCTTATTCAGTTGAAATGCTCATTTCTTTTGCTATCAACATTGAAACAATATTTTCCCCATTATTGGTCATCTTGCCCGAGTCAGCTAATTCAAAAGCAAGGCCAACCAAAAGGACATTATATTAATCAATCAGTGGCCAAGGATGCAAGAGAAGGCAAGAGAGAAGCAAAAGAAAAGAAACTTCAAGAGCAAAGAGAATAAAGAAAACAGAAAATGTGGTCAAAATAAATGAAGTGTTAGCTGTTGAACATTCATGGTCAACATTGCCTCTCTAATTTCATGAAAAATCTCTTTATAATCGAACAAGAAAGTCACGCAAAAATGAGCATCAAGCCATTCAAATCATCGTCTGAATTTCCAAGAATCTTGAACAAATTTCATATCCAATAGAACACTTTTTCGCTTGGAAAATCATTCAAATCCTAAATGTGAAAGTTCACCTTTGCCAAAGCATTTCAAGTGAACCTGAATCGATCGCTCCAAGTCTTTTTTTAACCGTTCAAAAGTCAAATCTCGAATGACTTCTGAAAATAGAAAAGAAGAAAATGGTAAAAATAGTTTTGATAATAATGATAATTGAGGTACTAACAAGTTGATGTTAAAATTGGTAAACAGAATTTGCAACTTCATGAAGCATGATATCCAATAATGATGAACTTGTTGAATGCACCAACATAAGGAGTAATGGAAGCGAAAGAAGAAGAGAATGGAAGAAGAAAAATGATGATTATGATGATGTTGGATGGAAAAGAGAGAATCAAAGGTTTAAAGATGTGATGGAAGAAGATCTGAGGGAAGGAGAAGAATAAGAAGGGAAAAAAGTGAATAACATGGTAAAGAGGGAAAAGCAAAAAAGAAGATGAAATTCCTTGCCAATGCATTGATTCAGATGAATGAACAGAATTATCTGATGATAAAGTAGCATAGAATAAGTTCATTTCTCTCAAAGGTCTTCTTCCCATTCTCCATCATTCTCATCATTGTCATCATCTACTGACCTATTGGTGGGGAAAAACACATTCTTATATTGATTGGCAATTCTGGTTCCATTTTTTGCCTCTTCTTCTGCCTCATCCTCCCAGCTCATCATCATGGTTCTTAAAAGAAAAAAACGAATCAACCAATATTCACACCTCTTAGAATTTGTCTTCTTTGTCATCTTTGCTCATCCGGATGAATTACTTTATCTTGTCAATAAAGAAAAGTGATTCTCAAAAGAGACTTCCCTGAAACTAAAAATCCAATGGACACTTGGATTCACAAGTTTCCTTTCAACATTCTCCAATGTTTTTCCTTTTTCCGAAAATTCTCAATCTTAATTCGTGTTTTCTCGCCCATTGATCAGAAGAGAAAAGAAGATTGGCAAAACTGAGAGAGAAAAAATTTTCATCTTCTATCCAAACTTCATGATGAAAATTGAAAGAAAATGAAAAGAAAATGAAAAGAAAAATAAAGTCAGATTATTTTCTTGGACAACAAATGTTATTAATATCAACAGATTATTACTTAAAGATGAACCATTTTTTTCAATCAAATCTCGCAACATTTGAACAGCAATAAAACGTTGTTATATTTCAATCATTGCAATGAAAGGTTTTATTTTTAGAACAAAAAAACACATTCAACCTATAACACGACAGATTAAACAACAGTTTATCGTAAATCCCTTAAACACTCCCAGTGAACCTTAATTTGATAACTCTTTTCGATGAATAGCTTTGTTCAATTTTTTGGAAACTTTTCATGCTCCAACTTTTCCCTACTCTTGATATTCATTTTTTTTGTAACCCAAAATTCAATGACACAACAATGAAGAGAGGAAAAGTTATCGCACTTTTTCCCTGCAATCAATCCATTGACATCAACTCATCTTGAGCAATGACAATGTGATGAAATTGGCTCTTGACTGTAATCCATTTAATGAGAATGCAAAAATATCCAAAGTGAGTCACAATTTATTCTCTTTATCTTCTTCTCCTCAGGGAGTGAATATTATCTATTGGAGTGAAAGTCATTCCCAATTTTATTATCATTATTTAGGATTGCGGATCCAACTCTTCTGACCAATATTAGATTCTGCTTAATCATTAATAATCTCACTTGGACATGACTGATGACTGCTTACCTTTTGAGCTCAATTTGCACTTGAATTGTTAATAAAGATTTAATGAGAAAATCAAAATTTCAGTTTTTTGAAAATTTTCCACACTTTTCTCAATTTATCATTCCATGAAAATTAATGTAGCACCTCGAGGCGATTGAACTTTACAATTGAAATTATCCTTTAATCTACACTTTATGTAATGGTTACTCAATGATTTCATTTTTTCTTGTTCAACTTCAAATTAACTAATAAATATGATAATTAAAACAAGTTTGGAATCAGAGATGAAAATGAAAATCTTTCATAATGAATAATGAATTTCTCGTGAGATTTGGTTTCTGTTGATTCGAAAGTTCAAGTTGAGAAATTGATAAAAATTGATTTTAATTGAAAATTGAAAGAAAGATTCTTCAGTTTACTCATAACCGCGATTATCATGTTGATACAACTTTTTCAGCTTCTCTCTTCTCACCTTGTTATCTTCATCTTGTCATTCAACTGTCTATCAGAAACATTTTCAAGCTGAAATTACTTGACATTTAAAAGAAGGAAAAAAACCAAACAACTAATATTTACATGATACTGATCGATACAGTTAATCTGCGGTGAATAAAAATGAGAAAAGAAGGAATAAAAGTGAGAGAAAAGATTGCTTTATGATGATTATTAAGCGTGATTGACGTTTCAAATGAATTGTAAATCTTTACATTTTCTAGAAGAAAAAGTTCTGTAAATATTACAATCAGTTGCTCAATAAAATTTAATGCTGTTTGATCACGTTAAGAGTTTAAATGTTTGATTACACACGAACCATTTATGTTAACATTTTCATGATGATGTCAAATTTTTATCATTCAATGATTGATAATATAAAGAGAGCGAATGATCAATCCAATAAAATTGATAATTAAATTAAAATCAATCAACTTCCCAAACTCGACCAGTCTTAAGCAAATAATAGTTCAAAACGTTTTGAAAATTGTATTCGAAAAAAATCTAATTCTTAAACTAAAACGATTTAATCAACAAATGGTCACAAATAGCTCTAATTGCTTTTCAAAAAAGTTCAGAGAATCCAAAAATTAATTCTTCATAGAATATGTCTGACTTTGAGACTGAAATGCGTTTTCGCCATCGCTCCAGTTCTCGGTCGAGATCAAGGTCACTCTATTTGAATATTTCATTAATGTAATTTTTAATGCAAAAAAAGTTTTGTGCGATTTTTGTCGGGATTTTCATCCTTTTGTAAATAATTTTTTGCTCGCTTTTGCTTGATTTTATTAAAGTTTTGGGTTTCTAAACAGGAAACTTGAATTTCTTGTGAATTGCTTCTGTTATCGATTTTATTGATGTAATCATTATCAGAATTTCATTGTGCAAAATATTGTTCATCTTCTGTTTCACTCTAAATCCTCTTCTTCATCATTTATTGAGCTGAACAAATTTTCTTTGAAACTCAACTCTAAAAAATGTAGAACAAGCTTTAGATTATCAATGATAAATTGAAATTCAAGTGAAAGTGAAATGGAAAAGATGAAAAAATCAATTGCATCATTTATTTTACATTAACTTTTTTCTTCTTCTTCGCCTTTTCCAAACTGTTCTGCCTTACATGAGCAAATTTCACCCTGAAAATAAACTGGATTCAGTAGAGACACAAACTGATGTGTAATAGATAAGGCTTCAGTCTAATATTGAGACAAATCAATGCATCAGATATCATCATGAATCTTGAACCAGTTGATTAACCTCTAAATTTACTAAGAAAATGTGTTGAATAATTAGTCCAAAATTTTGTATTCTCTTATCGATATCCATTGACCATTTCCACAAATGTCATGGGTCAAGATTGATGATAATTAATGTTGGTCGATAAATGTGATAAAACAATGAGAATAAGTGATTTTTATCAGACAAATTGACGTTTCTGGTTCCATTAAGTCATTGACTTTGGAAACATCAAACGAAGACGAAAAACCACAAAAAAGGTCAAAACCGAGAAAAAAAACAATTACATTTCCAGGCAATTCCAGTAATCACTCATTTCACATGATAATAGATTTTCAAGATTTCAAGGTTTTTATATCCATTAGATGAAATCTTACTCAACTGAGTTTATCATTTCTCACTCATCATTCCCTTCATCATTAAACTTAAATTCATAGTGTATAGTTGAAGCAGTGAAGAGGGAAAAGTGATGATTATGAGAATGATGATGATGTAGATGATGGTGGATAAAGAGTTATGAAGAGTGGCGAAAGGGTGAAATGGCTTGGCGAGAAGCGAACGAATAATCAAAAGTAAAAGTGATGAAAGTGTAAATTAATTGGTTGTGATTAAAATCCATGAGCTAAAATAAATGTATCTACATCAAAAACCATTAACTTAATCGGGTTTCATCATGAACATGAAGCGATGAGCTTCAACAACAGTTGAAACTTGCTGATATAATAACAACAATAGTGATAATAATGATAGTAATAATGATAGAGAGAAAACGAAGAGAGAAGAGGAGAGAAAGAGAAAGGATGATAATGAGAGAACACAATTGAAGTGATAAAAGTCACGTGATCGATTATCTTTGTTCATGAAAAGAGGTGTGGTCTGGGAGTGAGAAGAGTTTCATGATAAATGATGCAGCTGATGATATTATACAACAATCTCGTTCAAGGTTCATTTAAAAATTGAACAATGGAAAAGATCGTTAGACAAGAAGAAAAATCTTTTTTGGTCAACATTCGACTGAAAAACATGCTAATTCATTGTTGGTCAAGTTTCCTTGGAGTGTGAAATTCGTTTCAAAATAAAGATTAATGGAATTCGTCAGTCTCGACTTTCGTCACAAGATATTGAAATGTAATCCAAATGTTGGTGAACTTGAAGATGAAATAAGTCTCGACTGGATCGAATAAACTTGTGACTTGAAAACGATGAATTTTTAAAAAACGAATTTCATGGATTGAAAGTAAAACAAAAATATTGTATCAATTGACGGAATTGATGATTCAATATTCGATAGTTCTTAAAAGGTTAAGGGCGCTATTCAAGTTGAAACATTTTAATCACATTTTGAACAAGAATCTACATTTGAATCTTTTTTTGGAATTGTAATTTGATATTTTTTCGTCTATTCAGAAAACTTGAAATCTTCTCAATTTTCGTTTGATAATCAAGTTTCTTGAATAGTTGATTGGAGCAGAAATTCATCTTTTCTAAAAAATCGATACAAAATTTCATTTTCCTTACCAAACTTAACCAGATTGGAAAGTGAGTTTTCCAGAGAAAAATTGAATCCATGACATTTGGAAATTATTGAGTTATTGATAAGCAAATTGATTAATTTTGATTGAGATATTCACAGGAAAATATATTCCCTCACTTGATCCTGTGCAACTCGATAGTTCAATTTTACTCTACAGGGAAGGTTTAGAGAGAATGAATGAAAGCGAATAGAATTGAAGCCCAAAAAGCTATCGCCAAGGAAAACAGTTTCATGAGTTTAACCTCAAGAAAATATCATTTTTCTTGTGTTCACTTTGAACTTGATGTGATACCTTTTATTTGTATTATTTTTAAATTCAATATTTATTTATATTTGTTTACTTGCAGATTCTCCTTCCATCTCAATCCCATCTTCATTATCATCCTCTTTTCACTTCATCTTCATCAGTCTTTCCCTGTCTTCCAACATTCAATATTTTCTCCATTCATCCTTTTTCTTCACAAAAATTCCTCATTCCTTTATCTTTACCATTATCTGGCTTCCCTTGTTACCTTCACTCCCAGCAATCCTTCCCTTCCAACTCAGAGACACAATTTTCTCATCCTATTCTTCATCTTTTCCAACCAATTCATCCTCATCATGTTCCTTACATACTTTCCCATGCAAATAAAAATTTCTTCCCAATCAACTTTCGCCTTTTACTTATTCAAAACCATTTTTCTTCAACTCTTTTTTTTCATCATCACCAACTTTATCATGAAATTTTTTTTATGGAAAAAATTTTTTCCATTCTCTTGTAACACTAATTTGATTTGAAGTCGAGCTGAAAATTTGTTGGAAGTAAAATTGAATAAAAAGCAGTACAAGTATAATGAAGAATGTAAAATGAAACCTCAAAGCTCATGATCAAGGTGAGCATCAGTTTCATGAGGAAAAGGAAAACTTGAAAAGAGACAAAAAAGGTTGAAAAAGTTTTCCAAATTTCCATTCATTTTTCTTCTTCTCACTTTGCATATTCTTTTATCGCCTTTTCGAAACATTTGGACAAGTCGACCTGATTTTAAATTATTCACCAAATACTTGACCAAACTTGTGTGTTAAGATTAGCATAGGAAAGAAATTTTATTTACAGAAAATTTCCATTCTCATGAAAAATTGTTTCCTATTCATTCCATTGAAATGTAAAGTTGAAAATGAACCAGATTCTCATATTCAAATTAATGGTATTTTTACTGAGCAAATTTCATCCAAGTTTTAGAATAAGAAGAAGAGAGAAGAAAATGTAGTTCCAGGAAAGTAACGAAATGATGATAAATGATAACAAGTTTGACATTGTACGAAATGCTATGTGTTTGTGTGAATAAAATGACAAATCCAACATAATTAGTTGTCTTATTAAATTATGATTAAACATTGTCTTTTCTTGTTCTGTCTTTAACATTTCTCATCCAATTTAGCCTTTAAATATTCATTTATTAATCATCCAAAAAGGGAAAAAGGTTCACATTCAAAGTTATCAATCTTGCAATTCAAAACAGTTTCACGATTCATTTGCATTTCCATCTTTTTACATGGACTGAGAAGTTGACTAAAGAGAACGAAAAGAGAAAAAATTGAAACTTTTCATTAATTGGAAGACTTTTGATAATGATAATGATTCTTTTCTCTCTTCATCCTTTTCTTCATCCTTTAATTTTCTTGCAATTCTAATAATTCTGATGAATGTATTCCATTCTTGTTCTCATCTTTTTTTCCATCTCTTGTTGTGATGATAATTTATTTGTATAAAGTTCAACTTACGGTTTGTTTTCCTTAACTTTATCATCATTACTTAACTTGAATGTTTGTCTTCATTTTCAGGGGAAAAAAGTAAACAGAAACATTTGAAGTTAGTAAACCAGATTATTCAGGGAATGAAAGGCTGAGGAATCAATGGCGGAATTAAAAAAGTGATTCAAAGAGATGTTGCAAGATGAGTTTTCTTTCACTGATTAGAGTAAAGATGAAAAGGATTGGCATTAAAACTTGGATGAGCATTGGAAGAATGGTTGAGAATTGCATGAAACAGTTGAAACAATACAAGAGTTGGATGATGACGATGATGACAAGATAATATATTTCATTCACACTTGTTATTATTAGATGAAAGAAGAGGAATAAAAAAGTAGAAGGAAAAAAAAGTGGAAAAATCTAGTTATTCTCCTTCCCTGTAATGATAATAATGATAACAATAACAGAACTTTTCTATTACAATTTCATACAAAATTCATCTAATGATGGTGAGATGAGAAGCTAAAAAATTGGTTGTAAAAGTATAATTTTTATATTATCATAGGCAGGAAATTTTGTGCTTTTCATTTTACCTTTTTTTCTCGTTCTTTTTTCACCTTCTTTTTAGTTTTTATTTCATCTTTTGCTCTTTTCTCTTGCCTCTTGAACGGTGAAAATGATTGAAAATGAATGTTGACTTGCATGTATAAATATGAAAACGAGATGAGTGAAAATTATTCAAGGTAAATATTAATGAATAAAATGGAGAAGAAGAAAAAGGTGAACTGAGAGGAAAAGATGAGAATGGAAAAGTTAAGAGGATAATAATCAGGATAAATAAAGATGAGATGGATTAAAGGATGATGAAGATGAAAATGGAAATGTGAAAGATGCAACTGAAAGATGAACTAATTTAGGTTGATGGATTAATTTGATTGCTCTGTTGCACAAAGATGAACCAAGTAAAATTTAAATTTCCAATTGTGTTATGTTAATGAAACCCGAAAAGATGAAGGATAACAATTAACCTTGGGTTCTATTTGGGTGCAAATTCTAAAATGATTTATCGGTCAGAAAAAGTGGACAAAGGAATGTTTCATGAAAGTCTATTCCACTAAATAGACTAACTTTTTGTTGCAAATGTTATCATAAACAGTTACAAAGTTTCATTTTCCTAGCATTCGCTTCGTAAGTGATTGGTAACAAAGTTTGGATCCTTTAAGATCTTCAGTCTTTACTGTTTAAGTTTTACATGCACAAACCTCTTGACAGATCACTAGCTAGTCTAACCTTACATTTCGGTCTATGGGTTTTGAATGAAAGACAATTATTAATATCAGTTGAAGTGACGATTGTATCACTTAAAGAACTGTAATAATCCAAACTTGGTCGCAATAATGTATTTGAATTGATTGTATTGCTAGAACACATTGACCATGTATTCAGAAAAATGAGTTTCTTGTAAATTAAGATTTGCATTGAAATGAAAACGCATTAATTGTCCAAATGTATAACGATTAACTTAGGATAAAGTCAAATAATAGGAACATCAGCTAGTTGCGAGGTTTTTCTTTGCCAAGATTTTAAATCGACTTAAAGATACTTTAAAGCGCAAAGTGTTAACCTGAAAAGCTTTTATTCTATTGCTTTTCTTTCTGTTTTCGAATATTAAATGATTGTATTTCCAATATTGCTTGATTGAAAATTGTATCTTATGGCGATGCACTAGTAAGCATTGAAAATAGCATTAGCAATTTATTCTGGTTGATATATTTGTTGATTTGAATGAAGGAAAAGACAGAAAATTGTAGATGAGAATGAAGAACCGTGACTAAATTTTAAATTGTAAACTTACGTGCTTTCATTAGATGGAAATGAACAAAAATTAAGACTCAATGTAAAACTATGAATAGCGTGTTGTCTTATAATCAGAGCATTTTATATAACATGTTGATTGTGACAGTCAAAGATGCTTAAATCTAATGTAAACTCTCGCAATTGAGCTTCAATTCGCTTTTACTTTCAACAAAACGTTGATTCCCTTTGCCCCTTCAATTTTCAAATGATCAATCAATCAAAGTAAACCATTTATATGAAATAAAAGAGGAGAAAATATTGTATAATAGAAATTGTTTGGCTCAATCGAATGAAGAAATTAGTAGAAATATAATAAAGAATGGAATCAATTTTTCCTTTGTTCCAAGTAAAGAATTGTGATGAGTTTATGTGATGCTCATGATGATGATAGTCATAATCTTGATTCTATTGGTTACATTCAACCTTTTTCTTGTTCTTTCTCAGTTATTACTCAACAGAATTTCATGAGATGGTTTCAAATTTTTCGTGGAAAAAGTTTGTAGAAGAAGCAAAATCTCTATTTCATACTTAGTTCAACAGTTTTTTCCTCTTCAAAAGCATCTTGACCATCATCATTTCACTCTTTCCTGCATCAGTTGCCAACATAAACTTGAAAATCAATTGAAAGGGAAAAGATTTGCAAAGTTTTTAGCATCTTTTGAACATTGAACAAACTATTAGTTTATTTCAAACTTGAAATTGAATTGTTTCAAATCTTTTTCGCATTCAATAAGGACAACATTTGAGCGCAAATGTGAACAAATGTTGAACTGTTGTTTGTATTGTAATCGTTTATTAAAGCATCCAAATATCATTAACTTTTTATTTTACTTTTATTCTGTATTTCGTTCAAGCTTACTCTTTGCCGTTTGACTTGCAACGAAAAGAAAGGATTGTCTGAATCAGTGCTTGGAATTTTCGATAGTGAAGAAGCAAATGTTTCCAGCGCATCTTTCAATTCAGATTCAGATAGCGTACAGACGAACATATCTAATGATGATATTACTATTTTTACCATTATTACTTTTATACATTATCTTATGATCGCCATCAATGGTAACAAGAAGAAGAGTTTCCGAGAAAAGCAAAGTTTCAATAAAACAGAATGAGAAGAAAGAAAATACCTATTAACAAAATGATTTAGGAAAGGCATTATTCTAGCAATTATCATGAAATGAAACAAGAATAGCTGGCAATTATTATTTCACTTTACTTATTGGTAACATGAATTAATCAATTTTTACTACCTTTATGCATTCATTGAAATCGAAGACAAAATATTAATAAAGCGTTAAGCGAATCGATCATTCACTTAAGCCTTCATCAAAGGATAAAAGTGTGTAAAACCTTTCATATACATTGACGAAGCTTCAAACGAAATAACTTGAAGCTGATTCACCTTTATTTGCTTACAAACACAAGAAACAAAAGCCAATGTTTTGCAGTAAAAGTAACATTTAGCATCGATGAATAGTTTATCCAAGTTGGCATAACATCGAAGTTGATCTATTCACCAATAGAAGAAAAAAGAATACAATTTGTCTGGCGTTTGAACAATGAACAGTGATAGATGCAAGTTGCGAATCATCGGGATTATGAATAACCTTTCGTCAAAACGAATATAAGCGCAGGTTTGAGACGAACTGGGCTCTTTGAGTTTGGCTTTCATCAACGATTCTATTGTTTATAACCTTTCATGTGCATTGACGAAGCTTCACAGCAAATTACTTAAAGCTACTTCACCTCTATTCGCTTTAAAACCCGAGTTTGTTCAAGTCAACATAACATCGATATTGATCAATTACTAATCAGAAGACAAAATAACACAATTTTTGTGCGTTTAATGCAACAAACAACTTTGATAAAGCTTTAAGTTGCGAATCATCGGAATTATGAGTTAGCTTTTATCATAACAAGCGAAAGCACAGGTCTGAGACAAACTATGCTCTTTAAGTTTGCGAATTCAGTATTTCATTCTCTAGAAAGATGAACAATCTTAATTGAATTTGAAGTTGTAGTAAAAGGTTTAAAGAACTTGTTTTCTGCGATCTTTTTTTCGCTTCTGTTTTGAAAGATGAAGGAAAAATTGTCTCCTAATGTGTAATATTAATATTGTTTTTATTATATTCTTGAGGCTGGAAGAGATGAATTTTATCGAGTGTCCCTTCCCTTGTAGTCGCTTCTGTTATCCCAATATACACTTCTTAAGGTTAGTGAGCTGAGAGACCGAGTTTGATGTAATTGCTTGGAAAGTAATGAAATCAGGAAAGACAGAGATAAACCGTAGAGAAGGAAGAGAGAGCCAAAAGATTGTCATGAAAAAGAAATAATGTTCAATGAAAATGAGCCCAAAATTTTGGATGATTTTGGGCAGAAGAAGGAGAAGAAGAAGAAGAAAATGAAGAGGAAAAATTATAAGATGATGGTAACTTCATAAATCATAGTGAAGTTGACACTTTGTTGAATGTTATTTATGGCTGGTCGCTTTCAGAATCAAAATGATTCCAAATGATCACAAGAAAAGTTTCCTCATTGGCTGTGTGAATGAAAACACGAAACAAAAACAAGAGTCACAACAGATTAGCGGATGATGAAGATGGTGAGAGACAGAAAATGAGACAACACTATTAGTATAAATAATTTATTGTCATTTATTGCAACATATTTTACTCCTTTATTACTAATTTAAGGTTATCCAATTATTTCATTGTGAATATCAGCGAATATAAATTTATAAAATAGATATTCATATTCACCGAAAAACACTGAACCAAGAAAACGCCAATTTTGTGGTAAATTTATCAAACTACATTCATCAATGTCACTTGTTTCTCGTTCAAATTGCTTCATTAAAATTTAAACAAACTTTTCAACATCAATCCATTTCTCACTTTTAAAAACAATCGAAGATGCTTTTGCACCTTTAATAGTAAACTTTTCAACCTTTCTAGCCATCATGATTTCAATTTTTCTTTTCTCTGTTAGCGGTTTGTTTGGACACATTTTAACTTATCTTTCAAAATGCAATAAACTTGGTCAATGTAGTCGAGAATCGGCAGAATATTCTGAAGATATTTTTGCTTTTCTCTATTCATATTCTATTCTTTACTCTGAAAAGTTCAAGCTCTTTGTTTCTGCTTTTGAGTGTGTTAATAAACATTGAACCAGATTTCATTGATGGTGGGGAATCAGGTTAAAATTGGATTAAAAAGAAATGATGCAAAATGTTTAAACAAGTAAAAGTGTACCTTTAAGCTCGTGTTGACTGTTGAATGATTAGGATTGATTGATCAAGAATTAACTTTGAAGGGAGTGAAACAGGTTTTGATTCTCGTCATAAACAAGACATAACCATTTACATATAAAGAGAGCAAGTGATATTACAGAAGATATAATATTCACGGAAAGGGAAGGGAAGAGGCAACACAGAAAAAAATGTTGTATTCAATGGAGGAGAAGAGATATTAGTCTGTCAATCACAGGGTTTAGGGTTTGGGTTTGCTTTTTATTAGATGCTTTTGGCTCTGATGGATTAGCTTGCCAGTAAATAGGTTTAATGAAGAGCATTCAATATGTCAAGGGAAGGAAAGGCACGATTCAAGATGATGATAATGATACTTGGATGACACAACATTGGATAAATATTTTCGCGTTAATATCACGTGAATGTAATTGCAATCACAAATGTTTCCCTCAATCTGTGCTTCGTTAGTCTTGTCATGAAGCAAGAAGGCAATAAGACTGAAAATATTTCATCTGTAAAACATAAAAACATGTAAATTTCGCGACTCTTGGGCACGTCTTGCAATACGGTTCTTCTTGCTCAGGTTTACATTCAACGGTTCTGTTTATTATTGTTTTATATTGATTATTAATTGTAATTTAATGTTTCAACTACTTAGTTTTCCATCAATAATTCAACGAGACAAATTGATTGAAACGAGTCTAATGTATATTTCATTAAAAAGTGTTCATCATAAAGTGACTAAAGTGGCATCTTTACGAGTTTTACGGTTGTGTAATTGCTGGATGAGATTGCAATTTAAATGAGAGTTTATTGATTGAACTTTTTCGAAACTTGAAGCATTGCAATTGGAAACCAACTTTTTCGCAAAACTCTTTTGGTGAGTTTGCAGTTGAATAACCATTTGAAATTGAAGTTTCATCATGTTGTTTGCATCAAAGCAACAATTTAAACACGAAACTGTTTCAACTATTGTTACTTGGAATTAGTCGAGTTTTGCAATAAAATCATTTTTCGTCAAACAACTTTTTTCCATAAAACATTCGAGACAAATAGTTTCTCTTTATAAACTTGAAACTTTCATTTTTATTTCCATGTTTCAAAAATTGCTGAATACTCATTCACTGGAATACATGAGTAAAAACAAAAGATTGAGATCAGTAAAAGTTGAGTTATAAATATTGTAATAAGATGTAATAATATTCAGTCTGGAAAAAAGAGAATGTAAAATTCTTATTAGACTTTGAGGTTGAATAACATTGACACTTTCATGTAAATGAAGTTTCGAAAATAGAAAAGCTTGGAAAACAAAAGAGTGAACAAAACAATTGGATTTGAGAAACGAAACGTTCGTCAGGAAAAAAAGGGTAAACTTCAATTGAAGGGGTGAACAGGTAAGGTGAAACAATTGGTAAACTTTGTGGGAGTAAATTTGGTTTCATGAAAACTCTTGAACCTCGAAAAGGAAAGAATAATGAAATTTTCATAAAGCAAATTATGATAACATTTATGTTTGAAATTAATTTGAAGCTCAATTTATCTTCGACTTTTGTTCAATGTTGACTGAAAAGGTAAAGTAAATTGAGAAGGCAATAGTTTCTCGAATTGAAACTTTTTCTTCATTCAATTATTGTTCTATTAATGTAATAAGTTTAGAGTTTTGTCTTCGATTGTTGAGATGAAAATTCAAGTGATTCTTTTGTTCGATTAGTTGAAGATTTGAGGCAAAGGTTGGCGATTATGAAACGATGGAAAACAATTTTCGATAAATCTTTTATTCCTTCTTTTTCATTATCATCCTGTTAGTTTCATTTAACCACTCGAGTTTATTGAGAGAGCAAGCTTAGTCAAGATTTCTTGTGAATCTTTTTCTCTTCGCTTCTTCTCTTGTTCACAGAATTTTCAGTTCGAAAACTCTCAACTCATTATTTCTGTCCAATGTTTTACTTTTTTTTCTCTTCAATCATTTTTTCTCTTCGTTTCTCTCTTCACTTGACTTTGAATTATTTTCATGTTTTCTGCTTAAGGGAAGGGATTGATCAATTGGGTTTTGAGGTTGAATTGTAAAGAGCAAGTAAAGGCTAGCTACTGATATGGCTTTCAAGAATTGGATAAGAATGAGAAATATTAGTTTTCTGCTCAAGAGAATATCTCTTGGAATCTCTAGCAATCATGGAACCAGTGAAAAAAACAACTTTATCTTCTCTTCTTTTTTCTGTTTCTATGCTATTCTCTTTTCATGTTTTTTATCTTGATTTTCAATAAACTAAACTGGGAGTGAAAAATGTTGAATTCAATTCAAATGTTGAAAATTGTTGTTTGACAAAAGAAACAAAGTGAATGGAAAAATTCAACGATATTTCAATCTGATTCATTGAATTTACGTCGTATAAAGTTTATTCGCCAATGCAGGTGATGATCAAGAATAATGTTAATTTTAGTTTTGCTTTGAATTCAAGGAAAGGAAATAGAGATTTTTTCATATTTTAAATGTTGTATTTTAATACGAACACAAATCTTGATTCATTTGCATTTCCTTACTAAAATGATTGGATAATTTTATTTATCGATATTTTCTCAGAAAAACACATTTCATTTTATAATTGTATTCTAAGGCGAAAAGATAATCTCAACTTTTACAAATCGCAGTTTAACATAAAAATGAAAACATAATAACGAATATTTCAGAGTCTTTCTCAATCGAGAAATTCGCTTTGCAATTTTGTTCTAAAATACGTTTTTGTCGAGTTTCGATTAGAAATTTATGTAAGAATGCAAAAGTTCAATGCTTTGAGTGAAAATACTCCAACTGAATTTGTAATCATAGCATCATGTTACTTCGAACTTCTGAATTGACAGATCGCATTTGGACTTGGAATTTACGATGTTACCTCGAAACTTGCAACTAAAAAGTCTGGACTTTTCTTACTCATTTTATTTATATCGAATCCATTGTTTTTTCTGTTGAAATTTTGAGATTTGGTTCTATCCACTACCAATGCTTTGGAGTTTTATTTATATCTTTACAAACGCGATGCAAGACTTCTGATGCTTTCGAGGCTCACTTTTGCTACATTATAAACGAATTAAGTCGTACTACTGGCTTGGAAACAAAATTTTCCAGATAATTTGAAATTCTAATAGAGCAAAAAATAACATTCCTCTTTAAATCGAAACAAAATTATCTTTTCCTTGGAGTTTTTTCCCCAACATGAGATCAAAATGGAAAACATGGATAATTTTCTTCTTTTTTTTCGAAGAAATTTTGATTGATATGCATTTTGCAAGAGTTCATCATGTTTCAAAATTTGAACCATGAAAAGGAAGATAAAAAATGGAGAAGAAAAGGAACATTGTTAAGAGACTAAACATGGACAGGAAAGGGTTGATCAACATTGTATCATTGATGAGAAAAGCTCAACAATCTATTAGAAAGTTATTATTGATGTGAAGTTCATGTTATTTCAGGTTAAATCGTTCAACACTTGGTAAGGCAAAAGAGTTGCTTCGATTGGCACAAAAATTAGAAGGTAAACATTGAATGAGGATAAAACCATGAAAATAATGATGAAGAGGAATGAAGAGAAAAGATTTTCTTTTCTTTCCTCATCTCTTCTTATCGTCCTTTATGGTTATCCTTGGCATTAACCTTTATATTTTACTTTACAAGATAAAATGTGTCATTCCGATAAATTCAGGATTTGTGTGTAAAAAGGACAAAAATGAAAGGAAAGCAGAAAAAGATTGGAAAACCTATTTTTAAACATGAAAAGATAATAATTGGATTTGAAGCTGGGATAATCTTTTGTCAATCATTTTCACTATTACAATCAACAATTGTTGACCGCACAAGTAAATGGATTTCAGGGGAAATTCAAAATTCAGTTCAACTAGTTTCATCTTTCAATTCAAATGTGTAAACTTGTAACTAATAGTAACTTGTTGAATCATTGATCCATTTCCTTTGGTGGTTGTCCAAAAGGTTCAAGAAAAGGTTGTTTTATCAATTTTGGATTTTCAAAAGTTGGCTCAAAATTGCTTATCGACCATTTTGCCATTTATTTTTGATAATTTTTTCCAAATCAATTATGATTCGATTCTTGGAAAATGGAAATGTTTCAAAGATTCCCTGAAACTTGTATCAACTCTCATGAGATTTTGCCATTTTAAACATTTCTCTTGTTGACCGATGGAAGGGAAAACATTTTGTTCAGTAAATTATCCGATTACTGTGAAAAGCAGTATGGAATGAGAAGAGAGAGAAAAAAAGATTCTGAAAGTTGAAATATCTTTGAATCGCTTTTTACTTCTTTTGTGCTCCTGTTTTACAGAATTGAACTTAAAGATTTGATGAGATGAAAAAAAAGTGTATAAAGAGAAGACATGATATTTGAAGAGGTTCGCTTTGAAAGGGACGGAATTTACTGTTTCTCCTGAAAGGGAACAAGTTTCAAATGGAAGATTAAATTGCAATTGAAAATGAATGAGGAATGATAGGAAGTCGAAGCAGTAGCAACAACAAAAACAACACCAACAATAATGATAATAAAAAGCAAAAGTTGCCAATTGAGATATCATCTTGAAATCACTTTTTTCCAGTTTTTCTTGTTCTTTCAAAAGCTCATCATTTTATCTTTGACCGTTCCACTCAACTGATTATCAAGCAAACCCAAACAGACAGCTAAACCAAATCCACCCAAAAAGTTGGGTAATTTATTTCAACTTTTTTTGTTCACTTCTCAATCCATTGAAAGAGAAAAAGAAACAAAAATTTTCAAACTGTTATATTGAACGGAAAAAGATAACTGCTCTTCGTCTTTTTTTGCCTTTCCCTGAAAATACAATGGAACAAGGGTGAAAAGAGAAAAAAGTTGAATTTATACAAAATTCTTTTCGACTTTTTTTCACTTTCGAAACAATGAGTAAAGCATGAGAAAAGTGAATATAATGATTCATTTGAAAATAAAAGTCTAGGAATAATTTTCACACATCTTTTCCATGCCAAATCATTCCGACAAGCTTGAGATTACATCGAGTAATCGCATTAGTATCGACTTTGAAATGTCCAGAGAAAGGACAGTTTGAGATGAAAAATGAATTTCCAGAAAGAATTAAAAGTCGATGCGAAAAATCTGTTTCAACATTTTCCTTTTGCAACATTTCATGATAAAGTTACTTCCAAGTGAAAATATCAAGTTTCTTATTTTTGTTCTGAATTTCGGTCGAACCGCGAAATTACAAATTTTCCAAATTTTTCAAAAGACGTTATGGAAATATGCTAATCTGAATCACGAAAAGTCGAAATTTTGTGTCTTTCGAGATTCAATTTTGCTATTAATTTTGATTAATTGAAATGAGAAAATCACTTTCAATAGTTTAATGATCAATCTTGAATCCAAGATGAGCTTAGAAAAGATGAAATTTAATGATTTAAATGACTTGGAAGAAGCAAAATCTTTCAAAAATTGCAAATTTTTCATCATCCAACTTTGGCTCATTGAACCATTAAAACGACAAGATGCTCATTCGTCAAAACACTGGGAGTGAAAAGATAAAATTTCCTCCCAGAAAAACTGTGCAGCTAAACTTTCATTAATAACAAAGGCAACAACAAAATACTTGAGCTTTTTTTATTCTTCTTCTACTTTTTTTAACTCTATTCTTCCCCCTCAAGCATAGTCTAAATTTCTTTGATGAACATTTTCTTTTCTCTTGTTACTCGTTTCAAGAAAATGTTTAAACTTGAAAAATACATGATCAAGAGAAGAGGGAAAAAAAGGAAAATCAGTCAACAACAATTTATCCGTTACACCAAAAAATATTACTGCTCTTAGTGATAATAATGTTGATACTGATTATTGTACTAACTAAATTTATCAACCTTACGGATGGTTGAATAAACTTGTAGTTTATTATTATTATTATTACAACGTTCACTTCTTTTTTCCCTCTTTTTTTCAATTCAACCGATGAATAAACATGAACATTTTCAACTTTTTTTGCTCTTCATGATAATGATGGTTCAAGGTATAAAAAGAATGGCAAGAAGATGAACTGCTTTGTTCTATTTTCAGTCTCACTTTTCAATTAGTCAATTTTGAACTTGAAATTTTGTTGAACCAAAAAAAATTTTCATTAACTCATCATTTAAACGATTCATCAACAAAATGATTTGCATTTAAAATTAAGTGAAGATGGATTTTCATTCTTAAAGATATCGATCATTGAGTTTTTTAGAATCCTTCAATTTTGATAGACGCCTTTCTATTCCTTCAATAAAAAATTGATGTTAAATATTCTTTTTAGTCACCTAAACTAAAAGTTGTTAACCGGCGTGAAGATAAGCGAGAAAGCAAAGACAATTGTATAGAACCTCCTTCGAGAATCAGCCAAGAACGAAACAAATCTGAGGCTTTCTTTCAAATACTGAGTTTCTGCCTTCAGTTCGTCTTTGACAAGAGTTTACATAATGGTGTCTCTCGGAAATAATTTTTAGTGAGCTTTTACGGCTATTAATTTGCAATTCTGATCTGTTTCCAGTATCAGAAAATATATTATTTAGCAAAAAAATCATGGATCTTGAATTGTAGCTCTTTAGAACTCGAAAAACTTGGCTACGAGCAGACGATTAATCGGTAAAATTTGATTTCATTAAGATTTATTCTCATTGTATTTATTCTCCGATGGACGATTTTTGTCAGCTATCAATCTTATCGGATAAACTCTAAAATGAAGTTTTAAATGCTAAGTCAAACGAACGTCAACACTCTTGGCTTCACTTTTGGTGTTTGAATGTTTTATTTAACAAAATAATGATTCAAATTTGTTGAACTAATAGTTGGAAAAAGAGAGGAAAATTGGTTAACAATGCAATATTCATGAGAATTTCATGGAATGAGATTTTATCGCAAGTTCAATCTTTTTCTTCTTAATTCAATCAAAGCTAGACATGAAGCTATTAAATGGAAAAACTTTACAAATATTTTTCATTAAAACACTGGAAGTGGTAAAAAATGGAGTAAATGAAGCTTGAATTTATGGATAAACAATCGAGTTTTAATTGACTCGAATTTTTCTGTATTTTTCAATTTACTCTTTTCTTTGAAGGAAATTGCTTTTTTCCAACATGAAATACTGTCACTGAGTTGCTGTTAAAAGATGAAAATTCATGCTTCTTGTTCAAGAGTAACATTTCGTTGAATCACTATGCAAGGGAAGAGTTTACTCATTTCAAGAGATAAACTATTCTGTTAGCATTTTCTTGGCTCGGATGAAAGTATGGAAACATTTCATTTAATCATTTTCTTTTGGCTTTCATTCCATTCTGGCTGAAGATTACAGTGGGCAAAATGAAAACTTGACCCAAATTTTACAGAAGCTTCAACAAAAAGCACCTTAAACATGAACGCTAACCCAGTAATGGAAGTAAAAAGGTAAAGATTTGCAATTTTATTCGAGTAGATGAATCAGAAGTTGAACATTTGGCTACACCTTTTCATCTCAACCTTTTTGACATTCATAGTTGGTTTCATGATCAACTCTCAACCCTATCATTAATCAAAGTGAAACCTGCAAATTTAGTTGAATCGATAACGATCCAAGTAAAAGAAAGATGTTGATGAAAATAAAAAAGTAAAGTTGAAAGGGAAGGTAATAATAAAAAAGAGAATGCACAATGTAGAAAAAGAATATCATTAACTTTTTCGTTAATCCTTTTCATCTTCTATTCACGACGAAATTCTGTTACATTTTGTCTTTCGCATCGTTAGAGATTTCAAAATGTTAGCAATTATGTCACAGGGAATGAACGACAAAATGTAACAAGAAATGCTAATTGATTGAGCAACAACAAAAATTGTCATTCGACTTCGAAAAACTTCGAAAAGAAAAACTCAGTGTTTTTCATCAACCCTTTCGAATTGAAAATTTTTCGAAACTCAACTTTGGAGAATTTTAACGACTGTAGAATTTTAAGTTCTAAAAGCGAACTTTTCCTTCATCGAATGTAGTCATTATCGAATTTTTCAAATCACAAAAATACAGTAGGTCTCAAAAATAACCAACCAGGGTTAACTTTTTAATGGAAGATGATAATTGAAAAATTTTTGGGAAATTATTATTAAATTATCAGTTGAGTTTGCAGCCATAGAAAAAAAATTTCTAATCAGTTGATGTATCAATTTTTTACGACAATTTCGTCTTAAAAATAAGCATCGAAAAACGCTAAATGAAACTTTGCAGCATTTTTTGAATATGATCTCGAATTTAATTAAGCGAAAGTACCTAAGGTATCCAATTTTTTCGATGATAAGGTCAAAGTTTGAGAGAAAATGTACCTAAATAACAAGAAATTGATCGATAAAAAGCCAAATTAATGACCTGAGGTCACAAAAAGCGAAAAAGACGCTGAAAAATAGTGGATTTTACTTTGTCGAAAATTAATCACTTAATTATGATAAATGGTGATTATACCCTATTCCGATAGTTCTATTTAGTCTATTCTACATGAAAAATAAGTATTTCATGAGATTACTTTTCATTTAAAAAAGTTAACTATGGTTGGTTATTTTTGCGACGTACTGTATGTCTAAACTTTGAAATTATCTCATTCCAAGTTTGAATCATTGCTCCAGTTTCTAGAATTTCCCTTTTTTTAAAACAAATAACTTTTGTAAAACGATATTGAATCAGGATTGGAGCATGCGAATGCTTGATTGGGAATTGAATGTTCAGTGAATTATTCCAATGATTCGAAAAGAATTGAATTGCAATTTGAACTCGAGTTTGAAAATCAATTGAGAATAGAAGTTGTGTGAAAAGCAGCGAAAATGGTAAACTTGATGTTAACCTTTTCCACTCTCTGATTGAATTGAAGATATGTAATACATGAACAGTCAACATGTTTTCATGTATCAACTTCCTGCAAGATGAAATGATGAACAGGGAGGGATGAATGTATTGAGAGAGAATCTGTGATGAAACTGTGTAAAGGAAAAAATTGTCTTTCGTTTTATTAACACTTGACATAAACACTAGTGGAGACGCTCTTCTATTCAGATTAAATGTATTAATGTTGTTGTTGTTTTATTCGCTTCTTTTCTTGTTTTCTCTCAGAACTTTTCTCTTGATATACTGTCACTCTTATCAGATTTCATTGTAACTTTCATGTCAAGATGATAACAATGAAACCCTTCATCAACTTTATTATCACCAAACATCATCTGTTTATCATTTTGTTTTTACTCGTTCACTAGACGTTATTATCATCATCATGATCGTCATAAACATGCCCCAATTGTCAAGAGATGATGAAATCGAACAATCTTTTTTACTCTTTTCTCAGCATCTTTTTTCTTCTCCTATCGGCAAAGGGAGAAAGCGAGACTCAACAAGAGATTATTGCAACGATTGAAAATCAATTCTTTCAATTTTCTCATCAACATTTAACGAATGAATTGGAGCAAATTTGCATTCCCATGAGAAGAGAAAACAAAAGAATTTCGAAATTTGCAAAAGTATTCTTCTTCAAATTCCCATTCATCGCCTCGTTGAGCTTATAATGAATGAAATTAAATATTTCGCAAGACTTCTAGTCAGTCTATCGAATCGCAAGAATCTTTTATTATGATAAAACAGTTTGGATTGTTGATCAAACTCTAAACTGTTTATCCTTCAGATTTATATGTTTATTTCAAGGTAAAAATTGATCTCGAACTTCAAATATTAACAATTCAAAATGCAATTTTAAATCAAAGATGATTGTTGTTCACAGAATGAATCAGTTTCTGTTAAATCTTCAACAGTTTCAGGCAAATTTTCATGTCTTACGGTCGAAAAGTTGATTAAATTATTTCTCATGCAAACAATTTTCGACTAACAAAATTTTTCTTTTCCACTTGAACAGCCTCACTTAGCTATACCGCTGTTGTCCGTGGTAAGGCAGCCTTACCCTGTCATGTAACCACATCGACTCCCGATGACTCGGTGGCTCTCATCTTGTGGTACAAGGACGATGCTTTAGCACCAATTTATACCTTAGACGCTCGTAAAGGTAAGCAAAGACCTATTTCCATTGAATTAACCAAACAGAAAAAAACTCAACAATTGACTAATTAATCACCATGGAATTCAATTTCCTTTGGAGATGAAAAAAAAGTTTAGTTCCTCTCATCATGATTGTTTCCTAGGAACATTGAAAATTAAAAATTTTCCCCAACCAACATTATCTTAGGACAAAAGACAACAGCAAAAACATGACTTTCAACTACAAAACTATTGATTAAACTCGTTGAATCGTTCAACTTGCAAATGTCCAATATCGAGTAAACCTTACCCTTAGACTTGTTTAATCAAAATGAACTTTCCTCAATTAGCTCACAATCGAAGTAAATTGTTTCTCTATGCACTATAATTTGATTCCTGGTTGACTTAATCAACTTAAATTGTATTGATTAACTTTTCCCTGAATCTTCCATGTACATTAACCTTTACGTCTTTCTCAATCAAATTCAATCAATGATTAATTTGCCCTGCAAAAAAAGAGAGAAAACAGAAGAAGCAAAAGAATGGGCAAAAAAAAGTGAAAACTTGATGTAAATTAAGGTAGACAACAAGACAACAAGAGTGCAAGATTGAAAGACAAATAATTGGTGGAAATAAATTAACTGAAAAGATTAAAGGATAATTAGTAATAAAATACAAAAATGGCTTAAGCAAAGGTAAGAAAAAAGTTGAAGCGCGCAAAGCGTAACAAAAAACTTTGCATCCCTTAATCATAGTGTGTGTGTGTGTGTTGAGCATAATTAAATATGTACACAATTAAATGAGTCATCATCACCAGCACTTGATTATGTGTCAAAATGATTAGCATGATTAATATAATAATCAAGGAATTGAGTGAAGAAGAGAAAGGTGAATAAAGAAGGAATAATTATATTGAAAGAGAGAAGAAGAAAAACATTAAACTTATACTGGGAGTGTAGGCATAACCAGGGAGTGAAGGTGAAACTTGGTGGGTTAAAGAGCACACAAGAGTGGCTAAGCACTTTGTTTCATTGTGTGCATGTTATACTATTAGCTAATTAATCAACAATTTTTAATGAGCTTCAGTGTAAAAGATGAATGCAAACAAAGTGAAAAAGTAAAATTAATGAATAAATGTCAAACCAGAAACATTGAATCAACAAATTAATCAGATAAATTTTTGTTAACTTTTCTCTTCTTTTTTTGCCGCATCTCTTGCCAACAGTTAGCTTGGAGTAACCAAGGGTTACATTTAATTGTAAAACAATGCTTTTAATATTAATGGCAATAATGATGATAATGATGATAATTTTGATGATAATAGTGATAATAATTATGGTAACGTTAAACGATGATAATGAAAATTGGATGAAAAAAGTTGATTGGATAACTTTGGATGAATCAGTTATTTAAATGGATTGATAATCTAAATGAATATCTTTTCTCTCTGTGAATATTTCTTCATCCGTTTACTTTTTTTTGCATCCAATTCTTGTGAGATAATTAATTTTGTAACAAAATACCAGATTATTGCAGCTTTTATAATTGTCTTGCAGCATTTCCAAATGAATCAATTTCATTTTTACCTTTTTTCTCATCAAAAAGTGCCACATTTACCATTTCTTTCATTTATACATAATTTCAATGCCTTTTGCTCAATTATAAATGAGCGGTGAAAGATTTAATTGATTTTTCCTTTCAGGTTTTATTTGGTTCGAAATCTTTGATGTTATTGATATTCGCGTTTCTTTGAATTTCTATTGATCAAATAAAGTTATTAGTTATTAGTAAGTTGAGTAAAAGTTGGTAAAAAACAAAAAGTAATGACTGGTTTGGATGATTGACTAGCGCGCTATAAATAGTGTTGAAACCATTTGGCTGGTTTTCCGTTTTTATTGTCTTTCTAGAAGTTCATATGTTTCGGTTCGCTTGAATAGCTAGCAATAATGAAGTAGCGTTATATGATTTAAACAAAGAACATTATTGCGATCATTTGTTCCAGTGAAATTCAAGGACATTTGCGTGTCGGTTACTCAGCAGATTGTCAATATCATAGCACTGAGAGATAGAGAATCAGGACTGAGTTAAAACTTAGTCAGTTAATTTCAGAATGCAATACTCAACTGAAGACCACTACTCGAGTTGTTGGCACATGAGTTAAAAGTGTGTATTTAACAAGCCCTTTGGTTCTTCATAGAAAGCCGTGCCGGAGAAGCTTGTACTTATCTAAATTTTCGACTCGAAAATTTTTAGATGCAGAGCCGATTGAAAGACGAAAGTAAAAGACTTTAAATAATTGTCGGAATATTTAAACTTGCTCGCAGTCGCACACTGTAAGTAAACACTCAAATTAAAATTATTCAATTTCTTCAGAACTAAATGTTATATCATTTCGTTTAAAGTAACGAACTCGGAAATCGTTGCAATTAGTTTGTCATAAATCAAGCTGACCATAACATCAATCAATTGAAGAATTATTTTATTCCATGATTGACATTATCGATCATTTTCTTGCTTCTCTTCCTTTAACCAAATTCATTGAAATAAATTCTTGTTTTACTTCATTTCGCTTCTTTTCTCTTCTCTTCGTATTTTGATAAATTCAATTTTCATTCATTCAACTCGGTATCCATTATTAATATGGTTTTTATTTTCGTTTCATTGTTCAATTCTCATGTATAGTTCATGTTCAGTAGTGCTACTCTACCAAATAACGAGAGTAAAACAGAGAGAAAAAAAGTGAAGAAAAAAGGAAAAGAAAAAAAAGAGGAGAAAATTAATCAATGATCCTTAAAACAAATGGAAAACTGAATTTATCTTTCTCTTTATTCGTTCGCCTTCCATGATAATTTATTAAGAACATTATTAGTAACATTATGAGAACATCATTTTCGTCTGAACTTATCTTGTTCAAAAGCAGTAAAAACATAAAGTTCATCATCATCATAATCATCATCATGAGTTAGTTTCAGATTCTTCTATGTGAACTGAATTCTCAAAATCATTCTCAGAATCATTTTCATGCAACTGTTTTAAACCTTAAATTGGCTTGAATTATGAGTGCATATTTTTTCCTCTTTCATCCACTTTCTCAACATTTTTCAACATTTCAGACAATTTCTTCTTCTTCACTTCACAATTTCACCGTCATTATTTTCATCAACTTTTGCTCAATTGAAATTTGTGAAGCAAAAAAACATTTCAAACCAATTTGCAAGATAATCCAAAAAGTCGAAATAAAACGCAAGAAAAAAATTCCCGCCAATTCCTGCTCAGCTAATCTGGCGAAGAAAAAAGTTGATAAAATTGACAAAAATGATTACAATTTAAACTCGAAACAAAAACGAAACTCTAAACTTGATACTTTTTCGAAGCGAAAGCAAACTCGCCAAGGTAAACAAATGATTACATTGATAATAACAAGGTATTAAATCAAATTAAACCAATTATTCAACTCATTATCATGCAAAAGTTTACGTTAATTCACTAGAGATCAGTCTAGCCCAAAACAGGCAAAAGAGTGCTCTTGTTTCCTTTTCCAACAAATCATTTGTTTCACATTGCATTCAAAAATGAATCGTATCTTTGCATCTTCAGAGCTTGCTTTCAATCATGTTTTGCCTCCCTGTTAACCTGAGCTTATACCATCTTCTTTATCCAATTTTGATCCTCCGGTTTCTCCTTTTCTGGTTCCATCTCTTTCTATCATCTTTTTTTCTCTCTTTTCTCAATTTTTCCATTTCTTTTCCTTGCTCTTTCCTACTTGACAGGCAACAGGAAGATGAATAACTTGTATTTATTTAGCATTTATTGTTAATACTTTTCAAGGTAACCCAAAGCTTTATCTCACTCCCAGCTTACCTTTATCATTTTACCATTTGATTCCAATTCATGATTCAAGTAACCATATTTATATCCTTTTTCCACGTTTTCTCTTCCTTGTTTGCTATCATTCTCATATTGACTCACTTGTTCGAGTTTACCTTTTTCACGATATTTTTGACATTTAACTTCTTTTTATCCTTCAAATTTACCGTCAAATTCCCATGAGAAATTGAGTTTTTCTGTTTTCTTTTTTCTCTCGTCTTCTCTTTACCTTTTTTTTCCTTCTTGGACAAATTTTTGCAGCTTGAAATGGAGTAAAGGTGAATTAGGAATGAGATGATAATGATGAAAGAAAAACAAGGCGAATTAAAGGGAAAGATGAAAGAAAGGAAAAGATGCTGAAAATGCTAAACAAGTTCGAAGAGTTTACTTTTTTCTTTTTCTTTCACCAACACTGGCTTTCCAATGGTTTGCTTGATAATCAGATTTAAAGTGAATTAAAGCCAGTCTTCTGTTCATTTTGTTTTTCTGCTCTCCTTTAATGGCTATCAAAGTATCTTTCAATTGCTCTTTCATTTTTTCTTTTCTCTTCTTCTTCTTCTTCCCTTTGCTTCTTTTACTCTGACTTGAAATGGCAAATATCTTTAGCCAACCTAATCATCATCATAACATGTATCATTACCAATCGACCTCTGGTGGCTATTATCAATGATGATAATGATAATGATGATGATGCTCGAGTCAAATGAAGAAACATAATAAAGCAAAGTTAACTTTACTCGGTGTAATATCAGCTAATTAAAGATATGATTAAAGTTTTGCTTTTCTTGTTTCAACGAAAGGCAACTTTAAATGACTGCAAGTTGAGCATTGAAACCAAGTTGTTTAATGGATGTTAAGGGTTGATATGGAGTGATTGAGGTAGAAAGGGAAGAACAAGGTTGCAAAAGAATGTTTCCTTTTCTTCTTCCTCTTCTTCTTCTCTTGAAATGCATCTACAGAAGGGGAATATGTTTATCTCTCTTTATCTTCATCTTCTCCCGTCTCTTCTTCTCTCTTTACCTCTGTTGATATTGAGATATAATGGATAGAAAATCCCTTCAATTTTCATCAACTTTTAAAAGATATCTTTTACTCTTAAATTGAAGATAAAGGATAACAGGAATAGGTTGATGGATTGGGTGAAATGGGTAAATGAAATAGAAGCCAAATAGATGATTGAAGAGAAACTGCATGTTGAGAAGGATGATTCAAAGTGAAGGTTGAATGAGAAAAGATAAATACCAATTGAGAGACATGAAAAGCATTTGATTGAGACTAACTTTTCAAAAATTGTCATCAATTGAAATACGTTTTTACTCGTAACTTTCAGTTGTTGTGCAACATCTTCTTTATTTTATCCAAATTCTCACTGGGAATAGCATTATTATTAGCAAGCTAACAGGTAGAAACGAAGCTTCTGGGTCAAATCAGTTTTGAATAGAAATGTTTCCTAGTTAAATTTTCCGCGATTCGATTGTTCAATATTCAATTCAAAGCAACTCGTTAATTAAACGGATTTAAAGTTAGTGCCATTTTCTCTTGTATGCCTGATCTAATGGAAAAAGTTTGAACCGGCAAAACTTTTTGCGCTTTGAGCGTTGAACTAACAAGTATTCATTCTGTTTCTTAGCACAAAAAAATATTGACAACAAATTGAGGACGTTTTGAAGCCACTAATGCGTCATCGGTAGCAATACCCGATTCGATGGTAAGGTTAGCTTCATTCTCGATGCAATTCTTTCAAGATGTTTCAAGATGATTCTCTTTTTCCGTGATGAGACGAAAGAAGTTTTGCAATTTCAATATTCAGTGTTAAATTGCAGAGGATCATCAACAGTTAGTTGATTTAATCTTGTTTTTTCCCTCTCAATATTGTTCTCTTGAAAGAGAATTAAGATGATGAAAGAAATGAGAACTGAAAGAGTTTCCAGGGCAACTCAATGAGATATTACCTTAACAATGAAATGAAACGAGTTAAGTATTTAAGTACATCAGTAAAAGTAAACTGTGACAAGAAAAGTCAATTAAAACGAGTCTCGATTTCACCAGCAAAAATAATTATCGGATTGAAAAGATTCTGCTCTCGAAACAAATTGATAACCTATTTTTTGAAACCACTTTTGATGTTATTATTGAAAATGATTGGAATGAATAATGATACGGAATGCACCTTATTTCATGGATCATTGAGTTGTCTTGAAAAGTTCACTCATTCCAAGGGTTCTATTTGTTTCTCATCATTTTCTCTTTTCCTTTCCTTCCTTTCCTTCCTTGAATTTCGAATTTTGTTTTTTCTCTTCTTCTCTTTTTTTACGGTCAACTTTGACTTTGCTGAGCTTTTCTCATTTCACTGTCTATTCCTTTTCTCTCTTGTCCAAACAGTCAAGACGAACAAATGTGATTGATTCCAAATTTTCTGATGGATTATTCAGGTTATTCACATTGGAATCGACTAAATTATTCTCTCCTTATCTTTGTCACCATTTTTCTTCTCCTCTTTCCTCATCCTCATCAACTTCTCCTCTGATTTCACCTTTTCTTCATCCTTTCCTTGGTATTATTTTTCGTTGATATCAAATTACATCAATCACAACGTAAAGATTGTCCTTTTCTGTAACGATATCAAAAACAATTTAAAAAGGATTACATGACTCATGATGAAAGAAATGGAAAACAAAGAAAACGCTGAAATTAAAAGTGTTGCCAATGGTGAAACATTGAACATTCGTTCAACGATTTTCCAAGAGAAAATATTCTTTTTTTCTTAGGTTACACAAAACCTTGAATTATGAGGAAAAATCAGTTCTTCTGAGAAACAATTTTCAGTTGTAGCGGAAAAGATAACGATTTTGGAGAGAAAAATCATTGATTGAAAAAAAGTGAAAATGATTATAATTTAGCTTGTCTTGCTTCTCGTTGTGTGTGCAATAATGAAAAGAGTAACTTGAGTAATTATTACAATCAATATCTAGAAACCTTTTGATATTTTTTGCTTTTTCTGTTTTTTTTCTGTTTTTTGCTGTTTTTTTTCGTTTCCTATTTTCCCTTTTTATTTCATCTCATTTTGACTTGCTTTTTTCTAATCATTATCATCAACTCAATTGTTGTTATCATTAATTTAATTAGCCAATTACATGTGAATAGTGATTTAAAACAATTTCAACATTGAATGAGAAAAGTAAGGAAAAAACAATATTATCCAATGAGAAAAGTTGGTTAACTGAAACTTCTCATGAATGATTCGCAACTCTCTATTGATCAAGTTAAAGTTAGTTTTTCCACTGAAAACAAAATTCATGCAACGGAATGGGAACCTTATCATCTCTAAACTGTATTTGATTCGGAGAAAGCAAATTACTGCGATCAATGCAAATAGTAAGATTACAAAATAAACGAAGAGCCTTTTTTCCTCCTTATCGAGTAAGGACCCTTATTATTAAAAATTAAAGCATTATTACAAAATCTTTTAACATGAGATTTTTTAGTTATGGGATTTTGAGATCAAAAAGGGCAACTTTAAATATCAAGATAAAAATCAAAACCTTTCATAGTGCTTCTGTGAACGTGACTTTCTGCTGTCTTTGAATAAGAGATTTTATCCTTTGATTTCCTGAAAGAATGATCTTATTCTTGAAACAGAAAATCGGTCGATCGATCTAAAGCATAATAAATCGATAAGTACTAATAACAGAAGGTCAAAACTTCATCAGAATAATTTTCCAAGGTCAAAAATTATGAAATGATCTCTAAAGTCTTCCTGCGCGATTCACGAAAAATGCCCTAGCATGACCTTGAACTTGAAATATGACAAAAGATATCGAAAAGATACAAAATAGCCAAAACTGCTGTAATTTTGATTCGCATCTTCACTCAATAATTTGTGCAAACAGTTGCAACTTTTCAGAGAACTCGTGCGTCTCAAAATTCTCGAAAAACAATCAAATAAGTATTTATAGAAAAGAATGTACAAAATTCTTGTTGAGTTAATTTCGAAAAAATGTGTTCTTTCTTATTCTTGAAAAATCTTAAACCAAACAGTACTTCAATCACTCAGACTTTTGACACACATATACACGGCTATTCAGCTATCTTTACCGATGTTAAACGGATATATCTTGTCCTGTGATTGACCTTGAGGCCTCAGATTTCTTATAAGAAAATTCCGCCGATACTTATTTGCTATATTTCAAGGTCAAAGTCATTCAAGGTCATTTGTCGGAAATCGCTCCTAACAATATAAGAGGTCAAACTAATGTCACATCATACTTTTCAAACTCTAATAATCGTGCTGGTTCAGTCGCGTCACTCTAACATACGTGCTTCATGAGTTATCCACATTTTAATTTGAGAATCGGTAGAATCGCATTTTTTATGAAAAGTGCATAGCTTATGTCTCTTATCCAACCATTGGGAGGATATAACGAACTGAATGCGATTCTTAGGCAATTCAATGTGTTACAATATTTCTTATCTATGTGTCATGATAAAAATTGGCGAGACCCAGAAAATGAGAAAAACCTTTACTTGAGAACACGCGGAAGATAGATGACACCACAATCGCTTTAAAAAGCCAAATTCTAAATTGTTAAATTTAAATTCAAAGCATTGTCATACAAGATGTCTGAGCTTTACACTTTTAGAGTTTTTGTTAATTCTGAATATCATCGTTCGCGTTGAAATAAATTTCACCCGTGCTAATTCTCAACAAATTTTTGCCAACTGGGGAATAAATAATAATTTTAGAATGAGTAATGAATTACCAGACGAAGTTTTGGATTTCGGAACCATCCGAAATCGGATTATGAGCTCTGAAAATCGTGCATTTTATGTGAATTAAATTCTCAAATTAAATGTGGATAACTCATGAAGCACGTTTGTAAGAGTGACGCGACTGAACCAGCACGATTATTAGAGTTTGAAAAGTATGATGTGACCTTAGTTTGACCTCTAATATTGTTAGGAGCGATTTCCGACAAATGACCTTGAAATATAGCAAACAAGTATCGACGGAATTTTCTTATAAGAAATCTGAGGCCTCAAGGTCAATCACAGGACAAGATTTATCCGTTTAACATCGGTAAAGATAGCTGAATAGCCCTGAACATTCAATTTTTGAACAAATCTCATGTATGAGATTAGTTTATAAGTTTTTATTCAAGTTTGATGAACAAAAAAGTAATAGTTGAATAAAATTGATGAAAATTTTTGCCGTTTCCAAGTTTTGTTGCAAATCGATTGAAACAATTTTCAATCCTAGTTGAAGTTTAAATAGTTGCGATAAAGCTAACAAATAGTTCGACAATGATAAAGAATGTCTCGTCTTTGAAAATACAGTACAAAAAAAGATAAATTATAAGAGAAAATAGAAAAATAAAAAAAGTAGAATTTGCGAATAAAGAATGAGTCGAAAGAAAAAACTAAATGCTTACGATCATTTATTTATCCTTTTCACATTCACTCGATTCACCAAGAGTAACATGGAGGAAAACAAAAGTTTTGCAAATACAATTTGCATTGAGAATAATGAATTCAATGATATCTTTTCATTTGATGATCATCATCATGATCATCAGTTAAAATAACCACATTTAACGTTTACCTTTTATAAATATATATTTCTTCTTCCATGAACACATCAATCTGATAAATGATATTATATTTAATTCTTGAGACTGAAACTGATTACCTTGTAAAGGTAAAAGGCTTGAGAAAGGAAAGGATAGAGAAAAGGCCAAGAAAGAAGAGAGAGAGAAGAAAAAACAAGTTTTACTCTTTTTTATGCCAACAAGATCATGATGATGAAGATGAAAAAGAATCTTCTAACCTTTTTGTGCCTCTTCGCCATTGAAACCATCATTAAATTGCCTTTTACTTCTCTTGTCAAGAATCTTGCAAACATCATTCTTTTTCTTTTACCTTTTTTCTGCTCCCTTTATTCATCTTTAACATTCTCAAGTATCGCATTCTGAACGGAAAAACATGGAATATCACTTTTTGTTTCAATGAATATTGTAAACTAGAGTTGCATGTAACTGACACTAAGAAATGGATAAAATGTATATAAATATACAATATAAAGGATAAGACGAAAAGGCAATGAAAGATGAAAAAAAAGGAAATGACAAAAGTTTTTCTTCGCCCAAAGAATCAGTTGAACAACAGTAAAAATGGACATTTGATATCAAAGCCTTTCCCTTGCAACCAAAGTAGAGTTACTTTACCAAGTATTTATCAAAAGGAATATATTTTCTGAATGAGAATTCCATTTGGAACATTTTTTATAAGAAAAATTTCAAAACTTCATTTCGATCATTCCAAGAACGATTCTCTATCATTCTGTTCTTTCAACGGAAAAATGAATTTTTTCACCTTTTTGATTTTCGCTCATTCGGTTTTTCGTCGTCGATCTGATTTGATTCAGTTGAAACTATTTCTCTATTAAAACTTGAAATGTCAATGGAAGCATTTTAATCTTGTGATTCATGTAAAACTGATTCAATTTCAGCGGTAATAACTCAGGGAATTGTCGAGTAAATAAAATCACTATCAATTTGGAATAATTTATTTTCTTTTTTATCACCATTTTGTCAAAATTTCAATTGGTATGATTATAAAATGAAAAAGAAACGATTTGATCGACAATGAATAAACAAATTGGAAAAGGCAATCAAAAAGTAAACTTGAAATTCATCGAGTTTGTTGTACCAGTCGAGTCTGCTTTAAATCAATGTTTATCACGAAACAAATTTCAAAAGAAAATAAGTCAAGATCAAGGTTAAGATTCTTTATTCTGTATTCTTAATGGTCTAAACACTATTATTGTACTTGAATTAGTTTCTCCCATGTGAAGGTTAATCCCGAGTTGAAAGCCTTTTCAACTGTTAAACTGTTGTCTTTTACCCAAGATAATCATGATGATGAGTCTTTCCGTGAAAACATTTGAAAAGTCAATTCATTTACAAGCGACAAAATGGTTCGCCATTATATTTTACTCTTTACATTCAATGAATAAATAATAAACTTTTTTCTTTTCCAAAAATCTCGCCATTTAGGAACATTGGATCAAGCACGAACACTGATTGCAACTGTTCTTCAAGGTAAGCACCAAGGTAGACAAAAGGTGGATAGACTGGGAGGAGAGCAGAAGATTATACCAAAAGGGAGGAAAAAATGGGAAAAGTAAATGAAGAGCAAAATGGAATCATTTGAGGGTTCAAATTTTCACTCTAATCGAGTCTATTAATTGAGAAAAATGAGTTTCTTTAAATGTCTCGGAAGGTAAAGACAAGAGTGACACTGAACTACCTTTTCCCATCAAAGTATCGCAAGTTTTGGAGGAAAAATTTTCTTACCAAAAGATTATTATTGTTTGCTTGTACAACCCATTTACACCTTTCATTACGCATCAAAATGATCAGTATACAGCAAACTCGTGTCCAGGGGATCAACATTATCATCTTCTTCTGTAGAAAACCTTTTCTACTTTTAACATCAATTCTTGTCAATCTTGCACTTTTCCATCTTCTTCATCTATTACATTATTAATGCTCATTCACTCTCATTTGGTCTCAACTTTTTCCACCTTCTCATCATGATGCTCTTCTTTACCTCTTGCACCTTAACCTAGAAATGAAGGAAAGGTTGAGAGAAGAGAAAAGATGAGGATAAAGTGAGAAGAAGAAAAAGCTCTTTATAATCATCATTTTTGCTTACTTTTCTTCTTTACCTTTTTCTTGCCTACTTTCTGCTTTTCCCTGTTATTGAACCTTGTACAAAATGGATAAATGACCTGTCATGATGGATAAAATGTCAATGATATGTAAAAATGAATCAACATGCTTTCTTGGTCTTTAACCCTTGTCCATGGATCATGTTTTCCCTGTTTTTTTGTGTTTGATGACAAACAAGGTCGAGCATTCTTCAATCTCCATAATAGACCAGCTTTTTTAAAAATTGATCCAGTTCGTTTATCCGATTCTGGTGAATATCGATGTCGAGTTGACTTTAAGAAAGCTCGAACAATAAACACTGTTATCAGTTTAAAAGTAATTGGTAAGCCTAAAGTTTATTCAATTTTGTCATTTTTCTTTCTTCTTTTTTCTTTCCTTTGCTTTATTTTGACATTTTAAATTGACTTTTAATAATCTCGATTGATTCTTGTTTATCACAGTTTTGTTCAACTTTTTTTTCACTCTTCTTTTGTCTTTTGAAACAATTTTGGTTCCTTTTATTGTCAACAACCAATTATGTTGCGTTGAAAGAGTACATTTTTTTTCATTGGAACATCAAGAGAACAGATTTTTCTACTGTTGATAAAGACTTTTCCCTTTCGTTTTCCCCCTTTCCTGTTAACTACTCAATTGTTTACCCGGAAACGGAAATGATGATGGAATGAGATAAAATGGACAATCAAAGTTAACCTGTTTTTCACTGTTTATTGTTTTCATTTTTCATCTTCTCGTTCAATGGAATAGCATGAAAAGTGGAATTGTCCAAAATTTACAATCTTTTTTATACAATTGTGTTATAGTTTACCTGTTTGCAGTCAAGTAATACTTTAAGTACTCTTCAATGATAATTGCAGGAAAACTTCATGTTACCTTTTCTAAGATTATCAAGTCATTTTGTCAGTTGAATTTTCTCGACCCTTTCAGCTTTTGAATTGACCGGAGTTTATTCAACCAATTTGATTTGATACAAGTTCAGACAATCGCTCGCCAAAGGAGCTTGAAGCGTTAGTCCATTTATTTTAAACGATATTTTCATGAGTTTTTATAATTGTCGTGTTTCGACAGATATCAGTGATATAATGATGAATCTGTTCAAGAGTGACAACAAGACATTGAAAAAATACAAACAAACTTCAACACGTGAATGGGCGAATTCATGAAAAATGACCTTGAAAATTCGATGCTTCCAAGCTTTTTCCCTGCAAACTTCTATACCAAGTTTGAACTCATTCCACTCTTTCGTTCAAAGCGAAGCGCAACTCGTCAACTTGTTACTTTATCACCTTTCTACTTCTTTCAAAATCAGGAGATTTTCCTTTTTCCATATTCAATACCTAGAAACTTGACCTTGAAAAGAATGAATAATTCCAATTTTTTTTAAACATTGCTTACACACATATTATTGCCATGAGAGACTTGATGTTTATACTGTAAAATTGAGTTTCAGTTTGCATAATTTAATCAGAAAATGTTTTGGTCAGTTGACTTGGTTAATTTTTTCCCCGTCGAAAAAGGTTTTCCCTTTTGACTTGAAAAAAATTGTTTAGTTTTGTGAGAATGAAAGTCTTGAAGTCGGTTGTTTAAACAAGAGTAAATCTGAAAGAGTTTTGATGCACAAATCGTAAGAACGCATTAAATACATGAAAAGATTCAACAGAATGTAAATAAGCTTGAGGAGGTAACATTGAAGTAAAGATTTTTCAATCAACAGTAGACTAAAGCAAAGAAGCAAAGTGAATCAGTGTTGGTTAAACAGGGAAAATTAAACAAAAACAAGAACAAAAATCATTATTTAATCCTTTCAAACTATCAATGATGCTAATTCCTCTAGAGAATTGAAATTTTCATCCCTTCTCCATGAAGCAAGGAAAGATAAACAAAAGTGCTAAGTAAAGTACGAAAGAGTAACAAGAGCAAAAAATGAATGAATGAGTGAATAAAGAAATGAAAATGAAGCGCAAAGTCTGCAAGAAGAAGAAGAAGAGAAAAAAAGATTCTTGAAAATCCAGATAATTCAGTTTGTAAATCTCTTTTTTAGACGGAAAAATCCTTCTTTATCAATATTATCAATATTTACATTTATTCATTTTCAACCTCGACTAAGATCTTCATTTAACCCTTCAACATTGATCAATGCAGCAACGAAAAAAATGCCTTTTTCTTTCTTTTCTTTGTTTTCGTTCTTTTCATAATTTTAAATTTAAATTTTTCCATCAAACTCTAATTGAAACTCTTCTTTTGTATTCCCAACAGTTCCACCAGAAGAGCCTATTATAACAAATCCAGATGAAGTTAATCTTAAAGGTCTTATTGGACCGTACAATGAAGGTGATACTCTTAAAATTATTTGCACAACAAATGGAGGTAAGATTATTTTATCCCAAATTATGTATATCAACATTATCGTTAACCTTAATAATGAACAAGGTTAGCCTCGTTATGTCAACATGCATTTTCCTTGATCAACCTTTAACGAGAAAATATTGTTTTCAAAACATTTTCTTCGTCAACGTTGGTATCGAGTAAACTAACGATTCAACAAATCCTCTTTACATTTCAAGTACAACGTTTGACTATTTGATTTGTTTAATGTAATGTTTACAAGAGTATTTCAAATTGATTTTGATTTAAAGAGAATGGAAAAGAGAGAGAGAGAGAGAGAAAAACAAAGAAACAATTTAACTGGTTCGAGTGTCATCATGATCGTTAGTAAGATCATTGGAATGATGAAGGGAAATGATAGAGAAGAAGCATTAATTGAATTAAATGGGAAGAAAATTTGTTGAACCCAGGAATTGAATGTTAACAAAAGAGTATCACAACAACGAGAAGATGGCAAAACAACAAAAAGCTAACAAGATAAACTATTTCGTCTCATCTTTAACTTGCTTCTGATTTTACGTCTTTTTGCCTTGTTTCAAGATTGATGAATTGTAAGATGATGAAATTAATTGTGAATGAAACAACAGTGAAAATGGTAAACAAGTATTGATTGTGTGAGACGGTAAATACTGGGAGCCATTGTTTGAATCTACTATTCTTGAGGTGGATTAGTTTTAATTGTTTCACAGGGAAAAAGAGAAGTTAATGATGAAAACTCTGGAAACATTGTTTGATGAATGCTCTGTAATATTTAACAGCAAGATTGAAAATTAGTTTACTTTTAATTGGATTAGCAAACAATGAATTTTGCATGAATTATAGCATGAATTGTTGATTGCATTGGAATACAATTAGGTTTCAAGACTTTTTGTTTTCCTTTTTATCGTCTTTTACTTGTCGCTTTCCAAGTCATTTTCAGATAATTGTGATAATTTATTGCAATATTTTGTAAGTTTGAGTTTCTCTGGTAATCAACTTTTGGTTGAAAAGGGAAGGAAAAGTTAATTTGATAATTGCAATTAAACATTTTTGGTGTTGACTAGTTTCAAGTTTTAGTCAAAAGTAGGAATTGTGAGCCTATTTTTAATCATCTTGCAGTTTCATGGGTTTGCCTTGGTGACAATCAATTATTTGATTCCAATTTCATGTGATTGTTCACTTGTTTCATCAATTTTTTATTTCCAGTTTATCGCTTGTAATCTTTCAATTGGCAATGTTGCTATGAAATAACGAATCTTTCAATTTAATTGACCTTTATTCATTATGACATTGTTACTTTTTTTATTGCTTTTTTACTTTGATTGTTTCGCTTTTATCCATTTCATTTCATTTATCTTCAATTCAACCATTTAAAATCTGATTAACTTGATTTTCTCTGGATGACACAGTTTTGATCTTTGTCCACTGCGAGATGTAACCTTTGTGTTATAAGTGATAAATTAAATTAAATCTGATAGCTCGAGATGATGAAAGAGCAAAGTTTTTTTGACTGATGAGAAATGTTTGTTAGTCTAAAGTCATCTTTATTCAGCAAAAGAATCATTAATATTTCGAGTTTTGCTAATGAAAAATATTATATAATAACTTGATTAGTCGTATTCTGGCAATTTTATTGGGTTAATCAAATGTCAAAACCAATGCCCAGTCATCTCTTGTGACCTTAACCTTATAACTCAACAAATATCTAAGAATTTTGCTTAGAAGAAATCAGGGTTATTAGGACTATTAAGTGATCGTTTACGATTCATAAACTTCAATCCAGAATCCAAGTTTTGACTTGAAAAAGAGATCTTATCAGGTTTATTAGATACTCAACTCGGTAAGTGTAAAATAGAACTCGTCAGCTCACTCTTTGCTCTTCCAGCTCTTTTTGCTATCGGCTTGGTAGCTAAGCTTAAAGAGATATTGTCAATTGGATTTATTGAAAATCAAGGTAGATAAAGTGTGTTAAAATTATCTTAATTTGATAGAATGATGTTAACAAAAATGTAAACGAAATAATGACTGTTAAGGTTTATTTCTACCAAAATAGGGGAAACAGTTATCATTTTCAGCTTAATCTTTCGGTAATCTTATATCTCTTCCCCCTTATTTTGATAGAGATAAACCTTAACACCCTTTACAAACAAAAGTTTCATTTATGAATCGATCATGAATTTAATAAGGGTGAAAAAAGTGACAGTTTTAATTTCTAGGCATTTATTGGTTCGTTTAGTGAAATTTTCAATGGTATTTAGTAACATTTGAGAGTAGTTTTGAATTTATCAATTGAATTTCTAAATTGACTTGACGCTTTTGGCTGTGTGTGCCGTACTCGACTGTCGATAAAACCCCAAAGATAATCTAACGGATTAAGATCGCACGAACTTGGAGACCATCACTCACTACGACGGCTAATAAGTCTAGTTCCATCGTGTTGAGTCAAAAAGGCTCGTGTTTCATTAATGCAGTGATGAGTCAGTCCGTCTTGTTGAAACCAAGCTGATTCCAATTGATTTGGAACCCAGGAATGAAAAACGACTGAGTAAATTCTCGATAAGTTACCTGATTAACATGACTGGAGAAAAGATAGGAACCTATGAGACCATATGAGCTCAATGTAACCAAATCCTGTTGTGAAGATTTATTTCACCCTTTAATGTAAAAAATTTTTCATCTAAGACCATATATTGCTCGTATCTAAAATTTTTACGCAATTTATTGTAGCTATACGCAAAAACTGAATCTTGCATCGATATGGATATACAATAGTTGCTGAGCTTTTGTTTTTGCCATAAAAAGAGTTCATTCGACAAAATCCACTTTCGAAACCAAAATCGAACCGAAATGCGTTGAATCCTTCTGGGGATTACCACATCTAGTGTGCCTTTCTAGACAATTCAGAAGGTCAGCTAAGTCTGATGGATCTTGACATCTTGCAAAAAATGTGTATCGGGACGGATGTGTAGAACCTGCAAGTAATAATGAGTTTTGCCCTTTCTTTCTCTGTTATCGTAGCTATATCTCTGTCTTTGCAAAGCAATCTGAACAGATCTGGCCAATGATAATCAGCAAAGGAAAAAGTGAAGAATATATAAGGAGTGCCTAAATGCTGTACCATGTCAAGTAGCACCCCACATCTTGCACTCCAAAAACTTCGAGGTGTTCTGAAAGTTTGCGTTTGTCTGAGTCTACCAACACTATACATTGCTTCGCTGAGTAGATTCGGATTTTTTGCAATCTGATTCGATAATTGCTCAGTATTTACATTTCTAAATGAATTTCCATTTACAAAAACAGTTCTTGGCACTTCATGATAGAAGCAAAGGCAACGGATCTAAATCGAGGATGTCTTGCAAAACTTTGCGAGTTATGTCGCATAAGAAAACAGGAAATAATGCAAGTAATCAACTTTCTTCAATCTAGGTTGATTAAGGTCAGCTTCTCACAATGAAAAGAAGCTTGGAATAGCTTGACTGAAGTAGCCTTCAGTACTTCAATGAGGTACCATTTCAACTTCTTTCAGTGATTGCCGTCCTCTTAAGTGTTTTATTCTAACCTATGCACGGGAAATTTGGCAACAAATTTAAACTCTTTAATTATCAACTACTTTTGTGGCTAGGAATTTAAAGAGATTTTTATTAAACAGATACAAACATTTAGATTCAGAATATCGCAGGAAAAAGGCATAAGTCATTTATAAAAGTCGGAATTTTGGTGTTTTCAAAAATGTCTCTTAATTGCGTGTGAAAATCTTTTCAACAATCTAAACAAAGTTCGAAAAAGTGATCTAATTAAAAAATGCGTGGAGATTGGTGTACCTAGAAGGACTGCCTATAGGTATTATCATGATTTTGTACATCATGAGAAAAATCTGGTCAAAAAAACAGAGGAAGACCTGGAATTAACCTCGACAATCAACTGAAAAAAATTTTGCGAATGACTGATGACTGAATCTTCCCTTCACTAAAAAGCTGAATTTGTTACGAACTTAAGGTTAGAGCAGTATTTCACGAATTTTCAATAGTTCAATTAGTTTTAAGAAGCGAACTCACTTGCCAGTTTATGTTTCGGGCATTTTTAGAAAAGATAAGAGAAAGAGAAAAATATAAGTATTGCTATATCAATATATTTATATGATAACAATGATAGAAGTAGAAGAAAATGAAAGGAAGAGAAAATCTTGATAAAGAAATGAGTTGAGCTAATAAATAGACTGATGATATTTATGAGTATCATGATATTTATCTTTCTGCAACTGTTTGTTCAATAATAATGTTGAATATCAAGTTTGTCGATGATAAAAATGTACAACATGATTGACTCGGAAACCCTGTAATTGATTGATTGAGCGATTTCATCAGACTCTATTGATAAACAAGATAATCAATTGACTCGGTTAGAGTTTACTTTGAATAATTAACTGTTTCACAAGAATCTGTGATTTAGCCTTTTGCTTCCCACTGTAACTTGATCACAGTCTCCATTGTGCTCGGTGCATTAAGTTTTTTAACACATTAAATTGACATTTACACTTGAACTTATCTGGAAAGGGAAGCTTCTGTTTTTGTTCACACATTGAACCAGATCATGTAATGATTACTAATGACATGGTGCATCTGATGATGTTGATAATATCTGAATGGCCTCAAGAGACAGGCAGATGAGAAAGAAGACTGTAAAAAGAGAGGATTAATGCTGGTGCAAGATGTAGGTTGGGTGAAAGGGAAACGTTCATCTCTCATATCATTTAATCATTCCCAGTGATTCCTTATTATTTTATGCAAGCTGACATTTAACCAGAAATGTGTGTAGACTGAAGGAGAGGGAAAAATGATGAAGCAATGGACAAAAACAATCGTTGGTCAAGAAGAGAATATAAATTAGATGGAAAGATTAGGACTGAGTATAAGATGAATTGGGTGGAGAAGTTGGTCAAGAAATGAGACTTGATGAGTTAAATGAGGAACAATATCATCTTTCTAATAAGAGTAATGATGAAGATTATGTAGAGACTCGACAAGAAGGCGACTTGCAATTCGATCAATGAGTCTACAATAGTGAGATTGTTGCCCAATAATATTATATTAATAGAACACAAAAGGCAAGAATCTGAAACTCAAGTGAAGAAAAACTTTAATAGTTTCAATCAGACTGTCCAGTCTTCTGGAATTAGCAAAAAGTTGATTGTAAAAAGATGGTTTACCATTGTGTAAAAAACTCGTTACTTCAGAACTTAACTGATAATAGCTGATAAACTTGATAACTGAACAAGGGAATTTAATAATTTCAACATTTCAACGATTCGATGAAAGTTTAGAGTTCAACAATGAATGATGGATTAAGACATCAGCCAATATCTTCCACGCCTGAGTTCGTTATATTTAATGGAGTAACTTAATTTTCAATGCTATGATTATCTTGTTTTCACAAAATAATCAATATGTTAGGTCACAAATTTGGAGATATTCATGGCTTACCCGAGTTGAGGCTTACCCTTATCAGTGAATATCAGTAACATTGGAAAGAATAGCAAATACATATGAAAACTGGGGAACTCAACAAAAACATAAAGCACTTCATGTTATCAAAATTACTATTCTGAATTACCTAAGCATTGAGTGTGATAAAACTATGAAGTTAAAGAAAAGTTCGTCTACGATGCCTTCGATATCCAACATAGACGGCACAATCATCTGTTAATTTGCAGGGATGAAAAACTGCAAAAAGATTAAGTACAACCAGGCAAAAATTTTCTCGTTTTCATCGAAAATTATGCAATCGATAAATTAATTAATAGATAATTATTAAGAACAGAATTCACCAATTGAGCTTTAATCTTGGACCAGATTAACTGATTGAAGTTTATTTTTATTTCGAAAATAAAAATCCAAACTTGATCACGAATCAAGAACAATCGAGAAAAGAAATAACACCTTCAATTTAAACTAGTGAATTTTTTGCGAAAACAATATCAACGAAAACATCAACACCATTACCAATATCTAATGATAGAGGTGTGATATTGGTATCTGTGTGTAATATTTTCTGTCCATTGTACATAAATGAGACCTGGTTTCCAGTAATCCTGAATGGTCTCTGAAAGAAAAGAAAAGTAAAATTAGAAAAAGTTTTATGACCGCTAGCGGAAATATTTTACCAGAACATTTATGATGTGCTCAGCAAGCAATGGAAAAGGTGTTCGGATGTGACATAAAACATCCGAAGACCAAGGTTTTGTATCCCCATAAATATTTTGGATGTAGTCCTTGAAAGAGAATAATAAAAATGTTGAGAATTTAATGGAATGATTATCATAAGTCAAACGAATCACTTACAACCATGTTAGGGCCGGGCCTGAATGAAAACTCGACAATGTTTCCAGCGTCCATGTCAGTCCTAAAGACATGATGGATGCCAAACTTGCAATTTTGTCGGAAACATTTGGATTGCAGCTGATCTTGGCAAATATTGGAATTCCGTTCAGCTAATTTTTCTTGCGTACTGTAAAGAAAAATAATCAAAATGAAAAAATTCACGCTAGCGAAATGAACTTACCTCATCCATTCCCGAGCCAGATCAATCGGTAATTTACCAGTCCTTTTGTATTGTCTCTCGACATCTCTATTTTCGTGTAGAAATTTACAGCCAAGTCCATAACAGTAACCTTTATTGACGAAATTCCTACAAAAAACAACGCTAACAAAAAAATAAAAGACGGTTGATGTATTTGAGAAATTTAACAAGAATTGATGATAACTTACCCATCGATAGCTTGAACGTTTGACATTATAGTTGATTGAATTTAAAGTATATTGAGGTGAGAAATTCAATAAAACACAAAAAAAACAAATCAGAAAATTTCACAAATGAAAAACAAGAAAAATGATTTGAAAAATGTAAACAAAAATATTCGGGGAAAATTTCTTAATTTAATTTATGAAAAACAATCAATCAATTATGCGTCAGTAAATTAAGATAAATTAAGATCAGTAATTTTCTGTCTTTGATTTCTGATTTTTTATCTTTGGTCTGTTAAACAATTTTTGTGCATCAAAAATTTATTTGATTAAATATTCAGCCGATTCAACACTATTTTGATTCTAGTTTTGATCTCAGGTGAATATGGCTCGCAATTTATGTTTACCCAGCTTATTTGCAATTTTAATGGATTTACTTTTGGCGGTTTTTGGCCGAAATAAGGAATTGTGTTTTTGTTGCTTTGTTACTTTACCAACATGTGTTTGAAAATACGAATTTGAAATCATATCCGTCTAATTGATAGATGTTTGTATGCACATGGACTGTAGCAGTACAATTTATTGGCTTGCAATAAAGATAACTAGAATAACACTTTTTAATGGACTTAATTTTTATGCCCCTACAAACCTACAAAGTCAACCTAGAAATTCGTTTATTCGAGGCATTTGATTGAAAAGTTTTCTGTGTCCCTTTTTCTCATTAGAATTTAGAATTTGAGAAAAGAAAGAAGAAATAAAGAAAATAAAATAAAGAAAAAAATATTGATATGGGCTATTGAAATAAGTCTTTGTTTATATAGCAGTAATGAGCTATATTCATTGTCTACGACCATACCAGACTGAAAACACCGGATCCCGTCCGATCTCCGAAGTTAAGCAGTTTCGGGCCGGGTTAGTACTTGGGAGGGAGACCACTTGGGAACCCCCGGTGTTGTAGACTTTTTTATTTATTTTAGTATCAAAATACCGAAATCCAAATTGAATGGATACATTACTGCATTATACTAGGTGTTCGGATGAACTATCCCTACATTGGCGCGTTTATAACTCCGCAACTATGAATACTAGAGAGATATGATATAAGCCATTCGATAGAAAAAATGTGAAAGTTTTGTATGGCGCTACTTTGGAAATTTTTCGAATACAGGGTGTTTTTCGGTAAATCATCAAAGTTGTAAAAGTGTCACATTTTGCTGTGCGTGATTTTTTCTAATTTTTTATCAGGCCATATTGAAGTTCCAAAAATCTTATTTCCGATGGTCTTATGCTGAAAATGCTACGATGAATGGTTCTTGAGATATCAGCGTTCAAAGTAAGGGAATTCTTCCATAGGAAACAATGGGACTCAGAACGAAAACACTCAAATGAGCCAAATGACAAAATAAATATGCTAAATCAATCAGGAAGGATCACTTGACAGTCAATCGCTCTCATTTTATCATTTTTTGTTGCGAATTCTGTTATTTGATTTTGAAGAATTCACAATGATTGTCACTGTTTCTCCGTTCTTGGAGGTATGTAAAGAGAACTTTCGACGTCACGATGTCATCATGTGATCCTTCACATCGATGGGAATTGGATGCGCAAAGAAAATTAAAAGTACCGTCAAACTCAATGCAATCAACTGTATTACATTATTATTAACATTACATTATACATTTCAGGCCAAAACCTTTCATTTGCGATTAACAGAAAATTTATAGACCGTTTGAGTGTGGATAAATTTTGACCGAAAAATACCAAAACGGTATTAATATATTAGATACACTCACCTAACAGAAACTGCACCAAGCTGGAAATAGCTTATTTACACTATTCGTCGAGCAGCATAATTCATAATTTTCAATCTTCCTTAATAGCAAAAGTGTTGCTTTAAACTGATTTTGAGAGTTTTTGGATTGATATTTTACGAAAGAAAATTTAATTAAGTCTTTGGTAATTAAAGAAATCGAATCAAAATTCGACGAAGTTTAAAAGTAGATAAAACTCCTCCTTAATCGGGTCCATTGAAAAAATTATGTGCAGTTTCTGGTAAGTGAGGGTAAATTCGAAGCGCAACATGAGTCTGAAAATAATCTTTAAATATCTTCAAACGATTGAATCTCAGATAAACGTCTGACTTTGGATTACCTTGAAAACTCGAGCTTGAGATTTTCAACTAAATGGAATCCCTGCTTGTATTATCAATTTCCTAAATCATGACCTCAAAAAGACAGATGAACACTTTTGTCAAATTTTCTGTTCAATCCCTACTTTCCATGGATGAACCAGAATTCACCATTAGTTAACATTTTCTTATGGCTTTAAAATATCATGAAATATCCTTTTACCTTTACTTAACATTTGATCCAAATATTGATGCAGAATTCAAATTGATACTTTATCCGACACAAATCTGAATCAAAAGGTAAAACCATTTTTCAGAGCAAATAGAATCATCATCGTCAACATCATCGATGAAATGATGAAAATCCATCTCTCAAAACCATCTTAATGATACATTATTGTATTATTATTGTTGAACAAAAAAGTTATTGCGAGTAAAAAATGTTGCCATGAAAAAAAAGAAGTAAACTTTTGAAAATAATGATTTCTCTTTTGTCGAGAAAGGAAAAGGCATGCAAAAAAATTAATCTCAATCATGTTGAATTGTCTAAATTGGAAACTTTTCACTCTCTTCTCTCTCAACCTCAGGTAAACCTCGTCCATCGTTAACTTGGTGGCGTGATAATTCACTGTTAGATGATACCTTTGAATACATTGATAAAGAAGGTAAGTTTCTCAAACTTGTGTAATAGATTGACAAAAAAGGTTTTCAACAAAAAATGAGAATCAGAAATTTGATAAAAAAATGAAAAGTTGAAAGGAAGAAAAAAATATCTCAATAACAAATGATGGATAGATTCATCAGACTATTTGTCTATTTATTATAAATGATATTGACAAATACCAACATAATCTTTATTTCACCTTTTCTTCCTTTTGATCTTTTCCATCATCATCTTCTTCCTTTTTCTCGCACAAGATGGATGAAGATGAGAAAGAAAAATGTTCCTCATCATTACCATGGGACTTTTTTTCTCCTTTTCTGGTCATAGATTTTATTTCCCTTAATCTCGACTCTTATTTTTTACTACTTTTTTCGTTCAAAATTTTTCGTTCTTTACTTTCGTTGGATTTTTTTGTGTTCGTAGGAACCTCTTTTTTTGGGTAAACTTTTCGCATTTCATTCTTCATTCATCTCTTTTCGTCATTTTCTCGTTTCTCTTCATATCAATACCCATAAGAATTTAGAGTTGAGAGGAAAAAATTGTACAAAGTTGGGAAATAAAGAAAGTTGAACCAAAATGGTTCTAAAGTTATCAAGAATTTGAAAAATTATTTCAATTCCAACGTTAGCTGAAGCTTTACAAGAAGCGAAACTTTTACTATTTTCATCTCATCATCACTTTTTTTTCTCTTCATTTTCACTTTCTTTTTGCTTTCTCTTCGACTGGTCAAATGGTTGAAACTCTTGCCATCAATAACCATCATTAGTGACCACAAATCAGCTGACGATACTATCCTTAGCTCGACATCATCTTTTATCAAAATTAACCTGCCAAGCTGTCAATAACAATATGACCGTTCCATTGGCTACTTCAATCACCTTAGAGCTCAACTGTAAGTATTCCAGCAAAGTCTCATGATATTCATTTCAATCAAAACTTTCCGCTGATCATTCCTGAAAATGTTTCAGTTGTTGAACTCAAATATCATTGAATAGATTAAATTGGACAAAGAAAAGATTTCAGGTCATAATAGCCACGATAAATCGGCACAAAATGAGAAACGATTTAATCGAAATCATATGAACAATTGATACAAAACCATCGATGATTGTCGATTAATATTATCGAACACTATTTGCATAATTTTTCCCTTCTAAAAATTAACCAACCATTGAAATCAGACCGAGCTAAGATCAACAGACAGTAAAGCTAGTTGTCAGAGTGATTGCTGTGGCTTAGTCGCCTATGTCATTCAAGCCAAAGCCAATGTCTTTAAACTCGGAAAACAGTGATTTAAAGACGATCTTTGACAGTGCAACAGCCAATAGTCGTGATAGCGAATTACAATATTTTCATATTTGTAAAAGTTGCTAATGAATCAAGTTGAGACAACTTCTTTGACGACTTGAGACAACTTGAGGCGACAACAACAACAACAACAAGAGAGAAGTCGATTTTAGATTTTTTCTTCTTTATTCATTGTTAAAAGTCTTTATCATTATGCATCATTGTTGATCTTGGCTCATAGGTTCATCATCTTGTAATATCTCTATGCTTGGCTGCAACACTTTGTAAGCTTTCCCTCCTCTTCATGTTATTACTCAACTATTGTTACTCAAACTTGATTACATGATAACCAGTCATTTGCTAAGCACTTTTTTAGCACAACTTTTTAGCTTCCCTGTTCGTCGTAAAAACTGTTTATACTAATATTTATTTAATAATAATCTTTTGTCTTTATTTATTCTATTATAAGTATACTTGTATTTACCAGATTATTTATCCATATCTATTACTCCTGCCATCATCATGCAAACTATTATTATTATCATCTATTAGCATCTATTATTTGTTTCAATTTCATTAATATTACAATGTTTCATGTTTTCCTTGGTTCACAGTAAAACCTACCGAAGTGCATATTACTCAATTATCACCAATTTTGGTTGCCTCCAAACAAGTTACATTTGAATGTAAAACTATTGGTTCAAGACCAAAGCCCAACGTCTATTGGCTTTTTGATGGTAAGACACATTCAACTGGAATATCAGGTAAAATTCAATTATCACTATTTACACCTCAACATGTCTTTATCTCATTCATATCAACACACATTTCCCTTCATTTCCATTTGATTGACCATTCATCAGGTGACCAAGTAGTAACCAGTCGAATAACTATTCAAGTAAACAAGTCTCATAACGGTGCCATGTTATCCTGTATTGCTGAGAATCCAAAAATACTAAACTCACAGATATCGGATCAACTTCAATTAGATGTTCAATGTGAGTTTACAAAATGCTAAAAACTTTGAAATCGAATTTTTTTGTTTTTTTTGAAATTTTTTTCTATTAATGAACATTTATTTTGACTTTTTTGTGTAAACTAATCATTTTACAATTAAACTTTTTTCTATTAATTTCGATTCCTTTTTTGGCAACATTTTTCAATCTTTTCTCTGATCATTTGCCACCTTGATAAACAGATAAACCTGAAGTTAAACTTGAATTTGGTTCACCAACATCATCATCAACAACGATTCAGGAAGGAAATGATGTTTACTTTGATTGTAAAATAGATTCCAATCCAAAGCCAATAAAATCTGTTCAATGGAGATTCAATGGTAATCAATTGTCACCCAAGCAAGGTGAGTGAAACTGTTGAATTTCTACCTTTTCTTTCTCTTCTTTCACACACCTTTGCCTTTCACCCAACAATTTCATTATCATGATGTTTTCACGTTCACAATCTTGAAGAATGTACAAAAAGTTGATCAATTTAATTTGCAAAATTAACTTTCAATTTCAATATGATTTGATTGTAAATGAAAGAGTTGCCCATTCAAAGTAATGATAGAGTTGAATAACTGAAGAAACAAAAAAAGCGAAAAAAAATCCAATCAGAAAAGGGAAAAGGTTTTACTTTGAATTTCGTTTGCAACTTTACTCTTTTTTGGGACTTGTTTTGCATTCTTTTATTTTCTCTTCCTCCATCCTGATTCAGAGGTAACACCATGAAAATTGTGACTAACTTTATTAACTCTGTAACTTTACCAGCAACTTCAGGTTGAACGAGTTTTACTTTTATCCCAACGTGATTTAATTACACACCATGAAAGTGGAGAACTGCAAGTTGAATACATGAGAAGTGGAATGACAACAGAAGAGGAGAAACTATCAAATTGATTGATATCAGGTTAACTCTGTAATAAAACAAGTTGACATTCAATAGGAAAGGATAGAGTGCAAAATGTGAATATCAAATTGAAAAGGAAATGATTCAATATTCAAACTTTAACATGATCAACCATTTCACTTTCAATTATCCAACGAATCGAATTTTACAATTTTCCAATCAAAACCAACAAATGTAGTTATAATCATTTGACGAACCTCGTTTGGTCCAATTTTGTCGACTAATTATCATGCGAATGAAATTCAACTTTTGTTTTCAATTTTTATGACATTTTTTTGCATTCATTTTATCGTTCGTCTTGGGAGTGAAAATTTCAAGTCTTTATGTTTGTTTTATTTTGTCTACGAAATTTTCACATTTCATTGAACTCGATTGATTTGAACATTGGATCAAATTTAGCAGAAATTTCTACTCATTTGGTTATCATAGAAAGAAATTCAACTTTGTTATTTTTTCTGCCTTCAATGTGCATTTTCGTTGCTTTTATTAATTGACTGGAGAAACTCGATTTTCTCGTTCAACTGTAATAAGATTGAATCTTTTCTCTTCTTCCTTAGTTGTAATAATGTTTGTGTAAGTTTCAGTTTCATTGTTGAGTAAAGAAACTGATAAAGTTGAAAGGATTGATTAATCTAAATTGTTTCCAAATTCTGATCAGGTAAACTAGAGATAGAGAGATATCTGTTGATTAATCAGACAATTTCATTTATAAACCACAAGATTCAACTAGATCAATCTGTTGATGGAAATGAAAGAATTAAAAGAAATGTGAGATTCCAATTCGGGTAATTGTTTTAGTTCTTGATTAAATTCAAGCCATTTGCATGAAATGAGAGGCTAGCGCTCCATTCCTAGAGCTCTAACTTTTCTCACACAAGAATCACTACATTAACGGTTGTAAAGGTTTGCTCAAAAGTGAATCTACAGTAAAGTGAATAAAAGTAAAACTGTCTTGTGCTGAGCAAGATGTAGCATCCAGAAACAATTGACGAAAACCCTGTGCTAAGCTGAATAGTGTTATCGAATCAGCATTTTTTTCATATCTGATTTTCAGAAACAATAAAAAACGGGACAAAATTGAATTATGTCGTAGAGGTATAATAATTCATTTCTTGTTTCATTTCACTTTCTGGCATCTATGAACAAAGCCTCCGTTTTTCTTACTCAGCCCTGACTACTAAAGTGACACTTTCAGTCATGAGCTAAAGTTTTACAAATCAAATTGTCTGTGTAATTATCGCTGAAATCCTGTATCAAGACATCTTGCATGTTTGATTCGTGAGATATTGAACCGAACGAGAAGCAAATGGGCTTGAACTGCCTAGTATTTTCTTTGCTTGCAACTCAAGTCAATTGGAAGACTGGAATATTTTCGTTGGATTGTTTTACATTATTATCAAGACAACAGGTAATTGCAGGGCATGTTAGTAGTAATGTTTAATCTTTCTGTAAATAGAAAATTCCAATTCATCATAATCTCCAAGCGTTAGCATAATGCTAAATATTATAATAGTTTTGGCTATTAAATGATGAATTTTTCGCAAAGTCGCTTCACAAAAGAAGTTAAATTGCGCAAAAAATAAACCAAAGATTTTAAACTCTCCATAATGAACTACCAAACCAATTTATTTCATCCATAAAAAAACAATTGCAACAAAACACCAAAAGTCAACATTTGTTCAATGATTGTTCAATTTATAGAGGTTAAACTTGCAGCATTTAGAATCACATGAGAATTGTGAATGTTGATTGACAAAAATGTAACAATTGAATTGAGTGTTTGAGTAAAAAGGTGAAACAAAATAAAATCAGTGGAAAAAACAAAACAAAAAGATTAAAAAGTTACGTTGAGTAAAGAAAAGAAGAGAGAAGAGAAAAAAATGAGCCAAACACTTTGTTCCTAAATTTCATGATATCTCTTTAAATCATTTTACTTTAAACATTCATTTTATTTGCAAAATTTTTCCATTTTTTCTTCTTTCCTCTTCATTTCCATGTCAACCAAGTTTTAACCATTTTCAATTTTATTATTTACTACTTTGAATTCAAAATTTTTCATTAAAATGTTGACTTTGATGTTTGCACAAAAAGTAAAAACAAAATGTTCATTTTCGATTTCTTGATATTCCTTGATATTTCCAGTTGCAAAACTTTTTCACTTAACTTTTCTTTTTACTGATATTCTCGACTAATCTTTGTACTTTTGAAATGAAATGAAAATTCTTATTTACCTGAGTTTTGATAATCTTACACCTACAGAATCATGAAAATTTTACATTATACTGAGTGCTAGAGTTACTGAGGTAACAATGATGATTGTGAAGAGCAAAGGAAAAGTTGGGTGAAAAGATGAGTAAAGAATCCAAATATTCTTTAACTTTTCATTGTTGCAGTTATTAACGATAAGTTTGTTCATCATTGAGCCATGAGAATGTGTTGGCCACCGTGAAAATTGAGCAAAATGAGAATTCGATATAAGAGTAAAAAAGAAGTTTTCTTTTTCTTTTTGCTTCCTTTTTTTTACTTGAAAAGATTCACACTTTTGTGTTTGTCATTTTTGGGTGAAGAAGGAGAAAAAATTTATTTACTTTTCATGATGATGATGAGTGTCATGATGTTTGGTCACATAAACCTCTTTTCATTGTACTCTGCTTCTTACCTTAGCTGTTGATCTTAAACTTCATTTTTTTCCTAGTTGCTCATGAAAGAATTTGAATGAGAAAATTAGAAATGAAAAAGAAGGCAAGAAAAAAAAGTGAACAAAAATTATTTGGATGAAGAGAAACATAAGAATGGTGAAAAAAAGAAGAATCAGAATTTTGGTTCAATGGTCATAAGATCATTGAAAAATTCCATTCTGTGCCTGAATAATCTCGATGCATCCACATATGTGTACATATCATGAACATCAGGATTCCATTTTTATAGTCAAAGTCAATGGGCACATATAAATACGAACCAAAGGCAACAAAAAAAAATTCATTGAACCATTAAACCTGATTGATTGTTATACTCTTGAAGCCTTGGAGCATTATTTTTCTTCCTTTTTTTCATAGTTCTGTGTTTGACGTTGACTATCTTTAACGATAGGCAAGAATAGTTTTCATGATAATGACAATTGTCACCTTTGATGAGGATAACTTGCAGGATAAATTTGGCTCCACTTCGAATCGATTCTCATTTTTCCTTTTCTCCTTTTCTTCACAGGTATCATTGTTAGCAACCAAAGTTTGGTTTTGCAAAAAGTTTCCCGTCACCAAAGTGGCCTCTATCAGTGTATCGTTACCAATTCCCAAGGAGTTGGAACTTCAAATGAAATTAAACTTGAAATACGTTTTGCTCCTGTTTGCCTTTACGGTTTCATGTAAGTCGACTTTTAAAAGATGTAACTTTTTTTTATTAATATTTTTGTTCTAATGCTTTTTTCTCCCGCTACAGATTAATATATGGAATTGCCTTACACGAGTCGGCTGTATTGAGATGTTATGTTGAAGCTAATCCGGAAAAAGTGTCTTTTCAATGGAGATTCCAAGATAAACCTGATCTTCTCAGTAACTCGATACAATCAAAAGGAAAATTGTAATAACTTTTGTTGATTATAATTCATGAGCAAATAAGATGAGCGATAGTTAGTGATGATAGTTTTTTGTTGCACAAAAAATTAGGCAAGAGTATCGTTTCAACACTCAATATCTGTGCTACTCTCGACGTACAATATAGAACTTGGAAAAACTCAGAAAAATAATTTTAAAGAGACAATTTCAGTCTTCAGTAATTCAGATATTGTTTAGTATTGTTATTTCATGGAGCTGTTAATGTTTGAAAGACTAGTCCGATGAGGAGCCCATTTGAATGAGATGAGTGCCATTTTTTGGTGCAAATATTAGATTAATAGATTTCCATAATTTGAGCTGCTCTATCAAATGACATTTGTTCGAAATCAGTTCTAGCGATCTCATGATATTTCCTTGTTCAAGGCTTCTATGATTCTTCAAGAGAAAGGTCATATATAATCGACAGTCATGGTAAACGTTACAATGTATTATATTTTAGACTCTTTTGCATACCATCAGTTGATGAAACTTTTAGAAAGCATTCAATCTTCATCTTTCTTAGCCTCTTATTAAGGAACTCGACATTTTCTGGATTAGTTATTTTTAAATGACTCCAGATGGCACACTCACCTAAGCTAACAACCAAATGCTTTATTTTTTGGCGCCAAACTCGAATATTCTCTAAATTGGCGCATTTTTCAATTTCCCGCTGAATTTTTAACTCAATTTTTTTAAAAGCGTTTTCTGGTCGACTTAAGGTGAATATCAGCATGAATTTAGTGATAGAGGAAATCAAAATAAAAGCAAAAGGAAACAATTAAGACCCAGAGTAGCGGAATTTCCTCTGGAAAAATTGCTCAGCGATCAAATACTGAGGTCTAGCTAGTTGAGGCAAAATTGATACTGATTTTGATCGAGCATGGGAATCAGTTTTGAATTTTATATCTGAAAATATATTACAATTTTTGGAAATCGATTTGCACATCAGACACCTTCAATTACATGATTGACAAAAACGGAGAAAAGGCCGATTAAAATTGATCAACATTTGAAATAAAATTATGCAACAAATTGTTTGAAGGCTTGTAGCTTTTTGTGCTCTTCATCATGTATCATTTCCTTGAATTATGTTAACCGCTTTAATACATTTTGATCGTTTTTTTACGATGCCTCGAAACCAAAGCAATAGTTTGAAAAAGGAATAGAAAAATCTATATCAAATTTCACATGATTCAGCGCAATTCGTAATCTGATTCTAGGAACTTTTAGCCTTCAACTTTCGACTTTTTTCTTCCCTTTCATTACTAATGTTGTATCAATCATCAAGTTCTTTGCTCCTCACCATGCAATGACATTGTTTACTTACCTTTTTGTCTAACCATTCATTTGTATTTCCATCCAGTTCTGACCTTATATATACAGTAAACTCATCAGATGATTATGGAATAGTTCATTGTACAGCGAAAAATGATGTCGGCCTCCAAAGAAGTTCATGTAGATTTTTAATCAAACCACAAGGTGAGTTATTCAAAAATCGATTAGAAAATTTCAGAAGAAATAATCTTCTTTTTTTCTGTTTTTGTCCATTTTCTCTTTTCAGTGCCACCAGAATTTCCTTATAATTGTAAAATAGTTAATCAATCAGATGATAGTCTTTTTATAAGCTGTATCTACACTGGTAACCTCAATTTATCTAATAATGCTCAATTTATGGGTTCAAATGGCCTTAGAAGCGATGATGCCTTAAAACCGTCTAATTTGTCATTCTCATCATCAACTTTATCTTCACTTTCACTCACACCTTCACCAACAACAACAACATTCCCAGTGTTGTCATCATCATCTTCACCATTAATGGATAAAAACATATCATCGCAACAATCAAACAGCATAACAATTCATCCAAAGACAATTTACTTTGCTGAAGTTTATACCAAAAATGATCAGAATCTTGTTATCAATGTTACAAGCACTAATGCTCCTTATTACTATCATGATAATTCTAATGGAAAAAGGAAAAATAACAAGAATGAAAATGATGGAGATGGCGATAATGATGATGGAAAAGGAGAAAAAAATGATGAAAATGTTGAATTAAATGGATCAAAGGATGGTTCATCAACTAATTTTTTAACTCAAAGCTCACCTGAACTCGGTGAAACTGGTGATCCATTTCAAATAATTGATTCACTTTCACGTCCAATTGAGTTTTTCATCACTTCATTGGAACCTTCAACAGTTTTCAAGATTAATATTTATGCAGTCAACTCGTTTGGACGCAGCCCAAGTGTTACCTTAGAAGGTTCAACATTGAGGTCAGCCGAGAAGCTTATCGATCGCAGCATGGGATCCGAAGACGGGATGGCAGACTATGGAGGTAACTCCATCTCTCACCGAAATGGACCTGCTGAACGAAGTAAAAGTTCATCTTCATCAGCCACCTCAGCCGACTTGTCTTTTGATGACAAGGTTGACCTTTTAAGAGGATTCCCATTGCTTCTGATAATACTCATTGGTGGTGTTGCCACTGTTTGTGGTACTGTTTTCCTTGGAATCGCAGCAATCTTTCGATTGCGTCGAAACATTTTAAACCATAATGGAACAAATGGTTCAAAGGAGGCAAAGAACCTGGTCAATGAGGAGACAAAAAACTGCACTGATGAAGGTGACAATGAAAATAGTTTCTGTGCTACTGCCAATTGTGCCAGAATTTCGGGCGTAACGAGTTCTCAACCATACGATGGTCATCCTCAATATTCCCAGCCTCACCAACGAGAGCCAAATATTCAAATACACTTGTTCAATGGCAATAATGCTCAGGAGAGCACAGAAGATACAAGAGACTGTAATGTCGATTTTGACGCAGAGGAAGGACCGCCCGATATCATTCCATCATTCAATTATCTTAGAAGAGCTAATATGGATAAGCATTCCATTTCTCATGGTACGATTTCAGTAACATAAAATAAGCATGAATAGACGAATAATTGTCTCAATAGTTTCGAGTTTACTTTTTATAGTGAATGGTTTTGTGAATGTGTGATGAGATGAACCAATTTCGAGGAAGTTTTAAGGGTTTTTCAAAGGGATATAAGCTTCGATGTGAGCAAAACAGAACTGCACATTAGTGTTGGGTTGAGATACCGAAGTCAGTTGGTTGATGATCGAGTAATACGCACTTTCATCATTTCTTTACAAATAGTGAATCTCAATCTATAGTCGATCTATTCTTGTTCATTCCTGTTTAAGCGCAAATTTTGTTCATTCGAGTTTTAAACTATTCTTTTTTTCTGTCTCTTTAGATTGTTCTGAAAACTGTACACCTAGCAGTATCATCCACTATGCCGGACTCACATTTCCAGTCGAAGAACTGATTACCAGTAAACATTCACCTCATCAAGTGATGCACACACTTACTGGAGTTCAATTTGCACCAACAGACATGAATAGTATAAATCTAAATGCTGCAGTTAAAAATAACATGAATAGCAATATAACAAGTAGATATGAAGATCAAAAGGAGGGAATTGAATACGCACAGGGCGAGTTGGTGAAAACACGAGTCAACATTATTGGAGCTGGAAGTGCAAAATTTGAATCTTCAGTTTGATTAAGATTAAATTGTAATCATTTATTAACTTTTGATACACATTTTATATTTTATTAAGTGACCTCAGTTATATTTGTTTGAAGTAAATTATATCAAAAAACTAATGTACAATTAATATTAAACTGCATTCTAACAAGACCAAACTTGACGATCAATTTTATATGAAATAACAGCTCATGTTTTGCTTCCTCCAGCAACATCCGAAAATAGACTTGATTTAAGAACTTCCGAAGAAACATTCAAGTTCGATGAAAAGTGTAACTGGTCACCAGAGCTATTCTCTTGGAAACAACTGGCCGGTCCGAAAAAGCTTAGTTCAGTTACCATTTGGTGTCAAAACCCTGAAATTGGCTTATTGAGGAGCTTCAATTTCATCATTTTTAATGCATTCATGCAGCAACTCGATTACAATTATTTTTTTAATCATGATTCATACAGACTCGAAGACCTGTATTTTTTATTGATAATAACAAGTAATAAATGGGAAATCATTTCGATGCAAACCTATGAAAATAAGAACATAATTTTATATCAAATATAATGTTAGCAGTCGGTAAATCGGAATATTTTTACACTTTTTAGTGATTTCATATATTTGGACTGAAAGACAACGTTATTCAGAATAAAACTTATTATGATCTGGGTCAGCTGAGAGTTGACGCCATTATACAGAAAACGCGATTCTCAGAATCACTCAATCGTTGTTGGTTTGCACCCACACAGCCTTCGGGTAAAGGATCGCAAAATCATAAACCCTTGCAGTTATTAAACAACATTAACACATGTAAGGTTTACATTGGATTCCATAGTGAAATTGAAGTGTGTACAGTGTCCTTTCTGTTATTAATCGCCTTTTTAAATTCTGAAATAAATCACTAAAATAGGCAAAGTTTTCCAATGGTAGGATCAAATTTAAAGCAATGAAATAACCATTTTTAAATTGATTTCAAAGTAGACTTACCAGCAAATAGTTGTAGCTATTCATTTCCAAAGATGCCAAGATTACAAACAGTTTCCTATGCGATACATATTCAGATATTATCGTGAGCTTCATCTTATCCACCACTCTGAGCTTAATATCCTTTGAATAAATGACTCGACGCAATTGCTTATGGCAATCATTTAACTATAATTTTGTGAAAAAGTTTACAATGAAAATTGTGAATGAGTCAAGAATTCGAAATTTTAGATACATGAAATAAAGTCTGTTCACATAAGTTTATCATCCAAAATCATGCACTTCATTAGAACACTATTTCTCGAATAACGTTACTTCTTTAGATTTATCAATGCATATAATAATTTTGCATAATATTTTATTCGTTTGAGTTTAATGGCTATTTACTCGTGTTTTGTCATGTATATCAATAAGAATCTCGGCCCCAAGGAGCCTCGTGTCTTGTGTGTCAATATCTTCAAAGTATTGTTTTGGACACATACTTGGAAGGACTATTTTAGGATATCTGGATATAATGCATTAAAACACATCGATTTGTGCTCCTTACCTTTGACTTTGCATAGACTCCACTAAGAAAAATAAGTGATTGTCCGCATGCAAAGTTGATTATGGCGAGTCCAAGAAGCGAAAAGAAATGAAACTTGTTCAATGGAATAAAAAAGAGCAAATACATGAGAAATATTTGACCGATAAATGTACTGCTGAAAGCAGCCGAACATATTTGGGACCAAAACAAGTTGCCGTAATAAACTTGTTTCAACAGAGAAATGAATCGAGCCGAGTTTGATGAAATTTTTCGATGCCATCTTTTCGTTTTGTCCATTTTGGTATCAAATCTCTCTTTTAGCTTGATAAACTTCTGACCAACAAGGAAAGCGTTAAAACAAAACAGAAAGCATATGTTGATGCCATAATTCGTAGCTGCAGTAGCTGCTCCTGATATGATTAGTGAATGAATATTTAGCAAAATCAAGAGTGGAGTATCTGAATGATGCAGAATCATATTGGGCAGGAAAAAAGAATAGTTAAACAATAAGGCGAAAATAACCGACGAGTCAACATTGGAATAGTACAGCTTTGAAGCAACAATAATTTTGCCATTTGGTCTTCGAAAAAATTCGTCTTTTCCTTCTTCCAAAATTGATAAACCATCGAACCAGATTTGCATTTTGACCGATCTGTTTGTCTCATCGATTATGTAAATGGCATAGATGGCAGATAGGAACCAGAATGCTTGCACTGCCCAAATAACATCATGAATTGACTCGTAATTGTAGGCAAAGTCACCCAAATAGAGTTTGCGAATTGGTTCGATTGGAGCAAATATGTAAATTGGTGCTCTAATCAAATAGCTTGTACAAAGGCAGCACAGAAGGATTGTTATCGCTCTATTGTACCATGGACTGCGTAAATTTAAATACGTTAACCAGAAAAAGCGTTTTTTTATTAAAAACCGAGAAAATGGAAATGATTTTGACACAAAAGATTCAATGCCTGAAGCCATTCAAACTTATTTAGTTTTGAACTATTGAATTTAAAAGTAACTTTCTAAATGAAAGCAAAGAATAAATAAGAATGGATTGAAATTTTGAAATAGCAACTAATAATCAAATGATATTTTACTTTGTCTGTCTTTCATTGATGTTAGCGTTCATCACGCAACAAGTTTCAATAATTTTTATTAATTGCATTCTGTCTTAAGATCTAACTGGTTTAATTTGAGTTATTGTTTCATTTAATTGCCTTTGTTCGTTAAAATGAATTTTTTCCAATAAAAAAATTCATGATCTAATATAAACTTTTGATGATCCAAGTTGGTTCAAGTTTATTAGTAAAGAGGCTGCTGCAATCATGAATGCTCGCTAATTTCCTAGAAAGCTCAACCTAATTGTAGTCACTGTAGTCTAATCATGTCCATAAATAGATCGAAAATCCCTTTAAGTTTAGCCACAATTTGACTAATCGTAAAGTCTTTTTCACTGAGTAGGGTGCTATCGAAAAAGATACTTCGCAATGGAAAAACCATCCTCAGAATGAGAAATACAAAAGTTGAGGTCTTTAGCTTTCTCACATTGCTGTGCTTCCTCGGTGATGACTGATGTATCGATTGAAGCTGCGTTGCCTTTTCGATATCAATGTATCGAAGATCGCTTACAAATCTTAAAGCATTCCCTTGACTTTAATACCAAATTAATGTGATTTTCAGGGGAATTCAGCTCTGAGGCAATCTGCCTGGCTTTCACCCAGATGTCTCAGATTTAAACCTCGGTGGATGAAATTCAAGTAAACGTTGAATCAAGCATTGTATGTCAAAGAGGATGCATTTAAGGAGCAATTGTCCAATTTAATCCGACATAAATTTAAGGCATGTATCAATTAAATCAATGCAATATTTGGATAATAAATGCAGATAAATATGAAAGATGAATATCATCAAAAAATAAATATATATAATAAAAATAATTTGAAAAGGGCAATAAACCAAAAGACTTTAAGTCTGTATGTAAATTTGAAGATTCGCACGTTTTATGCAGGTTCACAAGATACTTTATTTTCACTGTTCTGATATCGTCAGATTGATTCTTCAGTCATTGCGAATAAACACAAGTGCAAGATGATAAACTGACAAGAGAAGTGCCATTGCTTTCACGATCCTTTAACGATCTTTGGTTCACAGTAAAACCTACCGAAGCGCATAACCTGTTCGGAAAAAAGATTGGACGACAATTTTGCGAGGCTGTAAATGAGCTAATATGCAGACAAAATATAAAATTTTTAGATCAGTTTATCTGTCAAACATTCGCGTTTACAATTCATGACATTTTACCGTTTTACTCAGAATAGGTCTCTTTTGAGACAAAATTTTGCATTTGACGGCAGAAATATGGTTTATCAAATAGTTTAGAACTATTTTTGGCCTTTCCAATTCGCCCATTTTGATCATTAACTTGTGAATGACTATATTCACTCATTGCTGCTTTAAACATCATTTTCTTTCCAAATTTCGGTTTTTCACGAAACCTGATTGTATCAGGTACATTTTCAATGCGCTCAGTGATGCAAAGAAATATAAAATGAAAAAACATTTTCTTGATCTGCGCTGTTCCATGTTCGATAACTAACTGAATCTTCTGTCAAAAAATTTCAAATTTTCACCAGACATTTTTCATACTCTTATTTACAAATCTACAAAAAACTGTTGAAATATTCTCAATAATTTAACGGCTACTTAGATTTGCCACATCAAAGTTAACGTCCAATCTTTTCTTTTCCAATCAATTATTCAATTATCATTAATTTTGATTGCCTCCCCAATTGAACCAAGTCTTATGGCAAAAGCAAACTAGAGAGAGCGTAAGGCCAGCGCATAAAGTTAACACGCAGAATTGTTTGCCTCTTTGCGTTTTTTGCGTTTAACACAATAATTTTCACTCAAGCAAAAGTAACAATGTCTGCTTATCGAATACACTTCATAAATTCTGATTAATTTTTTAAATCAAATAGCTCAGTGGTTGTAGAGTTGGTCAATTTTGATTAACAATTAAGAGTGTGAAAGGATCGAGTCAGGTGGGGGAATCTTTTTGCTGCTAGAAATTTAAACGGGCGTGTAGCGCGCATACATTTTATCAAACGCATAACTGGCGTCAAATCTGATAATTAAGCATTACGCTCGTGCTTACAGCGTCTTTACTTGAAACGATTGGGCTCTAAACAAGTTACATTTGAATGTAAAACTATTGGTTCAAGACCAAAGCCCAACGTCTATTGGCTTTTTGATGGTAAAACACATTCAACTGGAATATCAGGTAAAATTCAATTATCACTATTTACACCTCAACATGTCTTTATCTCATTCATATCAACACACATTTCCCTTCATTTCCATTTGATTGACCATTCATCAGGTGACCAAGTAGTAACCAGTCGAATAACAATTCAAGTAAACAAGTCTCATAACGGTGCCATGTTATCCTGTATTGCTGAGAATCCAAAAATACTAAACTCACAGATATCGGGTCAACTTCAATTAGATGTTCAATGTGAGTTTCCAAAATGTTGGCCACTCGAATTTTTTTAAAAGCAACAGTTTCGAAAAAAGTTTTCCTCCTATCAAATTTGAGTTGGAAGGTTATTTCTTGTCTATTTATTAACGCAGAATTTTGTTGTTTTGCACAAAAAGTTGATTTAATAGAGTTGTTACACTGTTATTGATGAACTTTCATTTCGACTTTTGGTTACCGTAAAAACTAATTACTCTTTCATGGATTTTGGCCCCTTTTTGGGTGCAATTTTCTAGTCATATTGTCTATCATTTCCCACCTTGATAAACTTGAATTTGATTCATCAACATTATCAACAACAATTCAGGAAGGAAATAATGTTTACTTTGATTGTAAAATAGATTCCAATCCAAAGCCAATAAAATCTGTTCAATGGAGACTCGATGGTAATCAATGGCAATCTAAAATAGCTAATCAATAAAACAAATCATGAATCATGAAAACTGCTTTAAATAAAATCATGGATAATAGATGTCACCACAGAACACATAAAAATGTTACCAATCCAATGACATGTTTCGGTTAAAAGACAATGTTAATTAAATTTAACTGTAACTGTTTCCCTCCTTTCTTCCTCTTTTAACCATTAATAACAATTTTTTGCATAAAATTAACTCAACCCTCACGTGACCATCGATCATATCGATAAACTTAGCCCAGTTAGCCTCAAAAATATACAGTTACAGCCCTTGTTGGAGTCGAACAGAAAAAAAGTGATGAAACCAAAGAAACTTATTAATAGCTAGGAAAATAAAATTGGCCGATTAACCATTTTACAATTATAAGGAAATTCTGATGGGACTGAAGAGAGAAGATAAACATAAAAACTAGAAACAGATGGTTATCGTGTGGATGGAGCGTGTCTTTTATGTTGACCTTGTCCAGGTGATATCGACAGAAGAAAAGCCATCTGCGCTGCAGACGTTGTTCTTATCTTATTTGCGCATTTACCTTTGGAGTGATGATAATGCGCTCACTGCGCAAGAGGACATAGCTTTTGACAAACAGCAAACATTTTCATTCAAGTTATTATACGATCAATGAACAGTTAAGGTAAAAAGCATAAGGAGAGAGAAAAGTTTTCCCCAAATTGCGCCACACTCAAGGAATATTCATTATTTTTTTGTATTTCATGTGTTATTCAAATCCAACCGATTCTTATTGAGCAACTTTTGTGTGTCTATTTCATCATCAGTCAATCATCGCAAGTTATCCCAATCAAACAAATGACTCTCAGCCAAAGTATGGATTCAGTGAACAATGTTCCTGAAGAGGAGGTAAGTTTATCTTGAAATTATTTTTCCTTTACAAACATTTTACTTTCAAATTATCTCAACAATCTTGATGCGCTTCAACTGTGAGTTGAAGTTTAGACGGAACAAGAAAAATGTACACGAAAAAGACTGAAAAGGGAAAAACGTAAAGTTCGAGAAAAGTAACTGTTCAGTGATTGATTGAACAGAACAGTAAAAGGAGGGAAAAGAAGAAGAAGTAAAACAAAAGAAGAAATCGTTGAGACTAATCTCTCGTTTTCTTCACATAAATTGATGTTTATAACAGTGTTTATCAGGTTAAAGTGATTGGAATGAAAATGTTAAACAGTTAAGTGGTTACAATACAATTTTTGTATATAATATTATACATGAGAGGATGAGAAAGAATAAAAGATGAAAGTCGAAAGATTTATATTTATATTGCAATTCTGATTCTGGAAAGGAAAAGAAGAAGAAAAGATTCATTTCAGTGTAAATCTTGATATTGATCAAACTGATTATTTCACGACAAGCGAGCAACTCTTGAGATTAATATTTGTACCAAAATTTAATCATCATTTATATTCATTGCGACTGTTAATTATGACAATTGACTGGACAATTTTCAAGCCCATAAGCATCTATTCTTGGAGTCACTTTAACCTCCCAGTTATGAGCAACACAAGTCGATAACAAGGTTAAAGACAAAAGCGTTTATAAGCTAATCAAGTGATGCCTTTTCCAGGCAACAATTGAGTGACTTTCAAACAATATTTAATGGAAAAGGTAAAAACAGAAATGAATAAAGTGACGAGCAAATAGGCAATTCAGATTTGATTCAATGGACTGGAATTTTTTCGCTGTGATTGGCTTCAATTGAATTGTGAAATTTTTCTTGGTCCAACAAATTTATTGGCAAAATATTGTTTGAACTCATGATAATGAAAAGGATGAATCTTGAAGATACTAAAACAGTCGAGTTGAAAAGTTGAACAAGGAATTTTGAGAAATGAAATTTCTTCTTTTCTTTTCTTTTGTCTACGATTTCTCAAGAGTTTACAGGCAAAAAAACAATTCGTTGCAATTGAACTTGTTGATAGTTGAAAAGTTTAGAGTCAAAAGTAAATCTCATAAGATAAAGTTGAGCATGAAAATAGCGAATAAACAAGAAAAGGAAAAGAAGAAAAGTTATTGCAAGGAATTGATGGAAAAGGCGAAAAATGCTTTTCCAATGAACATTTTCAGCTTGCAACTGATAAGCCAAATTTGTTGTAAATTTCATGTTTGGTTTCATTTTCTTTCTTTATTTTTCATTCTTTCACCTTGAGGGTATAAAATTAATTTACTATGTTTACCTGAACTTTTTTTTCACTTTACTCTTGATTCAACAATTTTCTTTCTTCATCATGTCTATCATCATTACTTTTATTTTCTCTTCGAGTTTTGGCTTTCATTGTCATTTATCTTGAACTTTATTCTCTCTCTCTCTTTCTTCTTGTGGATTTTACCTTTTTGGTTAAATCATTAAAAGGTAATGATGATGAGAAATGGAGAAGAGGAAGAAGATGATGGAGAAGAAGAGGGGAGAGGAAGAAGAAGAAAAACGAAAAGCAAAAAGAAAACAATTTTTTCTTTTTTATTCCCTCATCACCTCAATTCTTTTTACAGGTTCATTTTGATTGATTCAATTCAAGACATTGTTATTAATTTTTAAACATATCAACTACCAAGATGCAAGTAAACTTATCGTAACCTTCAAACTCTATTTTTTTGAACTTCAGTCATTATTTGCTTTACTAAATCAATTTCAAACTGTCATCACAAAATTATCTGTTGGCACATTTTGTTAGCTCGTTATTGTGTCAATATGAATTATAGATGGCTCAAGACCGATTGACTTGTGATCATTTTGGAGAAATTGATTTCGACAGTTTTATCGATCAATTTGTAGGCTCAGCATCGTTGAGATTTTAGAGAAATTACTTTTCTAGTCAAGCGTCGAAGTTGATCAAAATTTTCATATAAAATGAAAAACTTTGCTTTTGAACGAAAGTCAATGAGGCCAATGTTTGATTTGATTGGTTGATAATTAGAATTGAGAGAAAGTTCATTTAATTATTTGCTATTAAATGATTTTTATTTTCAAACGATTATAATTATTCATTCTTTAATCGTTTAGATTGTCGAGTTTTTATCACGCAATAATTTTGAATATTTGATACACATTTGAGTCTATTAATTACTAACTTTAAACATTGAATGTTGGATTCCCTTCGTGAGAACCTTTTGTCTCGTGCTTTTTTCATGATTATCAATATAATCTTAATCGTAAATGTATTGTGTCCAGGCGATTGAATATTTGTGTTTATCCTAAAAGGCTCAACACTGAACTCTGACTTCTGTCTTTTTCCCATGATGGACTCTTGAAAGACTCTAGAAGTAAACGAGATTAAATGATGCTAAATGTTTGCCAAATATCGAGTTATATTTTGAGAAATGCAGAATTTTTCAAAATGTCAATAATTTTGATAACAAATTGAGACCTTTTTCATTTTAATTAATCTCAATGTTTATTAAAACTGAATGCTCGAGAAAATTTTACTCGAAAAAAAAGATTAAAATAACTCTTCTCTTCGCAAGAAAAAAATGATACAAAACTAGAGAATGATGTTCGATCTCGAAACTTGAATACTTAAACAATTACTTTTTCAATGTAATCACTCTTGAATGCTTTCTCCTTAGATTAAAAGTTAATCTTATGTTGATCATTTCATTAGAAAGCAATTAGTGATTCAAATTGCCTTCTAAATCTAACTAATGTTGGCTTTGTTTAACGAGCAGAATACAATGCTCCACCTTTTCGAAGCCATTTAAACATCTTTTCACCAAAATTAAAAATCTCTTCACCCAAAAAAGCAAATCGAAATGTTGAAGAAAATTCAAAGTCAATCGACTTTCAACTAAAATGAACAAAGAGCTTGATGAAGGGCTATTTCGAGGAAATTGAATGAAAATATCAAATAGAAAAGTTGATTTCAAATGAATCGAAATTTTGCTCTTCTCATGAGATAATTAAACTGCTCGAATTAAGGGAACCGAATATTGAAATTTTCATCTTTTCTAGTAAACATTGCTTTTAATTTGAGTAACTGTTTAGTCTGTATTTAGCGAGTTTTCCTGTCTTGACCATTTAGTGGAAAGCAATGAAAAGAGATTGCATTTATGTTATGCTTCAAGTTTACCTTTAAAGTAAAAACCTTTACTCAAAAGGTGCGGTGTGAAATTACATTTTCTTTGTGTTTCCGTTTTCCTGATAAATTCATAAATTCACCTTTCCTGGGATCAGTTTTAGACTTTACACTCCCAAATTACACATTTAACAAATGATGAAATAAAAAAAAGAGAGAGTCACAAAATTAGATGAAGAAACAAAAGTGTAATGAAAGGTGAAGAGAAACCGTAAAACTTGGTAAACATACAATTAATTATTTTACTCTTCTTTCCATTAAACAGTTTACAGTAACTTTATTTAGAGGCAATCTAAGCTACCTTTTGTGAAACCACCTTTTGGAGACAATAATTGTGAAACTATAAGATTTACAACTTGAAAGATACATGAGTAAGCCACACTTGAAACCTTTCCTTTTACATTCATGACAACCTTGCATGTAGCAACAATCTTCATTTTACAAGATCGACATGATATTGAACAGATATTCTCATCAAGCTTGATCTTGACCTTAGGAACCGTCACAACAATCACTCTAAAACTCATCAAAAAGCTCGATTTTGGCAGATTCATCGATTGAAAATTAAGTTGAAGAGAAAATTGAAAATCTGTGAAAAAACTCAAATTTTGGCCCTTTTCAAGTTAGTCTCAAGAAATCCTTAGAAATGAACGTATTAATAACAGTTCGAATGAAAGTTCATTTTTGTAACGATTGGAAGAGCTGAGATTTCAATCTTTGAATTTTTCTTTTGAATCCATTTATAATCAAAGATTAAGAGTTGAACTTAGATGATCAATTTGCATAAAATTTTCATAATTTTATTACTTCCATTTTCATCTTAACAACTTTTTTTTATTCAAAAATTTCTCAAGTGATGAATTACTTTTGGGTAAACAAGAGGATTGATGAAGCTCGATCGTATTTAATTCAAAATTTGCTTTGGCGCAGATTCGCAGCTCTTCACTTATTCACCCATTAAAGCTGCTTCCACACATTGAACAAGAAATTAATAAAGCAAATAAAGACAATGTTGATAAATGGCTTTCAATGAACCACAACTTGATCACCTTTACTTTATTAGAATAGCATAACCGAAAGAGTTTTAACAATCATTCAATGGAGATTTTCTCAAGTTTGTTGGTTCTCTCTTTAATCTCACCATTCTTCATTCCTAATAGATTGATCATTCCACAAAATTCCTTTCTCATACAGAATTCAGAATATTTTATTGAATTTTGCAACTTGATTCATTTCGACAATTGAAAAGTGAAAAGGCATTTCCAATGATTTGCAAGTTTGTTTCCATTTTGCATGTCATTTGCTTGAAACAGCAAACTACAAACTGACTCTAATGGTGAGAATTTGGAAATTATCATTTTCTAAGAATCAACTTAAATCCCATTTTGCTACTTCATCCTCAATGTAAACCATTGCAAGTTTACATAATCAATTACATGAGCAAAACATGCATAATGTATTTATCACGTATATGAATTTTGCATACATTTTCAATCAAAAGTCAAAGTCAATTAATCTATTTTTTGGAACAGCGCAAGAAACGAAAATTTTCATTATTTCTTTGATTTCCTAAATTATGCATGTAAATCGTAAATCGCAACCATTTATAATTTAAAGATTAAACTTGCCAGTTTCTCTCTTTTTTTCACCAAATATGCAATTCTTCAAGTTTTCATTGAGAGTAAGGAAAAGTTTGCAAGGTAAAAAAATTGCATTTTTTCACCATTCTTTAAACGTTCAAATGTAAAGGTTGACTTTTCATTCTTTTTGAGTGAAAACAAAATTCGTTTCCAAATATCTTTCCATGTTTCTTCTCATCTTGATGCACACTCTGTTTCCATTGAACCAGCTTTTGCTATACTTGCACAAAGATCAATATCAATATCATCTTTTTTCCTTCTCCTTCCTTTTACCTGGAATTAACTTTACCTTTTCACTAAGCCAGTCTCTCTTTTTTCCTAACCTGTATCCAACATCTCATCATCATCAACAGAATAACGTTTTTCTTGAGGAATCTCTTTTACCATTTAAGCTCACTCACTCTGAGTATTTGTGTAAAAATGATTGGCCCCATGAGCTTTGGCAACATTTGAACTCTTCTAATTCAAAAGCTTCAATACCTTTCTTCTGTGTTTGTGTGTTAAATCTTGAAGAGAGAGAGAAATGAAGACAAAAGAAAGAAGAAGAAGAAAAGAAGATTGAATGGCGATTCATTTCAATCTGTTGAAGTTATATAAAGATGGATAGTCTGATGATTTACAGGCAAGATAAAAAGCCACTATCATGGGCTGGATTCCCTGAAGTACATCAAGGTAGCTTCTCTTTTCCTCATCATTCGTATCATCAGCTCATCTTCAACTCTTTATCTTCTTCTTCTCATCTCATGTTCCACTTTCAAAGTTGATTTACTTTTTAGACCTTTGAATGTTGAAGGAAAGAACAAAAAGGTCAATTGAAGTGTTAAAATCAAAACATGAGGTTAATCAATCAAATGTGTGTTCACTTAATTTCCCTCTCAATATTGTCATCAAATGAAGGTGAACATGAGAATGGTCACCAAGCTGACAATGGCAACAGTTGCACAGGTCAATATCAATGAGCGATAAATGAATGAAAATGTTTCAATGTTGAACCTTTAGTTAATTCCCAAGTGAAAGGGCAAACCTTGTCCAAGTTGATCACATTATGCCAATTTAACCTTTTCTTTTCTTCGCTCATTGTTCCTTCTTTAATTGACATTTCACCTTTTATCATGTGTTCAATAAAGCAAAATTGATAATTCATTGTTTACATGAAACCACACACCATGAACCTGTAAAGCCTTTCTCTTTTCCCTGTTTTTCGCAATTCCTTTAACCTCACTATTTACAATTATCTCTTCAACGATTTTCGATCTATTTAGATGCTTGATGAGCATGAAATTTAGGCAAAAAAAGACAGAATAAAGAGCAAAAAACAGAAAAAGTAACATTCAGTGATTGACTGAAAAAACAAGGAAAAGAGAAAACAAAAGAAGAGGAAAAAAAGTTGAGTCTAATCTCTCGTTTTCTTCACATAAATGGATGTTTATAACGTTGTTTATCAGGTTAAAGTGATTGGAATGAAAATGTTAAACAGTAAAGTGGTTACAATACAAATTTGGTAAATAATATTTTACATGAGAATGAGTGGAAAAAACGGCGAAAATCGAAAAAATCGAAAGATTTATTGCAATGTTGATTTGGAAGAAAAGGAAGAAGAAGAAAAAGATTCATTTCAGTGTAAATCTTAACATTGATCAAACTGATTATTTTTGATGTGCAAAAAGCGAGAAACTCTTGAGATTATAATTTGTACAAATATAATCTAATCATGATTCAATAGATATTATTTCCTCTTTTGCGTTCTTCTTCTTCCCATTAAACAATCATCGAAAAGGTAAACTCGAATAAAAGGTAAGCAAAAAGTAGAGGGAAAAATATTGTTCCTCACTTTCTGACAAAATGTATAACTCTTCAATAATATTACAATAATCAGTTCAACTAGTTCCTTACCCAGGAAAGGTTAAAAAATGAATACTCAGGTAAAGAAAAGAGAGAAGAGAAAAAAAATGAAAAGAAAAAACAACTTTTACTTTTATTCCTTTTCACATGAAAAAGTTTTCATTTTTGATGAAAGAGAAAAGGAAAAGTTCTAATCATCATGAGAATTGATTGAACAACAAACTTATAAACTTGTCAATCCATTATCATTACACTCTTATCATAGGAATCCCTGTTTTCACTCCCAGTTTACTTCTTGTTCAACAATTAAAATTTTGCATCTTTTTTTTCTTCTCTTCTTTATCTTAGCCTTTTCTTCCGTCAACATGAAAGGTTTTAATTATCGTCACCTTTATTCTGTTGCCCTTTGAATACTTGACAATGAATTTTATTGATTTTTAATTATCATCTTTACTTACCTTATAAATGAAGATGAATCTCGACTCATTAAGTTGTTCACCATTTTTCATCAACTTCATCTTTTGACTCTTTCCTTTTGTCACCATTAATGTTACCATTATTACGTGATTATTAACTTGCATTATCATTTTATTTCAATCAACTTGAATCCAAAGTCGAGCAAAAAAACCACGAAACAGAAAAAAAATGTAAGGTTAACAAAGAAGTAAAGAATCAACCTTTCAATCAATAAAACTAATAATGCTAATAAAGGTATAAAACGATCAGGGAATGAGAAGGAAGCGAAAAATGAAAATGATGCAAAATAATGAGAATCTGAATGAGAAATGAAATAATTTTTTCTCTCGAATTTCAACCTTTTTTTATTTCTCCAAATGAAAGTTAAAGGTAACTGAATCTTTTCCCAAATTTTCATGATTATCATCATTTTCTTTATCAATGATGAACCTTTTCTCTTCTTCTTTCAACATTCAAAATTCATTCCTTTTCCAAGTAAAAATCTATTAACATCATTTTCGTTATTCACTTGCAACATCATCAAACATAGACAAACAGTCTCACTGAACACACATATTCACACATTACCATGAAAATACTTTGAAACATTTTCATCTGGTAAAGGTATTGGAAGAGGAAAAGAGATGAAAGCAGAAAAAAAACATCTTTTACTTTTTTCCTTTTTTTCTCTCTTTAATATTTTTTCTCTTCGCACAAAACATCATCCATGATCATCATCATTACTCCGAGATACTAAATTCACATAAACATATATTTATACATGTTCGTTGGAAAGTCATTCTTTCATGACGAATTTCGCCTTTCTCCACTTTTCTCTTTTTTTCTCCTTCTTCTTCGCTCTTTCTTCTCTCAATCATATGTTCTACAACTAATATGAACACATAATATCAGTAAATAAATATCACCTCCCTTTTCATGCTACTATCTTTATCCATTATATCAGTTTTTATCGTTCTCCAGGTTATCATAATAATGTATTTTTACTCTTTCTTTTTGCTTTACTTTTCTTTCGAGTTGTTAACCTTTTTTTTCGCTGTCTGTTATCTTTGTTTTACATTTTCCTTTACCAACATTAAACTGTTATTTGGCTGAATCAGAATAAAATCAACACACAAAATGTCAATGTTTTATTACATTTTTATTTGCAAATATTTTCGTCAACCTTTCCAAATGTTTCCATACTTTTCATTTTTCATTGACCATACTTTTCATCTGCTAACAGCAATTTTGTTGCTCTCATTGGGCTCACGCAAACAAGGGTCAATCTTGGCTTTGTTTTTGGCCTTTCACTCGCTCCCAGTCGAGGCTATTGATCAAGTCTCAAGTGTATCCAGCTAGTTGGTTGCCGTAAAGCAATAAGGTTTAATCAATAGGACAAGGAATAAACTCAAAAATAAAGATCCAATTTGCTTCTTTAATTTAAAGGTTAAATCCAAAGAGATTAAGGATGATCGAAAGATTAAATGCCATTATTCATGAGTTGTTATTTCCAAAGTATGAAAGAAATGAAACGTCTGTGATCAATATTTACTGAGTTATTCGAGATTGAAAATTATTTTCATTTCACATAAGTTGTCTTTTGATTCAAATGGACAAACTGGACAACAAACAAACTTTTGTTGATTTACTCATTTTTTTCTTGTACCGTTTGTTGCTATTTCGGACAATTCATTTTTATTCATTGAAATTATTCTCATTGAACTTAATCTTGATGCTGATCCGTAGTTTTGCTGAAAATATCAAAGGCTATTGAACATATTGATGTTGATGAATCAATTTTTGTCGCAAATATTGTGATATTTCATTTGATTAAAATTTAATGCTTGCAAGTTTGTCTAGAAAGTTATCTTTGAAATACTCAGTTTAGCTGATAGTCTGATCTAATTTGCACCGTGATGATTCAATTTGTATTTGCTTCTCGTGGTCTTGCTTCTTAACCGTTTGATAAACTTTTCGAGTTGGAAATTGTTGAGTTATCTTTATAATGACTGACTGACTGACTGATTAATCAGCCACTTTAATCATTCTTTTGATTATAAAAGTTGACAATCGATCTGCTATTCTGATGATGATATCGATTTGTAAAATTTGTTTAACACCAGAAATCATGTTTTCTAGCTTTATTGACAAGAACCTTCTAGAATTTATTTTGGCGGGAAGAAATGATGTTCCACCATTAGCTAGCCATTACACAAAGCAGGCCATGATCCGAAAAATTACAGTGTCATGACAACCAATTTTCCTTTCGCAGATAAGCTTACTAGTTTAATGAATTCTGGCATGAACTATTCTCATAGAATTTTTCTCATCAGAAAACATTACTTTCAATTATTCATCACCAAAATCAATATACTTTTTTTGAAACTCAATTTAAAGATGATTTTCAGTTACAATGTTAGTCTCTTGTTTCATCAATTTTCAACTGCAACACAATAAACTGGCATGGTTCAGTTCAATTACTTTCACCATTTCACGAGTTTCTCTCCAACGAAAAGTGCGTCCAATTTGAAGATTAATTTCCAGTCATTTATATTCCTCAATTACAATGATTATTTTTGCTTCAAACGAATCTTTAAATACGAAATTAAACTTTGCTCGCTTCGACGAAATTTGATTGCAATATTCTGCGACACTCTGTAAACTTTTGACGATTTTTTATTTTCGCCGAGTTGACATTTTTCCATTGTCGAGTTACATTTTGTAGCTAATGGCTCAAGACTGAATGGATGAAGACAATTAATGAACAGGTTAACATTTTACCTTCTTTGTCCATCAGAAAGTAAAGGTTGAATAAATCATGATAAATCATATGAAACTGACAACTCTTTGATCGATATGTATCTATGGGCGCCTTATCTCAACAATTGCCTTTAGTCAAAAGTTAATGTGCCAAGAGATGTCTTAATAACGAATGACCAGCAAATGGAATCAATTGAGGCAACACAACGAAAGGTTCAATCAATGATTCAGTGACCACCAAAAGCGATAAAAGTTGAACCTTTTGTGAGTATCAGCAATTTGGATGTTCTGAAAACAAAGAATTTCCTGTTAATGGAATTACAAATTTTCATTGATTAGTCAACCAGAAAAGTTGAATATTGTATAAGAGGAAAATTTATACAATTCAGTTAACTCGATTAATGTCATTACTTTTCTGGACAATCGATATTTTCCAACCTCTTCTCCTTCCATTTACCTTGCAATTTTTGGGTCAAAAATTTTGCTTCACCAGAAAATGAACAAACACAATTATGATTTAGTTTCCAAATTTATTCATTTCTCCATCTTTACATGGTTAAACACCAAAAAGAGAGAATTGCTGAATCTTTCATTTCTCACTCTCTCTTGAAAATCTTAATCAAATACATTGTCATGTTGAGCAACTTGAAATGATCATTTATGATGGATTCCATGTTTACACTAAACTTGTGATAATTCACTTTGACAAAAAAAAAGTTATTCAAACCATGAAATTCTGCAAACAAAAATTCTAAATTTTTGCAAATTCCAAACTTGAATAGACAAAAATATTCATCTCATGATTCTTTGCAAGAACTGTGCAACTTTTTTTTCGATCAACAAAAAACTCGACTTTGCTCACTGACTACTTAATTTGAGGTTAATTTTTTAATGTTGCACAGTAAGCTCTTATCGATGATCCATAAATGTGTGTTTCCCAAAACTTGAAAGGAATCATGAATAATGTTTAGACGCAAAGGTAACAGAGGAAAGCATGCCTTTCATCCAGATAATGATGACAACTTAATTCATCTTCAATCAATAGAGTTAACAAAAGGTGAAGTTAACTCGTCTACTTGAGCATTACCTTTCATTAACATTTCCAAGTCACTTGCAAGATTCAAATTTCATTAATAAGGTTTAAAAGATTAGAATCACAACAAGTAAATGTTTAAAGGTAAAACCAATGAAACCCTTGAGTAGCAAAAGAATGGCAAAATTGGTCAAAAAATCGAATCATTTTTTTTCTTCTCTTATCCGAGTGAGGCTTCAATGGAAACATGAATCTATAGGAACATCAGATTGGTGTAAACCATGAACAAGATGATAATCAAGTCAATTAGCTTAAGTTGACTCTTGGCTAGAAGTGCAATTATTGAGCTAAAAAAACGAGAAAACTTTTTTATTCGTTCAATGATTCGTTGTGATGAATTTTGAAACGGAACAAAAATGTTCACCTTGTTTCTCATTTTCATCCAATTCTCATGAGAATTTCAGTTTTAACTCTATTTACAGAATATTTATTTATCAACTCAAAACTAGGGATTTATTTCCTTTCTATTGCTCTCATTCGCTCACAGATGATATTCAATAGACCATGAAATGGGCGTATCAAGATAAATCTGATTCTCTCATCATTTGGACATTAACTTGATAATCATGATAATATCATGAGTCGTAAAAAAAAGAAGAGCAAAAAAAAAGTAAAATGAAGTAAAATTGAAACAATAACGTAAACTGGCAAAACTAACGTGACTATCAATAACAAATGATTTACAATGATAATCATTTATATAATCAATCGATTGCAAGGTTTACAAGAGATAACAGATTTTGGAATGAAGATAAAACTGAAAATGTTGAATGGAAGAGAGGAAAAAGGTAAAAAGAGAAAAGAATCGAAAAATGAAAGTTGATGATAAATTGAATATCAGTTTTGTTCCTCATTCAAACCAGAGTAAACAATATTGCAAGGGAAGGAAAAAAAACTAGAGTAAACTTTGAAAGCCAAAAACATGAACATTTCGTTTCGATTACAATGGATATTCAAGATGATACGACGAGAGTATATTTAAAATGAACATTTTTTCCCAGTGACTTTGCTCTTCACAAAAGTAATGTTTTTCCTGGTTTCTTTGTCAATCAACTGCAACTACATAGAAGTCGACTGGAAACCATGAAATGTTAACAATTGCAATGGTCAATAATGAGTCCATTTTTGTCGAGCAACAACTTTTCCTTTTGATCGTCAAAAGTAAAACATTATTTTTGACAAATTCAAGTGATGAAAGGAGTAAAAATAGTTTTCCAAAACCACTTTCTGTTTTCACTTTTAATCACATTTCCAAGTCGTTTTTTGCTTCCACTAAACTTGCTGTTCAACTGTTTCAGACTCAAATAGACACATTTAGAGTAATGATGCACATGGAAAAAAAAGTTGAATATAAAAGTGAAAAATGAACTTTATCAATTTCCCTTCATTCTTTACTCGATTCGAGTTGCCTCATCATGTTCCCTTTACCAGCTTTTCTCGTTCTCCTTCAAATAATCAAATTCATCTTTACATTCATTATCAAATAACAACATCATTTTAAATGTACAATTGGTTTGATTAAGTGATTAACTTTTACATATGTAATGCGAGGCAGCAAAATGATGACCCAATTGAAAGAAGTAAAATTAGTGGAGAGAAGAAAAAAATGTTAAATTCGTTAATAGACTTTTCCATTAGTTAATCACTGCATTTTAATCACAATCTACTTTGCATTTACCATTGAATACATTTGAAGAGACAAAATTAGTGTACATTTCTGTCTTCGTTTTTTTCCTTTCGCCTTCTCTCTCTTTTCGTGTCTACATTTTGCTACTAAATGAATTACCTGCAAGCTTAATTATGCATTACTAAGAAGTAACCGGATTAAATCATTTTTCATCAAATAGGTGAAACTATTGGGTTACTTTTTGGGTTATTCAAAAGTTTGCTCAATTTTGATTCACTTTTACTTTTGCTCTTTGACTCTTTTTTTTCTTCCTCTCCTCTTAAGTGGTTATCATTACTGTGTTCATTAGATATTCAGCCATTTAACCATTCATCAGTTTCTCCTTACCCAGTCTGTCACCGCATGAAACATGTTACATGAAAATATGTTGAGAAAAAAATTAACCGTTTCAATTGAAATTTTAATCGGTAAAGTAAATATTTTGTTTCCATTTGTAATGCAATTCAAGGATTAGCTTTTTCTTCATTGGATTTTGCTTCCAACGGAAAACGAATGTTCAATAGTTTTGACAATTTATCAAATTGTTCATGATTAATGGAAACTTTGGTGGAAAATTTTGGCCTTTTAGGAAAATCTTATGAGTTTGGAGCATTTCAATTTACCATGGAAATTGCATGTTTCATTCTTGCTAGGAAATTGACTTTTGGACACTTTTTTCTCTACATTTGATTCGCTGGGGTCGCTAATGGGTCAACCTTTTTTTTCCTACTCGTCAAATGTTCTAGTACATTAGGTTGTAGTTTGTAATTATCAGTGAATCACAACTTTAAATACAAGTCTCTGTACAGTGTTTACTTTTCATGGTATAGTAATGATTATCCAATTATTGAACCTTTCCTTTCAACAAATTTACTTCAACTAGGTTTTGTCTTTAAATGTTGGATCCATCACATTAACCTTTTTTTCTGCTCTGATACAGTGACTCGAGACACTATCTTAAATTAATTCAAAGCAATCGTGTAAACTTTATTTTCAGCATTTTACGGTTGAATCTCTAAAGAATTCAGAAAATCACAGATTATTTTTTGCTTCTCTTCTCAACTTCTCCTTTCATCACTATGGAGCGACAAATAATAATCTTGCATGAAACATGATCAAGGCTCTTATTTTTGTGCTAAAACATCAACTGTAGAGATTGATAAAAGTACATTTCATTGGATTTTCAATACAGATAAATTCAAATCTAATCTTTAAATAATACATCTCTTGTTGCTTACTCGAGTTTCAACACACATTTTACTTTAGCAGCAGATTTAATCGAAATCGCTGAATTTCGAGCCATTAATCGACAATTTTTTCGTAAACGAGATTCAAAAAAATTATTCAACATTTAGGAAGTGCAACAAGTCTGCCTGATCAAAACCAGATAATTGAGCAAATTTTAGATGCAAGTTTGATCAAATGAGTTTTCCGGTGTATCAAAGACTTGCCATTTCCCAATATCGATATATCTTGAATATTTATCAGATCTTCTCTACTGCATAGTTTCGGTACAAATACATGGCTGATTATTTAATCAGATTGACGATGTAATGAAAGAGTATTTAAAATTTAGAAAGAGTAACATTCATTTCGCAGGTTTGAATAAAGTGACTTAACAAGGTTTGAACCTGCAACCTGCTCTTCGGCAGACAGAGATGCTAACCACTAGACTACCAGAGCATTGTTTGAAATAAAAATTCAATCCAATCCTCATTTTTCAATTTAAAGCACATTTTTACTTGTAATTTGTTTTCCTTTCTTTCAAATATAAAGCTTGTTTTCGTGAGTAGTTTTTTTCACCGCAACAACATTTTAATTGAGTTACCTGCCATTATATTGGTAAATATATATAAATGGGCATGAATGTCAATTTATCCTTTTATTAGTTGACAAAGTAAATAAAAAAATGTAAAAGATGAATCAAAGAGAAAGGGAGAGAGAAAAAGTAGGAAACGAAGTAAAGTGAAATAAAAAAATAAATAACAAATAAATAGCTTATTCTGCATATTTTACTCACTTTTTCTTTTTATCATCTTTACTTGGTTTCTTTTCCACCAAATCTCATTTTCTTCGCTTCCAGTTTTTTTCTCGGTTCAACTTTTATCTGTCTCACTTTTACTCCTCCTTTTCACTCTCCTTCTCATGTTGATCCGTTTTACCTGTAATTTCATCCACCAATCCAGGTCAATGTTTAGTCGTAAAAAGATGAAAATGATGATGAAGAAGAAGAAGAAAGAAGATGAGAAAGGAGAAGGTAAAGAAAGTTTATCAAAAGGCTAAAAATAACTTGATACAACACAGACAAACATAAACATCAAGATTGAAATGATAAGCTTCAACTCCCAGTTACCAGCGCCCTCTATCAACTCGAATAATTTCCACACTTTTTTTCGTTGAAAAGAAAAGTTTACAATTTAAAATTCTGACGCCAAAAAAACTCAATTTTTTCTTCTCTTTATCCAGGTTCGAACATTGTTTGTAAGTGGCCTTCCAATGGACGCAAAGCCTCGAGAACTTTACCTTCTCTTTAGAGCGTATAAGGTAATAATGGAAACATGAAAAGAGTGTAAAGGCAAAAATCAATAATCATTGAGCCTAAAAGTGACACTAGAAATGATTAAAAAAAAGGCGAAAAGTTGAAACTCTTTTCATGATGAAATTTGTTTGGCAAAATTTTTCCCCATTTTCCACATTTTTGTCCAACAAACCAATCATTTTCCTCAATTTGTTTTCATTTTTATTCTTACCCAACTTGGTCAATTGTACTTGTCCATTGATTGTAGAGTCAATTTTGTCTCATCTTTAAACCATACTTTTTTTTAATGGGAAGCAATGAGAGTCAAACTATTAGGAATAAAAATGAAAACTCACAAAAGAAGGAAAAGATAAAAATCTTATAAGAGAAGAAGAAAAGCGAAAGAAAAGAGTAAAAATTTAACTTTATCTCTCTTTTCTCTTGTCTCTCTCTTACCTACATCTTCTCATCTAAAATATCATCCATTTTTTGCTTCTTTTTTCTTCTTCTTCCCTTCTGGTTGTTATCAACATCATTCCAGGGTTATGAAGGATCATTGTTGAAAGTAACAAGCAAAAATGGGAAAACATCTTCGGTAAGTTATTTTTCTCTCTTTTCTCATCATTCTACTCATCCTTATCATCCATATCATCATCATCACTAGCATACTGTTTCATCATTCTCAACCATCATTTACCTTCACCTGAGTATTATGTGTGTATTAAACTGAGAATAGCTTTCAACCTTTTCTCTCTTCTCTCATATTCTTCATTTCGATTCTCATAAAATTCTTGACGAGCTTTTATTACTCATAAAACAGTTCTCAAAAAAATACAGGAAAGACTGAAGAGAATGTTTATCTTCTGTAGAAAAGAATTATTAACAAGATGATGAAGATGAGTAACAGAATAACAGAAGTTGCAAGGTAAAAAGGTAGTAATGGAAGCAACAGCAAAAAAGGTAAAGCAACTCTTAAGGTTTCCATTCTGACTTTTACCTTCACAGAGATACAACTTTTGTTACACTTTTCATCTCAATATTCAATCCCTGTTATCATCTTTTTTATCCCTTGAATTTCCTTCTCTCTCTTTCTCTCACTCTTTTAGCCTGTTGGCTTTGTAACATTTTCAACTCGTGCCGGAGCTGAAGCTGCAAAACAAGATCTTCAAGTAAGTTGTCAACACTTGTCATTATTGAGTTACCTTTTCATCAGCTTATCATTTCCTTTCCTTACTTTTTTTTCGATCTTTTTCTTTTCTCTCTTTCTCACTACTAATAACATCAGCACATTTATAAAGGTTAATATCTGCTTGAATAATCCATGATAAACACTGTCCACTTAATGCTTCTCTTTACCTGCTCAATACCTTGTCAATTGGTTAATTGAATAGAGTTTGACGCTAATTTCATTTCACAATTAATTTGTTACCTGTGTAAATGAGTGCAAGAATAGGCGAATTCAATGAAAACAGAAGAAACTTGATTCTTGCATTTGATTGATCATGAAAATTGTTGATTCTCTTTGTTCACTTGATTAACTCGGCCACAATCTAATCATTCCAATCATACAATAATCCATGAATATATAATCCAATAACATTTACTTGCATTTTCCTTTCAATACTTCTTTTAGCCTTTACATAATAATCTTCATTTTTTGATTACAATTGAATAAAAGTGAATACAAATTAGATTGCAAGATAATAATCATCTGATAATCAATTGGTGGAATAATCAATGAATGGCAAAAGGGGAAAAAAGGGTTTTTCACTCGACTAGAGAATTTATTCAGCATTTTACTTTTTTTCGTTTTTTCTGTTTTCTTTTTTTTGCCTTTTCATGATTTGCTTTTTTTCATTTTCATGTAAAGTAAGAAAAATGCAATTGAATGCAAAAAGAAAACATTTTCATCATTTATGTGAAAAGGATTGATCCAGTTTCAGGTACCAAAGTTGATGAGCTTTTTGTCAGAACGAAATTTTGGAAAAAAAACAAAAAGAGCAACATTTTTCTTTCTCGATGTTGGTTTGGGTTTCGTTGTTTGACGAAGGCAAGTGAAAGGCAACAGAAAAGGTTGAAAGATGAGAATAAAGATGAGCAAGAAAATGAAAAGTGAAAAGAAGAGGTAAAAAGGTAAACATGAAAGATTCTCATCGTCAGGGGAGAGAATAAGAATACAAGATCTTTTTCCTTCTTCTTCTTCTTCTTCTTTTCAGGGAATAAACAGAATAATGGTGAAATGTGATGTTCATGTTTAGATTGGGGTTACTTATTAATAATTAAACATTTAAGATTCCGAATTTTTGATCAACTCCAGTTTACATGTTATTATATATTGTATAATATATAGCCTTACATGAACCAGCTTTTATAACCATTTAAATATTATATCAACTTTTACGTTTACCCAATTCCAAATGATAATGATGATGATAATAATAGTTTATTGCATATCAAATGTAATAATATTAAGCTGTTCAAAAAGTTTAATCACGTTTCTCATCTAATCTTGAAAGATAATCATTAATTTCAAAATGATAATTGATTAGGCTTCAAATTGACACATGTAATAATTCACAGCAAAAATGTATTTACTTTGCATAGAGAAATTAATCGAAATGAAAACATTTATTGGCAAAAGTACAAAGCAATTTAAGCTCATACACTTCACCTTTAGTCCACTTTATAGCGAACTAAACATGCTAGATAGATCATAGAACTGTTTGCTTTTGAGAATTGAAGAACCATTAATCGAAGTCTCAAGTTCATTTAAGTTCATTGTGTATTCAATCTCTAAAAATATTTCATGGTCAGGTACATTGTTATACATATCGATATTTAGGAGTATTTTTAGTATCTGAGGAAAAAAGTTTCTTGAGATTATCTCTTTCGACCTGGGAATTTTTGGAGGCGAGATTTTGACGCTAGCATAGATTTTTGATTTCAAAGGAAAGGATGCCTCACAGGTCTTCAGGCTGAGTGCTCAGAGCGTTTTTCCTCTTTGACGCAAGTTTGTGACAATAACTCGAGAATCAGAAGTCAAATCTTGCTGATATTTCGCAAGTAGAACTCCCTGAATTGAAGAATTATAAATATCGATTCAAAGTCATTCAAGGTCATCCAGTTATTTGAACTCTAAATGATATTTGAGAGACGTTCTGAGAGCGCCACATTTTTTCGATTGGTTGGTGTATTTTGCCTGTTTCTAACTTATGCCGTGGGAAAGAAACGAATTTTCTCAATTTTGAGAGCCAAATAAACGAATGAACCTTAATGGCCTTGGGTCTTCAATTCTGAGAATGAAAAACTCGAAAACGGACTATTGATAGTTTCTGTTACAACTCATTCAACTGTAGCATGATTGGTTGATACCATCAATGTTCGAGTCTAGATACTTTACTGTAATTTGGATTTGCCAAAAACACTAACATTCACATTTAGGTAATATAAAAGTGCTTAAGTTTACTTTTGACTGGTCGACAGGGAATGCATTTGAATAGAAATGTTACTTTTTCATTCTTTTGCGTAAAAATCACGACTTGGGCAGAGATAACTTCTTTATTTGAGAAAATCTGATTTGTTGACGAATTTCGTTTGACTTTTTCTCATAGTTTTTGAATTTTTGTCCAAATCAAAAGGAAATTGAATCAGTTTCTGAATCAAATTGATTTTCAATGATTTTCAAGTGAAATCGATTTGAAAATGATAGTTTTGAATGTAAAAGTTTCTGTTCAATTTAAAATCAATGGGAAGTTGAGTTAGTTTCAACATTTTTTCACAATGAAAAGAAACGAAGTTTTAATTTTTAGTTTCATTCGAGTTTCAATTTCTTTTCACTTTGCTGCTTCTGTAAATGATTAACTTTTTAGACAACAAAAGTCGCAATATTTCCAAATCTCATCCCAACCCTTATTGATGTGCTAATATTTTTGTGGTGAAAAAGCGTTGTACTTTTCAAGATTACTTTTCTGTTAATCTTTACCATTGTTCACTTTATTCAGTATTCTCGGTGTCACAACTCTATTGTACGGCAAGTTCACTTCATTTCAAGATTAAATTTGATTAAACGAAAAGCAAAAGTCAGCCTAAAAATAACTAAATAAATGTAGATCATGAATCAAGTGAACCATTTTTGAAAATAGATTTCAACCTTTCCATTTCATTTTGCCATTTGATTTACCTTTTTTTACTCCAAAACCTTTTCCCATCAACTATGCAAGATTCAAGTTTAAACAGCAAACACAGAGAGAGAGAGAAAGAGAGAAAAGAGCAACAAAAAAAGTTCATTTCAAGGTTTTGATTAGAGGATAAACTGCATGCAAAAAGAGCAAAAAAAGTATAATTTTTTTACTCATTTTCACTTTATTTAAGCAAATTCCCAGTAGAGATAAAAAACACTTGCGCCACTAAAAAATGATGAAAAAAAACTAACTCTTTGCTTTCATTTTCTTTATTAAAATTTTTCCTTCTTCGCCATGAAAATCACTTAACTTCACTGTTCACACATTACCCTGTTCTCACTTGCTGCTCTTGAATCACTGAAACAAAAAAAACATGAAACTTGATGAAACCAAACAAAAAAATCCAACTCAATGACTGTGATTACACTTGATGATCGTTGTAAACCCATTTATTGAAACAAAACTAAACCTAAACACTAACACTTGAAACACTTGCACAACTCACGCTGATGCCTCGTTCGTTGGCTGCTGTCGATTGGTGCAACATGAATGACAACTCGACTAAACCTTGGCACTTTAAAACCTTCAGTCTGGTGTTCGTTTTGACCCTGACCTGCCGCAAACTATTCGCCTTGAATTTGCACGGAGCAACACAAAGGTTAGCAAGCCTAAGCAAAAAGCATCACCACCAGCTCCAGTCTCACATCCATCATTAGCAGTTCTTTGTCCAACGGAAGATTGTCAATTACCTTCACCATTCCCGATCCTTCCCAATCCAATGACAAATATTTTTTACTCTCCTGCTCTTGTTCAACCCTCCCATTGGCGATACCTGTAATAGTATCTAACCAAAGACAAATGATAATTTTCAACTTGATGATAATAATGATAATGATATTTGAAGATGATATTTGTTAGTAATCCGTGAAACTAAATATTGAACGAGGTGAAGAGAAGAAGGAAATTAATCATGGAAATGAGAAGAAGATAAGAGAAGAGATGAAATTGATCAATGAAAGTTAATTGATAATTCAATTGCCTGTTGACCTTGACCTTAATCTTGTACATTTACTATCAACAATTGTTGAAATTATTATCATCATTATTATCATTACTTCGTATTAATATTGTATCAAAATGATACCTTGACCAATCATCATCACCAATCATCCTCATCATCATTATTCATTGTTCATCGTTCATTAAATCATTATTAAGAAGCAAATCAAACTGAACCAAAACCTTGATCAAGACCAAAACATAGCAAAAGAAGGGAAACAAAAAAATGGTTTTTTTTTCTTCTTCCTTTGGATACCAAAAGTATAGTGATTCATCAATCAACCAAACCTGACGATATTCATCATGTTACATGATTGAACAATTAAGGAAAAAACAAGAAAAGACAAAAAATTGAAATTCTAAGCATATCTTCTTTCTTCTTCTTCTGAACAAATCGGCTCACAGGATGAAAAAGTTTTGGGTACAAGAAGAGGAAACTTTTTCTTTCTACATTTTTCTTCTTCTTCTTCTTCTCCTTTTTTTGTCATTTGAATAATAATATTATGATAATGTTAATGATAATGATAATAACTAATTACTAATAATGATAATAATAATTATAATAATAATTATGAGAATAACAATAATGATCAAATCAATTTGCAAATCAGATTGAAAAATAATTACCAAAAAAGATGTTTCAAAACTTTAATTCAGTTATCATGGATGGAAACAATTCATTCATAAAATGTGAGAAGCAAAATTAAACTGGAAAAAAATGAAGAATAAAAATTTAAATGAAAATCATTATTACTTTTAATGTACTTGCTAATGATAAACAAGTAAAATTCATTTTTTATTAACATTTTCCGTTGCCTTTCAATCAACTTGTTATTCATTTATTCAATTTTATATTTAGTTCAACTTTTAAATCTCAAATTGATCATGACAATGAATTTGCCAATTTTTCCGATTCTTTCTTTTCATTTGCTCTACATTTTTTTTCTGGGTTCAAATTGTTTTCCTCGACTTTTGGCTACATTGGACATGGCAAGGTATTTGCGCCCTAATTTTAGATCAACATCATTATTAATATTAATAATGCATCAACTATGTTAGTTTCATTATTTTTCGTGGAGCAAAAGAGGCAAAAATGGACCAGAAAAGGAAATGTCATGTTATCAACATAATTATCAACTATTGTTATCATCTTTTCATGAATATCTTTTTGCATTCAACCTCTTTTTTTGCATGTTTCATGTTCAGCTTAGGTAAGGAAAACTGTTTAGGCAACAATTTTGTTATTAATTGCCTTTGCTGACCTCAAACAAGTTTCATGTGCAAAACACTTTTCCTACATTTATCTTCAACTTGCTTTCCAGGGAAACAAAACTCTCTCGATTATTTATTGTGATATTTATCGATGATTTACAGAAATTTTTTCGCTCAACTTTAGTTTGAATGAAAACGACTTTTTAGTCATGAAATTTCAGGGCATTTTAACCAACTCTTGCACTTACTCATAGTCACATCTCGAGAAAGGTTATCTCATAAAATGTGTATTGTCGAGTTGAGTTTGAGTTTTGTTGAGAGCTTATACGTAGACATATGGGGTTATAAGAGTCAACATATTACAATATCTCTAGATGTTGAGAGTAAATTTAAAAGAGCAGAATGAGTGTCTATTTAGAAAATCGAAAAGTAAAAAATACAATTTCGACCAGTGGAAATGCTGTCTTTGAGTTGGGAGATCAAGAGTTTTTATACCTTGAAAATGTAAGGAAATGGTGAGCTCAGAGGGAAAAGGAATTAAAAGATTGAGGAAAAAGGGGGAAATCAGATGTTAGGATTAGTATTATCGTGAGCTCACTTGAGAATATCAAGTAAATTGTTTTTATTTTGAGCTATTTGATCGGTGGCTGAGTTAGTTGAATTGGTTCAAATTTCAAACTTCAAATCGAATTTTTTTGGGCAAAATTCCAGCTTTATCAAACTCTGTGCTGGGCATTTCAACCGACATTTAAAATGAAAATGATTTATAAGTCACTCAATAGGGAATATTATATTTTCACAAATTTTCGCAACTGCACAAGCTAGCGAGTTTGAGCAAAGATCATAAGACTAAGAAAAAACTGAGCTTTCAGAAATGATCTTCGATTTCTCAATGAATTTACTGATAAGAAAACGACCTTGAATGACCTTGAAGTTCATAATTTTCCTTCAGTCCAAAACTTTAAAGTTTCTGGCTCTAGGAATTGTGTTTTCCAATAATTAGCGTTGATTGGAATTAATTATTGCGCTAAATGCTTGGGTAAGTTTATTTGTTGAGAGAAAAATAGATCATGAAAAAATCTGGTAAATCGAAAAATTCATTTAAACAGCAGGTCTGAGATCCTTACCTGGAAAGATTTTCTCACAGAATATAAATATTGAGGTGAAAAACTTTTTAGATTTCATATGAAATACAAACAGCGTGAGTAGCTTACAAATAATGAAATTGCAATTAATAGTTGCGAAAAGAAAAGCCAAGAGATTCGTGTTTATATCAGCTGCGACATAGCTGCCTCTTGCAATTTTAACCAAAAAACTGTGAGATCGATACTGAATCAATGTAAACCAAACAATGTATCGTTATCAAAAGGTAAGAAGCTGGAAAAAGATTGATCAAAGAGATAACTAATCAACTGCAAATGTCCGAAAAGTATTTCAATCAATCATTTGAATGGGCCAAGGATAAGAATGATCGACAACAGTATCATCAGTTTCAACAGGGAATAACAGCTTTTTCTACTTTCAATGAAATTCATTTTACATGCTTTTTCCTTGCACTTCGAGTTCACAAGATAAACGGATTAATTGTGAGCAGATCAAATTTAACTGTAATTTACTCCAAATGAGACGACTGCATCTTTCACAGCTCGTAATGATATTAACAACATCAGGCTATCCTCTTCTTAGATCTGAATTTCAATCATTTTAATCCGATCTCATGAGCTTTGGAAATCGATAAGCCTCAATAATTAATCTAAAAAATCGAATCTAAGGTCACTTTACAAAGCAAATTCAATATGGATTACATGTGAGTTTTTGACGAAAATTCAAAAATTTCTTTTTCAAAAACTGTTCGTTGGTTTGTTTTTGCAAAGAAAAAATGTTTATCATTAAAATGTTGAAGTCATCATGATTGACATGAGCTTGAATGGATAAAGTTTACCTTATTAATGGAAGGAGAAAAGACACTTTTTGGAAAATGATAACATTGAACATTCTTAAATCTTTTATGCTGCTAACTTTATTCAGATCGTATCTTCTTCCAGAATAATGATGTTTCGTTCGTCTACAATGTGCTGTCAAACTCATCAAGCAACTACAAATGCATATTGTTTACACAAATACAAACAGGTTGTCTTTCACCTTATCTCATCTTTCGAGTAGAAACAAGTTGAGAATCTTTTGTTGGTTTTTCGCTGGAAAATCAACGAAACTTCGAAGCGAATCGACAAGTTTACGATTTTACATCTTATATTGGATAGTCAGTAACAATGCAACTCAATTCATAGTTACACTTAAACTCATCAAGTTATCATTAGTTATGAATATGGATAAGAATCAAGAATAACTTTATTTAACATTTGAATATCATTAATAAAAGGAGCATCATTAATCCACATCAAATGTTTTTCACCAAATAAAGTGTTTACTTTCACCCTGATGATGTATTGCAACAAAATCCAGAAAAAGTTCATTTGTAAATTTTGCTTTTCCCTCAATAATTAAATGTTTTTGTAATTATAAACATTTTCATTTAAATAACCATTCATTAATCTGGTCAATAAACTTTCAAATGAAAGTAAAGTAAAAGTTGAATTCACTTTGGTAAACTTTAAATGATGTAAAAGAGCCTCAAACGTGATTGATTTCAAGTTCATATCGAAAATGAACTGGAAAAATATCAAACATTTTTGGCCAAAATTTGCATAAAGATGATAATTTTTAACTTGAAATGCAAATTATTGAAACTTGAAAAGTATTGTAAATATTAGGTTTGGACGCAAACGAAAGCAATCCTGGTAAAAATGAATCTTTACTCAAACAAAAAGCTTCAGCATCGCTCTTTATCATAACATTCATCATAATTTTCAATTGAAAAAACTGTGGCCTTTGAGATTCATTCGGTTGGTAAAATCATGTTTTCAAGTTGTTTCACCGAACGGATTTTTGATCACTTGGTGAAGACTTCGTGAAAATCTTTACGAAACCAAAACTCAGCTATCTTCAGCCATTTTAAGTTTAGCAAGATTTTGTTTTCAAATTATCACGATACATCAAAAAACATGAGTTTAAAAGAGTAGCATAAACTATCTCTTGTGGATTATGAAAGTGTAATAGCATTACATGTGATTGGATCAAGGTAACTCGACTATTGATCACATCAAGCTTATGGATTCAAAACAGTTTCATCATTGATGTGAAACCAACATTCAAACTCTGAATTTCTTTTAATTTTATCTGTCTTTAAAATGTCTTTTTTCTAGACTAAAGTCGACTACAAGGACTTTCATTTTTGGCTGGAACGGAACTAACATCGATCGATTAAAAGTGACAGAATTGCAGACATTCAACGATTTTTCAACTTTTCTGTCAATTTCGATCCAATTCAGTCAAAACCCAAACTCATTTCACGGCAACAAAAAGCGACCATAAATCCCAGCGAATCTCACAAGCGATCAAACTGAAAAGTTCAAAATCAATAAAATTATTCTAAACTGTAAATTTATTGTTTTCAATCAACTTCCAATCGAACCATTTCAACATCAACTTTCAAAGGTAAAAATTTTTAATCAAACTCAATTAGCAGTTAATCAAAAGTACAACCACAAGTTGACCATCGACTACATCCAAAAGGATGATAAAAAAAGATTGGAAACCATTGATTGGAAACGAGAAAAACTTCAATTAGCCTGAAAAGCAATTTATGGCGAGGACAAAAATCTGTTGAAATTTTTCCAAGCAGCCAATTTAAACTGTAAAACCTGTTATCAAAGAAATGAAAGCATTCCAAAAGGTTTAAAATTGAATCGCCAATTAAAGTTTTAGTTTTGTCAACAGAAACAATTGCCCTCCCAGCTAGTTATCATCAAAGTTATCAACGATTTTTTTTTCAAAAAAAACTTTTCCAATGCAACCAATGTACCAATGTATTGTATTAATAAATTGAACAATTTGACAGGGTAAACTTGAAGTTTACAATGATTGAAGAGGTCAACAGAAAAATTAATCAAGTTTGAACCAAACTGAAAACCTGTCATATTATCACATTGCATCATGAAGAGAGAGAGAAAGCAAAAGAAAAGTAAAAATGATACAAAAATTTGTAAACCTTTTCATTAAACTTTTACTCTTTTTTGTTCACCTTCTACCTGACAAAAATGCAAACTCAAATTAAACCCATTTCACCTTGAATTTGATTGAGTTGAAAGAGAAGCAGAAAAGAGAAAAGAGTGGAAAAAAGAGAGAGATTCGATAATGAGTTGAATGTTGAACAGAATTGAAATTAAGGACAAAAAAAGCAGAGCAACACCAAAGACAACAAAAGGTTGAGCACAAAAACCGGATATGAAATGATATAATTTCTCATATTTTCTCATCCCATGCAAGGTTAAATTTAAATTTTCATTATTCTTTCCAAATGATTAAAAGCCATTCAATGTTGACTTTACCATTATCATCATTATTATTGCAACTATTATTGTTATTATATTTTTACTCTTTACTCACATCAAACTGAAAATATTGAACTTTTGGCTGTTCATTTTTTTGCTCCTTCTTCAATCAAACTTTCGTTTCCATGGTAAACTGTAGTTTGCAAACTGGAAAATGTTTGTTTCCATGTTTGCCCTTTTTCATGATTCCTTGTTTTTTTCACCATTTTTCACCTTCTTCTTCTTCTCATCTTATCCAAACTTTTGTGTCTTCCTTTTTTCTACCTTTTCTTTCATGATAGCAATAATGATAATGATAACAGGTAAAAATGGTTTATAATAATTGATGGATTACACTCGTTGCAATTGATTTTTCATTTTCATCTTTTTATTACATTTTCACTCTGTTTTCACTCGAAAGGAAACTGAGCAAAAAGTCCATGAAATCGATTGTAAAATGTAAAGAGATGAATGTTTATCCAGTGATTCATGCCGCCAAAATGCAGGTAACAGTCAACTCCCCATCAAGGAAGGGCGATGTTTTAAAACGACTTTTACTGTGCAAAGGAAAAAGTTTCCTTTTCCTTTTTTTACGTTTTTTATAATTTCTTCTCATGGGTTCCATCAGTTTAAAGCAAGGTTAAGTTCGGGATTGACTAATGAAGATGGCAGAGTTGATAGGCTTTTGTTAGCGACAGTCAAAGGTCCAAAGTAAAAACAATGGAAAAGATGAAAAGGGAAAAGCTTGAACTTTTCAAAGTTGACCGGAAGTTTTTGTTTTTCAATTTATCCAAAAGGCTGTCCTTTTACAGTGAGGGAAAAAGAGCAGAGATAAAGTTACTTTTCATTTCCGAAGGCAAGAGGAAACATTTGAGTCTTGCGTCCTTCACAAGGCGTTACCGTCAAAATTGCAACTTGGTTTACATAAGGTACAAAAGGTACAAAAGCACACAAAAGATTCATCATTCAACATTAGATAATTATAAAGTTTTTTTTACCGAGAATAACTTTCTCTTCACAATCGAGTGTTACAAGTTAATGGGATTTTGGGAAAGTCGCTTATTTTGCAGTTTCCAACAGTTGGAGTTTTGAAAGATTTCAACTTTTTTTTGGCCGCTTTTGTTGTGTCTTTTTGCCTTGTCAAATGATGCAGTATTGATGGAACCTTTTCGAGGCAAATCGATACATTAATTTGATTCTCTTGGTAACTGACAGTAACTTTGGTAACTTGATGAATTTGTTTGGATAATGAAACTTTATCAAACTTGATTGTTATTTCATTCATCATAATGTTCATATTGTTTTATTCATCATTTGAAAAATGACAATTGTTTATCTAATTCAATTACTTATTTACTTCCATTCATCACTACTTTACAGTTTCCTTTTCGTTTCCACATTTCATGATGAAAATTCATTTTACCATTGCGTTCTTGGATAATACTTTTAATTGCAATATCGATTATTGATTATCAATAAAGAAGATTGAAATTTTGCATTTTCCAGTCAATTTTCGTTTCTATCTTTTTTTACAGCAACAAAAAAACTTATCGATTAAACCGTTTTTCCAACTTTTATTGATACCATTGATTGACATTTGTTGGGTTGAAAGGAAAGTTTTACTGGAAAAAATAAGTAAAAGTCATGAATTATCTTTGAATGAACTTTACACTGTTGGAGTTGACGATTTCTACGTTTTAAACTCGACTTTGAAAGAGCTGAAAAGATTTCGAAAGGAATCGTGTCTTCCAATAGAAATTTTCTCACCATACTTCGACTTGTTGATAAATTTCTTGCTCTGCAAATATTCAATCATGAGTTTGGCATAACATCAATCAGGTGAAAGTGGTGAACTTACAAATTTTTTCACTAAAGACTGAGTCTCGCTCGATCAAACATGATTACTGTTGTTCCATTAATCATAACAGTAGCTTTAGAGGTGCGATTGCTTACCAGTTTGTCATGAATAATTATTTTCAAATTTTCGCATTTTTCTTGTCGAACTTTTACTGTACAAGTTTTTCATGAAATAATCTTTACTCTTTCAAATTGTTGATAACTCAGACTGACTCTTTCAATTTGCTAATTCCAATGTAAGGCCGGATTCTCATGTCAGAGTTTATTTTAGATTGCGAGTTAGGAATGAAAATTATGGAAAATCTTCCTGAAAAAATAGAAATTTTCATTCTCATGCGATCAAGAATTAGTTTGTTCTTCGACTTGTTTCACCAAAAGTTGTTGGACGCAAAATAAAGAGTCTTCTTGAGTTAATCTTGAGTTATATTCAACTAATCAACATATTTTGATTGCAACTTTAAACTTTTATTTTACTGAAGATTCATGAGACTCTTTTAATTTGTCGATTAATCCATTGATTAGCCAATAGTCGAAAACTTTTCAGTTGCAACTTTCATCGAAAGTTTCACAGATTAACAAATATTTCGCTCCTTTTACCTTTGAATATGCAAATTACGTGGAAGTGAGGAAAGCCAAGAGTGAGAATGAAGCAGATTCTCAAACAATTTCAATACTTTATTTTTTCTCAGCTCATTTCTTTCAATTCCTGATAAATATCATGCAAGAAAAAAAAGACTGTTTTTCTTTGACTTTTTTCTTGTTTGCATTTTTTAGTAATTCAATTGAATATCAAGAGAGAAAGAGAAAGAAGGAAACTGAAACTCTGAATAAAAAGCGGGAGAAAACTTGAGTCGAAAGGTTAAAAAGATCAATTCTGGTGGAAGAAGAAACGAATTCATCTTTTCTTTATACCTTTTATTGGAAAAGGTAACCCAATTTAAAAAGATTAACTTACCAATAATTTTCCTCTTTTTTTTGTTAAATCAATTTGAAATCTATCAACTTTAACCAAGTCAACTAACAACCAATCAATAATGCAAATAATCAATGAACATTTTTTCGCTTCTTTTATCAACATTTAACTCCTATTAACATGATTAACTCGACATTATTTTCATTGTTCAATGTTCACTGAAATATGAAACTTTTACCTTTTACATTGGATTAAAGGAGAGAAGCGAACTTGACCCAAAAAAAGATAATTCAGATAAAGGTAACACTAATCAATTAACCTTATTAACCTCAATCAATTGAATCAAGGTAAGTACAGAGAAAATGAAGAGCGAAAAAAAGGAAACATTAAAAATGGGCAACAATTTAGCGCTTTATTTCAATTTTGATATCGACTGAGAATCATGATAACACTGACAAGCAACAATTGTTGTTGTTTGCGGTAAAGTTGATTGAACACTTTCTTCTCTCCCTGGTTTCCATGGTAAATGTTCAACTTGTATTTATTGGGAAAACTTTTTTTTTTCCAAGTCAATATTATCGAGTTTTCACTCTCTTTACCTTTCCTCTGTTCATTGTATATGTTGCCTTCCTAATGATGATGATAATAATGATAATACTGGTAACAGTAATGATAATATAATGATAACAGGTAAATGGTTCTTCGATGAATGATCGATTAGCTTTGGACTTTGGATTGATTTTTCTGCTTCTCTTTTTGGGTCCAAAATTTTCTTTCAATTTTTTTTTGTTGCATTTTGTTTTTACCTTTTTTTATTAACATTAAGTTTCTTGCTTCACATGAAATGGTTGAAATGATCAATGATTGTGTCGATGATTGTGATGATGGTCATGATGATGATGGGACAAGTTTACACTTATTAGTTTAATGGATGGTTGATTGAAAAAATGTTAGAATTATTACTTTTCTTTATTTACTCAACTAATTTTGCTTTTCATTTTTGGATTCACATTTTGTTTTTTGTTTCAAATAATTTACTTGGCTTCATCTCAATATGAGTTAACACACACTAATTGGGATTAAATGAGAGTTGGTAGAGTGTGTTGTTGACCGGCTCTGTTAGTCTCGAGAGTCGGCCGTTGTTTTCAGTGAAGCGTAATTGTCTGGATTGGCTTCATTGGTCAGTCCGTATTTGTCCAGAATGGATTTTGATCGAATAAAGTTTATCCAGTTTAACCAGGGTTCATCTGTGTAATCAGATAATCTGGTAAAGAGAAGGAAATGTTTCAAATTAATATTTTCATTCTGGATAAAAGGTCAATTTAAGGAGAAACCTTGTCTTGGGTTAATTTAATTTTCATGTTAAATTCATTGATTGCTTCAACTTTGCTTTTTGATTAAATTTCAAGAATGGCTGTTGTTGCGGATAAACGGTTTGTTGCTTTTGAGTTAAGTTAACAATTATCTTTAATTGAGATTGGTTTGTTTTTCTGTTGGACTGTTAAGGGCCAGGTAAAGGCCAAGGAGAGCAATTAAAAGTGGTTCCATTTTATTTTTGGGTGAAGAAAGGAAATTAATGGAAGGAAAGAGAAGAGGTGAAAATACAGGTGAAACTAGAGAATAACATGATAAATAATGGACTATTGAATTTGTTGATTAATATTTAATCAACTTTTCCATCCAAGCTCTTTTCGTCCTCTCATTATTAAATGATTGCCCGAATCGATTTTTGCTTAACCTTTTTTGTTTACTCTGTTACTCTAATCTAAACGTTATCCATTCAACAGATATCTCCAATAGATGGCACTTCATCAATGGTAAAAAATGGTTTTAAACCATTTGTGCTGACATCTATTGAGAATAAACATCAACACTCATTGGGTTTTCAAGCATTTCATTGACAAGAGATGGCACTGTTTTCAGTCAACTGTTCTTTCATATTCAACACTCTCGTCTAATGATGGTCATCAAGCCTGGCCATTCACCGGGATACAAGCTGGCTTTAGCGACCCAATTGCTAATCTTAATGGAAGCTATAAGAAAACTAAGGTCAAAGTTATTCCCAAAAAAACAGAATGCTTCAAAATGTATAAATTTTCTGTCACTCGTTAAATAACTAATAGATGGCGACTATGAAATTTCTCTGTAAATTATTACGTCAATCGATGAATCCTTTCAACTCACTTTTTAATTTAATTATTCAGAATTAGTTGATGCATTAACATTTAAAAGCCTCGAGGGCTCAATAGGACTTCAATTAGTTGTGGATGGATGCCCAGGAAAGGGCAAGAGTCACTTAACCATATTTTAATGAATAACTTTTGAACTACAGTCAAACCTCTCAAAATGAGACTCTCTTAAATTGAGACGTTACTAAGCAACAAAGACGCTGCACCGCTAATTAAAATATGAATAAACTAAAAATTAATTAAAAATTACAAATTTAATGACCGATTATGACGAAAAAAGATTTCCAAAGACTAAGAATTTATCATTAGTTTAATAACAACTTTAATCGAATCATTTTATGAACATTTCTCGAAGTCCAAATCTATTTTCAGAGTTGATTCTTTGAAAATAGCCCCTAAAGCTATCCCCACGAAGTCTCATTTTGAGAGGTTTGACTGTAATAGCGATATTGAAAAATGGTTTTGTTAATTGTTATTGTCGGATATATTTGATAATATGCACGTAGTATGCAAGCAGTGCCCGTCAGTTGAAGAAAGCTCAAAAATAGTTCTTAAATGAAAATATCATAAATGACCGCTTTTCACACTTACGTTTTACGGTCATGTTTGCTGAAGTTTTTTAATTTTCGTAGCACTTTACCACGCACTTTAAGTATTAATATTATTATATGTATTACTGTAAGTATTATTAATAGCTTAATATCTTCACTTTTAATAAAATAGTTTTTTTCATGAAAATGCATGACCTTTATTCCAAAATTCCTGTAAATTAGGTAAAAACTGATCCGAATACTTGATAAAAAAAAGTTCTAGATATAGTGCAAAGTGACTTTCGCACACAGCAATTAGCAGCTTTATTCCCGCATATACCTTCGCAATTAATTGGCCGATTATCATTGTTTATATAATAAAAGCATTGAATTACTTAAATATTAAGCTTTTTCCCCTCACTTATCACAAAGGATTATAAGATCCTTAAACGCTCTACAGCTTCGCAAGTAGTATGCCTCGAGGTTTATTTTCATCTCTGTTTTCATGGCGTTCCTCAGATCTCAGATATCCACGGTTTTAGGGAAAACACCAGAACCTAAATAATCGACATAAAAAACCCCATAAACCAGCGATTCTAAACCCATAAGAGAGCTTTTGATGACCTTCGCCGTTATTTCTTGGCAAATATTCTGAATTTTTTACAGCGCTTCTCGATGACTTTAGACAAGTTCTCGAAATGTTTAGACAAAATCTTAAGCAATATGTAAAACCAGTAACTCTTCTCAAATGTTCTCACAGTTCTCAGAATATTTGTCTAAAGTCATTGAGAAACGCTATTTTTTGCTATGCTCATATCCCAAACAGAATCACCTCAGGAATCGTTCGTCACACGGATTAAACCCTTCGAACAACATGCTCAATCGAATGATGCCTCTCATTAAATCGGCGTTCCCTTCCCTTGTTAGTCCTCATCAATTTGCCTAGTAAGCTTTGAGTTACAATGAAGATTTACTCAATCCTACCATTGCTACTAATGCCTTGACAGAACTCCTCAACTCCCTGAACAATCTGCAAGAAATTCATAAACTACTTATTTGTGGTAAAATAATTACACCACAGGTTAACTGAGCAAATAATTGAGTTTTCATCATAATTGTTGTTTACATTGGTTCCAATTATGGTAATTAAAACATTAATAATGAGACTAAATTCATCATCTCATGGAAATCAATGAATCAAAAGTCAAAATGATTGCATTAATAATATAAACCAGATGAAATTACTTTTCTCACCTTTAATCATAAAGTTAAATAAACATTTTCCCATATCGACTGTGAAAGTTTTCAAACAAATAAGTCTCAGTAAATTGAATGAAGTTGAGCAAAACTTTGACTCAATCATTTTTACCTGATTGAACAACAAAATGTCAAAAGGTACAAAAACATTGTTTTCAAATTGATTACTTATTTATGTGAAAAGTACAAAAACTGATAATAAATGAACAGATCATCCATAAATTATTCAAAAACATTTTCTCAATTCATGTTAATACTTGCAACAAAAGTGAAACAAAATTGAATCAAGAGTCAAGATTAATGCACAATTTGAATCTTATTTCAATGAAAACTTAAGAGTCAAAAATTGAAATGAAACAGCAGATCAATAATTGATTGAAATTAGACTATTTACAATTTAAATTAACATTTTGTTTTCCAATCATCATGTGAATATCAAATGAAAATCCAAATCAGTTCAGAATCAACATTCAATAATTTAAAATAATTTACAGTTGAACCTTTTCCCATCTTAATTAGTTGATTAATTGAAACTTGAAACTTCATTCATGAATGATTCTTTCAGGCAACATTACAAGTTTCAACAAATGTTAACAAAGTGAGCAACTTTCATCTCAACCTTCAATAAGATTAGTCAACATTTGTTTCGCCAGAAAATTTAAATCGAACAAAATTTTGCTATTTTTATGCTTAAAGTGAAACGATTTCATGTAAATTACATCTTTCATTACCAACAGATTTTCAACAGCTACAAATGTTAATAATATTACTAATAAATAACAGAAAATCGGTAAAAATGTAATCTATTAAAAATTCAATCAAAACAGTTCTTTATCCTTCCATTTAGCACTCCAATCAACAGTATAAATTCAATTGTAACTCGAAATCATTATTGATTTGATCAAAATAAATGTATTTATGAACATTAATACATTAATTCTGATTGCATCGACAAAATTTCATACATAGAAACAGTTCAATCAATTGAAGTTGGAGCTATCATTAAATTGAATTTTGTTCTCTTATCAATCCCTCATTACTCGTCCAAGCTCTGTGTTCAATAACTAAGGTTTTTAACAATGAAATTGAATATTCCCTTCAACGGCTCCTTGAGATTAATTTATCATGATCTTTATAGCGGAAGAGATCAAGATCAATCTGCACTTGATACCATGAAAACCTTAGGATTAATTACACTTGGAAAAGTACCGATTGAATGGATTAGTGGTGACCCCGATCAGAATGACTCTTGTCATTCATCCATTTGTTCAACACCTTTTCTTCAGTCAATTCAATCTGGCCTAAATGATGCTTCATTTCCTGGTGAGACGATGGAACATTTTTCATTGATTCCAGAAAACATGAGTTTCAGTTCAATGATGTTCACTGAAGACTGTGGTTTTGTAAACCTTTACACTGAAACTGCAGTTAAGTCAAAATATTCCGGAATCTTGACCAGCTTTCAAATAATCCACCTCAATGTTTACATTTTAATCAGTTTCTTGATCACGCTCGGAGTTTACATTCATTTAGTTCGTGAGAAAAGTTTACCTTGGCCTTTCAAAGGCATAACAAAAAAGCTGATTGATGGTCAGTTTGGGTTCATAGTTTTGGCCATTTGTTATTTTGGCGTCTTTTATGTCTTCTTATTATTATGCTCTTCATTTACGACCAACTATTCAAGTCAATCTCGAGATGAACCTTTGGTTTATTTGGATGATCTCAACAAGTCAACTCAACCTGTAAATGCATTTCATGATTTGTACTGTGCTCTTAAGATGGCGGATAATTCACTTTTGCCAAGTCGCATTGATACAATTGATGTTCAAAAATTTTTTAGCTACATTTATGACCATTTATTCGATGATAGAATTGTCTTTATTGATTCGGTAAATACAATAAATGGTTACATGAGAATATTTTGCAACTTTATGATTAACGTCAAGAAAACTGATGAATTTTATATTCATGTTGGTCGTCAGCGTTATTTCAACACTTTACGGTTACTGACTTATCACAAGTATATCGAGAAAAGCAAGAAACTGTTTATACAACGGGCAACCTATTCTTGCGTTGAGATGGGCTTTTGTCTTGACGGAATTGATCGGGCACTCGAAGCGGTTTTTGAGAAAAGAAGCAAATTATATAAAACTTGTGCTCAATGCAAACGCTACGAACAAATTAAAAGCTACCCAATGGCATATCATCCGATTGCATTCATCACAATTAAAGATTTACTCTATCTTTTTGTTCTTCTCGTTAGTCTTTCAAGTTTTGTTTTAATTATCGAATTGGTCCGCTCATCAAATCGGGATTAACCAGCCAAAGAAAAGAAACAATTTCTTCATTACTATTCTCCCGGAAGATGGCATAATGTCAATGAAATCAAGACTTTTTTGTTGAGAAAGCGGTTGACGTCGTTACTCCAATATGTTACTTGGAGTAACGATGCATTCCACTGCCATATTCAAATCACTCGGAAACTCGCATACTTTTTGACTAATCCAGCAATGATTTCCGAGTCTTTCAATGCTATAATGTATCGTTCGTTGAATTGAATGTACAAGTTCTTGATAAATAGTAAAATTAAAAGCTAAAAGTGTCTTATTTTTCAGTTTTGATTTCTTGTTTATGTGAAAAGCACAACAGTTGATAATAAATGAACATATTAATATAATATAATATATATAATATCATCAATAAATGATCCAAGAGTCAAGACTAATGCACAAGAAGAATCTTATTTCAATGAAAACACAAGAGTCAAAAATTGAAATGAAACTACAGATTACAATTTAAATTAACATTTTGTTTTCCAATCATCATGTGAATATCAAATGAAAATCCAAATCAGTTCAGAATCAACATTCAATAATTTAAAATAATTTACAGTTGAACCTTTTTCCATCTTAATTAGTTGATTAATTGAAACTTGAAACTTCATTCATGAATGGTTCTTTCATCTCAATCTCGCGTCAAAGTTTGCTTTTAAAATGCCTTTTCTGAGTCCAAATAAGTATCGTGATTAACTTTGCTGCTCAATTTCGAGGTAAACATTTGCACTGCTCTTCCTTCCTGAAAGTAAACTCATTTTCAGATCTATTTCTTTCTGAATCTTTCATTATTCTTGTCCCTGAAACTATCAGAGTTTCATCTTTCCTTTTGTTCTGAGCAATGACAATGTTTCTGTTGCAATCAACAATTTACTTGAAAAGTGAAAAGAAATGGTTTTTCTTAGCGGGAAATTTCCTCCAACAAATGAATACAATGAAATATTACTTTTTATTTTCATGCTTGTGCACTTTGAAATACTAAATATAAATAGTATTAAGATGAATAATTTTGCTTTTCAATTTTTTTTGTCTTTTTTCATCAATTTCAACCTTTTCAAAATCACTTTTAACTCCTGTAGATGAACAATAATTAGTCAACGTTTGTTTCGCCAGAAAATTTAAATTGAACAAAATTTTGCCATTTTTGTGCTTAAATTTCATGTATTAGGGAAACCCAAAAGTCTTTGCGTTTTTTTGATGCATCTTTTAATTGAAATCATTTTCAAAGTTACATTTATTTTCAAACAATGTATTCACCATCTGATTCGATGACTTTTTGCCATCTTATTGGTAGTTGTTCAAGTCCCTCACGATAGAAGGTCACTGTTTTCGAGTCGATGAATCTTGAGATGTCATTTTTGAGGTCATCTAATGAATCGAATTTTTTGTTTCGAAAATAATTGTCCATTGAATGAAAAAGATGGTAGTCCGAAGGAGCGAGATCCGGAGAATACGATGGGTGTGGTAGCACGTCCCACTTTAGGTCCAATAATTTTTTTTGACGAGTTTAGCGACATGAGGTAGAGCGTTATCATGTAAATATACGACTTTTTCTCTGTTGACCATACTTGGCCTCAAAGATAGAAGATATTTGTTTACCTGTTCTAGCTGACCACTGTACCGTTCAGCATTAATCGTTTGACCAGGCTGTAATATTTCTTGGTACACAATACCGAAGCCAGACCACCAAATACACAAAAGAGCCTTGTCACCATGAACCGATGGCTTTGGAACAGTATAATCATGAATTCCTTTCTCAAGCCACATAATTTTACGACTAGTATTGTCATACTGAATCCATTTTTCATCACTAGTGACCAAACATGGTATAAAGTTGGCCTCTTTGAGTCTTGACAACGGTGAAAGGCAAATCGAGACTCTGACTTGCTTCTAGCTATCAGTCAATTCATGAGGGATCCATTGAGGAAGCTTGAATGACTTACCAATGTTGTGTAGATGTCTTCTAATGGTCTCTTTACCACAATTGAACATCAAACTAAGATCCTGACAGGTCAAATCCGGATTTTCGTCAACAACTTTTTTGAGGTCACTTTCCGAAATCTTCGACGGTCTTCCCGATTATTCTCACCTAATGATTGATTAACTTTTTGATGACAATCTTCGACTTTTGTCCCTAAATTAAACTCGTAAAGTAGGACTCCGCGAATAACAATCTGAGGAACTTCCATTCTTACTACAATAAATCAAAAACTGAATTTGGTTTTGCAAAATTGATTTGTTTTTCCTATTCTTCATTTAGTTAGCTTTCGAATGATATATGATATGTTTATCATCAGATGCCAATTCTTAATAATTAATTAGTAACAATAAACCTGTGAGAAAACGCAAAGACTTTTGGGTTTCCCTAATAAATCACATTTTTCATTGGCAACAGATTTTCATTTAAAATGGTCGAGCTTCACATTATTTTCAATTTTACTTGGAAACTCATCAGATTCTCCTTGCAAGCATGGTCAACAAGAATCGAAATGATGATTCAGCATTCAAGAATCCAAGTAACGATCGAATATCTAAATACAAAATCAAGTGAATAGCTCGCGATTTTAATTACATTTCGACTTGCAATTGCTTTTGCGGGGCAACAAAGTTAATCAGAAAATCGTCTTGTCTGATAAACTCGATCTTGTGTTTTAGAGCGATTAGTTGGTTAGTCATAGCGTGCTAGCTTAGCATCAGCTAACCAAATGGTGAAAACCTACTCGTTTTTAGGTTCGAAATCGATATCAATCTATTAATATAAGGAGGATATCAAGGTTGATACCGCTGGTATATCTATTGTATTTCTTCCTCCAAAATAACGCTTGTTTTAATGAGTGACGACTCGAAAGCCATCAGAATGAACTAAAAAATTCTTCACTAGTTCACTTCTGGTTCTGAGCAGTACCATAGTGTTAATTATAGCTACAAATGACGTCGTTACAAATGATAATAATGTTGCTAAAGAAAATCGGTAAAAATGTAATCTATTAAAAATTCAATCAAAACAGTTCTTTATCCTACCATTTATCAATCTAATCAACAGTTTAAATTCAATTAAAACTCGGAGTCATTATTAATGAGTTTTTAATTATTCAAGAATACAATTATAATTGTTTCTATTGGAAAATGAAGAGCTAATCGTTTCATTTATGAACGATTGCGACATTTTTTTGATAAAAACAACAAAATCCTAAATAGAAACAGTTCAATCAATATAAATTGAAGTCTAGCATTCGATTGAGTTTTGGCCTCACATCAATCACTCATTACTCGTCCAAGTTCAGTGTTCAATAACAAAGGTGTTTAACGATGAAATTGAATATTCCCTTCAACGGCTCCTTGAGATTTATCTATCATGATTTTTATAGCGGAAGTGATCGAAATCAATTTGCGATTGATACCATGAAAACCTTGGCATCAATTACGCTTGGAAAAGTACCGATTGAATGGATTAGTGGTGAACGCGATCAGAATGACTCTTGTCATTCGTCCATTTGTTCAACATCTTTTCTTCAGTCAATTCAATCTGGCCTCGTTGATGCTTCATTTCCTGGTGAGACGATGGAACATTTTTCATTGATTCCAGAAAACATGAGTTTCAGTTCAATGATGTATCCTGATGATTGTGGTTTTATCAACCTTTACACTGAAACTGCAGTTAAATCAAAATATCCCGGCATCTTGAACAGCTTTCAAATAATCCACCTCAATGTTTACGTCTTGATTGGTTTCTTGATCACGCTCGGAGTTTACATTTATTTAGTTCGAGAGAAAAGTTTACCTGGGCCTTTCAAAGGCACAACAAAAAAGCTGGTTGATGGTCAGTTTGGGTTCATAGTTTTGGCCATTTGTTATTTTGCCCTCTATTACGTCTACGAATTATTATGCTCTTCATTTACGACTAACTATTCGATTCAATCTCGAGACGAACCCTTGGTTTACTTGGATGATCTCAACAAGTCAACTCAAACTGTAACTGTAATTCATGATCTGTACTGTGCTCTTAAGATGGCGGATAATTCACTCTTGTCAAGTCGTATTAATACAGTTGATCTTCAACAATTTTTAAGCTATATTTCTGATCATTTATTCGATGATAGAATTGTCTTTATTGATTCGGCAAATACAATGAATAATTACATAAGAATATTTTGCAACTTTATGATCAACTTGAAGAAAACTGATGAATTTTATATTCATGTTGGTGATCAGCGTTATTTCTACACTTTACGGCTACTGGTTTATCACAAGTTCATCGAGAAAAGCAAGGAACTGTTCCTGCAACGGGCAACGTATTCTTGCGTTGAGATGGGCTTTTGTATAGACGCAATTGATCGGGCAGTCATAGTGGTTTTTGAGAAAAGAAACAAATTTTATAAAACTTGCGCTCAGTGCAAACGCTACGAACAAATTGAAAGTTATCCAGTGGCATTTCATCCGATTGCATTCATCACGATTAAAGATTTACTCTATCTTTTTGTTCTTCTCGTGATTCTTTCGGGTTTCGTTTTAATTGTCGAATTAATCCTCTCGTCTAAGCGCGATAAACCAGTCAAAGAAAAGAAACAATTTCTTCATCACTCTTATAACGGAAGATGGCATAATATCAGTGATATCAAGACGTTTTTGTTGAGAAAGCGGTTTACGGTTGGTTATCCAATATATTACTAGAAGTAGCGGTGATTTCCAACATTTATTCAAATCATTTAGCAACTCATATACTTTTTGACGAATCCAGCAGTAATGTCCGAGTCTTTAAATGGTATAATTGTCAACAGTTCGTTGAATTGAATGTACAAAAAGTTCTTGATGAATATTAAAATGCAAAGTCCTTCTCTTATTTGAGTCTCGCACTAATTACTTGAGCACTTTTAAATGTCTTAACGAACTGCAACATTGAAGATAAAGTTATTCGATGTTACGGTAGACTCTACTTTCAGATCTTGTGATCTGTTTAACATTTGTTTCGCCAGAAAATTTAAATCGATCAAAATGTTGCTTTTTTGTGCTTAAAGCGAAGCAATTTCATCTATTAATAAATCACATTTTTCAACACCAAAAGTTTATCATTGCAGAAACTCGTTTTAAAATGGCCAAACTTCACATTGTTTTCAGTTTCATTTCTACTTGGAAACTCGTCAGATTCTCCTTGCAACATGGCCAAACAAGAATCAAAATGATGATTGAAAATTCAAGAATCTAAGTAACCGAATATTTAAATACAGAATCAAGCGAAAAGCTCGAACTTTACTATATTTTAACTTGCAATTGCTTTTGTGGTGCAGCAAAGTTAATCAGAAATCATCTTTTCCGATGAACTCAATCTTGTGTATTACAAATACAGGGCTATTCAGCTACTTAGTATGATGTTGAACGCCAATAACTTTGCAACCATACATGCTATTGGCCTAGGAATCGAATATATTGAGTTTGGGAGACATTCATTTTTTATGTTTCAAGGTCAAGGTCATTCAAGGTCATTTTTCGGAAATCGTTCCTATGCCCTTTAGAGGTCATTTGAAGGTCATAACTGCTTTTTCAAGGTCAAAAAATTCATTTCCAAAAGTTTCGAATCGTTTTACTGAAGGTTTTAATCAGAAAAAGCGCTTCAAACAATTTTTCTCTCGCTCAAAAGTAAAACAGAGCTCCGTTTGCTTTACCCAGTCAGCACCGCGAGGAGGTGGAGTTGTCTTGCTGACCTTTGGGCAGTTTTTTTAACCCGGTTGCCCTTGCCTACCGGGGTTCTCACTTCACTCCGTACTGAAAAGCTGCTTCGGGAGTGAAGTGATGAGTTCTCAGTCTGCAAAATGGGATCAGCTGTAATCTTTGTGGAGTTTCAGTTGTCGTCCTTCCAATGCAATGCAAGCCTGACAACGGAACTCCACAGATTTACAAGCTTTTGCGATTTCTGATTGTTCCAAAGAATGGAACTGATCAAAAATCACAGCTTTCAACTGATCCATCGTACGAGGATCTTGCGCAAAAACTTTGTCTTTCAAACGACCCCAGAGATAAAAGTCGCATACAGTGAGATCCGGAGACCGTGCAGGCCACTCCCAAGTACCACGTCGACCCAACCACTCTTCAAATGTTTCGTCAAGCAGACTCCGGACATTCACTGCATAATGGGGTGCTGCTCCATCTTGCTGAAAGATGAAGTAGCTTTCCCAGTCTTCTCTTATCTCTGCAAGCTTAGGAAAGACAAAAGTTCGCAACATCTGCTCGTACGAATCTCCTTTGACAGACCGAGAATAAAAATAAGGCCCGATTCTCCCTCCTGCCCAGACTCCACACCAAACCATGACTCTCTCACAGCCTAAATTATCAGCCTCGAAAGAACGATTTGGATTAGATGAATCCCAGTACACACAATTGTGTCTGTTGACAGTTTGTGCGAGACTGAAAATTGCTTCATCTGTCCAAATTATTCTTTCGAGCAAACTGGAGTCTGAGCTTACCCTATCCAAAACCATATCGCACCATTCCGTCCGACGATCAAAATCATCTTCATTGAGCTTATGAAGCAATTTGAGGCGATAAGGTTTCAGCTTCAGGTCCTTCCTAAGAATTCGCCAAGCTGTGCTTTGAGAAGCATTGATTAGTAGCGCTAACCGAACGGAAGTGAGAGAACGTCCCTCTGAAGAGGCTTGTGCTGTCAAAGCTCGAGCCTGTTCGATTTTCTCTGTAACTCTGACAGTTTTCTCTCTCTTCCGTTGGTACTCCACCGACCCATACTTCTGAAAAATTTTTTCAATGTTATGCATTGTTGTGGGGTGGACCTTCACGAACCTGTTGCCCCAAACACGCTTCAAAGCCGCAGTTGTTCGAGCGGGAGAGCGTCCATTGAGCAAAAACTGGTAAAAAATGTCCGTTTTTTGTTGACGATTGAATTTCTGTCTTGGACTCATGTTGAAAAATTTGTGTTTGCTTTAATAATGATAATGAAATGATAATGAGATGAATCGATAGAAATTTTATTTTAACTGATGAATGCGACACGAATGTTTAAAGCGCTTTTTCTGATTAAAACCTTCAGTAAAACGATTCGAAACTTTTGGAAATGAATTTTTTGACCTTGAAAAAGCAGTTATGACCTTCAAATGACCTCTAAAGGGCATAGGAACGATTTCCGAAAAATGACCTTGAATGACCTTGACCTTGAAACATAAAAAATGAATGTCTCCCAAACTCACTATATTCGATTCCTAGGCCAATAGCATGTATGGTTGCAAAGTTATTGGCGTTCAACATCATACTAAGTAGCTGAATAGCCCTGTATATTATTAGTTGCATCTGCTGTCTTAACTTGGTGAAAACCTACCAGTTTTGAGGTTCGCAATATTATAGATCGATTTATTGTATCGCAATAGTTTAGTATGGTTAGACGTCTACACAAAATTATTAGAAGAAACTAATAGAAGAATATTTCCATCTACTATTAATAAATAACCCTTGTTAACAAGCCATTAGGATACTTAAAATGAAATAAAAAACTGTTCACTGTTTCACTCTTCGCGAGTTCTGGAGCAGTACCATAATTTTAATAATAGCTACAAATGACGTGGTTAAAAATGATAATAATATTGCTAAATAACAGAAAATCGGTAAAAATGAAGTCTATTGAACATTCAATCAAAACAGTTCTTTATCCTTCCATTTAGCGATCGAATCAACAGTTTAAATTCAATTGAAACTCGAAATCATTATTGATCAATTTTTAATTATTAGAGAGTAAAATTATAATTGTTTTTATTGATAAATGAAGAGCTAATCGTTTCATTTATTAACATTGAGACATTATTTTAGATAGCATCAACAAAATGCCAAGCATAGAAACAGTTTGATGGAAATTAAAGTCTACCATTCAATTGAGTTTTGGCCTCTTATCAATCACTCATAGTTTTTCTTCGTGTTAGCTCAGTATTCTATAACTGCGGTGTTCAACAATGAAATTCAATATTCCCTACAACCACTCCTTGAGATTAATTTATCATAATCTTTATAGCGGAATAGATGAAGATCAAACTGGAATTGATACCATAAAAGCCTTAGGATCAATCACGTTTGGAAAAGTACCGATTGAATGGATTAGGGGTGACCCCGATCAGAATGACTCTTGTCATTCGTCCATTTGTTCAACATCTTTTCTTCAGTCAATTCAATCTGGCCTCAATGATGCTTCATTCCCCGGTGAGGCGATGGAACATTTTACATTGATTCCAGAAAACATGAGTTTCAGTTCAATGATGTACACTGACAACTGTGGTTTCGTCAACCTTTACACTGACATGGCAGTCAAATCAAAGTATTCCGGAATCTTGACCAGTTTCCAAGTAATCCACCTCAATGTTTACATTTTAATCGGTTTCTTGATCACCCTCGGAGTTTACATTTATTTAGTTCGCCAGAAAAGTTTACCTTGGCCTTTCAAGGGTATAACAAAACAGCTAATTGATGGACAATTTGGGTTCATAGTTGTGGCTATTTGTTATTTTGCCGTCTATTACGTCTACGAATTATTATGCTCTTCATTTACGACCAACTATTCGAGTCAATCTCGAGATAAACCTTTAGTTTATTTGGACGATCTCAACAAGTCAACTCAATCTGTAACTGCCATTCATAATCTGTACTGTGCTCTCAAGATGACGGATAATTTACTTTTGTCAAGTCGTATTAATACAGTTGAGGTTGGCGAATTTTTTAGATACATTTATGATCATTTATTCGATGATAGAATCGTCTTTTTTGATTCGGTAAACACAATTAAGGGATACATAAGAATATTTTGCAACTTTATGATCAACGTCAAAAAAACTGACAACTTTTATATTCATGTTGGTGATCAGCGTTATTTCAATACTATACGGCTACTGACTTATCACAAGTTCATCGAGAAAAGCAAGAAGATGTTTCTGCAGCGGGCAACGTATTCTTGCGTTGAGATGGGCTTTTGTCTTGACGGGATCGATCGCGCAATCAGAACGGTCCTTGAGAAAGGAAGCAGATTATATAAAACTTGTGCTCAGTGCAAACGCTACGAACAGATTGAAAGCTATCCAATGGCATATCATCCGATTGCATTCGTGACGATTGAAGATTTACTTTATCTTTTTTTTTCTCCTCGTGAGTCTTTCGGTTTTCGTTTTGATTATCGAATTAATACGCGTATCTTTTCGAGGTAAACCTGCCAAAGAAAAGAAACCATTTCTTCATCACTCTTCGGACATTCAATGGAATAATATCAGCGAAATCAAGACGTTTTTATTGAAAAAGCGGTTGAATGACGGTTATCCAATATATTACTTAAAGTAATGATGATTTCCAATTCTTTTTTCATTCCGAAATTGTATAGTTGTACAACAAGTTCTTGATGAATATTAAAATTTAAATGCAACAGTGATCAAACTTCAAAATAGATTATCATACAGTACTAATGATTTACTATTCGAATCGTAAGGATGTTAAATGTCGAGTAATTTGATTACATACACAACAAATGAAATATGGGAAAACTTTGAAGTGCAATGCATTAACAGCAATGTAAATTTATCGAGAAAACTTTTCGATAATTATACGAAAAGCGCGAAAAATGTGCTGATCAAATCACTTTTCAATAACGATCTTCGACCAGTTCTTACTTTGACAAAACTGCTCAACAAAACAGTAGCAACTGCGGCATATTGCCATAATCGTTTCAAAAAGCATGTTTTTGTGTTTTTCCGATTTCTTTTCAAATACCTTTCTGCTCGCTGATCAAAGTAAAGCTTTTGTTTTATTCGAGAAATCCTTTTGGCGTAACTAACGTCAGTTTAAACTTTTATCTCTATTTAAATGCATAAAATATTATGTTTGTTGTATTCTAACCAACATTTTTGCAGCATTTTTCGAATTCTTGATAGACTTTTCAATTTGATTGTTGCAGAAAAAGTTTCTTCATTAATATTGGCATAAAATTTTTACATGAAAATGAATCACTGATGAGCCTCATGGCTTCCAAATCAAATGATCATGAAATTTGACTTAAGGGAGAAATCATTGGTTCGCGCTGTTTGACAGCATTTATTCACTGAATATATCAAAATTTGGCATTTCTTTACAATCATTCAAAGCTTCAAAGCTTTAGTAATGAATATTTGCTTCAACAAAACCATGAAACTACCCAAAGAGATTTTAAAGGTCTTTTCAGAGGACATGCTTCTGCATATTATTGTTCACAAAATTTGAAGCAAATAGGTGAAGAGACAACATCTCAATGGATCGACTCTCATCCTTTAAAGAACCAAAAGGCTAAACTAATCGAATCGGGCTTATTTATCGATTATTTTTGAAGGCGATGAACGATTTAAAATCTTTGAATGTTGGTTAGCGTGCTAGTTTGTTAGTAAAAACCTTGTTGGAAAAGTTTACTTAACATTGCACAGTTTGATTAACGATTTTTGTCTCTGTTTTGAAACTTTTAAATATCAACAAACTTTACTTACTCGTCTGATCTTTTTACATTGAACAAAGTATAACCACATTGACAACCACCAACTGAACCAGCAAAACCAGTTCGTCGACAGAAAAGATCGCAATCTAACCGTCGCTCGGGAAAGGCTGACCTCTTCATTAAAGGAACCATTTTGTTTGTCATTGATTTGGTCGATAAACTGGTTAAACGCGATTTTTCGGTGCAAACACAATGATCCAGTATAAAGAGGAGACACGCCACAAGGATAACATTGTGCTGAGCCAATGGAAATAATTTTAAGGAAAACATTTTTCTCTTCGTTCTACAAATGTCTTTACAAGTTTACCTTTTTCACGGTAAAATGTGGAAGCAAGAGTAAACTGAGCAGAATGGTAACTTTTTTCAAGTTAAACTTGAGCCAAAACTTGGTCAAAACAGACGCAACAGTTTGTTCAATCTTAAGATGAAATGAAATGGGGAAAATCAGCAAACCAGCGAAGCAAAATTTTTTTTCTTCGTGTTGATGAAGAAGATGATATTGATGGATATTATAAATGAATAATGTTGATTTTATAGGTGAAAAGGACAAACTGATTGCAAATGAAGAACGTAAAATGAAAAATTCAGCTTATTCCAATATTTTGATTCCAATAGTGAACAAGGAAACAGTGAATAGTGAAGAAAAGGATGAATTTTTTAAAAAAATTTCATCAAATGTCGAGAAGATTTTAAATTGTCTTATGAACTTCACTGGTAAATTTCAAGTTTACACCAAGAAATGAAGATCGAGTAAAAGAAAAGTTTCTTGTATTCGCAATTGGACAAGTTGCGCCTTTCAATTGAAGACAAGATTTGCTTTAAACTTTGAACTTGCAACACAACTCTTGCAATGGTTTTATTATGATTTATTTGATAATTTGGTTTTACTTTGGTTTTTTATATTATTTGGTTGTTTCTCGTTCCCTCTTGGTTTCAGTCTAATGACGATGTTTACAGGTTTTAACCTTAACGATTCTGTCAACATACAAATAACAATTGATGAACATTACGCTTACCTGCTGAGGATCTGTCTTGCTTCCCCTTTCTCACTCGAACCTTTCGCCTTCTCTCTTTACTCCATCATCGTCTCATTATCATCATCAACTGGGAGTTTCTATTACAGTATTCATTTCTTGATTTTCTCATCATTCAAGCTTCATGTTTTTTGTTACTTGCTTTCATCATCATCCTCACAATTCTGATCATCATCACGATTCGAGTTGGCGAATAGAACTTTTTGTTCTTCAACTTTTTTTTCTGTTATTACACCAACTGCTCAAAATTTTGTTTCCTTTTTATTCACAACAGAATTTCAAAGTTGAAACTGAAAATTTTACAGAAGATTTCGAGCAGGAAGATTGATTTGAAAACTAAATTTTCACTAAGTTCAACCTTATTGACTTGTTCAATTGAAACCAATGGCCGATTGAAATGTCAATGTAAAAGAAGGCAAAATTAACGAGAAAAATTGACTCTTCAATAGCAGAGTATAAAATTAGCAGTTAATACAGTTGCGAGAATGATTGCGCCTTGAATCGAGAGGAAACATTCAAGACAAAATTTCCATGAAATGTCCAGATTTTTTCTTCTCTTCTCTTTTCAACACAAAATGTAATGTAAAATAATTAGTTTGGTAATAATATTATACTTTATCAAGTTGAACACGAACAGAAGGGAACAAAGTTCAGACTTGAGTCCATATCCAGCCTTGTGAAGCCTATTTAATCATTTCAACTCAACCCACGAAGCTCAACCTTTAGCTTAAAGGTTATCCTTATGGTGTCTAAATGCCTCGTAATAAATGTGAACTGAAATCAAATGATGTTGTTGTTGGCAGAAAATGCTTGTTTAGCAAATGGTTCAATTTAAAGTCCCCTTTATACCATCATCATCAATTCAAGATCATTCAACATCAAATTTCAATTCTCACAATGAAATTTTAATCAATTCAATGAGGATAAATTGTACCTTCATTATCAATCATAAATGTTTTTTCGTCCAAATAGTCCTTTTGCAATAAGAAAAACTTTATTTTCGGTTCAACAAAATCAATCAATTGCAACAATTAAACTTGAAAAAAGATGTTATTTTTCCTAACATTTTCATCTCGTCGACTGAAATTGATGAAAATCGATGAATGAAATGTTCAGTTTATTCATTTTTTTCATTTTTTATTCTTTAGTTTTTTCCATTTTTGCCAAAAATTTAAATTATTAAATGTTGCATCAAATGAATTGAAAAATATCTTAATTAGACAATTTGTATTCTCGTCTCATCAATTATTGCACAGTTTTGTTCAATTAAATGTCATTGAAAACAATCAATGACTCTTGACAATCGACCTTTTGTTCAACCTTTTGTTTCATTTTGTCAACTCAACTGTAATTTCAATTTTTACCTTCAATTAATTGAATATTGAATAGTTTATTAATATGTTAACAGGGAATGATTTGTTTTGGTAAACTTTTCTTATCCGTTCTTTTTGTTGGAGACTTTTCGTTACTTTTTGTTTTCGATGAATAATTAAAGATTGGAAAGGATTTTGATTGAAATTAATTGAATATTGAAGCAACTTTTTTTTTTCCTGCCGAACAGAATCTTGAAATCTTTTTTGTACTTGCTGAGTGAACTTCTGACTCTTCTTGATTAATTGATTGATTCTGATGAGTATGCAATGACGCATCAACTTTGATTCTGAAATTTTCAACTCATCAGATTAACTGACAAAGATTGGGCTTTTATTGAAAAATTGAATCTCATCATTATCCAACAATGCCATCTCTATGAGGTCAATCAAGTTGTAAGATGATTCTGAATTCATGTAAAGAGCTTCTTTATTTTTTCCGTCAATTCTCTCAACTCTTTCAATCAATGATATTGAGAGTTTGTGCTGATGAAAAACTTTTAAGATGATTTTGTAATTCAAGAATCCTCAGTAATATCATGCATAATTAGAATTTTCAAAGACTGGTAAAACGTAACCTTTTTAGGACAGTCCCTAAAGAGTTCTCGTTCTCGGTTAGTTGATAGTTTATACTGACTGAATTGATGTGGAAATGGTAAAAAAAAATATTTGCTTTAATGACTGAATACATTTCATGAATATCAATATTTATTTCGTGAAAAAGGGCGAAAGTTTAGAAAACTTATGCAGTTGTTTTTCGCACCTCAACATTTCATCCAAACAGCAAATTAAAATTTTGAAATTTAAAGCTTTACAAGGATTCAGCAATTTGATTTTGAATTTTGTTTAAAGCAATTAGTAAGAGCCAGTTTTATTCGGGCATTCAGTTAAATTGAAATGGGACATAGAAATTATCAAACTGTGTGGAGGCAAAAAATTCACTATCAAAATACATGTACAATGGATGATGACTTTAATTTTTACTGAATGGACTATTACTTAACATGTTTAACCTGACTGAAGCATTTTCGGAACCGCAATGGGTTGTAAATGCACCAGGAACAACTTATTTAGCAAAACAAACTCTTTTCAACCCATATTTTGTTAAATAAACCAATTTTCTGGTTTAACTTGTCAAATAAAATGAAAGAGTATCGACAAAGGCATGAGTGTTTGTGTAAAGAGTTGACACTTAAGAGGTTTGTAAGGAACTAAAAACTGAGTCTATTTGTGTGCCTTTAAAATTCCTACGATTGATAGTTTTCGAAAAAATCGAGTTAGAGTTTGAAACTTCGATCGCCTACTGTTCGACTATGGAAGCAGATTTTCATCATAAAACTCATACTAAAGATATCACTTTTGATGGCAAACCAGAAAATGGTCTTATTTTGTAAAATTGAGTTTTCATTTTCTGTAAAACAGATCAAGTTGGATTTCTAGTTGAATCTGTCGCATTCTGTAATCGAAGGAGTTAGAGAGCTTAAACTTATTATTTATCCATAAAAATTGTTGTTGAATATCATGCATTGAATATTTTTATCAATTTAATAACAGTTCTTTTGATATTGAACATTGGCCTTAAAACTTTGAGCCTCGATATTTCGAGAACAGTAGCAATTACAGCCATCATTCTTTTACCAATTTAATCATTAACTGATTAATAATTGAATTCAATTTAATAACTCGCCACCAGTGCATTCTGGTTACGATGTTTGGGCTATAAATGTACAAGAAACAACTTATTTAGCAAAACAAGCTCTTCTCAATGCATTTCTTAGCAAATAAACCAATTTTCTGGTTTAACTCAAAAACCCAATGCAAAGAGTGCTGCGAAAAGCTCGAGCATTTGTATTAAGAGTTGTAACTTAAGGGGTTTGTAGCCACATAACAAGGTGAATCCATTATTGCTACTAAAAAGTGCATTCGATCGATAGTTTTCGAATAAATCGAACTTAAAGTTGAAACTTCGAACGCCATTTGTGCAGCTTTGGAAGCAGATTTTTCAACAAAACTTATTTTACTGAAGTAACTTTCATTAATAAACCAGAACATGATCTTATTTTGAGCCATAACATTTTCCATTTTTGTAAAACAGATCAATTTCGATTATTGGCTAAACCTGTCGCATTCCATGGCCGTAAGAGTTAGCAACCTGAAACTTATCATTTGTCCACAAAAATTGTTGTTTAACACCGTGGTTTAAATACTTTTTGCAGATTAGCAACAGTTCGCTTGATTTTGGCCATTTACCTTAAAAGTTTGAGCTTCGATATTTCGATAATGATGATACCTACAGTAACTATTCTTTCATAAATTTAGTCCATTACTAATCGATTACTCAATCCAATTTAATAACTTCCCATTCGTACATTTGGTTCAAGATTTTCGGGCTTTAAATGCCCGAGAAACAACTTATTAAACAAACAAAACTCATCTTAACACATTTCATAGCATAAAACCAATTTTCTGGTTAAACTCAAAAAACCAATGCAAAGATTGATGCGAAAAGCTCGAGCATTTGTATTAAAAGTTTCAACTTAAAGGGTTTAAAAGAACATAAAAAGGTGAGTTCAGCAGTGCTATTAAAAAGTGAACACGATCGATAGTTTTCGAATAAATCGAACTTAAAGTTGTAACTTCGATCACCATTTGTGCAGCTTTGGAAGCAGATTTTTCAACAAAACTTATTTTACTGATGAAACTTTTGGTGATCAACCAGAAAACGGTCTTATTTTGAGAAATAACATTTTCTGTTTCTGTAAAACAGATAAAGTGCGATTTCTGCTTAAACGTGTCGCATTCTGTGACCAGAAGAGTTAGCAACCTAAAATTTATCATTTGTCCACAAAAATTATCGGTTAACATCATGGTTTAAATACTTTCTGCAAATTAGAAACAGTTTTCTTGATACTGGCCATCAACCTTAAAAGTTTGAGCTTCAATATTTCGAGATTTATGGTACCTACAGTCATCATTCTTTCATAAATTTAATCCTGAACTGATTAATAACTAAATTCAATTTAATAACTTAGCATTCGTGCATTTGGTTCAAGATTTTCGGGCTTTAAATGCACAAGCAACAACGTATTCAACAAACAAAACTCGTCTTAACACATTTCTTAGCAAATAAACCAATTTTCTCAAAACAACAATGCAAAGAGTGCTGCGAAAAGCTTGAGCATTTGTATTAAGAGTTTAGACTTGCGAGGTTTGTAGGGACATAAAAAGATGAGTTCATTAGCGCTATTAAAAAGTGCAAACGATCGATAGTTTTCGAGTAAATCCAACTTAAAGTTGTGACTTCGAACGCCATTTGTGCAGCTTTGGAAGCAGATTTTTTAACAAAACTTATTTTGCTTCTGCAACTTTTGATGAAAAACCAGAAAATGGTCTTATTTTTAGAAATAGCATTTTCTATTTTTGTAAAACAGATCAAGTTCGATTTCTTGTTAAACGTGTCGCATTCTGTGACCAGAAGAGTTAGCAACCTGAAACTTATCATGAATCTATGAAAGTTGTTGGCTTACATTATGTATTAAATACTTTTTACGATTTACAGTCAGTTCGCTTGATTTTGGCCATTGGCCTTAAAACTTTGAGCCTCAATATTTCGAGAATGGTATATTTTACAATTATCATTCTTTCATAAAACATTAGATTCCATTATGGACTATAATACACTGAAATATCAAAACATTCAAGGTCCTAAGAAAAAAGTTATAGTATTGCTCATGTTGTCAGATTTTAGACTTGATTCATTAAGTTAAATGGCTAATAAACACAAATGAATGAATTAGCTCAGATTTTATTCGGTATTCAGTTTATATTGTTATAGTTCATAATGAAAGCTAATGTTTTGTGAAAGAATGATAATTGTAGATGCCACCATTCTCGAAATATTGAGGCTCAAAGTTAAAGAACAATCGTCAAATACAAGAGAACTGTTATTAAATTGAAAAAAGTACATTTTCTGGTTGATCATCAAAAGTTAATTCAGTAAAATGAGTTTCATAAAAAAGCTGCTTCCCTAGTTGAACGAAAGGTAATCGAAGTTTCCACTTCGACATCGATTTCCTCGAAAAATGTCAACCAGAGAGATTTTAAATCGCACAAATTTACTCAATTCCTATGTCCCTACAAACCAATAGAGTCTCAATTTGAAAGATACTAATTTATACCAGTTTTTGCCCATTTGTGTCAATTTGTTTATAATGTGTTAATTGTGTCTTTTCAGTAACAACCTATTTGTGCCTTTCTTTTGATATTTGATATTTAAAACCGTGATTGCTAGAATGGCCGAGATGCAGGATCCGCCGTAACTACGATGTGCCAAATAAGGGCTAATTAACAAATCATTTATTTATTAAGTTTTTCAATATAAGTCTTTTTCTATGTAATTCAACCTCTTGTCTTCAGACAATTAGAAACAATCAAGGTAATTAGTTTTTACATGAAAACGGCTTTGAGTAATTATTTTGTGATCTATTTTAATGATAAACGGTAGTTTTTTTACCAATTTAAATGATTTTTATTCAGCTATCGATAATAGTCAAGCATTGTTTGGCTGGTTAGTAAGAATTTGAATCAATGATTATTGTTAAATAGTGTTTTAATTTTATTCTAGTAACTTGTGGTGAAGAGTGTTCAATGTTGAGCCATCTGTATACAAAATTGAAGGTAAACTTGAATTATGAATCATTTTTTTCAAGATATCTGGTAAATCTTGTTAAATAACAACTGTTTGTTGAAAATTAATTATTTTTCTTTGATGGACCAGTTTGAGGTGAAGTTGGGATTAAATCTTGTAGATTGGGTAATGTAGGGAGACTTGGAAGGCTTGGAAGTCCAGGAATATTTGGTATTCCGGTAGGTAAGCCAGTTGGTAAACCATCAGGAATCATTCCGGACAAAATGTTGGTTACATTTTGGTTAAGGGCTTGGGAAATGTTTGTAATGGATGTGGCGACTGATTCAGCTGATGGGAAATTTTCTTGGATCATTTGGGAAATTGAAGTCATGGCTGAACGAATGGTATTGTAACCCTGGACAACTGTATTTCTGGAAACTTCACCTTGTTTAACCAAAGTAGCAACAGCATCTTGGTAAACATGGGCAACTTCAGAGAGAAGTCCTCGGAAAGCTAAGGCAGTGTTTACTCCCCATCGGTCAAAGATTTCTTGGAATTGAGATGCAACGGTATTTTCAGACACTGGTTGACTGGGTTCACTGGATGAAGATTCCTCTCGACTAAGCCAACCGTATTGACTTGGGAATGTGAAGGGAAAACCAGTTCCTGATGCTGTTGGCATGATTGTGGTGTTGCGAGCGATTCGAGCCATTTCAACGCCAAAATTTTCAGCCAAAATTCGTACAAAGCGTACTTGAAGCATCATCATACGGAAACCATCAATAAGACCTTTAACAATGGGTTCAAGAGCACTGAAGTTGTATCCTTCGGTTACTGGGTTTTCACTGGTGGCTGCACTTGGATCAACACTTTGGGCAAAGGCAAGACCCATTAGAACAAGAGTAAAAGCGAGAAGAGTGATTAATTTCATGATGAGTTTGACTTGAATTAGATTGGATGCTTATTAAAAGTTGTTGACGATGGTTTTGTTTACAATGATAACAAATGACTATCCGTCGGTGTATTTATATCAAAAGTTGAATTGGAACAGTTCATTTAAATAACCCTTATTGGTTCCTTTTTCCAATACTGTTCCTATCATTGGGAATTATTAATTCTCATTAGTTAAACATTTCTCCTTTCTTTACTGTAGTCTCGAGTGTTAATAGTTAGCCCAAAAATCTGATTATGAAAAAACCCTTATACATTTTTACTTCCAGGGTTGGTTGTAAATTTAAACATAGAGCAACAGTTAAATAATTGAGATGGATGATGGTAATATTGACGTTTCTTGTGTTTATCATTGTTCCAGTCTCCATGCTATGCATCCTTTAATTTCACAAGTGAAGTATTGATGATCGTTTCTCCATAGGAATGATTTAAACAGTAATTGGTTTTAGCTTCATATAGTTATTAAAGTCATATGTTATTATTCGAGTATCAACAACATTAATATATTAAAATATAAAAAAATATAAGCTAAATAAGTTCAACGATTGTAATCAGCTGTTAAACCAAACACACTTTTGACAAGCTCCTCTAGTTTTCTGTCATGGGGGAAACAAGGAAAAATGTAAGTAATTTTCAAAGATATGTCCCAATTTCAATAAGATTTTGAGAGATCGATAAACACTAGACATAGCTAAAGCTTTTCAATACTTACTTTGATTGGACTTCACTTCCAGGACAATAGAAAGGATTGTAAGTTGTCACATCGATGTAGGATGAATACAGTTGCTTGAGCGTACTCCGAGCTTCACTATCTCTGTAGGTTATAAAAAGGTATAAGTTAGATTTCACCCTTTAAGAACTAATACTAATAGCTTACCTGAACATTACACTGACATTAGTAGATACCATCAAAAGTATCTTGATTCTGGTGGCAGATAGAAGTCCATAGATCTTATAGCTTTCACATTGATTGAGGAGACCTTTGGAAGAAGACACAAATTTGAATTAGAATAATTCCATGGTAATCAATATTCTCAATAGTTAGGAATGGTCAATTCACCTAGATATGGGTCACGATTCTGGTTTTGACCTTGTCTTTCTTCAATAATGTCCAATGTGGCATTCATATTGTAAAGTATATTCATGTTTTCTTCAGCACTCATTTTACTTTTATCATAATCATGGCGAGTTTTTATGAAAACCGGATAATTATCAGAATTAACTATCACTAAGGCAAGAACAGACATTCTAAATTGCTGTTAAATTAAAAATAAAAATATTTAAATGAAACAAGAAATTAGTGTGACCACAAAATAAACATAGAAGAGGAACACTGGTGAACATTGAAAACAGTTGAACACAACACCCCTAGTATCAGTTTACTAAGCAACCAACAACGTCCCACTCTTAATAAACCAACAAAACATTCTGTGTTCAATTTTCAGACAAATATTCAAATAACATGAATTTAACTTGAAAATATTTTTTTAATTAAAGAATGAAATGAATACCAGATTTATCTAAAATGGATTTAAATTTCAGTATTGCTGCATTGGATAATCTTAATAACTTACTTGCTTGTTTCTGATGATCTGTTTACGAAAATAATGGAATCGAGAAATCACTTGAAAAACTGTTAGCTGATACGACATTTTCAAGATTTGAAGAAAATAAATTAAGATAAACGAAGAAGACAATTAAGAGCAAAATTATGTACGTTGAGAATATTACTTAATTGAATTTAAGATTCTACAAGACAGCTAATTTTCATTGAGTCACGAAATGATCAAATGTTGAAGTTTTCGAGCTGAGCATTTAAAGAAATTGAAATAAGATTCGCAGATATCCCCATGGAATGCCATCAGAAGTCCATGAAATGATAAGATTACAGAAGGGACCATTTTAATGATTGTTGGTAATTCCTTTCCCAACAATATTTTGAAAGTCAATTCTTATTGAAATGGACAAGAGTCTCTTAACAGAAAAAATGATTGGGTTTCATTTCTTATCCAAAATTTGCATAATTTCCCAGCTATTCCTGAATTTGTTATGGAATCTGACTGGAAACTATGCTCATTACTAATCCGCCATTTTCTTGAAATGAAAGAGCTTGAAATTGTGTAGGTTGACATCTAGTCCTGAAACGAAGATAGAAAAGTAATGATGAGAAATATAAAATTATCATCATGGAAAAATGAATGGTAACATTGATATTAGATAATTTTTTACACAGTTTTCGAGTTACTAGTTTCAATTGTTGAATAAATACTTACAATTTGCATAGAAAATCTTCAGGGGAGTTTTTTGAGATATGAAAGGTTCCTCATATCAATCGCTTCCAAGTAAAAAGACCAGGCTTAGGTAATCCTGGAATCAGGCAAACTATACGCTGGATATCTGCTGTGTATTATTTGACGTTCGCAGTAAATTGATGTCCAGTCTCAGAGTTCGGCTGAGTTTTACTTTTAACTTGAATAACTTTGCCAGCTTCTTCATTTTACGGCTTTGGTGCACGTTTGAAGTGCTCTGGAAAACGGTTTAGTCAAAAGTAAAGGAATACGAGTTAAGAAATCAAAACCAGCACAATTTTGTTAAGGGAAGTTTATAAATCCTTGAGTTAGGTGGTTTGTAGGTTTAATTCATTAAGCGATTCCTAATTTCCCAAAGAAATTTCTTCTTTACTCTTTGCTAACTAGCAATTTTATTGGTTGCATCAAGTATCAAGTGTAAACCAGCTTAAAAGGCACCGCCGAATCCCTGTACCGATTAGGAATCGCTGCTTAGTTTAGTGCTTCCATCTGGTTTTACAATATACACTTAAAAATGCAACATCTAAATTCTGAGTCAAGAATTGATTGCAGAAATAAAAGGACTCTCCTATTATTGGACAAAGGTTTGTTTCAAACTCAAATTTCTTGATAATTCATTGTTTTCCCAAATATCAAATTATCATTGACTCACCAGTTTATTATTTAATTAAGACTTTGCTTTATTAAACAGCAATTTAACTTCTCAAAACGTATATTGTAATACCAGATGGAAGCACTTGTTTCCAATCCTGTTTCCGAAATATTGGCTTTTCAACCTCACCATAAATCCAATGTTGTGCCGGTATTTACTCTTGTTATTTAATTAATTATTGTGTAATTTCGGTTCTGTTTTGACGGAAAAAAATAAATTATGGCTGAAAGTGATAAAGTAGAGGAACTAACGGAAGCTTTGATCGACGATTTGGATGAATTTTCACTATCCAAGAAAAAGAAAAAGCCTAAAAAGAAGGCCTTCAATATAGATGAATATGAAAAGACTTTCAACCAACCAGCTACTTCGGGTGACGCTGATGGAGCTGCTGAAGACATCGGTGATAAAGAAGAAGTCACTGGTACTCAAGAAACACAGGATGATGATGATGATTTTGAATTAAATCTACCCAAGACAAAACCTAAAAAAATTAAGTTTAAGGATGAAGATTTGATTAATGATGGTGAACCAGCAGATAAGGATGATGGTGTTGTTTACCTGGAAGAAAGCACGAATCGAGATGCCAGCTTTTTTTCATCATCTGTGGATTCAACCTGGGCAAATACTGATCGTGACTATTTATATGAAGAACTCTTAGCCAGAGCTTTCTGTATAATTAAAGAAAAGAATCCTGATATAATTTCAGGAGAAAAGAAAAGACTTGTCATGAGGCCTCCACAAATTTTAAGAGTAGGAACGAAAAAGACATCATTTGCCAATTTCCTCGATATTTGTAAATCGTAAGTAAAGAGAGATCTTAAGATTGCTTAAAAACAATTGATTGTAGTTGAATTATGCATTTTCTATGAGATATTTCGTCACTTTTTACTTCTAAACTATTTCATCTCTTCTAATCAATGTCTTGTTTTTTTATTCAGATTACATCGTCTACCTAAGCATCTTCAAGCCTTTCTGCTGGCTGAATTAGGAACTAGTGGATCTGTCGATGCTAATAACCAACTTATTATTAAAGGTCGTTTTCAACAGAAACAAATTGAAAACGTCCTTAGAAGATATATAAGTAAGTTTCTTTTCGCATTGAAACCCATTCTTCACTATCATCATTTTTAATACTTTTTACTCATATACATTATTTTGTTTTTCAATTATTACAGAGGAGTATGTAGCATGTCAAACATGCAGATCACCAGAGACAGTGCTTCAAAAAGATACCCGATTATTTTTCCTTCAATGCGAAACCTGTGGAAGTAGACGTTCAGTTACCTCAATTAAAAGTGGTTTTCAAGCTGTCACAGGGAAAAGAGCTGCTATACGAGCAAAAACAGCTTAAACTCAATGCTATCATCTTGTTTTTACTACAATATTTATCGATAATTATCATGAACAGGTGCACACCATTTATTGAGCATTATGAATTATATCGAAATCTATTCATTCAATTTTCTCGATTTGTATTTCTTGGTTGTTTAGATATTTCTTTCATACAGAACTTTAAGTGGTGTAATCATCTTCCTGATTACTATCAATATTAAAAGTGGAATTCAATGGTCAACTGTCTATCAGTTTTTTATACAATTCACTACTTTTATTGAACTTTACTATTTCTGCTATCCATCTAAGAATCATTCCAATCAATTTCACCACAATCACCAATATTTTACGATCAATAATCTTTATTTGCTTTTACATTTACAATCTAACATTTTTCAATCATATAGTTACGTAAGTTAAATCAAATGCAAGGGTTATCTTCGAGCGTACAACTTGCAGCAACAATCTTGCTAACTAGCATACTGGAAACTACTGTTTCAATGTGACAAAATAAATGCCATAATTGGTTACATATCATTGCTATTTTATGGTATATCATCAAGTTAAAAAGTGCACTAGGAACTACACGCTATTAGGCAAACGAAAAGGGCATTTGTTCATGAAATAGTAACTATTTACCTACAGTTTCAACTCTATATTATTTATTCGTATTTAACTCATTTCAGATGAAATAAAAAAGTTGCTAAATTGCAGTATTACTCAATTTTTAGCCTTTTTGAATCGTGTCTAACAATACTAATTGTTTTATTTACTGTTTTCGCTATTTAGGGGATAGAAAGGTAAGAGGAAGGAAGAATCTCCAAAGTTAACCGTCCAAGCAAAGTACATATCTATAAGTTACCTTTCCAACGGTTGAAGTTAATCATTATAGTTTAAGCAGTTTAATGGTTCAATGATTTTTACCTCTTAAAATCGGAAACAGTTCTCCCATCCAGCTTAATTTTTATTTCAACCACAAAGAAACCAAATGACTATAATGGCGATTAAAGATTGCGCCAAATTCACCCCATCTTTTGTTTATATTTTAATTTAAATTGACTATGCCTAGTGACCTCAAGTCAATCCAATATGTTATAACATTGTTCCTTTTGAAGTAACTATTTAAATTAATGGATAATTTTAATAAGTTAGTTACAATGTGCGTAAAAATTATTACATGGACAAATACAATTCAAGCAACATATTAATCGAAAACAATAAACATTCTCAATGCCTTTCATCAAAACGTAAACAAAGTAAGTAAATCAATCAAACCTGTCGTTGGTTTATTTTACAGCTTTTTGTGATTATGGGAATCGATTGAGAGGTAACATTTTAGCTAACAATTTATTAACTGTAAATTTTTTCTCTCCATAATTGCTTCCAGGTTGTCATTTATTGTATGGACTTGGCAAAATGTACTTTATATTGTTAAAAAATGGACATCATTGTTTTCAATTCAATTGAAATACCATCTAAATGATTTAGATTGATTTTCGTTTTGCAACCTTTGTTTCCCATTTAATTCATTTCTGATGTCAACTCTGATGATATTCAAACTTCCTTTTGTATGTCTGGTTTCAATGGATTTTATTTAAGTGGTTCAAAACGATCCCAATGACAATTTTGTATCAACATGGACTAATGGAGGACAATGGACAATTTCACCTTTATAGGAACTAAAGACACGAATTTAACCTTTAAATTAATCCAACCCTCACGTACAGCCTGATCTTTGATAACAAAAATGGCCAATGTAAATAGCAATCAAAATTGGAGTAAAAATGTACAAACGATTATTCAAATGAAAACTATTTTGATGGACACAGGCTCTTACAATTGTAGCTGTTGCGTTGTATTTAACTTTAACCCAAGATTGTCACCAATGTATTGTATAATTTTGTAAATGTCAATCATCTAATTTGATTAATTCACTCATTGATTAGTAAACATGTACACAAGTAAACATCCACCTTTCTATTTGCCATTCATTTTCTTCACCTTTCATTGTTGAATCTTTACCATTAATATCAACCATTAGAGTAAAAATAACATTGCCATTTCCAGTCTATTTCCAGTTAAAATGCTATTATTCTTATTGTTATTAATAATAATTTTCTCAATCGGAATACTATTATAAGTAATTCAATATCGATTACATTAGAAGAAGAAGAAGAAGAAGAAGAAAATAAGGTGACCAATCAAATTATCCATCAAACAACCTTACCTTACACAGATCAACTAGAAATAGATTAAACTATTGTTTAGATTTTATATTGTCCGAGAAAAATAATGAAAAACGATAAAGAATACATCAACTTCGTATCATCATAATTTCATTTGAAGTATCCACCGAAAAAAGCAAAACAAAGCCACCAAATGTCTAGGAGAGAGCGACTTTTACTGTGAAAATATATTATTATTAGAGAAAAATTGTTGCCCGTTATTGGATTAAATTGGACCGTTTTTTATTCATTTACCTCTCTGTTTCCCTCTTCAGCCCATCCATCCTCCTTCACTTTCACCTCCCTTTCACCCTCTTCAGCCCACTTTAACTTTGTTTCATAAAGACATATAAAAAGATCAACGCCATTAAACAAAAGGTACCAAACTTAGGAGTGTCACGGTAAAATACAAAACATCTTACCCGTTCATTAGTCAAGTCTCGTTTTTTGCTACTCACTTCTCTGTCTACCAATCTGCCTGTCTCTCTCTCTCTCTCTCTCTCGCTTTCTATTTTTTATGTTTTTTTTCTTCATATTGAAAAACTTGAAAAAACCACTCAACTAGGACCACTTCTGGATCACATAATTAACTTGATCACCGTCTCCGCTCAAGCTTAACCTCGCTGCCCAGGCGACACTTCACCCTCTCTACAAAACTCTTAACCTTATTGGGTCACCTTAAAGCTAAACATCTCTCAACTTTCTCTCATCGTTCAGACATTTTTTATTTTCATTTGACAATTCAATTTGACCTATGAGTTAATTTTTATACATTTTTCTTTTCTCTCTTCTTAAGCAACTTTATTCTCAATCTCTTCTTCACCCATTATGTTAACACTTACTCAAACCGATCTATTCTGTTTTTATTCCTAGTTTCTCACTCTATTTACCGGTTATTTTTGACCATTTACCATTTGTGCTTGCTGGACCATTCGATCATCATCATGTTGATTTGTGTTTTTTGCTTGGATTACGATGGTTTAATACATTCCTAAGATCCATGATTAATTAGTTTATTTTGTTTCTCCGATTGACTCTCAAGTGCAACCAGATTCGCTCTTTTGGTGATTTTCACAATCGCTGATAACTCACTGTTTTAAATGTTTACTGGACTTAAACCTTTAACTAATTGTTACCAAGTTGAAGTTGTCCCTATTTAGCGAATTCAATTGTTCGTGGTGTCTTCTCTATTAATCTATCAATTATTACGTGTTGGGAGATTTTGTTAACTTCTTTGTTTTCTGATGGAACAAATTAATTCCTGAATGGCATCTTTGATGAAAAATGATTAACCTTATTTCCATCAAAATTTGCTTTCATTATATTTTAATTATGTCTTCTTATTGTGCTCCATTAATCGATCACCAACCTGCCTCTTCCTCGAGACCTGATAATATCTTCCTAGGCAAATCAAATTCAACTTTTTTGGGCTTTAATACATCAACGACAACGACAACATCAATATTATCATTATCCAATTCAAATCCAATTCGATTATCAGATAAACTGAGCTCTAAATGCCCAAATATACCCGTTAACAAATTAGTAAAGATCGATCAAAATCTAGTAAGTACACTTCGTAATCGACTCTAATTGTTCAGGCGTTTCATTGATTTTTGCACCTTTTTTAATAGACTTTTGTCCCAGAAGAAGTCTTGATAGAACTAAGTCACATTAAAAGTGGAAAACAATTATTAGATTACTTAACTGACAATGATAATCAACTTCACAACCAAAGTAAGTATTTTATTATCTATCTTTGTCTCGGTGAATCTATCATGAAACTAATCACTGAACTCATTACCATTATTTCCAGGCTTAACAACGTTTGCAAAATCAAGAAGAAAAGTTCGCAGCGCTCGTAAGTCAATTCATTTATAAATCATATAAATATTATTCTAAAAATTTTCAGTACTTATGATCAAGTATTTTTTTCTCTTTTTTATTCAGTAGAAAAATCGAAACCCACCTGTAAGTAAAAATATTTAAAAATCTACAAAATTTCAATCAAACATTGATGGAATCTTTCAACTTAATCCAAAATGGCTTTCTGTTAAAACACTTTGCTTATTTAAATACTTAATTTACCTCAATTATTTAGTAGGGTTAGACCATTTTCCAGGAACTTGTTCACCAGAAAATCGAACTCAAGTGATTAAATCTTCTCAAGGTAAATCAGAGATCTATTTTCCTGGTTGCATTAAAATACCGAGATGCTCAGGATGCTGTCCAAGTGATCGTTTAACCTGTCAACCAACTGAAGTGTCCAATATTTCTGTAGAGGTAAACATTTATTATTGATTTCTGCCACTTATAAGTATCAATACAGTTTTGACTCAAGAGTTGAAATGAAAAAAAAACATCTTCATCTTCAGATTACACGAAAACTTAGCAAGAGAATGAATTTATTTCACTGTAAACGTATTTCATTGTAAATTAATGTTTATTATTTAATGAAAGTTGGAACGTTATCATTATTTAATACAATCAGTGTATTTGATATGTATTTGAAATACGAACAATATAAACTTTCATTGAGATGGAAAGGACGATAATGAATTATTTACAGAGAGAATGAAAGAGTTTGATTTTTTTTTCTAAATGCATCCATCTGAATATCAACTTGTATCATGTTCATTGTAAATCCATTGTAAATTAGCTCAGAAATGACTAGCTTTTTCTAAGCAACCAATGAGTTAATTTCCAGTCTCTCATTAATAATGATTCACCATGAGAATGTTGATCTTTTGAGTCATCAACGAATTCTCACCATCATTTTATTCAATCGTTTCTTTTAGACTGTTATAAATATAATTAATGATCTCCTTTTTTCGCAACTATATTTAACAGGTAATGGTGCTTCGGTATATTCCCCATTCTCGTCGCTTCAAGTATGCTGGAAGACAAAGATTTTCCTTTGCCAGTCATAAACAATGTTCATGTGAATGTATCCAGAAAGAGAGTGACTGTAGTTCATCTCAATTGTACAAAAAAGAGGAGTGTAGATGTGTTTGTCGTGATTTATCGGCTGCTGCTAATTGTACCTCCGATCCAACCAAATATTGGGATTCGAGTGAATGTTCCTGTAAATGTCTTCATCCTCACAATTGTTCCTCTGGTTTACAATTTAATGAGAAAACTTGCAGGTAATTAGGACAAGTATTGTTATCACTTATCGAAGGTTCCCGCGGTTCAGCTTGTTGTTGACATCGTTTCTTTGATCTTTATCATCGCCTTCCTTCCTGTTCATTTTATCTGAATATATGTTGATATATTTCTAATTCTTTATGCAATTTCCATTCTCATATTAGTTGCGAGGCTTCCTTGAATGGATCACTATCTCATCAACCTGGTTCAAATGATCTCATAGCAAACAATCTGAATAATCTTAGAGCGGTTTCTCCTTCAACAACTCTTTGGGACTCTTACTCTAATGGTTTCAATTTATTGTCTGGAAACGTCCAGGGTGGTGAATTCAATGAAATGGATAAGCTTCATAGATCTTTGGGTTTCCAGGGTATTAATCCGTCATCAGTATCATTACCATTGCCACCAACTTAATCATCTTTGACCCAAAAAATGATGGAAAAGTGGAAATAGACATAAAAAAGGAATCGCGATAATTTTTAAATCAAAACCATCTACATTATTAGTTACACATAAAGTTAAATAAATTGTTCACTATGGTCTTATTATAGTTCACAAAATGAAAAAAGATGATGACTATTCAATTGGTAACTTTAAAAAGTGTTGAGATCAATATGGATCATAAGAGAGCAGAACTTGCATTTTTAAACAGTTCATTTCTTTGAATATGCTCAATAGTCCAATGAGTTAATATTAAACTAACTGTATATAATATTATGGATGGATTACTTGACACTTTTCAAGATTTGTCATTTTTACGGTTTTATAATGCTGTAAGTGAGCGATAACCAAACATTTTAAAGTCTTTAGATTAGAAGTCAGAAAGAGTTAGTAGATTGAACACGGCGAGGATTAGAAATAACAAGTGAAAATGAGAAGAAACTGAAAGAGATGAGCTTTGTTTTAATGTTTTCAATAATGATGACGAGATGAAGTAATGAGAAAGATAGATGTGCGCGTGAGGTGAGAGTGGATGTGTAGGTGGTTGAAAAATGGTCTTTATGATTATGATAGGAAGGTTTAGGTGATTTGGTGAGTAGGATTCTTATGTTATCTTCTCAATTAAACTGAGATTTCGTAATTCATTTCATATTGACTTTGCCTAGAATCTTCAGAATGATTTTTGGCTGGACTTGTAACAGGTCTAGAGGCTCCAGCCCTTTCAATATTTTCCAAGGCTTTAATAAAACTTATCGGCCTTTTGGCAAAATGTAGGTTAGCATTGGCACTACTATTGCCACTGTTACTGGTATTGTTTAAATCGAAGCTGCCATCGGTTTCCGGCATTGAGCTTGAATCAAGAGATGTATGAAGTTTTTGCAATTCTGTTTCAGATGCAAATTTAGAGTCGGAGTTGGACTTCTTAGTGTAGCTTTCAGGTGAATAATAAATTACTAATCCTCCAGTCTGTGAATTATTTAAAGATTGGTGTTTCAAACACGGTGAAAATGATTGGGCTGAAATTTCTGTTACAGAAGAGCTTTTGGCAGGAGACTTGGCGTAAAGAAGCTTGTTACCCTCATCGACGTAAACTTGCATTGGTTTATCGTATCTGTTAGTTCCATTAGAAGAGTTGTTACCATTATTAGAGATGGAAGGAGACCTTTTTTTCCTCGCATGTGATCGATAACGCGTGTGTACAGGTCCACACAATATATTACAATAATTGCTAAGGCATCCATCGGAAAATGGGTTGAAGCCACTTTGAAATTTTCCGGTGACTTGTTCATTGGTTGTTCGACCACGAGCGACCAAAATTATGTGAAACCCGGTTAATCCGATAATTGGAAATATGAGAAATATAATTACTGCACTAATAACAATCGCTATGATCGAATCACGCTCTCGTAATGCACCTTTATGATCAACCAGATAAATAATGCACCAGAGGAGAATTGTTATCATGTGGATGCTGAGAAAAATTAAAAAGAAAAAGAAATGCCGATAATTGCGTCGGCCAATGCAATTATTCACCCATGGACAATGATGATCAAAAGTTTCAACACAATTGTTACAAACACTACAATGAGAACATCTTGGTGGCCTGTAAAATTGACAGGTACAACACCATTTCATTCTGATGGTTAAACCATTGATGTCAACCGATTTAAACAATGGAGCTCTAAAATCATCTTCAACATCCTCATCTGGACTAGCTTTAGGTATTACACCAGGATCCATGAAGGTGGCATAAGAAAAGTTTGTGATCACAAATAAAGATATAATTGCTTGGACAATAGTTATTGAGATTGAATATGTGTTTTGAAGATATTGACATGGAAATATGAAAAACAGGGTAGTACAGGTAATCAGCAGAAGCCAAGCTGAAATGGCAGGAACTAATCGCTTGAATTGCATCCTACCATTACCACATTAAACAAGGTTCATAAACCAAATTGAACAACATACAAACAAAATTGAGGAAAACAAAAGAATTTGACAAATAAATAATTCATATTAATCAAGGTTAATTAATGAAAAATAGTTTAAAAGAAACATTTTGATGGCAAAAAAGAGAAAGACATCAAAGCCTCAGTAAACACAATTTTTAGGTTCCCTGACTTTGCTGTGCTTCCTCGGTGATGACTGATGTATCGATTAAAGCTGCGTTGCCTTTTCGATATCAATGTATCGAAGATCGCTTACAGCTTAAAGCATTCCCTTGACTTAAATACCAAATTAATGTGATTTCAGGGGAATCTAGCTCTGAGGCAACCTGCCTGGCTTTCACCCAGATGTCTCAGATTCGAATCTCGGTGGATGAAATTCAAGTAAACGTTGAATCAAGCATTGTATGTCAAAAGAGGATGCATTTATGGAGCAATTGTCCAATTTAATCCGACATAAATTTAAGGCATTTATCAATTAAATCAATGTAATATTTGGATGACAAAATGAAGATTAAACACCAAAAACATTAAATAATTTGAAAAGGGTAATAAACCAAAAAGTCAAGTTCCAGTTTTGATTTTTTTTAAATAACAAAGATATTTAATAGAATTGAAAAAATTGTTTTTTACATTTCAAGAGTTTTTAATAAAATTTTAATGGTAATGTTCCATAGAAAATTGTCGACTGATTACATTTCCAAAAACTATAACCCTTAACAATTAAATAGCGGCATGATTATAAACATGAAATTTTATTAATAAATTATGCAGATTCTACGTTTATATTAATTTCAGTTTTTTTGTATCATTGTAATCTTGATTTATATATAATCTTCCAAAATATGATATCAAATTATGATAGATGGGAATGAAAAGTTCAAAGCAATTTTTCTGGATCATTTACAATCGTTAAGCTTTTATTATTTTTTGATATTGGCGGGTTACTGAAGCCCATAGCGATAGGCATGTCTATTAGCATATCTCTGTAACCATGATGAATACAGTTGAAATTTAATGTTTACACTTTTATTGAGGCATATTGAATTGTTTTTACAAAATGTTTCCAACGATGGCTTTCAATTTCTAATTTCTTTCTTTTAAAGTGTAATTTTTTAACTAACTATGAGATTAACCAGTATTCAACAGAACAACAAATCATCATTATTTGATATCTCTTGTATTCCAGGGTTGATTCACAAGCATAGTGAATCTCATCAGTCAACCTTGGTTAATAATTCTCTACTCTTGTTTTCCTTGCCGAAATTTTTATCATCCTCATCGTCATCTTTATTATTATCTCGATTTTTGTACTCAACATTGAATAGGACATTCACTGATTACCATCTAAGGTGGCTCCAATGGATTTATTCAATAATCATGGAAGTAGCATTGAACCTGTTAGATATCATTCAACTTCAACTATGTACAATGACTGGTTTAACTTAGAATGCGAGGAAAAAGATAAACCTGATGATTCACAGGCAACAAAAACGGACTCTTTTGATCATGAAAGCTCATCATCATCAGCACCACCACCATCAATATCTCTTGAATGGCTACCAACTGAAATAATTTATCGGATTCTCTCATACTGTAACATCCAAACTCTTTCGGGTAAATCCATCTGCTTGAAAATAATGCATAATTTTGCCTGTAATTTTTGGAAATATTTCATCATCAAATTAATCCATAACATCTTTCTATTGTATCTCACCTCATCTTTGCAGCTTTATCTGGAACATGCAGTAGACTTTACATGATTATAGTCAACGATGACTACGTTTGGCGTTCAAAGGCTACCAATGCATTGACAACTAATTGTATTTCTGACGTATTTTCATCCAAATCCATTGTTGATTTAACAAATCGGGATAAATGTGTTATTGAATCTCGATGGAAACGCGGTATCTTCCAAGAAACAGCTCTTATTCAGAATAAGAAACCGTAAGTCATATTTAATCGTCTAAAATTCTCCCCTTTTATTGAATTGGTTGATCAAAATTTCAACTGATATTCTGCGAATCTTTTTCACAAGGAAATGGCCTTATTTTTGAAAAAGAAATTTCTTCATCTTTTATTTACCTTTAAACTTGCCCAAAACTCTCATTATCATCAAGTCGACAGATTCAGATAGACACTTAATGTTTGGTAACAAGTTGAAATTGTTTGCACAACCTTTCATTTCGGACTTTTCCTAATCAATTGAGTTGACTATCAATTATCATTAAAGGTTAATTGTTGGTTATCGATGGTTAAACAAATGCTGACCTTATAGTTGAGCTAAATTTTACTGATTATCAGGCGCAAATTATCTCACCATTAAAACTGGTTAGCATACATTTTTATTGACTGATCAATTTGTTGTAATAACGACATATTGTCACTCATAAGGTTAATATGAAAGCAAAAAAATTCTTGATTATTGATAATTTGTCTTTTGTCAGATCTGCAAAATAGCGACAATTACCTTTCACACTGTACTCATCAAATCTAATCACTCATGTTTACAATTGCCAAACAACCTGCAATTAATGACGACTCCTGGATTCGGCCATACATTAAATTAAATCTAATCAAATTTTTTTATTTAATTGTGTGCATTATGATACAAAATTACAATGATTGGATGAGCGATTTAGGTTTACTGGAAACAGGGAAGAAAGGAGTAAAAATATTAATTGTGATGAATATTTGATTTTATCAAATTTCATTTTTCATCAGCTTCGGACGTTATTGGTGTATAATATTCAGAAAATGATTTAACAACAGTCGCTCTGAATGGGAAAAGAAAGAGACAAAAATAAACAAATGATTAAATTGTCCATTCCAATTAAGATTAACAATATGTCTTGGTGGTAACTTTACAAAGCATCGTTAATCAGCCAATTTTCAAGGTTTCAAATTGATTCATTTCTTTTCTCACTCAACAGATATTATCATGTTAATGTTTACGGATCAAAAATTAGGGACAATCTTGATCTTGGCTAAAAATTGATGAACCACCAAAACACCTTTACCTTTAATCATTGTTGAAACAAATGTTTCCCAAAATTTCAATTTGAGACATTTGTTTTGCCAACAAAAATTTGCTCTTGAAATGTTTCAAGTTGAAAACATTGAATCAATTCATGATTAAACAAATTGACCCAATTCACTTGATATTTACAAACTATCAAAGTATTAAATCAATGAGTAAACTTACATGAAACTGATTCCACCAGAGCCACTTTCAGGGGGAATCCATAAGAGTGTGGCTGACTTTTTACGCTTATTATCAGTATGAGTTATCCCAGAGCAAGCATCAATAGTATTGGTTCCTAAATATTTAGAGACAGTCAAATATAGATATCAATTAGAATCAATATTCTTTCACTTTAATTTCAATCAATTGTCTTTTTGAGTGACACTTTTCATTCCTAATGATTCCTTTTCATACAAATGAACACTAAATTCAACATTTTTATTACTTTCTCTCTATTAAATGATATCAAATCATCTAAATTGTGTCTTTAAGCATTTGCCAGCTGACAAATTAATTGATTTTTATAATGTTTATTGTTTTACACTAAAAATTGGCCAATTTTTGCATTCTAAATTTGAATTTTGTTGATTCAAATTAGGCTTCTTTCAACCAATTGTTAATCATTGTCTATCTTAAATGGTTATTCATTATATTTCACCACTAAATTGATAATGATTATTGCTAAATTGACGGTGATAATCAATTGCTTAAAGGTGGCTTCTGTATATTTGAAACAAAAGTTGAACAAAATGGGAAATATCGATTCTCATTTTCATGTATCAATGAATTAAAACTGTTAATTATGATCATCACTAATGATTAGTTTTGCCTTTAGGTTTGCTTTATTCAGCAATCGGTAAATGGTTCCTTTTGTGGTGGTACAAAAAGTTCAACTTGAGTCTTTAATTTTTCTTAATTAACTTTACCATTTGATTTTTCAATGGATAACCATCCGATAACCATTTTTTATATTCCAATTCACTTTAGTCAATCTTTCTTTGCAAATTGACATGAATTAGTTAACTTTTATTGTTAAACAGATTTGCATTTAACTTGAAGTAACAGTAAAGGAAAGTGACAACAATTCAGAAGATTCAAGGAAAATGACCGGAAGATGCTGACCTCAGATTTTAATGAGAACACATTTTAGAACAATTAAAGCGGAAAAGCAAATTATTGTTGTTGAGTAAATTTTTCCTTTTTGTACACATTTAATTTAATTACTAATAAACAAAGGATGACAGCAACTACCACAACAATTTGTTAGACTTATTGTTAGGTCACCTTGTTAGAGTTGCTTTCAGACCCAACTAAATGTTACCTTCAACTTTGGCGCAACTTCTCAATTGATCAATTCAACCATTTTAGTTTACATCAAAAATTACGATCACTTACCTTTCAATTTAGCCCATTTACCAACTCGCTCTCCTGTTTTAGCATCAACGGCAACCACGAAAAATCCTTTGAAAGGCGGACCATCAATTCGAACTGTTGGTGAAACAATTTTTAAAATTTACATTAGAATACAATTCCTGGTCAAGTTGACTAATCACTAATTTTTGCTTATCAAAAATGCTTGCGATTTTCATCAGAAATTATTCCAGTCTCATTTTCATAAATATCTTGCCTTCATTTTTTTATTTTACTTTAAAATTGAAAATTGAAACAGGATAAGTTTATTGTTCTCACCTTTGATTCCTTGATCAGTTGATGATGGATAACCATAATTTCCCGAAATTGCTTTCAAAGTGTATGGAGAATGGTCAGTTATTGCTTTTGCTCCTGTATGTCGAGGGGTCAAATTTTCACAGGCATCGGCTGGAGCACCGCTTGGAAAGGCTGAAGATAATTTAACACTGAGGATGACAATCAGGCAACAAGTAGTTAAATAAATGAAAGATAAATTAGAGATGACACTTTTCCTTGGCATCTTTGAATGTCGATTCACAATTGCTTATTTTACTAAAAGATTTCTGATTCAATGCTAAAATACAAAAGAACTGCAGCTCGAAATAATTGATGTCTTCAGATCAATATATCAGATGATTTTGTTGAAACATGAAGGAAAAAAATATTGTTACAAATTGAATCAATGAAAACAGGAAAAGATGAAATTTTCAACTGATGGTGATGCTATTCAATGAAGATGATGTTCACTTGTTGTTTTGTTTTTCAAAATGACTTTTGTTGCTCTTAAAAACTGGCCTCGCTTGGTTAATCAGCGAACTCACTCAATTCAATTGCCTTACCTTGCCTCTCACTTACATCTCACCTTTACAGCCTTTCGTGAGTCACATTTTAGGACCTAATGTCAGCACGATTTTTTTGAGCATGACAGTTGAAATGTTCAGTATTGTGAAGGCAAACGCGCGCGAGAGTCCATCATGAGAATATTAAGATTATTGTTACCACATTATGTTAAATATGATTAACAATGTGTTCTTTAATTTTAATTAATTTATCATATTTCATTAAATTACTCATATATTAATCATTTTTGTTGGACCTGAATTACTCATAGTCACAAACACATGTAACATTCAAAAAAGAAGACACTAAACTCATTGTGACTTCCGTCATTTTAAACAATGAAGATGCAAATGTTTGCGCTTTTGTGCTTGTAATTGTAATTGTGATTATTATCATTTTGATAATTATCAATTTTCATGTTTCTCTATCCTGTACAAAGGGCTCAAGATCGGCAATGATTTGGCCATTTCCTTTTCATTGTATCAACTTTATGTGAATCTTGATCATCTAGCAACATTAGCCAATTTAATCATATTTTTCATTTTTTGTTTCTTCATTTGATCTTTAAAATTTTGGTAAACCTTTCTTTTAATGACCTTTTTTGTTCTTACTTTTTCAGATTAATTCCATGGTTGTCCATTGACTCGAAAAATCTTTGGGTTACTCGAGGAAACACTCTTTGTAAATTTCAACGGTTAAAAGATGGACGGATCAAGTCGTGTCCATCAATGAAATTTTCATATCACCAAGAAGATATTTTGAAATTTAAAGTCACCAATAATTTCATTGCCACGGGAAGCTTGGATGGTACTTTAACTGTTTGTAATAAACATTCTGGAAAGCTTTTATCAATCAAATACAAAGCACATTCATCTGTTATCAACTCCATTGACTGTCTTCATCAAAGATTTATGGTAACTGGTTCAAAGGATAGGAATGCTAAAATTTGGAAATTAGATTTCGAAGGAGGACATTTCAATAGCGATTCCGATGTTAAAAATGAATCACCCTACAATTGCTCATTAACATGTTCACAGTCCATTGGAATTGGTGACCGAGTTCTCTCTGTTTCTTGCAGCCAAGAACGAGATTGGGTAGCAATTGGTTCAGCTGGATGTGCCATTGATAAAACAATTTTCATTTTTGATGTTCTTGGTAACCGTATGATTGGTACTCTTAACGATGAACATCGTCATGGAGCCGGAGTCCTCGGAATCCAATGGGAAGACTCCAATACGCTTCTCTCTTGTGGCTATGATACTCTTATCCGTCTCTGGGATCTTCGCAGTCCCGGTGGAAAATGTGTCCTTAAATGGGAAGATCCTCACGACTCGGCAATCTATTGTCTAGCAACCGATCATTGGGTTACCATTTTGTCGGGCACTTGTCGTCACGGAGTTGTTCGCCTTTGGGACAAAAGAAGGGCCAAACATTGTGTCCAAATGTATTACGGAGGCCGTGAAAATAGTCCAGTTTACTCGCTTGACTTTGATCCGTGTTATCTTTACATTGCCTTGGATAAGTCAATTAACTTGATGAACTTTCGGATGGGATCTCATGCTAAAAATCATTGTTGATTGGTTGAAAAATTTTAACAATTCAAGTTGATGTTTATTGTAATTTATCCGCTTCCAGTTAAACAAATTATTGCTAGAAATGAATCTAAAACACGTTATTCAACCTCTTCTCTTTCCCCTGTTATCTAATAAATTACTGTTGTTCAAAATTGTTTCTCCGTTTAACTCAGAACTTTGTATTTTCAAATTCTTGAATTAGTTTTAACCCAATCTCTTCCTCTATTTGTTGATTTGCTGAAATAAATTCATATAATAATAAAATGTCCTCTTAAAACAACTCTTGAAACAAAGATCGTGCACAAATATTGTGAATCCACTTCAATTAAGAAAAATCAAAATCTTTAATGAGTTGAGCTTAAAATTATCCAAATTCATTGTTTGCTCATGATGAATTAACTCTAAAAACATTGAAAAATAAGACAAATATCAAGCATTTCCCATCCACAGTAAACACAAGTGGAAGCAATAATATTGTGAACACCTTTACCTTCTGGTTTGATAAAAAACATCCACTGCAATATGTGCTTTTTATTAAAATGTAAAATACATCCAAACCCTCAATAGTCGGAGTAACGGACCATTTGCCAAAGAGTGCCACAAAAATGCCTTAAAGAAACAGTTGCCTCGTCTCTATCCATGCAACTTTTGAGGGGTTAATGTGTATCAAAATTACCAAGAAAAAACCTTGTTGTACTTATTGTTGATCAACAATGTTGATAACTGTAGATTCTGATGAAAGCTCAAGTTACGGTTAGTCCCAAATAGGGTTACCCAGAATAAATAAGATAATGAAAACAAAAAGCAAATTAAAAATACCGTTAAGGTTGGAAGGAAAAACAGTAAATTTACAGAAATACAGTAAAAAGGAGGAAAGTGAAAGTGAAGCCAAGTAACAAATTATTAGCATCAGTGGAACGCGCTTTTTTCTTGCTAATTTTTACTCATCATCTTGCATCTACATCTCCACTCTACATCATCCTCACCATCTTCAGAAACAATTAACTCATCTTTATTCACTGGAAAAACTCAACTCATCCAAAGGTTTACATCACCTTAAAGTAAATACATCGAAAGAGCTCAACTGTAATTGTGATCTTCATCAGTAAAATGGAGTGAAAAAAGACAGAGAAAAGGAAAGAATAAAGCTGAAAGATGATGATGATGATGATGATGATGTGAGTTAAATGGTGTCTCCCTCTCATCCATAAGTTACAATGGAGTTTGTTATTTCATTTTATCCGATCATCATTTTTTCATCTCATTTTCATTGCAAACCTTTCAAGCTTTTCAACATTTGCTTATTTTGATTTTTTTCTGTACATTATTCAGTCAATTATTCCTTTTTTGTATTCCCTGGTTATTGATTATTCATTCACGTTAGTTTGTTCATCTTTAAAAATTAAATCTCAAACATGGTCAACTTGAAAATTACGAGCCCAGTTCTGAGGGAATTTCTGGCCGAACTTCTAGGAACTTTTGTCCTAACAGTGAGTTTACCTTTTATTGTTTAAACATTGATATTGCCATAACTAATGTACTAAATCTATCTGTATTAAGATTAATCCATCTAAATAATAGTAAAATGATTGAGAAATGTTGAGTCGATTTTACAATTACAATTTGATCAGATTAATGGGTCAACTTGTTGCTTCCAACTGTCATTTATTTTCAAATAAACTCTTTTAAAATCAACTTCTCGTGATTAGATATTAATTACCAGTAATACCATTGAAATCTCAAAAATCAATCTAATTCAGTCAATCAACAATTGTAATTGCAAGCTTAGTTATAATGGTAAACCGATTGAACATTTAATCCATCAAATTGTAACCAATTAGTTAATAATGCGTGAAAATAACTGTAATTTAATACAATTTAATCTCAAGTAGCTTATGAATAGAGAAGTGTCTCATTTTTATATTGTCTTAATGCATTATATTTAAGCTGTTGCTGTTATAACTTATGACTTTTACTTCGAACCAAATTTAGATTACAATTTAGGTTTACATTGAAAGCTTATTTAAAGTCTCAATCCATTTACCGACGAGTGATCACTTGTCTGAATGAAACTGTTTTTATTTACAATTTAACGAGTCCAAGGTAAATTTTGTATCGATATTGTTTGTTTGTTAGTTGATTATCTCTCTGGGTTGTGTAAATATTAATATAATGTGATGGTTAACCATTTTGTATTATATTTTGGGTTTAGGAAAAATTGCAATGGATTTCCGATTCAATTAGGACAAGTATTAGAAATTCTGTAACTGTATTCTCGGTGGTTTAACAGGTTAACAGGATAAACTAGGAAACACGAAATTTTGATTAATTAACTTAGCTCCAATAGCTGTGGCAATTTAATCATCGTGATTAATCATGAAATGCCAAACTGCTCTTTTTTCGCTTCTTTTTCTCCAATAGTTCTATTATTTATTACTTGTCTGTCAATTCATGTTATAATATTAAAAATAAAATAATATCATTGGCAATGATTTTTATTTAAAATAAGATATAAGCGTTAATCTGAATTGTTCAGTTTAATTATTAACTGATCTGTTGAGGAATTGATGATTGACTTGGAACATGTATTCAAAAGCAACTTTGATCATCAAAATTGTTTGATTGATGCATAATGTCTATCACTGTAAGTCTGATGAGGTTTAGTCCGTTGACTTGAATAATCAATTGGATCCTTTGAAGAATTGATTCGATTCACACTTGATGATGCCTAAAATGGCAAACCATCATTAATCATTAATCAATTCAGCTCAATAATCTTAAATTGGTATCTGAATAGAATCTTTCTTGTTTTAGCATTTTTGTGCAATGGTAAGATGTGTGAGTTTTTACAACAGCAAGTCTATGATTCACATTTCAATTTTGGCAAAGTGTCATAATTAGCGGGTTAGCTTTGGGATAAGAGACTTCAACTCAACTCGACTCACTCCATCAGTCAGTCATCAAGTGATATGAGTGATTATATTAAATTGATTAAACTGTTATTCTTTGCTGTTTTCTTCCTTCACAGACAATTGGATGTTCCGTCAATGCAGCAACAACCGTTTCCAAAAGCGGAGCTGTTGCTGGAGCAATAGGTCCATGGGGCTGGGGCCTAGCTTTAACAGCCGCAATTTACGTATGTGGTGGTGTCTCAGGTAATTAATTATTGAACCAAATTTGCTGAAACGTCAATCCAAAAAAAAGATATGAGTTGATGTGAGAAACATTTCTTGGCAAAAATAACAAGAATTTTCTTTAAACAAAAACAAAAACTAACTTACATAAGAATCGATTCCATTTATTTAACGATTAGCGCCTGATGTCATAATAAACTTTTCACATAATTTATAAGAATCAATTCAAAACTGGTTAAATTAAAAATAAACAATAGACACTCAATCAATAGAATAAGAAAAACACTCAAAATTATAAACCAAGGCAAAATAAGATTTTGCCAAACGTGTATCGGTTATTGATTAATTTATTGAATCTGATATCGATCTGATACAAATTGATACTTTTGCAGGTGGACATGTTAACCCAGCAGTTACTTTAGGAATGGCGACAATTGGAAAATTGTCATGGATTAAAGTTCCTTATTATTTTGCTGCACAATACATTGGCGCTTTTTTTGGTGCTTTAGTTACTTACCTTGTTTACCATGAATCCATCAAAGCTCATTTCGGTGATCAGCTGCAAACTCTTGGAGTCAATGGTACAGCAGCAATTTTCGGTACTCTTCCTAATCCAAATGTTTCCATTGGAACTTGTTTCCTTGATCAGGTTAATATAATTTATTTTTTTAATGTTACTCGAGTTGAAGATGATTAGAAAGAAAGGTAAAAATGATGATTAGTTGATTGTTATTGTTTTACTTTCTCTTCTGTTGCTGTCAATCATTTCATTTTCTTTTTCATTTTCATTTTCGTTTTTTTAGGTTGTTTGTGTTGGATTTTTCCTTCTATTAATTCAAGCTATTACGGATGATCGAAATATGGATTGTCCAAAAGGATTAATTCCTATTGCTATCGGGGTTGCTGACTTGACATTAATGGCTTTCGCTTTTGGCTACAATTGTGGGGCTCCAGTCAATCCTGCTCGTGATCTGGGTCCAAGACTATTATCATCTATTGTTGGCTATGGTGGTGAAGTTTTCTCGTAAGTTTTGAGCCTTTTTACCATCTTCTTTAGCAAATCATTGTTTCAAATGATGATTATTAAAAATGAAATGGTGTTAGATTGTGATTGTTTACTGATGTGCATTTAATCCAGAATATACAACTTCTCATGCTCTAATTTCTGCTAATTACTTGAATAACTACTAGATGCAGTGATGTAATGCACTTCCAGCTCTTAAGATGTTAGCTTTACCATTAATTGATTGTCGGCTAATCATCTAACCATTGTGATACCAATCTTGTGTCAAATCTCTAGTCGATTACATCTTCTCATTTCTTTTTGCATTTTCTTATGGTGAAAACCTGGTCCAATATTCTTGATTTGTTTCATATCTTTTGTTTCAGATGATGAACGTTGATCAGATTTTATCCAACACTTTAATAATTACAACATTCTCGTATCTTTTGTTTGCTCTCCAACCTCAAGATAATTTCGAGTTTAACCGTTTCAAATTCTTGCAAATTGTATGAATTAATAGCAAACTGCATGGCTGTAATAGCGACTGTAATTGTGATAGGCTTCCATTCAAATATGAACTGGTCTTTGGACTATTGTTACAGATAATTAGCAAAGCAAGTTACTTCCTAAGCAATCTAATAATTTTGCACCGTTTTCCTTTCATTGACAGTATTTAATCAACCCATTATCAACTGTTTCACTGATGTGTCAATTATTGATCTTTCGGATACAGTTTCTCTCATCTTCACTTAATTCTAATTAACATCATTAATTGTTGTTTATCTACTGCTGATTAGTAAATTACAAACAAATACTGTTAACCCTAATAAATTAATACTGATAATAGTATAATTGAAATTGAAGGTTAATACAGTAAATTCACACTTATTTTGACCAAAAAATCAGAGCCATCTATTGGTATCAGAGCTTTAGCCCTAGCATAAACAGTGCTAGGATAACTTAAATAGTACTCTCGTCTTACTATTGGCAGTATAATAGACGGCGCTGTTTTTTTGGTCAAAATAAGTGTGAATTTACTGTAGTTGAGGTTAAGGAAACTTCAAGTCAAAACATTCTGAAGAAACAAAGATTTCAGTAAAATAAACAGCAATGTTATTGTCAATACAATGGGAAATTTTGTCAATCCATGAAAATCAGTGGACAATATGAATAGTTTTTCATTCCATCTTCTAATTGAATCCTTTTTTTGCAACCAAAAATTAATTGATAAAACAATTTTCTCCTTCTATACAGAGTCCGAAATTACAATTACTTTTGGGTTCCAATCGTAGCAACTCACATAGGAGGAATCATCGGCTCATGGATCTATGTACTTTTCATCAGCCTTCATTGGCCAGTTCAATCTTATGACATTGAAAATGAACTGCAAACAAATCCAAGTCGAAAATGATTTAGTTTTGATTAAATTACTGCCCATTCTCCTGGGTTTTACCTCTTCCTCATTTCTCTTCCTTCAATATCTACATTCAATATTTCTAATGTTTTCTCCTGCAATTTGTTCAATATAATTCATTTTCGCTCTTTTATTTTGATTTGCTCATTTCAACTGTTATTGATCAGTTAATCATGATTAATACACATTCATATAATGTAATCAAAATATGTTATAAAAAGTAAATTAAATCGAAATTTAGGTAAAAACTTTGTTCCTATCGATTTATGTTTGTTTTGTTTGAAATCAAGTTGATCAAATTTGATCAAATCAAATTGATAGATGAAATGTTACATTCATCAAGTGACTAACATCTGAGTTTACACGAATTTTGTATTTTTTTCAACTATTTCTCATTTATTGAATATTCAATAGAAATTTTAAATTGAAAATAGCATGCGAAGCCTATGGATGTCAAACATTGAATGCCGGCTTTCGAATAGCGAATCTGAGGATCTCTGGGCTGAAACTCTCTGGTCACTCACAATGTCACGGAATGATTGTCAGTCATCTTGCGTGAAAGAAGCTTTTTATTGAGTTCCACCCAGCTGCTGTCAAGAATTGGTTTTCGGCATAGTTTTAACAATCTTATGTTTTTTGATTAAACAATTTTTATGTTTAAATTTCTGCTATTAACTTCAAAATTATTCATTATTAATCTATTTCTGAAATTTCTTAAATTGAGGCTCTACAATCACGCAAAAATTATCGATAACCTGCTACAGATAAATTTTCAATACCAAGCAACTCTACTGCCTAGAGAAAATTGTTCACTTAAGTCAAAGTGTATGATCGACTTAAAATAAAGCAATCTATGCTTTTTGAATGGTTTCATTGACTTGATTAATAATTAATTTTAGTCTGAAAATTATTATCAAATTAAAATAGGAATATCGAAGTTTTCATCTTATTCAAAATGGGAAATTGAAAATTTGGCAAATCTTTTTGAGTTTAAGATTGGCGCTTCAGCAGCTGATATTTTGTTACTCATAAAATCAAAACAAACGAACATATGATACCAGCAATCATTTTTCAATTATAATTTATTTGTAATTTATTTTACTAATTAATTATTCCCTAGTCAATTATTTCCTGTGACATTTCTATTCCTTTAATTGGTGGCTCACGTTTATAATTCACCTTGGTGTATTATCTCTACCATTTGTTAAAAAGCATTGACTGATGACTGATCCTTCGTATTCTTCATCATCTGTTGACGTTTCTCTTGATAATGATGTGAGTCTATCTTTTTGTGTTGTTTTTTAAAGTCTGGCTTGATTTCAAATGTACTCTTACTCTTAAATTTAACAGCTCCTCGATAATCTTGATCACTATTCATCCTCCTTGGCAGCTCAATCACCGAGTCGCAGTATAATAAGTCAGGTAAGCTGTCAAAATAATCTTGTTGAAAGCAACTTCTTCAAAATAGGAACATTTTCAATTAATTTCGTTTCATATTTTTCTTTTGACTCATAGGAAAGTAACGCAATTCCCGATGATTCAGATTTTAAAAATGAAAACTCAGAAAATGGAGATACTGATTGTGACACCATCAAAGATCTTGATGATGACAAAACCAAAGGAGAACCTCTTGATCAAGATGACACTGTTAAAGTGATTGTCTTGAAAAGTATATCATCTCAGTTACGAGCTGCATATGTCCAAAAGACGGATGCAGGAGTGGCAACTTGCTTAACAGTTAGTCAAATTTATATTGCTGTAGGAACAGCTCATGGAATTATTTTCTGTTTTGGTAATTACGACTCAGCATTTACTTTTCAAATTTATTTCTCAAATCTTTAATATTTGTTCAATTTATCAAATTCAGATAAACAGCAAGTAATGAGATGGTGTTTAAGAAAAGAAGATTTGACTGACGCTGTTACTAGTATTGCCATTCGATCCGATTCAACGCGCTTAGTTGCCGGTTATGCAAAAGGATCTCTTGGATTATGGAGTCTCGAAAATGGTCAACTTATAACATCACTGTCAGATGAAGATTGTCATCATGCTACTCCTTTGCTTCTCAAGGTTTGTTTTTGGTTGTGCATTTTAACTACTCGGACATTCATCTAATATAACGTTCTTAGTTTACTTCTGAACCTGATTTAATGGTCTTCAGTAATACTGGAGGATCAGTTTTTCAATTATGGGTAAGAAAACGATCCAAATCACTTGAACCTATTTGCATTTTTTCTGGAAGGTGAGTTTTTATACAGTTGTAAAAAAACTATTGAACGAAACTTACCTGTTTTTATTTTTATTTTCTAGTCGAGGAGAAGTTCTACACCTTGAAACTTTAATTATTCCACTAAATCTCCAGCATCGATTCGCATCTCTTAACAACCTCTGCCTTATCACTTTAGCTACAGTAACCAAAGTCATTGTCATTTCACTTTTGCCATCACCAACTGTGCATTTTTATCATTCACTAGAGGTTAGCAATCTGTTTAAACTATTAATATTTATTTGCGAAAACTTCTGAAAATAACTCTATTATTTCTGCCAGGCTGATCCTAAAGCACCTCCTGTAATTAACTGGAAATTTGTCTCAATCCAAACAACATCAAATGATAAAGTTCTTGATCCTGTTCTTACATTCGGTCGTGGAAAAGTGTTCAGTATTTATCAGGTAAATATAAAACAAGCAGCTGTATATGTTTATGTATAAAATATTAATAGTTTAAGAAATGTTAAAAATTGAAAGGATTACTCAATTTTCGTTATTTTTCAATCATTTTAGATTTTAGTTAAAAACGGCCGAGAATTGACTTTTGTTTTTCTGAAACGGTTCAACTTGGACTACACTTTGACAAATATGTTTTGGTTGACCTCAAAGATTATTGCCACTGTCGATAAACATTTGAATATTCATGTTATTGACGTAAAATCAGGAAATGAAATCAGTATAATTGATATTAATCCTGTTCAGTTAACATTTTCAACTGAATTTTTCGAAGGAACTCACATAGATGGTAAAGTTAGCGGTGCAATGGCAGCTGTTGGTCACAGAGCGTGTTATAATTCAATAGTAACTACAAGTTCGACGTCATCGCATTTTTCACCTAGTCAACTACTACTATTAGGCCGAGAATTAATGGTGCTATATTCATTACGTTCTTGGGAAGGACGAATTGATTGGTTAGTTTCACTGGAAAAATATGCAGAAGCATTAAAGCTTGCTTTATCCATTTACAAAGGAGACTCTAAATCTATTATTGGTTTATTTGGAAATCGAGATCAACGCAAATTGATTGTTGCAGAAAAAATTGTCTTACTCATTGACGAGTATTTAGATTATCTTATTAGTCCTTTGTCTTTAAGCTATACCATTCCAATAAGATATAAGGAGCTATCTTCAGCCATTGCTTCGACTATTCAAGCTTCTCTGACAATCAATGATCTAAAAGTTCTTTGGGGAACAATTTATGAGAGATGTAAATCAAATACAATTGCTAGTCAAATTTACCTTGATTCCTTGAAAAGTCATATAATCAAAGGATCACTTCCCTCAATACCTCCAGCAATTGCCAAAGATTTGGTCGATTTATATGATAAAAGGCGTAATTACAGCTCACTCGAATCCATCATTATTTGTTTGTCAATTGGTTGTCTGGATATTCATCAAGTCACAACTATTTGTCGATCACATCAGTTACATCGGGGATTAATATACATTTACAATGAAGCTTTCAAAGACTATACGACTCCATTGGAAACTTTGCTGAAAATAATATCGCCTAAGCTGTTAAATAATGAAGATCTAACTAAACAAGACATCGATTTGGGCAACAGTATTTTACTTTACATTAGCTGTTGTCTCACAGGGCGTAAATTTCACGGAGGAGATATTCCCGAATCAATGCGTGCTCAAGTGAGACAGGAAACCATTAAGCTTCTCATTAGATTTAAAAATCCATCGACCTCTGAAAAATCTGATGAAGTATTGGATTGTATTTTTTATCCAAATTTAAAAGCATTGCTTTTATTTGATGGCAAGGATTTCCTTAATGTTCTAGCTTTAGCGATGGATAAGGATGAATTCGATGGGTAAATATGTTATTGTTCAAACTTTTGGTGCAAAAGTCGACTTACATTGGTCTCAATTAAATTTACAGCGTCGATGGACTTAGTTTAACTGAAGTTTTGATTCATGTGATGACTGAAAGCTGTGGTTTCACGCCGACCCAAATCAGCTCTTTGTTTATATTCTTAGCAAGAATGGTTGCTAAACCAAGAAGTTACATCAAAATGAGCGATGAATTAGTCAATCAGGTCAGTAATCAAAATTATATCGACATTTGTATACAGATTGTTGAGCCTTCACTAATAATTTCTTTTATTTTACAGATTGTTGAATCTTTGACAGAAACTGCAGACCAAGGAAGCTTGGAAGAGCGTCAACAAGCACTAATGCAACTAGTCACTTCTGATAAAGTGAACGCGATCATGATTGACAGAATATTGGCATCTGCTGAGAAAGCTAAATTGTAAGGCTCTGACCATCAAACATTCATGTTTATTCAATCATATTTTAAACGACTAACTCTTTTTTTATTTAATGATTAGCTTTCAAGTCTGTGAACATATTTATTGGCATCGTAAACAATTTCCTGAAATACTCCTCTGTTATCTATCTGATGATTATTTACAAGTATGTCGTCAAATCACCACTTTTTACAAGCGATTACTCAATACTTTTTCTTTTATTTGACAGAAGGAGGTGTTCAAATTGATTGCCCGCGTAATGTCTTTAAACGAAGAGAAGGTTCCATTTCTAAAATGTATCTGGGAAAATATTGGACATTTGATTGAGATTGATGAAAAGCAAGCAACAACATTACTTTTAGAGTATTTTGTTCGAACCAGTGACTTAGAGAATCTCCTCAATTCTCTTGAATCTAAACCAATCTATTTGATGCGAGTTTTAAAATGTTTATTGACTTGTGATCAATTGAATAATGTAGATAATAAGGGTCTACCTTTAATTGACAAATGTTCAATTCTATTTGAACCTTGGATCCATGAAAGATACATTGAATTGTTGTGTAAATACGAACCAGATGAAGCTGCCCGTTTCCTACAAACAACTTCAACTTATCGACCCAAAGTGGCTCTTCAAATTTGCACTAAAGCGGATAATAATTCAGCTAAAGCTATCCTCTACGAAAAAGAGGGTAAATATGCTGAAGCATTAGAACTACTGTTAAACAGATTGGACAACAATTTAGCTTCCATTTCTGATCTAAAAAATGATAGTGATGGAAATGAAAATACACAAACTATCATTGAATCAATACTTGAGCAATTTGATCATCTCATTCAATTTTCTAAAAGATGCTCAGAAAAATTATTAACTTCGGAAGATCGAGAATTTTTGTGGTCCCCAGTTCTCGAAAGGGTTACACGTTTTCACGAAATGACTGAAAAGACTTTTAAAAATTATCGATCATCTTCAATCGATTTGTGCAACAATCTATTCAATGTCATGATGGCATACATTTCTATGTTAACTTTGTTGACTTGGATTTTACAATCATCGATTACTGACAGCGGTTCGATCGGTCAATTTTCCAAAATTCGTTACTTGTTGACTTCAATGTTGGATGCCTACAATTATGAAGCGACTTTGCTATCAAATTATAATGATTTGATTAAAAGTCAACTATATAAAGCATTATCGACTTATGTTGCTCTTTCAAAACAAGCTTTTACTATAACAATCACTTGTGGACTTTGTAATAGAAGATTTGATTCTATGAATGATGATTTAATTGTCTTTCACTGTCATTCTTTTCATATTAATTGTTTACCAGATGAAGTTCGCTCCCTTGGTTGTCCCAAATGCAATCAAACGTTAAGTTCATCTATAATTGAGATAAAATCTGAGGATGGTGAAGATGAATCGGAAATGCAATCAAACAACAACCAGCAATCATCTACTGAACCAATTAAAACAATTTACGATGAGTTTGTTATTGACGATGTGCAAGATGACATTGATCTACTTACTGATTGGCCAGTTAGACTCAAAGAATGGGAAAAGTTCTCTAATTTTATCAAAAATGATCTTATTCCTAAACCACAGATCAAACCGAATAAGATTAATGCAGCTGCAACAAAGCTAAAACGACCAGATCTGATGTTGATTCCACATGGATATCACGACTCGTGATAATTGAAACATGAATAATAACTACGATTATTTGATTTAAAGCATAAACAGTATTATTGAATGATATCGGGATACAAAGATTATCATGGATTATAAGCTAAGCAAACTAAGTGCGGACAAGGTTTTATATTTTACACGCATCTTCAATAGTTCGACTCATCAAATCTCTAGTCAAAACTAGATTAATTAAATGATTTTTTGGAGCTAATCAAAACTGTGCCCATTGTTGGTGAAAAAATTAATGCGTGATTGAACTTTCTCTGCGTAAAAATATTACGATTTTTGTGCAAACTTAGTTTTCTTAGCCCATTATATCAATGTTAAATGTGTTATATTTTATTGTGATTTACAAAGGAAATCAAACTTAACCAAGAAAAATTTGATTCTAACAGATAATATTGTGATTGATTATCGAAACTATTTTTCATTTTTACTTTGCAAAATATTTAAATTCCGTTTTACTGACTTAGACTTAATCATTACTATAAAAACTCATTTTAATGCTTACAGAATAATGATTTCAAATTGTTTATAAAAGATTTTACAAAACAAAGATTTGTATTTTATTTTTCTAAATATTCCACATGGCTTCTCAAAATTTGAAATTTTTATAATTATCCGGTCCAAACAGATTTACTTAATTTCAATGAGAATGAGAAATGAATTTGTCGAGTCATTTTAAACTTGATCATTATTGCTGCAAATGCCAATCCAATTCAAAACTCTGATGAAACGATTATCAGATTTCCAAGAATCATGTGAAGATGAAAGGCAAAAAACTAATACTCCTTAGTTTCTTGCTTTTTATTAGATATAAAAAATTCTAGCCACCAAGTTGCAAAATAATTTTGTCTTGGAATGTTCATTAATTTTCTTGTTGATCTAAGCTCTTTAATTGAACCAGTCGAGCACCTTTTTGAACATTATCACCAGGTTTGAATAAAATCTTTTCGATTTTAGACTTTACACTCGCTTTGATAACGTGTTCCATTTTCATAGCCATCATTACAACCAAAGGTGTTCCTGGTTCAACTGTATCACCTTCTGAAACCAGTATTTTTTCAATTACTCCAGGCATAGGAGCAGTTAAACCCGAAGCCCCATCAGCAGCATCTGCTGATCCAATTGATCGATAATGAGCTTTTGTTTCGATTTCAAAATTATATCCTCCTTGATCTGAAGTGAAGAGAGCAATTTGACTATCATTTGATTGTAAAAATTGATATTTTTTGCTCAGGCCGTCATCTTCAACTATTAATTGATGAGTATTTGGATCAAATTTTGCTTTGACTGGCCAGAATGATGATCCATTTATGGAAACTGAGTATTCTTCGGGTCCAAGTTTCTTGATTATGGAATTATATTTTTTGTCGTTGTAAAGAAGAGTGAAAGACTTTTGTGAAGGCATTGTTTTATGCAATCTGAAAGCATCAGCAGCAATTGGGCTTGCCTTTAATTCATCTTGAGATTTTGACGCAAATAAAGCAACAGCAGTTATCCCAACTATATCAGCAGGTATTTCAGTTTTGGTAAATAGCGTATTTTCGAAATCTTTAATGAAGTCAGTATGAACATTACCTTTGGCAAACTCAGGATGAGAGGCCAAACGATGGAGAAAGTTTATATTGGTTTTCAAACCAGATAAGTTAAATTTACTTAATGATGAACGGAGTTTAGTTAATGCTGAACTACGATCAGGAGCCCAAACTACTAGTTTGGCAATCATGGGATCATAATGAACTGAAACTTCATCACCACTTCGAACACCCATTTCAATTCGTACATTTTCTTCGTCTTCAGGAAGCAATATTTTACCTAATTTACCTGCACCAGGCATGAAATTATTATCTGGATCCTCTGCGTAAATTCTTGCCTCCAATGAATGACCATAAAGTTTAATCTCATCTTGAGTTTTAGGCAAAACCTCTCCACGAGCAACTCTGATTTGCCATTCAACCAAATCAACACGAGTAATCATTTCAGTTACCGGATGTTCCACTTGAATTCGTGTATTCATTTCCATGAAATAAAACTTTCCATCCTTAGGATCATAAATGAATTCAACAGTTCCCGCTCCAACATAATTAACTGCTTGGGCTGCAAGAACAGCAGCTTTACCTAATTCCATTCGTGTTTCATTACTAATTCCTGGTCCTGGAGCTTCTTCGATGATTTTTTGATGTCTTCGCTGAACAGAACAATCTCGTTCAAATAAATATACACAGTTTCCATATTGATCAGCAAAAACTTGAACCTCAACGTGTCTTGGATTAGCGACATACTTTTCAATCAAAACAGATTGATCACCAAATGATTTCAGCGATTCTCGTCGAGCAGATTCAAGCTGAGTCAAGAAATCTTCTTTACTGAGACATATTCTCATTCCTTTTCCACCGCCTCCTTTAATTGCTTTAATCATAATAGGGAAACCAATTTTCTCAGCCTCTGCCATTAAAAGTTCATCACTTTGATCCTCTCCATGATAACCTGGTACTACTGGTACTCCTGCATGAGACATGATGTGTTTAGCGATGGACTTTATTCCCATATCTCGAATTGCAGATGCAGGAGGTCCAATGAATATAAGTCCTGATGAATTAACCATATCAGCAAATTCATGATTCTCAGAAAGAAATCCATAACCAGGATGTATTGCTTGGGCTCCACAACGCTTGGCAGCTTCAATTAGCTTAGTCTGAAAGTAATATGAAACAGTTCGGAGTCAGAGTGAATTATTTATTATTGTTTGGATAAATAATAGATATTTGAGATTAACTTTTATTAATTTGTTGTTATTAGAAATTAATCGTACCTTGTTTAAATAGCTATCAGCCGAGGGTGAGTTGCCAAGATTAATTGCTTCATCAGCGAGATAAACGTGCATTGAATCCCTATCCATATTTGAGTAGACGGCAGTGGTTAACAACCCCATTCTTTTAGCAGTTCGGGCTATTCTACAGCTGATTTCTCCTCGGTTGGCAATCAAGATCTTTGATAATTCCGGATGATGAGTAGATCGATTTACACTCGTTGGATAATTTCTAACTCTGATGGCAGAAAAAAATAAAGAGAAATGTTACTTGAGGCACTAAGGATGAAATCATGGCTTGTTGAACAATAATTCAAATGACTTTATGAAAATTAACAGCTGTTAAGCTTTATTTTTGATGCTCGAAATGTCTTTTTACTTTGATCTTTTAATCCTTGATTTTTTCACAAAAAAGTCACAAGTGTTTCAACTTTAAATGAATAGATAAAAAACTCAAAAGAAAGTTGATTAGATTACAATCACATTTTCTAACGTCTTTACGTTTGTCTATCATAACAGTCTCAACAACAACATAACAAAATAACAAAAACAACATGAATTTGATATCAAAATTAAAAGATCGTAGACTGTATAAACATAAAATCATAGCTGGTGTACAGTTCAGACAAACAAGCAATCAAAATAGATTGAATTTGGCAGCCAATAGAGTAAAATGAAAAAATAGAAAACAAAAACAAACCTGTTCAGTCTATTCAGACATGTTGGTCGGAGGAAAAGAGAGGAGTTCATGTTGATTCAAGCTGGAAAGATTTTGGAATAATGTTGAACCACAAAAAATATAATTAGATCAAGTTGGGAAATTTATGAACAAAGTGGAATTAAAATGTAGCGAGTTAACTGATTGCAGCAATTAGGATAAGTTGATGACTAGAAATCAAAGTCGTCTTCATGATTACCTAGGAGACAAAGTTACTATTCCTTTCTTCATTTTGAGTTTTACTCTTACTCTTGTTTCTCTTTCTTTTTTTTCTAGGAGGCACTCATTGTAATTGAATGAGAATGATAATGAACACGATCATCACAGCAAACCATAATTAAACTCTGATAATTCACATGATTAGATGAGGAAGAGAAGTGAAACCGTGTGATTGATCAATGGACAACTTCATCTCTTTTGTTATCTAGCATCAAATCCAAGCTTTCAGAGGCTGACAATGTTTATTCGTAGTTTAAGTTAAATTATCGGTAAATTGTTACACTCAGGGGTAATTGAGTGTGTTAAATTGTAACAAACTTAATCGTATCCATTATCAACAATGGATACATTGAATCTTTGATCACAGGTTTAGAGTTAGATGAACATTAAACCTAAAAGCAAAACCAGCAATGAACACACTATAAAAAGATGGTTGCAAATAAAGACTATTTACATTTCGGTGTTTAGTAAACTAACTGATATTTCTAGAGTTTAGATTTGAAATTTAAATTTTTTCGGTTAGCCTTTCATGTAAATCAGCTTTAAACCCACCTATCAACTATTATCTAAGTTCAGTCAGTAGATGGGGTTAGTACGGAACTGTAGTTTCTTTACGAATTGCAACTTTTCAAGTTTGTTATCAAGATTTGTTGAACTGAAGATTTGATTGATTTGATCATTGTTCATTTGATCGACTAACAGAGTAACCCATTATTAGATAAAATAAAATAAATAAACTTAATTAGGAGATAGTTTAATAGACCTTATCGTTCACTGGTCGGAATGAAAAGACTACTAACTATATTTTGTGCATTCACAGTTTAAGCTGCTGTAATAATTTATTGCCAATAACTTATTAATAATAAGCTATGCAATGATGAAAGAAGCAAAAAAGGAAAATTGAAGATAAAACAAAATTGATTAAAGTTTGATGATCTTACAATAAATCCAATATTCATTGGTGTTTGAATCATGTGAACAAATTAAAATGAATTTTGATGCTCACATATCATTGCTTCAAAATAAGCAAGAGATTTGATAAAAAATTACATTACAATTTTAACGCGTTTGACATCCTTTTTTTCACAAAGCTATAGACAAGGCAAAAAATGATTAGTTTACAAATCAAACAATTTTAAGGCAAAGGCAACAAATCATTGAAAACTAATCGATTTTTTTGCCAACCTTAATGGCAAGTTGAAAGTCTCAGGTGAACACATTTAAGTCTAAGGTTACAAGTAACCAAAGAGTAAAGAAGAAGAGACTGCGATGAATAAAATACCGATTTGTTGCTGTATAATAGCACTGGTGGTGCTAGTAGTAAGAAACACTTTCTTTTCTCTTTCTTTTTTTAATCAAAATTGACCAATTTAATCAATTTAAAAAAATTGATAAATATTTAAGTTGGAAAGAGAAAAGAAAGTGTTTCTCACTACTAGCACCACCAGTGCTATTATACAGCAACAAATTGTATTTGTATTTATCGCAGTCTCTTCTTCTTTACTCTTTGCAAGTAACCCTTTGTATTTATTTTTCTGACCTTGTTAGCCACTTTACTGGTTCATCACACGCTTTTAACACTATTTTTAATCTTTAAACAAAGTGACATTTAAATAGATTGTTCAAACGGTCAATAAAGTTGAAATAAAGTTGAAAGATCATCTGTTATTGAAAATTATCAAAGTAAGTAATATTAATTTACATTTATGATGAAACTTTGAGTTGAATTTACAAATATCACTGAAACCATTGACAACATTGTGAGTAAGCCTTTCCATCTCGATATCAAACTTGTTTTATCACGAGCTTCAAAAGATCTTATTAAGTCTTGAATTATGTGTTCAGATTTAAGCGGTAAAATATTAGATAACAACTATTAGTCAGATAATTGGATTAAATTAAACCAGAATTTGATGAAAAAATGTATAAAAAATGTCCGCTCAAAAATAAAGTAAACATTAGTTTAAATAGATGGAGTTACATTCGGTAGTGAATTGCTATTTTGGCGGGATCTTTCTTATGATTTCATTAAAAGGAGCTTTTCGATCCTTTGTTGTGGTTTTACGTAATTTCTCAGGACCACGCTCAACCTTTTGAATTTTGCTTCTCAATTTTGTTCTCAATTCAATAATCGTTTATTCAGTGTTCTGATTTTTGTTACCGACTTTGTGTAAACCTATTTTTCATCTTGATATTATATTCTCTTTAAATCTGTTCAAACATGTCTTTATCCAAGATGTATGTCGTCAAACGTAATGGTCGTCGAGAGTCTGTGATGTATGACAAGATCACCTCTCGTGTGGCTAAACTTTGTTATGGACTGAATATGGACTTTATTGACCCTCCAGCAATCACTCGTAAGGTTATTGATGGTTTATATCCTGGTGTCTCTACTGTCGAATTGGACAACTTGGCTGCTGAAATCAGTGCCAGTTTGACGTCTCAACATCACGATTATGCTATTCTAGCAGCTCGTATTGCCGTCAGTAATTTACATAAAGAGACAAAGAAAAGTTTCACCGAGGTTATTGAAGAACTTTACAGTATGTACGACGAGCATTCCCAGTCTCCTTCACCCATGATTGCGGAAGAAACTTATAAAATTATTATGGCTAATTCTGAAACTCTTAATTCGGCAATGATTTATGACAGAGATTTCAGGTAATAACTAGTTTAACCGTCAAAAATCTAATATAAATGTTTATATGGATTACCTTATAGGTATTCATCCTGTTTTTCATATTTCAATTGATTTATTTTTCGTTTTTTCGTATCCTTCTTTCCATTTCAGCTATGATTATTTTGGTTTCAAAACCTTGGAAAGATCATACCTTCTTAAAATCAATGGTAAAGTAGTTGAAAGGCCGCAACATATGCTAATGAGAGTTGCTGTTGGAATTCATGGATCTGATATTGAATCAGCCTTACAGACCTACGAATTAATGTCTCAAAAATGGTTTACACATGCTTCTCCTACCCTTTTTAATGCTGGTACACCTCGACCTCAGCTATCTAGTTGTTTTCTTTTATCAATGAGGGAAGATAGTATTGAAGGAATATCCGATACTTTGAAAGATTGTAATTTGATTTCTAAATATGCTGGTGGAATTGGTCTCAATGTTCATTGTATTCGAGCGAAAGGAACCCGAATCAGAGGGACAAATGGTTTCTCTGATGGTCTCGTGCCTATGCTGAAAATGTTTAATGAATCTGCTCGTTATGTCAACCAAGGGGGTAAACGACCAGGAGCTTATGCTATTTATATTGAGCCTTGGCATGCTGATGTCTTTGATTTCCTATGCTTAAGAAAAAACACTGGTAAAGAAGAGATGAGAGCTCGAGATTTGTTTTTAGCTCTTTGGGTGCCTAATCTTTTTATGGAGCGAGTTAAAAAAGATGAAATGTGGAGTCTTATGTGTCCACACAAATGTCCTGGTCTATTCGAAGTTTATGGAGATGAATTCAATAAGCTTTATGTTAAATATGAAGAAGAAAAAAGATACAATCAGCAAATAAAAGCTCGAGCTCTTTGGCAAGCAATCATTGATGCCCAGATGGAAACTGGTGTTCCGTATATGCTTTATAAAGATCATTGTAATGAAAAGTCCAATCAGAAAAATCTTGGAACCATCAAGTGTTCAAATCTGTGCACTGAAATTGTTGAATATAGTGCCCCTGATGAAGTTGCTGTTTGTAATCTTGCCTCTATAGCCTTGAAAAAATTTGTTACCGAGGAACAAAAATTTGATTTTGCAAGACTCAAAGAAGTTACCAAAGCGGTCACACGAAATTTAAACAAAATTATTGAGATCAACTTTTATCCTCTAAAGGAAGCCTCTTATTCAAACAAAAAGAATCGACCTATTGGCTTAGGAGTTCAAGGCTTAGCAGACGCATTTCTTTTAATGAGATATCCATTTGACAGCCCAGAAGCTCGTAAATTGAATGTCCAAATCTTTGAGACAATCTATTATGGAGCTCTCGAAGCAAGTTGTGAGCTCGCTGAAGAACTCGGACCTTACGAAACTTATGCAGGATCTCCCGCTTCTAAAGGGATTTTGCAATATGATATGTGGGGTGTAACACCATCTAATCTGTGGGACTGGACAGAGCTGAAGAGTAAAATTGCTAAACATGGTCTTCGAAACAGTCTGTTATTAGCGCCCATGCCTACAGCATCAACTGCTCAGATTTTGGGGAACAACGAATCTATTGAACCATATACAAGTAACATCTATACTCGACGAGTTCTTTCTGGTGAATTTCAAGTAGTTAACCACCATCTTGTCAAAGATTTGACTGATCGAGAACTTTGGAATGAAGACATGAGAGAACAGATTATTTATCACAGAGGCTCCATTCAAGCTATTGAAGGTATCCCAGAGGATATTAAGCAATTGTATCGAACTGTTTGGGAAATTCCTCAAAAAAATATTCTGGAAATGGCTGCTGAACGTGGAGCTTTTATTGATCAAAGTCAATCTTTAAATATTCATTTTGAAAGACCTTCTGTTGCTAAAATGACCTCGATGCATTTCTATGGCTGGGAGCTTGGGCTTAAGACAGGCATGTACTACTTACGAAGTAAACCTGCTGCAAATGCTATCCAATTTACTGTTGATAAGAAGAAGATGATCTCCACCAACGCAAAGAAGCAAACGACTCCAATTAAAGAAGGGCCAACCGAAGAAGAAATATTCGCCTGTTCTATTCAGAACAAAGAAGCTTGCCTCATGTGCAGTGCTTAATACCACAACCATTTAAATGTTCAACAAGATCTTTAATATTTTTATTTCAAAATTGTTTCTTTATCACACCTTGTTTATCTTAATTTTTGCACATCATTGTTTTTTAAATATCCCATTTATTCTATTTACCAAGTGCCATGTAATTGCAGTTAAATGATTTTATGAATAAACCTCTTGCTATCAGTAAAAATTTATTTTATTATTTTAAGTTCATAAGTAAACTGATCATTCAAAAATGAATGATAAAAAAGGCAATTTCTATAACGTATGTAAAGTAAAAATGGAAATGATTTTTAACCAGTATTTTCTCAGAAATTACTGAATAGAATGAGACCAAATTTTCACCAAATATTTTTGAGATCGTTAGGATCGTCTCTCATCCTACAGTTATTTATTATTGATAATCTTGATAAAAAAATTACAAAACCAACTCATGGATCTTAAACATAATCGAGTAACTAATGTCATCAATCTGCATATTAAACATTTCACAATCTGATAATAAGTATGACAATTCTGCAACTGATTTCATTTGACTCACCAAATTACGTAAAATTCGTTGAGAATCATTATGTAATGGAATTAAACTGATAGTCCATAAAACCCCGTATTTTTTCTCAGAAAAATAACATTTGAATTATTCTTGGAACTGGGAAAGCTTATCGGCATAAAATTTGCAATATTAAGTGAACTTCAGATTACAATCTCTTCTAAATGCTCTTAGAAATTCACAACTCACATCGAAATAAGTTTGTGAAAACATTTATTTGAGCTTCAAAATCTGTCATTTTATATCAACTCGACTGTATAATTAAGCGTAATAGACTTACCCGAAAGACCATTGAATCAAATGCTGCATGATTTGGTGATTAACACATTATCAATCTTATCTTCGAAATTAATAAGAAACGAAAACTTTTCAGTCAATTGCATAAATAGTAATATCGTCATACTTAGCTCACAATAAATGAAACAGTTTTGAGCTATTTTTAATTCCTCAGCAATCAGTTTAAAACTAACTTGTAAGTTTGCGGCTAAATATGGTTTTCAATTTTCAATGGGTGGCTCACTTCGACATTATCTGTCTCAATCATCTGATTGTTGATGTATTTACGTCAATTAGATATCTAATTGTAATGTTAAAAGTTAGTGTTTCAACAAAATTTATAAATACAAGGAACAGCAAAATTGTATTAATATTTGTGAATTGAAAAGGAAAGTGAATTGATTGAATAATACAACAGAAGGTTCAGTTCAACTAGATCTACAGTCAAGTTAAGTTATCAACTCGTGTAACTTGCATCTTCAACTGTTGATCATTTAGTGACCTAACCATGGAAGTGATCGTTTCCGTTTTTCAAAGAAAGCCAACAACATCGTGAGTTATCTTAATAATATTTTTATCCTCATCATTTAGCTTGGACAAGTATTCATCCATTTGCTTCTTAACTTTGTTTTCCGCTTTACTCAAAATTTTTGATTTGATTTTTTGTGTTCCCAAAAATCTCGAAGTTTACTTTAATCGATTCTTTGATTAGTCTCTCCATCAATCGACAACTTTTTGATATTTTCCTCAAAAATGTGAAGTTAAGTAAAGCTGTAAAGTAATCCACGTAATCTTCAAGTTTAAATTCAATCTAATCAAGCAACATCAGTTTAATTAATAGATAAACCCTGGAAATATTGTCCTGTTTTTAGAGGAAGGAAGTTGGTGTGAAATTATGTTTGCAATTTTAAATGCATTAAGCAAAAAGAAATGCATTTTTTACCCTTTTCACATTTCTTATCTACAGACTAATCAATCAAATTAATCATTATTTGCTCTATCATTTAAATATTATCACACTAGCAAGATAGTCCAATGGCTAACAAAATGTGTAAAAAAATCATGGCTGAGTTAGTTTTTTTAACAAAAATATGTCTTATTGTCTGACAATCTCAATGTTATTGTTTAAGATGATTTTGCTCTGAAACTGACTTTCATTAAACAATTAGTTAAATTTTACAAAAATACTTTCCAGCATTCAATTAGCGAGATTAGTCTCTGTTAAGATCGACCAGATGGCTGTGAGAGAAGTGAGCGGGCTTTATGTGCTCTCTAAAGTTCCCAGAGAAGCGTAAGTTAGCTTGAAAGAAAAAGATTTGCTAATTTTAAATCTATTTCGTGTTTCTATTCATCTATTAATTTCCAAATTTTCCTTTATGAATTATCGTTGAATTGATTTTTAATTAACCCTAACTAAGTCCTTTAACTAAATCCTTTAAAATTAACCATCTACATAATTGTAATTTCTCATTACGTATTATTATGCAAATAGGTCTTTAAAGGCTAAAGTAGAACAAGGGATTCCAGCATTGAAAGAAAAGTTGAAGCTCATCTGTGGTACCAACGCCGTTACTGAAGAATACTTTATTAAAGTGCTACCTTCTAAAAATGTAAGTAGTCCAATCATTCAACCCTTTTCTTATAACTATCGAATAAAGATAGATTAACTCGCCACTTAAGGGTACCATGTTGATTGTAAGATCAACCTAACAGCTGTGATAATTTTCAAGATATTTACTATCTTCGCTTTGGCTTATTTTTCATGTTTTTCAGCCTGAATTTCCCAGGAGATTTTTCCAAATCTTGTCAAAAGGAAAACCTTCACTTGACCAAGTTAAGCTCATCAAACGGATCGTCAAATTAGCCAACAACAAGGATCATGTTAAACTCAAAGTACTCTTTGATATTTATGACTTTAATGGTAATTTCGTGGATTTTGTGATTCAAGGTTTTAATAGCTCTCTTTTATTTTTTTAGGTGATGGATCACTATCTTTTGACGAGGTTGGATTATTGTTGCGAGCTTGTATGGCTGAAAACGGTTTGCAGTTTACAGAGGACGAAATCAGGCAATTGACCACTACTTTCATTGAGGAAGCTGACAAAGACAATTCAAACACAGTTGATTTTGATGAGTTTAAATCATTAATGGACCGGTATGACTCTCTGATTGAATGTATGTGTAGATCGTTTGAACGCTGGATGCTTCTTTGTCCTGCCCAATCTACTAAAAATAATACAAAAAAACTATCATTTTGGCAAGTGGAGTACATCATAAACAATAAACCAAATGTAATCGCTGTAATAGTATACGTCATTTTCAGCGTTGGTTTATTTTTCGGAAGGGTTGGCTATTTTGCAGCTCAACATGCCCATCCATTTGTTTTGATAGCTCGAGGGGCAGGTAAGCTACTGAATATTATCAATCCATTCTATATTTGCACCCTTATCTAGTTGCTAAATATCAATGTGATTTATGTTTTTACTTAGGAATGCTACTGAATCTCAATTGCTCGCTCATGATGGTATTTGTTTTGCGTCGGACTATAACAAGACTTCGTATATGGGGACTGGCAAATTATCTTCCATTAGATAAAAATATCAAATATCATAAATATGTTGGTTATGTTATAGCATTTTTCTCTGTTGTTCATACCTTAGCTCATCTTGGTAACTATGGTAAGCAATAGTTTCAGCTAAAATCAAAACCTAGGCTAATTGAAATTACTTTTTTTTGGTTACCAATTTAGCTAACCTTGCTGCTATCAAAGGTCAACCTTTTAAATATATCATTATTTCACCTCATCCTGAGTTATTCACTTTCTTCTTTGGCGCTGCAAACATAACTGGATGGATTTGCCTGACGGCCCTTTTAATAATTGTTGTCTCTTCTTTGCCTTTTGTGCGAAAATCTGGGCATTTTGAGGTAATATATCAACTCGTATTTCTTCGTTTCAATACCAAGCTAGAATTTAATTTTATTCATCTTAAATTTAGATTTTCGCTGTCTTCCATTTATTTTATATCGTCTTCTGGTTTATTCTTCTTTGCCATGGTCCTAAATTTTGGTGCTGGCTGGTTGTTCCAGGATCAATATTTCTGTTTGAAAAATTATATAACTTTATAAATATAATGGGTGCTTCAGGTCATTCATATGTAGTTCGAGGACGAGTATTACCTTCAAAAGTGAGTCACATAGCTATTCGCAGGCCGCCTAACTTCAATTACCAGCCTGGTGATTGGGTCTATGTACAAATACCATATATTGCTCGATGGGAATGGCATCCATTTACAATAAGTAGTGCTCCGGAGATGCCAGACGTGATTTTTCTTCATATTCGCTCAGCTGGTCAATGGACAAATCGTTTACATCAAATATTGTTGGATCAAGAAGCTGCATATGAGTGTCCCAGAAAAAGAACTTCTGTTAAAAGTCCAGAATATGCATTGACTATGCCTAGCACGCCTACTGTAATCAACTCGCCCATTTCATTGAGCTCTAATGAAATTTCCGAAACTCCCTTCATAATTCGTCGAGCAAAGGCTCCATTTCAAACAAATGAAACAATTAAATACGGTCAAGTTCTTCAAGACCTTGCTAATCGACTAGGATCTATTTGTGCTGAAAATTCAAAAGATCGTGTTGTTCAATTTACTCGACCAATCGGTCGATGTTGTGATGATGATGAAGCTTGCTTCTATTCATTTAAGGATAGAAATCAAATTGACATATTAAATACCAGTTTAAATGATGAAAAGGGTTCAACCGAAAGAATCACCAACTCAACTCCAAAAACCTCAAGAACAACAAGTTTAAATAAAATGGGTAAAAGTTATGCTGCTGGACCATTTAAAGGTTCAATCATCAAGTCTCCACTAGAACTGATTGTACGTCTTGATGGACCATATGGAGCTCCAGCCTCTCACTTTTTCCAAACTGAACATGCAGTCCTTGTTGCCACTGGAATTGGTGTAACTCCTTTTGCTTCAATCCTTCAAAGTATTATGTTTCGTTATGCAAAATCTCAACATCTTTGCCCTCAATGTAACTATTCGTGGTCAGATGCTGTCCCCATAGACATGATGAAACTCAAAAAAGTCGATTTCATTTGGCTAAATAGGGACCAAAAATCTTTGGAGTGGTTTGTTCACTTACTTTCCCAGTTAGAAATGACTCAAGCACAAATTGATCCCAACAATCGATTCCTGGACATTCACATTTTTATCACTGCTGCTCTTGATTCTGCAGATATTCGTGCAATTGGATTACATCTAGCTTTAGGATTAATGCACGAGAAAAAAGATCGTGATCTCGTTTCAGGATTAAAAACAAGGGCTAAACCTGGTAGACCCGTTTGGGCTGAGGTAGTACTTCAAATATTTCACTTTGAAACAATACAAGATATCTAATTCCTTTTTTTTCTTGTTTTAGGTTTTTAATGATATCAAAAGACAGAAGAAAGGTAAAGTCTCCCTCTTTTTCTGTGGTTCACCTGTTCTCAGTAAAGAATTGCATTCTCTGTGTAATCAATATGGTTTCAACTTTCACAAAGAAAATTTCTAAATTTTGTTGGATTGCTGTTTCACCCTGTTGGAATTGATAATGTTATGTAAATAATTTAACCTTTTATATACAATATTAATCGAAAATCTTAAAATCCTTTAAATTATTATCTAACACCAATCTGGTAAAGTCATTAAATCTATTTTCCACTTAAATTGATTTGAATCACAAATTATTGTGAATCTATCGGCATAATTTCATGCATATAAATTCACTGTTAGTTTAAATGGATTGAATTTAAACTCGCAATTTGAACCATTTTAAAAAAGTATCGCTTTAAATTTGTAAAAATCTTTCTCTGTAGCTTTGTTATGCTAAATCTCATTAGTCTTTAGTGTAACTATTTATAGTCAAATTATGTCCCTATGGGCATTATCTGACTCGAGAAAAGAAAATCGAGGTTAACAGGAATTAAAAACATGATACCTGTATACTTGATTAAGGTTGAAAGACTTTGATTGAAATTTTCTAATAAAATTGGCCACTTCTTTCTTTGATCCAGACTTGTTAATTCAGCAAATTTAGTAGCTTCAAAGAGATGAAGTCAATCACACTGAGAATAAATAAGCAAACTGACAATTCTTGTGAGCAACTGACTGATTATCTGAAACATGTGATGTGATCGTGTAAAAACTCATTATTGCTATTCTTGCAGCATTTCATCTTGAAATCATCATTCAAAATATTCACTTTGGTAAGTTATAAAATATTAATTGTTTTGGAAACCAACCAGATCTAATATTCACATCTCTTTATTAATCAGACCTTATCTTTTTCATGTTATCAACTACCATGATGAATAGACTAAATTTTGTATCTCATTCAACTTGCCAGAGGAATTATATTTTTTTAAATTTGAATGGTAATCATGAAGCATGACAAAAATCGGATAAAAGAAAACTTAAATTCTTGTGAATCAAATTTAATGGAATTTCATGGCTTTTTTTAACCAGTTGCTTTGATGAAAACGACTCAATTAGCCAAAGCAGGAATCTTGATGCCGGTGAAATTTCCATGTAAACTCAGCTCATGATAGCTTTTTCAGAGGAAAATTCACGAAACAGGAAAAATATCTGAATGACATTTTGTTTTGCACAAACTTGCAAACTCATGAAATGTTTTAACTTTGAATTTATCTGATTTATACACACAACTTCATAGCTTATTTCGATTGAAATAAGAAAAGGTAACTATCACAATAACTAAGCCATAATTTGTGGTCTACTAAAGGTTCTTGCGTCTAATAAGGTTCAATATTCAGTCACTCAAATGTATGAAAAGATGGTTGAAGGTGCAGATGAGACATCTTTTCATCTAAACATTTTCATCTTTACATTTGGGTAACTGATTGTTGAACCTTATTAAATGCAGCACCCTTTATGTCAATTTGCTTGGATCATCAGTTTTACCATTCTAGAAATAATAGATTATGAGATTGTCCTAAAAATGTGTTGCAGTTATTATTAGCTTACATTGAGAAGCAGCTTATGATTTTATCTCAATCTCAGATTGTGAATTTCTATCATCCTTGATCATCCTTGATCAAGCTTGATCAAAAGAGATTAAAATGAAACAAAAATACATTTTCTGTTATTGTGATGGCCATGTTATAATACTTGTTATGATAATTAATCATTGAATAGCTAATTGATATCATTGAATCTATCTAGACCTTGCTTTTAATAGGCTGCATAATACATAGCTTTATAATTTCTATCATGAGGTTTGATTGTTATTAGCAGATATCAGCTTTGATACTGATTAAAATGTTTGTTTACAGTAATCTGTCAAAAGGAATAAATATTTTCGCTTTTCATGTTTCAAGAAGAGTTGCACTCTCACCTCTCCAAATCAATATATTGCTATTAAAATAGATAACATAATCAAGTGTAATCAACATCAAGTAATTAAGACATCACCAATGAATCAAATAGAGAAACTGAATGACTTGGTGATAAGATGGAAGAGATGTAAAAGATTTGAAAATCGAGGTAACCTAAAAAAACCTGCAAAAAGTCAAGAGATGCAAAAGGCCATAGAGTATATAGAATTTGGTTTGAAACAAAAAACCTGGTTAACCTAAAAGGTTTTATCTAGACTACTGTATAATCAAAAGGATAAATCACCTGACAAGGCTCAATCCTTTTGAATTCAATTAGTATCATAGTCAGCATGATATCCAATCAATTTAGACAATTTAAACAGGAAATTAAATAAATCAAAAAGGATTGAAAGGGAACATAATAAGATTTGAAATGCTGTTTTTGTTTGAATCATTTACATAACAAACACTGATTTGGGAAAATTTGTCTTGTTGATAATTGACACTTGTTCCGCATTTTTAGCAAACAATTTAAATTAAAGCGGTATTTTTCATTAAATAAACTGGGTTATTAAATTGACAATATTACATGGGTAAAAGCAAGAGGAAAAGATCAGGACCAGGAAGATGAGCCGAGAGTTTATTTTAACCCATTATCCTAACATATTTCTTGTATGGAGCAAACTCAACAGTTACTCTTTGGTTAACTGGTTGAGACTCTCATGTTGTTGATGTTTAACAAGATTGTCTATTAAAACTAAATGTTTGATTCTTTATGATTGCTCGATCCTGACAACCAAATAATGTTTTATAGCCATTCCAGTAATTTTTAACGTCATAACACTCTGAAATCACCAAAATTACATCATCTGTTAATGTCATTATTTTGGTGGAAACCGTTATTTGTTATTGTTTTTTTCGTGTTCACATCACATAATGTTTTCCTAAGGTAAATTGACAATCCATCTTTATTTCTTGCTATAGCTGAATATGATTATCAAACCTCTTATAATCTTTTCTTTTTTCTCCCCCTCCCTATCTTACAGTGGTTTAAATTGTTGATCTCCTGAGTAACAACACATCAATTTTGCTTCCCTAGATTGTGTTTGTTTGTTGATTTACCAAGACTAGGAAGAACCAGAACAAAGTGAATTACATACATACCCACAAAGTAAACCCAGATAAGGCTCGAGTGTAAATCAGTTTTTTGTTTATTGGACTGTTTAACTGTTGTTCAACTCAATCAACCAAGCATGGATACTAGTGTAGTTGATTTAAAAGAGAATAGAGAGTTAGATGTTAATTGTCAAATCGATGGACTCTTGGATGATACAGCGGATCAAGCTACGGTAATCAACCCTGGTATTGATTTTCAAAGGGTAACAATAACTGGCGAAGATGACACATATCATCCAACAACGGTAAATAATCAAATGATTAGTCTTTTTACTGTGCAACAATTGAACTCTAACTATTTCCCTTCTTAATCCAATGTTTAGAGCAGTCCTTTCATATGCATTAATAGTCACATCATATCTATCCTGTGAGATTTCCTCATAATGCTATTCTGTATGTTTTTGTGGTCTTGTCTTGAACCATCTTAATAGCTTATAGGAGTAAGTTTATTTTGAAATTACTTGTTTAGTATTTAATTACAAGTAATTTTACGAAGGCTAGTGAATTAAATTGGATGACTGATCATAATGATAATTGAGAAAGGTATAAATTTTGGACTGTCATCATGGTAATATATTATTGAATCTCGAGACAGTTTCATTGTTTATCTTCTGTTTAATCCGTTGTAATTTCTGTAACTTTTGTTTTCTGGTTAAAGATCCTCACTCCTAAAATGGTATCCCCATATATTCGTGATTCTGATATGTCTTATCCTTTACAGGGTAATATCGAAGGATTGGAGAGAATATTTGAAAGAGCTTTGCGCTTACGACAAAAATACATGAAATTGGCCGATCAATCATTTCCCAGTTTAACCAGTCGCTTCATTAACCCAAACGCTGATAAATATGACCCAAAAGACTCAGAAGAGTACGGTATGTATACAAAAATCTTATCACCAACAACCCACATCTTACCTTTAACCGCAATAATCAACCAAACAAAATAATCCACCGTCTTACATCGTAATTCTATGTTTGATTGTCTGATTATAGTGTTTTTTTCTTTCATTGATTCTTAGTTTTTCTTTCTTAGTTAAGGCCATTAAATAAAGGTAATATTATAGTTTCTAAGAATAGGTTAGAAGCTTATATATTCAACTATGATAAGAATTAATAATCAATTGTATTGACTCCATATGATTTATGGAAATGCCTTCTTTGATTCTCAACCTTTTCTAATGTTTTTATTTCCATCTAATCTTATTAATACCTTGATTTACTCAACCTGGATCTCACTGGATGTATCATTTTGGATTTAATTGGATGTTATCGTTCTTTGATATCCCCCGACAACAGTACATTATGACGTGGAAGCTCTTACAATCAAAGAACCCTGGAATATACCTATTCCTCAGTCAGCCAACTATTTGCTAAAAATGGACAAGGGAATTTGCCAGGTTTACAAGAACAAAGAGGATCTGGAAAAGGGTCAACCAATCCGTTATCCATTTCCATCTCTTCATCAGTTTATTGATGACATGAGAGTCATTTGTGATATGATTACTGATGGTCCACTCAAATCATACTGTTTCCATCGTCTCTCCTACCTATCAAGTAAATTCCAGCTCCATGTTATTTTAAATGACAAAAGAGAGCTATCCGCGCAAAAGGCTGTCCCTCATCGAGATTTTTACAACATTCGTAAGGTTGATACCCATGTTCATGCTGCATCTTGTATGAATCAGAAACATCTTCTTAGGTTTATCAAGAAAACCATGAAAACATCTCCACAGGATCTTGTCTGCTTGGATGAAAAAGGGAAACCAATGACACTTGAAAAAGTCTTTGAATCTCTTAACGTTACCTCTTATGATCTATCAGTTGACATGTTGGATGTTCATGCGGTAAGCCAATCAATTTTCGCTGTCCAAAATGTCAAAAAATGCACCTTTAAGCAGTTAACAGAACTCAAATCAGTTGTTGATCAGACCATTTAAACTTGAACAACCCATTTCAGTAAAACATATACCGATAGTATGTAGTACGTAGTATATATAAATTATCATTTCCTATTCTGAACATTTGCTTCTCAGATTGTATCACTTCAAATTGAGTACAATTGCGACATGATATTTACAAAATTCAGAATCTCGGATTTTAAGTTAAAGTTTGTGATCATTCATTGTCAATTGACCTCTTTAAACACTCTTTTTTGCTAATATCATCAGCATATTTTAACCTTTCATTTCATTTATCCAGGATCGAAATACTTTTCACCGATTTGACAAATTCAATGCAAAATATAACCCAATTGGTGAAAGTCGATTGAGAGAAATTTTTCTGAAAACTGATAACTATATTGGAGGAAAATATTTCGCACAGATTTTAAAGGTAACTAAAGATTTTGTAGAAATCTAAATCTAAATTTAAATTTTTTAACTCATAATACTTTTTCATCTTGAATTTACAGGAGGTTGGTAGCGATTTAGAGGACAGCAAATATCAAAATGCTGAATTGAGGTTATCAATTTATGGCCGTAAACTTGAAGAATGGGACACTTTAGCAAAATGGGCAATAACTCATAATGTTTACTCGGACAACATTAGATGGTTAATTCAAATACCAAGGTTATAGTGAGTATTGTATGTTTACAATGTTTTTCAAAATTAGCTAATTTAATTTTCTCATCCTTTCCTATTTTATAGTGATATCTACAAATCTAATAATTTGGTTGCAAATTTTGAGCAAATTCTCGCAAACATATTTCTTCCATTGTTCGAGGCTACAAATAACCCAGAACAGCACCCAGAACTGCACAAATTTCTTACTTATGTTACTGGATTTGATTCGGTTGACGATGAGAGTAAACCTGAAAACGCAATTGTCCATAAAGGAATGCCACTTCCAAACGAATGGAACTCTCTTGATAATCCTCCCTACAATTATTATTTATATTATATGTATGCCAACATTTGTGTCCTTAATAATTTTCGAAAGTAAGTTTATTTGACTTCCTATTCAGCCTATCATTTACATTTTTTGCTAATTATTTTTTCCTTTTATTTTTGTTTGCTTTCTTTGGTGCAACAGAGAACGTGGTATGAATACGTTTGTACTTCGACCTCATTGTGGTGAAGCTGGTCATATCCAGCATTTGGTCGGAGGATATCTTCTTAGTGAAAACATATCTCATGGTCTTCTCCTTCGAAAAGCTCCGGTTCTACAATATCTTTACTATCTGGCTCAAATTGGCATTGCAATGAGCCCATTGTCAAATAACTCACTGTTTTTGAAATATCACCGAAATCCTTTTCCAGATTATCTGTTTCGAGGATTAATGGTTTCTCTATCAACAGATGATCCTCTTCAATTTCATTTCACTAAGGTTAGCATTATGGAGAATATGAATACTTTTCAATGATAACTAATCTTTTATTCATTGTTTCAGGAACCTTTGATGGAGGAATACAGTAATGCAACTCACATTTGGCAGTTGAGCAGTTGTGATATGTGTGAATTAGCACGTAATAGTGTACTTATGAGTGGATTCCCAATCAAAGTAAGTTCATTAGAAAACTCTTGTTAGTTTATTCAAATGCCTTTTCTTATTGTTTGTCAAAACTGTCAACCTCGATTTTTAATCAATAATAGCAATAAGATTTCTAATTGTTAAACATTTTTGTCTGCTTCTGACTTGGATAAAATGTTTCTTATTGTCTGTATTGAGACGTTTTGATTTAACATTTCTGAATTCCCTAACAAATTTACAAATGATAATTTTTTAAACGCTAAGTAACCTGTACATAATTATTATGCTTATTATATTCAAATGATTAATCTCAGGAGCATCCCTCAACGCAGGTTAAGCAACATTGGATTGGACCTGATTATGCTAAAGAAGGAGTTGCTTGCAATGATATTACTCGAACCAATTTACCCGATGTTCGGGTTGCTTATCGATATGAAACATTGGTGGATGAACTTTCCAATATTTTCCGAAGCCGATCTCCACCTAAAAGAGATAGATCAGCTTCAACCGCTTAATTTGTAGCTAAATTGGCGCTGCACCAACTTTAAGCTAATTTGACATTTGACAAGTTAATAAAAAACAATATTCTTTTGAGAACGAAATATTTTTCTTGAATTTTTTCTAAATTACTCTAGAAAAAGTACTCTCTATAGCTTTTAAAAAAAGTGAAGGATTAACCCAGATTTGCTTCAAAACAAGTTGAAAATTCGATCTACGGTTCTTCTCTTCCACCAATGGACTTAAAAATTTCACCAGATTATCCACTTTGCAAACATAAACCTGAAAAACAAGAATCAGTCTGAGGTCAAAACAACTTCTAGTTCATCTGGTCAGTTTTATCCCATTTTTTAAAGCAACTGTGATTATTCGCGTTTTTTATTGTTTTCAAATCATACAACTTTATTGATTTTTGCTTTGTATTATAAATAAGGTTTCTCGGTTTGCTGATGTGAAAATAGCAAAACACTATTTTCACTTTCTAGTCACATGAGATCAGTAAATCAGTGAAAGGCTTTCACTAGCCTTTGGTTTTTGTAAATCAAGCAATCATACAATCAAGCAATGATACTGTGTATTGTACTTATACTGTATTTATATTATATTTCATTTCGTTTTCTTACCCTATTCGAATGTTTTACCGATTGTTGTTGCGTAAACAAATTTTCTCGGTTTGTTGCTGAGAAAAATAGCGATGAAGAAGACAGCGAGAGGACAGAAAATATCAAAATACTGAATTTGGATTAGCAATTTATTGTCGTGAACTTGAAGAATGGGATACTTAAGCTAGGGCTTCCAGAGTACAATTTGAATCAAACGATTGGTGTAAAATACATCAAACATATTTAAATTAAAACTAAAACTTAAATTTGACTTTTTGGTTTATAAAAATATTCAAATCTTTTAAATGTTTTTGTTTTTTCATCTTCATTTTGTCATCCAAATAATACATTGGAGTAATCTCCAAATGGCTAATATTTATGGTTCCGGGGTGAAATTCCGATTCAATAAATAATTCTAACATTAGATTTTGATCTTCGATCAAACGGTCACCTGTTATTAAAAATGCAGATGATGCATGTGACTTTAGTGAGATTTTCTCAGAGTGGCCGAAAGCTTTAGCTCCAGAACTGGTTAAATTCAAATGAAAGATAACCATTTGTTTGATTGAAGCTGGCAGATCTCCTAAATGGATTGAAATCCGGTAATGATGGACACAGAATGGTGGCTCCGAATTGGTAAGCAAAAAATACCTTTGATTTTGTTGATGCCCTGGTCTTGGGTTATTAATTATTTCACAGTTTTGTCCATCTGGACCACATAAATAACAACTTCCTTGTTTAAAATCCAAGAAAGAAGCGCACTTGTAACCAATCATTTCACAATTACTAACATCGATTGCTGACGCCAACATTTGAATTGATCTTTCATGGTTGCATATGGAAGTTTTTTGCAGTCCATATTGCAGAGATTCGAAGAAACCAGCAATTTCTTCTTTTATACACCCTGGCTGATTATTACCACCATTTGGGTAAAAGTCGACGTGACCAAGTATTTGCCGAGTCCCAAATCCAAATGGCTGGCTAATTTGCGGTGCATTGGTGTGGATAACATCCACAAAAAGTGCATCTCCAGCATCCAAACGGACTTCATTTGGCATGCCAACAAAATAGGGTTTAGCTGGATCTAGTCCAGTGATACGGCCAATGTTTTTCACAATTGAACCAGCATAGCCAACAACATGTGCTCCTAACGAATGGCCAATCAACCAAATTTTATTTTTTGAAACGCCGAAGTTCAAAATTATTTTTTCAACTAATTGGGCAAGCTGAGCACCAACAACTCGAGTGTTTGCTGTGGCTTGGACGTACCATGTTGACGCTCCTTTGCCCCAATCAACGAAAATATAATTAATATTTTCCTTGATGAACAAGGCTTTTTTCAATTTGCGAAATGATTCCTGAAATGAAAAAAAAGAGATTGAATTAAATTATTAAGACACAAAAAATCAAAGTACTTACTATTTGATATTGACCAAGATAATTGGCGTAGTAAAATCCATGAACAGCAAAAATGGTTCGCAATTTTGGGTTGAAATTACTCCTTGTTATATTATTGTGGTTGATTAGTTGTGGGACTATCTGACCAGGCTTAGAATATAAAAAAAATCTTGTTTCAATTTTTTCCGGTTCTTCTGGAGACAAGGATATTGGTCGGAAAATTGGGTGTTGAAATGTTTGCCTATTTTCGAAGCATCCTAAATCTGAGAAGCACTTGGGGCCTTTGAAAACTGTTTCAAAAAAAATTAAAGAAATATTAAAAGAAAAAGAAAAGGAAAAAGAAACATTGAACAATATTACAATGTATTTCAATCTGTTCACTTACCTTGCAAGCGGTCTATTCGAAAGTATGGTGCAATAATTTCAAAAATTGTTTTTACAGTTTCATTGTTTATGTGCGAAACCGCGAAGCCACAATTGAATATAATCAAAAACGAAATTAAGATAAATTTATTCATTTTTCAAACACAAAATTTTTGTAAAATAAGAAACAACTGTAATGAGTTGGAGTTGGTTTGTGTGAAACTTCACTTTTCCAGAGTTTCTAAAAGAGTAAAGGATTAACATTGGATTTGCTTAAAACGAGTTGAAAATTCGATCTTTGGTTTTTCTCTTCCACCAAATGGACTTAACAATTTCACAAGATCATCCACTTTGCAAACAAAGAACTTGATTGGCTGAAGTTGGGACAACTCCTGGTTCATCTGGTCAGTTATATCCTATTTTTTGAAAACAAGTGAATGCAACTAACAATAAGGTAAGAATTAATAATCAATTGTATTGACTCCATTCGATTTAAGGAAATGCCTTCTTTGATTCTCGACCTTTTCTAATGTTTTTATTTATTTTCATCCTATCATATGTATACTTGGATCACAATGGATATTTTCTTGGGTGCAACAACGTTTGTACTTCGACCTCATTGCGGTGAAGCTGGTCATATCCAGCATTTGGTCGGAGGTTATCTTCTTACAAGGGAAGTGAGGGTAGTGGTACGGTTAGAATCGAATAAAAAGTGTATAATTCTATTGGTCATGATGAAAATAGTTGGTTACCATACAAAGTTGAGAACGCAATTGTCCTTTTCTACCTCGAAATTCGAGATCATTGCTTTTCAAAGCGCATAAAGCCATAGTGAATATAATCATGAATTTCAACTCGCGTCACCTTCCAACCCTTATCATCATTGATTTTTTTCTCAATGCTCAATCTGAATTACATATTCAAATATCATGTTGAAATAAGATAAAATTTTGCTTGTGAGTCGAAGGTTAAAGTCGTCAAGTTTCGGTAAAGTTAACCTCAATGGTAAGCTGAAATTGTGTAGCTTACCACAGAGGTAAACTTTTGGTTTGTTGAAAAGTCAAAATTTATTATTATATTCACTATGCCTTTATGCGCTTTGAGAAGCAATGATCGAATTTCGAGGTAGAAAAGGACAATTGCGTTCTCAACTTTGTACGGTAACCAACTATTTTCATCATGACCAATAGAATTATACACTTTTTATTCGATTCTAACCGTACCACTACCCTCACTTCCCTTGTTAGTGAAAACATATCTCATGGTCCTCTCCTTCGAAAAGCTCCGGTTCTACTATATCTTTACTATCTGGTTCAAATTGGAATTGCAAACACTGTTTTTAAATATCACCGAACTCAGCAGTATTTTTAATACCAATCCGTCTTGTGATGTTTTGATTTAGTATTTTGACTTGACTGACAAATTATTGTTTTTACGTTAATAACTTGTGCATAATAAATGTACAAGTACTTATTATATTCAAATCTCAGGAGCATCATACTACTCCAACCATATACACCCGGGTTTACCCAATTCGTCCATGCTCGGATTGCTTATCGGTATGCAACATTCGTGGATGAACTTTACAATATTGTCCGTAGCTGATCTCCACCTAAAACAGACATATCAGCTTCAACCGCCTAAGTCGCTAAATTGGCGCTATACCAACTTTAAGGTTTACCGATTACAAATTTATAAATAAGTTTTCTCGGTTTGCTGCTGTGAAAATAGCAAAATACTATTTTCACTTTCTAGTCACGTGAGATCAGTAAATATGTGAAAACCTTTGCTTTTTGCTCATAGGAAAAGAAGCATGTAACCAATTTACACTTGTTGTTGTTTAATTTTTCTTTATTTTCTATTGTGATTTATTTGATTGTCTTTTAATTTTAAGGTTTCCATCAACACCTTTCTCTAAAGAATCATGGCTTTCAGAGTACAATTTGAATCAAACGATGAAGTTGGTGTATTTGCTAAATTAACTAATAGCTATTGTTTGGTTGCTATCGGAGGATCACAAAATTTTTATTCAATATTTGAAGCTGAATTGAGTGACAGTATTCCAGTCATCCATGCATCTATTGGTGGATGTCGTATCGTTGGCAGATTAACTGTTGGAAATCGACATGGTTTATTGGTACCAAATACAACTACTGACCAAGAATTACAACATTTAAGAAACTCACTACCTGATTCTGTTAAAATCGAACGAGTTGAGGAAAGATTATCTGCTCTAGGAAATGTAATTGCTTGCAATGATTATGTCGCTTTGGTGCACCCTGATCTTGATAAAGATACTCAAGAGATATTAATTGACACACTGAATGTAGAAGTTTTCAAACAGACTATCGCAGATCAAGTTCTGGTCGGAAGTTACTGTGCTCTTTCTAATCAAGGTTTGTTGTTGAATCTGTCCATCCTTAACATGCTAACATATTAACATTTTAACAGTGCTCTAATATTTCTATATTGTTTTTTTATTAGGCGGTCTTGTCCATCCAAAGGCAAATATTGAACACATGAATGAATTATCAACTCTCCTACAATTACCTCTTGTTGCTGGAACTGTTAATCGAGGTTCTGATGTTATTGGTGGAGGAATGGTTGTAAATGATTGGAGTGCTTTTTGTGGTTTCGATACAACTGCAACTGAACTTTCATTGATTGAAAACATATTTAAACTTAACGAATCAGCTGGACCTAGCGTGATACAACAGAATATGCGTCAAACATTGATTGAAAAGCTCGCTTGATCGTATTCAATCGAGTTTCTCAACTTTAAATTTTTGATATTACGTGAAAGTATCACCGATAATTTGCTCATTCTTCTGAATGAATAGACGGAGAGCAAGAATTGTCCACTGATACTGATATTGTTATTCATTTTTCTTCCATTACTTTTTGTACATCGAGCAATCATAAAATGATACTGTGTATTATATTTATATGCCTATTTATATTATATTTCATTTCGTTTTCTTACTCTATTCAATTGTTTTACCGATTGTTGTTGTGTAAACGAGTTTTCTTGGAGGGTGGCTGAGAAAAATAAATGAAGCGAGAGAATAAAAGAAGAGATATGAGAAAGAAGAAGACGAGAGTAGAAAAAGGATTGCAAATTTCAAAATACTCAATTCGGATTAGCAATTTATAGTCGTAACTTAAAGAATGAAATACTTAAGCATGAATGTTTTGTGAATTAAAATTTTCTATTGTGATTTATTTGATTGTCTTCTGATTTCAAGGATCTGATCAATAGCTTTCTGTATAGAATCATGGCTTTCAGAGTACAATTTGAATCAAACGATTGGTGTAAAATACATCAAACATATTTAAATTAAAACTAAAACTTAAATTTGACTTTTTGGTTTGTAACAATATTCAAATTATTTAAATGTCTTTGCATTTTCATCTTCATTTTGTCATCCAAATAATACATTGGAGTAATATTTAAATTTCTAATATTTATGGTTCCATGGTGGAATTCCGATTCAATAAATAATTCTAACATTAGATTTAGATCTTCGATCAAACGGTCACCTGTTAATAAAAATGCAGATGATTTATGCGATCTCATCATAATTCTACCAGAATGACCTGAAGCTTTAGCTTCGGAACTAATTAAAGTAGTATGAATAACCATTTGTCCGAAAGAAGCTGGCATATCCCCTAAATTTATTGAAATCCGGTAATGATGAACACAGAATGGTGGCTCCGAATTGGTAAGCAAAAAATACTTTTGATTCTGTTGATGTCCTGGTCTTGGGTTATTAATTATTTCACAGTTTTGTCCATCTGGACCACATAAATAACAACTTCCTTGTTTAAAATCCAAGAAAGAAGCGCACTTGTAACCAATCATTTCACAATTACTAACATCGATTGCTGACGCCAACATTTGAATTGACCTTTCATGGTTGCAAATCGCCAATTTTTGTATCCCATATTCAATAGACTTTGAAAAAGCACCAACTTCTTCTTTGAAGCATCCTGGTTGCATATTACCTCCATTCGGGTAAAAGTCGAGATGACCAATGGCCTCACGCAATCCGATTCCAAATGGTTGATTAATTTGTGGCGAATTGGTGTGGATAACATCCACAAAAAGTGCATCTCCAGCATCTAAACGAACTTCATTTGGCATGCCAACAAAATAAGGTTTTGCTGGATCTAGTCCAGTGATACGGCCAAGGTTTTTAGCAATTGAACCAGCATAGCCCACAACATGAGCTCCTAATGAATGGCCAATCAACCAAATTTTATTTTTTGGAATTCCGAATTTTAAAGTTATTTTTTCAATTAATTGGGCAAGCTGAGCACCAACAACTCGAGTGTTTGCTGTGGCTTGGGCGTACCATGTTGACGCTCCTTTGCCCCAATCAACGAAAATATAATTAATATTTTCCTTGATGAATAAGGCGTTTTTTAATTTGTGAAATGATTCCTGAAATTCAAAAGAATAGATTTGTTTGAATCACTAGAGCACTACAAAAAAAGGAAATTAATTACTATTTGATATTGACCAAGATAATTGGCGTAGTAAAAACCATGAACAGCAAAAATGGTTCGCAATTTTGGGTTGAAATTACTCCTTGTTATATTATTGTGGTTGATTAGTTGTGGGACTATCTGGCCAGGCTTAGAATATAAAAAAAATCTTGTTTCAATTTTTTCCGGTTCTTCTGGAGACAAGGATATTGGTCGGAAAATTGGGTGTTGAAATGTTCTTCGGTTTTCGAAGCATCCTAAATCGGAGAAGCACTTGGGACCTTTGAAAACTGTCTCAAAAAAATTAAAGAAATATTAAAAGAAAAAGAAAAGGAAAAAGAAACATTGAACAATATTACAATGTATTTCAATCTGTTCACTTACCTTGCAAGCGGTCTATTCGAAAGTATGGTGCAATAATTTCAAAAATTGTTTTTACAGTTTCATTGTTTATGTGCGAAACCGCGAAGCCACAATTGAATATAATTAAAAACGAAATTAAGATAAATTTATTCATTTCAATTCATTCAAACTTTCAATTCTCAAACTGTGTGTTAAACTAAAAATTTTACTAAAATTTTAAGCAACTGTAAAAGAATTGGTCTGTGTAAAAGTCCACTTTGGAAAAACGAGATTATGGACTTGAAACATTCCTCTTTAGAGTTTCTAAAAAAGTAAAGGATTAACATAGGATTTGCTTCAAACGAGTTTGACGAAAATTTGGGTTTTCTCTTCCACCAAATGGACTTAACAATTTCACCAGATTATCCACTTTGTAAACAAAAAAATTGATTGGCTGAAGTTGAAACAACTCCTGGTTCATCTGGTCAGTTATATCCTATTTTTTTAAAACAGGTGATGCAACTAACTTAAGAATTAAAAATCAATTGTATTGACTACGAATGAATTATGGAAATGCTCCTTTGATTCTCGACCTTTCTAATGTTTTTATTATTATATTCCCATCCAACATGGATCTCACTGGATGTATCATTTTGGATTTAATTGGATGTTATCGTTCTTTGATATCCCCCGACAACAGTACATTATGACGTGGAAGCTCTTACAATCAAAGAACCCTGGAATATACCTATTCCTCAGTCAGCCAACTATTTGCTTAAAATGGACAAGGGAATTTGCCAGGTTTACAAGAACAAAGAGGATCTGGAAAAGGGTCAACCAATCCGTTATCCATTTCCATCTCTTCATCAGTTTATTGATGACATGAGAGTCATTTGCGATATGATTACTGATGGTCCACTCAAATCATACTGTTTCCATCGTCTCTCCTACCTATCAAGTAAATTCCAGCTCCTATTACATGTATGTCAACATTTGTTTTCTTAATAATTTTCGAAAGTAAGTTTCTCTGACTTCTGAATTTGGTCTATCATTTACTTTTTTTGCTATTTTTTTTCTTTCATTTTTATTTGCCTTCTTTGATGCAACACAGAACTTGGAATGAATACGTTTGTACTTCGACCATAATAATGTACACAATTGTTGTGCTTATTATATTTAAATCTCAGACTGTGACGATTACAACTGTGATTATTCGCGTTTCTTATTTTTTCAAATCATACAAACTTCGGCGATTGTTAATTTATAAATAAGTTTTCTCGGTTTGCTGCTGTGAAAATAGCAAAATACTATTTTCACTTTCTAGTCACGTGAGATCAGTAAATATGTGAAAACCTTTGCTTTTTGCTCATAGGAAAAGAAGCATGTAACCAATTTACACTTGTTGTTGTTTAATTTTTCTTTATTTTCTATTGTGATTTATTTGATTGTCTTTTAATTTTAAGGTTTCCATCAACACCTTTCTCTAAAGAATCATGGCTTTCAGAGTACAATTTGAATCAAACGATGAAGTTGGTGTATTTGCTAAATTAACTAATAGCTATTGTTTGGTTGCTATCGGAGGATCACAAAATTTTTATTCAATATTTGAAGCTGAATTGAGTGACAGTATTCCAGTCATCCATGCATCTATTGGTGGATGTCGTATCGTTGGCAGATTAACTGTTGGAAATCGACATGGTTTATTGGTACCAAATACAACTACTGACCAAGAATTACAACATTTAAGAAACTCACTACCTGATTCTGTTAAAATCGAACGAGTTGAGGAAAGATTATCTGCTCTAGGAAATGTAATTGCTTGCAATGATTATGTCGCTTTGGTGCACCCTGATCTTGATAAAGATACTCAAGAGATATTAATTGACACACTGAATGTAGAAGTTTTCAAACAGACTATCGCAGATCAAGTTCTGGTCGGAAGTTACTGTGCTCTTTCTAATCAAGGTTTGTTGTTGAATCTGTCCATCCTTAACATGCTAACATATTAACATTTTAACAGTGCTCTAATATTTCTATATTGTTTTTTTATTAGGCGGTCTTGTCCATCCAAAGGCAAATATTGAACACATGAATGAATTATCAACTCTCCTACAATTACCTCTTGTTGCTGGAACTGTTAATCGAGGTTCTGATGTTATTGGTGGAGGAATGGTTGTAAATGATTGGAGTGCTTTTTGTGGTTTCGATACAACTGCAACTGAACTTTCATTGATTGAAAACATATTTAAACTTAACGAATCAGCTGGACCTAGCGTGATACAACAGAATATGCGTCAGACATTGATTGAAAAGCTTGCTTGATCGTATTCGATCGAGTTTTTCAACTTTAAATTTTTGATATTACGTAAAAGTATCGCTGATAAATTGCTCATTCTTCTGAATGAATAGCTGGAGAGCAAGAATTGTCCACTGATACTGATATTGTTATTCATTTTTCTTCCATTACTTTTTGTAAATCGCGCAATCTTGAAATGATATTGTATTGATATGGTGTGTATGATATGATATGTGAGGATTAACATAGATTTGCTTCAAAATGAGTTGAAAATTCTATTTTTGTTTTTTCTTTTCTTGCAACAAATGGACCTAGCACTTTCACCACATTATCCACTTTGTGTCATCTACATCTGACATTTTTTGAAAACAGTAGTGATTATTCGCGTTTTATGGGGTACTTAAGGAAAGTCCGGAATTTATCATTTTTGGATTGTGCTAATTCAATTTACCTCTAGGTCATCATTTAATGTTGTAAATTTATTATAAAATTTGTATTATTCGCCAATCATTTGTAAGCTGATCCTTAATTTAATCCTAAAATCCGACTAACCTGAGAGATATTAATTAATTAATATAATATTTGGCTGAACAAACAAAACAATTTAATTTTCATTCTCATAAAAGAGCCCAGTATAGGCTTTCAACTGCAGGCTTCCGTTACTAAGACTCTATGTGCTTACACCTTGTGTAATTAGTGTGTCTGTTTTAATTTTAACAGGTAACTTATTGCTGCGTTTGAATTAATAGTCACTCTAATTACCAAAATAGAGGAAAATACAATGATAAGTATAATGATTTGTAGTTGGCTAATGCTTATATGTTTACACCTTCAACAGGTGCTAAATTTAACTTATTTGTTTGTTGATTGTAGTTATGATTAAAAGACCTTGAATTCATTAATTTTACATTATTCAATTTATATCTTTAAAATTGCTCGATAAAACATGTTAAAGTTTTGTTTTAAAAACAAAATCGGGACTTTTTGCAGCTAAAATCAATGAAATAAAGCGAAAAATAATCCAGTCTATTTGCAACTACGATAGAAGAGTTTAAAGTCGCTAACATGGATGTTAAGACTGATCTATTTAATGACTGAATAAATCATTTGATTTCACTTATCATTCCAATGATGTTTGTGATACAAATTGGTGTAGAGTTAACCAAATCAAAAATTAGTCATCTCTTTGTCTTAATGATTTAGCTGTAACTCTTTGTTTACTAGATATTAAAGAGCATGCTAACCTCGTTTCAATTGTTGAACAATCTAACGATCGTAAATATTATGATAATAGATGATAAATAAAAACAGCGATTTTGATACAATTTAAAACAGTTCATTTTTGGATGATTTTATTTACAATACATGAAAAGAGGAAACAAAATTATAAAACTTAAAAGATCGATGAAGTGATTTTGATATGGTTATGATAATTTTCATTGATTTTGTCAGTCCCGATTTTTGGTAAAATAAATAAGGACTGTTCTGGACTACAATTTGATTAATTAAAAGATGTCGAGATCAAATCCAAGTCTACCTTTGCTTAATCTTTATAATGATGTTGAGTCTCCCGGTGACGCCGTAAATCCACTTTCCTTTGGAATGCTTTGGGACAATAATCACAAGCAAAGGGTTTATAACCTGTGTGTTTCCTTGTGTGAGTTATCAAATTGGATGATTGGCTAAACGATTTACCACAGACGGCACATTTATGAGGCTTTTCACCTGTATGGGTATAAGTGTGCTTCTTCATATCCGACTTTTGATGGAATCGTTTACCACAGAAAGGACATGGAAAGGGTCGTGTATTTGAATGAATCAAGAGATGAGTTGATAGGGTTGACGATCGCTTAAACAGTTTATTACATTGATTACATTTAAAATGTCTTCCATCTGGCGAGGATATTTTATTTGACTGGGTTGTTGTCGTTGTTGACGAGGACGACGACGATGATGATGATGATAGAGTGCTGATATTACTGTAGTTAACATTATTAGAAGATGGTTTCAAATTTGACTGAGTTGATGAGTGAAGATGAGAGTTTATGGATGATGATGACCTGCACTCTTCACTGTCTTTACTAGACACAACTGTTGCCTTCAATGTTGTCGTTGGTCTGGCTGATGGTGGAGTTAAAACTGATGATGAGGACGACGGAGATGATGATAATGTTGATGAGGTTGTTGTAATTGAAGTTACATTAACTGGTTTGTTGGTTAAATTAAGAGGTTCATCCAAACTGCAAGTATTATTAACCTTCAAGTCAAGCAGCGACGCTATAGAGTAATCCGAGACACTTGCTGTGTTAGTGAAAGCAAATCCATTCGGGACTATATTCTCATTACGAACTGGACTTTTGATTGGATCAAAATTAACAAATTTAGATTTAACTGTGCCATACGAGTCAATAAATGGTAACCGGGAATGATATGAAATAACTGATTTACCTTCATCAAACGGTAAAGGTTCTGTTAAATGGTAAAAAAACATTTATTACATTTAAGGATAATGTGGCGAGCATTCAAAAAACAAAGCAAATCAGACAAGAAAATATATTCAAATTAAAAGCCAATGCCAATGTTTAACCATTAGATATTCATGGATCATGGCGTCTTAATCATCTTAACCTCATCTGTTCATATATAAATCAATTGAAATAGTTGCACCTTGTGAAAGACAATTACAATTGATCCATTTGATTGATTACAATGGAGCACAATTTGTCTATTGGTTGTCTATTTGATTTCAGTGAAAAGTCATCGAACCATAGACATCAATATTGAAAAGAAAAAAATATTTTTACCTTTTTCTTGTTCATATACTTTTCAGTTTCATTATGATATTTATAATTTTTCCTTCCTCACTTTTTCTTCTTCTGTTTAATCACCTTTCCATATTATATTAGTATTATCATTTTCATTATTTATTGTACTATTAATATCACAATCATTGATCTAACTGATCACAGAATCTTCCGGTTTTACAATATTTTCATCTTTCAATCTTTGCTTTTAATGTCAATCCATCAATAGCAGCTTGTTTAAATTAACAACCTCTATTTGATTTCTGGTAAGGTTTATTATCAGGTTGTGAGAGTTGAATATCAACAATAAACAACAATTCAACAAATCAAACAACCAATTTTACCTTTTTTTTAATCGGACTGTTTATTCAATTTCAATTTTAACCAGAAAATGTCAGATTTAACGTAATTGCTAATGACAATTAAGACCAATGTTGATGTCTGACTCCAAATCTGAAACCTTAACTATGACTGATCTAGGATCAACTTTCAACTTCATATGTTAGGCTTGAACAACTGTTGTACCGCGAGTTGCCACGAGCCGGCTAGTCAACCATTAAACATTGATCATCATTGATATTGATGATGACAATGATGATGATAGCAATAATGGTTAAATAATTAACATTAAAGTATCAAAATCAAAACTAGAAGAAACCATTTTCCTTATTTCCATTCTTCTTCATTGCTCTTCTCTGTTTTTTGGCAATTTTACTTCTTGATCAACTGGTAATTGTAGCAATTTGTGAATTTTAATCATCAATCAAAATAATAATGTAACAAATGATTCAATTGATTTAGATGAAACAAATGAGAGACACAAAAAGAAGAGAAAAAATATCATCATTATGATAGGTTTAGTGAATTACAGTTACAATAATATGTTGCCTATCACAATCAACATATTTTTGGTTCTCCTTATCATTGTTCAATTGTGAAAGGTGGGCCAACATTTTGTCTGTCAATCGGATGAATGGTTAAAATGACACAAAAAACCGATTGATTTGCAACTAATCTTCATCATCATCATCATTATCTCTCCCTATTATACATATGTTGTTGGCTTCTTAAGCCTTGTTTAAAGCGTTCATCATTTTACCTCACCATTTTTTACCTCCCAACCTAAGCTAACCTTTATTCAGTCTCATATTCAGATCATCATATGACAGGTGGTTTGGCTTCACCAGGGCTTCCAATCATTCATGATGAAGACACATTGAAATGATTACAAGCAAAGGAAGATAAAAAAAACATCAACAACAAACCACTGAATGGTGTTGTTTTGAGGTTCTTTTTGGTGTTTTTGTTTTAATTAATAGAGCGACTAATAAGTTGTCAACTTTGTTAACATTTACTTTTAATCAACCATCTTAACAATCAACTGACAGTCAATTAATAATGGCACCAGAATAGTGTATGAACAAGCAAAAAGATGAAATTTACTTTCAATCTTTAATCATCAATTTCCTACTCAAGTTGGAGTTCATTGTCATTCAATCAAATTTCAGTTTCAAGCTTTAATCATCAATCTGTTTAATTGTTAGCAATGGACTTTTAGCAAAGCAAGAAAATTAATTAAAAAGGTCAAAAAAGGTCGAAAAGTTACAAAAATTTGTTATAAAAGAGGCAAAAATAAAGTGTCTTGTTTCTGGTAAAATGGCATTTTAATTGAATCGATTAGTTAAATTTGAATAAAGTTAACCTTTGATTCCTGGCCATTTGTTGATCTAGTAACTTGTTGATACTTTAATGTCCATTAAGAGTAATTAAGTTATTGGTCAAAAGAAAGGTTAAAATGTACAAATCTAAGTTTGTCCATTAAAAGTGATTAACCTCAGTCTGAGTATCAACTGCAATCCAAAGTTTTCTCAAAGCTAACCAATAACAATGATAATAATAATAATGTTTTACGGACCATTGATTTCAACTTTTACCTTTTTTCTTTACCTTGGCTTGTGACTTTAGACCTTGTGGCCAACAAGAGTACAAATCATCGGGTTTTATTAAGGTTAAAAGGTAATTATGATGTTATTATTATCATTATTAAATATGGTTTCACTCCCAGTCTTAGGATGAAAGAAGGAGAAAGTTTATCGAAACTTATTAATATAACTTTTATAAAAGAGGAAAACTTTTCCCGCTTTTTCCTTTCATCCATCAGGGCATTTCATAGCAATAAATGGATTATTTCATGAAATTTCAAATGTTTTCCAACAATTTTGATGATTGCAATCCAATAGACGATTTCAACTTATTTTTATAGAAATGACAGAATGACTTTTAGTCGAACAAAAAAGTTAAATTCTGTGAATCTTTTGAATCGGTTTCAAAAAAAAAAGTTGATTTGACAATTAAAACGACAAATCGTGTTGCCATTGTTGATAAAATCAACATAAGTCAAACCAAAGTTTTAATTTTCAAAGTAGAAAAAAACAAAATGAAAAATTCGGCACAAATTATGATATTTTTAGAGAGTAATTCAGATTAGTTGGAAATATTGAGATTGCAAACTTTCCATTAGATGATTAGCTTACAACTTAGCGAGTAGCTTAGATTCTAAGGTATGACCGGTAAAAACCCAGAAACGTTTTTTAGAATTGAATTGCGTCAGTTAGACCAGACTTACAGGCACCATTTAACCGTTGAAATAAAGGTACTCTTCTCAAGCATATCTTGTGAAAAAAAGAATTAATTTTGATCAAAAATCGCCAAGTTATGACCTTAAATGGACAAAGGCGTCAAAATCTGATTTTGCCTTTTCCCAAAAACCATAATTTTTCAACTTCATACTAGGGTTTCGAAGAATCGAAAAATGGTGAAATTTGGTCTCAAAGTTATTGAAAAAGATGTAATTCTCTTAATATAACCCAACATAGATCAATTGAAAGGTCCAGGCCATCGGAAAAACTAAATTTCGTGGACATTTGATAAAAAAACGGGTTTTTAAGCTTTTTTAAAGACTTTTTAAAAAATGACTTCGATTTCGAATATTTCGAGCAATTAGCCTGAAATAAAAAGGTCTTAAGGTCAACTTACTGCTGTCTATGAGATGCTGATGTTTTTATTTCAGGCTAATTGCTCGAAATATTCGAAATCGAAGTCATTTTTTAAAAAGTCTTTTTAAAAAAGCTTGAAAACCCGTTTTTTTATCAAATGTCCACGAAATTTAGTTTTTCCGATGGCCTGGACCTTTCAATTGATCTATGTTGGGTTATATTAAGAGAATTACATCTTTTTCAATAACTTTGAGACCAAATTTCACCATTTTTCGATTCTTCGAAACCCTAGTATGAAGTTGAAAAATTATGGTTTTTGGGAAAAGGCAAAATCAGATTTTGACGCCTTTGTCCATTTAAGGTCATAACTTGGCGATTTTTGATCAAAATTAATTCTTTTTTTCACAAGATATGCTTGAGAAGAGTACCTTTATTTCAACGGTTAAATGGTGCCTGTAAGTCTGGTCTAACTGACGCAAATCAATTCTAAAAAACGTTTCTGGGTTTTTACCGGTCATACCTTAGTATCTGGAAGGATAGCGTTACTGAACAGTGTTGGGATATATTGTCTTCTTGATACTCTGTTGTCTTTGAATTAAGCAAATCTTGAGATAATATTGAAATCTTACCTGGAAATATCTTGTAAGTTGAACCATAAATGGAAAGTAATTCTGGTGAAATTAGACTTAGATTGGTCGGTGAATTTGTGCAATTGGTTGTGATTGCTGGTGATCGAGCGTTACTTGTGATAGTACTACTTGGTCTGGATACTGTTGTCGATGGCATTGAAGTGGATGAGGTTAAAGTTGAGGTTAAGGCTGAAGTTAGTCTTGATGAGGCATTTGCACCAATGTAAACTGGATGATGGCCATCGGTTGATGGATGAAGTGAAGATGAACGCGCGTGTCGAGCATTGATTACAGGTGAACCTCGACGATGATGATGCAGTGAGAGTACAGGTAAGCCATATGTTAAAGAGGAAGATGAGCCGGAGGGAGGACACGAGCAATGGTAGTACAGTGAGTTGTACAGTAAACTTGAAGCTTCAAGTAAGGCTGTTAAAAATGGAAAGAAGACCGAGAGAAAAGAAGAAAAAAACGAAAACCAAATTATTCAATGTTGATGATTTGATTAATTTCTAATAATTACCATCTTCTGTTTCAATGTAAAGCTCATCGTCTGAAGATTTTAATCCATTTAATCCGTTCTCAACAGCGTTATAATCTGCAATCAATGAAAGTAAATTAAATTTAAAAGGTTGATTCAAGTTTCATTAAACCTGCAGAGACAATCCTAACAATCAGATTCATTTTCAGAAAATGTTGATCAATTATTTGGATTAACTGTTAATGTTGACATTTTCCATGCTAATCATTGATTATTCAGTTCTAAATTGAACAATTTGATCAATCAAAATTAACGTAAAATCATTGGCAAATCATTTTCTCACTTTTGGTGAAACTTAAATGAAAAATAAATTTTAATTGATTATTTTGTGATTTGTCTCGGTTTATTTGTTTACCCTGAGTAAATGTTATTGACACCAGAAAATAAAGTCTGAATAAACTTGAAACTTTTCAATTGTTGAACAATTTTCTTCTTTTCTCAATTCCATTAAACCAATTTATTAGATTAAAACGGACATCAGATGGACATCTTGTTTCAATCGAATCAAATTTCAACTTTCACTCAATAAAATTGAAATTTAAATAAAAGAATGAAAAACTCATCAAAATGCATTACATTATTGCAATAGCATCTCAAATGGTAAAACATATCGAATCAAAAAAATGAAATTCTTCCCTGAAATGGCAAAGAAAAGGCAAAACAAAACTTACCTTTAATCTTGTAATATTCACTTGAATCACACTTTAATAGTCGCCTGTTGATGTTCATGATATTGAAACTGGAAAAAGCACAAAAAACTAAACAAAATTGTTCAACAAATCAAAAAATGTTTAAAGATTGAATAGGAATGAGACAAAAAAATGAATAATAATTATAAAACTTTTGTCAACTTGTTTCAAGTTGAACCAAATCAAACTGTAAACTTAATCTTTTAACCTTTCAAAGGTGGAAGATGACAAAGGGATGAGGAAGAATGAAGGAGGAGGAGGATGATAATAATAATGATGGTGATGATGGTGAGGATGATAAAGGTAAACCTCCAATGCTGCTTCTCATTACCAAAATACATGCGTAAAATAATGTTGAGTGAAAACAGTTTTTTTTCGAGTTTCCTATTTACTGTTGACAAAAGGCGGTTCCTAAAGGATTCATTATTAACCTGAAATGTTTAGCTTGAATCAACTCATCATTTACATCCAATCAAAATGTTACATTTCGATTTACTAATTAACTCTTGGTGATTCAATCAAATTAGCTAGCAATCTGAACAAACATCATATCAAAGTTGACTAAACTCAAGTGAAGGGAACGTGAAAAGGCCGCGTTTCTCCGTTTACCTTTTGTCACTCTGTTCCGTTTCAATTTTTTAGAAAAAATTTTTGTTTCAATTCATTTTCAGTTGGTTTGGTTTAGTCTAGTTGATGGTGAGCATGAGAATTTTGAGGCCTTTTTATGCAAATAAAAGTCTTTCATTTTATCCATTGCAAGTTCAGCTTTTCATTTGATTGCAACTGATTGTGAGTTGAACAATTAAACCAAATGATGAAACTTGAGTTTAACTTCTCTCAGTTAAGTTGTAAATATTAATCAACTTTAACTCCAATCTGTAAATCAATTTTGTTTCATTGCAAATAATTATTGAAACTGTTGATGTTAAATTATACTTTTAGTTTATCCTTTTGCAGCAACAATTTAGATACTTGAAGCTTTTGTTTCATCTTTAGCTTCTGTTTTCAGCTTAATTTTCATCTGATTTGGCGATGTTTGTGATTCATGTAAGTCAAGGTTTAACGTCCAATGTATTGGTGATTAACTAGAGTTAACTTTTTATTTGGCAATTTTATGCCAATTGTTTTGCAAATTATTTCAAACAGACAATTGCCAATAATTTGTGATCAACTTTTGATCTCAAACTCTTTTATTGACCATTGTAATTTAATATTCAACTTTAAGAAAGGATTACATTTTATTGCCTATTTTGCTATACTCTTGATATTTTATCGGAAAATTTACCTTTAAAAGATCGATCCTTGAAATGAAACTTTAATAAAGGGCAGTAAAGGTAAATCAGAGTGAGAAAAGGGTTGAGATTAAATTGAGAAACAATGTGCTTGAATTAGATGGAAATCAATTGGTAATTATAAAAGTCGATTTTAATATAGTAAATAATGTGAATTTTGATCAATTGTTGCAAATCGAAATGAAGCCGAGCATCAGAATTTATAAATCAAGACTCTTATCTAAAAGAATCAAATTATGATTAAAGTTTTCGAATGAAATGCAACTGTTAATCAGCTAACTAATTAGTTTAATCTGCTTTTGCTTGCAACCAGTTTTTACATCAATCCCGTAACAATGAAGCTAACAATTTTCAGTTTATAAACTGTTTGAAAATTGTTTCAACAATCCATTTGAAATTGATGAGACAATCGGCTGATTCCGAATCAAAATGAATCAAGAACTATCTTTATCAATCCGAGTCTCAGTTTCAACTTTATTTTCAAATCAAGAGATTTGATTGCAACCTATCGAGGAAAATGTTTAAATTTGCACATTTTGAGTGTAAATCAACTTTACTTTGATAAATGCATATTAAGCTATTATAATTTTGCTTCGATTGATGCACAAATGATGACCTTTTGCAAAAACCAAAAATCAGAATTAGCATTCAAATATAAACTCCAATCTAGTGTTTCCCGATATTGAAAAAAAGTATCGGTGAAAAGTATCGGTATCAATCGGAAAGGTATCGAGTATTTAATGAGTACAATTAAAGCGTGAGTTTATGCAGTGAGTCATTCTCATGGTCTCCAGAAATAATTGAAAGCTGGTTTTTTCTCAATTCTGTAATACTTTGCCTGATAATTTCATCAAATTAAGAGCTTTTTTGGTATCGAGTATTTTTTTCAAAGTATCGAGTAATATCGACAGGCAAAGTATCGATACTTTTACTCAAAAAAAAGGTATCGGGGAAACACTACTCCAATCAACACCAACAACAATTGATATTGCAAAGCATTTTATCTCTAATGAACAAAGTTTCATCATGAATATTGAATACTGTAAAGTGATGCATTAAATTATCGACAATCACAGGAGAGTAAAAGGTAAATTATAAAACAGTTACAACTACAGTAAGAAGAAGAAGAAGAAAAGCTGAAAAGTTAAAGTGAAAGCAGGTAAAGTGTGAAAGGTTTATTTGTGTCTGCGTTGTATGTACAGTCAACATGTGGTCTTCAGGTTACGATTGGATGCTTTACAAGTTGTGACTTGAGGTTGGGATTGTTGCTGTTGTTATTAGCAAGGAATCAGAGGGAAAAGATGTTGTTGCTGTTGATGATGATGATGATGATGATAAAGAAGAGAGAGAGACTAAAGCAGAGAAACAGGGAAACAATAAGAAATATAATAATGATAATATTAAGTTGGCAGTCAAAAACAGATAATAATTAAACGGTAGAGCAAGTCATCTATGACCGAAGGTAAAAAGGCTTTAGTGGGACACCAAAAGTCGATTGACATACGGTTAGCCCAGAGGTTAACAGTTATGGATATCATTTTGCCATTAATAATAATAATAAATGTAATAATAATAATAATGAAACAGAAAAGGTAAGAAAGCAAAGATTAACTTGGAAAGGGCACGCGACTCCCGTTGATTTTGCCTTGTTTTAGGCCTCGACCTGTTTTACCCTGTGCCTTTAAACCTTGACCTGACCCGCTCTTGGCTTTATACACTTCAGTGAACCTTGTTTGTTGTCCTCAGATCGTCATCTTTTCACTACCAATTCAATTATTAATCATTTTCGCCCTTTTCTTTAATCACAATCTATACTTCGACAATCGCAATCAACATTTTCTCGCCATTTTTGTTCGACTTTTCAACTTAATTTTTCTCCATTATTTAATTCAGTCTTTTTAATTTATCATTTTCTTCTTCTATAATTTAATCAAAAAAGCTTCAAGTTTATGGTTTGTTAAATTTTATTGTATTTTCAGTTGGTCATTTGGCTATTTAATGAATTCACTATTGCATTACTTGAATGTTTGGAGTTGAACTGCTTTTACAATCTAACTATTTATTAATATATTTAACTTGTGTTGTCTATTAATTAAAATGAAATCAACTTTTTTTTGCTGCTTTTAATTAATGTAACCTATCAGTTGGTCAATCTGTCCAATTGTAAACTTTTGTTTGATCCTTTCGCTTGATTATTTGACTTTAATTTGTGATTGCCATTTCAATGAATCTTTTAACCTCTCAACCAAATCAAACTAACCATTTTTTGCCATTTAGTTTGCCAGTTGTTAAATTACACTGTTGCGCTCTGCAAATTGTAATTTAATTATTCCATAATTATTTAGATTTCATAGATTAATCCACTCTTCATTTATCATGGTTAATCAATAAATTTGTGATACCATCAATAATCAACATTAGATTGTTCAATTTTTGAATTGTGCTATCAATTCAAAGATGGTTTGAGGATGGACAGGGAGTTTTTTGCTAATCATGATTGCTTCTGGCCTGTTTCGCCAATCTTTTGCTCTTTTACAACTTTGAGCAAACTTCTAGCAAGGGTCTATTCGCAAGTTACTAAACTTGAAGATGAAATAATAGCTAATAATTTTTTGCTTTTTGTGCTTAAACCTTCTCTTGAAAGGGTAAAAAATTGGCGATATAGGAATAAACTCAGTTCATCTGATCATTTCAATCACATTTTATTTGAAACTGTTTCGATTATTCACGTTCTCTTACCTTTTCAAATCATTCAAATAAAAACTGATATTGCCTTTGATTCCATCCATTAGTGTGGTATCTTTTTCTTTCCAGTTTGATCAGGCCGAACTTTCAACGGATTTTCATTTGTTATTTGACAAGTTAATAAAAAATATTAATGAATGTAAATAACTCTTTTGGAACTAAATTTTTATTCTATTGAATTAAATACAAAAATATTTAAAATTATTTACAAAATGATTGAAACTTGGCGAATGGGGCGAATGATTCCTGAAAATGACAACATGAGTAATATAGCGCTTTCATTCTCGAAATACTGAGGCCCAAAATCAAGAGAAATGTCGATAAATGAAAAAAGTGTTCGATTCATGATATGTAACAACAATTTTTATCGACAAATAATAAGTTTCAGATCTCTAACGGTCACATAAAGTGGTCGAAAGTATTTCTCAAAATAAGTGCATATTCTGATTGGGCATCGAAATTTACATCAAGAAAATGAGTTTAAAAAAATCTGATTCCATGATTGAACAAAAGACATTCGAAGTTTCGACTTTGACCTCGATCCTATCGAAAACTGTTGATCAGAGAAATTCTTTAATAGCACAAATGAACTGAGTTTTTATGCCCCTACAAACCCGCAAAGTCCTCTTAACTCGAGAGTTTTTATCGTACTTCTTATTCACTTGGCAAACAAGAACTTTATTGACTGAAGTTAAAACTCCTGTTTCATCGTGTCAGCTCTTATGATTGATAGACTGTGAAAAAAGTAGTTTTAAATTGAGTTACTTTTTAATTCATCAGAGGGAGCATCTGTTGTAAACAAAACTGCACTTTTGTTAGACTTTTCATGTTTATACTGCTAGATGGCAGCAGCGCAATGAGAAATTGTGTTCTGGGCTTAACAATGCATTGCTCCAGACTTATTTATATCCAAATAATGATGAATCAAACAGACTCGAAAAAAAGGTTAAAATTGATGGAAAATATTGCACATTTAAGGGCAAGTTTGTTATTAAAATAAGATTTTTTGACTTTTTCAACCTGATTTAATAAACAATTGAACGCCAACTGAATTCATTGACTTCCTATTAGCACTTAAACAACAAAATGTTACAAAAGTTGTTTCCATTGAATCATTGCAATTTTATGTTCCAATCGATTCCAGGAAAGAAGACAAAATAAAGTCAAGTTGTTACAGTTAAATTAATTCATCCTCAAACTGTATACGAATATAAAAACAAAACTCAATAGGAACCATCTTCATTATCTTCATGTCAACCTTTACCCGTGTTTCAATGTATTGAACCTTGCATCCGAAACATTCTTGGGTTCACTCATTTTTAAAAATTCAAGAAAAATTACTAAAGAGATGTCAATGTAGACTAACTATTTCAGGCTAAAGCTAATGAGAAAAGGCCTAAAATTCATGGAGAAGATTTTCGTTTAAATAGATTATGAGAGTTTAACCTAAAACGATTGAGAAGTGGCTGAAAAAGATTGAGACGAAGACGAAATGAGAGGATAAATGCTGTTTGATAATCATAGGAATCGCCAAGATTTTGGTTGAAAGGTTAAAAAATAAAACATTTTCGTCAAGAGCAACCCTATTAATAATAAGATAATAAGTGAATATGAATAAATGATTAGATTGGAAATGATTAAATGTGTGATTTCATTTGCTCCCATTAGCTGAGCCAATATCAATATCAATAATATTAATAATCATAATAATTCCGTTGAAATACAGGGACGTAAAACCTGTATAACCTAACCTAACCTGCGTAAATGTTGTCCAAATAAATATCATTCCTCCAACACAATTTTGTGCTTCTCTTAGATTAATAAATTTTACCTTTTTTTATGTTTTTTCATCTTCATCTTCATCTTCCTCTTGAAGAGAGTGAGAGTGAGACAGAATCTGTAGGATATATATACATATAAATCGTCAGAATAATTCTGAATAATTCTGAACAATTCTCAAGTTGAAGTTGGACAAAGGAAAGGATAAGTTGAAGTGAACCTCTGTTTAACCAAATTTGTTTAATGTCCAACAATTGAATCTTCAACATTGATTAATCACTGTAAATTGTTGACAATTGCGTTAATTAAATCAAATTAAATTGTGTCTCTGGAATGTAAACATTTTGGACTAAACAATTGGACAAAATTTTGTGATTTAAAATATTCCTCTTCAGTTTCATTGTTAATCAACTTTTGCGAGGTAAGTCAATTCACCGTTAAATCAGCTTTCAGCCAATTAATTAATCTAATAATCATTTAATTGGTAAAACAATCGATATTGATTGCAAGTAATTGTTATTATTAGTGGTTTACCAATCTGCTTTCATTGAGTAATAATAACAATCGATAATCAATTAGTTTGATTAACTTGTAACAAAATGTTGTTTAAATTGATTAACACAGTTAACTATTGAACAATTAAACAATCCGGAAGAGAGTAATATTAATATCGTGATCAAATTGAGTTAATTGTTGTCAATTTAGAGACTTAAAGATGAAATACAATCAAAGATAAGCAAAGTCAACACAAGAAAAAGTTAGTTAACTTTAGCTAAATCAACTCTAATTAATAAATGTAAATGTTTTTACCTTTTCACTTTTAACCAATTAACCTGTAATGAGCAATTTAAATAAACTATTGTTTAATGTATTGTAATTATACGGATTAATATTATTGAACAGTTGAATTAACATTTGAAGAGAGGAAACCTTTTGGTCTCAGCAAATATGAAACGCAACAAGTTGATAAATTGTTAAGTTAATTAATTGTAAATGTTAACAATGTTGATTAATATTCATTAATGCAATCATTTGTCTTTTCTTTGATTTAGATAATTAACTGATTGTGTGTTACACCCGTGTCTGTGTGTGTGTCCAACCTGATTATGGGTTCATCACTGGTCATCTCTTTGAGAAGGGTTAACCCATGTTTAGGTTGCGCTATTACCGTCTATGCGATCCTTTTAATGGTCACTCTCTTTACACCTGGTACAGTTGGTGGGGTTGCTCGGTGTTTTAATATATGCCAGCGATCCGAGTTTGAAATGAAATGTCGACGTTGCCGATGGCGAGAACCTTTACGATTTGGTAAACGAAATGGTGATCTGGAGTCGGATTATATTCACTCGAAAGGTTCCTTCATTTCTTCCCCTTCTTGGACTAATCCATCATCGGATGATGATAAATTTAATCAATTATCAACTAATCATCAAAGATCATCATTACCAATCTCCTCTTCATCTACATCATCAATTTCATCTTCACTGTTACCTTCAAAGCAAAATCAACTTTTACTTCAATATTTATTGACTGATGTGTTTAACAATCAACCGATGACAAGTTTAATTGAAACTTGGAGTGATAATAATAATGTTAATAATGTTGATAATGTTGACAATTTAAACATTGATAAGAGTGATAATAGGCAGTTAATACACGATTAAATTGCTCATCTGAGCTTCTGGGTTCTTTTCATTAAGAATTTTTTCTCGTTTTCTTCATTTTCTGTGTTAATCTTATTCACAATATTTGCTTCAAAACAAATGTAACAATCCTGTTAATCTGTAATCTCATTTTAACCTTTTCAACATTTTATCATTAAAATGCTATCATCATCTGTTTAACCCTTTATTTTTGGAAATTGTTTACGTTTTATTTCCTCTCTTCATTGTTTCATTTCATTCACAATTCAATATTAATAGCTAATAGTCAATGAAATGTATCCAAATTATTTAACAATAATAAAAAAACATACTTTATCATAATTGCAATTTTGATCAGTTTTTGCTTTGAAAATACGCTTTTGCTGTTCAACAACTGTTGTTACAATTTAAATTGATTTTAATGGTTGAAACAATCGAAACAATATGAGATTGGAAACAATAATGGATAAAATTATCATCGCCTATTATTGGATGTTAATATTAAAATAATGAATGAGAAACAATTTGTTTCAATTGATTTAATCAATTACATTGATTAGGTGCACTAAAATGTATTTCAGGAAACATTTAATTTGTATACAATAGTAATCAGTAAACAGCCCCAAAGGACTGTTCAGTTTGATGGGTGAAGGTTATACCATTTAGGTTGTTTTCATGTTACGATCAAGGGTAGCTACAAGTAGTTAACTTGCTTTATTTATGGTATTAATAAAAAGACAAACACTTTTAGACATCTAAATATATCTTTGTAATTTATGCCAGTCGTTGAATCAATAAACTATTACCTCAATTTTGGACCTTAATTTTCTTAATCAAGGCCATTAATTGCGTATCAAGATTGATATAGGTAAATCTGCATGAGCTGCCCATTCTTTTGATAGATTCTTTACTTGGTTTTCTGTTGGCACTTCACCAGTCAATAAAAGCCAGAATAATCCTTCTGGTAAAGATTCTTGACCACCGGGTGCTTTGGGTAAAAGATCTCGACATTCAGGAATTAAATAACCTCTGAACCTAATACCTTCTTCAGGGTCCAAATAAGAGGTTTCAGTAGCCAATGCTTTTATTCCTCTCATACCACCATAGATCATATCTGCAGTAACTTCACCAACAACCTTACTTCCATGAACTGCTCGAAAATCTTTGACTTTTCTGGCGTGTTCACTGATCTTTGCGCCAGCTACATCTTTTAGCTCCTAATTGTAAAAAATAAGTAAATTAGTCATGAAAACTGATATCAAATCAATAAGTATGTAAATATAAATTTTTAGATACTAATTTTAACATTGGATAGTCTGGTAAATCGGACAGAAATCGGAAATTTGGGCTTCAGATGGGTTATCGCCCAATTGTTGTTGCATTTTGTTTATAAATACCAAAACTTCTTGGTTGGCAAGACCAAGAAGTGGCCCAGCTAAACCACACATACCAGCAGCAAATGAAAGGTATGGACTCGATAGACCACTACCAACTAGATGAACAACATGAGCACAAACATTTCCAACTTTATGGTCAGTAAGCTTTTCATCCTTGAATCCTAACATATCAACGAAATTAGCTGACCAACCCTTTTTGGGATCAATAGCAGCTATACATAATAGCATTAAAGCATTAATGGACTAAGTTTTTATGCCCTTACAAACCCCTACAAGTCCTAACTCTTAACTTGAAAGTCAAATTTTTGGCATCATTCCTTTCTGGAAAGGTCACTTTCAGACTTTTGTATTGATTAACAAACGTCGAAAATAAAGAATAAGAAATAAGAAAGAGCGAAATTTTTAATATTTTCAATCAATCACAATTAGTCGCAAATATTGCTCCAAGGTTAAATTAGCAAGATTTAATTGTTTCTTTAAAATGCGCGCTTAGTGACATTATAAAATTATCTCACCCCATTAAATCATCTGTTTCCCTCGCTTCTCACACTTTGTCTTGAGTTATTTTTATAATTATGGTGTTTTTTAATATAAAAAATTGATTTAATTAAAGTGTTGGTTATTATTCAATATGGTTTATCATTTATAGTTGAGGTTAGTAAATTCCACAAGACCATGTCCATATTTATTTTGCACCATTTTGTGACTTAACTCAATTTTTATTGGTTTTATTTATAGCTTCAACTCTGAACGAATGACTGTCACGGTGGGTCATCCCTATGGCAAGTTTCAGTTCCAATGGCAATAGTTATATTCAACTACATGTAATTAATTTGCATACTCATTACAAATAAGGTTTACAAATTGCTCGTTTTATCGCCATTTCAGTCGTCATGTGTTGTAAAAACTACGAGGAAAAGGATTTCTCAATGAAAGGTTTAGCTAACAATGGCATTGTACAACCAACTGAAGATATTGATTGTAAAGTTGTAAAGAGGCTTCATTCAGGTTACATTGGCAAAGGTTGATGCATGTGGAAGTAATATGAGATGACGTAATGAGTAGGAGTTCAGAATTGTCCTTTTGGTGATCTCAAACTTCTGAGCCAAAGATGTTGGACACGTTTCACTGGATTGCACTGGTTGGGAGATATTATAGTCTAGTTACAACGAAGAAAATAAATTTCGATGTGTTGCTCTCTTCATTCAATTTATATAATTTGTTATTGATCAGTCAAGACAACTGTTGAATTGGTCAACCTCATCAACCTTGAAGACCAAGAGTATTTATAAGTTTCAAAATTTGGATTCACTTACTCTTTAATTTCCCATCTTATCATATTCACCAACCTGGCCAACAGCAAATACACGAAGAAAATGGCAACCCAAATTATCGATATTTGGTCAAGAGATCACATTGATTAACAAGGTTTCATTTCAGTGTCCTCCTGATTCAATTAACTTTCAGGCTCATCAATGATTTTACATCATCTTTAAATGTTTTCTTCATTATTGTAACTACACTCTACATCCTTACTCGTCAACTCAGTTTCAAAATCACTTCCATGGTTTCACCTGAAATTAATAATGATTGATAATTTACATTCATTATTCACAGCAACTTTAATTATCATCATACCCAACAAAGATTTTCCTGATTCCCAAGAAGTTTGTCAGGCTAAGTTATCACGTCTTCATATTAAATGGCTGGTAATTATAGCTTGATTGGTTTGCAGCTGCAAAATTGTCAACCTCAACAGACAGCTACTCAAATTACACTATGAACCTGTAAACATTTGGACATCGTTTAATCATTTCCGTTAATTAATCACTTCTGATCTTAATCGGTAATGCAAAGCACCAAGACAATCAAACAATTGAAAACAACAACTTAAATAAACAGCAACAAAATATTAGGCTTTAATCCAACAATCCAACGATCATTTGATTGACAAAAAAAGTACCAGCAGCTAAACTCCAAATGTGTAAACAAGATTTTATCGGAAATACAATTGAGCCGCCAACACTAATACACTTTAATTGTGTCAAAACAATGACTTTTAATCAACAATCAAAACAGCAATAAAAGGTGATGTAAAAATGATGAAAATGATTGCATAAAGATCAGTCAATGAGCAAAGCTTAAAAATGTAACCTGATATTAAGTTTACCTTTATGCTTTACCACATTTAATTTTAACTTGCAACAAAGTACACAATTAATGGAAACAATTTAATGCAAATAATGAAAATTAGCAAGAACAAATCGTGAACAATTTAGCAAATACATATTTACTAATTGATTAACTTGTTGATTAAACTCTTCAGCTTTTAATAAACAATATGAAAATTTAAAAAGATTGAGGAAACAAACTGTTTTGTATTAAATCAATTTGTATCGTATAATTTTAATATGAAAAAAGGTATTGAAACAAAAACGAAAGTCTCATCTACAGTTAATGAAACAAATTAACGTTAGCAAAACAATGCAATTTTTAGTGACAATCAAGTGAAACAATTAAATGAAGACAGAAATAGTTGAAAGTTTAACAATTGAAAATTAAAAATTTTACCAATTTCCGTGTTGAAGCTTGATTATTTGGTGAAAATGACTCAGAATTAAATATCTTTTTGAATTAAAGAAGCAAAAAAAGCTTTGCAATGAAAAAAGATCAACATTCAATTGTAATGAAATATTGTTAGCATCAGCTAATTAAATGCTGATTGATTAATTGAAATAAAGGACAAAAATGTTTGAATCTTTTTACTGATCAATTTTTCTCATTCGAGTTGCGAAAAGGTTTTGATTTGAAATCTTTTATTTTAACTGTTAATTAAACTTGTATCACGTTGAGTATGAAATAGTTGATTAACAAATTTGATTGAATTTGAAACAATTTTGCTCGAGTTCAGTAGACAGTGTAAAATGAGCAAATTCAAGGAAAAGGTTTATAAATTGATTTGAAATTTGTCAACTGATTCAACAATCTTTCTTGATTAATGTTTTCATATTTTGATTTGGTTGACATCTAAATTATCAAACATTTTGATTGAAAGGTTGAATTTTAAGGAAGAAGAACGAGTTTAAATTGTTTCATTATTTAAATTGTGATTAAAGGAAAGTGAAATTACAAATTGAGTTTATTTTGGTATTTTTTTTTGCTGGATTCATTTTATTTCACTTTCTTCTTCTTCTTCTTCTTGTCATGAAATCAAGCTGAATTAAAGATGGAGACACGAATGATGAAAATAATGAAGATGATGATGGTGCTTGTAAGTAAGGTAATAAAGCATTAAACAACAATTGAGAGTTGATTTAAATGTTAATCATGTTGGATAAGAGAGCATCAAAAGGTGAATATCTGGTTAAGTAAGTTTTTGTTTTCCGCTCTTCCGACCAGAGTTTATGAAAATTCATCTCTCACTTTTGACCAACTTCAAACATCAACATTTATTAATTGTTATCATTTGTGGTAAAAGATTAAGGCAAAGCTATTCAGCTATTCAAAATGATTTCTGGTTCAAGAAGAAAAAAAATGAACCAGATTTTTGCTATTGTATTAAAATTGTTTTCACTCCATTCAATGATTTTTAGGCTAAAAGTTACCAATTTTGTTCATTAGCAGAGAGAGGTGAACAAAGTTCTTGAGTCTCTTCAACAGCCTTAAAATTTTAAAGATGATTTATCATAATATTCATGATTAAGTTTCACTTTCCATTTTGAAATATTGGTATTGATATACCAAAGGCTTTACACATTTGTAGTCTTGTGTATCGACATGGAATAAGATGTTGAAGCAAAAATGATTTTAAATTTTTTTAAATTTAACTTGATTCCCATAAGTATTCTGAATATTAATATTTTAAACTGGCTTAAACAATCTTCGGATTATTTTGGATCATAGCAAGAAGTTGCTTGAACCCGAAATCGCTATTCGATCTCACAATTGCAGTTAATGATCTAAATGAATTGTCCTCGCACTTTTCAAGTTTAACTTCATCGTGCAACAATCACTGATTCAAAGAGTCATTTGCTTAATTTTTACATTGACTTAAAATAGAGTTTTGATCATTAGAGTCGATTTGATTCTAATATTAATTTAGATTTAAACAGTAAATGATGGCTTGAAAGGTGCATATGAATGCAAGAGCTATCCGTTCATCAGAACCAGAAGCTGATTTAATTTTCAGAAAAATCTTGGATCATTAGAATTTGAGATTTTTTCCCTTTAATTGCTATTGAAACAACTTAAACCTAGACTTTGTTATAATTTTGCTGGAGTTTTGATCTAAATTTCATTTGATCAATGCAGAAATTGTTGCATGATTTGATAAAAGTGAAACTGGTGAAAGTGAACAGGAAAAAAAGGTCTTGTAAAGATAGTTATTATGTTAACGAAAGGATGAGAAACAAGGTAATCAAGAAGATGATGATGAAAGAAACAGATTCCAATTTTTCACCTTTTTACATGAAACCTGTTGATGCTATGAAAAGTACCTCAACAAAAAAGAGTCTTTAGTCTCATCCTTTTCCCCGCCTTTCCGCTCTTTAATATCATCTTCTTCATTTCTTCATCTTACTTTCTATCCTTTCTCTTTTCTCTCCACCTCATCATCTTCATTCTGAAGCGTGTCAATCCTCATTTCATTGATTATTATATAAGACTCACTGGGTCGATTCATTCACAACTAAATAAACTTTTGATGCTTTCTCATCATCAAAACAGCAACAACAAACAGCAAACATATACAGCATCAACATGACAGGCACAATACTCATCTTGTAATCTTCAAATCTTTCCTAACATCATCATAATCATCATCCAGTAGACTACTTTGTTTGTTTAAAAAAGCCCAAAAATAAAGGGTTACACCAAATTGACCAAAAGAAACGTTTTGCTTGATTGCCTTTGATGAAAATTTGGTGTAAAACAATCAATACTTCATAGTTTACAACATTACTTGTGTTCCTACATTTTCATCTCTTCTCCAGGCTACTGACCTTACTCTGGTTTATATTTACTTTTCACTCATCCTCATCATTTTCATCATCATCTCTTCCATTCACTGAATCAAATTTTGGAAACAAACGTTTTTTTAGTTTTCTCATCTTTACATTTTCTCTCCGCCAAAGTGTTGACCAACAAGTGTTATTGCAACAATCAAAACATGGAATCGTTTGGTTTTCAAATGGTTATCCTACTCTTCATGTTGGACACTTTTACAGCTTTACCTTCATCTTCAATAGGATCATCATCATCTTTGTCTTCTTCGTCAACCTCGTCACCTTTACCTTTAGCTTCTTCCCTGTCGGCTACAGCAATAGCATCAAGTTTAACCTCGGCTGCTTCCGAGGCTTTCCCAGGATTAACTTTTGAACCTCATGTTGAACCAAACAACCTTACTGGTTACATTGAGGCTCTTCACTCGGTTCCTGATCATGTATTTGACAATGCGGCCATCATTGCTGCCATGGATTCTGATGACTTTAACCGTGACATGTACTCTAGAAGTGGACTCTCACCTCAGCGGAGTTCATCTACAGCTCGAATAGGTGAACTTTATTCGCCCGAAGAAATGTATCAGGAAGAATTTTCACCTTCTCTTCTTGACTATGCAAGCAGTATGAATAGAAATACCAAGACCAATGAAAATAAATATCAACCAACTTTTGGATTTCACCAACCAACGGGTAAACAACATTCTCTGATGGGCTTCAATTACAATGAACTATTTCCAGGAACTAGTAACATGGGACCAAACAACTTGATCAACAACAACAATAATAATAATGGACCTTATAATGGAGTTCATTTGATTAGTAATCTTGTTCCCAAGCAAAATGGTTACTCAGACAATGGACGGTCAACCAAGACATCAGCTCCTTACAACACTGCAATTCAAACATCACCTTCTCAGTCACAACATGTTGCCAATTCAGGCCAGGACAGTAAAAACATTGACATTGATATAAATACAATTAGAGGAATTTTATTCCAAGTATTGAAACATCTTGACTCGCAAGAGTTGAGCAAAAATCTAGACTCTGCTAAAGGTATTTCAAGTCAAGCCAACTCGGGTCACCATCAACAGTCAACATACCAACAACAACCAGCCAAGAAACGTACATCAACATTGAACCTCTACCAACCCGCAGTGCAACCCTATTCATCATCAAGTTACACCAATGGTCAATCAACGGGCAACAATGCTCCTCACCGACACCAACAATATCAACAATATCAACAACACCAGCAACACCCAAGCACCAATTATGGCAACAACAACAACAACAACAAACAGTCTTACATGTCCCATGTACCCTTGGCTTATACGGGTAAACCAGTGACTTCATCTTCATCTTCAGCCTCATCTTATTCCTCATCGATATCCAATGATCACAACCAGGAAAGACCAAAGAACCCCAATCATTCAGTTGGCTATCCAACAACAGTTGAAATTGCGGCCGGAAATCAAGGTTTAATTGCTATTCCATTGCCGCCCAATGTTGTCAAATTCAACTATTTTGGTAAAGGCAATGGTAATATTGGTACTGGTTATAAAAGCAATTTAAATGACAATTATTCTGGCAAGAAAAAGTATTCACAAGCGCAACCTTTATTACCTCAAACTCATCAAAGCAAAAGCTATTCAAGTTTCACTCCAATTAAATCATCATCATCTTACAGTGTTCAAAATAGTGTCAACAAATTGAATGGTAAAAACTGTAACCGTCATCATCACCATCATCATCTAGCACAAGACGATTCATATGCTTCAGCATCATCAGCTTCTGGTGAAGCCGCTGTAGCAGCAACCATTGACTCTGCCTCATCATAATCAAACATCATCTTTAAACAATTAGCAAATTCACCAATCATAATTCAATCAGCAAAATGAAATATAAAAATAAACTGGTCATTTGCATTTTGTTGATTGAACCATTTGTACACTTTTTTTGGGTAACACTTGACTGTGTAACAATTTACTGGTTAACCATTTTTCATCTTCAATACTTAATAATTGCCAAAAATAAGAGACTTTCACTTAAAATTGTTATTCAAATGATACTTAATGTACAATTGAGTTGTTTCAATTGCTTAATGAACAAAATTGAATAAAACTAAATAAAAACTTGAACTTGCTCTTAAATGAAAAAAACCTTTTTCTCAATCAGTTTACCTCAATAAAGTTAAATCATTACGGAAGTTTAATAATAGAGTTAAACAGTTAAACAATTAAACCTAAAAGGCAATCTTTTTGTGCAAACCATTGTACAATTGAAATGTGACTCTGCCAATAAATGGATTTTAATTGAATCAAATTGGTTGTTCAATTAGGTGACTGATTACGTTTCTAATGGAAAGAGTTGATTCTGTTGTTGGCCAAATATAATTTACCAAATTACTTTAGTGTTTAATTTTTAATCATAATGTTGCCTTCGATTGATTATCATGAGTAAGTTGAATCATTTGGACTCCATCAAATGAGAGTAATGATGAACAAAATTGATGAATTGTCATTGACTTCAATCAAACTAATCAAATGGTCAAAGGTTTTTCAAGGTTTTGTCAGACAATCAGTTGAGTCAATTAATTGATTGACAAGAGAAAGTAATTCAATTCGAAAAGCTTCTTTTTTACTCAAATTTTCTGGCATCAGGTGAAGGTGATGAGGAAGGAAGTCGATTGATGAAGTTGTTGATGAAGATGATGAGCAACTTGAGAAGCAAGAAAACAAAATATCATGAAAAAAGGTTCAAAGTTTGACTGTTTTCAGTATTTTAATGTTTCCATAAGACATTTGTTTTCATTTAAATATGATAATCAATTCATTTCTGAACAAGTGATTAAGTCAATGAAAGGTTTTACTCGAATATTTAACTGTCCAATAAATGGATCCAACTTCAACTTTTGCTTGCTCAATATTCAATAGATGGTCCGATTACCTTTAGGCTATTACCTGTTGTGACTTTGCAATTCAATGTTGTACTTTGAGGTTTCAGTTTCAGAAGATTCATTGATATTCTGCTGACACAATTTTTTCCATCTCATCTTCACCAATGAACATTACACGTTTTTTCAGAATTTTTGTTTCACTTTTCTTTCGCATCAGTACTTATCAAACTTTCACTTTTTCAATCGTTTCAACACTTATTTACTCTTATATTTAGATAACAATTTGAAATACAATTGATGAATTAAGCCTGGAAATGATGAAAATTTCTGGTTATTCATTTTGTTCTATTGCTCTTTAAGTTATCCATTTCTATTCATCAATCATATTATTAATATTCAGCAATATCAGCATTGGTTTTATCAAAAGATTGTTATTCATCGATGAAACTTTAATCTGATTCATTTCCCCTTTTCAATCAACAGATTGTTATTGACTGTAAATATTTACAATCTAATTGCAAGATTATCTTGTTTTACATTTAATACCTTTTCTTGTTGCATTAAGTCTTTGAAATTATTTTGTATTCAACGTTTTGTTCAATTGATGCTAATCAATTGAAATTTAAACTTGTGTTTATTCAATTTATCGGCCAATTAATGATGAAAAGATTTAAGTTATTGATATCCATGAAAAGATTCAAGAAGAAAGTTGAAATTGAATCAAAGTATTACTATTGGTAAAGTCCTTTTCTTGCCAATCCAAGATTTTTTCCAATTCGAATGTAATAGTTTCAGCTTCCGCTTTTCTCATGTATTAATAGGGTGGAATGCAGATTTATGGAAAATTTTATGAGAAATTCAATGGAGTTTCATTTTGTTCAAAAAACTTTCATTCTTTCAATTCTGAATTGACTGTAGTTGCGTGAATAAACTTTATCAAATTTTATAACCAGAATAGATCAGATGAAGGATAAAAATAACTTAAATTTTGATTTCTACCAACAAATTTTCGAGAAAGTTCAATGAAATGTGATACAAGTTCTGGCCCGTTTCACCAATCTAGCAATCTTTTTACAGATTTGAGCGACCTGCTAGGAAGAGTCGGTTCAAAATCAGTGAGCTTTGATTTCGAAGCTCAAAAAGCAGCAAAGCACCATCAAAATTTTGCATAATTATTCTAGAATTATCGAAAATCAAAAATTAGTGATTTGTAAAATAGATTTTCAAGCTCTTAACGAAAGTTTTAAAAATTGGCACAACAGGAACAAATTCAGTTCATCTGGTCAATTCTATGCCATTTTTTTTGAAAATAGTTGTTATGATTCGCCTTTAGCTTCATAAACGAGAACCATACAATGGATTGAGTCGATACAAATCCAACTGAACTATCATTGAAAAGATACTCTAACTTGATCAATCCTGATCAAACAACCACCAATAAACAATAATTATCAATTGTTTCCATTCGATAATTTAATGAACAATATCTTTTCCATCATTGAATATCTACGAATAGTCATGATGCAGTTTAGACTTGATCCATCTGCTAGGAAAAATGTTCGCCGTAGAAGTTCTTTGTAAGAAATTATGATAATAATACACAAGATAGTGGCTGAAAGGTTTAAAGTAAACTCTATTGTAATGTGGAACTTGATTTGATGAGAAATTTTCATTTCATGAGTGAAGCTTTGCTTTCAACAAACCAACTCTTAAAATGAACATTTATCATTCATCTGAACAAACAAAATGAGAGTTTTCATAAGACAGTTTATCATAAAAATTCAAATTGATCATTCATTGGCGAGTCAATCTAATCACTGAATAGAGGAAGAGGAAATGGATAAAGGCTTAAGAGTAGCGCATAAGAATCGTTAAACGAAATTCCTAAAAAGTAAAAAAATTGTGAATCGGACAATTGACTTTGGTGTGAAACGAAATGGTAAACTTTCCAAGATCAAGTGAATCTCAATTGTTCAATGAAGCTTGATCACGCTGATTAAACATGATCACCAAGCATAAGAACAACATTTTTTTTCTAATCATTCCATGTAAACATTTTCTATGAGAATTTTTATTCTCTCAAATTATCTCTTTTCTGTTTAATCAGATAATTGAATTCATTGGAATCTTGTTCAGGTCACTTCCGCTTTTGCAATTTATTGTTTCTTTTCACTCTTCATCTTGTTACGATACAAGCTCATCTTAATGGGAATATTATCATTATTATTATAAAAATGAACAAGAAGAAGAAAACGGATAAATATTAATTAAACACATTTTAATGCTCATTATGTCAAGTTGCGTGTGAATCTAATTTTGATTATCAATTTAAGGATAAATTAATTGTTGGAAAGTGAGTAACATGGAAATATCAGATTGAAACAAAATTGATCAGTTCAACAATAATTTCCTTTTCGTGTTGATCAAAAATGTCTGTTTCTATTATCATTAACATTTGAAACAATTAATGAGTTGATTCTGTTTTAATAACAGTTTTAATCAGATAGTTGATCAATTTTTAGTCAGTTTAAATTGTCTCATTAAACCATTCGATATAAGTTTTGAACGGTCAACATTAATCGCTGATTTTAGTGTTAAACAAAATAATTTCCAGAATTGGGTTAATTGTAGAGTTTTATTTGAATAAAAATAATGTAAAAACAAGTGTTGATCATTTTGGTCAATATTTATCAAAGTGTTGCAAATGTTATTGGATTTGCCTTTTTCCAGTTGATGGTTTGGTGAATCGTTGACTATGCAGATCAATTTGATTGTTGATTGTCACGTTTTTCATCACAGTAAATTGTTTACTTAGTAAATTATTCCCATTAAATGTGTAATTTACGTCTGGGTCAAGTTTTGGCAAGAAGGCAATTTTCAGGTAAATTTGTTGATTGTAGCTATTGGAAACATGTGAAATATTTCAATAGTAATCCGTGTAAATTGAAAATCACTTTTATTACAATTTAATTTACTTATTCGACAATCATCTGTTAAATTGGCGCTTTACATTCATTATTTAACGTTTGTTTTTACCTGCAGTTAAATCAGTAGATTTTCAGTTTATTTAATCAGATTAATATGATTAGTATTTTGTACCATTTAACTGGTTTCAGCTGAAATTTTGTAGTTAAATTGAGTTGGCTGTAAGCATTAATGAAACTCAAAATGGTGTTACAAGTATACAAGATAACATTTCAGGCTTTAATAACTCAATTAATTTGATTAATTTGATTCTCTTGGCTTGATTAACTGCAATCTTGTCTAAATGTTGACCTTAGTTGATTAATTTCAACTGAAATACAAGCCTTGAATGAGAAAATTCAACTTTTAATATCACTTTGTGAGCCTTTAATATGATTGTGGCTATTTTTAACAGTAAAGGTTAAGTGAAGACCAGAAAAGTGTTGCAGTCACTTGAGTCTAAACCTAAAGGCTGATCTGGTAAGGTTGGGTTTAGTCTAATGCCGAGTGGTTGGTAAGCTTTGCATTCATGTTGAACCTCTTGTCCGAATAATTCTTTGGTTTTAACCTGAATTCAGACAAAATTCATATCAAGTTATTGTTTAGAGAAAAGATATTTTTGTTAAACCCAAATATTAACTGTTGAATTTGGTTAGATTGGTTTTAAATTTGAAGTTTGATCATTTGTGATAATTGATCAGTCACGTAAGACTGTGAATTAATCTGTCAATGTTTAACCTAAAAGGCACTCCATTCAGGACCAAGTTAACCAAACCAATTGGGTCCATTAATGGTTGAACCACAAATTTGATTTCAAGTCAAGAATTAATATGATATTTCAAGTGTTATTCAAGTCAAGTGCTGAGCCAATTGAGGCAACTTAATCATCACTCAATTACTTCTGGTTAATTTTAATCATAATTTGCTCAATGAAAAGTATTATGGAGGAGACTTTATTACCATTTGTAGCTCAATTTTTACCTTTACTTTACTTTGACTTTTTTGTTGTTTGACACGCAAATTGATTAATTGTCATTGTTAACCGTTGTTAATTGCAATTTCAAGATACAATAATATGTTGATTTTGCTTACAAGACTTAACAGGCAATTTTCAATTTACTCTCAACAACTTTTTTGTTAAACATTGTTAGATTGTTGCCTTTTGGCCATTAATGATGTTTGACAATTAAACTGATTAAGACGGACATTGAACTACAATCACAGTTAATTATAAAATCTAAATAGAGGTTTACAATTGAAAGAGTTGAACAGTTGAAACACTTTTCATTGTTAATTATTAGCATTTGAACAAGTGTTAATTAAACAAAAATGGACGCTGATTAACACTATTGTCCAATTATCATGATAATGGATAAAGTTTCCGGTCAAGAAATGATTATTAATTCAATCAGAATGAAGAATGAATCGTTTTTTTGAAGAGAAACATGTTAATTTCAAATGGACAGTTGAGTTATTAAATATTTTGTTTGAATACTTTCTTATTGTTAATCACTGGTTGCTGGTTTTGTAAGTTGATTGAGGCAAACAATTTATAAATTGTTAAACTTGAATGTTTCCAATGTTTGAGGTGAATTGATGTGATTCGGACAAGGTTGATTCATTTCAATGCCGTAATTATGAATTAAGGTTTGCTTCTTATTATTTTGGTTATGCTTTGTTTTTGATTGTTGAACATGTTTGATTTAAATGTTATCAGGTTAATATTAGCTTATTGTTGGTGGCAATACTCTTCTTTTTTCTGGTTAAAATGAATTCAAGAAAATTCAAGAAAAACGAATGTTTCCATTTTTTGATTTTCAACTCTATTCACAATCCTTTTCAGATTGTTCATTATGGTGATGATTGTAAATTGAACAATATATAAATGTTATTATTTGCCAATTGTTACAATTGTAAACTCTTAAAATACTCACAGTTGGTTATAAAGCTTGATAATTAGATTAATATTGAACCTTTAAATATTGCCTTTTTTAGGGCTCATTTTTGGCCCATTTAATTTCAATTAATGGATGGTTTGGGTTAAGTTTTAAGTTGATTAACATTATAAGTTGATTGAAGGTGATTCAAGTCATTCTGGTTGTTAGGTTCCAACTGGGTAGCAGATTAAGACTTTAAATTGGGCATAAAGTAATTCATTGACGATATAATCAAACTTTAGTCAAGAGTCTCTAATTGGGATCGAACAGGTTTTCCAACTGGTCATTTGTAGCTTTAAAGGGAAAGCGATTCATTATGTTGGTCCATGTATTGTTTACAATTTCATTAATTTAATTCGTCTGATTGATGGTTTTCTTGCTCTTTACTTGGTTTCTTAATCAAATACGGCCTTTTCCAGCAACTTGCCTTGAAATGTCAAGAATATTTTAGTTCGTAGATTATGAGATCTGCCATAGACTATTCAAAGTTTGTTACCAAGATGAAACTTTATTCAATTTGATTTCAATCTCCTTGATCTTGAATCATTTACCAAATAAACCAAACACTTTACTTGATTTAACCAGGAAAGGTTATGAACGGCGAGATTTTAAATTTTGTCTAAATCAAAACATTGTTAGGCTTTTCATAAAAGATTGAAATCCATTATTGTGATCTTTTCATCAACATTACAGTCATCGAGATGATTATTTCCAAAATTTTCTGAGCCTTTGTTGTTCTTTTGACGGTTAACGTAACAGCTTAAGCATGAAGATTCATCTAGAGCGAGAGTTTAATTTTTGAACAATTTCAGCTCGATTTCCCATAAAATTCAATTTAGCTTGATGAAACATGGTTAACCAGAAATTAAAAATTGGGTCATTTGTCTTTGAACACTTGAACGTTTTTGTTGTTGGTTGTAAGCCATATTGTTACTTGTTGATCATCTCCATCATTTGTAAATAAATTGAACTGATCAAAATATTGAATTGTTCCGTCAGATGCTTAAAATTTTTTAATTGAAACGAGTATCAGGTATTTCAAGAGACATAAACATGCAATTAATAGGCAATAATGAAATATACGAGTAGGATTACATTTCTTTTAGATTCAATTCGTAAACCCACCAATCAATCAAATTATCCAATCTTAATTGATCTGTACATTGAAAATCGAAATTAAAGTGTTAGAAAAAAAAGAAATGAGAGAAAAACGATAGTTGCAATTAAATGAATTGTAATGAAAGGGAGAAAAAGGTAAAATGTATAAAGATAAAATATCTTTTACATTAATTGCTGTTGAACATTAATCAATCAAAATCATTTTCAAAATGAAAAATGTTAATTTTGATTGATTGTAGATGAGTATAATACGTATCTACAGACACACACACACACACCAAAAACTCGGTAAACTGTAAATTGAAAATGCAAACACCTTTTCATCATAATTATAATCATTACCTGTTGATTGATTTGTTAATTGTTTTCTCAATATTAAAAAGAGCATCTTTCAACTAACAATATGTATACTTACAAAAACATAATTAGCAAATTGACCAATTTGGTATCATTTTTGCGGAATGAAAAAGATATCATTCAACAATGTATTCAACATCTTTATTGACCACCATCAAACTGGATTGTCATTTTTATGGTTAACACCAGCCAATAAACACAATTACGTGATTACCATAACAAGTATATCTGGTAAGCTAGTCCAGTAAACTGGTAAAATAAGTTGGTCAAGTTAACTGGTCATGAAGAAGCCTGAAAGAAAGAAAGAAAACACTTGAGTAAACATGAAACAGATTAATGCATTGTCTAATCCTTTTCTTAACATGTAATCAACTTCAACACTTACCATATCTTGTGTTCATATATTTTGATATTATCTCTTCCTTTTGGGCTTTGACAATAATCCTGTCACATTACACCAAAACCAAATTACTTGTAACCAAATTTAAGTTATTAACTGTTAACTAATTCAAATTTAATTTACTCCAAAAGATGAACCAAAAGTCTTGCAAATCTCAACTTACAAGATAACCGTTCAATCACATGGTTTACTGTTGTTTGGTAACATGGCAACCAGATAATGGGATATCTATTATAATGAAAAACCAAAATGGAAATTAATTTTAAAAATGTTTATATTATTATTATAAACTAAATAAGCCTTGATGGAGACAAAATGATACATCATGATGATGAGGATCATGACGATGAGGATCATGTTGATGAAGATGGTCATGATGTTGATGATGATACTAATGATAGTTTGATTGCGAAAAAAAGGATTTATCTTTAAGTAAAGAAGCATAAAGAAAAAGTAACAACCCAATGCAAAACAAGACCAACAAAAGCATAATTTCCTGGTTCCTTATTTTAAAATGAAGTAAACAAGTCTTACCTGTAACTGTAATCGTCAAGATGATCAAAGAAATGAATCCCAATGAATTGTCCACCACTATTTAAATTTAACTAAATATATAATAATATCACAATTACTAACTGGTACTCCATTTGGGTTCCCATTTCAAACACAATTTTTCCTTTTCTTTTTCCATCATCAACATTTTTTTTATATCCTCATCCATCATCAACTTTTCATTTTTAATAACCATCACTAATCATAATCACAGGTTAAAATCAACATTAATAAAATCACATAGTTAAGGATTAAATTAAATCTGAAAAGAAGGCAAAAATAGCTTCAACCCAAAGTGTTGAATTAGAAGCCATCTTTACCAGAAACCAATGCTTTATGCTTTTTATGCTTATCGGGTTTCAATGGCTGTAAACAGCTTCAACTTAAACGGCTTTAATTGTTAAAAGCTTCATTGTTTCAATTTTCAGCTCTTTATTTATTAATATTTTTTGACCAAACTCGATTAAATTACAGTCAACTATTGACCAAAACCTAAAAGAACATGAATTTTACCAGAAAAAGATTGAAACTGACCTTTACAGTTAACCTTGTTTACCATTTCCCATTTAACATCTCATAGATCACATTTTAATTGCACATCCATTGTAAACATGATTATCATCTTCATGATTCTTCTCATAACAATTATCATTTGTAATACAATCACGCTACAACACAGTTTAATAATCTGAATCACTTTCACATGATTGTTTTAAAAAATGATTTGACAATTAAGATCACACGGAAGTTGAAAAACAAAACTAAATGGTCAATGTTGATTATTATTGTAGGCTTCAAAGTCAAAGTGATGCAGATTGTTCTGATTATAAGATGATGATATGCTTGAATGTCAGCATATTATTATCATGTTTATGAATTGAAGTGCTTGCGTTATCAATTCATTTGAATAAAGAGTAGAAGAAGAGAAAAAAAAATAACTTTCCTCTGATGATTGTAATAACAATCAAAGTGAACGTTAATCAGTATCACAAAATTGTCTCCTGTTTACGTTTAACCATAACAATTACGATTGTAAAATGTAATTGAGTTTCAACTAGAACAAGTTACTTTGATTCAAATAAAGTCTACTTTACATTCATCTCATGAAATTGGATGATCATTATCATGGTGTAAAGGACGGTCAAGTTGAAAGAGTGTGCTTACAATTTAAACTGATTATTCTCATTGATTTTGCTATTTTAACAAAAAATGAACATCAAATTGTTGGTGATCAACCTTATTAAATTGATACAATTTCTGTTGTTTACAAATAATTAGCAATAATGATTGCATGATTTTACCAATTTAAAAGCTGAAAAGCAAGCGCTTTGATTTACATCTGAAAATAGTAAGATTCACAATTTTCATGAAAAACAGTTCGTCAATTCATTTTAATAGTTACACGATATGATTGTTAATACATTGTAATCCAACAATTACAGATATCACAATAGAGTCACAATTAACCAGATTGGGTTGCCATTTTGGGTTCAATTGGGTTGCCAGTTGACTCGAAAGCTTTGGATTAATCTATGACTTTAATATTATCCGAAAAATAAGCTTTCAATTTGATTGAAATTGAAATGTTTGATTTGTAAATAAATGAAACAAATATCAATTTGATAAATTGTGATCTTTATATTGTTGTTTGATTGAAGTTGTCATATTTTGATCTAATACAATCTCAATGTAATCAAATTATCCTTTTACCTGAATTTGTTTGGATTTCTCATTGAAATTAACACTCAAGTGTCTTTTGATGGTGAAAAATGTATTTGATGTCTTTATTTGATCAACCATTGAGTTTAAATTTTTGTGATTACCAGACTAATTGTGGGCTTTTGTTTAGTGTTTATTGGTATATTAACTTTGTTTGGTTCTGGTAAGTGGCTAATCAATTTAATGGAACAATTGAAAACTTTCAAATTCAGTGAGAAATCGTTCTCAATCTCACATTTTGTCTGACAATTTTCACCTTTTTTGTTTCATTTTTACCATTCTTGACGGTTTCCATTCAGATTCACTTTTATAACTTTTAACATTTAAATTGAAACCTTTTTTTCCCATCAATTTACTGGCAATTCAATGACCATTTTAGAAGGAAGAAGAAGCGGCAAAAATAATTGTCTGATTGTTTTTTAGTCTCTATTTTTTTCGTGATTAACCTTTTCATCTGTGTCTTACAGGTAGCTGTGCTTACCTTTTCTTGTGCTTCGTGATGTGATTTAATTGATTAAAGTGAGACTATTAATTTGGTATTATTGGTTAACCAGTAAAACCAAAAATATTACAAACCCAAGTAGTAAAATTGTTGATATTCAGATAAACAATAGTGTTTACAATTTTACAGTAAACTTGGCTTACACGATTTCAAGCTTGAAATGAAACTTGTTTTTTTTTCATTCCTTACTGTGGCTAAATTTTGGTTAATATTTTGCTGGTTTTGGTGAAAAAAGCTGTCAATTTGTGGGTGATTAATGAAATGATTTTGATAAGTCCTTTAAGGAATCAAAATGTTTAATCAACACTTTTTCCCGCAAAAACAGTTTAACGTGCAGCCATCTAGAGAGCTTGACACAGTTGAAGTATCTTTTGTTACCTCATTGTCTTATGTGAAATTAATAATGTCATAAAATTGTTTAATTTCAAATTTAGATCCAAATTGTTTTCAAGGTGATTAATTATTTTCTTAGTTTTTATTATGTCCAGCTAATTATGTTTAACCAAACTCACAGCTCAGTTGGTCTGGAAATACTGATTTAAGATCCAAAATGACTTCATCTGTTGTGCTGGTATATCAGTTTGCTTCAAGGTGGCGATTTCAATCAATCTGTGGCTTGAGCTACTTGTTGGAAACTAATGGTCCGCCATATGATAAACGCCTTCTGGGAGCTGTATTTCATGACTGTGTATTATCATGAAACTTCCAAATCTTTGTGAAGGGTAAAAGTATTAAACACTCCTAGCTTCGTGTTGTTGTGGATACCAATCTTAGGCTGTAATCTGTGAGGAAGTTTACTGTTTTCAATAGTTTAAGTAATTGAATTGGAAAACCCTCTTTAACCTTTTCCCTGAACCAGGTGAAGATCACTTTAATGCTCTTGGAATCAGGATATTTTCGATCATTTCACGGCTAAATTTTTCATGGACTTATTTGGAATCTTTTGCTTCTAAATTGGATCGAAGATTGAAAACAAGCAAACAAACTTACACCGGATAACTTGTCTTGATATTTTGAAAATGGTCAATGGATTTCAAACAGTTTTCTGGTCGATAAAAATTACTTGCTAATACTTATGCTAATCCTTTCTTGAGCAAACAAAACCTGAATCAAAATTTGTCAACTTCAATGATGGATTGTAAATTGAAGGAAGCCAACTCAAACAAATGTTTTACTCATTGACAACTCAAAGCATTATGAACTAACCCGAGTTTCAAAAATATTTATCTAAACCAATTTAAATTTGAATTTACGCTTTATCTGATTGGAGTTGACCCCAGCTCAGTAAACAAATGATGGCTATGTTGACCAAATTATCCAGACAAGATTGACATTTCTAACTCTTTTGATTGGTATTTTTGGCTTCCATAAATCACTGAATCAGTTAATTGTGATTCACTTCCGATGCTGTTAATAAGGTGAACACACGAAGAGACGTAACCACTTTTGACGCTATGAATATTCATGTATATGAATAATTATATTAATAATAACTTGCTGTTTGTAGCAGTCATGATAATAATGAAAGACAAGATGATCGCAAACAAGGAGAAGATGAGCAAATTGTGTGTTTATAATAATTTTAATCCAGCTTGATCATTCCTCTTGATTGTAATTCCGAAGCAACATGAAGCCAAGATGTAAAGTTAATCACAATTAAAGTGAAAGTAACATCTCCAGTAGCTTATTTTTATCCACCTCATTTCATCAAACTTTAATATTTAATCTGTCATTTTATAATATCAAATTATGCATCAGATTTACATCATCTAAAGGTAATTCATTAAAATAATCAAATATAACAAAGTAAATTTCAAATAATTGTATGCCAAGGAAGTTTATTGTTTAAGTGTTGTGTTTATTCCGAATCGAGCTGAAGGAAGAATAAATTGATAATTTTATTACATTTTGAAACATTCATGATTTAAATTCAACAGGTTACAGAACCAGAACTGGCCACAGAAGCAATCAAATCGATATTATTCAAGATGTAAAGTGTTGACATTTCAAATTCAAGAGTAAAACCTAACATCTTTCAAATTACTGTTAGCAATGTGGTCAAAGAATCAAAGTTTCTGTTGAAGCCTTGCAATCGGTCAAATTGACTGAATCAAATATCTTTAAAAGGTTGTTAAGTAAATGATTTTACAATATTGAAGGATGAAATCATGTAACAATAATTCCTCAATGATAAATAATGAAACTCATGAAACAACATTTGTAAATGTAGCGTAAAAAAGGTTAAAATGGTCTATTTGATTAGCCAAAAATATACAAGATTTGTATTGAAAAGGCATTGATACCGATAGTTATTAATAGGTGATTTTCACGGGTTAATTCATTATTTTGTTTTACTTCAATTTAGTGGTCAAACAAAGGCTAAAATATTTGAATGTTAGGATGTGATTGATGATGAAGATTGAAAGTTAGGTTTGCTTCAAGATTGACTTAAGGAAAGGTCAAGATAAGATCCTTTTTGGTTTGTGCAAATGGTAACACTTGCTAATTGTTAATAATTAACTGTAATTAAACACTTCAAACATGTTGATGTCTGAATTTTGTCAGCTGTCTGTTAATTACGACTGAAATGATGTCCAACTTTCATCTCGCCAATGAGCCTCTCACATCATGATAATGACCATGTTGATCTAGATTTACTTTTTGCTAACATAACAAGCTTAGATCATGTTTAGTTATTCATAATTGGTTAAATGTCTATCGATTGATACAAAACATTGAATTTTGAATCATGTTTTCATTTTTGTTTGTCAAAACACTTACATTTAAGGGTTATTTGGTCACTTTTTGTTACTTTTTTTATCCTTTCATTTGTAAGGTTATTAAACTGAAGTTGAATTTATTTCTCAGTAACATTTATTGAAAGGTAATTATAAAAGTTCAAAATTATCTGTTTGACTTCAGTTGATTTTGTCAACTGAAGCCAAGCAATTTCAGGATAATGAATAAAATATACTTTAAATTTGAAATGAATGCAACCTTTTAAAAATTAATTTAGCCAACTAATTAAATGTTAGGTAAAGAGCCAAACCCTTATTTACTTTCAATCAGCCACCATGCAAGGTTTTGATTTGAAAAGAAATTCATTGTTTACCATTTCGGTTGAAACGGTCGCAAATCATAGAAATTACGGTCATTTCAAGCATCCAAATGAGCCGAAATGTACTTGGAATGGCACCTAATAACGTTTAAGACGTTTCCAATGAAAAAATCAGGAGACACAATAGAAGTTTTGAGCATACAAGAAGAAGTTAAAGATTTTACCAATCTTACTTAATCAAACTGAATTTACCGCTCAAGGTAATTTTGGGTTCCTTAAACACTGCGAAAATTGTTACGAAAGCTGGTAAATCTCAGGATTATTCAAGATTTATTAACTGTTTAAACATCCACAAATGGGAAAAGGAGTCAACAAATTATAGCTAAAAATTATTCGTTTCAATGTTCACCTAAACTTGTTATCTTTTTCAGCACAAGACGGCAGCATGCTTTATACTTTGCTGCATCAAAAGCAAATGTTTATTTTAATTAATCTTCCTGATTTTCAATCTAATTAGATTTCAATCAGAAGGTTAATTTCAGAAATTTTCGAGTGTATACAGTTCGGAATGACGCTATCATTGTTGAGATCAAAACTGTGGTTTGAAAGCTATCGTTGGTCAAAGTTTGATCATGTTTCTCATACATTTGTAATGCTGACAATCAAGCTAAACTGACTGATTTTTAATTTAGTTTTTAAAAGTCGTTTTTACTAATAAACTTTTGAAGATCACTTATCTTTCGTATTAATTTTCGTTAGAGCAAGAACGTAATTCAACAATTTGATCGTCAATTGAGGTAATTTCGAGAAAAATGAACGCAATGATCACATTTATGCACAAATTAACACGAATGGCCAAAATCGCGTATAAATTATTTTCTTTCAAATTTTAGACTCTGTTGGTTTGTTAGGACAAAAAAACTGAATCTGAGTACAATTCAAACGTTTATATGATCCACAGTTTTCGCGAGAATCGAGGTAAAAGTTGAAACTTCGATCGCATTTTTTACAGCTAGTTGGCCAGATTTTTTCATGAAAATCATTTTGCTTTTGTTAATTTTGATGACAAACCAGCACACGATCTTAATTTAAGCCATAAAATTTTCCATTTTTGTAAAACAGATCAATTTCGATTATTGGTTAAACCTGTCGCATTCCATGGCCGTAAGAGTTAACAACCTGAAACTTATCATTTGTCCACAAAAATTGTTGTTTAACACCGTGGTTTAAATACTTTTTGCAGATTAGAAACAGTTCGCTTGATTTTGGCCATTTACCTTAAAAGTTTGAGCTTCGATATTTTGAGAATGATGTTACCTACAGTCACTATTCTTTCATAAATTTAGTCCATTACTAATCGATTACTCAATCCAATTTGATAACTTAGCATTCGTGCATTTGGGTCAAGATTTTCGGGCTTTAAATGCCCGAGAAACAACTTATTAAACAAACAAAACTCATATTAACACATTTCTTGGCAAATAAACCAATTTTCTGGTTAAACTCTTTAAACCAATGCAACGAGTGCTGCGAAAAGCTCGAGCATTTGTATTAAGAGCTGCAACTTAAGGGGTTTAAAAGAACATAAAAAGGTGAGTTCAGCAGTGCTACTAAAAAGTGAATACGATCGATAGTTTTCGAATAAATCGCACTTAAAGTTGAAACTTCGATCACCATTTGTGCAGATTCGGAAGCAGATTTTTCAACAAAACTTATTTTGCTGGAGTAACATTTGATGAAAAACCAGAAAACGGTCTTATTTTGAGAAATAACATTTTCTGTTTTGGTAAAACAGATCAAGTTCGATTTCTGGTTAAACGTGTCGCATTCTGTGACCAGAAGAGTTAGAGATCTGAAACTTATCATTTGTCCACAAAAATTGGCGGTCAACATCAAGGCTTGAATACTTTTTGCAAATTAGAAACAGTTTTCTTGATTTTGACCTTTCAAATTAGAAGTTTGAGCTTCGATATTTCGAGATTTATGGTACCTACAGTCACTATTCTTTCATGAATCTAGTCCTTTACTGATTAGTAATTCAATGCAATTTAGTAACTAAGAATTCGTGAATTCGGTTCAAGATTTTCGGGCTTTAAATGCACAATTAACAACTTATTAAACAAACAAAACTCATATTAACACATTTCTTGGCAAATAAACCAATTTTCTGGTTAAACTCAAAAAACCAATGCAAAGATTGATGCCAAAAGCTCGAGCATTTGTATTAAAAGTTTCAACTCAAGGGGTGTAAAAGAACATAAAAAGGTGAGTTCAGCAGTGCTATTAAAAAGTGAATACGATCGATAGTTTTCGAGTAAATCGAACTTAAATTTGTAACTTCGATCACCATTTGTACGGATTTGGAAGCAGATATTTTAACAAAACTTATTTAGCTTCTGTAACATTTGATGAAAAACCAGAAAATGGTCTTATTTTGAAAAATAACATTTTCTGTTTTCGTAAAACAGATCAAGTTCGATTTCTGGTTAAACGTGTCGCATTCTGTGACCAGAAGAGTTAGCAACCTGAAACTTATTATAATTCTTTGAAAGTTGATTGCTTACATCACAGATTAAATACTTTCTACAATTTACTTTCAGTTCGCTTGATTTTAGTCACTGGCCCTAAAACTTTGAACATTAATATTTCGAGAATGGTTTCATCCACAGAAATCATTTTTCCACCAAATCATAGATTTTATTATGTACTATTAGATATTGAAATATTAAATCATTCAAGATCCTTCATAAAATATTATTGCATTGTATAACTTATGTAGTCAGATATGAGACTTGATTTATAAAGATAAACACAAATTTGATGTGTCAGAAGGATCTTCGCTATTGCATGAAACAGTTTAAACTTAATTCGATACTCAGTTGTATACTATTATAGCACAGAATGAAATCAAATGTTGTGTGAAAGAATGATGTCTTTAGATTAAACCATTCTCGAAATATTAATGTTCAAAGTTTTAAGGCCAATGGCTAATATCAAGCGAACTGATGGTAAATTGTAAAAAGTATTTAATCTATAATGTAAGCCAACAACTTTCAGTGATTCGTGATAAGTTTCAGCTCTCTAACTCTTCCTGTCACAAAATGCGACAGGTTTAAGCAGAAATCGAACTTGATCTGTTTTACAGAAACAGAAAATGTTATTTCTCAAAATAAGACCGTTTTCTGGTTTTTCATCAAATGTTACTCCAGCAAAATAAGTTTTGTTGAAAAATCTGCTTCCGAATCTGCACAAATGGTGATCGAAGTTTCAACTTTAAGTTCGATTTACTTGAAAACTATCGTTCGCATGCACTTTTTAATAGCACTAAAGGATGCACCTCTTTATGTCCATACAAACTCTGCTAAGTTTCAACTCTTAATACAAATGCTCGAGCTTTTGGCATCAATCTTTGCATTGGTTTTTTGAGTTTAACCAGAAAATTGGTTTATTTGCTAAGAAAAGTGTTAATATGAGTTTTGTTTGTTTAATAAGTTGTTAATTGTGCATTTAAAGCCCGAAAATCTTGAACCGAATTCACGAATTCTTAGTTACTAAATTGCATTGAATTACTAATCAGTAAAGGACTAGATTCATGAAAGAATAGTGACTGTAGGTACCATAAATCTCGAAATATCGAAGCTCAAACTTCTAATTTGAAAGGTCAAAATCAAGAAAACTGTTTCTAATTTGCAAAAAGTATTCAAGCCTTGATGTTGACCGCCAATTTTTGTGGACAAATGATAAGTTTCAGATCTCTAACTCTTCTGGTCACAGAATGCGACACGTTTAACCAGAAATCGAACTTGATCTGTTTTACCAAAACAGAAAATGTTATTTCTCAAAATAAGACCGTTTTCTGGTTTTTCATCAAATGTTACTCCAGCAAAATAAGTTTTGTTGAAAAATCTGCTTCCGAATCTGCACAAATGGTGATCGAAGTTTCAACTTTAAGTGCGATTTATTCGAAAACTATCGATCGTATTCACTTTTTAGTAGCACTGCTGAACTCACCTTTTTATGTTCTTTTAAACCCCTTAAGTTGCAGCTCTTAATACAAATGCTCGAGCTTTTCGCAGCACTCGTTGCATTGGTTTAAAGAGTTTAACCAGAAAATTGGTTTATTTGCCAAGAAATGTGTTAATATGAGTTTTGTTTGTTTAATAAGTTGTTTCTCGGGCATTTAAAGCCCGAAAATCTTGACCCAAATGCACGAATGCTAAGTTATCAAATTGGATTGAGTAATCGATTAGTAATGGACTAAATTTATGAAAGAATAGTGACTGTAGGTAACATCATTCTCAAAATATCGAAGCTCAAACTTTTAAGGTAAATGGCCAAAATCAAGCGAACTGTTTCTAATCTGCAAAAAGTATTTAAACCACGGTGTTAAACAACAATTTTTGTGGACAAATGATAAGTTTCAGGTTGTTAACTCTTACGGCCATGGAATGCGACAGGTTTAACCAATAATCGAAATTGATCTGTTTTACAAAAATGGAAAATTTTATGGCTTAAATTAAGATCGTGTGCTGGTTTGTCATCAAAATTAACAAAAGCAAAATGATTTTCATGAAAAAATCTGGCCAACTAGCTGTAAAAAATGCGATCGAAGTTTCAACTTTTACCTCGATTCCCGCGAAAACTGTGGATCATATAAGCGTTTGAATTGTACTCTTAGATTCAGTTTTTTTGTCCTCACATACCGATAGAATCTAAATTTGAAAGAAATTAATTTATACAAGAAACGTAAACTACGACACATTTGAATGAAAAAATGTATTAAATTTATTACAAAAAATGAATTCAATGAAAGCATAATGCTGGACACATTGAATGTTGAATAAAGTTCATTGATCGCAGTTCATAGTCAACAGTTGACCAAGTATAAGAATCAAAAATTATCATTATGATAAACATGAGAAAAAGAAACTTAATGTATCAATAATAACAAATGAAACATTTTTCCAAAGTTAACAAGTTCTGTTAAATAACAATCAGTTTGTAGAGTGAAAGAGTGATAACTGCTTTTCTTATTGTAATAATGTGTCAATGTTGTAGGCGGAATCATCGAGCTGATCAACATTTACAAAGTTATGATGATAATGATGACCATCAACTGAACATCCTGAGAAGATACAAAACTCATGAGAATGGAATGGGTGACATTAGTTTCCCTATGAATATATGCATCTTATTAAACCAGTGGATTCTCAACGAGTGGGCCGACAATTTGAAAAGGTTTAAAATTTGGTGAGAGATGACAGAAAGGGAATCAGGGAAATGCTTGAGAAGAAAGTTCAACTATTTTTTGATGAAATATTTTCATTATTTTTACAAAGAAATCATAATCTCTTCAGCATCTTGACATGCTCCTAACCCTCACTTGAAACTGAAAAAAAAGTTGAATGAAAAGCGACTGTCATCTTATTGCTAACTAACTATATATTTATAAAATATACTCATAAATTTATATAAATACGTATACTCGGTATATAGGGTTGTTCAAAATTCTTAAATTTTGTTCATTATTCAGAATCACTCAACAGCTAAACTTGACTTTGTAACTTGAACAAACTGTTGTTAGAAGCCAAATTTCCCATTCAAGTCTAACATCTCTTTACAATACCATCTGCTTATTTGATTATAATTTTGTTTTACAATTTACTAATGTTATGTCCAAAAGTACTGTTCATCTGATAATTTGATAACTTCTTGATCCAATTGAGTTTGACTTTGCAAATTTCTGAACGAAATTAAGTTTGCATTGTTTGGCGATTTCACGGACAACAGCAACCAACAATAATCAACTTTAGAAACATTTCAGGTGAAACTTCGTCCGATAATTTTGTGGTTCCATCTTTTTGTTTCGTTGGTTTTCTGGCCTCCATTGGAATAAACTTGTTCCCAAAGCTTCAGGTAAGTTTACTTTACTGCCAATCTTGTTCCTATTATTGTTCCAATATGCTCGAGAATCAATGTGTCATGCAAATGTCATGCTAATCCAAATCTGAAAGATTCAAAAAAAAGACTTGAAGTTAAAATTACCTGCTATTTACAATACTTCAGATTAAATTGTCTTACAATTTGAGCTTAAACGCTAAATTTGACCAAATCTTTATACGAAGCCACTAGCCTTCTGTCATTTCACCACTAAAGCTTTTAAAGCTTGTAAATCTTTTAATCACTTGAAATCCCTCTGACTTGACCAGAGGTGAAAAATTTCAGCAGAATATCGTTTGATTATCTTTTTGCCCATATCATCTGAATGATATTGGCCTGAAAAATTTACGATATTACACCTGATGTTGTGTTAAGACACAGTAAAATTGTCTAAATTTTTTTTGTTCAAAGTAGAGATCATATGAAGCAATATTTCACTTACCGTTAGATTTTAAGGAGCCAAATTTTTCGTTTATATCGTGTAGACAACAGCGAGTAAAACCAGAATATTACTGTCCAGTGTCTTAATCACAGCTTTATTCACTCAATCTGTAAACAATCAGAGGTTATGATTCCGAGATCTAAAGGAAAACATTTCAACACTTTCATAAAATGAATTGCAATTTACCCTAGCGAGGGCTTTTCAACCCATTGAGCGGAACATTTAAAATCTCAATTTGCAGAGCCAAATTTATTGAATTTTATTTCAATGGAAAGTTATTTATTTCAACAATCAATTTATAATCAAAATCATCATCTCTCTTAAAATATAATCAAATTGCATCAAATTCTCAAAGAGAAACTTTCTGGCTCGCAAATATAATACGATTTAAATGCCAACCCATAGAAATTGAAATGTCAAAATAAAAATTGAACTTGTTTACAATACAAAATATCCAGTACATTGAAATGAAAAAATCTTGACTTTGATCATCGCCTTTCCACAATTGATTTAAAACGTTATAATAAACTGTACTGTTTATCATGGAATCTGTTCCTGGTTCAATAATTTAAATACATTCTGCAAAGTTTCATCCAAGTTGACCTTTACTTGATCCAAATCTCTGTTATTGTTGCAACTTTAACTTTCCAATTTTTTTCAATTGATAATTTTAGTTGCAGTTTCTTGATATTTCAGCAAACATTCATGTTCAATGAAACTATAACAAGAGGGAAAAAAGCTCAGGAAAAAGATAGAATGGACAAAGTCCCGTGAGACTGGAACGAAGGAAAAGTTAAAAGTGCATTACAAATGTATTATTGTGATGTATTTTTCATCATCATCTTTATAGTTTTACTTTTCATTTGATATTTTCCCTGGTTTTCTGAAAGAAAAGAGTTATTCAGATGTATTAATGTACACACAAGCAAAAAGAAACAAAAGACAGGTTAACTTTTGCTCATTTCACTGAGTCAGTTGCTTAACAATTTTCATTACATGAATATTTTATTGAAAGAACTCTCGTTGTTTTTATTTTCCAATTGATTGTTGAAATGACCTGCAAGTCTATTAACAGACCTTTAAATATTCAGAAAGCTAAGAACAAAAAAAACTCACAAAAAAGGTCAATTTCGTTGAAATTTGAATCCCTTAGCATCCAATAATAGTTAAAAATAAAAGTCATTTGAAAAGCCAGCGACTTTGGCTCTTTCAATGCAAAAGGTTCACTCTTGTAGCACTAAAACTTGATCCGAAGCCTTGTCCTTTACAGTTACACTGTTCAAAGTCTTGCGACTCAGTTTTCAAAATTTCATGATTTGTACTGAATTTCGTATCTAATCGTGATTTGAAAAATAAACCTGAATAAGAAGCTTGGAGTATCTAAAATTTAAGTTCATAGTAATCATAACCAGAGAGTAAATTGTTTCGATTGTACTACAATAATGATTTAACCATTGTTATGACAAATTTTAGTGTGTAAATCAATAACAGATTGCTTTTGCAAAGTGCGAGTAATTCAATTATTGATTGAATTGGAGAATTTCCTCGATCAATGATTGAACCAGCAATTAACTGTGTTATTTAGTGGTTTTGCGATTGAGTCAAGTTTGATGAATATCACTGTTATGGATTAGTTTGTCATTGAGTTTTGAAAATTTGCAGCTTTGAATGATTGGACTGATGATGGCGTTTTGAGAGTGAAATTGATTTGATTTCATTAAATTTTCCTTTTCTTTACCGTCATTTGATTCAGAGCTTAATCGGCTGAATTATTCAAATTTCAGGTTATTATTCATGAGTATAACAACAAACAAAGTTGAGATAACAAATAGCCGAACTGACTTTAATGCCGACATAATGATAGCTGATTTGAGTCATTTACTCGAGACACCATTCATCATCGACAAGCTCAATTTTTTATCTTGATTTGATTTTCCTCTATCTTCCTCATGATTCGTTCATCCCAATCATGTTTTCCGTTTCTTTTACCTAGCCGTCACCAGCAAATTAGGAACTGTTCAAGATTGATGATAAAATGCTTCAAATGTCGCAATATCATGGTGATCAGCTTGCATTCAATTGTCATGATTCATGTTTCACTAGAAGTTGATCATGTTGAAATGAAAAACGATATGGCAATTTGGAGTCTCATTCAAATGATCATGACCAATATGGTGAAATGGTGAAAAGGTCACAATGAAAGATGTAAATTGTTGTAAAAACAGAGTGAATGTTGCAGACTTGAAAAGGAAGAAGAATGGAAAAAATGAGCTTCAAAATTTCAACTTCTCACATCAAGTTCATCGGTCTATGAACAAATTCAGAGCAAGATAAAGAAAAAAGATTGTCAACTATGAGATGATGAGTTTAATGAGTGTAACTCTGATACTTGGCGAAACGTGAAAAGTCCAAATGTTCAGAGCATTCAAAATATTTGTAATGTTTTCAACTTTTCTTCTTCTTCTTTTTTTCACTCATTTCTTCATTTGTTCCAACAGTTGTGTTAACAATTGAAACCACTGAATGATAATTTACTTTTTTAGGTTTAAAACTGAACATAAATGATTTTATTGTTGCTTGGTTTTTCATTTTTCATGGAAACTCTTTTTTTCTCGCTCGCTTCACTTTCATGGTAAAGTTGAGCTGCAATAATGGCTAAAATGGGAAACCAAGTATAATTAAGATCACTTATCAAATGTTAAGAGGAAAAATCAAACAAAGTTCATTTGCAGCTGAAACATTGGAAACAATTATTTATTGTATTTCATTGTGAATTAGTTGAATAATTGTTGAAGATTAACATATGAATATATTATCACATTTTCATTCATGAGCCTGGATTAACTTGTGAAAGTTAAAATAAATGAATGACTTCAATTTGATTTACTTTTTCCGTTTTACCTCTAGTTGGAAATTTCATTGCTTTCAGTTTAATTATCTCATTTATTGAACAATAACTTTCAACTTTTTACTCTCATTACAGAATACAACATTTTCCTAAAAATCTACAACAAATTTTACCTGATTGATTAGAGCGAAAGGCAATTAACTTTTAAAATGGTTAAAAGTGGAATAGAGATTCAAGTTATTTCTTACATCATGATGTTCTGGTTTATTTTACATGGACAAGTTAACTCTCTTGATTGCAGGTAAGTTTAATATAATCAGAATTAATGATGAAAAGCACTGGAAAATGGTGAAAAGGTTGAAAAAGAGAAAATTGTTTTCTTCTTCTTTTCTAATTCAATTTTCCCACCACAAAACAGATTAACCTTTTTTGGCTCACTTTTTTAGCTCTCTTTTTTATCAACATTGTTATTACATGAGTTGTTTTTTTTCTTGTCATAAGTGCGTATTTTATCCAAGTTTATTGTTCCTCGAGTTTATTATAATTTAGTTTTGAATATAATCATCTAATCAGTATGTGATCAGTAAATAATCAAATAATGAAAAGGAAACAGTGAAAGGAAAAATCAATACAAAATGGATAAATGGTGGTTGGGTCAGAGTCTTTTTTGTGAAAAACAAAAAGTCGTCTGACTTGAGCAACTAAAGGGTGTTGCGGTTAGTAAAGGTCAAACAATAGCCTAAATGTTCATACATAAATAAAGACGATATTGTAAAGACTATTCAAGATGCCAAATTATAAATAATAACAGGCGCAATATTTTAATCTCCATATGGACATTTCCATCTTCATCTTCGTCTTCGTCTTCATCTCTTTTCCAGATTTCTATTAGTTAGTGATTGCTTGAACCTTACTAACCGCTACAACCTTTACATGGATATATTGCTAACCCTTTCAACCTTTTCAACTTGTATCTACGCTTTATACTATTATATTTAATTAGCATTTGATTAAGTTTTTACTAGATTAATCTTTCTCTTAACATTTCTTATTTTTTGCCTTCTTTTTAACGTTTAGGAGACACGTTTTTGCTCCAGGATGTCGAGGTATTGTTGCAAAGAGGACTCATCAAAATAGCATTAAATTTGAAGATCCTTTGTAAGTACTGGGCTTAATTTATATGCTTCCCAACCATTGATCAACACCCTTGTTAATTATGGTTTTTTGTTTGGTTTTGATGATTTCAGGAAAAAACTTACAGCATCAAGTGATGAAGACTTGATTGAATCAATTGGGTCCGATTCACTGCAAATGAAACGTTTCTCTTTACCTTTTGTTTTTATGGTTAATCGTAAACCAAACGTAATCAACTCTCCAGATTATAATAACAATAATAATTTAAATAACAATAATATTAATCCGTCTGCTTGGGTAAGCTGATGTAATTTTGTTAAGCTCAACTTTAAATCTAACGAGTTCAACGATCCTTACTCGTTTATACCATTGAATAATAACATCTTATTTCACATCTTTTTTCAGTTATTTAGTTTAACAGGATCAAACAACAATCGAAATTCCAATCCATTAACAACAATCATCAACAGTTCAAATCAAAATAATGATCCATCGACGAGTGATAACTTGGAATAAGATGGTCGCAAATCCCAACAATATGGCAGTAATTGAGTGAAAAACTGGTGCAGCTAAACAAAAGTCTATTGACAATGATCAACTTAATCAACATTATGCTTTCTTTCTTGAACAAATACTTTCAGTTTCCGTTATTCAAATCTTTTCAATTGCTTCACTTTAAATTATTTTTCTAAAACATGCTTTAATTTATTTTGTGTTTATTTAATCATATTCACGTTTCCAAGTTAATTGTTGCCCATTCAAATTTGTAAATTACCTTTTCTTTCCTCCATTAGGAAGACTTGCTTCAATTTGTTTCAATCTTTGAACATTAACCTTTCATTGACGAGTTTTAGTTGAATAAAAAATCAGTTGAAATTGTTGTTACTTTCATCTAATGTTAATTACTGACGCGTTAATGAAGATGTGAAGATATGAATGAAATGTTATTAACATCAATTGATTGATGTCCATTAATTTAAACAATTGCATTTTTCAGACTAAAATGTGAAATGTGATTTAAACCATGCAAAATGAATAATTAAGATGAAAATGCCATTTTTAAACTTAAAAGTAAAAATAACAAGAATCTTGAAAATGATTGATTTATCATTCTTAATTCATAGAAGTGGAATCAAGTAGATGATTATGTGTATTTAAATAAATGATAAAGATGTGTTCAAGTGCTTCCTTTATTCAGTAAATCATGATAAAGTGGTTCATTTCTATTGAAAAGATGAAATAGGCGAGAACAGCAAATGAGAAATTATGGAAAATCTTTGCATCCAAAAATATTCTCAACCTTTTATTCATTCTATAATTTTTCATTAGCCTAAAAAAAACTGACTGAAACCGGAAAATTGGTAACCTTTAAGGGCAAGGAAAAAAAAGTGAAAACATGATTAACTGGAAATGTTGAGTTAGACATGAAAAAATGAAAACTCAGCCTTAAAAATTGAACATTTATCTTGAAATATAAAAGATTGAGTTTTAGTGTTCAATATATCTGTATGATAATCAGTTGAATGTTTCAATTTATTCCTTCTGAATATGTATCATGATTACATAAAAGCATTGATGATACTTTTGGGATTCTTTGTTTCTCAGCACATCACAATATATGAATGAGAAGAATGTAAATATTGAAATTAGGTGAATTTATGAGGTAACTGTTGGTATATCATAATGAATGGTGAAAACAAAAAGGGTTAGACTGGGTTAATGGATGTGAAATTGAAAAGGCAAGAGTGTTCTCACGATGAATAAATCATTCAGAAATTTATTTTCTTTGTATTTCTAATTTGTAATTGTGTAAAGGCATCTGATTTTATTAATATTAATTAAATAGTCACTGGGGTTAAATAGTTGAAACTCTTGAATAGTGATATTAAAGTGAATTGAGTTTGGTACTTACTTGAGTATGAAATTGCACTTGGCCTTTGTTTTAACATGAACGATCTGATGAAAAGGTTAAATTTCATGGCAAAAATATCCATCGGTAAAGGCAAATAATGGCAAAAATTTGGTGAATAAAATGAATAATGACAAATTCATCTTTAATAGTAAACGATTGCACAAAACGTAACCCAATCAAATACATAAATGGACCTTAAGCACAAAATGCATGCTCTAACCAATTTTATTGAACTTTTGGTCCATAATTGGATAAATTAAATCTAACTTTGCCTTGATCTTATCCTTACACAATTTAAGTTAATCTGTTAATAGCAAAAATAAAGCAATGTACAACAATGGTTTGGATATTTCGAGTTGAAATTATGTTGAGTGTTGTCCGTTACGTCTGATACAAGTGTAGAGATAGCTTCTTCCATGTTCAAAGTTAATCAAAATCATTTTTCAGCCTTTTTCATCGGTTATAAAAAAGTTTTTTGATTTGGTTTACACACCTAAAAGCTTCAATTATTTAATCATGATTGATTTTTGATCATGCAAATGACTTGCAACTTTACACATAAACATAATCACAATTTCAGAATAACCAATTATAACCAGAAAAACGGTTGGTCATCTGTAATAGCAATTAAATTGGTCTTAAATATACTGATTTATAAATAAAACATAAAAAATAACATAAAATCCCATTTTAGCTTAAGATTTGTTGAGTGTAGAGACGATTCTCAGTCTCAGGTATAAAAAACTCAGATTTAGATCAGTTTTCATCTCCATTCTCATCTCAGACGAATCCAAAAGATTAATTTATTTCCAATGCTATCCATTATTTCCATGTATTTTATCAATTTTAACTGAAAAATGATTTTGTTTACTGTTCAAAGGCTTTCCATTTCCAATTTATGCTTTTCAAAAGTCTATTGATTTCAACAGCATTTCATTGAAAGAAACGCTCATAGAACTTGAAAATCGATAACGGCAAGTAACTTTAACAATAAATCTATTTATTAAATTATACAATTCAAGTTTTAAGAGTCGGTTAAAAGTTTTCAGATCTTGTCTATCGATTTGAACTCCTTAATGAAATGATTTGTTTGTGCAATGATAGTAAACGATCATGATAGTCAAAAGTTCAACTTCATGTCACGCGTAAGTCAATTCAGATAAACCTAACAATCAAATAATTTTGTACCAACAATTTCATTCAATGAGAGGGTTCACTGGGCAAATATCAATAAGATTACAACAAAACGTCAATGTAAAGTTAAGAATAATGTTGATCACGCTATCGCTTTAATGGTGAGCGATTCATTAACAATGAGGAAAATTGAGACATAAAAACATTTTTCTGGCAAAATGTGTTATTTTTACCTCAAATTGGTACGATTTATAAGGTTATATCATCATTATAAGGTTTTATTTTGTTCATCAGTAAATCAATATTAAATATGGTTGAACTTTAACAGAGTATATTAAACTTGAACTTGAGGAAACATTGAAAAACGATTCTAAATCTCATTGATATTAATATATTTTACGGTGTAAATTATAGTGGGAATAATAAATTGAGGAAAGTTGAATTGAAATTAATCATCATTAGTTTGTTTGGTGAGATGGATGAAACTAACCTTAAGTATTAAGGGTAATGTTTTGATAGATGTTATTAAAAGTAAACTTTAATGTAACTAGTATATTAATATTAAAGCAAATGGAATGGATTGAAGAAAATATTTCAAAGTTAATGAATGAGAATTAATTTTAATTTGTAACATTACATTTGTAAAACAATAAACATTGATCAAGATTTAATGTGAAGTTATCAAGTGTGAAATGGTTAGCAAATGGATACAATTGGTCAAAGATTGGGAGATGATAAACAAATGATTAGGTAAAACGATACAATTTACATGTAATGATGGGGATAATATTGGGTTGATTTACATGCAACAACATGTAAGTTTTGATGACTGTGACTATGATTTCACTTAATGAAATATGGGATACATTAACTATCAATGTAATACTGCTAGATTTTTCGGTTATTGATCTTATCTTTTGAAGCCATGAGATTGATTGGTTGATGATAATGGCAAATTATTACCTGGCTTTGTTGATTTAAACCCAAACAACACAAATATCCTCTTTTTTAAGTGATCTTGATTAGTTTGCTTTGTGGATATAAAGTTAGGATCTTATGAGATGGTTGCACTTCATGATCCAAAAAGTAGTCCATCATTTCCCTGGTAAAGTGAATCAAATCTATCCCAGCCAGAATTGGTGTGGCTTGGGTGTATCTCTTTAACCATTGATGGAAACAGTTTACTGATTATATTCTTGTACGAAGACGAGGATGGATTCATCTCAGGCCATGGGTCACTTCTGTCAGTTAAATCACTAACATGGGAAAGGAGAAAATGGAAAAAGAATAGATTTCAGATTAAAATTTAATTTAACTCAACAGATGATAGGTTTTATGCGTTCAGAAAAACTGAAATGTATAATTGGATAACCAATATCTTGATAAAATTTCTGGGTGAAATTAGCTTTTAAATGGAAGTATCAAATGGATTTTTGCGTGTAGAACCCAGTTCAAGAAATACTGCTAATTCGACGGAAATAGAATATGGTAATATTCAAATTAAATTTACAGGTAGCAAATAGAACAAGATAATTACTTTTGGGTAGACTTTGAATTAGTCTTGAAACCATTAGTATTAATCCTCTTGGCAATAACACCTCGACATGTTGGAGCGAAAACAAATTTACTGTTGAAAAAAGAAACAGGTTAGTTTTATTCACCAAATTAGGGATTGACATTCAATTTAGCCAATAAATATCGTTTAATTTCAACACTGAAATATAATATTTAAGGCTAGAAGTTCAACAATTAAAACTTGCTAAAAGAGGAAATCAACAGCAACAGTTGAACAAACGTTTGAAAAAATGTTGAATGTGATGAGATGACAAAGAAAAATGCTTCAAATTAAACAAGACAAAGAAAAGACGACATTTACAATTTGATTATGGTAAACTTACCTACAATCAACCGGGTAGGCTGTTGAAACAACAATTAGATTAAATAAAACAATGGAAAGCAATGTTACCAGTACAGTTAGTTGATTAACAGATGAAACCATTTTAATGCGATGCCAACCTTAGTTTACCGGGAAAAAACAAGCCAATTAAAATTAGCAAACAAAGGGAGCGCGATGTTTAAATACAAGTTGAAATTATTTTAATCAAAACTTGAATTCCAATGAAGCATGAAAAGGATAAAACTGATCAGATTACTGAACAAGATGGGATATAAATCAATTGAATCGTTCACTATCTTTGCATATCATAAAAGCATGGAAACAAGATAAAACAAAACGGTTTGACAGACAGACAAACGCACCAAACTGATGTAATCCTAAAACAAAAGGGATTCTTGAAAAAAGTCTGAAAAAGCTGAAGTATTTTTTTCACACAATGACGATGATAATGACGATAAACGGTTAAAAGATGATGAGACTCACTTCATCATAATCTCACCCTTTCCTCCAGCAAACTTCATGTTATGCAATTGCGTGACAGACTCACACCAAATGAAATAATAAAAATTTATATATTTTTTTCCTTCTAAATATTATTTCTATACAAAAACGATGAGCAACATTATCATGTTATTTACTTGGATTCCCTGTAAAAATCAACTCCCTGTTGCTGTTTTGTTTCATCTTCATTCTCATCATCATATAGGCATTATCAGCATTCATCTGAATATTTTCAGGTTTTGTTTTTTTCTTTCCTTACTATTATTATTAACTCTTTCTGGCTATATATCATGAACAACTCAACCATCCACCATGCTAGTACAAAACAACACAGGAAAGGTCAAAATGTTTTTTTTCCTCTCTTCTAATTCATGTTAATTCATTTAAAGTTTTCTTCATCATTTCAATCTTCGTTTTCATTATTCTACTTGCTCTTTACTTGCTATTGTTTCATCCTACAGTCACTCAATTATGCTTTTAGCTTGGCTTACATTTGCTTTGTTTTAAATGTTAACTAATTTTGTCTCTGATTATTTAATTGCTTTGATTATGATATTATTATGTATTATAATGACGCACTTGTTGAATTGTTTAAAACAATCAACAATGTAATATCACAATGCAACTTGAATACATAAAATTAGCCATTTGCTTACTTTTATTGATTTACCGTAATATCCAAATCTCTTTAGGATTGCTCTTTATTCATGGCAATCATTGATTGATAATCAAATGAGCAATCAACTTATAACATTTCCAGATTTATATTACCATTTAGATCATGGTTTAGTAATATTTCCATAATCGATCATTTTATAAGAATCATTTTACAAATGATAAAAATAAATGTGAAGCTAAAATCTTGAGTTTCTTGAGTTAAGGTTTACACACGATTTTTGATATTTTCATTGATTTTTCCGATTAAATGTCTTCAATGCTCAAATAAACTCGAAATTGTCCAAATTTTGTGAATTTATCGATTAAAATGATGAAATAAATTTACTTTTCATTTCTTGAACTTATTTTAAAGCACAAAACATTAACTGTTGATCAAAACATAAATATGCTTACATTTACAGTCCAAGTTGAAAACCAAGAAGACAAAATTGACTGAATTTGATTTTAAACTAATAATAGCTTAAATTACTAATAGCTTTCAATGAATATAATCATGTTCAATCGATTTTAGGATTCGACTGAATCATCAGAATGGATTCATTCGGAAAAACAAGCAAAATTGAATGAAAATTTCAGTTCATTTTGGGTTTGATGTGAGCTAAAGGTTTTAAAGTTAACAATTTCTGGTCAACTTCTGAGATTTACAGCTTTCACACAACAATCAAATCAAGGAAAGTGCTGTTTAATTGTTAATCTGTCTTTCATTCAAACAGTTGATTTGGAAATGAATACAATAAGATTTGGTTGACGTAAAGCACAGGTTGATCAATAGGCAAAAAATTACAATCTGTGTACATCCAAAATCAATAAGAAACAAAATGATTTCAAACCATAGGCGGTGGTTTGAGTTTTCATTATCTAATAAAGGATGAAATATTTTTGGTGATAGATTGATAAGTTGAAATGAAAATTGCTTTCATTCGTTGAAAAGTCAGGGAATCGGGTTGAAAAAATGAAATTTCATTGAAAAGAAAACACGAAGACAACATTGAAATACATTTTCCACTCAACAGGATTCTTGTTTTTCCCTTCATTCTTCCAACAATTTGGCTTTTCATCCTTTCTCCATCATCTTTAATATTATTCCTGTTACCTTTAAACATTTCAATTTCATCATCTATCTTCATTAAGATCTTCAGTTGCCTGTAAATCAATTTAATAGGTTACATTTAAAGATGACCTCATCAGTTATCAAAAAAAAAATAAAACTAGGAAAAGATGAAAGGTTTCATTTCAATTACGTTTAAGCATTTCTTGGTCAAACCATTTGTAATTCAATGATTTTTTCATGTTACAATAAAAGCAAATGATGGTTTACATTAAATTTCCTGATGAATGAAATGATGAAACCAATTACAATTTGAGTTGATTAAACCAGATTCAGAGAAATGTCATTAAAAACGAAATAATTTTGTACGCTTTTCACAAAAAAAATGTATCGATATCAATGGAAACAAAATAAATGCTTTCGATTAATCGATAAGCCAAGCACCTGACAATTTTTTAATTTTAATGTTTAATATTTTTGAGACTCGCCAGATTTAATCTCAATATATTGATTTTATTCATTATTAAATAGTGAAGTCTACTTTCTATGATTAATGTAACAAGTTGATCCTTAACAGATGATTTATAAATGAATTTGTGCAACAATAAAAAATTTTAATCAACCAAATAAGAATTGTTTTGATTGATTCAACAGATTTGGATTCAACTCTAGAGATGTGTTAAAGCTTCAGCCAAAAATTAACAGGTAAATCGATAATTTAATTAATTTTTAAGGTTATTCATTTTAAAACCTTTAACGAAACACTTTATTTTGCTATTTTTACAATTATTGCCTCGAGTTAGATCATGAATTGGACACTCAAAGTCTAATCAAATCAAGATAAACTTGAAATCCAATTCTGAGTCAAATATTGTTCATTTTAATAGTTAAATTTCATTAATTTTTGGTGAATAAAAAAATTGAAATGAAACAATCGGTAAAAATGATCCGCTTAATACAATTATGTAAATGTTAGGCTTTTAAAAGGTTGGAAAATTTGATTTAGCAAAAGTCAATTTCGATTAAATTCAAACTCTCACCATCATTAAAGTACATATTGATTGTACAATTGATTAACAATGTTATTACTTTGAAGGCCTCGTCTTGGTTAGTAAAATAGGATTCTCAAAATTTCAGTGAATTCTGTATTCTCCATGCTTTCAATTTTACTGACAAACTCATGGACCATTAAACAAACCATTTATCTGATTGTAACTTAAGTGTAACATTCAGTTACATTTAGATGTATTATGTTAATAACCATGTAAATGGTTAGTTTTTTTTGCTTTCCGAAATTTCATAAGAATATGTTTTACCATTTAAAGCTACTTTCATTGCTTCTTCTGCTTATCGCAATCAAAATTGTTTCATCGCAAGTAATCATTGAAATGTGTAGGAATATTCCGGATACAATTACGTTTATTAGATGGTAACACTAGGAATCACTCATGACGTTTTCACCATTCAGTTCATGGATTCATGAAAGTCTTGAAATTTACGATAATTTTACTTGAGCTGAGGTTTGCAAGGTTTAGCAATTTTAATCATTCATTTTTAGATAGGTTTGAAGGAAATATAAACAAAATCAAATCTTGATCGTTATGATTGGAAGCTTTCAGATAAAATCGTTTATATTCACGATAAGAGGTTAATTATGATTATGTACTCCGGTTGTTGACGGTTCAATTTTGTTAATTGTTGCTTTTAAAATTTCAACTGTAATTTTTCATGTTTAATGTTAGGTTTTATCATGAATTTCCGTCTTTAAATTATACAACATCACAATCTAGCTTTCATAATTTAAAATATTTATATCTTGAATAAGATATTGATCAATTACTTCAAATATATTTGATAAATATTATGATAATTTAAAATAAAAACGTAATTTTTAATGAATTTGTTTACAATTTTCTTGGTTTGAATTGAGCGCCATTTTCAATTGTAACTAAGGATTACGTGTAGTATTGACACAGCTTCATTTGACATGTAATTGTATTTGTGATTGAGTGGTATTTCTAAGCATCAAGTTAACTAAATTATTATCAACAATTAATATTGTTAAAGTTATTTAATTTTTATCTTTAATTAGTTAAGGTCAATAGTATCTTTTTTATTTCAAAATGAACACTTTTCTAGCGCGTACTAATGCTGTCTTTGCATTTGCTTTGAGCATATTGGCTGCTTTAACATTTTTTTGTGCTATGTCAACTTCCTACAAAAAATATGGTGATGTTGTACCTGTTAAAATATCAACAGCCCGTGAATCTGTCCGTAATTTGCCTAATTATCAAGCTGGCCGAGAAACCTGTGATCTTGGTATGCTAAACTTTGATTTAGAAGCAGATTTTACTAAAGCTTTTGATTGGAATACCAAGCAACTCTTTTTATACCTTACTGCCCATTACAAGACACCGGCCAATGTTATTAATCAAGTTGTTCTTTGGGACCACATTTTATTGCGACAACCTGAAGCTAAATTAAGTCTCAAGAATCATAATGTGAAATACTACTTCTGGGATGATGGTCATGGTCTGAAAAATAATCCAAATGTCACCTTAACTCTCTCGATGAATGTTATCCCTAATGCGGGAATGTTACCAATATTCACTGTACCCACTACTCATACTTTCACTTTCCCAAATATTTATACTAATTAATATACTAAATAGTTATAATAAATAATTATACCGATAAATTCTTTTTATATCTCTTTGTGTTTCGTTCGGAATCGCACAACAAAGGAATCAACAATGAATTCCTTCACGTAATCATTCATTGTAAGCAACAACAAACTCGTCGGACATGATTTATAAAAATTTTATTCAATTCTCCATAATTTTCATGGGGTAAGTATACAAGCACTATTAGAATTATTTATCTTTTTTTACGTGTATTTATCTTGTTCAGGTGCAAAATTGAGTTTAAATTCACTTTTATCAAAGTGTCTGCGTTTAACTTATTCTTTCACATCATAGCAGTCTAAATATCAATGCTTAAAACGATGAAAACTAATAAGCCTTTTTCTTATTTTTACAGACAATTTTTTACATCATTCTTCGTGATATAAATCAGTTCGAGATTTCCTTAAATACGATTTCTTCCAAACTCTATCCGTGGTTGGAGGTTTACTGATGGTTTATCTTGTTAGCCATTGAAAAGTTTCAATTGAAACGTTGTTAGTTTGGAAGAAGCAGTAAAATAGCAAATTACTACCGAAAGTAGACGCCGAAGACTAATAAATATTGGATATTTTCAAGAACATAAATATTGTCAAAACCATTCATATAAAATTTACACATCAAGAATGGAATGCCAACACAGCGAAAAATCTTTAGAATAAGGACTCCTCAATAATCAAGAAAATATAAAATACAACAAAGTTGAATTCTATTCTTTTATAATGATAGATTTTTCCTCGAATTATATTTTGTTCATATTTACTTCACTTCTGTATTTAGCTCATGTTGCTTCACTTAATCATTAGGTATTAGGAAGGTATTAGGTTCAGAGGTTATTCAATTCCTGAATGTCGAGATCTTTTACCAAAAGCACCCGGTGGTCAAGAACCTTTACCAGAAGGATTATTCTGGCTTTTATTGACTGGTGAAGTGCCAACAGAAAACCAAGTAAAGAATCTATCAAAGGAATGGGCAGCTCATGCAGATTTACCTGCTCATGTAGTAACAATGTTAAATAATTTCCCAGCTCATCTTCATCCAATGTCTCAATTTGCTGCGGCTATTACTGCTTGTAATACTGAATCTGCTTTTGCTAAAGCATACTCTGAAGGTGTTCACAAATTAAAGTACTGGGAATACACTTTTGACGATGCAATGAGTTTAATCGCTAAACTGCCAACAATTGCTGCCACTATTTACCGAAATCTTTATCGAGATGGTTCATCAATAGGTGCTATTGATCCCAACAAGGATTGGTCAGCTAATTTCGTTGATATGTTAGGATTCAAGGATGAAAAACTTACTGATTTTATAAGATTATTCCTCACTATTCTTAGTGAACTTTCATCTTATATCTGCTGTTTCGACATACAAAAGAGTTGAAATACGAAAAGAGCTGACTGAGTAATTGACTAAGAGTTTGGGAAAGTTAAGGACATCAGTCCTTAAATCCAGTAATTTAAACTTAATGAATCCATCTTTGTGCTCATAAAGTTATTTCATAGTCTACATCAAAATCAAAGTTCACAATAAGCTTTATAAATTTATAATCAATATATCACTTTAATATTTAATAGCCTTCAAATAAACGTCTTCTGATGTATGCTTCAGATCTCAAGAAACTCATTTTCATGACTTTAAAAATAACAGTGATTTTGAATAAAAAATATGCAAGCTCGTTCTTAAAAGTTAAAAGCTCAATCAAAAAGATACCACAACCGGTTCCAATCAAGAAAAAGGTAACCACGAGTAAACTGAGATTAATGAGTAGCTTGGGAATGCTTAATCCAATCAATTTGTGTCAAAATCTTGTCTTGATACTATTGCATAGAAACAGTTTGCTTAAAGCTTGGACTTTATTTCAGCTAACAATCTTAATTGTCAGTGAAGCCTTGATTTGCGGATAGTCACAGTTTTTAAAATGAAGATCTTTTTCCTTCCTATGGACGGGTAAGAATATTACCGATCACTGATCAAAATGTAACCTTATAATAACCTTTTTTGTTTCCCTTGTAAGCCATGGGCATATTAATGCATGCATTGGATTGGCTCGAATGCTTCGCGATTATAACCATGAATGTACTTTTGCAGTTACCAAACCTTGGATTAATCTTATCAAAGACCATGAATTTGCGGTTGAAACACTACATGATCCAACTATAGCTGATGATCAAGATTGTCTTAAAAAGTGGGGAACGTTCATGTTTAACTTAGCTTACACTTTTAGTAAGCCACCGAAGGAACAGATTCCTTTACTCAGTGTTCCAGCATACAAGTCTTTTATTGATTACGTGAAAATAATTGACCATCAGTTGCCAGCTCTTTTTGAAAAACTTGCTCCTGATTTAATCATAATCGATTTCTATGTAACTGTTCCTTCAATCGTTAAATCAGGTCGTCCATGGATACTACTTTACTCATGTAACCCATTGAAAGCATATAGTGGGCCCAATGTGCCTCCATCCAACTTTGGCCTCAGCGTCAACACGGACCCAGCCACATCAGCTGAATTGAGAAGCTTTCTGGTCGATGCCATGAAAGATGTTAAAGCTGAATTTGATGAGTGGCTGAAAACCAAACAAATTGAACCACATCCAACTGCTTTGGCTGATATCTCACCGTATCTCAATTTATATTCATATCCAACAGATCTTGATTATTCCGAGTTTGGTCCTGTTCCTGATAAATGGTTTCGACTTGATCATATGATCCGAAAGGTTCAAGGAGATCCACTGGGATTTGATGAGGCCTTCTTTGACCGTCCAGGAAAAAAGATTTACTTCTCGTTAGGATCAATGGGAGGTGCAGATGTTGACCTGATGAAACGAATGGTAAACATTATGAGTAAATCCAAGCATCTATTCATTGTTTCCAAAGGACCATTTCATGACCATTTTGAATTGGCTGAAAATATGATTGGTTATAAATTTATCAATCAAATGGCTGTTCTACCCCGAGTTGATCTAGTTATTCATCATGGTGGTAATAATACTTTTGTCGAGACTCTTTATTTCGGTAAACCTTGCATTGTCCTGCCTTTATCTGGTGATCAAAGAGACAATGGGAGACGAGTTGAAGAAAAAAAGATCGGTCGAAGTTTTCTTCCTCATTCGGTGGATGAAAATGAATTTTTGACTGCTATTGATCAGCTATTGGATGATCAAGAATTGATTGATCGTCTTAAAAAGATTGGTGAAAATATCCGTTCCTCTAAAAGCATTGAGCTGCTCAACGAAAAAATCAAAGATTTGGTCTCAGCAAAGTAAATTTCATACTTGTAAGGCTTTGAGGTAAAAACAAAACAATCAAATGGTAATTTTTATGGCTAATAATTAACTAATTGCTATAATTGCTAGAATTTCAAACATTACTGCATTTGTAATACTAAATGTACTAATTAATAAGATTTCATAGTTGGCGCATAAATTGAAAAGTTTGTTTTGTTTTCTTTATTTTATCTAACATTTGGACAAATGATTGAGTGAGTTTTGGGTCTTGATTAATAGACTTAGTTTTATGTATTGTGATAACATCTAATGTATGCTATAAAAATTTCTTGAAATAACAGTGATGATTGTTTCAAGAACTACTGGAACAGTTCTTAAAGCATTGGTAAGTTTACACAATCATTTGGCGTGAAGTTAGTCTCATAATTTATAGTTTATTATATTGTTTCAATGATTGTTTCTTTAACAAATACATAGTTTGATTCATATCGATTGGGTTACTTATCGCCATTTAAATAATTCAATTCATCATTATCTTGAAGCAAAGATGAAGTATAATGATTATTACCTCAATGCTACGATCTTTCCTTTTTCATTGAATCTTATTTATTAATTTTCAGCCAAGCTTACAGCGGTTAGATGTTTCATTTATAAGAAATTTGTCTTGTGTAAGTTTATAATTTTTTTGTTCATTACTTTACATAATTATTGATTAGATATCAATTTTCATGATTGATTTGCTTATTTTTTGCAATTAGGAGCTAAAAGATGTAACTGGTGCAAAGATCAGTGAACATGCCAAGAAAGTCAAAGATTTTCGAGCAGTTCATGGAAGTAAGGTTGTTGGTGAAGTTACTGTAGATATGATCTATGGTGGTATGAGAGGAATAAAAGCATTGGCTACTGAAACCTCTTATTTGGACCCTGAAGAAGGTATTAGGTTCAGAGGTTATTCAATTCCTGAATGTCGAGATCTTTTACCAAAAGCACCCGGTGGTCAAGAACCTTTACCAGAAGGATTATTCTGGCTTTTATTGACTGGTGAAGTGCCAACAGAAAACCAAGTAAAGAATCTATCAAAGGAATGGGCAGCTCATGCAGATTTACCTGCTCATGTAGTAACAATGTTAAATAATTTCCCAGCTCATCTTCATCCAATGTCTCAATTTGCTGCGGCTATTACTGCTTGTAATACTGAATCTGCTTTTGCTAAAGCATACTCTGAAGGTGTTCACAAATCAAAGTACTGGGAATACACTTTTGACGATGCAATGAGTTTAATCGCTAAACTGCCAACAATTGCTGCCACTATTTACCGAAATCTTTATCGAGATGGTTCATCAATAGGTGCTATTGATCCCAACAAGGATTACTCGGCTAATTTCGTTGATATGTTAGGATTCAAGGATGAAAAACTTACTGATTTTATAAGATTATTCCTCACTATTCTTAGTGACCATGAAGGTGGAAATGTCTGTGCTCATGCTGTTCATCTAGTTGGTAGTGGTCTATCGAGTCCATACCTTTCATTTGCCGCTGGTATGTGTGGCTTAGCTGGGCCACTTCATGGTCTTGCCAACCAAGAAGTTCTGGTATTTATAAACAAAATGCAACAACAATTGGGTAATAACCCAACTGAAGCACAAATTTCCGATTTCTGTCGCAAAACTCTTAAATCGGGACAGGTTAGTCAAGACAACTATTGTGATTGAAACTGAAATCATTCCTAGTGTCCAGAAATCTAACACTTTTTTGCCTTGTTTTACAAACTTAGGTTATTCCTGGTTATGGTCACGCAGTTTTACGTAAAACTGATCCTCGATACACAGCTCAGCGAGAATTCTGTCTAAAACATTTACCCGACTATCCGATGTTCAAATTAGTATCTGAAATGTATACAGTTGTTCCTCCTATTCTCATGGAGACTGGAAAAGTAAAAAACCCTTGGCCAAACGTTGATGCTCACAGTGGTGTTGTTCTTCAGGTAATCAATTAGCTGTAAATTTCCGCATAATTTGTTCAATCATGCATTCAGATCCACTTTTTATTCTGAGATTACTTATGTGATGTTTTTGATTTTTATCTCTGCATATTACAGTATTATGGATTAAGAGAGATGAATTTTTATCCCGTTATAATTGGCGTATCGCGAGCACTTGGGGTTATGGCATCACTTGTTTGGGATCGAGGTCTTTCTTTACCAATCGAGTATTGTAAATCAATGACAAGCTCAGTTTTGATGAAAATGTCTGGTGTATCCTAATTGAATTGCTTCATGTTCAATTCAGTTTATTCTGGCAGATGCAATTGTAAAGAAATGAAATCCCAACTCAGTGTATTTTATACCCTTAAAGAGCTAATATTGAGCTGTAAAGTTCTATTTTCCTAATGAATCAGGCACTAATCATGTAGTTATCACGCACATAATTGTGAATTATACAGGATTATTATATGAAAATTAATAAAAATGTCGATTTTCATTTTTGTATAAATATTTCCTATCCGAGTCACGTGTTTCCAAGGTGAATTGTATCCATTAGTTGTATTAACACTTCCAGCTGACTTTTAAAAATTGTGTTAGCCAAAGAGTAATAGCAAGAGAGAGCACGTCAATGAGAGCTATAGATAAGAGAGATAAGAAGTTAAAAGGTGACGGAAAAGAGGGAGCTAGCAGCGAGAAAGAGATGTTGAAAGAGACGAAAAAATGACAAAAAAATAAATGTAAACAAATTTTTTGATGAGAAAAAGTTGAAAAAAATTAAAGAAAAATTAAAAGGGTTGTTAGTGGCGCCATCGCGTCCGAGACCTTTTCCCTATCCTTATCTCAAAAAGATAATTAACATTGCATGCTACCTCTTGTTATACTCTTTGGTGTTAGCAGATTTAGTTATTTTTGTGTATATTTATCGAACATGAATATCGAGTGATTACTTGAATATTTTCTTCCTTATTACATTGTAATTACAGAATCAATTAGTTAATTGGCTGGTAAATCAAGGAAGATCGATAGATTGGTTTGTAAAACAAAAAAACAAAGTTAACATGTATAAACGTTATTTAGGTGGTAAAGCTTTTGATGATTTTACTTGTGAAATATCTAATGGATACGATGTTAATCACCCGGAAGCCTGGAAGGTAAGTTAATCCGAAAAATCAACCCTGATGAAAAAAAATTCAACTTTTTAATCATTTTCTATCTTTTTTTTCGAAACAAGGTTCGACCATGTGAATGGTATAAAGAGGAATTCAGCAATTGTTCCAATTTTTTTCAACGGTTTAATCAGAGATTTATTTATGGAAAAGGATTAGATTGTAGCCAATGGATTACGGATTACAAAAATTGTATGGTTTTCCGTCACAGTGGTGATGAGCAATTTATGGTAAGTCTATGTGTTCAAATTTGTATTTAGTCAGAGTAGCTAATGTTATGATCAATTGACCCTGGTCTTTTTAATTTATTTTATTGATATTGACTATTTGATAACAAAATCTTAATCTAGAAATTAGTGGTTCGATCGAGAATAGTTAATATAATTAGTAATGGTGACACAATTGCTTCCAGTCCCTTCCCTACACGAGGTCAACCTCGTTTTGAATATTTTTTTCCTCTCAGCTGGCTGCATCAAATTGAACATGAGCTTTCCATTCTAGGCTAATTGACTATTTATTTTCTATGGAACAAGGTTTAGGTGTGACAATTGAAAAGAACGAGTTTATCTGAATATTCTATCAGTGCAATCTTTTTCAAGTGAAAATTTCGTCTTGAATCATTTTAACAATTGTTTTCTTCTACTCCTATTTCAGCAAAAAGTCATCGACAGTGAAAATGAAAGATTGAAAAAATTTGTTGTTGGTGCCTCTGGTAATGATGTTTGGGAATATCGTAAAACTCCTGCACCTCATTGGAATAAACAACTTCCAGATTGGTGGTACCAAAAAGTTGAAAATACCTTTTTAAAACGACACATGGATTCTGAGCGAGAAGACTAAGAATAGAAAATTGAGCCTTAATCATTAAATTTAGAAATTAATTGTGATATTTGTAAAATTTTATAACGTATTGAATTAGATTAATTGAAATTGAAAACATTTGTCCAAATTAATCGCTTGAATTTGAAAGCTTTTGAAATTGAATTTGCTTAAAGATGACTCTCCGTCGAAGTGATAAATCTGCAATCAAGTTGAATAAGATTCGCGATCGAATGACAATTCATCATTCCTTGGCTCTCATCAGTGGAACTATTATTGGATCAGATAATGAATATGTTACATTAACTCGAGAAGATGGACTCACTTTTACATGGCCCATAGTCGATTCTTTGTTTAAATGTTTTGCTCCATTAAAAGAGGGTTCTAATATGATAACAATAAGTGGTGAAACAATTCATCCGGTCTCAGTTGACTTTGAGCTTATTTACCGTCCCCAGATTGAGAATCAACGATGCCTGCGAGTCATTTATCTGATCTGCCGTGACGAATGGGGTGAAATATTTGAAAAGGGAAGTTTCCAATCAACTCCTGGTGATGATAATTCATTGAGATCAGCAAAGGAGAAGATTTCTCTAGCCGTTCTAATGATGCAAACTTTTTTCGGCGAAACAGTTCCTGCTCATCATACTTTCCAAGTTGAACTTGATGATGATGGGCAACCTTTGGTCTACACTTTCACCCTCGAACAAACTTATAAAGACCTTTGGGCGATGGATCAACAACAATTATGGGATCTTGTGGCTGATTGTATACTTTCATCTAAACTGTCTAATGTCAACTGTAAATATCTGGGCTTTTGCTCTTTCTCTCGTTATCTTTGCGAGCCCGGTACTGGTCGACTAAAGTCTAGTTTGACAGCTCTTGATATTCGCAAAATGACGCGTGGTTATGTAGCTCTTGGTGGAGGTGGACTTGCCCTTTTATCGACCTCTTGTCTTTACTCCTGGCCCAATCGAATCGACCAGATAAACGAATGTCTTACTGATTCCCGTTTGATAGATCGTACCATGTTAATGGATGACAGTGGAAATAGGTAAAGTATATTATCAACTGAATCCTCAGTTATGTAACGAAAAGCAGCTAAAGATATTGATTTAAGGTTACAATTTAAAACTAATTTTGTAATAACACATTTTTCACTTTTAATTATACAGAGGCACTTATTCTGGTTGCTATTCTACTACTCTAGGAGCTTGTATTCATGAATTGGGTCATATATTTGATCTAGGTCATAATTCAATGGGCATGATGTCATCTCACTATCCCGATATTGATAAATTTTTCCTGGTCAAGCCCGATGGAGGAAGTGACACACATAAATGGTGGGATCGCTCATCGGCTTTAATCTTAACCAGTCACAAGTGGTTTAATAACTTTCCAGAATCCAAAGACGCATTCAAGTTGAGTGATTCCACATTAAGATCACGTTATGGTGTCCAGGTTATTGAATACAGAGGATCCAATGGAGTAGTCAAACGATTCAGAGAGTTCTTCCTTGCAAGTAAGTGGGTTAAGCTTGAAATAATGCCCGATGATGCTTACGTTATTGCAATGGATATAAGAGGTAATATTTTCAAGAAAGAATTGCATCCGAATAATTGAATTTGAAAATAAATGTAAAAACTATTGGAGAACATGGAACTTCTCACATAGAAACTGAACATGTGGAAATCAAATTTTATCATCACACAAACATCGACTCTTAATACATTTTGCTAATCAAAATCTTGACTATCAAATAACACCAGAAAAATATGAGCACATTGAAATTCACCAGCAATAGAGTTACGGCTTTTCCTCTTCCTCCTTAAACAAATAAAAATTATACCGATAAATTCACTCGTTTTGTATCTCCACGTGTTTCTTTTCGGAATCGTATAACAATCCAAAGACATCAACCCGTAATCATTTATAAAAAATCACTGGACAAGAAATCGTATTTAGAAGTTCAAAACATTTTATTAATCAAAAATTTGATTATAAATACCAAATATTACTGGACTTCACCAGCAATAGTGTTACGAGTGTAGATGATTTGAGAGTGATGTTTGATCACTTGCTTTATCAGTCCTTTTTGAAGAAGTTCTTCCAAGGCTTTCCTTGCTAATGATCCACGGATCTTCAACCTTTCAGATACAACTGAAGGAGTTATAAGTTTGTAACTAGGTACTTCTTTTAATAATTTATCATAGGTAGCTTTGTCGAATAAGACTAAGTTGTTCAACTTATCTCGGACTTTTCCTTTTGACCACTTCTACAAAGGTTAAGAAGAGAAAGAAGATGGAGTATTAGTAAATTATTAAAACACTTGCCATTAGCGAATAGAGTTTTTGAAGATACTGAGATCAACAAAAATAGGGCATAAAGGGTCAACAGCTTTCAGATTGTATTAAATTAAATACAATGGCCAGCTAAATTAAATTACAAAACAGATAATCAAATCAACAAACCTTTTTCTTGGCCTTTCCTCCTCCTCCTTCCTTCTTCTTAGGAGCCTTGGTATCAGTTTTTTTCTTTGAATCTTGCTTGGGTGGCTAAATTGTTCACAAAGAAAAGACAAAATCAATCATTAAAACATAGAATAATTAAAATTGAATCAATTAATAAAAATTAAGATGACTTACCATGATGATAGAAAACAATTTATTGCTCAGAAAGAGTTGTTTTATACAAGTGTTGCCAACTTATCCGTTTCCGGAAAGTAGCTAGGGAGACGAAAGTTAGAGAACTAAAGCTCCCCCTGGAAAGGCATCACCGCCAAATTTGTTTTTTTACATAGTTGGTTTGTTTTTTACATATTTGGTTTGTTTTTGGGTATTACATATTTTACATAGTTTGACAATTTAAGTTTGTTATAATTCGGGTTGTTGGAGTTGATTTGGGATAGTTTTTCAAGGATATTTTCAAGGGATTTAATAATTTTACATTGATTTTGTTTGGAGCTGAAAACATTAAAGTTGTCTGTTTCGATTAGGTTTTCCATGGTTTTACAGTTGAAAATGTAATGATGAGTGTTTGGTTTTTCTTCGTTACAGCATTTCGCTCTGCTTCTTAGTCGAGTTATGTTCCTAATCAGTTCAATCAGGTATTTGGTTTTACGACCTCCAATGAATTCCAGCGTTTTTAATTCAAAGTTTGGGTTCAAGATTATTGCCGTGTTCTCTTCTTTTTTCATGTGGAAGATGAGCCATTGTTTAAGGTTTTTTTCAGCAGTTTTGTAAATGTCCAGTTCCCTTGTGATCGCTATCACCTCCTTTTGGCATATTACGATCTCCTTGTCCAACTCGCCCCAATCCCATGTCCAATTTGTGTTGTTGAGTTTAAAAAGTAATTTTCTAATTTCTTTGATTTGATTTTGTGATTTTAGAGTTGTAGGTATTATGATATGATTTGATGGTTTGTTTTCTGTGATTATTGTTTGTGTTACGATGTTGATGGCTGTGATCATTTTGTGTTGAATAGAGTTGTAGTTTTTAATCTGAAAGTTGTAAGTTTTGTGGTTCGTTTTTATCGCAATTGTATTCGAGTATCCATTTACTATTTTGTAAATGTTTCCGGTTTCTTGTTGTTTTTGTTTTTTGTAGAATTCAAGTTGTGAAACTTCTCTCCCATCAATGTTTAGTTCTGTTAAATGTAGATCTTTGATTATATCAAACTTATGTTGTTCATTATGTTTGATAATTTTTGTGATATAATTTGGTATTTCATGCAACCAAGGATTTTTGATACCAAGAATAAGGGTTGGGAACCAATGTCCAGCTTCTGCACAAAAGAAAGTTTTTGCAATCACTCTATTTGTCCTTTTGATGTATCTTTGTAGATTGCAGGTAAGATTGACTGTTGAGGTGTATTCTTTTATGGCTAGAAAAGCAAAGCTTCTGATGCTGGAGGAAATAAAAGCATTGCAGATTAAATTCCTAATCTTAGGTTTAAGTGTTGTTATGGTATTCAGATTTGGTCTGATCGTTTCCAGTGATTTGATCATTATATCTTCGATTAATGCTTCATTGATGTTGCCTTTAATCTTAATGCCTAGGAAGTCCATTTTCCCTTCAACTTTGATGTCTCTGTAAATGTATTCAAGGTTGAATCTTTCTTCCTCATTCATTGCTTGTATTATTGTCTTTTTTTCATTTATTTGAAGGTCTATGGTTGAGAAGGCTACTTTTATGTCATCAAGTATGAAATTTAGGTCAGTTAGAATTTTTTGATACTTTGCGATGATTGCAATATCATCTGCATAAGCGACAAAATTGTATCCTTTGAGTCTAAGTATGTCCAGTGCTTGTTCCATACCAATAATGTACATTAGAGGACCTAGGCTGGAACCCTGTGGTACACCAGTATCATCTCTTGAGTAGAAATTTTCATTTCTAAACCTTATCTTTGCCCATCTGTCTGTGCAAAAACTTTTGATAAGGTTTAATGTTTGTTCATCAACGATGTTTTCAAGTCTTTTATATATTATATCTTTGTTGATATTGTCAAAGGCCTTGGTTAGATCTACTTTGACAATTACATCTTCCTTTGATAACAATTTGTTTATTGTTATAACTGCATCCATGTAGCTCTTTTCAGGGGTATAAGCAAATTGATTGTTATTGATTAGAAGGTGTATGTATTTTTGTAGTCTTGTTGTGAGTATTTTGTCAATTACTTTCATTAGGTGTGATTGTAATCTAATTTGTCTTAATGAGATGCCGTCTGGTTTGACTAACATGGTTATTCCTGAGATTTTGCATCTGTTGGGAATTTGTTCCGTTTTGAATATTAGATCAATGATTTTGATAATATAGTATTTGTTGTCTCTCCAGACTTTATTCCATTGATGGATGCTGAAGTCATCAGCGATTCCAGAGGAAGTTTTCGCTTTGTATTTTTCGAGTTCTTTGATTTCGTCAAAGGTTATCCCATTGCGATTTATTTTCTTGATTGGTTCATCTTTTTTGATTTTTGGTGATTTATATTTATAACTCTTGATTGTGTCTGAGATGTTGTCCATCAGTTTGTCATTTTCCATTGCCATTTGTTCAATATCAATTCGATCTGTTTTTTGGATGATAAATTTGTTGATGATTTGCCAGCATTTTTTGCTGTCTTTGGTGTTGTTTAATATGTTTTTGATGGAGAAGTTGTTTATTTTATATTTGATGATTCTTGTAGCTTTTATGTCACCAGCTCTTTCTCTTGATCTTAGTATTTTCATTCTTCTAGTTTGATTGTTGTTTGCTTTTACCCATTTGCCATGGATGTTGGGGTGTTTTATGATGTTCAGTACTGCTCGGTCAATATGTTTTTCTTGGTTCTTTTCTCTGATTCTTACTTCATTGAGTTTGGTTCTCTTGAAAAGTATTCTTCTTCTTGGTATTGTTGTCTTTTTTGAGCTGTTGAGTCTAAATTTTGTGATTAGGGCCCTGTGATCAGACAGGGGCTGATCCATGAGTTTACAGTAAGTTAGTTCTGCTTTCTTGTTGTGAAGAACCGCATCAATATATGATGGGTTGCCATTATTGAATCTTGTATAGTTTTGTGGTTCTGGTTCAAAAGCTGATTCAAGTGGAAATTTCATGCTGTTTAACCATTTGTCTATGACTTTTCCACCGGACCATCTTTTCCCTCTTGATAATGCTGTTCTTTTTGTTAAATGTATTGGTGTCCATTTGATAGCTTCACTATTAAAGTCGCCAGCTATTATGATTGGTAGATTCTGATTGCAATTGATTTGTGAGGATATTTGTTCAAGCGCTTCTTTCATTCTGTTTGACATAAAAGGTTGAAGGTGGATATTGAAGATCATGAAGTCGAAATTTTTCATTTTGATTCTTACTGCAACTGAGTTTGTGGAGATTATGTATTTCTTGATAATCTTGTAGTTGTTTGGTGTTACTATGGCTGAGGTACCATTGATGATAATGTTGTTATTGCTGTTGGCGTTTTCAATTTGTTTGTGATTGATTTCTTGTAAATTTATGATAGTGTTGTTTAAGTTACCTGCAAGGTATTTCTTTGTCAATTCTGAGTTGATATGACAGTTGTGATTGATTAGTTTTATGGTTAATTTATCAACTTTAGGCAGGCTGTAGTTGTGGTCAAGGATGTAAGCAGGTGTACATTGTCTTTTTGTTTGTTTTGTTTCCTTCTATTGTTGTGGTTTTTGTGATTAGAGAGGAAGAAGAAAAAAAGATAAAAAGTAAATTAGTGAAATGTTCTGTTGTATTATCATGATTCTTTTATTGGAGTGAAATTAGAGAAAGTACAATTCAGGCAGTTTTGAGAGGTTTTGTAAAAGAGGATGAGGATTGTATTGTTGTTAGCAAAAAATGAAAAAAAAATTAGGAGAGTGAATTTATGAAAAAAGAAAGGAATTGTTTAAGTGATGCTCATTGTCCACATCTTGTACTTATGTTGTTTCATTGATTTGGTGGAGTCATGATTAACTCATAGTTCATGTTGATGAACTGAAGTTCATGTTTTAATCTCCATAGGAATTGTGGGCATTCAGGATGATTGAAAGCATGTCCTGAGTTTTTGCAAGCATGGCATTTAAAATTACTGGTTGATTTTACTTGACATTTAGTGTAATGTTGTTTAGCACAATATCGACACACAGGTTGTTGTCCACACTGATTAGTGGTGTGTCCATAACTTGAGCAATTATAACATGTATGTATATTAAATGTGTCGTAAACATCATATTTTTGAATACCTGAGAAGATTTTACCCTGTTTGGCTATTATTGCTTGTCTTATGTTTGGAGAGACCTCAAAAACAATGTTCCATTTGTTGTTTCTCTCGACTCTGAAATTAATCTTAAAGACAGAGTCTTGAGTTTTTGGAATCCATTTGTTTTTGTTAATAAGTTTCTCCAACCATTTGTCCCAGTTTATTTCTGAGTTTGGTTCTTTCTTGATGGACACACCATTAATTCTTATGCATGGATTTTTCAACCTGGGAATCTCACAATTCCAGTTTGAATGAGCATTTTTAACATATTTCATAAATTTATCACGATTTGCGATGTCATCAAAATGAATGATCACTACCTTTTGTGATTTAGTGATCTGTTCAATTTCACCATATTCATCTGTTTCTTCTACAAGTGTATTGGAGATGTCATTCTTTAATGCTGTTGCATCCTTGTATTGTTTACCATCTGGTTTAGCGATGACCACAGGTTTAGTTTCGATGTTGTTGATTCTATGCCATCCTGGCTGTAAGACATTTTCATCTCTAAGATAGTTTTTGCTGATGACTCTTTGACGCTTTGTGGGGTTGATATTGTCCAGATCAATGATCTCATTGAGTTTGCTTTCATCTATCATAGGTTCATTTATTTCTTCATTATTGCGTTCTTTTCTTTTTCTTTCAATCTTGTCTTGGTTCGAGTTGGTGTCATTTTGTTCCGTTGATACTATAACACAATCATTGTTGATGTTGTTGGCATTTGGATTTTCTTTGTTGTTTGGCTGTTGACCTTTGGCGATTACAATATCGTTATTGTTATTCTGGTTATTTTTGTCTGTGGCTTTGTCATTGGCTTTATTCTTGGTAAGCAAGCTTGCCTTTTGTGCTTTAATTATATCCGCATAAAATCTGGTAATTTGAACCGCTTGATTGATGATAGTAGCATTCCAGTCTTCTGGAATTTTGTCTTTTCTGAGATTATTGCAAATTTGAACGATGACCTTTTTTATGTCATCTTCTTTGTACTTGTGTTTGAATTCAACGTACTTCGTGGAGTTGTTGATGGTCTCATGAATGAATTCAACGGTTAGTTGTTTGTTACTTTCCCATTGTTCCATCAACGTGGTGTTGTTTGTTTTTGTCTGTATAAAAATTTTGAGAAGAAAAATGAATGAGTTTTTTGTTATATTTTTGTTTTGTAATTTGTTTACTTAGTTAATAGTTTTCTCGTTAATATTTTACTGATTGTGTGTGTTTGTTTATTCATAGACATAAGTCTTGATTGAGTGGTGAATGGTTTGTTTTACTTACCATGCTTGGATTGTTTACCATGCTTGGATTGTTTACCATGCTTGGATTGTTTACTACAGGTGTTGGTATTATTAACTACAACACAAACTTATTAAACTAAAACCGACTGTTATATGCAGAATAAAGCTTACTTTCCGTTTCCTAAAAGTAACCAAGGAGACATTGAAGCTCCCCCTGTACAAGCATCGCCGCTATTTTTAAAAAAGAGTGGGTCTTACAAGTTATGTTTTTGTTACATTACGATTATTGTTGGTTACAAATTTTACAAGTTTGTTATAATTGATATAAGGAATTGGGAATTAAAGATGGGAGATTATTTTAGATATTTTTTAGGTTTTCATGGTCTTTATTTAATCATAATGATTAGTATTTGTATTCATGTCCAAGATTTTAATTAGATTTGCAGTGTTTTGCAGTCGAAGATTATGTTATCTCAAAAAGCAGTGAATACAGTAGTTGAATTGAGTTTCATTGAAGATTAGCTAATCTGAAAGTCACTGAATACATTGTGGAACAAAGAGTAAGGTAGAAGAGACAGCAATTTGGAAGGTAAAGACAAAAGTGTTGCCTTATCCCACTGGAGGGGGCTAATTGGAAAATTGAATGAAGGTGTTTTAATAAAGTAAAATTATAAAAATATTGTTAAATTAACCGCCGCAAAATAAACAAATTTGATTGAAGCAAAAGACTTTTTCTTGATTTTCTTGCAATTTGTGCCCTCCGGTGGGATAAGGCAACACTTTTGTCTTTACCTTCCAAATTGCTGTCTCTTCCTACTTTACTCTTTGTTGTGGAAACCTTTCAACATCAATTAAAAATCAATAAAGACCTCCTATACTATGCAGCAATATTATAATCTCAATTACATGTATATTAGTTTAGTTGAGTGAAAAGATGGTTTATGTGAAAAGGTCATTCAATTTTCAATCATCAATTACTTTTCCTTGTAATAGGATTAAATAAGGATCATTCGGTAAGATGTTTGTGATATGTTTTCAACCGAAAATTAAAAGACAGGTATAAAGACAAGGAATTCATATTACATAGCTTTTTTAATAATCAATATGTAACATGTACACAAGCGTGAAAACATTGAATACAAATGTTTTGAATAAATAACAGTTTTCTATCGCACATCATCTGGACAAAGTCATAATGAAAGTGATTGTGATGGATGTAAATTTTGAAGATGTGTGAAAGAAAATAAAATTTTGCACATCAAATGCACACAGATCTTGACCGGTGAGATTAACAATAGAGAAATGGTGATCAATAAAATAGTTTAGGGGTGAGGACAGTAAAGCTGAAAAATAGACGATCTTGATTGAGATTCAGGAATGACAGATTCTTTGCTTGAATCGATTTTTTGTTGACATGGTTGTAGATCGATAGCAGCATTTCATTTTGTTCAATGATTGGACAGTGGTGACGAAAAAGAGATGACAGGTATAAAAAATCATCTTTCTAGAAGTTTGTCGTTTGTATAAAAGAATATAAAAAAAGGTGAGATTGAATGCTATGAATAGAGAAATTCCCTGAGAGGATAAGTTATTGTAAGCAAAATAGCTTTTTGGTGATACTTTTTGTCTTTTAGTGTGAGCAAACGATAAAAAAACAACTAAATAAGGCCATTCAGTTCCAATATTTGAGATCAATAAAGTGTTTCTTGTTGAAGCCATCCTCCTGGATTTTTACGAATAATTGCTTTTCTAGACTCGTCATAGATGAAAACAACAAAGGCAAAAGGTATTCCAATAAACCACACAGCGAAACTGGAAAATAATTAAAATTTATGATTAGATGTGCAAAAAAAATTAAGAAAGATATACTTACTTGACAGGATACATTCGGAAAATGATTTGCATGCCAGGGAAATAACACAGTAGAATAGCTAGAATAGTTTCAAATAGCAGCGAAAAGTTGAGAACATGATTTCTGGATGAAAAAAAAATTACAGAACATTAGTTGAACCAAAATCATATTGAGAAATTTACAACTTACCTCATTCCTTGTTGGAAAATTGAGTTTCTTTGAGTTTTACAAATTAATAAATTAGCCCATTGAACGACGACAATTGTAACAAAGAAAGCGGTGTGACAGGTATATTCTAATATTTTCCTCTGTTTATAAGTCTATCAGGAATTAAAAGAGTAAATTGTAATTAGAGAAAATAGGATTTTAGAAATGCATTTTTCTTACCCATTCTTGATTATAAGAGTCCAAAAGATCATTGATTGCGTTTGAGTTCCACTCTCTTCGCAATCCAACTAGTGTGGTAAACCACCATCCATTTTCATACATGACTACAAAGTAAGCGAAAAAACCTGCAACAGCTTGAATAGCGCCGATTTGGAAATAGGACATTGTGATAAGACGAGAATTAATTAGCGTTTCAGTTTTAGGATCCCTCGGATGTCGTCTCATAATATCATGTTCAGGTTCTTCGTTAGCTAATGAAACTCCAGGAGCCAAGTCAGTAATCAAATCGATACAAAGAATTGTTATAATTCCTAATGGCAGTGGAATATCGAGGATTACGAACAGCAAGAAAGGGACAACTTCAGGCATGTTACTTGTGAGTAAGTATTTCATAGATTTTTTTAAATTTTCAAAAACTAAGCGACCTTCTTCAACTCCAGCAACAATGGTAGCGAAATTATCATCCAACAAAATCATGTCTGCAGCCTGCTTACTCACATCACTTCCAGTGACTCCCATTGCAATACCAATATCAGCCTGTTTCAACGCAGGTGAGTCATTAACTCCGTCCCCAGTGGCACCAACTACAGCTCCAATGCGTTGACATCCCTCAACTATGGCAAGCTTCTGTTGAGGAGATGTTCGAGCGAATACTATCTCATCGTATGTTGTCAGAATTGAGTCCAATTCTGATTTAATCATAGTCTTCAATTGAAATCCTTGGACAACAATAGCCTTAGCAAGTCGAGTGTCAACTTCTTCGGGTCTAATTTTGAGACGTTGAGCAATGTCCTCTACGGTTTCATTATTTTTTGAGATAATTCCAACACTTTTAGCAATTGCTTTAGCTGTAGCTGGATGATCACCGGTAACCATGATAACTCTGATTCCTGCGGATCGACAGCGAGCGATTGCATCAGGAACAGCAGCTCTGGGAGGATCGATCATTGAAAGTAGGCCAAGGAATCGTAGATCTCTGTCGGGAAAATTTTTCAGGTCCGGATCAAATAGATATCCAATAGGATATCTATCTTTGGGTAAGGTTAAATCACAAAACCCGATTACACGCTCTCCATCGCTTGCCAAGTGTGCAAGTCTATCAATAACAGCTTCTTTTATTTCTGGAGTAAGAATCTTTTCTTTTCCTTTAAAGTAAATAGTACGACATCTTTCTAAGACTTTTTCTGGAGCCCCTTTCATGCAAAGAAGGTGATGACCATTAATTCCATCCTCAATTTCATGAATAGTGATCTATGAGTAGAAATAAGGAATTAGAATTCGAAAAAACTATGATTTGTCACAAAACTCACATGAAATTTATCAGTTGGATTAAAAGGAATCTCGCAAACTTTTGCATGAGCTTGTCGATAAGAAATAACGTCACCAACAGAGAGTTCCATGAACTTGAGGATGGCTGTTTCAGTTGCGTCTCCAGTTGTTTCGCGTTTTAAAATTGGCACAAGATCTTGATTAGCTTTGAAATCGGCACGTGAACATAACATGGCACATCTAGACAAACTCTTCCATCCGGGAGCTTTTTTATCGAATAGAACTCCTGATAGAATTGAAAGTAGAAAGAAAGAGAAGATATGTTAGAAATGAAAAATAGAACGAAAAATGTTGCATGAACAAACCATTTTGTTCCTCTGTTGTATCAGCTTCTACCACTTGATTATCAAACCACATGTGAGATATAGTCATACGATTTTGTGTTAATGTTCCAGTTTTATCGGAACATATGATTGAAACTGAGCCAAGAGTTTCAACAGCCTCCAAATTTTTTATTAAACAATTTTTTGAAACCATTCGTTTGGCAGTCAGAGCAAGACAAATAGTAACAGTAATAAGTAAACCTTCTGGGACATTGGCAATGATGATACCGATCAAAAGTATAACAGCATCGATCCAAAGATATCCTCTGAAGAAAGCAAAAACGAAAAAGACGCATCCAATAATGGCTGAGATTCCAGTCATTAACCTTATAAACCTATCAACTTCTTTGGCAATTGGAGGTTCAGTCAGTTCAAGTCCAGATGCTAGGGATGCGATGCGCCCCATGACAGTTCGGTCACCTGTATATATGACAAGACCACGAGCAATACCTTCAACACAATGAGTCGAGAAGAATGCAAGGTTAGCAGTAGCCAAGGGATTGTTTGATGTAAGTTCATAACTTCTCAGCTGTGGTTCTGATTCTCCAGTTAGATTTGAATTGTCAACTTTGCATCCTTGCGACGAAATAATTCTCAAATCAGCAGGGATTCGATCTCCACTGCGAATTTCTATCAAGTCACCTACAACCACTTCTTCAACAGGTATGTTGTATTTTTGCCCGTTGCGAATAACAGTTGCTGTTTGAGGTATCATTTTACGGAAAGCATCCATTAATTTTGCACTCTTGGTATCTTGGTAGAAAGATGTGAATCCAATCACAAGGACAACAACAATCAGTAATATGGCAATAATAAGATTGTCTTCAGGTGATTCCTGTCCAGCTCTGATTCTCAATAAATAGGCAAGCAGAGAAATGAATCCACCAACCCAAAGAAGTAAACAAAAGCCACCAAACAAATTACGAGTCAGCCGTGATAGTGTAGAGACAGTTTTAGTTGAAGTCAAGATATTTGGCCCTTCTCTCAGTAACATTTCATGAGCTTGTTCTGGTGTTAAACCAAGATCTGGATCAGTTTGAAGTTGACCAATCAATATATCCAAAGGTAAGAGATGTTCATCCAGCTGTATCTCTTGCTTTAACTCGGCTACATCAGGCTTCTCTGTCAAATGAGCGGAGTCAGTTTTCTTAAATCTTAAGGCTCTGGGTCTACCTTCTGGAGTCAAACCGTCGTCAGGTAAATCAGGACTCACAGCTAATCTGTAGCTGCCAGTTTCTTCAGCTAAATCTATATCCCTCATGGTCTTGAAACTTGATGAAAGTTTATAACACCGTCAAGTCAACCAGAGAGTAAAAGTGACAGAAAGGCTGAGAAACAGAGTGAGAAAAGAGTCACCGAACCAGGGAAGGGGAAATTAATTCAATTGATTTTTCTATTCCACAGGTCGTCCTAGTTGAATTGTAAACTAATTGAAAAGGAAAGATAAGGAAATAGATTAAAAACTGACATTGAGAGAGAGAGAGGGGGAGAAGGTAAAGAGAAAAAGGGTGAGGCTTCAAGAGTTAAAGTTTTCAAGTCACAGAATCAAGTTGATTTTAAACTAATGAAAAAAGCAATCTGAATAGTTACTTACATTCTATCCAATGTTCATTAGTTTGACTCATCAGATGAGCCTTAGATTATGTAGTACAACGATTAATTAATTGTAATAAGGATGATTTTTTAAATTAACTTGGCGGGAGAGGTAAATGCAAGTGAAATAACAGGTAACAACAGTCAAAGCAAGAGAAAAGTTTACGGTTGCTATCAACAGAGACCAACAGGTATAAACAGATTACCTGCCACCTATAGGAATGTAAACTGATTTTTAGCAGCTTATTTGACAATTTGTTACATACTCATAGATTTATCATGAATTATGCGAAGTAAAATAAATTCTTTAGAGATGACAATAGTTTAAAAAATACAATTCGAATCAGTTTCAATTTTCCTTTGACAAGTAAAAGGCTTATAAGGGTTTAAATGGTTAAAGTAAGCCCAAAGCCAAGTCCTAATAGATCTTAATCATGGTGAGTCTGAATAAATTGTAAAGACAAAAAATTAAAGTAAATTAATAAACAAGAGAAGGCTATCAACGCAGGAAGATACTCAAAGTATTAATCGTCTGAACGAAAATTAAGCATGAAAGTCAAGATTAAGACCAAAAATAAGATTTAATCGAAGATTAAAATATTAAATTGAATACTCACCTTCCATTGTATCCAAATTTGAAACAAATAAACCAATTTAATGTAACAATTACAAAGCTCAAATAACCAACAGCTACAAACATGTTGTACTAACAGCTGACAAAATTGGTCTCATGATTGGTCTTGAAGTTGAGCTCACCAAAACTTTTATTCAGATAAGTCAAATTACAACTGTAAACCTAAGATTCCAGAAAATCTAATGGAATTATTAACTTAAAGTTAATTTTCGTAATTTATCCTTTATCTGTGTTTTAATTATGTATATAAACTAATTAATAACAAAAATTAAAAACCGCCGTTGATTTGATAATACAGATAGCAGAAGCTTGTCACTAAAAAAGCAAAATAAATATCAATGCCATTTATTAATGTAATTGAGACCATAAAAAGTGACCAATACTTAGACCAGTTAATCAATTGTAAATTGACCTACTAATCTGATAATGTTCATCTACCATTTGATTTTAATTTGAATTTTCCTTCCTTATTTTTTTCCAGTTCCCCACTTTTTCACTTTCTTCTTTCTCTTCTTTCTCATTTTTCTCTTTCTTTCCCTTCATTTCTTTCCCTCTCATATGTGACTGGTGACTGCGTGTCAAGAAACGGATTTTTCAGACGGCTTTCCTAATGCTGGTTTCAATTCATTTGTATATTTAATTATCTTTAGTCCATGTTTTTATTATTTTTAAATAATTTCGTACTCTACATCTCCTTTAAGCCTGACAATTAACAATTCAACTCGATTAAACCATTATCATCCTAGGTAGCTATTTAAATTTGTGTATACATTTTGTTTGATATTTTTCTCTGTTCTCTGTGTTTGCTCTGTTTAAATTATACAACGTTGACTATTTCCATTATTTTTGTGTTATCTTCTATCTTAATCTAATTTAATTTTTTGATCTGTTCATCTAATTTGATTAGCCATCCAACCTGTGAAAAGTGATTTAATCCAGATCAATCAATTCTATATTCAGGATGAATAATTTTGTTCAAAATGGGCTTCTACCCAAACTCGAGGATACAGTTGATAAGGTTTGTACCATTCATTTCGACTCGTTGGATGCCTTGTCATCTTTTTATCACCTTGTTACAATTTCACTTCACTAATACTTGGCAATAATTCTTTACACATCTCAACATTTTTTTAAATTCTTTTTCTTTTATCATCTCGGTTTCGTCTCTAGGTACTTCGCCATTCCAAACATATTTTACCAACACTAGCACGTCTATGTTTAATATCAACATTCATCGAGGATGGCTTCCGTATGTATCTTCAATGGTCGGAACAACGAGAATTTATGAACATGTCATGGGGCTGTGGTTATTTTCTAGCTACCATGTTTGTCCTCTTCAATCTTGTCGGCCAATTAGGAGGCTCAATCATGGTCCTCATTAGATATCAGGTCCCATATGCCTGTTTCTTATTATTCTCAATCATTGTTGTGCAGGTCAGTACACAAGTATTATCAGAGTTATTTCATCTTGATTACACGTATTTATCTTGTTGAGGTGGAATATTGACTTTAAATTAACTTGCGTGATACAATGTTTGCGTATAACTTTTTTAAATCATAGCAGTGTAAATACAATGATTAATGCAATGAAAACTAATAAGCATTTTTTCTTATTTTGCAGACAATTGGTTACAGCATTCTTTGGGATCTACCTTTTCTATTGAGAAATTTATCATTATGTGGTGCTGTTTTACTATTGTTAGCTGAATCTAAACAAGAAGGTCGAAGTTTATTTGCTGGTGTGCCAACTCTTGATGAAAATAAACCCAAAAACTATATGCAGCTATTGGGAAGAATTTTGCTCGTCTTCATGTTCATCACTGTTTTAAGATTCGAATTCAGTCTTCTCCAATTTATTCAGATTCCAGTTGCCTGTTCTCTCATGATTCTAGTAACTGTTGGCTTTAAAACTAAATTGAGTGCTTTTGTACTTGTTTTATGGCTAACCTGTCTCAACTTCTGGTTAAATGCTTGGTGGACATTAGACTTACATAAATCAGTTCGAGATTTCCTTAAATACGATTTCTTCCAAACTCTATCCGTGGTTGGAGGTTTACTGATGGTTGTTTATCTTGGTCCTGGAGGTGTTTCAATTGACGATTATAAGAAACGTTGGTAGTTTGGAAGAAGCAGTACAATAACTAATAAATGAAGAAAGGAGACAAAGAAGACTAATAAATATTGAATATTTTTAAAAGGAAAATAAATATTGTCAAGACCAATCATAGAAAAAAAATCTACTCATCAAGAGGATTCCAACAAAGAAAGAACTTTAAAATCAGGAATCCTCGCAGATCAACCAAATATAAAAATACAACAAAGTTATATTCTATTCTTTTATAATAACGGAATGTTCCTCAGATCATATTTTGTTCTTCTTTATTTCGCTTCTTTATTTACTTTTTATCGCTCTCTTCTGCTGCTCCTCTTTCAGGCTCATAACATTTTTTGTCTGTTGATTTTGGATTTTTGTTTAAGCCAAAAGAAATCATGGTCAATCGATTTCAACAAATAAATGAGTTAATTTTTATATATACACACAGATACATATAAACATTTAAACTGCCCCGATTCAATCATAAGTTCACTTTATTTATTTACGACAACGTTTCGCCAACATGAAGGAAGCAAATTGCTCAATGGCCTTTTAAAAATCCAATAAGAAACAATCAACATGTAGGAGAAATTAAATCAAATGTCAATTTTGATTAAACTCTCAATTATCAGATGCACATGGATGATATTTTACTTGATGGAGCAAAATTTAACCTAGAGTGTTCACCAATGTCATCATTGTACAAAAATAGTCAGCAAATCAACTTTGGTTTCAAATACATTTATTGTATAATTTTATCTGTAGCGTCAAATACTTCACCCTCATCCTCTCTTTTAAAACTCTGGTCCATGAATTAAATATTTAATGTTATATCATTACAATCACATCATGCGCACCGACAATTAGTGAAGTGGATTACAATTATAATTTAAGTTAATTGAAAGATTGTCTCTTACTCTTTGTACTTTTCACATTATATTAACTGCCTCTAGATTATCATGATTCATGATCATTCTCACAATGAATTGCTCCCAACAGTCAGACGTAATCACCTGATGAACTGATTTGTTGGGAAATTATGTGTTAATCATTTATTAATCACTATTCAGCGCAGCGGAATATTCCGGTCATTATTACTTTGTATGTTTCTCATTAAAGTATTTGATTAGTTGGTTAACTGATACGATATCTTCACCCTCAACCTCTCCAATATAAAGAAGATGCAATATTTGAAATGCACATAAGAACATCAGATTTTTAAATTTAGAAGTTAATTTTTTGCATTTGAATGAAGCAAATATTATGACATAATATTAATTAAATTGTTAAATTTTTCATTCAATCGATTAACTTAACCAAATAATCGATTAATGAATCGTTGAAGCCGCAATTTGCCCATGCGTTAACAAACCTGCTTTTTTTATCATTTACAACTCATTTTATCATTCAAAGTCGATATCTCTATTGAATTTCTGTGAATTAAATTACTTGGTATTCTGTGATCGTTCTCGATAAAAATGATCCTCTCTCGTGTAGCCCGTACAACTTTTCAATTACAGGTACGAAAAAGTCACCTTTACCCGATCCATGGCCAGTTTACTTTCCCCTGTATTCTTCTCATCATAATCTTTTCTTCACTCGTTTCATTCCACTAACTCATTTTTGTTTTACCCTACTTTTTTATAGAAAAACCGACCGGTCATCAGTGTTTTGTCATCAAGGAATGCATCTTCATCCGTAAGTTGACCATTTCACTCTAAAAAGGATTTTCAATCAGTTTTACTCAGCTATTTTAACCTTTTCATGACCTTGTACTATTCATTTTTACTCGATAATTTTCATAATCTTTTAACCTTTTCAATCATTGAGCTTACAGATATATGTTAATTTTTGTGTTATTTTGCAATCTTTTGTAATCAGGAGCTAAAAGATGTAGTTGGTGCAAAGATTAGTGAACATGGCAAAAAAATCAAAGAATTTCGAGGTGTTTATGGAAGTAAGGTTGTTGGTGAAGTTACTGTAGATATGATCTATGGTGGTATGAGAGGAATAAAAGCATTGGCTACTGAAACCTCTTATTTGGACCCTGAAGAAGGTATTAGGTTCAGAGGTTATTCAATTCCTGAATGTCGAGATCTTTTACCCAAAGCACCCGGTGGTCAAGAACCTTTACCAGAAGGATTATTCTGGCTTTTATTGACTGGTGAAGTGCCAACAGAAAACCAAGTAAAGAATCTATCAAAGGAATGGGCAGCTCATGCAGATTTACCTGCTCATGTAGTAACAATGTTAAATAATTTCCCAGCTCATCTTCATCCAATGTCTCAATTTGCTGCGGCTATTACTGCTTGTAATACTGAATCTGCTTTTGCTAAAGCATACTCTGAAGGTGTTCACAAATCAAAGTACTGGGAATACACTTTTGACGATGCAATGAGTTTAATCGCTAAACTGCCAACAATTGCTGCCACTATTTACCGAAATCTTTATAGAGATGGTTCATCAATAGGTGCTATTGATCCCAACAAGGATTGGTCAGCTAATTTCGTTGATATGTTAGGATTCAAGGATGAAAAATTCACTGAATTAATGCGACTATATCTCACCATTCACAGGTAACTTAGCTCACAAATTTTGCTTATCACGTTTTTACTTTCCCTCTTTCCCTCTATTAATTTTCTCACCATGTTGTTATATACTCAATGATATAATTTTCCTCTTGTTTTCTGCTGTTTCAACATGTTAACAGTGATCACGAAGGAGGTAATGTAAGTGCTCATGCTACTCATCTTGTCGGAAGCGCTTTATCTGATCCATACCTCTCATTTGCTGCTGGTATGTGTGGCTTAGCTGGGCCACTTCATGGTCTTGCCAACCAAGAAGTTTTGGTTTTTATTACCAAAATGCAACAACAATTGGGTGATAACCCATCTGAAGCACAAATTTCCGACTTCTGTCGTAAAACTCTTGGATCAGGACAGGTTAGACAATTATCCAAATATAAACATGATTTTATAGTCTATTAATAGAAAATAAATGGTAATCTAATCCTCTTGTTGTTTTGTTTGCTTTGTAAATTTAGGTTATTCCTGGTTATGGTCACGCAGTTTTACGTAAAACTGATCCTCGATACACAGCGCAGCGAGAATTCTGTTTAAAACATTTACCAGACTATCCAATGTTTAAATTAGTGTCTACAATTTACAAAGTTGTTCCTCCTATTCTCATGGAGACTGGAAAAGTAAAAAACCCTTGGCCAAACGTTGACGCTCACAGTGGTGTGATCCTTCAGGTAATCAGGAAACTCAATAGCTATAATAAATGCACTTGTCATTTAGGTTTCTAGATTTTATTACTTTATACTTACTTTACCTTTTTCTATCTCTTAATCAAATTGCAGTACTATGGTCTGAAAGAAATGACTTTCTATACCGTTCTTTTTGGCGTCTCTCGTGCTCTTGGAGTCACTGCCTCATTAGTCTGGGATCGAGGACTTGGATTACCCATTGAACGACCCAAATCAATGACGAGCGAAGGTTTAATGAAAATGGTCGGCGCATCATGAATAAAGTTATAGTTAATTGAAGAGATAACGTAATCCACCACATTTATCCACGATACAACAGCAAGAGAAGCATTCGAGTAATTTAGGAGCAATCAAGGATAAACTGTCGCAAAATCTATTTTCATTTCTCTCTCTCTACCTTTCTTTTCCTCTTTATTTTTACTCTCTTTATCTCTTTCTCTTACAATCTCACTTTCAACACAAATCACACACACACTCACGCTTACACCTTGTCTCTTTTTCGTTTTTCTCCACCTCTCTTTTTCTGTTTCTGTCTCATCCTCTATTTAATAGCGAAAAATTTAAATTATAAAAATAAACCTCTTCCCATTATCCCATTACAACATGAAACCAAGAAGCTTGCTGCATAAAAATACCATCTCAATAAGAGTAATTTAAAAATTCTCCCATAAACATAATAGCAATATAAATAAATTAAAACAATGTTACAATTATTACTTGATTATCATTTTATGATTGCTGATAAAAATTCATCTATAGATGAAATAAAAAAAGGCCGCGATGAGGATTGAACTCATGACCCCTGGTTTACAAGACCAGTGCTCTAACCACTGAGCTACGCGGCCGATTTTATTTTGATTTCCTTGAAATAATTGTTATTTTTTATTTATTCTTTTCTATGTTAAATTTTTCCATTAGTTTTTTCTTTCTACTTTTTTCTTTTTTTTCTTTCTTTTTACTTTATATTATTTTTATTCATCTTTAATTTTTTCTGTTTAAACATGAAAACAAACTTTCAATATGAGTTATAAAATATAAATATAAAGATATCAGCAACAATTAACAACGACTGAGACGAACAAACGGAGACAGAGTTGGTATGATCAAAGCGTTTAAGGTCAAAACAACCAGTCAATTGGATCGACTTTTGGAAGGAAAGGTTTTATCGCCAATCAATCTGCTGATTAATTTCGTTGATGCCATTGTGGAAGCCGGTGAAAACAAGCAACATTATTAGAACGAGTTAAAAGCAATGTTAGTCAAGTTGTATCATTAGTCTCAAAAGAAGCTTCGCACAATGAACCAAACATCAACCAAATCGCTGAAAGTGCTACAAAAAGAGTTGAATTGAAGTTTGAGAAAGTAACTAAACAATACAATCTAAAGGGTTACAAGCAACATCAGATGGACTAATGAAGAAAATTAACAAATGTAGAAGCATAATGGTCTTTGTTAATATTTTTATTAATTTCTTTCCTCTTTTCTTATTTTCATTCCCTCATTAACTTGATATTAGGGAAAATACGTCAAAAAGCACTAATTAAAATTTAAATTTGGTTCCATCATGTGTGGCAGAACTCGATTCTTCTAAATCAGCATCGAAGTGCATGCGATATCCTCGCGAAACGCTCTGCTTCGAATACGCTTGAAACTTTTCAATAACCGAGTCTGCAAATTGAATAATTTTGCATAATTTTATGGCGGTGGTTCCCAGAATTTTCTGTTAAACAAAAATTTCCAAGTGGCTACAGTGCTATAATACTGATTCCCAGATTTATAGATTGAACCGACTAGCCACGATACCTTAGGTGAGTGTTTTGAACCTTAGTGCTGGAGTGTGTCCGCTTCAACTTGAGAAGAAAGATGGAGAAACAGGATTTGTTCAGCAGTCAGTTCTTGCCGAGATTCGAGCCCTAACTAACCCTTGAACGTTGTATTCCTAGTTCACGATAACACGCGTGTGTGCAAGACACTCAGGTCGATGTTTTAAAGGATTGAAATTTTGCAAATCCAATTTTTTCAGTTAAAAATTAGATTGACTATTTTCAGTTCGAGTTTTTTCATTTTATCAACATTTGTATTCAATTTACCACTTTGATAACATTAATGTTAACATTTGAAAGACCAGAATTGATTAATCCCTCATAATTCATCCTGCTGAGTTTGATCAAAAGTCATTGATTTAGTTGAAGATCGAGCCAAGTCACAACCAGTGGTTATTAAAATTTTTTGTTTACTTTTTATTTAAACCTAATTCTTTCGACTTTTGTACATTAGTTGTTATCGTGAACTGGGATAGAACCGACTATTCACATGTTTATCTGTTATCTTAACAGTCGCCAGTCATGATCAGTAAGCATGATATTTTTCACGACTTACACCATTCTAATCCTTATGAAAGATAATCTCGTATCAAACATTTATCTTTGAACACAGTCAGACAATAATAATTAAAAAAGACTGACAATGATTGTGAACAGAATCATCGAAAATTAGAATGCATTTATGCACAAATAACAGACAAACGGTAAAATATTTATTGGGCAAATGTGCGTCAAAGGAAAATGATCAAAGATAAGAAATGGTGATTAAAAGGAGCGAAAAGATCGAATAATTCTATCACTCAAACTTAATGAGAAATATTTAATTAAATCATAATTTCCTCGTTTCCTCGTCAATAAACTTGACTAGTCAATTTTATTAGCTTGACGAAATCTCATTGACAAAGCTAGATGTTGAATGATATGAAAGAAATGCATTGACTTTTATTTTACATAAAATACAAAGTAACATTTTAATTTTTATTTCATTAAACTACCGTTAAATTGGGTCACAATTCATTTCCTCTTTCAATCAAGTTTATTAAATAAAATGCCTTTTTAGGGATCATTCAATTAATACCTAAATTGGCGCTCTTTTCAATCCATGGTTACATTAATCAACATTAAAATTACGCAGACGTAATAGTAAGTCTTCCCCACCAGGTTACACCAGTGTTTATTGTTGTATCAACATTGTAATAAACATCAAAACACCGTTTTTTCTTACGACTTGCTTATTGATATCTCGTTGATATATTGATATATTGTTACTGCTTTTTTGTACATTCACTTAAGTATCTCAAAAAATTGAACATTTGGACAGTTTTTCGGGCTTCGCCAAGCAAATCTGTTTGCTTTTTTTCCAGTGTAATTACAATTTGATAGAACCAACAAGAACTCAGTGTTTCCTCGTCTTCTTTAATCACTTTTATTGCTACCTTGATTGCTACTGCAAATTTTGATCGGTGACACCACTATCGCCATCATCATTATCACCATCCACGACCACCATCGTTTGTCTCTCCTGCTTCATCATCTTCTTGAATATGTGCAATAGTTTGTCTTTCTCTTTTTGCCTTTTGTTTTCTTCACCCTGTCTATTTGTCAACATTAAACAATTATCTTCATCATCATCATCGCCCATACCACCTTCATTGTCAATTTAATTTCTATCAATTCAATTCTCTGTCTTGCATAACCTGAGCTCATCTTTTTTTTGCTATTCCTATCTTGTCTCCTCACACACTTTACCCAATTTGCGTGTGTTTTCCTCTTTTTTTAATTTTGTTTTTCCTCTCTCTTTCTCTGTCTCTCCCCCTGTTATCTATTGCCAACGTTAATCCAACTTCCACTTCCCCCTTCACCCTCCCATCGAGATCATCTCCAAACTGATCCTCTAAATTGAAGAGCTTTCCGCTCTTAAATGATTACCTCATCCAAGACATTAAATCCAACCCAAAAACCATTAAAATCAATGTCATTTCGTGGAGACAGTCACCGTCCAAATGACCTGACCGGTACAAATCATCGTCACAGATCACGCAGTAATTCACTCGATTCCAATCGATTGGGGGGCCAACTACATTGGCTACGTAAGGTAAATTTCATTTAATCATGTCTCTTCATCTTCTCTGTCAAACCATCAAACCTTCGACTACAAATCAGTTGCAAAAAAGGCTCTAATCTTGCTTTTTTTTATATCTGCTTTGCTGGTATTTTTTACATTTCAATTCTCATCATTTTCCTTCATTTCTCTTTTACATTGTTTCTTCCTCTTCTCTCTCATGTTCTCTTCATTACTCTAACGATAAATGAATGAAAGACAGAGAGAAGGAAAATATCATCTTTTTGGTTTTGATCTCAAGGATTTCAAAACCTTGTTGCTGCAAATTTGCCTTAATTTGATTTATCCTTTGCCCACAAATGTTTATTACCTCGCAAATTAGATCCTGTCCTCTCCCTTGTGCTATTTATCAAGAATATTAGTTTACGAATTTGCGACTAAACAAAACCATTTCACCCTGGTTTTTCATTAAACATTAATTTCTCCATTCAGTCACAGTGTCTCCCATTTTGTTTTTGTTTACTTAATTCAATTTCAATGTTTACCATTTCTGTTGATACTATTTATAAATATATTTTTTTGCTCTTTGTTTTCATTCATTTATTCAGTAAACCAACATTAATTGTGGTATACAATTTCAAACTAACCGAAACCTTTTTCTGCCCTCAATTCTTGTGTTTATTCATTTTCCATCAGAATTATTTTCATCTTTTCAATTTCATTTTTTTACACAAATGAACCATCAAGAGGCTTTTCAATTCTGACCGTTATTCAATATCCTTTATTTTTAGCCATCTAAATCCATGAGAATCAATTGAGAACAATTTATAAGTCTCAAAATGATTCTTGCTAATTGCCCATGTTAATTAGTTGCATAATTATAGTTTGATCCGTAATTATCTCATTTTTTCATGCATCAAAATCTGCAGCATTTTAGTCGATTCAGATTGTATGTGAAATTAATAGCTACAAGAGTAAAAATTATCAGTAAATATTGTTTGATGAGAAACAATCAATATGCTGAATAAATGATAATTCAACCGACACCAACTAATGACAATTGAAAGATTATAATGAATCCATTTTCAATAATTGATTAACCATTAGTAAATGACTTTTGGTAAATTATTTAACCAACTTTTGATCATTTTACCTCAATAACATGGAAAGTCATTTTTAGCCAGACAAATTGATGGATAGTATTGCACTTTCAATGAATGGGATAAAAATGATAGCTCTTATGATATAACAATTTCAGCTCAAAATTCAAGGTTCATTGTGAATGAGTTTAATGGGCAACTCAGGAATCATATTAACTCTCTGTAAACAAAAAGCATTACAATCAATGAAAGTAGTAATCAATTTCCTTCAACCTGATCATTACCAATTAACCATTTACCTAAACTACCTGTTTGCTTAAAGTTTCAATTTACAGTTTTTGTAATCATTTGCCAACACCAAACTTGAACAATTCAATGTTTTCTCATTCATTTCTTTATTATCTTTTGTTCACAGAAATTTGGAAGCGGTGGTGTAAATATACCTGCAGGTAAGTAAATTGACTTTCAATAATAAACTCAATTAATCCAATGTGGCTTCAACTATGCTCAAACTATCAATTTTCAAATTTCCCTTGACGCCATTCAAAATTTATTATTCAATCAATAACAAATTCTGTCAATGCTTTGCTCGAAAAATACTCCGCTTTTAATAATTTCCATCTTTTATACTGATTAATCAATTACCGTTTACATGAAATGCTGGAAAATTCAGTTTCATCAACTTTTCATTCAAAAGCTAAACTCTGATCGAGATTTTATCTTCATGTCCAATAGATGGCGTCCATGTACAAACTGTAAATTAAACAATAAATTGCAATCAAAAGCAATATTTTCAATGAATTAAATACAGAAGTACAATTAAAGCTCGTTAATTTGAATTTAAACTTACTAATCAATTGTTGAATTCACTGTAGTTAGCTAACTCAATTCATTCTGCTGTTTGTTCACCTTAACACAATTAATGAACCATTTTCAACTTAATTTTCATCAATATTTCCATCAACTTTTAATCCAAATTATTTGATTTGTTAGGATTATGATTTGTTATTAGATTCAAATCGGAATCAAAGGCTTCAAATGAAATGCATTTAACAAATAAGGATTTAATTGTAAGCTTTGAAGCCATTCAATTAAAATCTTTCATCAATCATTTTTGATGAAAATTATGGACAACCCATTTAGTTTCAATATGCTCCAACAGATGACACTACTGTTTGTTTTTGGTTAAAACCAGATTTTCATTAAACCCATTTTTTGGGTTTGAATACTAATCAAGACTTTCAAGTGTTTCCTAATTTATAATGATTTTTATATTATTTTTTATTTCTAATTTTATTATGAATCTTTAAAGACTTGTTATTTACACTTTGATAATTTACGACCAATTTACGAGCAATTGATAGGTAATTATTTTATTGAGTCATAAAGATCTTGATGTAATTTTCAATCTCTGACAATTGGAAGTCAATCAATATGAGAAAGTTTCCTCTAATGAATTAGAAAATTGATTGTTGAATCTATAATCAATAGCTTTTCTGATTGATCGCCAATGATTTATCCTCATTATTACATGAATATGACAATAAGTTGAACCCAATGTTTACACATTGATCTAGCCGTAGGCTTGAGTTATCAATGTCTTGATTTCACATGATTTCAAGTCATTTGATTGCGATTTACTGATAAATCAGTTGTATCAATCAATGCATTAGTTGATTATATCTTGATCGTGTAGCAAGTAAACCTTAAATATATTGATTTAAGCTTAAAAGGTATCAAATAAAAGTTATTCAACATATGAAGGGTTAATTAGGTGATTCAGATTAACCTTAAATATCTTGATTGAATGGCTTGTTTTTTACATTCAATTTGATGTTCATTAATTCAAAGCAATCTGATTAAGACAAGTTTCTCCTTATATCATGATTGACTGTGAAAACGCTTATAAACTCCAATTAATCCAATTAATCTTTGAGCATTAAATTGTCTCAATGGTGGATCAAAATTGAGTAAAGATTATCAATGTGCAACATTTAATGGTCAACATTTATTTTCCGTGTTATCAATCAATATTTACATTTGCGATTACACTCAACCTTTATCCATTAACATTTAAACCATTGATTGTCAAGCAACACATTTCAAACCCAATTAACGGTCCGAGTTTGATTTAATTTTACAATCAGTTTCAATGAGTTTCATAATGAGTTAACTTTGAACCATCGTTTTGGGTTAATTTCAATGTAACCAGAAATGAAAAGTAACTCATTACATTTACTCATTCAGTGTTTAATTAAAAGCAAAGCCAAGTCTAAAAATTGACTTTCATTAAATAACCTTTTCATTTTGAAACAATCTAAACATTCACTTTAATTAAACTGATTAATTAATTTATACCAATTGCTTAATTTTACCATCTCATTATCATGAATAAAAGGCAAAAATTTGCTTCAATCCTTTAAATTTCAGCAGAAAAAATGAATGTTTCAGTGATTCACTGAAGCTGAATATTAAAAGTTGCCTTATTGTTGATGTTTGAATAGTTTATTGTTAAAAACATTGACTTGAAACAATCTCTTATTAACTGTTGATTTAAATCTAATATTGACCTTAAATGGACTCTTTTGTTATCTTGATTATTGAATGTTAACTCTTCCTGCGGCTTTTTGATCAACTCTTTCTGTGCTATTTAAATAATCTGAATAATAATGTTCAGTTGTTTTGGATCGGCGATTAAATAAAATTACATCAACAGTGTTTACATTTATAAATTACATTGAATAAACAGCTTACAGGCTTTTCATTACATTTTTTGCATTCCACTTTCATCAGTTGATTCTGAGCATTCTGAGTATACTCAGTTTCATTGACACAAAGTAGCCAGAAAAGAGAGAGGAAGAGTGAAAGAGACTATTGAAAAAGTATTTTCATCATGAATATAACACAAGTAAAGTTGAATTTTTGCGCAACGATTCAGATGATAATGATGAAGATGAGGATGATACCAAAAGAGAGTTTATTTTCTGTTCTGGTGAAAGAGAAATGAACAGGGAAAATGTTGATTGAGAAGGTGAAAAAATAGGATGATCAAGATGATCCTTTTTTGTGTTGTTGTTGCTCATCTTGAAGGTTGAAGCTGTGCAAAAATGGCTACTGGTCATTGATGAGAGGAAAGATGATGATGATGGGTAAAATAAATGGACAAATAACGATCAGGATGAGATAAAGATTGATTAATGAGCTTGAAATTACATGTATGATTAAAATGTTTTCCGTTTTTCATCATGTTCAAGACATTTCTTTACCATTTGATTGATACAAAAAGACCATCTCTACTTTAAACCAATCAATGGTTAAAAATGAATTAAAAATGCTTTAAATTATGCGATCCATTTTCATGGTCAATCTATTAATTGATTAATGATTAAACCATTGAAACAGAGCTGCAAGAGTTGATGTTTTCAACCGATAATGTGATAGTGTTTTAGGTTGACCCAGTGGAGCCAAAAAGGGGTTGAAGACGAACGAAGACAGAGAGGAAAAATATGAAGGTGAAGAGGAAAGAGAGTGAAGATGAAGATGAAGATGATGGATGAAAATTGAGAGACAGTAAAAAGACAGGAATGGCTGATATTCATGAGCAGAGCATCCCAAGATGAGATTGTGAAGGAAAGTGAAAGGATGATAAACAGGGAATAAAGAAAGGAGGGAAGAAGAGAAGAGGTTGAATGGATGAGAAGATGATGAGAAGATGATGAGAGGGAGTAACGTGAGCATAAATCTTGGGTGAATCTGAGTTTGTGCCCTGAGAAGTGAATTGGGTTTTGTTGTTGAACACTCGCTTTACTTTAGTTATCGTCAACCGAGAAAAGAGCAACGACAAGAGAGAAGAAGAAGAAGAATCTTGATTTTTTCTCATTTTCTTCTCATTTTTTATTTTCCTTTTTCATCTTCTTCATCTTTATCTTCATCATTCTCTTCCATTCGCTTTCTTTTTTCTTCCTCTCATTTTTACCCCGTTTTACACCATTTCCAACCCTTAAACACTTATCATCAAGTTATCATCAGTTTATTTTTTTTAACTTATTTACATCTTCAACTATTTTTGCCTTATTTACATCCATAAAATGAGACAATCTTGCAGGTAAAGTTGAACACAAATGAGAAAGAAAGTGAGGAAAAAAAGAAGAAATCAAATTGACTTTGCAAATGTAAATTTCCACCTTGAAAAACCCACCAAAAACCAAAACTCATGATTAACCGATCAATTGAAACCTGTTAAATGTAAAGTGTTAACACAAATTGAACAAAAAACTTAAAATTAGTGTGCGTCTTTTAAACCAATAATTAAACTTGTTTGAGTGTGAAATATTTCAAATTGAGCGCCTCTTCGAATGCTTTACCCAATTTTCATCTCAACATTAAATTGTTTCCAAACTTTCTCAACACTTTCTTATTTGCTTCAACAACCAAACTCAAATCAAGGTCCAACCTGAAAAACCCCCGAAGATGTAAAAGTTACATATTCTAGTTTCATTTCTCTTCTTTTCTCATTTTTACTTCTCATTCTCTCTCTCTCTCTCTCTCTCTTGATCCATCTTCATCTTCACCTTATTTTCATCATTTTCTTGTAAATCTCATGTTGTTATTGTGTTATTGTGAGATATATTGTTTTGTGTGGCTTCCCTTTACAACATTGTAAGCTCAACATTGAAGTTGCCCCATTAAAATCGCCGCAACATGGCGTCATCATCATCAACTTTAATCATGTTTCGCCATTTTAACTTTCACTAACTTTCTAATGTGTATAAGACATTGTTTTTACCCATTTCAACCTTTAAATTCACTGTTATTCAACATTTTACATCACAGTCCAGTAAAATGTTGACTATGAAAGGATAACTATTTTTTGCAATTAGCTAATCAGTTGAAGTAAAAGTACAAAGTGTCTGTTTATTTTGGTGCTGTTAAAACATAATTACAGTCGCTAAGAATCATTTTGATACCAGTTTTGTCATTGCTTTCAATTTTTGTGCTCAACTTTTATCTTAACTCTGTGTGTTGACTTTTTTTTGTTCAACTTGGCTTTGAGTGATTTTTGTATTTAAACTTTAACTATTGATTCGGGTTGAACCAGCTTTGCATGGTAACAGCAGAATCAACGAGAGTTTCATTGTTTCTCAAAGGTGCTATCACACTTGAATGGCTTACGATCACAAATCGTCTATTGGCCGCTCAGAGGCAAGGTCAACTGGCTCAACAAATTCACCTTTGCTCCATCGATCTGCTTTACGAAACATTCGTTCAAACACTTTACCCCGATCCAATCGTATCCTAACTGGAACTGTAAGTGATCCAGCAGCAAGCTCATCAACACAAGGTTCACTTTCACCTTCAATGGTTACCACAAGTGGTTCAAATCAAGGGTCCCAGCGACCAACAAGCTCAACTGGATCAACTAGTTTAGCATCATATTCACCTTGCTCCATCATTTCGGAAAATGAGGTTAACGAGACTCGATCACAAGGGTCAAGTCCACTTCCCCTTACCGGCAACCCTAACAACATTTACACGGATAAAAATAATGTTGCCAATGATAATAACAACAACACCTCGAAAGCTTTCACACAGGTTACAGTATCAGTTTCAAGTGCACCCAAATCACCGGTTATGCCCTTCCGAGTCTCTTCCCTACATAAAGGATTAGCCAAGTTGAGTCTTCGTCGTCGACACACTTCAAGTCCAACTACACCTACCGATGGTCAACCTTCAACCGTTAACCATTCAGCCTCCTCTTCACGTTACCTTTCATCAACACCACCTCTTTCACGTTCATCAACTCGAGACAATTCACCAGTCAACTACTCGTTGCTTCAACGCAATCTCATCACATTGTCAAATATAGCAAACAAAAAAGGTACAAACAAACAAAACTCAACAATAAACTCAAAAGTAACTCAAAACCCAATCCTTGCTATCCTTGAAATTTGCGTAAAATTCAGTTGAAACCATTTCCAATTGATTAACTCGTAAATAACCGAATCAATTTCAGTTCAATATTTATTGGACAATGTAATGACAATTTATTTCACTTGATTACACGTCAACAAATTAGACAACCAAATCTTACCTTGCTTATCATTGTCATTTACATATTCATAATGGTCATTATAATTATCATGCCCATCATGTTCACCATATATTATCACATCTATCCAACTGTCAAATAATCCAAGTTATCCTTTTCACTTTCCTCGACTTATTTCTTCCTCTTTACCGAAAACACATTTAAATATAGCATCAACCCAACAGTCAAAACTCAAGCCAACAAGCATTCATCATCATTCATGATGAATATCAATTGTTAATATTTGCTCCCAATAACCTCAACTGAATCCTCGAGCTTCTTTCCCTGTTAATCCAAATTGATTAACAGAGAGACGAAAAAATTGATGATCAGATGCAAAAAAGGCATTTTTCTGTAAACAAAGCAATTACTTGAGGAATCATGAAAGTCAATAAATGTAAACTTGAAATATATTCATTACCAAGCTCAGTGATGACGATAATTAAGACAATACTAAACAAATAAAACGCGATTCAAAAGCAACCTTGAATAATGATCCTGGTTTTTTATGTTTTATAATCAAGTTTACCTTTCCATTAACAATTTGTATTACTAATAATACATCACATTCCTAATATCATCATCATTATCCTTTTCCTCACTTGAATTATCACCAACAATAGTCAATCTATATTATAATATAAATTAACACTGTTAGTAATAATAATAATTTGAAGGGTAAAATAATGACGCTAATGGGACACAGAGTAAAATGTGGTGCAATTAAATAGCATTTACCCTCTAATATTGATTAATTTCATTGATTAACCTTTTCCCAATCAATGAGTTAAACCCAAAAAAGACAAAGGTTACAAAGGTTTTCATTGATCAGATTAAGGTTGAAAAAGTGATCAAGTTTCCTTGTTTCCAGCGCTCTTCAGTTGAAATGTCAAGTTCATCCGATTGGGTCAAGGTTGTGTTTAAAAATAACTTTTTACTCTTCAATTTCCCTTGGCTTCAAATGTTCATTACAATCATCTTTTTCATCATTTTTATTCAACTTCACTTTCATCTTTTCATTGATTTTGCTTCTCTATCAATGGCACATTTGATGCTTTTTGAGTCGCGCCAAGAGACTCAATTATCCAAGTTTTTTCATTGCAATTCATTGAACATTTTTCGATTTTTCCGTTTTCTCTTTTTTTCTTTTTCTCGTTTCAGGCCATTTTCGACTTTCCTTTTTCCGGTTCAATCTGCAAAATTGAACCTTTGACTTTTCGATTTTTCGTTTTTCTCTTCTCATAGAAACAGGGAAAAGAAGGGAAAACAAAGGAAAACACTTTCCTTTTCTTGTTTTACTTCAACATCAACTTGATTCCTTTTCCTTTACCAAACAACAACCTTTCTTACTTTGATGAAAAATTTTAGGAACCAAGAAAATTCCTAAAATGATGATGAGCTGAGGAAAGAACAGAAGCTTCCGTTTGTAGATGTTAACAAAAAGATCTTAGAATTTATTGAATAATGTTGATTGAAATCTGACTTTGCTTGTTCCGTTTTCATTCACATCCAAGCTTCATATAAATTTGGTTTTATGTACTTACATTAAATTAAACTGCAACAACTGAATCTCTCGATGAGCAAAAAGTGAAAGATTTAAGACCATTTTCCACCAATTAAAGTGTTAATTACATTTGGTAATAAACGTATTAATCGTTGCCTGATGTTACATTACATTGACTGTAAATCCAGTTGAATCAGTAAAGAGTGAAAGATTAATGTTGAAATGAAATTACTGATAAATCCAAAAAGCTCAAGTTATTTAGTATCATTTTTTGTTATAAATTTTACAATGAAAGGCAAAAAGCAATTGACTTGAAGATCCTTTTACCAACAACAAAAAGTATAACAAAAGAGACTCTGGAAAACAAACAGCAAAACATTGGAAAATATCGAGTAAATTGAGACTAAATATTCATTGATATCAAGTCGAGATTGACCTGATTCTGTTTCGATGTGAATGACGTAGAAACCAAAGAGATTGAAAAAAGCTAATAAATCAAAATGAATATGAGAACACTTGAAAAGAAGTAAAAAAGAGAAGCTGAAAATGTTGTTTTATCATCTTCTTTACTCCAATTTTGAATTATCATAAACATTTCATCAGCCATCATCATCAACTACTGACTCTTTTCACTATGGCTTGTTGACATTTTCATTTCACCAGCTTTTCTTGATCTCAATTTGTCCTTTTTTGTCTCAAGTCAAAGGCTTCTTGACATGGGCTAAGAGTTGACTGTTTATCATCAGAACAATGATCAGAACTTTCATCAAAACTATCCTCCAAATCGAGATGAAATTCCCTTTGAAGTTGACCATAAATTGCTGGTGATCACTTTGAGAGACCAATTACCATCATTTGTTATTCGCGTTACCCATTTGTATCATTGACATTTCCCTCGTATCTGAACATCATCTTCTTATCGTCATTATTATTGTGATTATTAATATTACTATTAATATTATAATGATAATATTGTTATTACTTTCCTTTCTTCATCATACGGTGAGCACTCTAGTAATAATCAAGCTAATAAAAGGTTCCCATTAGCTGTTTACTCGTTCATCACAATCAACTTTTCTTCCCCTGTTCCTTAGCTTATTACGTTTCCAGTTAATAAAATTAATATCATGCTACAACTGAAATAATGAATTTCAAGAGCTCTACGAATATAAACCCAGAAATGAGTTTCACTCGATTCTGAATATCAATTGTTCATCTCAAGGGAAATTGGTTTCATCTGAAAATCTATCGGCCATCTTTTCAAAATGTACCAATCCTTTCATGGTAACTCTAGTTATGGATGAAATTGAAGAGGAAAAATGTTATCATTTCAAATCAGTAGAGATTCAGTTGATGAGCGATTGAAAAGGTTGAGTAAAACTCTTTTTCCGTGGTTTCATAATTGAAGTTGAAAAACAAGAGAAAAGCTTTTTCGATGAAAAAAAGTTCAACTTTGATTGTTGATTCAATTTGATCTTGTTTGTCTCTCAATTTTCCATGTAAAATTTTGTTCCATTGAAGGTATCAAATCAAACAATTATGAAAACTGAGAATCAATGTGTGAGCATAATTTTCACTCCCAATTTAATAATCATTTTTCAACTTTAACTTTGTAACTATCAAAATGAAACAACAAATTTTTGCTTCAAAATTTTTTTCCAAAGCAAAAAGTTCTTCCACTCAAATGATCTAAACTCATCTTAATGATGCTTGAAACTATTTATCATTGAACTTTTGGTTAGCTCCTTTTTTTTGAACACTCAGTTATTACAGAAACTGGCAACGAAAAAGAAGAACAAAAAAGCAGTAAAAAATATAATAAAAGTGAACAAAAGAGTGAACAGGTTTTGGTGAAATCAATAGTTGAAACAAAAAGAGTTTAGTTCAGCTTTTTGCTGCATCTTCATCATCGTCCTCATCGTCATCATGATCATCATTCTAATCCATTCGGTGTTTCCATAAATGTTAACAAAAATTCAACATTTGCAACCATTTAAAAACACACAAAGGAAAATGTTGAAAACATTTGTTTGCGTATTTAAATAATTACCAATGAATCCAAAGTAACAAACCTAAATGTTGATTCACCCAATTGATACATTTTGACTTTTCCAAGTAAACATTGAAACTTGTGATAATCAATCTGAATCATGACAAGTCAGGGAAGAAAAAAAGTATCACCTGATATTCCGATTCAGTAAAGAACCAAATGATTATTAGAATAGACGTTACATTTATTCACAATCCTTTTGGGATTTAACTTGGATCGATGAACCCTTTTTTTAACATCACAAGACCTTCTGGTTCACTTTGCTGTTGCTGGAACCAGAATTTCTCATTTCAACTCAACTCCATGGTTGTGCCAACTTGTGAAAATACTCTGTATCTGATTTTATGAAATCTGAATCTGGAAAAACACTCAACCAATCAGAAAATAGCCATTTACTTCTTTTACTTCATCTTTTGCCTCTTCTTCATCCCTTAGCTTCATCCTTCACTCATCTTTGTAATTTTTTTTACTCCAAATCTTTCATTTGACAAACCTTGTTAATCAAGGAATAAATTCAATCTGTAAATCCTGAATTTTCTTCTTATTCCTTGTGGTTCCTTATTTTATCTCATTTTGTTTATTGTTTTTTGTTGCTTAATTTTTTCTTCTTCTTTTCATTTCTGGTTTTCTTGTTATTATTTGATATCCTTGTTGTTCCAATTCAATTTGTAACTTGTCTTGACTCTTTGATTATTCTGATTCCATTGAGGTTTTCATCCTTTCAACATTTATCATCTCATGATTTCCTATTTTTCCACTTCAATTTTAATCATACCCTCTGGTTATACATTATAAGATGTATTTTGTTTACTCTTTTCATTTTTGTTTACAACCTTGCTTTTGTTTTCTATTGCTTATGTTTTTTCAATGTCAAACCCAATTATGTACAATATTACGTTGAATCTTCTTTTCCTGTTAAAACTGGTAACATTCAATTTTGGTTTCCATTGTTGTTCATTTATCTGTGATTAGTTCAATTTCAACAATCAAAATTATACCTTTGATTAACCTTTTCCGTAGCATCTCGACACTTTGTTTACACTTTTTGGGTTTTATCTTTTTCGTCTCAATTTTCAAGTTTAATTTTCAATTTTGTTTCTTCTGTTTGTTCCCAAGTCAATTTACTTTATTGTCATTTGTTGATTTTTCACTGAATCAATTTCAATTCAATGTTCATTCAACCAGTTTATTAAAAGCTACTATTAATAGATTACTATTTGTTTTTCCTGGTCAAACTTGGGTACGCTTTTTGTTGTCTCTAGTCTCGCTATTTGATTGTAAATATCAAAGACGTGGATCAGGTTTTTCATGATTTATGGCTTAATCATTGTTGGACACTAAAATGAAGAGGTATCAAGAAATGGTTGAAACCGGCGTTTATTTGCAGATGATTACATTTACTGGTTGAAGCCTTGAATTTCTAATTAACTTATTATCGTCATTAGTTTAAGAAAAATGGTTAAGCATATAAATAACCAAATTGACAAGAAGGAAAAAAAGAAGATATTATTTAGTGTGAAAGTCCATTATGGTTTGAAGATACAAGAGTAATACTAATGATGGTGATGGTTATGATTCAGTTGGAATCCATTTTAGTTTATTGACGTCAAAAACACTCGGCTCAATTCAATAATACACATAGAAAGTGAACTTGCTTCATTAATGATGTATCTGTTTGCTTCTGCATTTGAACCTGTAAATAATACAGAAATAAAGATATTATTAGAAAGAGTGTTTCCCTGTAACATTCATGTATCATCATGGATTGGAAAATATAATTACAAACCTTTTTCTCTGTCCTCTTGTCCAATCGTTTTGTTTTTTGCACTCTCTTCAGAGCATCATTTATGATCATCTGGGTTCATAGCAATCATAATGGTTATGGAGGGTTGAACAAGAGATGAAATTGGGTTTCGCCTATTATCAGGTTACGTTAATTTTCTGATTGAAATGGGTTCCATCGTTGAGTTGAAACAAGTTAAACATTGAATTAACTATTTATAATGTATATCCAGTTAGAGCATTTGCAATCAAAATAACTTGCTTGTTAATAATCTTATTAACAGTTTGCTGAAAGGAACATAAACACACCAAATTGAATAGCTGTTTATCAAATTGTTACGCATTTTTTTCGAATCAACTGATTCGACCTGGCCAGGTGTTTAATCAGATGAACTGCAGTTTATATTGCATGGGCTGTTGATAAACCAAATCAACCAAGTAAAAAGGATAATTGATTCAATTCCAATTTATGTCAACAGGGATGAATGATAATACATTGTGTAACAAGTTGAGCCCTTGAAATACTGTTAATGAATTGAAATGTTTCCAATCCGGGAAAATTCATTTTTCAATGTTGAACGAGTCAATTGCCAATCAATTTTTCTATCATCTTTTCACCTCTGGTTGATTTGTTGTGTAAATTTGGGCTTTAAGAGTCAGTTGATTGAATGATTTGATTTGTTCGAGTGTTTTAATCAATTTCCTTTGTCCAAGATTTAGAGTTTTGATCCATTAATTTGATGTAGTTTTATACTTGAATTAACTTGATTTCGGAAACTTTGAATACCTTTCTTAGAGTTTTCTCTTGATAAATCTTTTCTAGATTTTTGTTATCAACTTCCAATTCGATTATACCAATCGATAGTTCAAATGATTCCACTTGTTGACATCAAAGTTCATTATGTTTGGATAATTGTCGTCAAATTTCTTTCATGTCTTTCAAAGTATGTCCATCTGTTGAAATTTTAGCTTCTGGTTAAAAGTGTTGACCTTTGTGATTTCCTCCATTGTTACTTGGGTTACATCATATGGAAAATGTATGAGATAGAAGTTCTTGCCAGTTCTTTGATTGAGCTCAGATGAAATGAAATTTGAACCAGATTTTTTGGTCGAGTTAGAAATATTAAACAGATTATTCTATCATTACACTTTCTTATCAAATTGTGACCAATATTTTTAACTAAGCCCGGCGGGTAACATCCAGTTTGATCAATTTAACTGACTTGCTTCTCACGTAATATTCTGAACCACCTGAGGTTAAATAAAGTTAACCAATCAATTAACCAGACCAATGTTAATAACAGAATGTATCGTATTTTACACTGAACCTGATGTCGTTCGATCTGCACATAAATCATGAAAAAATTGTCAGAAAAGAGAAAAATAAAAATGAGTAAAAATGAGAAAAGAATTCGATAACAACTATGGGAAATATAAGTACTGACCTTTCATTTTCTTTTGTTCAATCGACTATTTTCACTTTCTTCAATGCATCATTCATGATCAACTGCACAATTATGTTGAAAAAGGTTGAAGCTGGAATTAGATTCCCTTGTCATTAGATGAACGCCATTCCTTTGAAATCTTAGAACGCCTAGTCCCGGTTTGCAGAATATACATCTTTTTCAAACTCCAGTCTATTCTGAATAATCAGCCATCTCATTAAAACCAGATTTTTCACCATTATAGCTTCTTTTGAATTATCTTTAGTTAATATGAACGATTCATGAGTGTTTACATCAAGAAGATAGTTTATCATTCTCAAAAGATTATTTTGATCATTTCACAGGAGATAGATTTCACTGCCATCACCATGATCATTCATCTTATTCACCATCCTAGTGTACCACAAATGATTTAAAATGAGCGCATTCCAAGATGATATCGATGCTTACTTGGCTCAATTTAGGTTTCCTCTCGAATGTTGATATACTTTAACGTTATGATTGAGAATCTCGTTTCTTCAAAAGAATTCCTTGAAAACATTCACCATTATCAGTTGAATAGAGTGAGTTTCAACCAGACCCTTGCTTTCTTGTCTCATGGTTAAGGATTGTTAAACATTATCTTGATTCATACGGTGAACTCTGTTTCTAGGGAAAAGGATTTAATCTTGTTAATCTTTTTTGTTTCAAATTGCAAAGTGTCAAAGATTAAGTAACCAGTGTTGAAACACTTACTTGAAAGTCGAACAGTCTTTTTCAATCAGGATCAATTTCGAATCTCATTTTTGTCCTTTCCCATTACTTTGACTCCATTACCAATTCATTAATCATCGAGAATAATCTTTTGTTTTGTTTGGATTCTTTCTGAACATCTCTGTTAATATTTTGATTTCCAAGCCAACACAGAAATTTTTGGCTATATTTCTGATCTTTTCACCTGAAACAAATGTTCAATCTTTGGGTAACCTTTGGGTTCCTTTTGGTTGAAGTAAGCGTTATGTTTGAAGATTATTAATCGATCAGAAGATAGTTTACGATGTCTTCTGTCTCGACTAACACAAAAAAGCAAGTGAACAAGCAGCTTCAACACATTGTAAAACTGTAAAGATAAAACTATTCAATTTGTAAAACAATTTCCATGATATAATTACTTGGTCCGAAAATTAGTTCCTTTCTTGTTCCCACGTACATGTAATTGCTTCTTGTTAATCATCCATTTAAACATTCTCTTGATTCTAATGAATTGATTGATGGACATACAGCTATTGAGGCAATAATGTAAAACGATGTTGATGAGATAGACAATAATCCATTAGTTAGTTTGGTTGTTTAACCTAATGAAAGATTCACAGAAAACTGGTTAAGCCTACACATATTGATCGGTATAGTGTCCGTTCACCAAACTAATTCTTGAGCAAACAAACAAGAACATGTTTTACAGCTCTAAACAAAAATAATCTTCCAGCTTTGCTTCGAGATTATCAATTAATTGTTTCAAATCTAAGCTTTGAATGAACATATTTTGATCTATTTTTTATTAAAATTCATATGGTTTGAATATGCCATGAACAGATCATGAACACATTAAATCAATCAAATATAAAGTATAAAGAGGGCAGAAGCAGGTAATTCTAATCATTTTTAGTTTTAGTCATTCACCAAAAATTTGCTCGACTTAATGACCACATTTTAAACTGATAGTTATATCAATAACGCTATTCCATTAACTGAATACTTAGACCTTTGTACTGATATAATGGGCTTTGATTAACCCAAAAATTAAACTTAACTTTAACATTGACTCTGAGTTGAAATTAAAAGAAAGTTAAAAGCTGTAAAACATTTTCAAGCTTTTGTTTACTCAAAGAATTAGTTTGGTGAACGGACAGGGAACCATATTGATCACATTGGTGAACCAAGATTGTGTTGATAATCCAATTGAAATAAGTAATTATCTTTAATTCTTGCTTCTTAATTTTAATAACTCATGAGACAAGCAAAGAATAAAAACAAAGCAAAAAATAAAAATCTAACAATAAAAAAACACTGCCATCTAGATGTTACTAATTGCTTAATCAGGTGAGGGTTGCTCATCGGTTAAGATAATGAGAAAAATTACCTTTCACTCTTCTCTCATTACTACCTCGCATTAATTTCTCCTTTCATCGTTTGCATTTGTTAATTTGTCTTTCTCATTTCAATTGATATTTTTACCGTTATTTACTAATTGTCTTCCACTCTCTTTTGTTCATCATGTCTTTGTCAAGAAGTAATTGACCATTTGTTACATTAGTACTGCTTTTATTGATAAAATTACATTTGTGAACAAGTGAAACAACCGTTGCCATTGCTTTTAACCCAAAGCAAAGTGAAAGTTACATTCATATTTTTGTTTTCGTGTTAGTCTCCTGTTTCCTATTGATCATCACATTTGCCAATGATTAATCTCATCATTTCCGGATAATATTATAATGGCATCGTATCCGAAGTATATTTCGAGTAAAAATTAGCTTATTATTGTTCCTTTCTCAGTCGTCTTTTTCATTTTTTCCCTTAAGCTAAAGTCTGGTTGCTAGACTTGCCATTTTATTCTCCCGCCTAATTATTGACTAACATAGTTGAAGCCTTTCTATTACCTTTCTTTTCAATATCATTTTATCAAACATTATTTCTAACAACATTTTTTTCAATTTTTGTTTTGATTCTTTAATAGGTGCACTTTTCAGACGTCATTCCACTGATCCAGAGTCCCGTCGTCGTGGTACTGTTGGTGCTCAAAGATCTTTGGATGGTTCCCTTGATTTGTCTCATCACAATCATCTTTACCTTTTCAGAGATACTCGTGATTCCAGAAGTGGAAGTATCTACGGAAGTAATGAGCCGATCTGTGATAGACTTGACTTCGAAGAACTTGAGGGCGATGAAAACCTCACTTACGTCAAATTTTTTAAGTTTTACCGTTGCTACGATTTAATTCCGATCAGTGCCAAATTAGTAGTTTTTGACACTCAATTATTGGTTAAGAAAGCATTTTTTGCTCTTGTCAGCAATGGAGTACGAGCAGCACCTCTCTGGGATAGTGCCAAACATCAATTTGTTGGGATGTTAACCATTACTGATTTTATTAATATCTTAAGAACCTACTACAAATCGCCGTTGGTTAAAATGGACGAACTCGAGGAGCAGAAATTGGAAACTTGGAGAAGTAAGACTCTTTAACTGTTATCTCCCATAAAATGAGTTGACAATTTTCAAATGCTAATGTTGTTTATCATTTAAATTTCCTTTGATTTTTTGCTAAGGTAAAGCAAAAGATTGAAGGTTGTGTACATTTTGCTAGTGTCTTTTCTTTTTTGGTGTCTCAACCAACATTCAAATATTCTTGAGTTTCACTTTTTAAACAAACACTCTTTCACTTTTAGCTGAAATCTTCACTTACTTTCACATCTATAATCACTCATCTCTCAGTACAGTACTGAATTGAGATCTACTCTGCCAAAAATACTTATACAACATTAGTATTTCGTTTCATCATTCTCCATCAACAGAATTGATTAATCTTGCCTTTTTTTGTAAATCTAATCTATTTTCGTGATTATTTTTCCCAAACCTTTACTTTATTAGGCGTTTTAAAGGAGAATGCTCCATCCCTTGTCAGTATCAAGCCCGATGCAAGGTAAGAACTTATTTACTTAAAATGCCTATTGATTGTTGATAAAAAAGCTGAAAATTCACAAGTCATCGAAGAAGATGAGATTCAAAAATGTTGTCAAAATCAACAAAATTATCATAAATATTGATTACATTATTTTTTTCTATTTTTTCCCACAGTCTCTTTGATTGTATCAAAGCCTTAATCCACAACAAAGTTCATCGGTTACCAGTTATCGATCCAGATACTGGAAATGTTCTTTACATCGCAACCCATAAACGAATTCTTAGATTTCTTTTTCTTTACGTAAGTAAATATAATATCTAGTCTCTTGATCATCAAATTAGTCATGATAAAGTGTATTTTGGGCACTGATGTTGTACCTCCTCTGAATCAATTGTCTTCAAAATATTGCTACTATGAAAAGATCAACAAAAGGAGTTATAATAAACCTCAAGACAACCCAAAATTATACTGTCAACAAACATGACATTCGTAACAATCAAATAAATACTATAGCTTTACTTCTTTTCCTCATCAAATACATTGGTCTTTCGACACAATCTCTATTCAAGTGTTTTGACTATTAATATCGATACAGATATCTGTGTATATGAATCATTAACATTTTGATTTTTTGTCACCCTACCATTACTTTTAGTCACTATGCTACCAAGGTCAACATCAATGTCATTACCATTACATGACATCAAAAAACATATACTTAACCATTCTCTGAAATTTCTCTTTGTTGCCATACCATTCTAATAATCTATTGTTTTGTTTTGCTTCTATATTTACAGTATTATGATCTACCACAGCCTAGTTACCTGCAAAAGCCACTTCGTGAACTCAAAATTGGAACCTACGAAAATATAGCTGTTACCACAATGAATACTCCACTGATAACAGTTTTGCACCAATTTATTGATAGAAGAGTTTCAGCACTGCCTATTGTCGATGAAAAAGGACGAGTTATTGACATCTATGCTAAATTTGATGTTTTCGTGAGTTTTCAGCATCCAATCTCACATTGTTTCTGCTCATTCATCTTTGTGCTATTTTGTTCTTGTTTTAGCCTTTTATTGTATCATTATCTTACCATGTACTAGATGTTACTCTATATTTATTTTTTCTCTTCTATTAATCTTTGCATTTCAGCTAACTTCAGATAACTCAAATTGCCAGATGAGCTATTTTTCAAGTTTCTGCTTTCTTAATATCTCAGCCTTGAACTAAGTTTCCTTGCTAAAATGATTGATACCTGCCACATAGTTTCATATTATTTCCACAAGAATGAAAAGGCTCACAATTCTCATTTTTCACCTATTTAACTCATTCTTTTTTCTTTTCCAATACTCAGAATCTTGCTGCCGAAAAGACATACAATAACCTTGATATTCCCGTAAAGAAAGCCTTGGAGCATCGTGCCCATTACTTTGAAGGAGTTGTTAAATGCACTCTTAATGAAACTTTTCATGCAATCCTGGAAAAAATAGTCAAAGCAGAGGTATGTATGGTTATGATGACATTTTTTCACATCTCCTTTACCACCTCCTAAAACTAGTTAAATGTTTACTAAATGTTCACCCTTCAAACTAAACAGCCATTAGATGAAAAACATTTTATGCAAATCAAAAAATGTTACTTCTAAATGACTTTTCAACTTCATGTAAATCTTTTCTACTCTTCTCAAATCTAATTATCAATTCATAATCTTAATCACTTGAGTGTTCACTCTTTTGGTACACTCTACTTTAAATATTATCTCAGATAATTTTTGAGAATCGTGGCAACTTTCCTCTTCTCACCTAATAATCCTAAATATGTTTTTTTCAGCATGATTTAATATACAATTTTTTTTCTTCATCTTTTTCCAGGTCCACAGGATTGTGGTTGTTGATGATAAGGACATGATTACAGGAATGATTTCACTGTCTGATATATTGAAATTCCTTGCTCTTCGTCCAGTTAATCAAGAGGTCACCATGGGCTTCAGTGATATCGATTCATACGTTTTAACAGAAGAGTTCGAGGAAGGCAGTGAGCTAAAAAGCGAAACATAAATGGAACACTTCACATGCAATGAAAATGAGATGAAAATAAGAATCAAGAAAAACGTTTATTTGTATCTAATATTAATGGTAATACGGGTTGTTGAAAGTCAATTCACTTCTTTTTTATGTTAATTAACTTTCTGAGTACTTTGCCAATTAATTGACTTTCTAATCCGTCTTATCCTTTTCATTTCAATTTTTTCTCGTCTTTATCAGTCCATTTCTTTACATTAAACATTTCAAAATACGCAAAAATAGTTACTTTTAAGTAATTCTTTTAGATTTTTTGTCATTGTAAAGACAAAATTATTGAAGTATTCATATTAGTTTTTCTCATGTTTACCTTTTATATACTAAAGATTCAGTAATTATCAGGTAAGAAAAACGAAACAAAGAAATGTGATGTAAAGCAAAAAAAACCAATTACTGCTTGTAAATTTTAGCATCAAGTGTACCAAAAGTTCATTTATTCATTATTGCTTCAGATCAATGGATTTGATTAAATTTAATGTAAAATTGGATCCATTCTCTTCATGTAAACCAATCACTTTGAAACTTGAAATTTCACAAAAATTGAGCAATTTAAATCACATTTTATCCACTTTGAATATTGGCAAGACATTAATTATAAATCGAATGCAAAAAAACTGAATTTTAATGTAAGATGTAAACTTTGTTTACTGAATATGGAAGATAAATAACGTTTGTACCTTCATTAATTACAATAAATGTAAACTAATAAAAAAATTAACACTAAATCGCATGAAAATATTTTCTCCTGAATTATTTTACTTGTTGAATTTCAAAAATTATCTGTTTTCAGTTATCCAAAGAAATATAAATAAATCCCGCAAATGAACACTTCTTTGATTAGGGATCGTTGAAAATAAACAATTTGATACAATTTATTGTTTACTGTTTTCTTAGGTTCAAATTGTGCGCTATTTCCATTTTTGAATCAAATTACGGTTGAGTTTTTAAATTAAGATTTCATTTTTAACAAAGTGCAATTACTCATTGATTTTAAAATGTGCTTTTCCTAAGTATAAATTTAACTGGATTAATGTTGAGTAGTTTATTTTTAATTTCTGTTCATCAAGACCAGCTTCAAAATGGAAACCTATTCTGGTCGAGTTCACGCAGTATTGACTTTTGTTTCAATTGCGTTGTTTACTATAGCATTAATGTTCGCTCTTCCAACTTGCTTAAAAAATTATGGTGATCTCGTGTCTGTGAAGATATCAACATCTCGTGAACATGTCATTAATTTACCTAATATCAAAGTCGGAAAAGAAATTTGTGATCTTGGAATGCTTAAATTTGATTTACAAGCCGATTTTACCAAAGCTTTTGATTACAATACCAATGTAATATTTATATATCTAACTGCCCATTACCAGACAAAGGCCAATAAGTTTAATCAAGTTGTTCTTTGGGATTACATTTTACGTTACAAAGCTGAGCAGATAATAAATATTCGAGATCAAGATGTGAAATATTACTTTTGGGACGATGGCCGAGGATTGAAAAACAATCAAAATATCACTTTAACTCTCGACATGGCTGTTATGCCGATCTCTGGATTTTTACGCACATTTACTTTACCTACAAGTCATGTTTTCAGTTTTCCAGACATTTATGCGAATCATTAAAATTGTAAATGAATAACCATCAATAATGAAACATCAATAAAATTTAATTATTCAAATTTTACAACACTTGCATTCATTTGATCATTTAACAAACTTAAAGGCATTTAATCAGAACCTTGACTTTCAATGAAATGTCAAATTGAACAATCAGTAAATTGTGACAAATTCTATTTGCTACCATCTCTTGGCAAGAAAAGATACTTTCATTTCACCCATTTTTCACTTTCAACACTAGATGGAGGTTAAACTGGTTCAAAGTTTTTAACGTTGAAACGTTTTTCTTGAAAGCAAATTAAACTAAATTTAGATTAATTTAAGTTATTTCTTGATGAATTTCCAAAAAATGATTTAATTAGAAAATTTATTATCCATGAATCCAAAAATCCAAGGCGAGAATCCACAAACGCTACCTTAAACTGTTCTTTTGTATAATCACTCATCTTAATGAATAAAAATCAAATTAAACAGTTAAAATGGTAAAAATTAAACTCTTATATTACTGAAACCTGAGCAACTCATCATTAAAATGAATACAATCAAAGACTTATTTATGCTCATCAATACTGTAACAGTTTATTATATAATATGATATTCATTCCAACTCATGTTCATTAGCTTTCACCTTTTATTTACATTTTTATCAATAACAATGTTTCTCTAATGTTTACCAAAGTCTCGATGATGATTAACACTGGAGACAATTTTCATTCGTATAACTTTCAATCGCAGGTACAAGGTAATCCAAGTAAAGTCCCAAGCTTAGTCATTCCTGAAAGGCTTGTTTTTTCATCTTAATTTGTAGTTAAATGAGGTAAATAAAGGTCGTAAAGATCAAGTAAAATAGATTCTTGTAGTCTCACAAAATAGACCCACGAGGGAAACCTGAATGGACAAAAACAAAACGAGCAAAAAAGGTAACTTGAAGTGAATTAAAATCAATGAAAATGATTCGACTCATTGCTAAAGGAACCTTTTTTTCCATATCAAAGTTTCATCAGTTTTATCTTGCTGTTCATTCGTAAATTTGAATGTGTTTATCTGTTACTAACTCATTGGGTTGTCTATATTGTTTGTGTACAAAGTGTTCACCAGTTCAAGGTAAAAAGTCTCTGGATTGCAGGATGAAAATCTGTATGTCAGGATAGCAAACAAGAAAACAAGTAAACAAAGTTACCAAAAAAAACAGTGGTTTACTTAGCAAAAAAAAGAAGGGAAAATGGTTTAAACCAGGAAACCAGGATATTGTTTCTTAGCCATTGTCCTGTCTTACCAGTATTACAATGTGAATTATATCTGGTCAGTAAACCAATTGAAGTGACTGGTGAAAAGTAGAAGGAAAGAAATCAAAATAGTCCAATTGTAACATCTAGACATTGAACATCTTGAAATGTTTTCCCTTTGTATATCAAACGAGAAAAAGTTTAACCATTCCACCAAAGGAACCCTAACTGTTGTTCCGGTTTACGTTGAATTTGGTTCAATATATTCGCTTAAATCATCATCCAACTCTGATGGTAATCAAAAGATTGAAAGTGTAAGTTGCCTTCATTCACTTGTCCAATCTCATTGTCATCATTCCCAAACATTTTCATCCAATCTTTACCTCATTGTTACACGATTCTTGAGCCAATTGCTACATTTGTTGAACGACAAAATATCACAAATAATATTGTTAACCTTATTTGCATCATTGAATTAGATTGTTCAATTGAATTAGTCGACCAATTTCATAACCATTGAACATAAAATCAACAGTAAACTTAAATCAACAAGAACTGTACAATCGATTATCGATCAAATTTTCAATCTACTTTCAGGGATCGATTGATAATGGTCATTAGCAACATTATCGTCTAAATCAGTTGTTTACCTAAAAATGACTGAACAGTTTCTCACCATTGAATACAACAAAATGTCCAATGACATTGAATATTTGATTGGTAAAACAATTGTTAAATCAATAATTGGTTCCTGAGAGGTAACAAAGACTAAATTGTCGACAAGTGTTGAGTTGCAAAGCTGAATTTAAAGTTGAGAATAATTTAGCAAGATTAATGCATTTTTGACAATCTTTTTGCTTCCCATGTAAACACAAGTGTTTCAACATTTTCAGCATTTTAATGTAATGCTTACCAATTCATCATATTCAAGTTGATTCAAGTGCTTTCAAAATAGTGAACCAGTGATCTCGATTAAAATCAGATTAACTTTCCAACTCTCATCTCAATCTGCCATCTTGATGCAACCAAAGTGCATTATAAGAAATATCTTTAAGGTTAACATATTATTACAATAATAAACAGATCAGTTAATATCATAATAATATCTGATCAAAGTTTGCTCATCATCATCAATCTCTTTTTTTGTATTTCTGTTCAATCTTATAGCATGGGAAAGGAATAGCAAGAATAAATCCATGAAAAAATCTTCTAAAGCTTTTTGAATGAATAACAATTGCTTTGGAGAAAAAAATGAGATAAAAACTGATCAATTCTGAATAAAGATTTATGCTGATTCAAGAGTAGTCAAGACTATCAAAAGCTTTAGTTAATCTTGAAAATTTCCAAGTTCAATCCAATCTTTTATCAAAAGCTTCAATCGAGACAGTTGCGTCAATTGTTATCATTAACAAAGTAAATCAATCCCAGAAGCAACCAAATCTAGAGTTTGAATGAAAGTCATTTTTGTGATTGAATGTTTTCCCAACAATTTAATTTCAACTTCACTTAAGGCTCATTGTTGGTCATTTTCAATTTTTAATCATTCAATTATTCCAATGTTTCCCATTGATCAATGAATGTAACGGTCGAACCTAAAGTGTTTCATTTTTCATGTTTTACATTTGATGAATGATGAAAATGGGTTTCACTCAACAGGGAACTACAATAATTAACTTTACTCTGATTATTTTCTGATTAATTTCAAGTTCACTGTTTGGGAAACATTCAACTTGAAAGTGTTGCTACCTTTGTAACCCATTTTACAATGTTACATATTCATATTGAGTATGAAGTTTGAATGAAAAGAGATTTGCTTGGTTAAATATAAATAGCAATTTGTGGGCAACAATAACCATTAAAACGTTGCTTCCATTTACCTTTTAAACAATCAAACTGATCAACAAACATCATGAATTTTGAAACGTTGCTGATTCCTATTATTAAAACATTATTTGTTTAATGACGCTCCAGAACAAAAATGTTACAAATTAATGTTTAATGGCAACATTTGGTTAACATTCAAATGTTATTTCAACTCTAAATTTGATTTTGGTTTTTTGTTTTTTCAAATTGCATTGATTCATTACCTTTGACCATTCAATTGCTGATCAATCTTACGAGGTGAATTAGATTAACTATTAACTAGATGAAGTTACATTCAAGTCAAGGTTGTATTTTAATTAGTAAATTATGATTTTCACTGAACAGGGTTTGTTTATGATTCAGGGAAAAACATAATTAAGAGTTTGCTATTAACATTATTAACCTATTCGTGGGTTTGTTTGGGTTAACAAACAGTATTGATCGTTAAGAGGTAAAAATGATTATCATAGTTAATGAAAATTAACAGTTTTTACAATTCAAATCACAATTCTCTTGCCGAATACAATTCAATCTTATTCCGAAATTAATTAAACGTTGACCAGCTCATGATTAATGTTTGAAGTTGATTCTTTCAATTATTTCATTTCAATGTTTGAAAGTTGAATTTTGTGTCAATTTTAGTTTCCTTTTCAAGTAATTTGGCTTATTAAATGAACTTTTTTCAGCATAACATTGGAAACTTATTGGAAATGAAAACATGTTTCATGTGAATGATTATTTCCAATTGTATTCTTCATTCCATTTGAGTTATTTTCATAAAGAAAACTCCAATTCAACAGCAAATAGAAAAGCAAAATTGAAATGAAATTGGTTAATTCAATTTCATTTTATGCCAAACTATCAATAATTAATTAGATTAACCTTTGAATTTGCTGTAAACAAATTGAATTATTAAAAAAAATGTTACATTTTCCTTGGATCATTCAAATTGTAATCAAATGTATCGCGAACAGAAACTGGTTGCAATTCTGGTTAACTCGATAACCAGTTTTGTAAAGGTTTTCCCATTATAAGGCTGGTAAAAGGTTTAACCAAAAGCAACCAGTAATGATAATTACCAATACTGATTGTCTGATAATTAATTATTCAACTGTTAAGTTCATTTTCATTAAATATTGTCATTGACATTCCCTTCCAGACATAAGATGAAGTTGTGAGTTGATTGGCATTTTGCTTTGTATTTACTGGAGTCTTTTTTGGCTAATCAAGTTATCGATTAAATATTGTGATGCTAATCATGAAGACTGAACAAAATGAAGAACCAAATAGTCATGAAAAAAGATGTAATCATCTATTCTGTGTCAAGGATTTTTTTCCTCTCCACTCAACATCCAATGTAATATTAAAAAATAATGGCTTTTCTTGCCTTCAATTGTATTAATATTTTACTTTCATTTTTTCCTCCCAAAGACATCTTCTTTGTTTATCACCATCATTATCATCATTATTTTTGTTTCAAAGGAAAGATTCATAACAGTATTATTCCTGCTCGTCTGCATGATAATTATACTTGAAAGATTATCTCAATTCCAGGTTCATTTAAATAACCAAACAAAGAGTCAGTTTTGAACCAGAAAATATAAAGTCTCGCAATCAATCCCAATTAGAGAATGCTGAATCGCTATTTACTCTTTTAATTAAAAATACCTGGAAATGGAACAAAAGAGAATTGATTTTTATCCTTTCAAAGGTTCACTTAATTTTCATTTCAACAACAAGGTTAACACTCAATCAGTTTATATTAAACATTTAACCAGAAATTAAGATTCTGATATTGCTCTTAAGGAAGCAAAAAATTCAATATTAAAAAGTATAGTTGAGTTGAATTGTGAAAATAACCTCAACTTTGACAAAATAGAAATTAAATTGTGATTAAATTTACTCCACCTTACTGTCGATTGTATTGAAAATTAAATTGAATTCAATGTTAACACCAACTAATGATTTGATAACATGTATATCATCATTAGGGTAATAGAAATATTTCCATCCATTGTTCAGAGCTGATATTCACTTGATTAATGACTTTTATTTTCATGCAATTTTGGCACATTTTTACCTGACTCAAGCAACACCTTCAATGAACAAAATGTCATCAAATTTTGTTTTATTATTCAGTCTTTCATGATGATTGAATTGCAAGTTTTCCTCTAACAAATTAAATGTTTCCATTATTCTCAAGAGAAGCTTATTCACAGTGAAAATGAAATTATTAATCTTGCCTCCAAATCCTATCAGATTCATTATTTTCTTAATGTTACATGAGCTTTGAGTGGAAAAATTAATAACTTTAAAAATGAAATTTCAAGCAGAAAAAAAGAGAAAAAATTGAAACACTTTTATTCCAAAATTCAATATTCACCAAAGAAATTATTCTTTTTGCTATTTTGGAAACAAACCATTTCTTCAAGTGTAAATAACGACTTGGAGGTAAGATTATCAAATATTTATTCACAGCATTTGGTTAACTTTTGCATTGTGCTTTCATTGATTATTCCTCATCATTTCATCGCAACTCCAACAATGACCTGAAACATTTCTGACAGTTGAATGGAAGCTTCTTTTCCTATTTTTAAACATTCTAAGCGCATTTTCATTTGAAACTTGAATCATCAATCCGAGAATAAAGATGTTTGCTTTTGATGAAACGAAAAAATATCAACATTTCCATGATAATATCTCAACATCTTTCAACTTGCCATTTGAGTTTCCAGTTTGAATGGCCAGAGCATCCAGTTGTTACTTTCTTTAGACTAATGATATTACCAGGAGAAATGCTTGTGATTCCCAAAAAATGCATTTATTCATTCACCTCATGCATGGTTGAACCGATTTCCAATTTATATTATCATCATGTATTATCATTTCTCTTTTCAAATGAATTATATCATTATTAAATGATTATCATTGTGGACTTCTTTACCGCAGAGTTTAATGTAAAAATATTCAAACATTTTCTTTAAACTATTTTTTCGATTTTCTTCTCTTGTTGGTTTCAGAATTGATGCGAATTTGAGTTTACAAGTTTTTGTCGATTGATCTCATTGATTCAGATTAATTTATCAATAAAGTTTCAGAGAGACTGGAAATCTTTAAATGTTTCTTCATTTTTAATGTCAATTGCGTTTTTTGTGTAAACTTTGTTTGACTTCGCATTCAATCTGATTTATTATTTGTTTACTTTTCTATTGAATTGATTTTGTTTTTTCATCGTAATAACAGACAATTTATTAATCGAATTGAAGTTTTTTGGTTTATTATTTTTGAGATTATATTTTGAACTTTTCACCTCGCTTCCTGAACTTCAAGATTTAATAAAAAGAAATCAGTGAAAAGAAGAAAATGAAACCAAATCAATAGCAATTTAATATTAAATAGACAGCATTCTTCCAACAGAAAATATTGATTTTGCGAAATTCATCTTTAAATGAAAATAGCACAAAATAAATTACTTGACTGGAGTAATGATTGGGACTTGATTAATTTAGAGAGATTCATTGAAAAGGTAAACCCGAGTCTATTTGATGAAATAATTAATGGATTATCCTTTGACAAACAAATCAACTGAATAGGGAATTGAAAATGAGACTTGAGCTTGATGCAGTTGACAGGATTGAATTGAATTACCAAATGAAAGAAATGAAACATTTAAGTTCAATGTCTATTCAACTAACGACAAGAGCTGTCAGTGTTTATTTCATTCGTTTTTTGGTGCTCATCAACTCGAACCAAATGGTTGTAAAAGAGTGATTTAAATACTTTATTGATTTGGAGTCAATAGTTGTAACCAGAAATTGAAACATAACCAGACTGGTTAATGGCAGCTATTTGTTTCGGGTGAAAGCTGGTATTAACTTGATTCTGTTGATTGTTTTCCTTATAAATATAATGAGTAGTTTAGATTTGAAGGATTTGATTGGGACTAACTTTCGAGTGTTGGTGTCATTGATTGATGAAAACATCGAATATTTCGAATCTTTGTTTCCCTTTTTATTGAATAAGATTGAAGGATAAATAGATTATTATTGGCTTATTGGTGGACCATTTTACCAGGTTAACTGAATAGTTGATTATTAGAGGGAAGGTGAAGAGATATTATTGAAAGTAAAGTTTCAAGACGTCAGAATACATGATTTCACTTGCGTAAGTTTCGATTGATTTTTCGTCATTTTTTCTTGGACAAACTATCGTTTCATCATGAATTATATCAATGTGAATACATCAATAATTGTCTAGAAGTGAATTCATATTGACATTCAATATTTTCATTCCTTCTGTTCAACACTTGTGATGTTATTGGAGGCTTTCTTGTTACAATCAGGAATCAAGTGCAGTTATAACACTTGAAGGTGTATAATTCAATCACTGAGATTGACAAGTGGCTGTAGATACAATGCTATGGCCATAAAATACGGAAAATCAATTTTAGTCTCTTTCTATTCTGTTAACGAAATAAACAGTTTATTCATCAGATTTTCATTGACAGTTTCAAGCTTAAAGTCATATTTAACGGTAAATGAAAACTTTAAAATCCAATTGCATTTCTTGTAAGTATACTGATCATTTCAGCAATTTCATCATAACACTTAAAACAGAATAAAGATTTTAACAAAAGATCATTTTATTGAAACTAAAAAGCCAAAGGCAACAAACAAACAAAGATTTCTTAACATTTACTTTAAATTTTAAAATAAAATGCCACAAAAAGTACCAAATGAAGCATTAAAATCGTCAATTTAAGGTTTCAATATAACTGCTGATTAGAAATAAATTGTTCAGTGGATCTTTCAACCAAAAAATGGTGAATTTGCAAAGGTTTAGTCAAGAACAAACACATTTACTTTGCAAAAGACTCAATACTAATGCATTTCTCCTCAAAATTGTTTCTTACAATTAAAATTTTCAACTCTGTCAGAAGAGTTATGCCAAAAGCTTTGGCTTTCGAGTTAAGAGTTTTTTACATTGTGGGTTAGTAGTCCCATAAAACCTGAGTCCATTAATGCTAGCGAAAGGTTTCTCCGATCGATAGTTTCCGAGAAAATCGAGTCCAAAGCTGAAACTTCGATCGTCTTTTGTTCAATTATGGCACCAAATTTTTTATCTTGAACTTCGTTCTCCTAATTTCCTTCTAATTGGCAACCAGAAAATGCAATTACTTTGAGAAATAAAGTTTTCTGCTTCTGCACAGCAGATCAAGTTCGATTTTCATTCAAATCGACCGTTCTCCGTGGTTGTAAAAGTTAGAGAGATGAAACTTATTCTTGGTCCATAAAAATTGTTTGCGTACATCATGAATTGAATATTTTTCCTGATTCATTCACAGTTCTCTTGCTTTTGGCCATTAACCCAAAAACTTTGAGCCTCCGTAGTTCGAGAATGGCATCACTTACAGTCATCATTCTTTCACCAATTTAATTGTTTACTGATTGCTAACTCATTTTAATATAAAAACTTTCCATTAGCGCATTCGGGTTATGATTTTCGGGCTGTAGATGCATGAACAACAGCTTATTCAACAAAATAAGCTCATATTAACCTCTATCTTGGCAAATAAACCGATTTTCTGGTTAAAGTTGCAAATGCAATGCAAAGAGTGCTGCTAAAGTCGCGCAAAATTGAAACAATGAGTTGAGACTTAACCAGGTTTGTAAGGACATAAAACTGAGTCTAGTGATACCATTGTATAATTCACCCGATAGATAGTTTTCGAGAAAATTTATGTCAAAGTTGAAACTTCGATTGTCTTTAGTTCAGCTATGGAAGTAGTTTTTTCCGTAAAACTTCATTTTCCTTACGCAAATTTTAATGATTAACCTAAAAATGGACTAATTTTTAGAAATAAAGTTTTGGTTTCTGCACAAAAGATCGAATTCACATTTTCATTTAAATCGACCGTTCTTCGTGATCTTAATAGTTAAAGACATGAAACTTATTCTTGGTCCATAAAAGTTGTATGCACTCATCATGGATTGGTTATTTTTCCCAACTCATAGACAGTTCTCTTGCTTTTGGCCATTAACTCAAAAACTTTGAGCCACAATATTTCGAGAATGGCATCACCTACAATGTTCATTTTTTGAACAAGCATTAAATTTTTTTCTGAGTTATAATGTATTAAAATTTCAGTTGATTCAAAATCCCACAAAAAGTTATAGCATTGCATTTCTTATGCTATCAGATTTGATACTTTATTTATGAAGGTAAATCTAAATCTAATGATGTGTTAGAAGGATATTCATTATTCAACGAATCAGCTCAGACTTTTGTTGATTATTCAATCATAGTATCTTATAGTCGATAATAAAGTGCATTAATGGTAAGAAATTGTCTCAATCGACGAATGCAGACCTTCAGTCAACAATTCGAACCCAGTTTTTAAACCTTTTTATGATTCCAATGGAAGGAAATCGAGTTTAGTTGATGATGACAAGAGATTGAAGCTGTTGACCCTGTGAACATGATAAATAACTTTTGAATCTCCATTTGCAGGCTGACGCTGGTATTGAGCTATTACACACTGTGGCTGGCTTGTATTACAAGAATCTTCCCAATATACCTTTAAACATAATCTATGAAAGTCTTTGCAAGGAAGGTGTTAAGACGTTGCTTCTTCTCCGTCATGGTGAAGGTAAGCTATAATAACCTGAACCAATCCATATTTTCATCAGCATCCAACTTTATCTTTAACCGTTCAAGATATTGATTATGATGAAAGGATTATTTCATGATCATGTTTCAATTTTCTCTTTTCTTCTTCTTTTTCCTCTGTCTACATGATATCCATTGTAAAGAAATTCTGAAGGAATGGAAAGATGAGTTGAAAAGCAGGAAAAATGTTACAACAGAAGAGCAATTTCTGGATAAAAAAGGTAATTATTAAAGTTCACATTTCATCGTTAATCAATCCATTAGTAATCGAATAAATTTTTACATTAAACTCACCATCACTTTTTCATATTTATATTCCTGGAATAGCCGAGGATTAATCAAATAATTAATCTTGAACTTCCATTAAGAACCATTATTACCTTGATATTTACAAAATTGACCTTTTTCCTCATTTTGATAGTCTTTTTGTAGCATTTCATCGATATGATTTAACCATTATTAATGATGATAATTTAACCTTTCATTATTCCTTTAGATTCAACAATTTGTTCATTTTTAGGATAAATTGTCAACCTTTTATTGTTATTGTTAACCAGTGTTTGATCACTTCTACCATTTCCCTTTTGTCGTCTTTTCACCTAGAAATATTGGTAAAATCTGGTTAAGCATAAAAGTCATTTTCTGGTATCTTTTTGATCATCACTGGTTTTCTGGTTTAACCATTTATTTGATCGATTAGACAACAACAATTGAACCATTTTAATGTGTTAAAAGAACCAGATTTAGGTGTGAGATAAGAGATTGGGTTAAATCTGGTTGTCTAATAATTGGGTTTGCACATTTTGAAAGCAAGTAATACTTTCTTATAACATGAAAGGGACATCAATATTTCATATCTTTCTCAATATTCTTGTCATGCAATAGCTGATAAATTCATGGAAATACATGAGTGTACAGTTGATTGATAAATAAAAATAACTGAATTTAGAATAAAACATTTTCTTTTGAAACATTTGGAATTTCAAATCGATAGAAGAGAAATTTTTTCCAATTTATTTTCTGTTTTATTTTCTGTTTTAAAGTTCAATGTTGAAGGGAATCAATTGAAGCCAAATTGGTTTGAAAATCAAACAATATATTGATTAGTATTGTACAGAGTTGGTAAATATAGAATGGCAATCAAAGTTGAAAGATACAATCAGTAGATGACTACAGATTTTTCACTATTTACTGGTTAAATATTAAATTACTAATCAATATTGTGAAAAATTTTCTCGTTTCTTTTTCGAGATTGAAGTTGAAACTAAAATCCCAACCATTTCAATAAATAACACGCAGTTGTTAAATCATCTGTTATTTTGCTTCCTTCAAATGACTGTAATCATCCAAAATGAACAATAAAGCAAACAAAATGAACTCATTAAACTGGATTGAACCAGAGATTAGTCGAGTTTTCACCAGCAAAAATAACCATTAAAACGTTTCATCAGAAAATTGAAAATCTTTCCAACTCTTCAACTCTTCCCTTTAACCTTTAAACAAAAGAAAATGCCATTTCAAGTCAACATTTGATGGTTATTTGTTTTTATATTGCTGACAATAATAACACTCTTCATGTTTGATTGAAGCATCTTATTTCAGTCTCAATTTACAATATCTCATTTCAACCTTCATGATACATGAAACATACTTTACCAATAAACAAGTAAACATTTACAACTCGCAACCAATTTTATGCATTATTTATGTTTTACAATGAAACACTTGAACCAGTTTCATGTTCATACAATCTCATTGATTTTACTTGTTCTGTTCATTTTCACATTTGTAAATTAACAGAATCAATTGGAACTGATTTTTGCAGTCAAAGTAAATTGGCAAGTCCAGATGAGTTGACATGTTCATCAATAAGCAGCGGATTTCCGAGCAAGGAAACTTGGTCACCATCAATTGAAGAGATTTCAATATTAACAAGTAGCTGTTCGAAAACATTTTCATCTGGAATCATCTCGGATTTGGAAGATGAATGTGAAAAGATGTCCCTTGAAACGGAACAAATGACAAGCAATAACCTTTACCATGAAAATAACAGTGAGAGTAAATTATCGAGCAATATTAGTATATTGTGAGTATTTTTGGGTAAAATATTGTTTCCAATCCAATGATTGATTGTTACTGTTATTCAAACTTATCTTTTCTCATTATTTCGTTGGAATCACATTTCCTTAATACATTTTGTTTTCACAATAATCTAATAAAATTTCATTCCCTCTTTACCTTTTGGGCTTTCAACCTGTATATCAATCTTGGATTCATCTGTTTTCCATCCAAAGTTCAAAAGATTCCGAGGCAAGGTTACCAAAGGAAAATGTTGCTTCATGGAGTCAAACACCAACCTACAGAGATCTGGAAGCAAAGATTGAACGATGTTTTGATGATGATTACGATGATAAGTCAACCAGGTAAGTACATGGACTTGTTATGTAAACAATTAATTATGTTTAAGAGCAGCAAAGTCATCATTGGATTGCTTTTACTTTTCCCTGTTTTTAACCTGAAATTTGATTTCCTTTGGGTTGATGTTTAGTGTTGCATCCAATGAACCGTGTTAGTGTTATTGTTCATTAATTTCAAATTATTTCACTTCAATGATCAGTCACCAGAATCCAATGTATATTTAAACAAGAGTCAAAGCTGGTTCCATTTAGGATTCAGGTATCATCATACAGATGGCAAGATTTGTACGGAAAATTGATCATTTTGGGAATGTCTTTGGGACTCGCTTACATCTGATTGTATCAAATGTCAAGAGTGAACCAAATGACTCAAATGGTTAATGTTGAATGAACATTATGAATTTGATTAGCGTTATATGATAACAGTTGAACGTGATCATAGTTAATTGATAAATCTAATAAGAACAATCAGAGGGAAAACAATTCATTTAATGAATATCTCAACAGAAATTGCTTTTAATCACGTTTAATAATCGATAGATTCTAATTTTCTTTTCCATTCCTTGTTTCATCCTTCTTCGTTCATTCCACAGTGATGATGGTAACTGGAGTAAGACGACTGAAACTAGATTAACGGAATTGCTGAAGAGTGGAGAAAAATTTTTAAACTCAGTAAATGAGAGAAAAATTAAACGCATTTCTCTTCGATCTCCAGAACAGTTGGATTTAAGTCATGTTGCAATTGAACATCGAGTCATTGGAGCCATTTCATTTCATAAAGATTACAGGTAATGAATTATACAAGACAAAGCTTTTATCAATCACTTTCATTTTATTCAGAAAAGGAAAGCAAAACATTTATTACATGGTTGAGATTTTAAAAGTTAGTTAGTTAAGGTTGTTAATGAAAACACTTATTAACACAACTGTCACACAAATTGATTTCTTTGAAATGTAGACTCTGTGTGTTGTAAGGGACATAAGAGCAAAGTTCATTAATGCTAGCAAAAGGTTTCCCCGATCGACAGACTCCGAGAACATCGAGTCCAAAGTTGAAATTTCGATCGTCTTTTGTGCAATTATGGAACCAAATTTTTTATGTTGAACTTTATTCTCCTCATTTCCTTCTAATGGGCAACCAGAAAATGCAATTACTTTGAGAAATGAAGTTTTCTGCTTCTGCACAGCAGATCAAGTTCGATTTTAATTTAAATCGACCGTTCTCCGAGATCGTAATAGTTGGAGAGATGAAACTTATTCAAGGTCCATAAAAGTTGTATGCAAACATTATGGATCGAATATTTTTTCCAACTCATAGACAGTTCTCTTGCTTTTGGTCATTAACCCAAAAACTTTTAGCCTTCATAGTTCGAGAATGGCATCACTTACAGTCATCATTCTTTAACCAATTTAATTGTACACTGATTGCTAATTCATTTCAATATAAAAACTTTCCATTAGCGCATTCGGCTTATGATTTTTGGGCTGTAAATGCATGATCAACAGCTTATTAAACAAAGTAAACTCATATTAACACCTATCTTGGCAAATAAACCAATTTTCTGGTTAAAGTTGCAAATGCAATGCAAAGAGTGCTGCAAAAGTCATGAAAATTTGAGCAAAGAGTTGAGACTTAACCGAGTTTGTAAGCCCATAAAAACTGACTCCATTGGTGCCATTAAAAAGTGCATACAATTGATAGTTTTCGAGAAAATCGATGTCAAAGTTAAAACTTCGAACGCCTTTTGTGCCATTATGGAAGCAGATTTTTTCATGAAACTTATTTCCCTGATTTAACGTTCAATCAGCAACCAGAAAATGAAATTATTTTAAGAAATAACCTTTTCTTTTCAAAATAAAACAGATAAGTTCAATTTTCGCTTAAACCGGCCACATTCTATGACCGTCAGAGTTAGCGATCTGCAACTTAATATTTGTCCGCAAAATATGCTCCTTCACATTGTGCATTTTGAACCTGTTGAAAAATCTGCTTCCATAATGGCACAAAAGGCTATCGAAGTTTCAACTTCGAACTCGATTTTCTCGCAGACTGTCGTGCGGAGAAACATTTTGCTAGCATTAATGGACTCTGCTCTTATGTCCCTAACAACCCACAGAGTATACATTCCAAAGAAATTAAGTTTTACCCGTTTTTCGGCCATTTGTGTCAATGTGTGTTGCAAACTTGTTCATAAATGTTACAATTGTTTCTATCGTTTCTTTTTGGTAATAATTGTTCGTTTACAATAGACAATTAAATATACAGAACAAGAATTTTCTTAGCAAATATTAGGATGAATTCAATGAAGTTTATTTTCAATGATGTTTGTATTTCATTGCAAAAGGTAACTGCTTAGCAGTTTATATTAAATCAGGTTATCCTTCAGGTTATAAACGAGTCGAATGGATCAACAGGTTCTACTTTTAAGAGTGTTAATGATTTTTGTGGCTAATTGTTGTGTTTATTTAATTCAATTTTGCTTTAATTTTCTCTGGATTTTAAGAAGATTATCATAATGCGATTTGATGCAACTGTTTACTAATTGTAATTGTGTGTTTCTCATTTACCAGACTTCCCTCGATGCCAATTATTTTCATCGATTGGTTAATTGTCCGAGATTCTTATCGTCACTCTAAAATAGGATCATACCTTGTGAAGGTAATTATTATCAAGTTAATGAACAATCTCATTCAGCCTAATTTGCATTTCATTAAACCTTTTCTTTATTTATACAGAAAATCAAAAGCTCATCACTTGTAGGAAGTTACCATTTAATGTGTGTAAACTCATTATCAACTGAAGCAACTAGATTTTTCCGTTCTCTAGGCTTTATCCAGGATGATATTTCTGAATGCCGTCTAAGGCCTTTACTATCCAGGAAAATGGTCTCACCAGTTGAGACTTCCCTATCAACATTACTATTTTATTATCCATCTTACCGGGTTAATTCAGTTTCAATGTTTTCTAATGACTCTCTGTGGTTCGATGTTTCACTTAAATCAATAAGTGATGAGATTGATTTTTGGAGGGAAAGATCCGTTGAATCCTATCATGACCAGATAACATTGGTCTTGCGTCTTAAATCAGAGATTGTTAAACTGCATAATCAACTGAGACAACGGGATAAACAGTTGAAGGAAATTAAACAAGAAAATAAAGAGCTTCGACATATTGTTACTCAGAGTAAGTCAATTTAACACTTTAACCCAAAATTGAAAAAAAGTCTTTTAACTAAATTCAATTTTTCACCCATTTAATCATTTCACAGGCAATGCAATGGCTGCTATAAGCACAATTGATGAACTTGGAAGTTTATTTGAAAGCATCAAAGATCTATGCAGTGTTGTACGTTAATTTTGACTTCTGGTTGAAACATTCAGACATGTAATCTAAAATTCATTGGTTATTGGAGACACTTTTGACACTGTTAACCTGATGAGCCGAAAGCATCATCGCCAACTATAAATTATCTATCAATAGATATTGACGAAGCACAATTAGATTAAATACTGATCAACGAAATCAATAAATGATCTTTACCTTCCTTATTTTCCCGAAAACTTATAAACAACGATTCTGTCAGATTTGCTTACCTCTTCATTTCACTGTACAATTATATGATTAAAACATGACCCTAACTAATTGGAATCTATTCATGGATTATCAAATCACCATCACAATTATTATAATCTTGCTTAATAAGGGCTTCATTTGACAAGTTTAAATGTATTAAGAAAAGGATCTTTGAGGAGTCATTTGTAAATACAATGTAATCTCTGGCTAAGAATGAAATTCAATGATCGGTGAAAAATATAGAGGAATTAATATTTTTTATTTTTATTTTTATCTTAGTTGACCTGCATTGAAAGTTCACTGTCCATCGATTTGTTCATTAAGGAAGCTTTAACAATCTGAATGAAATGGCCAGTTGCTTTATGAATGATTATTATTGATAGTGTCAAAATAGAGGATTTGTTTTGGGTACAAAAATAAACTGTTTCAATCTATAACTAACCGATTCAGGAGAGAAATGGCTGAAAATCTATTGGAGAGATTTCAGTTGAAGTGATTAGGAACTCTTGAAGAGACAACAAATTAAGCTAGGTCAAGAGATGCAATTGAAATGTACAGATAAACAGGATTAATCTTTAATTTTCATGAGCCATTCATTTGAACAATATTTAAACATTTTTTATTCTTGACACACAAACAAAACTAATTTAAATACAATTTAAGCCTTTACTAATTCCAAGCCAGATTATTAGGTCCAATGGTTAATTTGAGGACTCCCTTGGAGTTTTTGTGTCAACACTTGTAAACAGATTAAAAGTGATCAGTTGATTTCGGAAGTCATTACAATAACATCAAGCAATTGATTGAAAGGCTTTGATCCAATAAAATAAACTCTTGGTTCATTTTTGATTCAACTGCTGGGGTCGTTTCAAGTCAATAATAAAGCCTTTATGAACCAAGACGAAGATCATCTTAATTTTTTGCTTATTTAGCTGATGATGACTAAAATTAAAATTAAATTCATATTGAATAGCCATGTCAAACTACATAAATGTTGACCAATTTATTAATAAACCATGATCACAAGTAAGTGTGAAGATGAGGTCAAAAGAGTTGAAGTGAGAGTGATTCAATCATTTGAATAGATTGCTTAAACGCGTTTATTGGTGTTAAACTGTGAGGCCGGAATTGTAACCAGAATCATTGATCTTTCTGCTGATTCAACAACTCGCCACTTCTAACGTTTTTAACTTTAAAAATAAAACTACTCAAAGAAAGAAGATATAACTATGATTTGAAAATGGACGCTTCTTTTTAATCCATCAGCAGTTCTGGTCAGATCTCCATTTCATCGTTAATCTTTTCTTGAGCTGATTTGTCTTTATATTTTTTGGTGCACAAAATTTGGAATCCCTTTGGATCCATTTAACAAGTTAAAAAGCTTTAAACTCTTTTGACTCCTTCAAAGCCTCGAGCTTTTTTGGCCATTTTTGTGAGTTTTGTCAGTCCATCTGGATATCCTTTCATTTTGAACAACATTTTTCCAAATATTTCTGTTTGTTTTATCACCAAAAAGACACGAAATTTATATTCAAATATGTACAACCGTGATTTTTTACTTTACTTAATTGTCATTACAATTGCCATAACTGTTGTTTCCACCATTCCTAGTGCTCAAAATTCAAGATCTATCCTTGAACGGTCATCACAAACAGCTTCGCAGATGGATCCACAAGTTATCCAAAGAAATGTTAGATCATCAAATAATCAACATCAGTTTGAACCGACATCATTTCAATCAGATGGAGAAAGGTAAGTTTAATTATTATGAGTAAATCCGATTATACAATTCTCCATTTTTCTGATGTTAATCTTGTTCTTTGATCTCAACCCTTGAAGTGAACCGTCAGCACCAGAAGAAATCTTGGACATTTACTTTGATTTTATCAGAAACAACGATGAAAACAACTGCTTGATGAGAATCGTTTGTCAAATTGGTTATAATAAAACTGCCTTTGGTAACTTTGGCGAACAAATTGCTGGTTTCTTTACGTAAGTTGTTGCTAACCAAATTAACAATTTTCTTGTTTGTTGCCAAGAATCCAATGGTTATACAACCAGCAATTAAAATACAATCCATATATTAATATAATCATCCTTTTTTCAGTGAAATTGATTCAAATACTGGAAGTGCTGCTCAATATCGAGCAGCTTTTCAAACTTATCTAACAGAACCAAATGTGGATATATGTGTTGAAAAGTACCCGGAATGTCAATATGCAACAAATGATATGGTCGAGGTTGGTAACGATTTGATGACCAAGAATCTAACAGGTATGCAACTGGATGATGCTAATAAAGGACCAACTTGGATTTATCCAGCTAATTGAAATGGTTCAGTGTTGCTTGAGGTTTTTGATAAATAAAACATCGCCTTTTCATAACTTCATCGATTGTTTCATTATTTCTGGACGATTCCAAATGGCGTCCAATATCAACATAACTTTCTCAAATTGAAACAGGATCCAGCTTTTGAATTAAATTTCAATCCATTGAGCAAATCCTAAGGTTACATTAGGTGAGGTGCTTATGTGGATAACCTGTAGGAATAGATTGTCCGTGAATACAAATGAACGATTTTGTCTAATAATAATTGAAAGACCATTCTGTAAATTTGGGAAGCAATGACAGAAAGACAAAAACACTAGAGTTTTCGGTTTGTGCATTGATTATTATTAAATTACTATCATTGAATATGATTACAGATAGTTGATAAATTAGTCAATCATTTTCATAAATTGATTCTGCACTTTGCTTATTTCCGATTCAAACCCGCACTTATAAATGAATTATTCTTTGCTTCATCAACTCAACTAATTATGCAGACTAGATTGTGGTTGTTCTTTCACGATTGAATACATGTGTAATGGCAGTGGATTTCAAGATTGAAATTTAATAGGTATACCGTGGGTAAATATTTCAATAAAAAACTCAAAAAAGAAAGATGGAAATTGAATCCAAAATCTCGATTATTTTGACCATAGTCCTAATAAAGACATTTGCACTCGTAAATATCAGAACAGGAATGATTTCTGGAGTAATGATAACTCGGAAAATATTGAAAAGATGCTTTTGCACTTTCAACATAGCAAGTGTAAAGTAAACTCAGATAAAACACATACAAACACAATAACCACAAAATAATCACTAGATAGTTGACTAATCACCACCAAGAACTCCTCTTGCCCTTCTCATTATTGAATCCTTAGCTGGATCATAAGGATTATCTTTAGATGGTATTTCGAGAACAGCAGGAATAGGATCTTTATGAACATCAATCACATGACGAACTCTTTCGGCTATATTTTGGTTGATTAAGATAATATCGATATCTCCTCGTTTTAGAAAAGCTCGGAAAGTGTCCTCAATCTCCGAGGTAACTGTGTTTCGATCTACAACCAAAAAATTTAAGTTTGGATTCTTAGCACGATTAACTTCACCAATTCCTCCAAGGAGAAAACCAACACAAGTATCCTAAGGTCAAATAAGACAGTAAGAGTCAGGTAGCAGTAAAGGTATTTAAAATACATTATATACACTAAATTCGTTACTCACCTCATCTCCGATCACTGCAATTAATTTTCCTTTACCCGGAATATTACCAGTTAACGCCATTTTGTTATTTATATTGATTAATAAATTAAAGAATGATCAAACAATAAACCTAATTTCATAAAAAAAGAGGAGTTTACTTTGTTTACATACAATTTCCATGGAGATTCATTTTTACAAGAGGGATTTTCAACTGATTATTTGCCGATTCTGAATCAAAAATCAATTTGATCGGTGGATATTTTTTGAAAATTATTTAATTGGGCATAGATTTGCAATAGTTAACACCAGATACATTAAAAATAACAAATTAATGAACAAGATTTCGACTACATATGATTCAATGATTTAGTTTCTATTTTACAATGAAGTAGCTACAAAATTGATAGAGTTAACGAAAGTCTGATATTAGAAACTGCTCAAAATTATCATGATTAACAATATTTCTTAAAAATACAAATGTAGCTAATTGTATTGCTATAAGAACAACAAACAGTTTTCACAGAAACTCTATATTAACATAAAGAATTTTGTGAATAATGAAACAGTCAATGTAATTTCTTTTTATCAAATAAAAGTTTAATAACAAGAAAATGTCACATAAGCATCTTTGTTGGACAAGCATTGTACAATATTGTAGCAATTAATTTATAGTTAAATAAGCAAATGGACGGTTTAGTTCAATATTTGTGTGTAGTTGTATGTGTGAGATTGAGGCGATTGTCAATAGGAATGGACAATTTCAGAATTTAAGATTTCCAGCACTTTTTAGTCAAAGATTGTTTTGAGATAGGCAACTTGAGAGATGTGTTAACATAGTTAACATATTATGAGATTCTTTTATGAGATTGGATGGATTCAATTCCGTTGTAAACATGGAATGTTGTATTTGTAGCTTTCTTAAACGTAGTTTTCTGATGCCTGATGGAATATTTTGAATGATAGTTGTAGCATGAATGTGAAATGCAATTCAGATCAATAGTCGAATTTTTGAAGGTATAAAAAATATGATCAATGTATTTGATCAATGTTTGACTGATGTTGGCTCCAAGGTAAACGAATTAGAGTGCTTTTTGGCTTCCTTTTTGATTAGAATACGATTTTCAACCCAAAATAAGATTGAAGATACCCATTGGAAGAAGCATCCAACAACTGCTAAAGCAAATGACCAAGATAAATAATTATGTTCTGGATCGGGCATCCAATCTCTATCATCTCCTTTTATACCAAAAATTATACAAGCGGTGGTACAGAATAGAGCTGTTAAAATAAATTAAGATCAAAATTTAGTAACTAAATTTTATACAATTTATAATTATCTTACCTGAGAGAAACATAATTATAGATAAAGCTTTCATGGCATACATTTCTTTGTCTATCACAAAGCATAATTGAATCGCTAAAACACCAATAGCTGCCAACAACAGGAATACAAAACCAAGAGTGTACAATGTTTGGGTGGCGACAAAAAAAGCTGTATTGATGAGACAAGTTTGAAAAATAATTAAAATTGTATGTAACTCACAATAGATACAAGTTAATTTAGTATTTCAGGTCAAATTGAAAAGGCAACGAAAGTTGCAGCTCAAGCAATCAAAATTACCAGGTAATAGAAAATCTCGTAAGTCATTTTCACCATCGGCATATTCATATGAGAAAACCCATCGACAACCAACATAATATTTGTAATTTTGAAAATCATTGGGATGCTTAAAACTACGAAGGCATGTTTTCCAAAGACCTAACTTATCAAATTCATCACCATAATAACGACGATCAGAAGCAAGCCAATAAGGAGTACAGAGAGCTACCACGCTTGCAATAAAACCAAGAGCAAGTGTAGCTATTGCTATAAACCGAGTGGATGACATTTATACTATTTCGTATTGAAGATGAACTATAGCAACAAGTTGACTCATAAAACTATGGAATATACACAAATTTATGTAAGTATTGGTGTATGTTTGATTCTAATTGTCAAGACTATTAAAATCAACCTGCTAACATCTAATTTGCAACTGCTTACACACAAATAAATTCATCGTTAGAGACGACAAATACAACTCATACCGATATGTTTGTTTAGAAGAAAGTAAACAGAGGGAATATTCATAGACTAACGTATCATGCTTTACATAACGCTTGAGTGAATATGATGAATAAAAAAACAAAGATACTTACGAGGCTTCAGGAAATAGGAAAGGAGGTAGAAGTCTTTATCAAAAATCCAACGGCAGCCACGGTACACCAGATCATACCTGAAACTTGGTTCTTCAAAAGATTCAAAGCAAACCTCCCAAAGGCCTAGATTATTGAAGCGTCTTATAGGTGCCCGTCCGTCAGAAGCTAACCAATATGGAGTAACGAACGAGATTATTCCGATCAAGGAACTGACAAAGGAAAATATGGCAGCATAAATTGATGGTCGCACAGCAGTTATGTCAAACATCATTTTAAGCTTGATATGTTTCTTTGGTTTTAGCTGTGTGAGTTTCAAAGTAGAAGTAAAAAAGATATGCAGGTAAATGTGGGTAAAAAGAGAGACTGGTTTCTGGTTAACATGCATAAACATGTATAGACAGATCTAAGGGCGGCGTCCATACCTTTTCAACTGTTTCTCTCTTCTTCCTTTTCTTCCTATTTCTCTATTATTTTGCCTCTCTCTCTCTCTCTCTATTTTAAGTTACTAAGGTAACCTCAGTTTATTAGGAATTTTCAATTTACAATTCATCTTATGTAAATCAGTTTATCGTGAAATTTAATCATCTACAATTATACATTTAATACATTAGATGCCGAAGCTTGCCAAACTAAGCCAGCCAGCCAGCTATTTCTTCGTGTACTTGAAGCCAGTTAAAAGTAAATAGCTCGAGCCGACTCAAGCCAGTCAAATTCAAATTCAACGATTGAGGTGTCAATCGATTGACAAAAAAATTGAGGAAGACGAGCATCTCATTTCTGACAGTTTGATTAATAAAAGTTGCAAAATATTATATTATGATCAACTTATGTTTATTAATCTTGATCTTCATCAAGAAATTAGCGATCATGACTGGTCGCGGGCTTAACTCAGTTGGCTATTTTTGTTTTTCATTAGCTTTTCGTTCGTTTTCCAGTATTCATCCGATTCTAATTCCCTGTATTTACCTCAATCCTAACAATTTGAATGGCCGCTGATTGAATCATGAAACTCGCTTACTTGTTTGCAATAATGCAAACTTATAACAACTAAGCAAAACTGTTGCTTCATAGTTGCTGCACCAATCTTGCCAACTCAATTCAAACAATAAAAAAGATTTTCAAGATTAAATATTACAAAAATTTCAGGCAACATTTTAAAATTTTTTTTCATTATTTAAGTTTCGACTTTATTCTTGATTTCAATTGATCATAATTTTCAGCTTTCCATCCATTTGCATAAACTTTTGCTTTTAGATGGCTCAAAAAACGCTCAATCGGTCTGAGTTGAGGTACATTGGGCGGATTCAATGAGGTTGATTTTCAATTCAGAAAGAGTTGAAAGGGTATTTTTTGCATAATGTGCTGAGGCTCCATCAGGCCAGAATAAGTATGCATTATCTGAATGATATTTTTCCAGGAATGGTTTAAGTCTCTTTTAAGGCATTCATGAGCATATTTTTCTGAATTCAGGGCTGAATTTGCTGGAATAAAGTAGATGGCGCTGTGCCCTTTTCTCACTGATTGCAATCCGAATGCAAAGTTTTTTCTCGAATTTCGACCTTCCATGAAATTTGATCGATTCAGGGACATTTTCTTTGTTACTGCAATAGTAACCAACACTTTTGCATCGATCCAATGGAAAATAGCTCTCGTCATTCATCACGATGCTTGTTTTGCTCGATGCAGAAAATTCATTGTTACTAGGTTTCTCAGGCTCGTTCTTTGTCTCATTAATTGTTCAGGACTTGATTTAGGCGTTTCAATTGATTTACGAAATTATATTTGATTTTTCTTTAATAATTTATTGATGTATGGCTGAGTTACCTTGAATTTCCTAGCTAGATAACGTTGCGATCCTTGATATCCTTCTTTGATTTTCAAAAGTTCTTTCAATTTATTTTGGGTCATTTTTACCGATTTTCGACCTGAACCTGACTTTCTCAATAAATTTCCTCCATCTTTGATTTCTTTGAAATCCTAAACACTGTTCTTCTTGGTATTCCGACTTGTTCAAAGTAATTAGCACAATCACTAGGATTCAATGTTGGATTATTGTCAACATTTTGCACTAACTTCCTTCGCGAATCGAAGTTGATCTTATTTAAAGCCATTTTACTCACTAAATATAAAGACAATTTTACTGATTTTTGCAATGCAAATTAATTGATAAATTTGCAACAATATGAAGCCTTAATTCGAAATTTTGATCGAAATTTCCGTTAGTTTGAGGATGCTAAAGTTTGGCCATTTTTTTAGTTATCACTCCTTATCAACTGAAAAGCAACAGTTTTGGGTATTTGGAGGTATCGAAAGAGAATCAAAACTGTGTTTCGCTGAAATTGTTAGCCGTAGAGATGAAACAACTTTAACTAATGTTTTGAAAAAATATGTTTTACATGGGTAACCATATATTCAGATGGATGGAGAGCATATCGAAATTTAAATGAATATGGATTTATACATGACTATGTCAATCACTCAGAAAATTTTTTAAATCCTTCTAATCAAGAAATACACACCCAAACGATCGAACCTAAATGGAGATCTTTAAACGAAATTTTCCATAAATCGTCTAATGGTGAGCATAGAGGTGATCATTTAATTGAATTTTTATACAAAGCTTAATCCATTCGAAAAATCAACCTGGATTGAATTTCCAAATAACAATTGAACATTTAAATTTTGAAGATTTGGACTGTGGACTTTGACCATGAATGATTTTTGTATTTCTTTTTTAAATTGGATTAAACTATTTTAAAATATTTTTTTGGATTATCGAACCAAGTTAAAATGTCAAGATTATCTTTACCCATAAATGCCGCTTTGAATTTTGCTTACCAGTTTCTAAGCTGACTGTTAAGCCTAACAGGCTTCAGCTTAGCGTGAGAAAGAGTGAGCTGACGGACTCTGGTACAACCTTACCAATAAAAAAGTTATCAACAATCAAATTTTCTTCATCTTGCATCAGGCAACCTGAAACGAATGGAGCATCTTTGAAAACTTTCAGCAAGAATTTTCACTTGTTCAGTAACTTGGTTAAGATTAGCAGCTTTCGAGGCACGATCTGCATCATCAAGTTTCTTTTTGGAAGCATTCAGGTGATTTCGAAGTTCATCTTTTTTCCAATAAGAGATATTGGATTGGGAAACTTCTTCAATTAGCTCAACAATACGCTTAACTATTTTTTTCTGTTTATTAGCGTTCACCTCGTTGATCACTTTCTGCTTTTAAAACAGATCTCAATGCATAGTTGAGGACATGAGTACCGGTATGATTGTTCATAATATATTTCCTTCTTTGTTGATCAATCTGTAGTTTCATAACATCTCCAACTTTTAAAACTCCAGATGCTACATTAACCAAGTGGACAATATAACCTCCTTGACATTTGACATCCCTCACTTCAAACTCGCTATCTTCTTCATCTCCACCTAAACTTTCTTTGGTCATGAATCAGCTTCAGCATAAAAACTTTAAGAGGAGAATCTTGTTCCCGGTTGTATTGAATAAAAACTAGATTCCAAATCTCGAGCACATCAGGATCGTCCATGTTGACCAGATCTGATGCATTGCGACCACCAATCCTGTCAAAATGAATTTCACTATATGGAACCCAAGGACCTGAATCACCCATTTCCCAAAAATTGTCTTTCATACTGCCAGGAATAACTTTAGATGGATCAACACCAACATCATCAACCAAAATAGATCGACACTCTTCATCAGGATCTAAACCTAGTTGAGGTGCTCCACCAAAATAAGTTACATAAAGTCTATCTTTATCCAAACCATACTCTTCGGTTAAAAGTTCCCAAGCCCATTTGCAGATTTCTTTCTTGAAAAAATCTCCGAAAGACCAGTTACCCAACATCTCGAAGAAAGTGTGATGGTAAACATCTTTACCAACATCATCCAAATCGTTGTGCTTGCCACCGGCACGGATACACTTTTGCGAGTTGCATGTCCTTTTATATTTGGCTTGGTCACTATTAGGATCAACAGTTCCCACAAAAAATTGGTTTATACTAAGTGATGAATAGAAACAAAAAAATATGTTGTGTTAAAGTTAAGAAAAGCTATGAATTATGGTTCAAGTTCAAAGCCAGTTTAAAATAAGATCTTAATAAAGTTCTTACCTGATTCATACCAGCATTAGCAAATAATAAAGTTGGGTCATCCAAGGGAATAACTGATGAAGATGGAACGAATTCATGATTATATTTTTTCATGAAAAAGTCTATAAACTTTTGTCTGACTTGATTACAATCCATTGTTAATACCGATTAAGAACCACTGGTTCAATAAGCTACAAAAAAAATTGGTAAAGAATAGGAGAGAACGTAAATTTCGATAAGATTCGTGGCAATTAGTTGAAATTGTTGAAAATATAATCAGCATTTGGCTCATCACTATTGGCTTTGTAATCATATTTAGGTTCATTATTGGTCAAGGGAACTTTCAGCTGATCTTTGAGCTCAGCAATCGAATGAACATTCAACTCAATGGGTGACTGTTGACTTGATGTCTTTGAATGAGATGAAGCTTGAGCTTTAGCTTTGGCAGCTTCATATCCAGCCAAAGCCTTTGACATTTGACATCCCTCACTTCAAACTCGCTTTCTTCTTCATTTCAATTAGCTCGACAATACGCTTAACGATATTTTTCTGTTCATTTGCGTTTTTGGTTTCGGGATTGACTTTTTAAGTAATAATTTCAGCCTTATTCTGGAAAATAACCAACTTCCTGCGCCTAATCACTAAATTGAACGCTGATGAAGAGTGTCGATCTATATGGATTGATGATGTTGGTGTTGATCCATGCAAAGTTATTCCTGCAAGCATGAAAGACAATTTTTGGGAAATGGGTGATACTGGTCCTTGTGGTCCATGTAGTGAAATTCATTTTGACAGGATTGGTGGTCGTAATGCATCAGATCTGGTAAACATGGATGATCCTGATGTTATTGAAATTTGGAATCTAGTTTTTATTCAATACAACCGGGAAAAAGATTCTTCCCTTAGACCCTTGCCTAAACAGCATGTCGATACTGGTATGGGTTTTGAAAGAATTACTTCTGTAGTTCAAAATAAGCGGTCAAATTATGACACCGATATTTTTGTACCGATTTTCGAGGCTATTTCTAAAATGACATGATGCTGCTTTACACTGGAAAGGTTGGACCTGAAGATACTGATGGTATTGACATGGCTTATCGTGGTATAGCCGATCATTCACGTACATTAACAGTTGCTTTATCCGATGGAGGGAGACCAGACAACGTTGGTCGTGGTTATGTACTCCGGCGTATATTGCGTCGAGCAGTTCGTTATGGTACAGAAATGCTTGGTGCTAAGCCAGGAATGTTTGCTTCTCTTGTACCAGTTGTCGTGAAAATTTTAGGTGACTTTTACCCTGAACTAAAAAAAGATCCGCAAACCGTGATGGACATAATTAATGAAGAAGAGAGTCAATTCCTCAAAACATTATCCAAAGGTCGACGTTTGCTTGAACGAACCATTGCAAAACTCGGTGACTCTAAAATCTTCCTGGAGATATTGCATGGAGATTGTATGATACTTACGGTTTCCCTCTGGATTTAACTCATTTAATGGTAGAAGAAAAGAACCTTTCAATCGATATGGCTGGATATGAAGCTGCCAAAGCTAAAGCTCGAACTTCATCTCGAGTTTCGCAAAACAACCTTAGTTAATATCTTTATGCATAAGGACATACTTTAACTACATTTTCCTATCTGTAGTTATTTATAAATTACCGAAATAAACATCATTTTGTGCTTGATATGTTTCTTTGGTTTTAGCTGTGTGAGTTTAAAAGTAGAAGTAAAAAAGATATGCAGGTAAATGTGGGTAAAAAGAGAGACTGGTTTCTGGTTAACATGCATAAACATGTATAGACAGATCTAAGGGCGGCGTCCATACCTTTTCAACTGTTTCTCTCTTCTTCCTTTTCTTCCTATTTCTCTATTATTTTGCCTCTCTCTCTCTCTCTCTATTTTAAGTTACTAAGGTAACCTCAGTTTATTAGGAATTTTCAATTTACAATTCATCTTATGTAAATCAGTTTATCGTGAAATTTAATCATCTACAATTATACATTTACATCATCTTCTGTTCAAGGGAATATTTCTTAATTAAGTTTGGTTATTGATATGTTTCAATGAATCAAATGTTTTTGTATTACAAGTCACCTGTGTGTTTGCATTTTTTCACATCACAAACCTGTGAATAGCATCTGTGAGTTGTGTATGTTATCATGAATAACAACAGTTCTTAATGTGACAAAAATATATTATTGTGTCTCTAAACTTCAATCTTTCAATTTTGTGCCATCAAATAAATCGAAGCTGGAAAGATATCAACTTTAATTCAATCTAACCCTTAAAGCAACTCATACAACTTGTTGCCAAAGTTCATTACTCACAAGAGTTCAAATCAAAATGGTTTACATGTCAGATGCTCGGCTTTCAGCATTCGCTTCACTTGCTCTTGGTTTTATCACTAGTTTAATAGCTTTCTGTACACCTTATTGGCTTGCTTCTGATCGTCGTTATTATGGTGATGAATTTGATAAGTTAGGTCTTTGGGAGACCTGTTTTCGGAGTATTAAAAATCCCACTGATTTCCAGCATTTCAAGTATTATTCCGGATGTCGATGGGTATTCTCATATGAATATGTCGATGGTCAAACTAATTTGCGTGATTTTCTATTACCTGGTAATATTGAATGCTTTAACTTATAAAATTACTAATATACTCATACTAATATATTTTCATTATTTTTCTTACAGCCTTTTTCGTCGCCACCCAAACATTATACACTTTTGGTTTTGTATTCCTGTTGTTAGCAGCCATTGGTGTTTTAGCGATTCAATTATGTTTTGTGATAGACAAAGAAATGCATGCCATGAAAGCTTTATCTATAATTATGTTTCTCTCAGGTAATTAAAAGAATAAATAGTGTTAATGTAATCATATTTTGGAACTCAAACTAATCTAAATTCGGTTTTTTAATTTATTTTCACAGCTCTATTTTGTACCACCGCTTGTATAATTTTTGGTATAAAAGGAGATGATAGAGATTGGATGCCCGATCCAGAACATAATTATTTATCTTGGTCATTCGCTTTAGCAGTTGTTGGATGCTTCTTCCAATGGGTATCTTCAATCTTATTTTGGGTTGAAAATCGTATTCTAATCAAAAAGGAAGCCAAAAAGCACTCTAATTCTTATACTTTGGAGTCAACATCAATCAAATATTGATCAAATACATTTGTCATATTTTTTTCAAAGTATTCATCAGGCATCAGAAAACTACGTTTAAGAAAGCTACAAATACAACATTCCATGTTTACAACGGAATTGAATCCATCCAATCTCATAAAAGAATCTCATAATATGTTAACTATAGTTAACACATCTCTCAAGTTGCCTATCTTAAAACAATCTTTGACTAAAAAGTGCTGGAAATCTTAAATTCTGAAATTGTCCATTCCTATTGACAATCGCCTCAATCTCACACATACAACTACACACAAATATTGAACTAAACCGTCCATTTGCTTATTTAACTATAAATTAATTGCTACAATATTGTACAATGCTTGTCCAACAAAGATGCTTATGTGACATTTTCTTGTTATTAAACTTTTATTTGATAAAAAGAAATTACATTGAATGTTTTTTTATTCACAAAATTCTTTATGTAAATATAGAGTTTCTGTGAAACTGTTTGTTGTTCTCATTGCGATACAATTAGCTACATTTGTATCTTAAGAAATATTGTTAATCGTGATAATTGCGAGCAATTTACAATAACAGGCTTCGGTTTTACTCTATCAATTTCGTAGCTATTTCATTGTAAAATAGAAACTAAATCATTGAATCATATGTAGTCGAAATCTTGTTCATTAATTTGTTATTTTTAATGTATCTGGTGTTAACTATTGCAAATCTATGCCCAATTAAATAATTTTCAAGAAATATCCACCGATCAAATTGATTTTTGATTCAGAATCGGCAAATAATCAGTTGAAAATCCCTCTTGTAAAAATGAATCTCCATGGAAATTGTATGTAAACAAAGTAAACTCCTCTTTTTTATGAAATTAGGTTTATTCAATAAACTTTATTGTTTGATCATTCTTTAATTTATTAATCAATATAAATAACAAAATGGCGTTAACTGGTAATATTCCGGGCAAAGGAAAATTAATTGCAGTGATCGGAGATGAGGTGAGTAACGAATTTAGTGTATATAATGTATTTTAAATCCCTTTACTGCTACCTGACTCTTACTGTCTTATTTGACCTTAGGATACTTGTGTTGGTTTTCTCCTTGGAGGAATTGGTGAAGTTAATCGTGCTAAGAATCCAAACTTAAATTTTTTGGTTGTAGATTGAAACACAGTTACCTCGGAGATTGAGGACACTTTCCGAGCTTTTCTAAAACGAGGGGATATCGATATTATGTTAATCAACCAAAATATAGCCGAAAGAGTTCGACATGTGATTGATGTTCATAAAGATCCTATTCCTGCTGTTCTCGAAATACCATCTAAAGATAATCCTTATGATCCATCTAAGGATTCAATAATGAGAAGGGCAAGAGGAGTTCTTGGTGGTGATTAGTCTACTTTTATTATTCAAAAAATTCTTTATGTAAATATAGAGTTTCTGTGAAAACTGTTTGTTGTTCTCATAGCGGTACAAGCAGCTACATTTGTATTTGTAAGAAATATGATATTACTTTCGTTTATCATGATAATGTGTGATTACTTCTAATGTAATATTTGAGACTTATCACTGATTTATCACAAAAATTCAAAAGTTTTCTATAATATTGTTAATTCTGAAACTAAATGGCTCCTCATCTTCGTCTTCGTCTTCATCTTCATTTTCATCTTCGTAACCATCGTCATCGTCGTCTTGGTTGAACATCTGTTCTTCTTTCTGGTCAATTTTACCTACTTTGGTCTCTTTTTTAATCGGTTTCATAAATCCAGTGAGTTCCCACCAAATCGGTTTTTTGCTGGTCGTCATCTTGCATTCTTTAACTCTCTTGTGCTTGAAAGGAGTAGTCTTGTGTTTGTAAACTTTGTCTAGAATTGTCAATCTTTTCACATCCTGACTCGCAAAAGCTTCATTGTCAGCTTTAAAGAATGGGACACCTCTTCGTTCCATATCTGCTTTCTCTTTGATTCGCTAATCAGAGAAACAAAAAAAACAAAATGAGCCATAAGATAATCAATGTGGTCAAATTTTAAAATCAATAAATAATTTAAACTTACCTTGTTGATATAATCCACGATTTGACGTCCATCATTCGTATTTAATTTTCTATTGATTCCACTCATGTGATTCATTTTGAATCCGAAATTTAATTGTCAATATTGCAGACAGTTTTCAAGATCTAATTTAATTTGCAATGCTCACTTTTATTGCCTCATGAAAATTGAATAAGAAAATTGGTAAAACATTCGATTCGAATAAAGAAATAATAGAAGAGGGTGGCAAAATCATCGCTAGATGGCAGAGTTTAGAGAAAATAAAAAAGCAAAAAGCAAATGTTTAAAATACTGTATAACGTGGTTTGTTTCTATCTGACAATCTGTTTATCGAAGTCTGTGATTAACCTTCAATATTTTCATCGTAGGTAAGTCGATTTCTGTTTGTTTTGATATACTTTTGTAAAACCAGGGGACAAGCAGTTGTTTTAGGACTAAATCTGAGTCAATTTATGAACTGGTTATGGGCTGTCACTATGTTTTCACCCATTTCTTTACATTAATCTTTTTCAATTGTATGAGTTATCTTGGTTCTGACCAGTTGAACAAGCAAAATTTTTGATGACCTCGATCGAAGGCCACATTTCTCTTTTCCAATCTCCTTACTCAGCCCATTTCCTGACCTATTTAAAGTACACTTCGATCACTGAAACAACCGTTTGTTTCCTGTTTTGCTAGAATAAAGAGATTGAAATAGTTACTCAACTTGTAAGCTTGATTTCTTAGCTGCTCTCTTTCATTATTATGTTTCAGTTATACATTTCTTTTACTCTTCTACCTCACCATTTCCTTTAAATTTACTATTTCAACTAATTGCCACGAATCTTATCGAAATTTACGTTTTCTCCTATTCTTTACCAATTTGTTTTGTAGCTTATTGAACCAGTGGTTCTTAATCTGTATTAATAACAATGGATTGTAATCAAGTCAGACAAAAGTTTATAGACTTTTTCATGAAAAAATATAATCATGAATTCGTTCCATCTTCATCAGTTATTCCCTTAGATGACCCAACTTTATTATTTGCTAATGCTGGTATGAATCAGGTAAGAACTTTATTAAGATCTTATTTTAAACTGGCTTTAAACTTGAACCATAATTCATAGCTTTTCTTAACTTTAACATAACATATCTTTTTTGTTTCTATTCATCACATAGTATAAACCAATTTTTCTGGGAACTGTTGATCCTAATAGTGACCAAGCCAAATATAAAAGGACATGTAACTCGCAAAAGTGTATCCGTGCCGGTGGCAAGCACAACGATTTGGATGATGTTGGTAAAGATGTTTACCATCACACTTTCTTCGAAATGTTGGGTAACTGGTCTTTCGGAGATTATTTCAAAAAAGAAATCTGCAAATGGGCTTGGGAACTTTTAACCGAAGAGTATGGTTTGGATAAAGATAGACTTTATGTAACTTATTTTGGTGGAGCACCTCAACTAGGTTTAGATCCTGATGAAGAGTGTCGATCTATTTGGGTTGATGATGTTGGTGTTGATCCATCTAAAGTTATTCCTGGAAGTATGAAAGACAATTTTTGGGAAATGGGTGATACAGGTCCTTGTGGTCCATGTAGTGAAATTCATTTTGACAGGATTGGTGGTCGTAATGCATCAGATCTGGTCAACATGGACGATCCTGATGTGCTGGAGATTTGGAATCTAGTTTTTATTCAATACAACCGAGAACAAGATTCTTCTCTTAAACCCTTGCCTAAACAGCATGTCGATACTGGTATGGGTTTCGAAAGAATTACTTCTGTAATTCAAAATAAACGTTCCAATTATGACACCGATATTTTTGTACCAATTTTCGAGACTGTTTCCCAAATGACAGGATGCCGTCCTTACACTGGAAAGGTTGGACCTGAAGATACTGATGGTATTGACATGGCTTATCGTGTTATAGCCGATCATGCACGTACATTAACAGTCGCTTTATCTGATGGAGGAAGACCAGACAACGTTGGTCGTGGTTATGTACTCCGGCGTATATTGCGTCGAGCTGTTCGTTATGGTACAGAAAAGCTTGGTGCTAAGCCAGGAATGTTTGCTTCTCTTGTACCAGTTGTTGTGCAAATTTTAGGTGACTTTTTCCCAGAGATGAAAAAAGACCCGCAAACTGTGATGGACATAATTAATGAAGAAGAGACACAATTTCTCAAAACATTGTCAAGAGGTCGACGTTTGCTTGAGCGAACCATTGCAAAACTCGGTGACTCTAAAATCCTTCCTGGAGATATTGCATGGAGATTGTATGATACTTACGGTTTCCCTCTGGATTTAACTCATTTAATGGTTGAAGAAAAGAACCTCTCAATCGATATGGCTGGATATGAAGCTGCCAAAGCTAAAGCTCAAGCTTCATCTCATTCAAAGACATCAAGTCAACAGTCACCCATTGAGTTAAATGTTCATTCGATTGCTGAGCTCAAAGATCAGCTGAAAGTTCCCTTGACCAATGATGAACCTAAATATGATTACAAAGCCAATAGTGATGAGCCAAATGCTGAGTATATTTTCACCCCATGCTCAGGACGTATTTTAGCTTTGCGTAAAGATAATGCATTTGTGGATTCCGTTGATTCTGGCATTGAATGCGGTGTTATTTTGGATAAAACAAGTTTTTATGCTGAAGCTGGTGGCCAAATTTTTGACACTGGATTCATGACCAAAGAAAGTTTAGGTGGAGATGAAGAAGATAGCGAGTTTGAAGTGAGGGATGTCAAATGTCAAGGAGGTTATATCGTTCACTTGGGTAATGTAGCATCTGGAGTTTTAAAAGTTGGAGATGTTATGAAACTACAGATTGATCAACAAAGAAGGAAATATATTATGAGCAATCATACCGGTACTCATGTCCTCAACTATGCATTGAGATCTGTTTTAAAAGCAGAAAGTGATCAACGAGGCTCTTTGGTTGCTCCAGATCGATTAAGATTTGACTTTACTAATAAAGGTCCAATGAGTCCAAGTCAAGTTAAAGAAACTGAACAGGTATCACAGAAAGTTATTGCCAAAAATGAAATTGTTTATGCTGCAGATGCATCACTTCCCAAAGCCAAGGAAATTAAAGGATTGAGAGCTGTTTTTGATGAAGCATATCCTGATCCCGTTAGAGTTGTTTCAATCGGTGTTCCTATTGATACTTTGTTAAATAATCCAGATAGCGACAGTGGCTTAGAAACATCTGTTGAATTTTGTGGAGGTACTCATCTCAAAAGAAGTGGACACATAGGTGATTTTGTGATCTCAAGTGAAGAAGCCATATCCAAAGGTATTCGTCGGATAATTGCTCTAACAGGTCCAGAAGCTAGTAGAGCAATCAAGAAGTCGGCTCTTTTCCAGAATGAGGCTGAAATTATTGCTGAAAAAGTCAATTCCGTAACTAACAACGCAAATGAACAGAAAAAAATAGTTAAGCGTATTGTTGAGCTAATTGAAGAAGTTTCCCAATCCAATATCTCTTATTGGAAAAAAGATGAACTTCGAAATCACCTGAATGCTTCCAAAAAGAAACTTGATGATGCAGATCGTGCCTCGAAAGCTGCTAATCTTAACCAAGTTACTGAACAAGTAAAAATTCTTGCTGAAAGTTTGAAAGATGCTCCATTTGTAGTTAAAGCTTTGGAAGCTGGAAGTAATGCAAAAGCTCTCGATGCAGCTGTTAAACAAATTAAATCAATTTCACCTAAGACTGCAGCTATGTTCATCAGTTGTGATGATAAGAAAATAATTTGTTTAGCTTCAGTTCCATCTGAAACAGTCTCTACATCAGGATTGAAAGCCAATGAATGGGTGCAACAAGTTAGTCCAATTATAAACGGTAAAGGTGGTGGTAAACCAGAGTCTGCTCAAGCTTCGGGAACCAATGTAAATGCCATTGATGCTGCTGTAGAAGCTGCTGAAAAATTTGCAAAAATGAAACTCAATTAATTTAATTGAAAGAAGATAGAAGAATAAATATAAAATAAATAAAATTTTAAACATTTAAAATGATTTTAAATTATGAGATTTGAGATTATTTCGTGAAAAAAACCTGTGAAAACAATTTCAACCAATTGCTTATTGAAATTTGCGTTTACTCATATCCTTTACAAATTTGTTTTGTAGCTTATCCATCCAGTTTTTAGGTTACTTTTTCCCTGAATTACGGATGGAGGAAGACCAGACAACGTTGGTCGTGGTTATGTACTCAGGAGTTTATTGCGTCGAGCTGTTCGTTATGGTACAGAAAAACTTGATGCTAAGCCAGGAATGTTTGCTTCTCTTGTACCAGTTGTCGCGAAAATTTTAGGTGACTTTTTCCCGGCGATGAAAAAAGACCCGCAAACTGTGATGGACATAATTAATGAAGAAGAGACACAATTTCTCAAAACATTGTCAAGAGGTCGACGTTTGCTTGAGCGAACCATTGCAAAACTCGGTGACTCTAAAATCCTTCCTGGAGATATTGCATGGAAGTTGTATGATACTTTCGGGATCCCTCTGGATTTAACTCATTTAATGGTAGAAGAAAAGAACCTCTCAATCGATATGACTGGATATGAAGCTGCCAAAGCTAAAGCTCGAACTTCATCTCGAGTTTCGCGAAACAACCTTAGTTAATATCTTTATGCATAAGGACATACTTTAACTATAATTTCCTATCTGGAGTCTATCTATAAATTACCAGAATAAATATCATTTTGTGCTTGATATGTTTCTTTGGTTTTAGCTGTGTGAGTTTCAAAGTAGAAGTAAAAAAGATATGCAGGTAAATGTGGGTAAAAAGAGAGACTGGTTTCTGGTTAACATGCATAAACATGTATAGACAGATCTAAGGGCGGCGTCCATACCTTTTCAACTGTTTCTCTCTTCTTCCTTTTCTTCCTATTTCTCTATTATTTTGCCTCTCTCTCTCTCTCTATTTTAAATTACTAAGGTAACCTCAGTTTATTAGGAATTTCAATTTTGTACCATTCCGCAGTTGATCAAACTGCAACAGGTTGGACATTCAGGCAACGTAAGGTGTTAACTGATCCAAACTCATTTATCTACAGCCCCTTCGAGATTTGATGAAGGTAATGAAAAATCACTTCATGATTCCATTGAGCTAACAAAATTGGTCCAACGGTAATTATTAGGCAAGACAAAAGGATATCCAGAGAATAGTCCTGCTAAAGTTGCTTGAGAGAATAGATGTTGATGATTTTGGCTGAATTCGGTTTGGGTGTTATTGGGTGATTCAGGTTCGGTGTAGAGTTGAGAAATTGAGAATATTGTGGTAATGAGAAAAATTATCAACCGAATAATACCGAAACCGTGAAAAAATTATCGATACTCAAAAAAATACCGATTATTTAGATTATCGAAATCGAAATCGAAATTTATCAACGATTAACGAAAGAAATTAGGGAATGAGCTCAAGAAACATTCAGCTAAACAGGTTTCGGCTTAAGCCTAGTGACTACTTAAAAACTCTCTGGGATCAGTCGAGTAAAGAATTTCCAGAGTTTTTTATCGATCAAATAATCTCGAAAAGTAGAATTGATAGTCTTTCTGACAGTCCCCAGTTTATGATCAGAAAAAAATTTTTGCGTAAATTTTTGTAATTCTATCTTAAAATTTGTGAAACATTCGATGTAACTTTTGCATGCCGAATAAACTTTACCTCGATATAATGAATGTATTGTGATCATTTTTGTCTTTTTTTGTATCTTATAGGTGCTCTACGTTGTTGTCACCTCCTCGTGGTGTAGAGTGAGTATTTTAGGAAGCGAAAATAGCTGAAAGCAACCATCTCCAAGATAAATTCTAGCCTTAACTCAAAAATACATGGAAATGATAAATAGCGCAAGTAACTACGTTACTAACGCTCCGATTTCGGCGAGTGATCCTCTGACCTAGTAGTAATAAGCGATTTCACATTGTATTCGTCAGCTATTTAGCCAGCTCTAAACTTCTGAAAAGGGTCGCTTGTTTGAAATTTAGCGATTCATTTCAAGTTTATTATCTAATTTGTAAAATTCAATATCCAAAAAAGGAATGGGTCTTTCTGTAGCTGTTGTCCTTCTACGCAATTTTTATAAAAGTCCAATGATGTCATATTCCTTTTCCTTAACTAAATCAAAGTTTAACGTTTATATTAATATTGTTGCATATTTCGGTAATTACAATAACGTTAATAAGAAATGTTTCAACACAGTTAATGTGGAAATTCAGTTTTCGTAAATAAAACAATATTTTAGCGAAATGTATCAGTTGTTTCACTTGGTACACGAATAATTATTTTTACTTGTATTATTTGATATATTAATAATACAAGTAATGATTGAATGGTTTGAAGCAGAAAATACATAAACAATAATTACAGCAGTGTTCTAATCGAAATTTTCAATGTATAATTCATCTCTGAATAACATACAATCAATTGACCATATTTTTTTATCCCAAAAAGATATTTTATACTAATTGAAAAAGGTATCGATAATTTAAGACCTTTCAAAGTTGCTAATTTTTCTCATTTTTTGTGCAACATTGCATTATGGTATATCTGTATCAGCAGCTCGTCTAAAGCCAATGGATGGCATAATGCTATATTTTGGAGTTCATTAACTGAATGTCCATTCAGTAATCGTATATTTCTGCTTTTCTAGTTTTCGGACATCCAAATTGTTCACGAGAAAATTGTAAATAAGCATCATTGATGAACTTCAAATGAGCAAAAACATTAACAAAGACATCAGTGTGAAACTTATTACAGGGCGACTGTTCACTACTCAGCACACCATAAAGATAACTTATATTAGTACGTGCATCTTGCCAAATTGCAGGACCACCTGCGTCACCATAACATCCACCTGCACCAACGTTATTCTGAGTACAGAAATTGTAAATTGGAGCATACTCAAATCCTGTCTTTTCATCCAGGCACTTTTTGTCGTCTTTGATGGTTACAGTTGCTTCTAGCAGTGCATCTGATAGGTAGTCTCTTATTTCGATCCCAAAACCTATTAACTTAACCTTTGTATTAACAGGAAGACGTCTGAAGGCCAGTTGAAGCGTAGCTTTAGGTCGTGTATCAGGTTTGTCCAATAGTACAACAGCGATGTCATGCATACTGTATGGTCGTTGTTTTAAATAATCTGGATGTATCACATAATTTTTAACTTTGATAATGGGATCGCTCTTTTGGATTACCCGTCGATTTCGATAGTTGGGTAAAATGCGCAATTTTGAAATAAGTGAGGTACTAAAAAGATACATTAGTATTATGTGATGATTAGTGTTTTCAAGCTAAATTTGGATAATTATTTAAAGCTTACTTGGTAAGACAATGAGCTGCTGTTAGCATGACATTTCTTTCCACCAATACTCCTCCACAGTAGTGAATATATGGATACCGATCATTTGGTATTTGGATGGAACAAAAGTAAGGATAAACACCTTTTCGGAGAACATCTTTACCCTTATAAATTTTTTCTTGGAACTCTGTTGAATCTTCTACGTCTGTCGATGATACAAAATTTGAATATAAAAACATCATCAAAATTGCACTGTTGAGCATTTCTTTGGTGAAATTTTGCACAATCGACTTTTAAAACTCAATTGTCGACAATGAAAGCAGCAAATGATCTGACTCTTAATCAAAGTTAAACTAATATCAAACCAATGCAACACTCGGCAAAACAGATTGGTTCATTAATTAATGTTAGTTAAGTTAAATTCAATAAGTATCAAATAACTATCCATGTTGATTGAAGGTGTTTATAAAAAGTGAATATTCAGACGATATTTTTGTTTCACAATATCATAAACAAGCTGTGACACAATTCATACAATAAAATATTAGGTAGACTCAAATTTTTTTGTTTAATCTCAAAGTAATCAGTTTAATAAAGGATGAAGACCAAAAGAATAGGGAAAACTGCCTAGCATGGGATTTTTTTCTTATGAACATATATCATGTAAAAAGAGGAAGGCCAGAACTTCCTAAAAATGAATTTTCTTGCGAAGAACACACAAGCTAGAAAAATTCATGAATTCATTACTTTGATTTTTCGAATTACCATTTTGTTTTCGAGATATCATGGAAAATCGTTGAAAATTCATGGGGAAGAGTGAAGCAGTAACCAAAGGTGAAACCACTTTCTAATGATTTTCATAGATGTAAAATTCAATTCCGATTTCATTAGTGTGATTTATTTTGAACTAAAATTATCCAAAACTGGCCATTTGCCGATTATTCAATGACGGATAGCTATTACATTTATCGAAAAAGTGGCCAGTTTTGAGTCATTTTAGTTTAAAATAAATCACTTAATTGAAACCAGAATTGAATTTTACATCTAAAAAATCATTTAGAAAGTGATTTCACCTTTGGTTATTTTGTCATTCGTCCCATGCATTTTCAACTTCATTTCATGATATCTCGAAAACGAAAAGTTATTCCGAAAAATGGATTAAAGTAATGAATTGAACATAAAATTTTACATCATATATGTTCATAAGAAAAATATTCCATGTTAGGCAGTTTTCCCTATTCCCAGTTGGTTCAGCCATATTGATTCAATTTTGATTCAAAACATTTGACACGAGTTTCAATCAAAAATGAAAGCTTTTGACTCAACACTGAAAAAATTTTTACAAGGTATTCTAAGAGTTATCATAAATATTGAATTAAGCCAGGAAAGTGTCCAAAGTGATTGAAATGAGATTGATTGACCAAATAACCAGCTTAACCCGTCGCCTCATCTTCATATAGCAAAGGGAGAAAATTATAAATTAATAAAAATCGATAACAAATCGCGTTATTCATCTATTATTACTTTTAATTCTGTATATTTTACAAACAAAAATCACGGAAAATTAAATAAAATCAACTGATTATTCAATCACCAAAGTCATCGGAATTTCAATGTTCAATTGATAAAATAAATCAATCCAATTTGGTTATTTCATTGGTTACATTTGAATAATTTCGTATCCATTGAAGGTTAAATATATTCAATTTGATCAGATCTCAATTCATCGCGCTTTAATTGATAGATAGCTGACGAAAGGAAATCCTTATGCTTGGAAACATCAACAAAGATAGTTTCGGGATTCCGATGACAGGGATGACCACGTCCGGCACTTACAACTCCAAAAAGATAGGTTTTATTATTTTTTGGATTTTCCCAAACTAAAGGACCACCTGAGTCACCAACACATCCAGCTGAGCCTTGAATATTAATCGTACAAAAATTGTTTCCCGGAGAGTACTCATACTTTGACAATAACATTGAGCACTCTCTATCTGTGAGTGTTAATACAGTCGCCTCTTTCATTCTATCTGGATCCCCACTGTATTCATCTATACCAAAGCCCATCAACTTGGTCTCTGTACAAATGGCAGGTGATTTGGCGGGTATCGTAAGAGTTACACCAGGATAAGGTTGGTCCATCAGTATAACAGCGATGTCATGTGCACTAAATGGCTGTACTTTGAAATCGAAATCTGGATGCACCACATACCTTGAAATTTTGAAGAACAGATCATTTTTTTCAATGAATGGAGTGTTTCGATAGTTGGGAAAAATTCGATATAACTTGTTAGCTGAGGGACTAAAAGATACAATGGATTAGTATTTCTTGAAATACATTTCAATTTTACATTGGCATTATTTGAAGCTTACTTCATGAGGCAATGAGCTGCTGTTACCACCATTCTGCTTTCTACCAACGACCCACCACAGTTGGCAATATATTTATTCTGATCTTCGCGATCTGGTAATAGAAGTGACATATAGTAAGGATATGCACCTGCTGTGTAAACATATTGGCCCCAAACAATTCTTTCTTGGAACTCTGTTTGGTTATCGATGTCTGTCGATGATACATAATTTAGAAATAAAATTATCATCAAAATTTCACTGTTAATCATTTTTGATTGGCTTAATGAAATTTTAAAACTCAATAATTAAATGTGCAAATGATCCGAGTCTTGATTCAAGTTAAAATTAAACTAAACCAATACAACCGAGAAAACAGATTGATCAAAATTGATGTTAGATAAGTTAACTTTGAAAAGTCTTGAATAGCTATCCAGATTGATTCAAGGTGGTAATTCAATATTTAAATATTACATTATTATACAATACAAAAAACTACTGAAATAAGAAGATATTTTCTTGTTATCAAACTACATGATGTACTTACTGTATTTACAATCTGTTCAGTACTGGTAGCTGCACTTAACGCCATCTTTGGTATTTCATTGCTTTAGAGACTTTAATATGCAAGTAATGCTCGATTACAATCTGAGCACAATTGAGCGAAAAAATTGTGAACGCTAGTTGAAATCTAGGGCTTTATTGAGGGCAGCTTCAAAAACGAAAAATTGAGAGCAAGGAAATTTACCTATCAAAAGTCATATTATATCAAAACCGTATTGCCAACAGAAACTCAAAGACTATTGATCTACAGAAATCGCGCATTTAAATAAAACTTATTTGCTTCGTTGTCCAATCTTCATAAAAAAATGGGCAAAATCATTTGTGAATCAATCCATTCTAAGGATTAAGGTAATCATAGATTTATAAATTTCAAATTGTACTTGTACCGTTGTAGTAGTTACTTTCAACTTTGTATTATATTTTTAGAAACAAAAAGCACTTAATTGACAAATTGAATCCTCAAAAAATAACAAAAAATTTTAATATTGAAATGATAAAATGAATCTATTCAAGTTGTTTAGCCCATTCCTCATATCTCAATTGTCCTGGTTTAGGTGGCCTAGGACATCGCAATTCTTCACGAGAAAATTGTAAATAAGCATCATTGATGAACTTCAAACTAGCAAAAACACTAACAAAAACATCAGTGTGAAACGTAGCACAGGGAGATTGTTCACTACTCAGCACACCATAAAGATAAGTCGTATTAGTAGGTGGATAAAACCAAACTGCAGGACTACCTGCGTCACGATAACATCCACCTGCACCATCGCTATTCTGAGTACAGAAATTGTAAAATGCAGAGTACTCAAATCCTGTCTTTCTATCCAAGCACTTTTTATCGTTTTGTATGACAACGGTCGCCTCTTTCAATGTATATGGTTGATCACCAAATTCAGTGATCCCATAACCCATCATCGTAACCGATGTATGAAATGGAAGATTTCTGAAGGGCAGTTCAAGCCTAGCATTTTTTCGAGTATCAGCTTTGTCCAATAGTATAATACCGATGTCATGCATAGTCGTTGGTCGTTGTTTTGCAAAATATGGATGCAACAAATATCTTTTAATTTTGAAGACTCGATCGTTAGGATGCTTAAACGGTGAATTTCGATAGTTGGGTAAAATAAGAAAGTCGTTAATAAGTGAGGCACTAAAAAAATACAATGGATTAGTATTTATTGAAAGCTATTTTCGTAATTATTTAAAGCTTACTTGTTAAGACAATGAGCTGCTGTTATCACGATTCTTTTTTCCACCAATGCTCCACCACAGAAGTGACGATATCCCGATTGGTAATTACGATCTGGTAACTGGATTGAACAAAAGTAAGGATATTTACCCCATTGTTTAACATCTTGACCCCAATAAATTTTCTCCTGAAGCTCTGTTGGATCCTCGACCTCTGTCGATGATACGAAATTTGAATATAAAATAATCATCAAAACTGCACTTTGGATCATTTCTGTACTTTCTTGATTGAATCGTAAACAATAGACGATTAAACTCAAATGTTACCAATGAAATCTGAAAATGATCTGTCAAATTAGTTTTAGTCTAACTTGAAACTAAACTAACTAAACCAATACAAAACAGATTGATCATGAATTAATGATGATTAAATTAATTTAAAAAAGTATCAAATATCTATCCAGGTTGATTTAAGGTGGTAAGTAAAATTCAAATTTAAAACCACTCTTAGAAGATACTTTCTTTCTCAACTATAATATTATAAAGAGTTTAAAAAATTTCCCCGATCGACAGTTTTCGAGAAAATTGAGATCAAAGTTTAACTTCAATCGCCTTTAGTAACTTTCAATGGCCAACCATAAAATGCACTCATTTCGTGAAATTAGATTTTTGTTTTCTGTGTGAAAGATCGCTTCGATTTGAAGTTAAACATGGCTCATGCTGTGACCGTAATAGAGATCTTAAACTCATTTTTTACCAACTAAATTGGTCTAAATGGTTGATACACTTTTTTGCAATGTATCAACCTTATAGTACATCCTCTCTTGTTAATTATTTTCAATTATTTTAAGCAAACTAGTGAATTGATGACCAGCTAATAAGATCAAGAAATTAGATTATAATTTAATTCTATGATTATTTTATATTGTCTAAATTAAGGTCACGGTTGGTTCAACTAAAAATCATTTGTGAATCGATCCATTCTAAGTGTTAAGAGTAATCATAAATTTATAAATTACAAATTGTAATTACTTTTAATTTTGTATATTTTTAGAAAAAAAGCACAAAAAATTAAATAGATGAAAAATTCAATCTCAAGGCAACAAACAATTTTAAAATTAAAATGGTTTAACGAATCTATTCGATTTGTTCATTTCATTGCTCATATCTGAATCCCTTCCAATCCATAGGAGATACTTGTTTTATCACAAAAAATATCGTCTTTAAACTGAAAAGGCAATTTAAGACCTTTCAAAGGTCCTAATTTTTCTCATTTTTGTGTAAAATTACAACTTTAGATCAATATGCCGCCCATTTCAGATCAGACGATATACTTTACGACATTTAAAAGCTTGTTTAAAGCCAATGGATGGCATAATGCTATATTTTGGAGTTCATTAACTGAATTTCCATTCAGTAATCGTATATTTCTGCTTTTCTAGTTTTCGGACATCCCAATTCATTACGAGTAAAACGTACAATAGCATCATTTATGAACTCCAAATGAGCAAAAACATCAACAAAGACATCAGTGTGAAACTTATCACAGGGTGACTGTTCGCTGCTTAGCACACCATGAAGAAAACTCCTTTTAGTATTTGGATCTTCCCAAACTGCGGGACCACCTGCGTCCTGATAACATCCACCCGCACCCTCGCTATTCTGTGTACAGAAATTGTAAACTGGAGCATACTCAAATCCTGTCTTTTCGTCCAGGCACTTTCTATCGTTTTTTATGGAAGTAGTCGCTTCTCTCAAAAGAAATGATGGACGTTCGTTTTCAACGAGCCCAAAGCCCAACATCCTAACCTCTGTGTCAACTGGAAGACGTTTGAAGGGCAGTTCAAGCCAAGTAACAGGTCGAGTATCAGCTTCGTGCAATAGTACAACAGCGATGTCATGCATACTGTATGGTCGTTGTTTCAAAAAATCTGGATGCAGCTCATAATTTTTAATTTTGAAAACGGAATCTTTATGGTCGAAATACGGTAAATTTTGACTGTTGAGTAGAATGCGAAGTTGTGGAACAAGTGAGGCACTAAAAAATACACAAGTATCATGTAATAAGCAGTATTTTTTAAGCTTCAAATTTAGTATAAATATTCAAAGCTTACTTTCTAAGACATTGAGCTGTTGTTATCATGATTCTCCTTTGCACCAATGTTCCACCACAGAAGTGACGGTATCCCGATGGCCCGGCTTCATGATCTGGATATTGGATAGAGCAAAAGTAAGGATATGCGCCGTGATCGTGCACCTGGTTGCCCCAAGCAATTTTCTCGTGGACCTCTGTCAATGATACAAAATTTGTATATAAAAACATCATCAAAATTGCACTGTTGAGCATTTCTGTTTTCTTTGATTAAATTTTAAACAATCGACTTTCAAAACTTAATGATTAATAATGGAATCTGTTAATGATTCTTGTAGATGAGTCTTGATTCAAGTTAAAACAAAATGAAACCAATGAAACACTCGCCAAAACAGATTGATTCATTAATTAATGTTGGCTAAGTTGACTTTGAAAAGTCTCAAATATCTATCCAGATTGATTAAAGGTGGTAATATAAATTTATTATAATATTCTTGTGGCACAATAATATTTCAAGCTGTTTCACAACTTGTACATTAAAATATAATTATTTAATTAGTCTTAGCGCTGCAAAGACTTATCTCCGAAGCCTTCGAGAGTAGTATTATAAGGTCCTCTTCGAGGATGACTTGGTTTTTCCAGGACAACTCTGTTTTTCCAGGAAAGTCCGCTTCTGGGACAAACGAACTATCCGCTTCTGAACCAATGATATCGTACTACAGTGTTAGTTTTTTGCCGGGAAAAAATGAAAAAATGAAAATGAAAATGAAAATTAATACAGAATTAGAGGCCTCGGCTTGAGTCTCTCAACTCAAGCTCGCGAACTCTGTGTTCGACCCAATCCAGGTACCGGTCCTGGAACTCCTCTCGAGGGAACCCAAAAGCTCTTTGGCATCGGTGGTCGATGTATGTTATGAACTGGTCCTTCTCGGCCAGTTCAATCCTTCCTTCGGCTACCTCAGCTCGTAGCTCCTGGTTCCTGATTTGGAGGCGCTGTTTTGGACCCGCAGCCTCTCGATCCGCGCCTCTTGGTCCTCCTAAGGCCGGATTTTTTCAATGGCCTGCCTGATGGTGCGGCGTACAAAGGCAGGAACGGCGATCAGAGCTGACTCCAAATGAGTTGGCATAATTAATCAAATTAATGTTAATTTTAAACAAAAAAAAATAAATAAACTAAATTAAACAATTAAAGATGAAGATGAAGGCACATTGATGGTGATGGAGACTAGAGATTACGTCAGTTTTCATCGATTCGGTACATCAGACCTTATATAACTACTTTCGAGCCTTTGATAAGTATTCAAAATAATAACAATAAATAATATTTTAGAGAAATATAATATAATAAACACGACGCTTATTCAAGTATCATGTTTACATAAAAAATGAAATTTTAATGCGATTCATCAAAAATAGCTTGATTGTGAATTTTTATGCTAAAACATAATTTTGTGGATTTTGTATTTGCAAAATACATTCTGCATTTTTCATCATTCAATATCTCGTTATTTTATGTATTGGTTGAAGATAGTTTAATGCTATGAATGAGAAAGATATTTTTGAAGTGAAGAGAGTTATGGGAAAAGTCCCAACGAATCGCAAATAAATTAAAGTTAGATTTAGGTCAAGATTCAGTGAACATTAATTGGAGGAACAGTGGAAAACGGTTGGCATTTCTATTATACAAATGTATAACACGAACTCAATTGAATTTAGTTGTCAGATTTGCTATGATTGCTCAGTCTTACCATGGATAATGCAGTAACTAGAAATCAGTAAAAAAGAGAAAATATCAAGATTTCCTTATACAGTACTCATGAGAAAGTACGAAAAGAGCATCACAAGTCCTGATACGTCTTTATTCATTCGAGAAAAATAGGATTAACGATATCTCAAAGTTTAGTACGATATTGCAACGAAATTAATTCTAACTTGCATGATGAATCAGAATCTGTTCTACAAGTAGATGCATGCCATGTTTATCATATGCCTAGGAGTCGTGGTGTTCCTGCTGAAATTATAATTCATATAATGCCTGATGATATTGCCAATAACCCTTCCCAGGTACTCAATGGTACTGATTTATATGCTGGATATGGTAAAGACTGAACTGGCAATGCAGTTAATCTAGCAAATTTCATGAAAATTTTGAAAAGAGACAAGGAACTTGCCAAGAAGGGCAAAAAAGTACTAACAGCAGGACCAGAAGATCATGTACTAGTCTAATTCAATAATCATGGGGATACTGGAATAATTGGCTTTCCACGTTCAATATTAACTTCCGATTATCTCAATAAAACCATAACATATATGCACGGGCACCAATTGTATGGTAAACTCACTTTTTACTTAACAACTCGTAATTCTGGCTCAATGTTTGAAAACATTTTATCTCCCAATATTAACGTATACGGAGTATCATCGGCTAAACCAGATGAACCAACATGGGAAAGTTTTTGTGATAAACCAGATTTTCCTCTCTGTCTTAGTGATGAATTTGCATATGCTTGGTTCAAGGATACTGAACATCATGACCCGACTAAAGAAACACTTGAAACTCAGTATGAAGACCTCGTTAAAAAAGTAGAAGGATCAGCTCCACAACAATATGGTGCTAAGGATATAGCAAACGAGGTAATTGGCGAGTTTAAAGGTGATTCTAAATCAGGTCAAGCCTCAATATTAGGTTGGACTAAACCGCAAGTAACTGAACTTGTCAGTATACGAGGTTCTCCTTTGCACTATTGGGGTCGTCGACTGGAGATGGCCAAAGACAATGAAGTGATCAAGTTAAATCTAAACTATCAACCATTGTTGAAGGAAGACGATTCTATGACAGAGCAATTAGAAATGTTATCAATGAACTTTGCAGAGCTGGATTCTGTTCAAATGCTAACAATGTTTTGTCAAAACGTTTAAGCCTTTGCAATCATAAAGGATACTCTTTGGTGGTCAAGAGCTTGTGCTCATCACATTAGTAATCAATGCAATTAATGCAATCAATGTTTCGATGCAATTGTCTGATGTAAACTCAAAATTTAAAATCTTTGAAGTAAATGAAATTGCCTTGCTTTCGTTATGAATAATAAAGGATTAAATTCAGTTAATTAATGTAACATTTGAATAACAGTGAATAAAAAATTTTGCTTGAACAATATCTTATTGAAATATTTTCAATTTTGTACTCAATAAATGTAAACTCAGATGGCAGCAATCATCTTTCTACTCATGTCATGTAAATTCATTTTATTAACCTCTAACTTTTAACTTCTTTTATTGTACTTTGTAATAAACGTTTTTACATTGTATTCGTCAGCTATTTAACCAGCTTTAAATTTCTAACAAGAATCGATTGTTAATTGTTAAAATTAATTTCAAGTTTATTATCTAATTTGTAAAATTCAATATCCAAAAAAGCAATGGGTCTTTCTGTAGCTGTTGTCTTTCTATGTGATTATGATAAAGTTCACTCATGAAATATTCCTTTACCTTAACTAAATCAAATTTTAATGTTTATGTTGCCGCATATTTAGGTAATTACAGTTTGAAACAAAAAAACATTAACAATAATAATTGCAGCAAATTCGAAATTTTCAATGCATAATTCATCTCTGAATAACATACAATCAACTGACCATATTTGTTTTATCACAAAAAAATATTGTATACAAATTGAAAAAGGTATCGATAATTTAAGACCTTTCAAAGTTGCTAATTTTTCTCATTTTTTGTGCAACATTGCATTATGTTATCTGTATTAGCAATCTTTTCTCAGTAAGCTGTTTTGGTCAGATCAGACGATATAATTTACGATATTTAAAAGCTCGTCTAAAGCCAATGGATGGCATAATGCTATATTTTGGAGTTCATTAACTGAATGTCCATTCAGTAATTGAATGGTTTAGGGCATCCAAATTGATCACGAGAAAATTGTATAAAAACATCATTTAAGAACTTGAAATGAGCAAAAATATTAACAAAGACATCAGTGTGGAACTTTCTACAGGGTGTCTGTTCGCTACTCAGCACACCATAAAGATAACTTATATTAGAACGTGAATCTTCCCATATTGCAGGATCACCTGCGTCACGATAACATCCACCTGCACCCACGCTATTCTGAGTACAGAAATTATAAATTGGAGCATACTCAAATCCTGTCTTTTCATCCAGGCACTTTTTGTCATCTTTTATGATTACAGTTGCTTCTTTCAGTACTTCTGATAGGTACGTGTTTTCAGTGATCCCAAAGCCTATTATCTTAACCTTTGTATCAACAGGAAGACGTCTGGAGGCCAGTTGAAGCCTAGCATTAGTTCGAGTATCAGGTCTGTCCAATTGTACAACAGCGATGTCATACATACTCATTGGTCGTTGTTTTAAAAAATCTGGATGTATCACATAATTTTTAACTTTGAAAATGGGATCGTTCTTGCCGATTAACCGTGAATGTCGATAGTTGGGTAAAATGTGAAATTGTGAAACAAGTGAGGCACTGAAAATACAACAGTATTATGTGATGATTAGTGTTTTCAAGCTAAATTTGGATAATTATTTAAAGCTTACTTGATAAGACAATGAGCTGCTGTTAGCATGATATTTCTTTCCACCAATACTCCACCACAGTAGTGTTCATATGGACGCACATCAGAGTCATTTGGTATTTGGATGGAACAAAAGTAAGGGTATGCACCTTTTCGGGTAACATCTTTACCCTTATAAATTTTTTCTTGAAACTCTGTTGAATCTTCTACGTCTGTCAATGATACAAAATTTGAATATAAAAACATCATCAAAATTGCACTGTTCAGCATTTCTTTGATGAAATTTTGCACAATCGACTTTTGAAACTCAATTGTCGATAATGAAAGCTGCAAATGATCTGTCTCTTAATCCAAGTTAAACTAAAATCAAACCAATGCAACACTCGGCAAAACAGATTGGTTCATTAATTAATGTTGGTTAAGTTAAACTCGCTAAGTATCAAATAACTATCCATGTTGATTGAAGGGGTTTATAAAAATTGAATATTCAGACGATTTTGTTTGACAATATCATCAACAAGCTGTGATACAATTCATATTATACAATAAAATATTTAGGTAAAATCAAGTTTTTTTCGGTGATTAATTAAATTTGTAATCAGCTTAGTAAAAACATGCAATTGTTGTGATTTCTATAAAAATATTGCATAAATATTTTTTCTTTTTTGTATCATATTTCACAATTAAAAACATTGATTAACATACTTTTTATTTTTTTCCATATTTCACTGCAATATAACATTGAAAAATGATTAACAGACCGAAACTATTGTTCATTTTGTAAAAAATGTAGAACAGAATTGAAAACGAGTGAACACGAGATAGCAGTGCCTCGACGTCATTTCCTTTCCTTAATCAAATTTTAACTTTGTGGCATTTTCGGTATGTACAATAATGGCAGCCTTGTTAATGAATTGAAATTATTTTTGTTATTCTCTTTCGGTAGATACTCTGAAGTATCCGAGGTAATTGTTGAAAATCCTACGATCGAGATATTCAATTTTACTCAATGCTTAGGATATTAATGACGAGAAAAGTTATACTATCGATTTCTGGTTGGATTCAGTCTGTGTTATAATGGGTAAAGGTCCTCTCAAAACTTTTTATTAATGCATGTTGGAGCCATGTTCAAGTAACCTGACAATGCAAAATTGCTAAGCAAAGTTAAAGACAATTGCGGGTAAAGTGTTGCAAGTTTTTTGGATCAAGTAATCGATAGCGACATTAAACATTTTACTTGGTGCCATGATCTAGTAGACGAAGTCAAGAGGTTTTAAACGTTAACAAAGCTGATGTTTTGACCAATGATAATGAAGAAAAGTAATGGATTCCAAATGTGTTCAATTTAGTCAAATCAAAAGGTGTATTCAAAACTATCTTTATGGGGACTTCGGTCTCAGTTGTTGCTTTACATAATAAAGGGAAAAATCATTTATGGAATCAAACCTTTCTAATGAATAATAGATTTACACAAATTAGTTATTTATATTATATTTTGTTAGGGCTTTTAATTTTGTTAAATAAAAAAACGAGAAAAAAACAATGAAACTCAATTGATTCAAGTTATAATAAAATCTCCAAATAGTGACCGAAAATCAATTTGGTCCTTCCATTGAATTTTTTTGAATGATTTCGTTGAAAGTTGAAAATATTCACTCGAGACCGGATCTCAATTCGTCAAGAATTGTTAATCTGAAGATAGCAATATCAATCCAATCATTATATGATAAGACATCAACAAAGATTGTAAAAGGTGCAAAGCGACAATCCCACCTTCCGATAGCTAGCACGCCGTAAATAAAGGTTCTATTATTTTGTGGATTTTCCCAAATCAAAGGTCCACCTGAGTCACCTTGACATCCAGCTGAGCCCACGCCATTAGAAACGCAAAGACTGTAACCTGGCGCGTAATTCCACGGCATTTCATCGAGGCAATCTTCATCATCAAGCCTGAGTACAGTCGCTTCTCTTAATCTATATGGAAGATCGCCACTTTCAGTGAAACCAAAGCCCATCATCTTAACGGGAAAGCAAATATGTAGTGGTAAGAAGGGCCGTAAAATTATTGCACCAGGTCGAGGATCAGGTTTGTCCAAAAGTACAACAGCAATGTCATCTTTAGCATTTGACCATGGGATAGTTCCATAATGTGGATGCTTCTCGTAGGCTTCAATTTTGAATACTAGATCTCCTGGTAAAATCAGCGGTGTATTTCGATAGTTGGGTAAAATGCGCATAAGTGGAATTTGTGATTCACTAAAATGGGTAAGAATATTTAAGATTGAATGCGAGTTAATTATTGAAAACTTACTTCATGAGACAATGAGCTGCTGTTAACATGATTCTCGGTTCTATTAATGATCCACCACAGCTGTGATAGTATCCATATTTCGGGTTTCCGCCAAGTGGTTTTTGTATAGAAAGATAGAAAGGATATGCGCCTTCTTCGTAAACATATTGACCCCAAGCAATTTTTTCGTAGTATTCTGTTGATTCCTCGAACTCTGTTGATACAAAATTTGAATATAAAAACATCATCAAAATTACACTGTTAATCATTTCTGATTGGCTTTACGAATTCACGACTTTTAAAACTCAAAGATTAATAATGAAATGTGCCGAGTCTTAATTCAAGTTAAAACTAAAATCAATCCAATACACAACTTGATTAAAACATATTGATTCATTAATTAATGTTGAATAAGTTAACTTTAAAAAATCATAAATATCTATCCAGATTGATTGAAGGCGGTAACATGAATTCAATCTTTAAATGTGAAATCACAGAAATTAGAAGAAGACTTTCTGATAAATCATTCACCATTACATGGTTTTAATTGTAAACTATTAAGGCATTGTCCTCAATCACCTACTATCAAGTTAAAAATGTATGGGGGTAATATCGTAGATAAATTACTTTACAGTTATGAAATAATTATGAAGCTCTCAGACCTCGTAGGCTGATAGAGGCTAGATTGAGATACTTTTTATGTTAGAATTTTTTCTCTATGATTAGCAGTTTTTGAGAAAATCAAGGTCAAAGTTCGAAATTCAACTGACAATGATGGAAAACGAAACTCTCGTCGATGGTCAGTTCAACCTAAACACTGACTGGTTGTTGCAATATGAGAACAACTCAGTGACTTTTTAGCACCATTTTTACTCTGACAGTAGCCACAGATATTGCTTGAGCGTTAAGTGTCATAGCAAACCAAACAAGTCGTCATATGCGTTTTAAGAGCATTTTTAAGCCGCACGCTTGCAAACGCTCTAAACTTTGTCTTGATTTTTCATACACGCCATTCATTCCACTATCCATAGTAACCCCTTTTTAACCATCCTAGAATGATTTGCTTGCTATGTTGTCAATTGTCTACTGTCTACTACAGGGTAGTTACTGGAACATGTCCTTGCGTTCTTCGAGGATTTTCTTTATTTCTTATTTGATTAAGTTTATACTTTCTAAAAATAACCTTGAATAGTGGGGAAGTAATCAAAAAAATGTGAAGCATGTCAGCTTTCGTTTACGATGATCGCCTGGCATCTATTTCTGAAGTCGGTGGTCAGATCCGCTATCTAACCACAAGTGTATTTTTGTTGCGATTTCGATTATTGACCTTAACCAAGATAACCTCAACAGAAACGATAATTTTGATAGGGAATATTAATCATCAACTACCGAAGTTCGGGTAACAGACAGTGAAAAAACATGAAAATTTCTGCTGAGTTGATCAAGAGATAGCAAATGGCCTAAAACGAAGATAAAAATGTGGGTAGACAGCATTGCCAGCGCTTCGCAAAAAAAATCAAAAGGGCATATTTTTGTTTCCCCACCATTAAAGATTACATTTGAAGAAGAGATGAAGAAAATATTAGAAAAGAAACACAAGGCCATGTTCCAGTAATCACCCTGTATACCCAGTCTAGTGACACACTGACGCCATTCAATGAACGCCTAGAGAAATTGTCATATTTGGCGGAAATTTTGCGCTAACGCTCGTTAAAAAACAAATTAAAACAAAAATAATCCCAAATCTAGCTTCGATCCCACTCATTCAAACCTTCCTGTCCAACTGTCCTGTCTAACCATTGAGCTAATGCAATGAAATAATTTTAAATCAAGAGACAAGTAATGAATTGTATTCTGAAAGCGGACATTAATACTTTTGTTCAAATGAGTCAAACAAATGTTATTTTGCGTTAAACGCAACAAAACATTCAATGACAAATGATCTGGCGTTTTTGAAAAATATCTACAATAAAATACAATTCAGTCAAACCAAAAGGTTTATTCAAATCTATCTTTATCGGGTCTCAGTGTTAACATGATAAAGGGTCAATCATTTATGTAATCAATCCTTTCTAATGAGTAATAGATTTATACAAATTGTGTTATTTATCTTTTGTTAGTGCCTTTAATTTTGTATATTTTAAATAAAAAAACGAATGAAAAACAATGAAACTCAATTGATTCTAGTGATAATCCAATCTTCAAATGGTAACCAAAAATCAATTTAGTGCTAAATTCCAATAAGTGTCCATAAATTGAACATATTCAATCGTAACCGGATCTCAATTCGTCATGAATTGTTAATCTGAAGATAGCTATATCAATCCAATCATTATATGCTAAAACATCAACAAAGATACTAAAAGGTGTATCCTTACATGGAGAAAACCCGATAACTGCCACGCCGTAAATAAAGGTTTTATTAGTTTTTGGATTTTCCCAAATTAAGGGTCCACCTGAGTCACCTCGGCATACAGATGAGCCAATGGCATTAGTAACGCAAAGACTGTAACCTGGCGCGTACAGCCATGGCGCTTCATCGAGGCAATCTTCATCATCAAGCCTGAATACAGTCGTTTCTTTTAATCTATATGGAGGGTCGCCACTTTCAGTGTAACCATAACCCATGATCTTAACTGGAAAACAAATATGAAGTGGTAAAACGGGCCGAAAAATTATTGCACCAGGTCGAGGATCGGGTTTGTCCAAAAGTACAACAGCAATGTCATCTTTAGCAGTTAGCCATGGGACAGAATCAAAATGTGGATGCTTCTCGTAGGCTTCAATTTTGAAGACTAGATCTCTAGGTAAAATCAGCGGCGTATTTCGATAGTTGGGTAAAACGCGCATAAGTGGAATGTCTGATTCACTGAAAACGGGTAAGAATATTGATGATTGCATAACAGTAATTATTTAAAACTTACTTCATGAGACAATGAGCTGCTGTTAACATGATTCTCGGTTCTATTAATGCTCCACCACAGCTGTGATAGTATCCATATTTCGGGTCTCCGCCAACCGGTTCTTGAATAGAAAGATAGAAAGGATATGCGCCTTCTTCGTAAACATAACGACCCCAAGCAATTTTTTCGTAGTACTCTGTTGATTCCTCGAACTCTGTAGATACAAAATTTGAATATAAAAACAGCATCAAAATTATTGCACTGCCAATCATTTCTAATTGGCTTTATGTATTTTACATTCGACTTTTAAAGCTCAAGGTTAATAATGAAATGTGCCGAGTCTTGATTCAAGTTAAAACTAAAATCAAATCAATACACCACTTGACTAAAACATATTGATTCATTTACTAATGTTAAATAAGTTAACTTTAAAAGAGCATAAATATCTAACCAGATTGATTGAAGGCGGTAACAAAAATTGCATATTTAAAAGTGATATCACAGAAGGAGGATCTTCAAAATCGCCTGTTCTCGATTTCTGTTGAAATGATATTTTACAGACGCAAAATTTAATGCCAATTTCATAAAATAAATCTATTTTTAAAGCATGCATAGTTTTTGAGATATCGGCCAAAATATCTAAATATCACATAGTATTAGTGACCTTTTAAACATAATGAAGATACCGTCTAAGCCAGCTAAATATTAACATAATCAATGGTATCAAGCATTCTGAATAATATAGTGAAGGTTAAACAGGGTTGTAAATTGTAAAAAACTGAATTCGAACAGCGATTAATAAGTGTCTCTGTGAAAATATTGAAGATGCCGTCTAAGCGAGCTTAATCTTAGCGTAATCAATGTTATTGAGTATGTTGAATAATGTAGTGTTGATTGCAGCTTTGAAAAAATAGCCAAACAGATTGAAAATTGCAGAAACTGGATTTCGTTAAATTTTATTAAACGCCAATGCAACACCCTGTTTGGCTATTAATTCAGGAACCAAACCATCACCAGATTATTCAGTACCCTTAATAACATAGATCACGAATAGAATCGACTGGCTTAGCGACCTCTTTTAACGTGATAAAAATGCAACCTTCGAATCATAATATGATTTTTTCTTCCGAACGTGTTGTTTTATCGAGAAACGAAACAGATATTCGGAATCAGCACAAAAAATTATTGTACATTTAAAAAGTTCATTGCATAAAATATTCCAAGAGGAGATTTTCCCTATTCATTTACAGACCTTCCTTACAAATGTCTTCAACTAGACACTTTCTTGTTATTAACAGTTAACCAAAAGGTGTATTCAGAGCTACACTCCTGCCCATAATTATAGATACACTTATTTTTTTCATTTATTAGGAGAAATATTAATGTTAGGGTAAATCTGATTATTGCAATTAATTTTGGTTGAGATAAGGAAAAAAATGGTATGTTTAAATTTCTGGTAAGATTACTCATTGATTAGATAATCTTAAAATATTCAAAAGTACGCGCGCTAAAATTATAAATACAGTTCAAAAAATTCAATTTAATAATGAGTTTGAGCTCCATTCAATTTAACAACTTCGAATATTCGATCATTCATGCTTCGAATAAGGGTTTGCAATAATTCTGGGTCTAAATTATACCAAGCATTTTGAATCGCGTTCCATAATTCCGTAGCATTATTGTATTGAACATTCGCAGGATAAACTTGCCTAACCATAGTGGCCCACAGGTTTTCAATCGGGTTCAAATCAGGGCTACAGGCAGGCCAATCAAGTAATCTCACCGAATTATTCAGGAAAAACTCTTTCGATTCCCTAGAAACATGAATACGGGCATTATCTTGTTGAAAAATGTAATCACTCCCAGCATTATTTCGAGCATTAGGTAACAAATTCTCTTTTATCACTTCGATATAATCCTTTGAATTCATGGATGGTGTAATTCGAACTATGGGTAGAACACCATTAAAACTAAATGCACCCCAGACCATCACAGTTCCACCACCGAAATTTCGCTTTGAGAACACTTTTTTCGGGGTATCAATTTTATGCCAATAGCATCTTGATCCATCGGGGCCATCAAGATTGAACTTCTTTTCATCAGAAAAAATAACACTTAGCCATTGATCAGTCCATGTTATGTGATTCCTTGCGAATTCCATTCGTTTTTCCTTGTGGGCATCGGTTAATTTAGGTTTCGCCACCATTTGCGAATATTCATAGAGATTCGAGTCTCTAATCACTTTCAAAACCGTCTTATTGGAGCAAGGTAATTGCAAATCTGCGACAATTCTTTTCGATGATGATCCAGGTTGATCTGCTAATCGAAGAATACTTCTTTTATCTCGATCACTCAATGATTCACGGCGTCCAGATCGAGGAGTTGCACCATAATTCTCGCGCAAATTGACAAAATGCTGCACAACAGTATGGCTTCGACCAATTTCAGCAGCAATTTTTCTCAAAGATAGACCTTGTGAATGTAGAGCATTAATTTGGCCTTTTTGGCCTTCAAAAAATATGAGAAATACTAAAATGAAAACTAGATATTCAGAAAGAGGACGAAAAACTGACCTTAAAAACAACTTTTCCTGAACTTATATACATTTCGTATTCCTAATTAGTTAATTATAAACATCTGTATTTATAATTTTAGCGCGAGTCAAAAGCTCTACTTTAATCCAATTTATTTGATTTAAGCCATATTTCTCAAGAAAAATTTCCCAAAGCTTCAAAATAACTCTTTCACATACAGATTAACTTAATCCAATAAAAAAAAGCCAAGAAATATGTTCACAATTTACTAATTTTATTCAATTTCAACGAATTTTTGGTGTATCTATAATTATGGGCAGGAGTGTATCTTTATGCGGACGTAGGTCTCATAAAGAGGAAAATCTTTTGTGCAATCAATCCTTCATAATAGTAATAGATTTATGCCAATTGTGTTATTTATCTTTTGTTGAGCTTTTAATTTTGTAAATTTTGAATAAAAAACAAATAAAAAACAATGAGCCTCAAATGATTCAAGTGATAATCCAATCTTCAAATGGTAACCAATAACCAATTTGGTCCTTCCATTGAATTTATTTGAATCATTTCGTTGAAAGTTGAACATATTCACTCGGAACCGGATCTTAATTCATCATGAATTGTTAATCTGAAAACAGCAATATCAATCCAATCATTATATGCTAAAACATCAACATAGATAGTAAAAGGTGCATCGGCACATTGAAAGCTAACGATAGATAGCACGCCGTAAATAAAGGTTTTATTAGTTTTTGGATTTTCCCAAATTAAAGGTCCACCTGAGTCACCTCGACATCCAGCTGAGCCAATGCTATTAGAAACACAAAGACTGTAACCTGGAGCGTACTGCCAAGGCAATTCATCGAGGCACTCTTCATCAGTAAGCCTGAGTACAATCGCTTCTTTTAATCTATATGGAGGATCGTAACTTTCAGTGTAACCATAACCCATGATCTTAACTGGAAAACAAATATGAAGCGGTAAGACGGGCCGCGAAATTATTGCACCAGGTCGAGGATCAGGTTTGTCCAAAAGTGCAACAGCAATGTCATCTTTAGCTGTTGCCCATGAGACAGAACCAGCACCTGGATGTCTCTCGTAGGCTTCAATTTTGAATACTAGATCTCCTGGTAAAATCAACGGCGTATTTCGATAGTTGGGTAAAATGCGCATAAGTGGAATAAGTGTGTCACTGAAAATGGGTAAGAATATTAATGATTGCATGCAAGTAAATTATTGAAAACTTACTTCATGAGACAATGAGCTGCTGTTAACATGATTCTTGGTTCTATTAATGCTCCAGCACAGGCATGATAGTATCCATTTTTCGGGTTTCCGCCAACCGGTTCTTGAATAGAAAGATAGAAAGGATATGCGCCTTCTTCGTAAACATATGAACCCCAAGCAATTTTTTCGTAGTACTCTGTTGATACAAAATTTGAATATAAAAACATCATCAAAATTAAACTGTTAATCATTTCTGATTGGCTTTACGAATTTTACACTCGACTTTTGAAACTAAAAGATTAATAATGAAATGTGCAAATGATCCGAGTCTTAATTCAAGTTAAAACTAAAATCAATCCAATACAACACTCGACTAAAACATATTGATTCATTAACTAATGTTGAATAAGTTAACTTTAAAAAGTCATAAATATCTATCCAGATTGATTGAAGGCGGTAACATAAATTTAATATTTAAATGTGAAATCACAGAAATTAGAAGATGATTTTCTTTCGATAAATTATATTAAATTTCCAAGCTGTTACACAATTAAGCAAGAAAATATGTGAAGTTATCATAATTTTATCGTAACGTAAAAGCTGGTTGACCGTAAATGATGAGAGGAGTAATTAGAATGGAACGGGCGACTTCATTGCAACATTAGGTTCAGATGGATGGAATGGTTCATAATACAGTAAAACAAATCATGGGTAACGACTTAACATTCAAGAGTCGATAACAATTAACATTTCAACATCTAACTAACATCTCTAATTGTTAACTCTTACTGTTAAATCCAAATCCAAAGCATAATCATAAAGCATACAGCATTCCTCTTAAACATTTAACAAATTGAATCATTGTATCATTAAACAATTTCTTACTCGTCACATTGTCAACTTATAATCTTGGAATCTTGAACAATAATAAAAACAGATAAATTGATAAATTATTTCATTTAAAATTAGCACACAAGATGGCAACACCCTGCAGATTAAACAGGTAAATTTGAGAGCTTATGCGCAGGTCCGTAAATGCTCTTTCAAAGTCCTTTTTGGTTTACAACTAAATTGGTTCTTACTTTAATCTTACCCAGTTAGTTTCATTTAGGTAAACTTTGTTGTAAGTTGAACTTATTCCTGTTCAATTTGTTTATATACAATTAACTTCACAAGTCCAATGTAATGCTATTTTATCGTTTTTGTTAACATTTTTTTTCTGTTCTAATCACTGTGTTCTCATACGGATTGTCTATTCGTTAAATCAATATCAACAGTCTGAAATCTTTTTCATCATTTGATTATATGTCGTCGAATAATAATCTCGTTCAATCCGAGTTTCGGGTTAGTTTTTCATCTTTTTTTATCTTATTGTTGATTGATCTCTTTTGAGAATCATTTTTCTTACCTTTTAACTCTTGAATAATTGAAAATTTTATTTTAATTTTCACAGTATGATGATGGTAAAAGCCCATTAGCATTATTGGCTGAAACTTGTCGGAATATTGGTGTTGACACAACAACTAGTAAATTAACCAAATCATCCATTGATCATACCAAATCATTTTCATCAAAATCTTCAACTTCACCGTCATCTTCTTCTTCATCCCTTGAATCTACTAGGAAAAGCAATGATTCTTGTCGTTTGTCAGTTTCACCTTTAAGAAATGGATCAGATAAACAATCAACTTTATCTGTTTCCTCAAATAGCCGTATCAGTGCCAATTCAGTGCCTGGATCAAGTAATACTAACCTTGGCTTGAATGGTAATTCAACTCATGTTATTGTTAGCAATGGATCAACACACTCCTCTCCTAATTACACTGGAACCAGTGCAGGCTCAGTAAATGGTAATCGTGAACCAACAAAGTTTTCATTTAAGCCTTATGAAGATCATGTTACCAATAAAAGGACGTGTATTGAAGACTCTAGAAGTCATTCAGTATTCAACCATAATTACCCACAGCAGGTACAAAGCTCAAGATCACCTTTAAATAGTGATACCTACAAAAATAACAAGGATAACCAGTATAACAGTAATAGTGTGATTACCTCAAAACCCTCTGAATCAGTTTCTTCAAAACGAGAAAGTGAAACCAATGGAGGAAGCCCACCAACAAGCCACAGCAATGGTTACGATGAGACAAATAAAAAGATACAAAAGTATAATTCACTAGAGTCAACCTCATCCTCCATTTCATCTTCATCTTCAACACCCTCTATGTCTAACACTTCATCAACTCCATCCGTAGTATCAAAATCAACCCTGTCATCGTCAACACCAACCTCAACAACAGCATCCGTCTCTCACCAAACACCACCATCATCCAAACTCCATCAGTTGAATGTAGATAGTGTTAATAAATTTGTACCATATTCATCACTTTCACCCTACCTGGGCCTTCCACACCATCCACATGCATCACAACATGATCCAGCATCAACTGCTGCAGCCGCTGCCAGGTTAAATGCTGCTGCTGCCGCTGTGGCTGGCTACTGCCATTCACCAAGCGTGTGCCGTGATCCCTTTTGCCCAGGCTGTCGATTCAATGCTGCTGCCGCATCCAACGTACTAGGACAAGTTTCAGCCTGTGCCGCTGGTTGTACTCAGTGTTCACACGGTTCAATGGCTTCATCTCTTAATTTAGCAGCTGCCCTTCAAGCCAATTCACCTTACCTTCATGGTAATGCATTTTATCCGTTACTACATTCACCCCATCACCCTTCAAATCCAAATAATCCTTCAAACAATCCCTCAAATGTGAACCAACCTGGAAATGTAAATATGAATAAACTCAATACATGTAATTGGGTGGTAAATAACACCTTTTGCGGTAAACGATTCAATTCCGCTGAAGAATTGCATCAACATCTTCGCAATCACACCTCTTCTGATCCAACCTCAGTCTCTGCTCTTGCCTTTCTCGGTCAATATCCCCATCTTGATCCAATGTTAACAAGTCCCATCGCTGGCTTAAGAAGGACTGCTTTTGATCCAGTAAATCGATATCATCCGTACAAACCATTCACCAATTTACCAAATGGATTAGGAGGATCGCCCAACCTTCCACCTTCACATTCACCTAGATCCCAGATGAATTTGAGTTATCCTCCATACGGACCTTATGCAGGACGTTTGGGTCCACCAATTCCGCCTTAAGAAAAAACATTTTCTCTCTTATTTATCATTATCAAAGGTGTGTTTGTAGTCATTTAAGCTTTTTGGTTTGAACAAAGAAATTTTTTCCAAAAGCACATTTCGGTAAGAAACGGCCATAAACGAAGCTTGGTTTTTTATCTCAACATTGCAATTATCATTGATGTAATAGATCATCATCACGTCTTCAGTTTTGCTCACAATGGATTTTTGCTTCGTCAATCCATCATACTTTTTTTCATCAGACAATTCAATCTATGTTTTTCATCATCTTCATGGTTATTACTGTCATCATTTTCACCACCAAAAAAAAGCATAGAACTGAACAAGTTACAAAAGCATATTTAATATGTAAACAACCAACCAAAATCAAACAAGACAAAAAACAGAACTAACATGTTACACACACAAAGCAACTGTTTGATTACCTAAATTGTTTTTAAATTCAACTATAATTTAATTATTAATGAATGCGATTAATTTTGCTAATGTGATTCAAATACAATACACTTGAGGTGAAAGTTTTGGATAAAACAAAAATTAACCTTTGCGATTTTTTGCATTGTAAACCCAATCTCTTCTAATCTCACCCACTCACTGTTGTTAACCAAAATTTAAATTCAAGCTAAATCTGAAAGCTGATTTATTTTTCCAATTTGGATATTGATACATTTTTGCCTTACATCTCAATGAAGAGAGCAACAGATAATCAGTTGATTATTGACAACAGTGAAATCAATTGTTTAAGTGGTAAATCAACTTGCTTGTCAATCCCAAACTTTCAACTCAAATGGTTGTATAAAGACACACACACACACACAACAAACCAATTTGCAAGCAAAAAAAGTATAATATGCAAAAAAACGAAGCAACAAAAGTTAATTAAACCAAAATGATCATTTTGACAAAAAAAACAGTTAAATCAACCTTGTCATTCATTTATTAATTTTTTGGCAAACTCAGATCGCTGACCATCAATTTTGAGTCAACATTGAAAATTACGTTGAACCAAATGAAGGATGAAAACGGTCAAGATTATGTTCACAATTAGAGTCTTTGAGACTTGATATTGAAACAATTGATGATCAATTGAGATATAAACATTTAATCTCTTTTTTCCTGCTTCCAATTTACATTAGTTTACATTAATTAACTAACCACATGCAATAGTAATGTTGACGGTTTAGCATCAGCATAAGATTACAAATGATTTACAATGAAATTAGTGGCAACGGTTTAACATTACCCATTTACATAGCAAATGTTATGTACATTTGAAGATGGTTGACGAGAAGAAAAATAGAGACACAAGAAATTAATTTACAATTGTTATAAGTTAATCTTGCTTCTCTTCTTCCTCTGTCTCTCTCTCATCCACTTCATCTTCATTATTATTTATAAATAGAAGATGATGAAGATGATAATTACTGTACAAAAGTGTTCAACAAATCAATCTTGTGAGGAGAGTTAAGATGTTTTATTAATACGTTGCTCATTTTTCTTAATGGTGCTTAAAGGAATCTGAAAAAACTGGTGACATCCCAAAGACATTTATGATCTCTTCTTGTTTCTTTATCACCCTCAGTTCCATCATCAGCTTCATCAGAATCTTGAGCTTCTTCTTTTATCATAATTCCTTCTTTAATCCAAAAATAAAGTCTTGAGTAACTAGCAATTTTGTTGACAATCAAAAAAACCCTAGATTTCAAGGAATCTCAATGGTTAACTCTTAATCCTTGCTCCTTGTTAGTCATTAACTCTGCTTTTCTCATTAACTGCAACAGATAACAATTAATCGACGTAACAAGAAATTAACTGAACAAAAAGTGGATTGCTATTAATAGCACAAATTGGCTTTAAAATTCAAGTTGAATATAATCTGTTGAAAGGCAAAACAGGGAAGAAAGCTTTCCAAATATTCACCAACAAATGATGGATAACAACCCAGAAATCATGTTCATAATAACATGTAATAAGTAATGAGCTGTTGTGTGTAAACACGTTCAAGTATCAAATGTTAATTCACATTTAATGCAATTAAAGGCAAAAGATTGGCTTCCAAAATGATATTGCAATAGAAACGGAATTTAAATTTAACAATAATAGGATTTTGCCGTTGCAATTTAATATGTTATTAATGGTGGTATTAAGATGATGAGGCGTCGACAGTAATCAGGTTTATAAGTCATGTTGTTGCTTGAAATGTTTCATATGGTTTCATTGGTTGTTCATCTAATGCTTACAATATTAGAAACAGTTTATTTGTTGGTAATTTTTATATTTTTATGAATACAAATTACAAAAAAAGACTCAAAAGATTGATTCTTGTTTTGATTCACTCTTCAAAAGGTACAAAAATTGTTCAACTGGCATAATAAATTGATCCAATTTGATTGTGTTTGAATCATTTTGTATCCATTGAAGGTTGAACACATTCAATCAGAATCGGATCTCAATTCATCACGAGATAATCTTAACATAGCTGCATCAATCCAATATAAATACACTGAAACATTAACATAGGTAGTCATGTCTGACTGGCGACAGGGATCGGGTCCGCCAGTTAGAACACCATAAAGATAGCTTTTACCATTTTGTGGGTTTTCCAGAACTAAAGGTCCACCTGAGTCACCAGAACATCCAGCTGATCCAATGCTATTAGAAACACAAATATTGCTGATTGGAATGTAGATAGGATATGGCAAGACATCGAGACACTCTTCATCACTAAGCAGGAAAACAGTCGCATCTTTTAATCTATACGGATAATCACCACTTTCAGTGTAACCATAGCCCATCATCTTGACTGGTAAACAACGATGAAGTGGTATAATAGGCTTCAGAAGATTTACACCAGGTCGAGGATCATCTTGGTCCAAACGCACAATAGCAATGTCATCTTTAAATGGAAATATACCCTGATTAGCCCCTGGATGTATCTCATAGTCTTCAATTTTGAAGACTAGATCGTTAGGTAAAATCAGCGGTGTATTTCGATAGTTGGGTAAAACACGATATAGGGGAATATGTGAGGTACTAAAAATGGGTTAGGTTTTTTACGAATACATTCAAGTGTTCATTTAAAACTTACTTGACAAGACAATGAGCTGCTGTTATCATGAGTCTCTTGCCCAGCAATGCTCCACTACAGACGTGAACGTATCCTTCTGTTGGACTGAGAATTGGATATTGAATTGAATAATAAAAGGGATAAGCACCTGGTTCGTAAACATATCGACCATAAGCAATTTTCTCGTGGTACTCGGTCTCGGTTGTATTCTCGACCTCTGTCGTTGATACAAAATTTGAATATAAAATTATCATCAAAATTACAATGTTGATCATTTCTGACAAGTTTAATTAAACTGTAAACACTCGACTTTTAAAACTAAAAGATTAATAATGAAATGTGCAAATAATCTGAGTCTCAATCCAAGTTAAAACTAAAATATAATATAACCAATACAACACTCGGGAAAACATATTGATTTATTAATTAATGTGTGAGAAGTTAACTTTAAAAAGTCATAAATATCTATCCAGATTGATTGAAGGCGGTAACACAAATTTAATATTCAAATGTAAAATCAAATAAATTAGAAGATGATTTTCTTTCGATAAATTATATTATATTTCCAAGCTGTTACACAATTAAACAAGAAATTGTGCAGTTAATAGAGACTAAGTTAAAGGTACTGTTAAAGGTAAGCTTTTTGGTTTGTAAGTTTCAATATTGTCGATGAATTTGTCCAATCCAGTCCTGATCCATGAAAATAAGAGGAAAATATCATGCTATTAGGTGTAAATGCTTAGATCAAGATCCACGATTCAATAGCATCAAAGCAGCATCCACGGGATACTCTCTTGTCTCTATCATCATCATTCCTTGGCTTTCTGTCCTAAAGAAGAAAAAGAATGTGAAAATAAGGTTTCAAGTGGAAACAGTAAATGTAAGCTTCTCTTTAACCATCATCATCATCATCATCTTCTTGAGACATGAGAATTGATTGATGAGACTCGGAAAATCGATTAATCGGCTGCATAAAAAAAACGAGGAAAGGTTAGTCTTATTTTCAACTAGAATGAGGATGATGATGATAAAGGAGAAAGAAATGAGGTTAAAAAGAGTCTTTTTGGACAACTCACAAAATTAATTGAGCTTCATAATCATTTGCGAGCATCTTTCCTCGTTTTACCTCCTTTTAGTCTCATCCTTCTTAGGTGCCAAATATTTGCTTCAGCTTTTCATTAACTTTTGCTTCTCCATCAGGATAAATAATCCTTTTTACTTATCTCCATCATTTATAGCATTTACCAAGCTTTAACTTTCTCCATCGACTAATTTATTCATCGTTGGTTGCAGTTGTTGTTGATGTTTGCCAGTTGATTATTAATTATTTTATTTTGTTCCTTTGCTTTTCGTTCTCGACTTCGTCATCATTCCTGTGCTTTTCATACTTGCGAGGTGACACTTTTAGGATACCAAAAAGATCTTGCAAATAACTTGCAGCATCATTTATCACTTGATAGTCAGTTGAACAATCCTGACCTAAAAAAGAGTAGAAAGACAAATATTTATCAACATTTAGCTATCAATGTGTATGCATTTGTTGTGTATCAATTTGTATCAATAAAGTAATTACTTGAAATAAAGTTTACAAGGTTAGTGTACCAATAGAAATCAGATTAATATTAATTTCCAATCATTTTAAGATGATCAATAATGTACACTTTGATCACCTTTAATCAATCAAATGGCATGAAAGGCAAGAGTTGAGGAACACTTAATGGAATCTTTCATTTCAATTGAGAAAACATAAAAAATGAGAATTCATTTTTTATCATTACAATTCTTCATCTCTTTAAGTCTAGCCCATTGAGCTTCCATATTATATTATCATTTAAAAGGAAATGATAAAGCTGATGTTGATGATGATGATGATTTCCACCTTAATTTGGGCTATTTTTCTTTCTATATTGATCAAAATGGCATAGATTTGTTTTCTTCTTCTTATCCTTTTTTTACTGAAAGACAGAATTGACGATAAAAATCATTTTCTGTCAAATTTTATGTACAACGCTCAACAAGATATTGAACAAGACAAAGGAATGATCATGATGATGGTTCAATGGCATGATAATAGTGACTTAATAGGCAAGGAAGATTTTACCATCATAATCTTCATCATCTTTTATCATTCGAAAGGAGAAGAAGAAGAGTTGAACAAGTCATTTACAGTGTATTAAAGGAAGAGAAAAAGTGAAGGAATAAGGTTTTTTCTTCCTCTTCTCTTCTTTTGGCTTCCCTCTCCTCTCTCTGGTTCCAACAGTTTTTCAGGTTGATTGGTTGATGATGGCCAACAAGATGATGAGCATATTGCTGTTGATGTTGTTGTTATTGCTGTTGATGATGTTGATGTTATTGTTGAGGAGGAGGAAGATGTTGATGAAGAAGCAAGAATAGAGTGAAAAAGTGGTAATAAAAGGCGATGTTATCCAGTCTCTGGTAATCACTGTAATTTGTCATCATAATGGGAATACCATGAGAATAGATGAAGCTGAAGAAGAGAGAGAAAAAAATGAGAATGAGTAGACCATCAAGTTATAAAGAAATATGTCTTATAATAATGATAATGATGATGATAGCAATAATAATATAAATATCTATTCTGGATCATAATAAGAGTCAAGTAAGAAAAAAAAGATGAGATAATGATGAGGAAAAGATGATGATTGGGGAAGATTTTATGAAGAGATTTAACCAGCATCTTGGGACAACTTACTACGGCAATCATCATCAAGATTATCGTCTTCATTTCCAGCTTGCTTTGCTTTCCTTAATTTCTTCCATGGACACTTTGTCTTATTCGCAGTTCATAATTGAATGAAAAAGGAAAGATGATGGTGATGATGAGAAGGAGGAGGAAAAGGAAGAAAAAAAGAGGAGTAAAGAACATCTCAAATCAAGTTAAGTGTTTGAGTCAATGTTTACTCACAAGATCATGTTCAACTTAATAGTTGATCATCAACATCTTCATTCTTCTTTACTCCAGCAATATTATATCATCTTCACTATCACTTGGTTAATCCGATCCAGAGTCACACTGATCTTTGCTTATTATTGTTTCCCTTGTCTTGTCAACTCCTCCTTCATCATTTAAACCAACCGATAATTAGAATTAATGGTTTTTTCATTTAATTGTTGTCTTCAGACCATTCTATTGATAATAAAAAAATCATTATTACATTATTTTCACAATTAAAACAAATAAAAGCCAATTTAGCCTATTCTTACTTTATGTTAAAAGCTTCCATTTACCATGTTTGCTTGTAATACACAGGCAGTAACCATTGGAAGGCTCCAGTTTGGTAGCTGAAAGAGAAAGGAGTTTTGTTAGTTTAATTTGATTGTTGTTTAAATACATGTGTGTGGCTATTCAAATACAATTATTTAATTGTGATTCAATTAAACAATTTTTTAACCATTAGTTGGTCTTTAAACTAGAAGCCTCTTCTTTACAAGTTAGGCTCTAATATGACAAAAAAATAGCAACTCTGTCTTTACTCCATTACAACAGGAAGGTTAAATTTTTGTCAGAAACAATTCGATTCTCACTCTAATTGCATTAAATTAATTAAATTGAAATTAATTGACTTTACCGGATAATTAGTTATCACTATTAATCTTCATCATTTCATAAAAAGTGTCACCAAGACTTTATCCATGTAAATTGTATTAATTAGGCAATCAAATTGAGCGAACCTTTCCTTTTCCCTGGCTTTAAGTCAAGATTTGCAAATTTAAACCAAGTCAGTTTCCAATTGAAATACAACACTTTACTGGTAATGTTGACAAGACCAAGATTCCTAATAGTACTAATTAGACATTAAAAAAAGTAAAAGCAATAACAACAACTGTTAAATTTAGTAAATTAATTGCCACCATAAGACCTACAAAAAACAAGATCAAACACAGCAAATAATTGAATCATCATACCAATGGTTAAATAGCATAGATAAATAGGAAACAAACACTAGAAATTAGGTTGACAAATAAATTGTTAATTACACAGTAAAAAACCAAGACAAAAAGCAATTAAAAAACAAAACAAAACGCTTTCAAAACAATCAAAAGATATAAATTGATCAAAAGATATGCAATAAATTGATCACAAACAAATCAATAAATACAGATACATAACCCGATCCCTTAATGAGTCCAACAACATTTAAGATGACCAAAGCGCCAAATTTAAATAAACTTAATATTATCAAATAATCATTTCTTGCGTTTGTAATTACTAAAGTAGAGAAAAAGACAGTTAATCAATTGAATTAAATTAAATAGAGTTTAATTCTGATTGATTTGAACGCGAAAACAACATTCAATTCAATTTGGTTAAAATAATAACCCAAAAAACAGAGGAAAAATGTTTTCATAATTTCATAAAAGAAAATGTTTTTGCCATGAAAAAAAGGAAAATAAAAAAAACAATTTCTTTTGGATGAATAAAGATGAAGATTGAAGATGAGAGTCTAGTAAATATTTGGGTAACAGAGAGACAAAACTAAAGGTCTTCCAAATGATCATCTCAATATTTGTTGACATGTTGATATGAAGATTATTGAAGCAAATCAGATTGTTGAAATGGAGGAAAGTTAATAACAATATGATGTACAGATGTAGATAAAAATGCTGTCATCATTTACCATATCGTTATTGCTGTTTACCATCCTCATCAGCTTCATCAACTTGATCATTTGTCTTTACTAATGTATTAATAACAACCGTAAAAGTTGACAAAAAATTGGGTAAAAAATAAAAATAAAGTGTCACTTTTTTTACGGTAAAAGTCACCAACGGTTGAAGTGAATGAACATGGAAAAGAAGAAATGATTTAATTGAAACAAATTTCAATTTGTAACCTCCATTGAGTTTGATTAAATTAATCAACATAAATGAAGGAGAAAATAAAAGTGAAAATATAAACATCATTAATCACAATTAACCAGATATCAATGGGTATAGATGCACAAGACAAGTGAATGATGGAAACATCAGTCTTTAAAAATTGACTTTAAATGAAGAGAATCGCAATTTTTTAAACTTTGACAAAACCCAAGAAATAAAAAATGTGCCAATCTTTTATTAATAGCTGACCTTAACAAATGTCCAAGTCTATTGGACGATAAAATTTAAAGGTAAACCTTGTACAGTGACAAGGTTTAAGAATGGGTTCATCCAAATGTTAATAACCAGTCTTTGTTGAACCTTAAACTTTGAAGCAATTGAACAATTTTACAATTACATGGAGATTGAATCGCAGAAAATGTTATCAACTTAATATCATGAGTAAATTGATTGTTACCTAAAATGAAAATACATACAAAATGATGGAAAGCCATTGTAATGCATTTGTAAACCTGATTTGTTTGTTTTCACATAAACACAACTTTTGTTGAATCTCCTTTTTTTAGGTTAACAGTGTTTTTCATTGAGATATTGTATCCAATGAAAAGGCCCAAGGGCAAGATGTATAACATGTTTAAGATGGTATAAGACTAACAATGCCTTTCTTCATTATTTACCTTTATTTACCTTCGTCTACTTTATTAATATAATTTTGAAACCTTTTTCTTCTTCTTCCATTCAGTGAAAGATGAATAGAAATGATGATGAAGAAGAGGGAGGAGATGAAGGTGGAGATGGAGGAGGAACGATGAATAAATAAAGTGGATTATGATGGGTGGAAAGCTCAATTGGAACAAGAATAAATCTCTAAATTTTCTCACCTTTTCTCCTTCTTCTTCTTCTTCTTCCAACTGGCAGGGATGATGAAGGTAAAAGGTAAAATGAAAGATCGTCAATCATCGGATAAACAGTCAATATGAATGCAGAACCATAACCATTCAGGTAAAGTGAGTGAAGGTGAAATAAAAAGGGAAAAAAGCAAAACAGAGACAAAAGGTAAACTTGATGCAATATATATTACAGTGAAATGGCCAGTAAACTGTCAAAGCTAAATTTAATATTAATATGGATAAATGGTTGGAAACATTTTCATCTTTAAGCGTCAATCTTTAACAATTAGAAAGATCATTGATTTAGTTGTTAACACTTGGGACAATCGCTCTTGGTGACAAATTGTTTACTAATCATGTTTGATTGTCTTTAACTTTGGGCAAACTTTGGTTCCACTTTGTGATTAACAATTTAACTTTGCTTCTTTGCTGTTTCCTTTAAGGTTACCTTTTCTGGTTCACGTTTCTTCTTGCAAGTTTCAAGTGTTGGTTTGTTGGTTATTTAACAAATGCGTTAAATTAATTGTTGTTAAAACTGTCTTTTAATATAAATTATACATGAATGGTTTGTGAAGCAATCAGTGAGACCAAGTTAATCATCTTTTCCCATTCATTCACCATTCTTGTAATCTGTTTATTAATTTTCATTTCTTCTTCTTCTTCTTCTTCACCATCATTATCATCTTCTTGTTCATCCAAATTCATCTTTTTACAACTTTTCCTGATTCTGTTTGTTTCTCTTTTCCACTAAATGAATCTTGATTACCAAATGATTAATGATACTTTCATTTAGTTGTTTAGTAGCTTTTACAGATGACTTGTTTGCATGATGATGAGAAGGCTGATGGTTATGATGAGGATGACAAAAAATAAGTATAAAGTTGAAATGAGAGTTATGATGGAAATGGAGTTTTGTTAATAATCATAATGAAAAGGAGTAAGATTGATGGGTTACAGATGATGTTGATGGTTACAGTTATTAGGATGAGAATGTTTTTGATGGTGATTTGGTTTAGTTTGGTGATGATGAAGGATGCAAATTAATTCAATTGGTTCAAATGTGTTTTTACCTTCCAATGTAAATCAAGGTAGAGAAAGTATTGAGCAGAAAAGATGGAAAATTAAAAGAGATTCAACTTTTGGTAAACTTGTTCTGGTTTCTTCTTCTTTTTGTTCAAGAGATCACTTTTGAAGATGATGATGATAACGATGTTTACGAACAGGGAAAACATCTTGTTGATAGTTTAGGAAATCAATTCTTTAACCATTACTTTCTTCATTTTTTCTGCATCAATTGAAGCAAACCTTTTGCAAATGTGTGTAAGTATCAAGGAAAAGCCTACACACTAAACTGATGAACCTGATTATGATGATCATCTTGATGGGTTCATAAGGTAAAATAAGGCAAAGATAAAGTGCTTTCTTTCATGAATCATATGTTGACAGAAGAAGATGAAGAAAAGTATAATGAAAAATTTGAATTTCAATAAGAAAACATCGATCATTTGAGAAGGGAAAAAGATGAGGAAAAATGTTAAAAGAAGACGATCGATAATGTTGACGATCAAGAGTAAAGATGAAAAAAAAGATGTAAAAATGAAGGAAAAACAGTGAACTCAATGTGAATTGTTGATATTTTTTGCCTCCTTTCTTCATCATATTCTTGGTGTTCATTGTTAACCCAAAAGGCTGACATTATTTATTGCTTGTCAACCTTAAATTTGTCAAAAAAACAAATTAAAATCAATAAATTAATAAATGCAAGAAAAATGTTGTTTTATTAAAGCAACAAATAAAGTCTAAAGGTGAAAACAAGAGATTGAACCCAAAAGGATAAAAATTTAATTTTTAACCAGAAAAGATGAAAATAGGAAAAGTTGAGGTTAATTCATGACCAAATGGCACTTAAATGCACCAGAATGCACCTTAATCAACACTGATAATCATGAAGCAATTATTGTAATATAAAGAGAATCATAATTGTAATCATTCTCAACCCAAGAATCATATTGCTACACATTAAAAGCCATAAATTACATCTTAATGCTAATGATATTAATAAATGTTTAGCGATTAAACTTGAAAGTCACTTGAATCTGTAAAGGTTTTATGGGTTGATTTGAAATGTGAATGTAAAGAAGAACCAGAAATTGGAAAATGAATACAATTATTGAAAAGGTTTAATGAGAGTAAATTGTTACTTTATCATAATGATTATCGTTAAACAACTTGATACCTTTAACTATTAACACCAACAATAATGGTTAAAAGTAGATAGAGAAAGGTGCAATATAAGATGAGATAAACAACAGGTAAGATGATTTATGCTGAGCAACATTAACCATTTGATTGAAACTGATAATCAGTAAACAAAACGCACGATAAACACTTGATAATTATCATGTCTTTTAAAGGTTTCCCAATGAATTTAAATGTTTGATTAAAGTTGGAGAAAGAAGAAGAAGAAGAAAAAGGTGAAAAGTGAAAGATGGAATGAATTTTCATTTTATTTCTACTTTCATCCCATCATGCTTATGATTAATGATCTCTTCTCCTTTTTCCTCATCTTTTTAATATTATAAGCTCTTTCGTTTACCTTGGTCTGAATATGGATAAAAGCCAATCTTTTACAGCTTAGCTTTCAAACCATTTCTTTCTTTGCTTTTTTTGTATGTTGGATATTTTGGTTCACTCCATCATCACTCACTCTGGTGATGATGCTATCAGGGAAGGCAGAATGAGATGATTGATGAAATTTCATGATGAAAAGACTGAACAAGAAAAATGACGCAAAGCAATGGTTAAGCATCATTTTATTGACCCATCATCATCACCAAGCAAAAACTGACATTAAACAGGGAAAGGTTGAGATGAACATTTTCAAATTACAATTAAATGTTTTCCATTTTTTTTTTGAAAACTTAATTTCTTTTTCTTTTTCTTCTTCTCCAATCAAATCAATTATCATTTTGAAACTATTGACACAGACAGTTTCAACAGATAATCACATTAATCTGAAATTATAATTGTACTAATCATTAATCATCATTACCATAAATGTTGCGATTCACATTGATAACAATAAATCATTTTTCTTTTCATTTTTCTCTTGTTCCATTCAATGCCATTAATGTTTCATCTCTATAACGAGAATCATTGATTAATCAGTTAATCAGTGTTCAAGTGCAATTATAAACAGATTAGAGCGCTACTAATCTGACGATTAAGTGTTTAAGCAAAATGTCAACAATCAGACAAAAGCAACTTTAATCAACTTTTCAAGTTTCACCATTTTATTGATTCCTTTCAAAGTAATCAAGTTGATTTTGCCAGATAAATTACATGAGAAACTCATCATTTCAACAGTTGAAGAGAGCTTTTCATTAATCACAATCAAGTGTTTAGATTCATGATTATTGATGGTTTCAAGTGATTCGCTGATCAACATCAATCAGTAGCATTTAGTAACTTTTAAACCTTTACTTTGTTTAATGATTGATTTACAGAAATGAAAAAAAAACATTTAAATGTTTAAACTTGGAAGAAAAAAGTTTTTCCTTAAAAATCAACTTTTTCAACTGTTACAATTGTTTCCAATGATTTTGGCCAAATGCAATCACGTTTCAATTAGATGAATATGATGTGATTAAGGGAAAGATTAATGATTAATGAAATGGATTTTGTTTCTTTGTATCAAAATAGAGTTTTGTATCAATACTATTTACAGGATTATCCAGATTAGACTTGATTCAATCAGATCAAGACTGTAAACAATATCTTATCAGAACCAGTATTTTACTTGAACCTCTCAACATTAAGCCATCATTATAAGCATCATCTTAATTCATCATTTATCAACATTTGAACCAATCAAAGTCAGCTTCACCTTTCATCAGATTAACTGTAAATGAGCAAAAATCTGCATCAAAACTTCCATCAATCTTTCTTTATTATCTTCATCATAACCATCAATATTGATTATTGTAACTGAATCAGGTAAAGAGTATGATTAAATACAACAGCGAAATAAAAGATAAATCAAAAAGTTGACTTTTATCACTTTTCTGGTCTTTTTGGGTTTCAAATGATGGTTACAATTGAAACGATGGAAAAGTCAATTAGCTGTAAATGTTGACTCAAGTAAAGGTGGAAACTTTTTGCATTCATTAAATGAAAAGTGAAAACTTTTACTCCTCTTTAAACTGGACTTGCAATTATGGTTAACAGTTAATTAAAGTTAATCAAATTGATTTTTAAGTGACTTGGCAAGATTTAATTAGTGTAAACCTGAAAAATAAGTGAACCTCACTTTGGTTGAAGATGAAGATGATAATGAGAGTGATGATGAGTATGAATCAGGAACTTGGTAAAACATCAAAATGATGAGCAAAACGATTAAAATCTTCAACAGTCAACGAAATTGAAAAGTTGGATCAACGAAAAAAGATTAATCGTTAGAGATAAAAAGTTTAATTGATAAAGAAAGTTGATTGCAATTCAAGTTTTACTTGAAACTCACAATTTCTGGTTACAAACATTAAACTTGTCACACATTTACAATGAAAAGTATCAAATTGATTAACCTTGAGTCAACATGAATTAACAAAATTGTACTTTAAAAGGTAAAAAATTGAAATCGTTTTCAATCATTTTACCAACGTTTAATCAATCCTTGTAATAATATCATTTTACCATCAACACCATTAAACTTAGTTTACTGGTTTTACCTTTAATTATTTATTGTAACTCTACGGATTCAATCACACCTGGCAATTAAAGGAACAGAAATTATTTTATTCATTTTAATCTTTTTTGCTTCTTCTGCTTTTCTTATCAATCAATCAGACAGGTTGAAAAATTGTTCAACAAACATTTAAGTGTGATTTACCCTGAAGATGAAACTTGATTAGTTAAAGATTGTAATCAACATGATCGCCTTTTCATTATTTTCAAATTCATAATATTCAGTAGGATGTCATGTCATTGATTTATAAGTATTGCTTAGGAATGAAATGTTGAAATGAGAAGCTGTCACAAATGTTGGAGGTAAGGAAAAACAACAGAAAACGATGAGAAATTGAAAATGGAAATTACTGGAGCCAGATTGATTTCGGCGACTATTTGTTATTAAAATGATTTTCTTGTGCCATTTAGGTTAGTATTTATGAGTGGAATATTGAAATCAAAGATTATTCCATATTTTTTCAGTCTTCAGCTTGTAACCAGCGTCAACATGAGACTTTTTTGTTGTTACATAAAACAAATGCGTTAGCATGTGGTTACCACGTGAACTTCATCTAAGCTGATTCGATTCAAGCTGGAATTTACATGAAAAACTTTTCACAAATTCAAATGTGACTCAGTTTTGGTTATTCAACCGATCGTTGAAAAGCAAACATCACAACTTTTTTAAAGGGAAAAGCTGTAGATGTTTGTGCAAAATAAGTGTGAGCTGCAATGGATTCACAAGAATCAAAAGTTAATAAGGAGAAGCATGAATTTTAGTCTAATAAACACTTTGTATCTCTCATGATAACTTGTCTTCCATGTTTTTCTTGGTGAGGTGGCTCTAGGTTAAATTGTGGCTTCAATATTTTCATTTCATTACCAATAACCACTTTTGTATCTCGACTTCCATTGACTTTTTTCATTTTCCTTCGACTCCAGACTCCAACGAAAGTTTCTCTGAAAAAAATTTCCCCGGTTCAACTACATGGACTAAATGCCTTAGAAAGTTAATCGTGCCAGGTTACCTAGAGTTATTAAAGTGCGATAAATTTTCATGATAATTACTTTGGCGAGCAAAGCTACTTAAATAACAATAAAATTTCATTTTCTTTTTTCATGAACCCGATTGAAAGGGCAATCAAATGCTTTACGGAAACTCAATATACATGGAATTAGTTTTCATTGTTTAACATGAAACGAGCCATCGACTGGCTTATAGTTGAATTGATCCTCATCAACATTTTGAGCCCTTTATTGTATTCAAATTACTAACCGATTTGAGTGAAAATTGACCGAAAATCTTGTTCGTCTGTTGATTGTCTTTTGGTTTTTATTTTACCTCTCAAACCAAATTACCTTTTTGAACAAACCAGTAAATCTAACAAATGATAAGCAATAAATTGTGCAACAATAAATAACATGAAAAAAGGTAAAATTAATTTCTCACTTAATGGTAATTGTTAAATTGTTAATTGATGTTAAACTGTAAACACCAGAAATGAGGTACAATTACAGAGCAATATTGAATTGTCATCGGAAGAAGAGACCTGAAAGGTAAATATAAAATGTCAATTGTAATGCAAGTGTGATCATATAAAGTGAAAGATAATTAAATGAAACCAATTAAATAATTGTTATCATCATCATTTAATTGAACGGTGTAATAAACCAATAAAGTTAATTGTGTTAAAGTAACGTTAATAACAATCATCTGTTGTAAGCTGTAAAAATATAAAGTAAAAGAAAGAAAAGTAAAGGGAAAAAGGTTCAAGTTGTAAACTCTTTTTTCATGTGTTACATTACCTTTTTATCGAGCTTATTTAATATGATCAAGTTATTTACATTCAGTTTAATTGTTCAATTATAATCAAAGAAAGGGCCTTGTTCTGTTGTAAATGCTAAGTACATAACTTGAAGTATTAGATAGGAAAGGATGAAGGATGATAAAAAGAGTTTCAATCAATTGTCTCATCAACTTTTATCCTCATCTTTTTGTTTCAACTTCCTTTTCTTGTTGTAACAAGATTTTTTTTGAGGAAAGGCAAAGATGAAGATGAAAAGGTTGAAGATAAAAATGAAAATGGTAACAATGGAAACATGTGCATAAGAATGAAAATGAATGAATATTTTGCACCGAAAAGTAACACTTTGCACTTGACTTTACCTGCGTTTTTACCTTTTTTTACCCTTGTATTTGTTGACATCATTTTGTTCAAATTGACATTTATTATTGATTAGAATGATGATTTTCCTCCGTCGTTGTTGGATTGTTTAATTGGAAAGAATTGAGTTTTATTTTGATTGATCATTTACCTTGTTTTTGATACCAGAAAATGTTGATGCACAAAAAAATGAGTAGCAATAAACTAAATTCTGACGCATTAAAAATTGTACATTTTTTATTGTGATGTGATGTGGATGTGTGTATGTGATACAATTTGCTTGATTGAAGTCAAGGTGCAATTGATATTAATCATGATTATGTTGATAATTTCATGTCAAAACTTGTCAAATTGTCTTAACAGCCAACATAGAGAGTGGTAAAACTGTTACCTAATACCGATCAACTGTCAGTTGGAAATGAATTGGTTAACAGCAACAGTTAAAATGAATGATTAAAAAATGCGTTAAGAGAGAGATAAATGATGATGATGAATAAATTCAATTGACTGACTATTAATTTTCACCTTTTATTGTGTTCAAACAAAAATATCGATTCAACGGTTGACAATTTAGCTATTTTGTATCATGTTTAACAGCTCGTGTAAATGATTCTTTAACTGGCCAAGATAAGCTGATTCTAAGCTGGTAAAAATTTTGATGTCGCGTGAAACCCATGATGATACACCATGCAGATAAATATCATCAGTATTTTCGAAATTCAGATTACTAAGGAATGACCGTTTATACAAGGGGGAAATGCAATTGACTTTGGTATTAACTAGTATTCTAATCAGCGGCTGACAAGGATAAAAAATTGAGGTGTATTCGATATATTTTTTGCTAACCAACATCAACTCGAGAAGCACTGGTCAAGACATTGAATGAATGTTTATTGTGCGCAATTTATCTAAAAAAATGACTATTGATATGCTTGAATACCAAAGAATGCGCCAAAGATATGGTTTCGAGGTCTGACTCCATTTTCGCAGCTGTATAGCTGCGTAACCATTTGCTCTGATTGCTGAAGCCAGTAATTTCTTTATGCCGGAAATTCACTACGTGTAACATTATGAAATCTTCAAGATGGGGATTCATAGATGACGATAATTTTTTTCATATTCACAGGAATCACACAGTATCATTTTAGGTCGTTGGAAAGTCATATCAGAATTTTCAATCAAACAAAGGTTTGTAAAAATGTGCAACCTTCTGTTATCAGTTGTGATCGAGTAATCGTGCTTTGAACTTCGGTAATAAGCCATAAAAATTTAAAGTTTACATTTTCAATGTATCGATTTCGTGGGCAAAAGTTTCTAGTCTCTAGGTCACGAAAGGTTGAAAAATAAACGTTAACAACGTTGTAATTATTGAATCTGTTGAAACAATTGGTATTTTAATAGTTATAAATTAAGCGGAGTTATGCTTCTTATTCATGACAAAATTTAACCTGATCACTCTTACTATGCTCTACATTTCGAATCGAACATTGTTTGTGTGCCATCGTCTTCATCCCTCTCTTTGGGCTTACATGTTAAACCCTTTGAACATGGACAGATTAAAGAATAAACACCATTTTCGTTTGATTCTTCTTCCTGGACACATGCCTCGCCTTCAGTTTTGAATTTTTTGCATTTTGAGGACACAACTGAAATGAACAAAAATTAAGTCATATTATCTATTCTGATCTAAGGGAAACATTGACACAATCTTTAAAATCGTTATCCACAGAATTGCTATGATTGGTTGACCCAAGTTTGCTTAGCAAGCTCTTTCCACGTTACCATCGACAGTCAAGCAATAAAATAATGAAGTACACTTTATGGAGATTGAATACCTTATTATTGCTAGCTATACTGGCTATATACAAAGTTAAGCTATGTCAAATGTCTATCGAAGAATTAGATTCTAAAACGTAAAAGTATTTGTAAGTAAAGGGTAAACGGGTAAAGTAAACATTCAGATTGAAAATCAAATACAAATCAAAAAAAAAATTAAATACTCACAAGGTAAGATTTTCAAACAACATTCATCCTCGTCACAATCTTCGCTTTTCGAACAACGTGCATTCTCAAGTGCACCGATTATCTGCAAATTAAAACGTAAAATTAACAATGATCACATTTTACATTCAATTTTGATTTGAGAATAAAAATTATATTAAATAATGAGAATTAAAATTATCGTAAGACTCACAATAAATGCAGAAAAGATAAAAACACACACAAATAGTTGATTCATTCTCAGCACAATATAAAATTACTATTCAATTACTTTATAACTATGTTTTTCGAATTGAGTGAAATCCTCAATGCATTGGTTTAATATAGATATGTTCAATTTGAACAGCTTGAATTTCAAGAACACAGACTATCAGAACATAAGTGTGAATTGTTATTGCTTTTGAGATTGATATCAGTTTACGCAGATAGAAAATGAGAAAACGGATATAGTGGCTAAGTAAACTCGTTATTGTTTGATTAATGGATGAACATTCGTAGACTCAAGTAGCATCACTTGCATTGCATCTTTTCCTACATAAGGATTATGGAGGAAACTGTGACATTTACGTTAAAAGTAAAGGGTGTTGCGGATAAAAACTATAATTTATCTTACCTTAATTTTTGATAAAGATGACGATGACCATGATAACAATGAAGATAACAAAATTGAAGAAGAAACAAACGTAGACAAAAACATAAACAAATCAATTATCAATAAATCGTCATCTTTATCAAAATTTAAGTTAAGATAAATTATAGTTTTTATCCTCAACACCCTTTAGCTACTTTGTGAGCTTGAACGATCATGAAAACTCACTTAATGTTACGTAAATCTAACAAGCAAAGAAATGTACTGAGGAAAATCGGTAACGATTTTAGCTAATTCTTGCTCAGAAACGGTTATTGTTGGCAACACCATTATATAAATATCGATGTGCCGTTGATAATTCACACAAGTTGATCTAGAGCAGTTGAAAACATACAAATAGCAAACTGTTACAGCGCTTGTATCTCTGTACAGTCCACTGTCGAGCTTGGGTTGCTATCGAAGGTAGGTAGCTTATGCAAGTGCACCCGGCTTTACGAAAATCACGGGCAGATGGGAAATCCTCGAAACTTTTCTCAATATGCAAAAAATCTCTCATAAGTAGTGGTCTGTAAATTCCAGTAATTTTTATTAATTTTCGAATTCAGTTGTAATAACTTGAGAATCACCAATCTCAAGTTGAAACTAGATTAATGCCAATTTTCATGCTGTGTTTTAATTTTCTAAGTTTTGTCGCAATTTGAGTGTAAAATCAAATGTTCATTTATATTGTTAACTGTTAGTAATTAAGAATCACTTTTTCATTTCACTTTTAATTATTATAATAACAGTAAATGGAAATACAACGAGAAAGAGCAAATTTTTTTATATCAGCAATTTAAAGTATAGTTGATAAATGCGAAACCAATTGATTGTAGAGAGAAAAAATTGCAAAATTTTGTAGGATTTCAATGATGCAAGTTTACGTTTTTAATTTGATTGAAAATTCAAATTTAAATGCAATAGTGACCTGTTGATGAAAAGTTGCCATGAATGTTAGCCGACATCAATCAATCTTTTAGCTGTGATCCAAGAGGAAACATCAAGATGATCATGACAAGCATCATCATCCTTCTCCTCCTCATATTGCCCATCAACATGAGAATGTAAAGTTGCCTCGTAAAACGTTGGCCTCGTGAAGTGGCGCTTTACAATTGCTGGTGTTACTGGTGTTGTTCATGTATTCAATTGAATGGACAGTTTTGACATGTTGATAGACTGGAAAGTAAAGATGTTTAACACAATGTTTTGATTAAAGGTTATGATAATGACCTTTGGTAAACTGTCAATTTTGACCGGTGAAAGAAAAGAAAAGTTGAAGGGAAAAGAAGAGAGAGAGAAAGGATGATGAAGATGAAGTTGAAGACTTGACATTGGCAATATTAGACATGAACCTCACTAGAGGGAGCCTTTAATTTGAAATTTAAAGTTGCCACGAGTTGACAGGTTAAGCCCTTAGGAGAGGCATCGTGATGCCCATCATGATGGTTATGATGACCGATTCAACAACATTGAGCTTTACTGTTTGGCCCTGTAAAGCGATAAAATGATTTATATGTATTTGCATCAATGTACTGGTTCATGTTTACCATTGTTTACAAAGCCTGAAGCTTTCCATTATTACAGTCTTTTGAACGATCCTGTTGTTGTTGACAGGCTCATTGATCCGTAAGACATGAGATGATGATATTTTTGTTCATCTTATCGTTCAGACTTTGCTACTGTTCACATTGAAAAGTGCAACAACAACAATAACAAACAGCGGCGATTGCAGTTGATAAACTGTGCAAAAAGGGAAAATTGTCCAGTCAACGAAAAAAAAACTTGCTCTTCAAGTGGATTATCACCTGTAAATAGTTGGTAAAAGAGTACAAAAAAATTATCACCAAAATGGCCAACATGGTGGACAAAAAGAACAGGACATTTTAAATAAAGTGTAAAAAAATTTCTAAACCTATTATCGCTATCAACAGATCAAAACGAGTGGACTGGAAAAGAGCGACAGAAAAGCATTCCAATAAGCTCTGTATTCAAGACATTTTGTAGTCTATTTACTGGTTTACTTTGCTAGATGTATGGATTAACCAAAGAGTCAAGAGCAATACAAGACGATTCAATCAGCTTTTACATCTGTTGACTCTGTTCTCACTTCTTTCTAAGTTTTATCAATTTATTTCTCTGATTCGAATCGGTGCAACATTTTTTGTCCAATTTTTTAATCTCAAATGATCACTTGAATACCAACCGAATGTTTTTGATGCTAAAAATGGCATCTTACTAGGCTTTGTTGCCTGAAAAGGCAAACTTCTAAAAATATTGAGTTCAAAAAGATCGAATACACTTTAACTTTTTTCCTTTTCATATAAATTCGGAATATTTACATTTCATGATAACCAATTAAATTTTTGAGAAAAACAAAACATTTCTATTAAATTTACAAAAGTCTTCTACCTTTTTGATGGAACCGATTTCGATTCGAAGTCACATTACACGTTATGTAACGATCATTTTAATTTTAGAATGAAACTTGTCCAAGGAAATTTTCGACAACTGAAAATACTCTACTGAATGGTTCATCAAGATCAGCAGACAGTTTTTTAAACGAACTTGAATGCAATTGAAACTGAAAAGTTGAATTGATGAGCAAAGTTAAAATATTAATACTTTTATGACACTTTATAGAGGGAACAACGTGACGAATTCCGTTTGTAACCTTAAAACCAATTCTGAAGAAATTAATTCTTTCAACTTTTCGCCCAAAAGTAAACGTTTCAATTACTCTTTTGAATCAATTGAATTCATATTCCCGAGTCATTTCAATTTTTACATAAATATTGATATAATACAAGACAAGTTGAGAGGCAAAGAAAAATGTTGAAATTGAATTGCAATTTTGTTTTATTAAAAATAGATGAAGAAAATTTTTCATCAACAACAAAATGTGTCAACCTTTCACAGAATCAATGACACTTTTTTCAACAACAACAAGGAATTGGTAAAGAAAGGCAAAACTAATTCAAAGCAAAGCCCAAATAGACTACCAATTGCATATTCATATACATTCATTTATAATCCGTATTTCTTGATATGAAGAGAAAAAACTTTTCATTTCCAAGTGACATTTACTTTTGTGACTGTATCATGAGACTTGGTTTGATGATTTTAGACACTTTTTTCACACTTTTTCAAGTCAAAAATATTACAAAAGAAACAGCAACAAGACATTTTCTGACAATCACATTATTTTTTTGCCCTTTTTTGTTCAACACTGACTAGAAGTGAAGAGAGAAACATTTTTCTCATTCATTCATTGAAATATTACATAAAGTTTTACAGCATAAAAAATGTTGACAAGTTAAACTTGAAAAGAAGAAGAAAGTTGAGCAAAAAAGTGTAACAGCAAAGAAGTGAAAAGTTAACATTCAAAATATCAAGTCAAATGTTGAAATTAACTTTGATTGAAAAACACTTTTCCGTTTCCCTTTTGCTTTCCTTCTCATTATGATGCATGGAATAATAATTTTTATTCTTGTTCGTCATTCCCAGTCATTCAGATATTATTGATACTATTGGCTATTGTTGATTTACATTTAAAACAAATCATGTTTGAAGAAATGCAAAAAGTTTAAATTGTTTACTTATTGTAACAACTTTCAAAACAAATCCGTTTCTACCTTTTTGTTGTTGAGTCAACCTTTTCAATCTTGTTTATAAATCAATGATTTAAGATTGTAACAATATTGACAGTTTATTAATGATTGCCGAGTAATTTATTTGTAAACTTTGATTGCTATTGTAAACAACTAAACGGACCAAAGATTTATTGACTTTTTTGGAAAGTATCACAATCTGTAAGCATTGAAATCGAAATTTGAACCTGCCTTTTGTAAGTTATCTAAGGGAAGAAGTGAACTGATAAATCATTTATTTCAACAATCAACGGAAATTAAGAACATACAAAGTTGAGTGTTTGCAAATTCAATTTCAAAACTGAGTGAAGAACTTCAATCGTCATATTTAAATACAAAAGACACAAAAGTTTCAGATTAAAATTGAAGAAGTTTCAGAGTGAGTTTGTAGCAAATTGGATTGAAATTGAATCGACCTGGGTTCAAGTAACTTTTATACTGAGCTATAAAGACGTGAAACCAACCAGATATGGCATCTGAGGCAAGATGCCTAAGCCTCGTGGGGTAGGTTAGGTCCCTGCTCGACTTGGGCGCATTACGCGAGTTCATAATTATTAATTCGTTTTTCAACATGAATAAGATAGTTGATGAAAATCAGCAAATATAATACATTCTTAGCTCGTTCGATTTAAGTCTTAATAAAGTGTCTTCTGAGGATAAGGCTTAACAGGTTGAAGTATTGATCAACCTTAGTGCTTTGAGTTGTTAAAAGGTGCCTTCAAGTTTGTTTAAATGTTACGCTTTACTAACGTTATTCTCGTCAAATTTGTTGCCAAAATGGTCTCAAGATTAGTTCTATGTCAAGTTGAAAGCTTGTTTATGATAATCTCGATTTTCTTCGCTTTTAAATTAATTCATTTTAACTAAAACAATTGCAATAACCAGACAGAGTCAGACTAAACTTACAGCCAAAGTCAAGCTAGTCAGTTGAGCTTTGACTAAACACAGACGTTACCAAAGCTAACCACAGCTTTCAACAATTCATTTAAAGGTTGCGTCTTAATCAAAAAGGTGCCTAAATAATGGCCTGCAACTGTTAAGTGAGAAAAGTCTGAAAATCTTTTTCTTTGACCCTCTTAATTTCCAATTGAAATCAGAATCATAATTATAGCAAACCAAATTTATTCATTAACAATTGATAGGCTTGCCTAGTTACACTCTCATTCATTATACAATTTGGGTTTTTTTACCTGCTTGTTTGGTACAATTAAACAGTGAAAAAAACAAACAAAACAGAAACAACAAAAAAAGCAAAATGAACAACAAAAGAGCTGAAAAAGCAAATTAAATGGTTTACAGGAAAAAAAAGAGCCAAACCTTATTATACAAGTTTATACCCTTAATAGAGTTGTTACACTCGTACAAGTTAAATGCTAGTTGTGCTCAGTCTGTCAGGTAAGAAAAAGAAGCAAAAAAGCTCACCAAGCCCTGTAATTTTGCAAATCAATCCTCTCACCGTTTCATCATCATCATCTTTGAACGTTAATTTGTTAACGTAGGCAACAAATGTTTATTTATTTGGTCTTTCCGAGTTTAAATATATTGTTTCAAAGGTAGCCTCAAGCCTTAAAGCCGAGCTTTTTGCTTCTCATTTCTTTCTTTTTGCTCTTTGTTACTTCATTTTAATTTCTTGTTAACTCATTCTCTCAGGTTATATTTTAACTGAAACCACCTTAACCCAAGGTAATATCAGCTTCTATTTTAATTGTGAACAAGAGACTAATTTGAATGTCATTCTTGTTTATTTACAATGTTGCTCTTTTCACTTTACACAAATGCAATTAAAGCAACTTCTTGCAAACAAACTACCTTTCACAGCAAACAGTGAACATCATTCATGATGATTAACTTTCATCTTTGAACCATCATCTTGTATTCATGAAACAAGTTGAACAAAAAAAGTTGAAATAAAAGATTGAAAATTTGCTGAAACAGTCACTTTGAAAAGCATGTTGAATCAGCTTTTAAAATAAGTTGTATCGTTAGACTTGTTAACCTTTAACAATTTAATCTGTAATAAGCTTCCGTAATCAAGTCAACAAACCGACTCTCGATACAGAGAGAGAGAGAGAGAGTCAGCTTGTTTTACCTCATTGTAAACATCATCATCATCATCATCTTGTTCATCTTGAGAAACATGGTTTCAATGGTGCTGTTGAAAGGTAAAAGAAGCAATAATCAGAGGGTTTCTTTTGCACATTTTGATTGATGGGAATGTAACTTGAAGAAGATGATGAAGATGAAGATGAGGGTAAACAAAGACTTGAATGATTATTGTAACGATATGTGCTTCATCACCATCAACTTTCACCCTCTCTTCATCACTCCCTCCCACTGAGCGAGTCCACTATGATTACCTTTATCATTTGGCTAATTTTTCCATGTTGACCTTCTCAAGCGTTTACATTTAATTGTTTACTTTGTGAAAGTTTTTCCATTTTTCCTTTTCTTTGCTCATTCCATTTGTTCAAATATTATTTTGTCTCGACTTTTGCTTTATAATTGTGATTGATTAGCACATTAAAACTTGCAATTTATACTGCAATTCATGAAACTCAATTAAATGCGTTTTCATTAAACTCGGATTTGCTTTTTTTCTTGATTTTATTTCACAAAAGGCCAACATTTACATTTAAAAATTATTTTTTCTTCTTTTTTTAGTTTCTCTCAACTGGCTGTTAATTTCAACAATTTAGTGATAAAAGTGTTTATTGTTTCATTTGTTGTTAACAGACTGACTTTTAATAGTAAATTGTTTGAACTAATAAAACAATTTAGTCACTTTGAATCTATTTGGAATGAAAGGTTTGAGAATTTTTATGAAGTTTATTATTCAGTGGAAATTGAATTGGAATTGTCAGGTAAGAGAAAAGAATGATAAATTGTCAGAAATGTTTAAATGGGAAAACATTCTTCTTCTTTTAACCTTTTGCCTTCTTTTCGAGTCTTCAATTCTTGAGTAATATTCTGATTGATTGATGGTTTAATGGATAATGATTCTCAAATGGTTTCAACATTTGCTGATAAGTTGACGCAAAATTTGAAGATGAACCAAATTCAGATGTTTAAAGATGCATAATGATGGTGAGAGCAAATTTCAATGATAATCTATGAGAGCAAAAATGTTGCTGATGGAAATTGCAAGGAATTTTGATTGTGAGTAGGAAGAAGACAGGAATGACTGGCTCATGAGAATTATGTTGAAAATTTTGCTTACAAGATTAACGTGATTCTCAAAGATTAAGATGAAATGGATAGAGGAAAAAGGCTTTGAAGGAAAATTGTTTGCCAAGAAAAGTGAAAACAATATCTTGAGAAAAGCAAGGAATAAAAAATGAATATTCAGCCATGAAAATAATCACTTGAAACCTGAAACTCAAACTGATCAGTGATAATGAAAAGACGGAAAACTGCAGAGAGTATTGACGAAAAGTTTAAGGCGAAATCGAAGATTCATGCTGAACACAATGGGCATTAAATAAATTTATCAGCTCACCCAGAAGTAAAATATTTCCAAAATCGTTCATTGACATGGTGCAACTTCTTGTTTCTATTTCGATTTTTGTCATTCTACAAATTTCTTAAAATTGAAGCGGTTCATTATGATTTATTAACTCCAATAAAGGACTCGACTGTTGCCTGTTGATGAATCAAATCGTTAGGAAAGTAATGAAGGTCTTTGGGTTAAGCTTAAGGAAATCCAATTGGGTTGCTTAATGGTGAGGCTGGTAAAATTAATGCTTAGCTTAAGAATAATCAAAATAAAGAATATCAGTTTGCTTTCATGTAAAACAGACACTAGGATTATTCATTCGACCCTATCCTCAATATATCACCATGGCAAAAAAGTCAATGGATTAAGATCAACTGAACTCAGAACGACGAATTATTACTTTTCACTGTAAAATTGACTTTATAAATCGAGATTGTTTTTAGTGCAATGAAGTGTGGCGTCATCGTGTTGGACCATGCCGATCCAATATTGTTCGTCAGCTTCCTCAATTCAGTGATGAAATAAGCATTTATCTAATACTGATAAGTGAATCGACTAACATTTGTGTTTAAAAAACAAACCATAAAACTTAAAGTCGCGATTAACTTAAACTCTGTTAACAGAAGAATGTTGAGTTTATTAATATTCATTAAAGGGGTATCTGCCACCAAAAATCGACCTTATTTGATTTTGAAAATAATTTGATATTATGATAGGGGGGTTCAAAAAACACTGTTAACTTTTGTCAAAAGTCTTTTAGGATGACGCGTTCGGCCACAATCGCGCTTCAAAGTTGAAACAATTTTGAGTAATTTTTCGTAAACTTATCAAGCTAGAGTGCTGAAACTTAATATACATATACATATCAATGTACTCTAGCGATCTACAGAAAACCATGGTCAATTATGCGTCCTACCAAAAATTATGAATTTTGAAAATGACCTTGAATGGTCTTGAACTTTTTATCCAGTACTTTACAGTTAATTTTAAGTGCATTGGTGTAAGTCTCATTTCAATATGTCAACTGGTTGAAAAGTTATCAGTTACCGACCAGAAAGAGGCCACTCTTAGAAACAGACGAAATAAATGTCATATCGTAAAAAGCCGTTGTACATTTTTTGTTTATACTAAAAGAACAATGTTGATCTAATCGAAATCAATTTTGAACATGATCTAGCCATCTGACACTCATTCGAAGTTAAACGACTTAATAGCGATAAAACGTGATCAAGGCATTGTAGAACTTTTTCCTTCTGTAGATCGCTAGAGTACATTGATATGTATATGTATATCAAGTTTCAGCACTCTAGCTTGATAAGTTTACGAAAAATTACCCAAAATTGTTTCAACTTTGAAGCGCGATTGTGGCCGAACGCGTCATCCTAAAAGACTTTTGACAAAAGTTAACAGTGTTTTTTGAACCCCCCTATCATAATATCAAATTATTTTCAAAATCAAATAAGGTCGATTTTTGGTGGCAGATACCCCTTTGACGAGCATAACGTTAGTAACCCGTAACATTTAAACAAACTTGAAGGCACCTTTTAACAACTCAAAGCACACAGGTTGATCAATACTTCAACCTGTTAAGCCTTATCCTCAGAAGACACTTTATTACAGAGTTTTCCTACCGAATTCACCAGTTTTTCCATTTGAAAAAGTCGTTTTTTAATCCGGGCTTTAGAAACAGCCTAAAGAAAATAGGTTAATCTTTTCGTTTCCATTGCAATGCAACTTTTTTCCAAAAGATCAAATTATTTTCAAAATCAAATAAGGTCGATTTTTGGTGGCAGATACCCCTTTTATGTTTACAGTTTAAGAGTTTGCTCAGCTAACATATCAGTTTCCGCTGCTTATTTGACTAGATGAATTGCGATTGACGCACTAAATACATTTGCAATTCTAAGTCTTTAAATTTATATTCTTTAAACGCATCAGTCCCATATTTTATATATTCAAAAGGGTTGAGCATAGAAAAACACAGGAGTCTAGAAATGCAAAGGCACCCGACTCTACGCATGCTCATGTACTTGAACTTTTTGTGATCTTTTTAAAATCATTTTGTAGGTTTATTGATGATTTTGAATTACAATGAGTTAATCAGTTAATATCAGGTTTTGAATCAATCAGCTCATTTTGCTTGTTAAAAATCTAATTATCTTCTTAAAAATGCATATTATTATGAGTTTTTCAGCAAATTGAGGAGATCCCCCACAATTCCCCCACTTTACGCTGTAATCGTACCTGGCTTGATGATTATCTAAGTATTTTTAGAGTGGGATTTGATATAAGAAACATGGTAAGAATTGATAAATGGAGCCAATTCAATCTTAAATTACCAAAAATAATCAAAAATTGAATTAGAAATTAGAAGCTTTATTGAATTAGAAATGAAACAATCAAATGTGATTCAATCTATGACTTCTAGCTGATTAAATGAGCTCTCATTCCTGTTAATATGTGATATTTATCAATAAAAAATTTTGTCCTTTAAAGCTCAAAAATGCAAAATTGTATCCTGAAAATCAACCAAATTAAATCTAATATCTTGCAATTTATTGAAATTATCAACTTTTTAAATGTAAGCAAAAAGTTTAAGTACTTGAGCATGCTCAAAATGACGGGTGCCTTTGGATTTCTTGAATCCGTTGCCTTGGTTATCAAAGACGCTAAATGCTCTTCTTTGATTGGTTAGGTGCCTTTGCATTTCTAGACTCCTGTTAGAAAAACTGTGCAAATAAAACGCACATATAAAGCCAGCAAATTGCGGATTTTATATCATTCAATCACCAAATACTATAGTTATAAAGCGTTTGATTTCGTACTCAATATGAAGTGTTTCTTTGTGTTTCTTTTTCTTCATTCGATATTTTTTGTGAGTATAACTGTAATTTATCTCCATAATCAGCAGAGAATGTAAATGTTATCATATATCCATTTTTTGTGACTTTTATTAACAGTACACACTCGGAGATTTGTTTGGTACTTGTCGCAAACAAGAGGATTGTGGAACAAGTCATTGTTGTGTCATTCATCGCAATGGTAATAATTCGCTATTTCAGTTTTCATTTTCAAGTCAATATGCTCTTTGACGCTTATAAATGCCGCTTGAATTAGTTCGGTTATGAAAATTCACCAAACCGTGCAAAAAGTAGACCAATTGTTAGTATAATAACTCTTACCTTTTTGCCTTCCAAACTCCATATAACTCATTCTCTAAATAAGACCTAGAATTAAACTGAGCCCAAGTTTATATGATAATTAAATTTAAAGCACTTTCCTGTTTGATCTAAAATTCTCTAGAATAAACAGTGCACAAGTTAGAACTTCAAACAGGTAGAAAACATGAAAAACGTACATTTAAAGCATAAAATAACATAAAAAGCGTACATAAAAAGCTTATTGAATATTGTATATTATTTATTTTCTTAATTTCAGATGAAAAGATTTGTCAAAAAAAAGGGACTAAGGGTTATCGCTGTAGCGATCCTGGAAAAAGTATTACTTTCTATATAAACGATTGTCCATGTGAAGACGGTTTAAAATGTTCTGATAGAGGCAGATGTGCTGAATAAAGGAGGAATTCGGGAATCACCCCCAACTAGAATCCATTATTAATATGATAAAAATTAAGATAATTTAAATAAATAACTAAACTAGAGTCCATTTTATTGTATCGCTTATAGTAACGGAGATATCGGTATTTAAAGTCGAGTGGTCTGTAGCCAAATCATTTGTCGTAGAGAAAAATTCTTAATTATTCAGGTTCGGCACAATCTAATCTATATAAAAATTTACTTTTGAAATATTTTCATTCATCTTTTACCCCATGTTAGGCCAAAGCATGATTTTCCAGTGTAGTTTTTAATGGACATTTCAAAAATGGAATGAGCGGATAGTGTAACGATATGCATTTCCAAGATAATTGGCCTTTTGATGTGACAAAAATTCACGCGTTAAATGGTAGATCTTACGTTTAAGTTCCACTACCATTCTTATTATGCTACAGCTTGCTTTAATAAAATAAATATCAACCAGTCTGAAAATCACTAGACAGATGCAGTATGAACTTATATTTCAAGTAGTATAGTCAATCAGGAGACAAGTTGTGATCAGATATATTTTATTATTCCAACATTTCAAAGTTTCCGACTTTAAATGCCGATATCACCGTTACTATAAGCGATACAATAAAATGGACTCTAGTTTAGTCCTGTGTTTAAACAAGTGGAACCCCAGATCATGACTGATCGTAATTTTTTCACTGAAATACAGTAAATTCAATCCATATTTAAAGACTCGCGTTCTTGACGAAAACCATCTTCAATGAGAAAAACTAAAAAATAAATAAAATCTGGTTATACAGCTGAACAAAATGAAATATTTTTGTACAGTTAAGGTACCATATTTTTCACTTAACTCTTTACTCGAAAGACAGTTTTACTTATCCTTCTAATCCAACAATAAACCATCAACCTGAATAACCAAAAAGTTTTTCCCCCAAAGTCAATAGTAAAAGATACGGATTCTGCGTTTTTTCCCCTACCCTGTTTGAACGCTAATTTCTCAGTAACCTGAATTCCGAGAAAGTTCGAACTATTTTTTGCGATTGTAGTTTAATCATGGCTTTTATCCTATGTGAAAATTTTCTTTAGAACCCGCTTAGTTTGGCCACAATCTTCCCGCAAAAATTTCATAGTTTGACTTTATATATTGTATAGATGTATAGATTGTATAGATTATCTTAATTTTGATCATATTCTATGATCGATTCTAGCCAGGGGCAATTTTCTAAGGAGATCCGACTTCCTCCTTTCGATTTACAAAAAACTAACGGAAACGAAAATTATTTCGATAGCACCAAGAGTATAGGGTGTATAAAAAGTTTATGTAGGGGAAAAAATATCCCTTCATTGCGTATAAACAGAAAATTATGTTTTTTCCCCCAAAATTGAGCATAAACTTTCTATACACCCAATATAGTATGATTCAGTTATGAACTTTTAGAATATTTTGTCTGTCGAAAGGCATCGAAAAGTTGAATTCATTGATTTTTAACCAACAAATTGAAGGTTTTCAAAGATTCATTCTTTTAGATTAACTTTGATTTCTAACTTTATCTTTTCACTTTCCTCTCTTCCATCGGTCATCAATTTTGATGTTGATGATAGAGTTATCCATTTAATCACCATTTAGTGGCAACCAGCCAACCTGCCAATCAAGTGTAATCAATGTAAAAAGCCATCAAGAGGGACACTTTAAGTGTCTACTAATCAACATCAACTAACCTTGTCCATTTGACATTTGCAACGTTTTTCTTTTCATTTTTTTCTCCTTCTTTTTTCCATTCACAACTCATCATCAGTTTATCCAACTGATCCTAAAAAAGCTACAAGCAGAAAAGAGCAAAAAAAGTGATCCGAAATCTGAAACTTGTTTTCACTTTTTTAATAGCCACTTGCATCACCCTCACTATCATCATGAACATCATTATTGACATCATCAATCCACAAATTAACGAACAAATAAAGGTTTTACTTTCACCAATCCCTGAGTTATCACCATTTCCATCCTCAAACATTATCAGTTTCATTGTTTTGTTCACTTTTTTCAAAGTTTCCCGTATTCTTTCCCCATGTTTATCTGTTTCCTTTTTTTCGCCTCATCATCAACTTACATGTAACAATTTTGTTTAGTTTTTTGCTGTTCTACTTCATCACCATCATCTTCATCATTCTCATCATCATTTTGTTCTCCAAGCTTTCCTTCTCCATGAAAAAGAAAAGAAAGAAAAAGAAGAAAGTAGATATAAACATAATTATTCGTAGTAGTTGTCAACTTTTCTGATTGATGTTCAGTTGGAACCAAAGCAAGATTATCTCAGCGTAAAAAATGGCAAGACTGAGTGAAAGATGATGATGATTAGAAGGATGAAATGTATTTTCCTCTGATGATTCTGTCTTTCACTTTTCACTTCTCATTCTTTCCTGTCAAATGTTACTCTTTTTTTCCCTCATTCAAGCTATACTTTACCATAACTTGGCAAACACAGAGGAGAAGAAGAGAAGAGAAGAAAAAAAAATTCATTCAAATATATTATTACATGGAAGGTTGAAAATGATGGATAAAAAATGAAAGGAAAACAAAAATACAAATAATATGAAATTTCCTTTCAATTGTTCATTTCCATCAAAAAATCATTGTCATCCATTTGATTACATTTATATTAATAACATATCAATTTCACCATGATAACCATTAACTCCTTTTCAAATGGTTTACATTTTCCCGTTCAATTTGCAAATTAATATACAAAATTCAAATCCAAAATCTTGTTGGGCAAAAAGAAGAAGAAAACTTGATTATCTTCTTGAAACAGAAAATAAAGAAGACGAACAAGGTATATCATTTCCATCATCATCATGAGCCATTTATCCTTGCCCAATAAGATAAATTGAAAAGAGAAAAGAAGAAGAAAGAAAAACGATTCCTTGTTATCATCAATCAGTGTCACCACATTATCATCAATATTATCAGGTTAACAGGAAAAGTGGAAATAAAAAGCCAATGAATCAACTGATATCTTGAACGTAAAATAGCAAGTCTAGCAAAAAAAGGTTGTGCAAAAGGAGAACCGAAAAAGGTTGAAAAAAAAGTTGAAGAAATGTTGAAAATCTTTTTTGCTTTTACCTGACTTCACGTTTCTTAATAGATTATTATTTACTAAGGTAAACACTGTTTACTCAATTCTCACATCGTGATTGTCCCATAGGCTATCATTATACTTATCATCAGCATCGTCATCATCATCATCATTATCACTAAAGATTCAATATAAAAGTTTCTTCCTCTTCAATTTTTACCTTCTTTTTGTTCCCTTGCAAGGCGTTACTTTTAAATAATTTCATGTTAACTCACCCTTTACCTTGGGCCAGACTGACCCTAAGGCTGTTTCTGTTTGCTATTTTTGTTCATCATCCAAACACCAATCAGCACCTTATCTCATCGTTTGTCTTTAATGATGAATGAATGTAAATTGTTATGATTTCTGGTTAAGCCAAATGCAGTTTTTACCATTGAAAATTGTTGCTCCATTTGTCTTCACTATAATTTTCAAACCAATTACGTCTTTTAATTGTCACTCTTTTCCAACTTTGAAACCCATGAATTCACCAAATTTACTTTTCTTTTTTCACAAAATCTTTCAAATTCTAAACCTTTTTTTATGTCCTTTCATTCAACTCGAGTAAAGAGTAGAGTTAATCACTGTGTAATCAAGTTAATAATTATAATAATGATAATGGTTAACATGTAATTAAAAGGTTCATCTTGAAACAAGGTACACAAAAAAGAAACGATTAAACTGCTATTATAATGAGTCGTTTCTCGAGTCTAATAAGTTTCCCTTGAATGAATTAATAGTCACTTTAGGTAAATAAGTTTATACTTTTTTCAGTGAAAAAAGTAGGGAAAAGCTAATAACAAGGTAAATAAGAGCAACAACGAAAAACATGATTGACTTTTATCACTTTGCTTTTTCATCCAAATCTTAACATAAAACATCATTTCCTTTCCATTATTTTCATAATATGCAAGTTTAAGAATTTTATTTCTCAGGAAATCTTAATTTCCATTCATTTCCAGTATTAAATGTCGCCTTTTAACCAAACAAAATGTCAACTTTTAACTTTTTTTTCAAAACTTTCTTTCAAGCCGAAAAAGAATCGAAAAAGTTGCCTGAAAATGAAAATCTGTTTCAAAGATAATGAACCGATTTTGTGTATCTTTTTGAAAGATGAAAATGATTTGAAAGTGAGAATAAAGTTGAAAAGAAAAGTGAAAAGTTTACATCAAGTGCAAGGTAACAAGTCAAAGGTGACTTTCTTGTGGTCTCTTTGACCATTGGTCAATGGTACTTGACTGGAGACTGTTGTTGATCCACTTTTTTTATTGTTTGGTTAATAACAAGAAGAAGAAAAGAAAATGTTTTCCAACTTAAATGGTCCAATATATCAATTTTTGGTGACCTTTTCTTTTTTCTCGTCTCTTCATCATCTTCCTTCTCACTTGGCTGTCTAAATGGCTCCACTCTATTCATTTATATTGGTGTCAGGTTTGCTTTTCATTCCTGGTTAAAGTAAAAAAACTAGAAGAAGAAGAAACGAAGAGAAGAGAAGAAGAAGAAAAGTAAAGTAAACCATTTCTAGTACTCATTTCAACTCTTGATTCCTTCGGTTTGTTAACATTGATTGATGGTAACAAATGGCTTTGAACGCCTTTGGTCAACCTTTGTCAATCCTCTAACAAACAGCAAACAACATTAATAACAAGTTGAGACAGTTGAGACAGAAAGCATCGTCAAGGTAATATAATAGTGGCCTTAATGTTCAAAGTCGTATAAATGGGTTGTAGTGGGTCACTAATGAACCGTGAATTTGTTGCAAAGTAAAAAAGCAAAGCTAAACTTTTCAACTTCATTTGAAAATCACCATTAGAGTTGAACATAATCTCGACTCGAAACTGGTTCAAAACACAGACACAAAGGACGCCTTTGGAAATGAGAAAATCTTACCTTAACTCTTTTCCTTTTTTTGACCAATTTTAGGTTCTTGTGTTTGCTCATTTAGAAATGAAAATTTTATCTTTTCTTGCGGTTTTTGGTCAACTTTGACTAGAAAAGGAAAACTTTGAAAAAGAAGAAAATTTTTTATTGCAAACGTAAAATGAAGAAATGGACAAAATGAATGATGACCAGTTTCCATTCTCTGAGTGAAGAGAATCTAGATTCATTAATCGAATTTGAAACGGAAAAGTTGTTGTACAAATTGTGTGCTTGAAATCAATTACATTGACCACCAAGAGTGCCTTTTGATTCATTGATTACTGTTGCTGTTTGAGCAACACAAGTTGAACAGTAAACAAATGCATATTAATCATCCATGAACCAGTGATTAAGTTTATATTTACATGATTCGCTAATAAAAAGTGAAATTGTTTTTCTGTCAACAATTTTGTTCTCTACAAATGTTTATGCTCAATTAGCTTGCAACCTGAAGGTTTATTTTTTGCTGTCTGCTGACCAAGCAAGACAACTATAATGTTGATGAATGGGCATAGCTTTTGCAAATAATAATTTATTGCTCAAAATGATCTTTATGATGCTCTTTTACAGGAGAAGGCTAAAGGCATCTTCATCATCTTGTAAAGGTGAACAACAAAATTCTGTTCTTCCATCAATTCAAACAAAATATAAAGTTAAATATTGAAACTTATTTACACTTATTGAATCACTGAACCAGGCAAAACAATTTTCAACAAACTTACTCCAAAATGAGTTTGGCTATTAAACATTTTTAAATTATCATTTTGTGCGACAAGAAAAACTTTTGTAAAATTTTCAAGTTTTCAAGTTCATCTCGAGTTGATATAAATTATTGTTTTGAAAACTTCATTGAAAGTAGAAGACTTGTCAAGCAAAAGAATGAAAAAGATCAGATTCTGGAAAGTCCAAAAACTGTGACAAATCCAGTTAATCTGTTTACATAACGTTGAAACTGTCGGATGTTTCAGTTAAACTAATCTGATTAGTGATTTTCAAGTTCCTTTGGTTAACCTTTTGCCATAGAAATGGGTTTCAACTGTGGTTGAACGATTATCATGATTAATCCAAATTAGCAAATTTAAAGTGGAAAAGTATTACATCGAATACTAATGGATTTTAGTTGTGAGACTCGACGATCTTGATTTCAACTCATGGTTTATTTTCTGAACATTTTTTGTTCCAATTTAATATTGTTTCTTGTTTTCATTTTGAGAAATTCATTATCAAGTTCATGGAAACTCAAACTTTATGACTTCATTCACTCAATTTTAACGGTCTAAAATATGATGATTGACTGATCAATAAAAATCTTAATTTAGATATTTCTATTCAAATTAAGTGTCAAAGTGATTTATCAATTTTTAGTTGCACTCGAAACCTTCATAAACACAGTCGAATTGTCGTAACTCAAAATTAAATGAATTTGCCATTACTTTTCCACTAAACTTTATAAATCAAAATTAATCTGAAATTTACATGAACAACTGAATAAAAGCATTATTTTACTTTTGAAATGATTTCCAATTACTTCTAGAGATAATAAATTTGTCGGAAACTAAACAATTAAACAATCCATTGACTGGCCTAAGAGCGAGAAGAGTCGAATTTAAAAAGTCAAGTTTTTCCACTTTCATCAACTATCCATTGACTATAAAATTTAATGATTTTGCCATTTAGTAACTTGTTGTAAAGACATAAAATAATGACATTTAATAGTAAATTTAAAATCTTTTGCATCCTTGTGTGCATCAGCATGTATCGAAAGAGGAAAGCTTGAACCCACTCAGACACTGAGTACATTGAGACATGATGGTTGAGTAAAGTGAAAAGCATGAAAAAGTTGGTTCCTCCGTCAACAGTGGAGAGAGAGTGAGTAATCTGAGCAAACTGTTGTCAATCATTTTTGATTGGAAACAGGCAAAATACATTTTGACATCTTCTTCGAGGACAATCATTTCAATGTCAACTTTCAAGCCAACCAAACAACGCACACAACCAATTGATGGAAACTTGCAAAAATATCATTTTCTTCTTCTTCTTCTTCTTCCATCATTCGTTCACTCATATTCATTTTTTGACATGACAAAACTGTTAACATTTTTGTTCACTCGCCTTGTTCATCTCAACATTGAGTAAAAAATGAATCAATGAACAAAATCAGTGAAAAAGAAGGAAAAAGTGTTGGAGAAAAAAAGCAAATTAAATCAAAAGCAAATTACACTTTCTCATCAAACTCAATGTTGTGCTTATCAAAGGTAAAAAATTATTGACTGTTCACTATGAGTAATGAAACTCGTCAGAAATGATGAATTAATTTCATTCCGTCGTTGATGAATGGAATGAAAGGCAAAAAGTGATTCTTATTGGTTCAATGGCAACACCAACAGGAGAAGGCAAAAAAGCACAACAAAAAGAGGAAGAAAAAACTTAATCCATATAAATGTAAAAATGGTTCAAATTGATTGTAACATGATTTATGATGTTGCACAAAGTTGCTCACAAAGGCTCAAGATGAGAAGAAGAGAGAAAAATGAGAGAAAATTTTTCTTCTTTTCTCTTTCGTTTCAATTTTTCTTTTTGCAATAATTGCAATTTTGATTTGGCAAGCTTAAGCAGACAATATGTAATAATAAAGGGAAAAAGGCAAAATAAATGCAATTTCATTTTGATTGATTGCAAACCTTTCAAAGTAAATCATTAATATTAATATACATCATTTATCCGTAAGAATAATATCATTTTTTTCTGTGTTTTTCTTCTTCTTCTTGTTTTTTTGCCTTCATTTCATTTCTACTTCATTACTTTTCCTTTACTGAGAACTTCTGAGGTTGTTAAGCTGAACTTTCATTTTTACGATTTTCTAAATTGAAATGAATTTTCTCTTTGCTTTTGATGGATAAATTGTCCAGTAAACTGTGAAATCGTTTTCTAATTTCATTGGACTTTCAAGTCGAAAGTTGAAAGGTAAATGTTGAAATTGATTCTCATCATTTAACCAGACGAAGGAAAAAAATTCAAGTTTAAAGTTTAAAGTTGAATAATCGATTGAAAATTTGGACAAATTTTTCAATATTTTTCTTCTTCTTCAAATGAATTTTTCAAAAGGTAAAAGGTGTGAAGGGAAAAATGATGGTAAGAAGAAGAGTAAAATTTTAAAAGAATGGGAAAAGTTTTCCTTTTCTGGTTAAAAGGAAATTTAAAGCTGGGAGGGAAAACAGGGAGTGAAGTATATTCATGTTAATATAAAATATACTTTTCTGTTTGAATGTTGATGAAGATGGAGAGGAAGGTGAAGGGAAAAAAGTATTTTGTCTTGATAAAGAGTATCAAGAATAACGATAATAATATAAGGTAACATTTTTCTTTTGGGAAAAGTAAATGTCAAATCAATTGGCTTCGCCAAAGTGACAGATCTTTTGCACTCTTTTCCCCATCATCTTTTGGATGAGCCAAAAATTGCATGAAAAAAAAGTTCTGGTTTGCGAAAAGGTAAAAGAAGAGAGAATAAAAAATGCAACAAAATTGTTCTGAAATCTCCTTAGAGATTGAAAGTGAGAGAAAAGTTGTCATCTAAAAGAGGGAAAAGAAAGATTGGGATAAAGATGAAGATGGTGAGGAATGAGGAAAAAGGAAGAAGAAGAAGATGGAGAAAAGTGAATGATCATTTTTTACTTTGTTTACCGTTTTGTGTTTTAGTTGTTGTTCAGCTTAAAGTCAATGATGGTTGAGCTCATAAATGATGATAACAATGATGAAGGGCAAAGGTTTGAAAGATGATGAAAAATGAAAGATGAGAATCATCTTTTATCCCTTCGCTTCCATCTTCTTGTTCAATGTTATAAATGTATCAAAATATATACTCACATACGGCGCTCGTTAATCATAATTTACTGAATAACCATTAATTTTGATAAAAAAATAGTCGACAGAGAATTTCAAGTTGTCAACTTGGATAATGGATAACCATGATTAGAATCATCTTCTCACACTCTTCTCTCTTCCTTCCTGTCCTTCTCATCATTTCTTCATTCTTCATCTGCAAACATCTTTATAAGGGAAAAAGTTGAAACCGAGAAAAAAAACGAAAATCTCGAGTAAATCAGATTGAACGCGAGAAAAAGTTCAACTTTTTCGGTCAATAAAACTTTGACTAACTTTAAATGCTTCATTTATCAACACTTTTTTGTTCATTGCTTGTTGATCAAGTGATTTATTCAAAAATAATTTGCACCATTCAAAGCAAGAAAAATGAACACCAAATGGCAATTTACATTTGAGCTTTTATATTGAAAAGGATTACTTTTTTTTCTTGAATAGAGAAATTCTGTTAACATGATTTGTTATCAACATTTAATCTGTTACCTTTACAATTTATTTCAGTTAATCTACTTCTAAATGTTGCTTCCACATTTTACTCTGCATTTTCACGCCTCAATCAATTTAATCTTGATCATTATCATTACTGTAACAACCTTTTGTGAATAATGTTATTTATCTTGAATAAATATCGTTTCACATTTCAATAACAATGTAATACAAAAGTGAGAAATGATTTGTTGAAGTGAGAAGCTGGAAGAAGGAGAAAAGCCTTAAAAATGATGAAATGAGAAGCAATTTTCAAGCTTATCATAAATGGTTTTGATGATAATTGTGATGATAATGGTGATCCTCATTGATGGTGGTGAAATGATGAAAAATAACAAGAGGTTATGCTCTTTTGTGCATGTTGATTGGTTAACTAAATTTGGGTTTAGGCAACAATAGACTTGGGCTTCTGTGCAACAAATTTACCATGGAATATGCATTTCACGGTTAATCTTATCGGTGTTTTACATTTCCAGGTTTTAACTTGTTTCACCATTCATTCACTTCTCTCTCTATTTATACCTTATTAGATGCTTATTATACTGTTAAATTAGCTGTTCAATTGGTGCTGACGCTTGGGCTTACCAAGTGAAAGTAAAGATAAGGTTCATGTTGAAATGAACAAAAAGAAGCGCCTTTTGTCAATTCATTTCTTTCTCTTTCCATTTCATTCAACATCGACCTTTGCTCTTTGTATTTGTGCAAATGAAAGATAATGCAATATAAATGGTTGCAAGTGAATCTGTTTAACTTTTCCTTTGATAAATTAACAATTTAAATCAACTTTAAACAAGACTGTTGCACTCATGAATCATCTAGAATTGTATTGTCGTCAAAATCGTCAGTCAAAACAAAATTCAATAGCAAAAGTTTATCTTCATTTGTTCAACCTGCAAAGTCTGAGACCAAAGAAAAGTTTTCCTAAAAAATTGGAAAATTGATGAAATAGAATCTCTTTATTGAAACTTTTGCGAATTTCGCCATTAAATTTTTCAGCAAAGTTTTCTTGAACTTTTCAAAGTTGAACCATATTCTATCTTTTATCGAGAAAATTGATTGGATTTCAAATGATTGATAATTTTAGAGTTTTCCCGATCGAAGCATTTCCATTGAGTTTTATGGAACCAAGTCGTGCTCGTTTTCGTTTGGAATCAAGTCAATGACATTTTCCCCATGAAATTGAAGGAAATTAATCTTGAACTGAATCAAATCAGAAAATAGGTTTTGCAAAACAATTAATTGAGTCTTTTGTCGATTCATTGAAGCATACAATTATTTCATCAATAGAAATAGTTTTCTGAATAGCGAAGTTGATGTTTCATAAATAAATCACTTCTAGTTTTCATATTCTCATATCTGTTCAACTTGACAGATTTAATGCTTGGCATTTTATCGTGCAAAGAAATTCGTCAATGATAACTCATTCGTTCCAAAATGCAAATCGAGTGTCTGTTGAATAAACAGATTTTGGGAGTAAAATCATTTGGGTTTCATTCTGTTTGATCAATTACTGATTATTCCCATTCGAAACCCAAACAACAAAACATTCGGTGCATCCTTCGCGATATTCAAACAGCTTGTGATAATAAACATCTTTGAATGTAAAAAGTAAAAAAATTACCAAAGATTATTGCCAGCGATATAATTTAATGATTTAAAAAGAGGATTATCTCGTTTCACCAACTTTCATCCTTTTCAACAAGAGATTAAAGATTCCTCTTGATGGATCAACAAGGGTAAAACCACTAATCCTAAGACGAGTTTCATTCATTTTAACCGATAAACTTGATCCAACTGCTCTTGTTTGCCTTAAAAATAAAACAGTTTTCATTACAAAACCATTTACAGTGTTACACAAAAAAAATAATGTCATTTTGAATGGCGATTGAATAAAGCCAACTGATCATGTTAACGTCAACAAGATTAATATTTTTGTTTTGATGAAAAGCAAAAAAGCAAAGTGAAAAAGTCGAAATATAACAATTTTTGTCTTCAATAATCAACTAACCACTTCTCTGGTAATCAATCATTACCATTGCATTCATGTCAAATTGACACAGTCTATTGAACCATTTGATATACAATAACAACAATTGAATAGAGCAATGTTGTCTTTTCCATTTCTACCTTTTCGCATCACAAAAAGAGCCATCAATTACAAATGTAATATTAATGCATTGCTGTGTTCATCCAAATCAACCATTTACATGTTTCACTTTGACCAACAATCGACTCTGTTTGAGCCAACGATTAACTAAAAGATTGAAAATATGAAAAGATTAATGCATTTAAATATTGATTGATACATTTGGTCTGACTTAATTTGATTGATTTGCTTTCAAATTACAATTGACTCTAAGCTAGCATGAGATGTGAAGGACAGTGAAAAGTTTATCATTGATTCCGACCAAAGGTAATTATCATTAAATTGAAGTCAATTTGAGTAAACCTTTGAATCTGATTGTTGGCTTTATTTTTGTTTCACTTGAGAGTTGAGCATTTTGCAAGTTTACTTTTTAATTGTCAATAATTATCTTTACTTTGTTTCGCCAATTAAACAAGTTAACAATATTGTTAACTTTACTGGGTTATTTGCATTGATTAGATAACTTTGTTCACCATTAGACTGAGTCAAAGCTACTGATAGTCATCATGTTTTGTGTCTTCCTCTTATCAAGTTCAACTGTTTTCAAGGTTATTTGGTGCCAAGATAGGTAACAATAATTGTACCTGAATGATTAACATGATAAGTGGCGAATTGTGAGGAAAATTTAGTCTGTAATTGTCTTGTAATTAATGCAATTGTGTTCCCGTTTGGTTCACTTTTGAATGTCTAATTAAGATTCACGGGTTAATCAATGTGTAACTTTCACCGCTTCATTGAACAGCAAATTGAAACAATTGCAATTAACTGTAAAGATAAACATTGAATTGGCAAGTCTTTGCGTCTCACTAGATTCACCTTCAACTATCTAGCTTTACAGCCACACAAGCGCGCCTTCCTTTGATAATCTTCCATAATTGCGATTTCATTTTCATCTTTAAAATAAATTGCGTTTCTTACAGCAGAATCGATCTCCAAGAATCTCATTGCATAATTATATTCATTGTTTTTTCACAATCACGATTTGCTGAAATAAGTGAAAGTCTCATAAAAGTATAATGAACTTTACCCAAAAAACGATTGAACTTCTTCGGTCTCTTACCTTTGGGTGAATTTTATGATCCAGCAAATAATCCAATTGTATTCCAACTGTATTTGTATGCTCACGCAAATAACATGATCGATAGCCTTCATATGGACAGCAATTACCGCATCTCTTACCGATTCAACAACTTTACTTTTTTGATGACAATTGAAAATTGAAAAGACAAATGGCAACGACAAAACACGAACCTTCAAAGTAACGCTGAAAAAAATGAAAAGCAAGTTCCTCGATGAGGTTGATCCTTTTCTTGATTTAAGACCTTGTAATCATAAAGTCAATTCGATTCCTACCGAAAACGTCCGATATCAAAAAATAATATTGATATTGTTTGCCAATAAAATATCTCTTGGAAATGACTCAAATCGATAGAAATTATCGAAACTAGTTTTGTCTCAATAAACAAGTACTCGAAGACCTTGAACAGTCTCTTGAATGGGAAAACAACTGACGTTGATTCCGTTTTGAAATTAATTTTTGATTTGATTTCGTTTTCTTCTTCCTTTCCCTCTAATCAATTATCATCAATCATGTCAACATTTACCTAAATGTAAAAAATTGTAATTGCTATTGAAATACGCGAGTCTATTAATAAAATGAGAGGCAAAAAGAGTTATTCATTTGATTCACTGGAAAGGAAATATTAATGATGTCCAATTAATCTATCAACAATCAGTTGCCTTTCAACATCACCAATCATGATGATAATCTTAATTATTTTGACATTTAAATAATGATTTACTTTTCTTGTAACATTTTGGCCCTTTTTATCATCATTTTCAACATTTCAGCAAAGGCAATTGATTGAAGTTTCATTAAATGTTGTTCATCGTAAAGGAAAAGATGAGTTAAATTGAGTTGCCATCATTTTGTTCGTAGCACTTCTGTCAGGAAAGAATCAAACTGTTTACAGTTAATATGTTTCTGCATGATTAAGATCAGTTAAATCACTGTTTGCCAACATGATTGATGATTAACCATGGAAAGGATGATACAAAAAGGGAGAGGAAAAGAGAGCAAGAAATGATGATCATGAAGATGATCGACTGAATAATTGTAAATCATGAGAATTATGAAACTGGGCTGGTTCATGATTCAGGGTGTAATAATCTGCAATGAATATGATTAAAAGAAAACATCTTTTCTTCATCAGCATCAACTTGCCTTCATCTCTTTACCTTTAAGTAATCCAAATGTTGTTTTACAAATCAAATCTGTTTGGAAGAAAAAATGAAAATCTTTTCAATTTTCACCATCAATGAATTTCAAGTTGATAATGAACAGAAGCGAAATGTAAACTTGTGAAGATTGACAACATTTTGAAGTAATATTTTGCAAGAAAATATCAAAATTGTGAGCAAATGCATTAAATTCATTGATGATAACCAGAAGCAAAGCGAGCAAAATAACTTGAATATTAAAAGTTACTGCAAGCAATTTCATTGAAAAGGCAAAAATTAATTTTAATCAACTTAGCATTTGTCTCATTAACAATTCCTTTTCTTTCGCATAAAATTGAAAGTTTAATGAATAAGATAAGCATTTTAATTATTGATTAACGCAAAAGGCAGCCAATAAATGCAAGTTAATCATTTAGTTTCAACTTTACACTCTACTTAATGATGATTATAATGATTACTTAGTTTACTTAAAAAAAGCGAAGCAAATAAGTTAATAACGAAGTGGCAACAAGAAAAAAAAGAGAAGCAAAAGAAGGCTGAAAAATGTTCAATTCAGGGTAAGATTGATTACAACTAATCAGTCAATTGCATACATTTTATTGGCTTGAGTTGAGTTGAAGCCAACTGAAAGCGTCGAGATGCATTATTTTGAATGGAAACGTCAGTTGGCTAAAGATGAAAATGATGAAGATGATGATGAAAGAGAGGAAGAGAGAGAGAGAGAGAAACTGTCATGATAAATCAAACCATCATCAATTATAAGGTTGACTCCCTTTCTGTTGATAGCTATTTGCTTGCCTTCAAGTGTATTAAAGTGATAAAAAACAGAAAAAGAGAGAGAGAAAAAGATGAAGATAAGACTCCATGGTGAAGAAACACGATGATGATGATGAAGCGGATGAGTTAAAGACAATCTGAATGGTAGCAGCAGGAGTAAAGAGACGATGAAAATGATGAAATGATATGAGACTTTGCTTTTACTTTTCTAATCATCATTTTAGCAACTAATTTTGACAGATATTCAGACTCGAAACTTTTTTCCCTTCGCCTTCATTTCTCACTTTCCTGAACTTGCAAGGTCATTTTTCATTGCAAAATGAAGCCATAAATATTACCTTATAATTGAGCTTAAATCGCATCTTTCAATATATCAATGTCAACCAATATTTTTTAATAATATTATCATTATTGAAAATGATGAGCTTAACCATCATTTTTTATAACATTTTGCTTTCCTCTTCACCATTCATCTTGTTTTGTTGATTTTGTTTCTCCTTTTCCTTTCTTTTCTTTACTTTTTTTTATCGCAATAAAACTCATTTGGAGTTGGTTATTGGGAGTGATTATTCTGGCATCATTTTTCATTCAATTTCAACTTTCGTTGAACATGTTTTCTGGTGAGAGAAAAGGAGAAAAAAAAGTTGGAAAAATTATCAATCTCAGTGTTTCAAGTTAATGATGGTGAAAATCAATTTTCAGGGGAATTAATTTTCAATTAGAGCACCTTAATGTTTCAAATAATCTTAATGGTAAAGATAAATTGAAATTGTTCAATTGATAAATCGCATGGATTTAAAGATTATTTTTGTATAATGTTCAATAATCTCTTTTTTTCCCTCAAAATTTTCTTATATTCAACGTTTGGCTCAATGTAAGTGACAGTCAAGTCGATAAATAAAGCAAACGATCAATTAGGTTTTGATGTTACCTGCCAAAATAAATAGACAAGGTTAAGGTGTGGAGATGTAAAATGATGATAATGATGGTTCCTCTCATCCCATTTCTTTCTTCTCCATGATATTGACGTGCTTTTCCCTCATTATCATCTTCGCATTTTTTACGATCATCATCTAGAAGAAGAGAGAGAAGAGGAAAAATCTAAATCAACACTGATGCAGTTAAAATTAAGGAGCTGTAAGTGAAAAACAAAATTGAGGTTGACATGGAAGAGACCCGCCTTTGAAGCAATCATCATCACCAACTTCATCAACATCATCATACTCATCATTATCAACATTGCCTTCTGTATATTTAGATAAATATAAATATATATATATGTATATATTGTATGAATGTGAATAGATCACTCATCACTCTAAATGTATGGACTATCATTAGTTTCACTCGAAACCATTATTATACGCTTACGCTTTCAACAGCAACCAAAAAAGCATCTCTCATCACTTACTAAGTGTCAGACAGCATCATTTTGTGGTTGATATCCAACAGTGATCAGTCCAAAGAAGAAGAAAGAAGAGCAAAGAAATCATTTTTTTACCTTTTTCCTCTGCATTTATGCTCTTCATTGCCATCATTGTAGGTTTATAACAGTATTTAGCATTAGTTTGAAAACAAAATGCTTTTTCAATGCAACTTCACTTTCTGTGCCATTTGACATCAAAGTTACTTTCTTGTATGTTAATCATCAAGAATGTCCATTTCAAGGTTTGCTTTAATGGATCAGTTTAAAAGCTGGTCAAGTAGAGTAATTCAAATATTTGGTCAAATTTCAATTTAACTTTTCAACAATTTACATTTTTGTCTATTCAATTTGAAATTCATCTGGCAAATGGGATTTTATTAACAGTCAAGAGGCAAAAGTTAATTTTACCTTTTTTTAAATCAATCATTTCTTTACTTTCAACTCAATTCTTGCAAGGAAATTTCGGGTTGATATTTCTTTATTTTCTTTTGGACATTTCTTTATTGGCCATCATTTTGTTTTCATTGGTCACAATCTTCATACTTTCCAAAGCAAGTAAAAATTCACACAGCGATTCATAATGAATTGATGAAAGTTTCCATATTGAACGAGTTATTAAATATCCATTGAGAGAAAGATAAGTTGCAACAATTTTTATTAACTGCAGCGAACTTGGTGATCTAGCTTTCCCCTCCGATTCAATTGAGTGTTAAGATGAAGCTACTCTACGGCCCAAGAAAAGTGTATGGTTCTACGTGTTTGTGTGAGACTCGCTCGAACCATTCCAATTCCAACAACTAACATTGCTGAAACCAAACCAGTGAGTTTAATTTTCATCTCCAAATCAACCCATTTTAGCAAACCTGAAATAAGAAAAGACTTTTCAGTTGGATAGACAAATACAAACTTAATCTAGAATTAATCGTAATTTAATTTTCAATTCAATTAATACACGAAGCAATTAGCTGTTCAAATAAGATGGTAATGAGATGATGAATAATTAAACACTGAATGGTTAAAGTTTAAAGGTGAATCTTCAATCAGTAAGTGGTTTGTTTTATTTTTTTCCTGTTGATCGATGTTTTCTTGCCTCTTTGTATTATTCATTTTACAAAGCATGTAAACATAGTAACGATGACGATAATCAACTGAAACTACCAGAAAAAAACGTCTGTTCACAGTAGTCAATGAAGAAAGAACAGAAAAAAGAGAAGAAAAAAGAAGCAAAGTTGCCATCTGAAGACAAGTTTACAGATGAAAATTAAATGAACCAGAATATCTTTATACGATTATCAAGGTAAGATTGATGAGAAACCCTGGAACTTAATAATGATGGATAACTTGTCTCACCTTTGAGCAAAAATTTTCCCTCATTTCTATCTTTACTCCTTAGGCGGTATCAAGTGTATTAAAAAAAAGGGAAGACAAGGGAGGATGATGATGATAAAGAAGCATGCAAAACAAAAATTATGATTGAAAATAAAGTTGAATAAAAATCTTGAAGCATGTCAAAATGTTTCTCTATCTTCACTGAAATCATATCATCTCACTGTTCATGTAAATATACAAAAACATGAAACTTTCATCTCTGATATTCAATTGTCAACCGATGGTCAAGAGTGAAAATTTTGCTAAAAATTGTTTTCTTTGACTTTATGCTTTTCGTCGTTGACCTTTCAATGAAAAATCATTTTGAAATTCATTTTCACTTTCAATCTCATTCTGATTCAAGTCGATTTGATGAATCTATTGGTATTATTGTGTTTGGTGTTGCTTTTGATTGACTGTTGTTAGTGTTTTGACAATGTTTTTCGGGTAAATTGTTAATTGTTGCTCTACAACTGATTTGTATTGTTGTTGGTGAATTTGTTAGTAATCTTTAATCATTATTATTGATCGTTTCTCTCCGCTTTTTCTGATGATAATAAACTAATCAATCAATTTCGTTAACAAACAAAAAAGGTTAAAATTGATAATGACAACAAACGTAACAATAATGTTGAAAATAATCAACAATTATTGACGCATGATTGTATCATAATAACAAACTAATGTTAAACAGCCGATCATCTAACTTTTTTTGCTTCTTGTTAAACAGTTAACTAAATGACAATTATTACAACTGTCAGCCGGTTAACTGTCAAATTGTAAACCAATCTCACAAGAGTTTTGTTTATTGTTTACTGTCAATTCATCAAAAGTGAATGTTGAATGAAAATGAAAAATGAGTTACAGAATAAAATTAAATTTGATATTTCAGCCTTCATTTCATCCTGAGCTTTCATTATTATTTGGCCAATTCAGGTAACTCAAAGTGATACTAATGCTGATGCTGATGTGAGGTGAAGTGAAAAAAGATTAAGATGATTAAGCAGAAAAAAAAGAAGCTAAAGATTAAAAACAAGACAAGTTAAGGTTGAGGTCAATTAGTTTGAAAAAAAAATGTTGGTGTCTAATGTTTCATTAAAATGGCATGTTCGTTTCATCTTTGATTGGTTTCATTTGATTGTTGGCAGACACTGATCAAGGTTGGGACCGTGGTGGAGAATGGATGAGATCAGGAGAAGGTGGAAGATTAAATTGAAAGGAAAAGATGAAGATGGTAATGAATGTGAAAGAAAAAAAGAATCACTTACCTTTCGTTTTTTGTTTACCCATTTTGTAAATGTTGACCTGATAAATTGACAGGAATAGAGGTTAACCACAGGAGGTTATCAAAAATATTGACTTCAACATTAAGATTGGTATTTTTCAACATTAATACAGCTTTTAATTGACAGTCAATTATTCAATTGTGTTAATTAAATCTCAAACAGTCAGAAAGCACCAAAAATTTTACCATTTTGCTTTCACATGTCAACAGTACGAGATTTGACCCTTTTGTATTGGGTTTACTACCATTTTTTCAGTATTTAAAGGATATTTGATGAAACAGAATTCAAAATGACTGTTAAAAAAATTGATAACTTTTGATATAAGCGATTAAATTACAAATAATTTACCATGTTGATTAGTCTAACTCAAAGAGGAGCAAGAGATAGCACGACGAGGTAAAGGGTGTAAAATGAGATAAGGGCTAACGCAAACTCTCGCTGATAGAGGGCATTGAAGGAAGCTAGAAAAAGAAAGACAATTTTGAAAAAATTATAAAAAATTAATTTTCAATTAAAGAGATTAATTTGCTTTTTTATTTCTCTCTCTCTTTGCCTTTCTTTTTTATTGCCATCTATCAGCGAGAGGTTAAACTAGCCCTTATCTCATTTTGCACCCCTTACATCATCGTGCAGTCTCTTGTTACTCTTTGGTCTAACTTGAGATTCGCTAAAAACAGCAAAAATTTTGTTTGCTGTTGCCTTTGAGCGCCATCTGTTGATGGGTTGATTTATGAAAATTGGGAATTACTTTTGAAGTTACATTTTGTATGCTAATTCTGTTTACATTGCAATTTAAATTGTATTTATTTATGTGTCTATTTACTTGTTTAAACTTTATCCAGTCTCGAATGCTATCAAATTGTATTCAATTTTATTGTTATTATTTTGTTATGTTATTGAATTACTTGAAAGTTTATTTGGATTAATGTTTCAACCGTTTGGTTTTTTGTTTTACAATCGTCTGAAAGTGATCATCTGTGTTGTTGCTTAAGCTTAATTCATCTGATCATTGTGAGTTATCTTTATTAATTAATTTTCTCGTGTTCATTTATCAACAGTTTGCAAGTGCTGTAATTGATTGAAATTGAATCAGCCTGTGTAATTAATCTAGTCGACTTTAAACAACTGTAAATCTATTTGGGAAAATTATTTATTGTGGATTTGTGGTTTCTCGTTTGGCTGTTTTGTTGACTGGCGCCATTTATGTTTTCCCTTTATACGATTGCTGTACATTGACTGAAAATCAATTGTAAGGTGTTCAACCCTTTTCTGCCTTAACATTAATTTTGATCGACTGTCAACTTGTATACCGGGTTTATTAAACTCTTACGAGATAACTGTTAGTGAATTTCAAAAGTGTGGTTAACAATTGTTAAGAGTCATCTTGGAGATGGTAACTAAAAATGTAAGTGAAAAATGCTTATTAATGTCGATGTTGATGCTGCTTCAACTTGTCAGTTTCACTGTTTACAATGCCATCATCGCCTGATGAGAGACTGTAGTTTTGTTGATTACGTTATTGTTAAGAACAGTTTTGTTGTTTTCTATTATTATACTTTTTTGTAGAATGAAAATTGTAAAAGTGATCCTTATCATCATTTTTGGTATTGACTCGTCAAAAGAGAGTTAAATGGAAAATGCAGTGTAGAAAGAGAAGGAAGAAAAAAGAGAAAGGAAAAAATGGCTGACATTTTTATCTTGACAATTTTGACTTATTTCTGTGTTTGATCTTTTTTGTGTATTTGTGTGCCTATGAGTCTTGCTCAGGTTAAATGCTGACAACATCAACATCAACATTTGATGCATTCACAATTGTTCTTTTTGTTGTATTATCTTGTTTAACTTTCTTTTTTTCTCACTTTCTCTTTCTTCTAGTGTCTACAATACCTGTCTTTTCACCAGCAGCCATTCATAATGTGCGAATTGTTGACAAGAAACTGTCGATTTCATGATGGATCGTTTTGCTAACATAGTTGGATCACAATTCTCAAAATCAACAACAACAACAACAGCAACTGTATTTCAAAAGCAACGACGCAAGCAAAGGAAAACCAACACCATCATCAATTGACTTGAACTCCAATTGAACGATGAAAAATGAATAGCTCAAACATCTGAGAGTTGCTGAGAGAGGCAAAGGAGAGATAGAGGTAGAAAGAATGGTGAAAAACAAAGAAGAATAAATAAGAAAAGAAATGAGTAGATTGATGAAAATAAAGAAAGAGGAGTAACACTGTTGGGTGTTCCCAATAAGCAAGTTAAAAATTGCTGTTTATTTGTCATTTCTCACTCTTTCTTTCTTGTCCACCCCATCATTCTTGTCTTCCTTTTTTTGTCTCTTGTCGGCGTTTCAAGTAATTTTGACAAGACTGCATTGTCAAGGGTCCTTCTCTATTCCATCTCTCTTCTCTCTCTCATCCTCCTTCGTCTTTAACTTCAACATTTTACAAATATGACAAGCTGTCATAAAGTCATTGCATATTAACCTCAAAGTCTTAATGAGAGTCAAGGTGAGAAAAGAAAGTCTACAATAAAAAAGGTCAGTTATCTCGAAAGTATTTTAGTAATAACAAGGTTTTTTTTCATTTACCCCCTCACAGGATCACAGCTTATGTTGATGTTACGGCTAAATGAATAACTCAAGTGAAAATATGATGGACGATTTTTTTGGTGACCCAATGATATTGATGATGACAATGACAATGACAGAGATGGCTTTTTTGTCTTGTTGAAAAGCAAACTAAAAAATGTCCATGCAACCTTTGTAATACTCATGGACTGTAAGTTGTCAATTTTCAGTCACTAAATAATAATGATGATATTCTGATCTCATCATAATTAACTATTCTTTTCTCTCTTTCTCTCTCTGTCTCTCTTTTTACTCTCCTAGTTTCTTTCCTTTGCATTCATATCTCTTTTTACAAAAAAGTGTTTGACAGTTGAAGGAAAAAAAACTGTCATCAACATGACAACATTAGAAACAAATTTGGTGCAAAAAGTCACTTTTAAACAGTTGCACAGATGATGCTAATGATAATTTTAATGGTAATTTAATGATAACTTGGATAACATTTTGCTCACATATTCCTATTTTAGAATCATCATTTTCCAAACGAGTTATTTCAATAACAATTTCAGTAACAATTCCAACAGTGATACAAAGTGAAAAGAAAGAGAGAGAGAGAACCGCAGCTTGAAATGATTTTAATTGTCAACAGAATACAGCCATTAATCTAACAGAATGATTGATTGGTGATTATTTTTTTTTCTTTTTCTCTCCTCTTTCCTTTCCATATAAGTTTTCAGCCACTTGGCAAATTACTCATCATGAATAACCACGATTTCCTAGTAACACATCCTCTGTAAAGCCTGTATAAAAACCTCAACGAAAGAAAAAAAATCATTTGATGTTTCTAACAAAATCACCATGATTTTATGGTGTTCGTGATGAGACTGCAAGAAAAAGGGAAGATGAAGAGCCAATGCAACTCCAATCAAGCTGTCGGATAAGTCTAACAAACAATTCAACAATGGACACTGGACATTCAAAACTCTAAAAAAGGACAATAGGAGAATGCTCGATGGTCAGTGATTTTGAAAAAAGGCAAGATTGTGATTTGCGACTCCAAACTCCAAAGTATCCAGGAAATGTCCAAACTTAAGGAAAGCGAATAAAGAGGATTCAATGAAGCTTGTAATATATTGTCACCCAAAGCAGATATTCCCATAAAAACTTGGCGGAAAACTGGATTATTGAGTTGCTTGATAAGAGAGAAGAAGAGAGAGAGAGAGAAAAGTTTTGCTTCTTACAAAATTGCTGTTAAAGCATCATCACTGTGCATCATCTTTTGCCAATTTATTTTCAATTTACAAGTTAACAAGTGCTAAGCTCATTCAATATACAGCTCATTTTTTTAATCAGTTAAACATGAGCTTCAAGTGTTTACTGGTTAATTTTCATGATAACAAGCAATTTACCCTGTTGAAAGAAGTTAACCATTGATGCGTGAGTTGTGTGTGTGTGTGTGTGTGCATGTGCATATGAATATGTGTGAGTCTTTAATGAAAGCGCGTTTGAATGATGAACTCGCCCTTTTTTTGCTGTTGCATTTTTGGTTTTACATTTTTACTGACTTATTTAAAAAGGATAGTTCGTGTGTATGTGTGTGAATCTCCCAAAACTATGAGTAACAATCAAAAACAACAACAGCCCAGTACGATCTGTTGTAAAGAGAGAGGAGAGAGAAATGGTTGTTTGATTGTGTAATAAATTTCATGTTTAACAGATTAATGGAGCGTAGTTCCATAATGGGTTTGCCAGTTAGCTTAAGAAAATATCATGGCAAAAGAGGCAAGGGATGAAAAGAAGAAGAATTTTCTCCACTCAATGATTCTTTTTTGTTTCTGTTGTTTGAAAATTTCCAAAATTTCATCGCCATCACAAGGAGTAACATCACCAATATCATCAATAATCTTGAATTCACCACTATCAACTTGATCATTTTCATCACCATCACCACCAAGATGGTGATGAAAATTTTGATTCCCATGATTATCATCTTTTGGCAACAAATTTTTCTCAAGTGGTGATGTTGATAAATCTGAAAGATGAAGAATTATGATTGTTGATACTCTGTGAGGATCAATTGCTCGTTTGGTTAATTTAACAATTTTAATTTTTAAGTATTGATCCATCATTCAGTAAGCAGGCTTAACTTTATATTTCTTCATCTTTCCTCTCTTTTTTATACATATATTTATGTGCATATGCATATATTTTAAAAAATATTTATATTTATTATCATCATTAACTATACATATTTATTATCGTCTATTCACCTCACAACAGTCTAATGATAATCACGGTAGTTAATAATGGCAATAATAAATATAATTTATTAGCCATGAATCAACCTGATCTTCATTTAATTGTTACTTTTTTTCACTTATAAATATACATATATATATTTATATTTATATTACATCCAATATATTAAAAAAAGCAAATGATAATGAGCCTCATCAAATTAATTACAATATCTTTCATCCTAAAGCTGATTATAAACCATTTGCTTGTTGAGGCTAACATTTATAAACTGTAGAACCTCTCATAATATACTTTAACTTCGATATATTTATATATATATTAATTTGATAGCAAAAGTTAACCTTATTCATTCCTATTAGTTTATTATTCTGCTTATTATTATATACATGATAAAATTTTCATCATCATTCACAAATCTTATGTGAAGGTTAACATCTTACCTTTTTTTTAAACTACAAAGTTGCTTTTATTAAACCAACAAATCAAAAGAGCAAAACTAGCAAAAAGCTGCGTCAAAAGAAAAGGATGAAAATGATGATTTATTTATTGTTGTAATAACCATAATAATAATGATGATAATAATTTCATTTCTTTTTTTCCCTCATTTCTAGGATTTACATCTTTTTTGGTGAGAAATGCAAATTACAATAAAGTAATTTGTTTTACTCAATTGTACAATTGCCAGTCAACATACAATGAATTTTTCACCTTGTAATCTAGTTGGATTACATGGGAACATTGAGCCTGACTTTGCTGCTGCTGCTCGGTAACCGAACAAGAAGCTAAAAAATACTCGAACAAACCATGAACCTGAACATTTGGCAAGTTGACGAGCCAGTTGGAAGGGAATAAAGATTCTGATGAAACTCAAAGATTTGGATTATTGGAAGTGTTTAAAGCAAAGAAGTTTAAAGCTAGCAGTTGCAAGTTTCGATGATCGGAATAAATGAACTTCGATTGATTCTCTGAATTGGATTTCAAATTAACCATCAAATACAGTCGATGAGTGCTGGGACAGACTTTTATTTGCTAGCCTTTGCATTGGAAGCTTTTGGTCAACTTGGACGATTCAATTTCTTGGGGAAAACTTGAGTTTCCATTTTTCAATTACCAATCTTGAAAGTGTTACCTTGAGCCTTGTAAAAGGGCAACACTTTGCTCAGTTTAATCACACAATTTCCGGGTTCCTCCGGTAATCCGTTATGCAAATGGTTCGACCCTCTGAAAATTGCGATGAAATATAGACTTAAGTAGTTTAATAGTTAATGTTAATAACAATAATAATAATAATAAGCTAAATCAAAGTTGAGTTTCACATGAATCAAAAACGTGATTTAAATGTTAATCATGTTAATGTGTTCACGTAGTCCAAGCTTTGTTTTATGAATCTTTCTTTTTTTTGTTTTACCTTCTTTGCCATTCTGTGTGTCTACTTGTGTGCACAAATGGCACAAGAAAAAAAAGGTAATGAAGATGATGATGATAAAGAGTAGGAGGTGAAGGAGGAGGAGGTTGACTTGAAAAAGAGGAGTCAATCGGAGTGTTCAACTTGATGTTTAAATAAACATGATGAGGGAACCTTGAAAATTGAAGAGCCAACAACTTTGTTATTACATTAACATTTTAATGTTGCTTATTATTTGTGTGTGTGTGTTGTTTTTGCTGTTGTAAGCAAGGCAACTTATTCATCATGAACAGGTAAACAAAAGACAAATAATAATGATAAAAAGATAGATAACCGTTTCCATGTTGATTTATTATCATTTTGGGAAAGGTAAAAATTTAATTTTTTTTTTTTCTCTTTTCTTTTTCTTCTCCTTTACAGGCCAACAGGGAAACAATTCAATTAACATGGTTTAGTATCAACTTTTGGTAATTAGATTAACATGTAAACAATTAACTGTTAACTTGATGAGACTATGATTATGTGTGAGCCAAAAAGATGTTTAAAGATGCAAATCTCGCAAGAATCTTTTTCTCTTCCCTTAATCACGGCCATTTTCACGCCATCATTATTTGCTTGACTAAGTTGACTGTGAATTTAATTTTTACCTTTCAATTTTTGCCTGCACAGATTCACCAGAAAACATGGTTAATCGAGTTATTTGCATTATTGTGACAAGAAACAACACTTGGACTCAAACTTATTGGTTACAATGGGAATCACTTTGGCCTCAAGTGGAGTCTCGTACTTAAGAATTGAAATTTGGCAAATTTGGAGTTAATTTGAGATCGCTTCCACATTCACTTGATTTGATGATTCTAGCTTTTGTAATTTGGATCATTTCTGGACGGATAATTGCACGATAAATCAAAGTTTTCATTGAATACTTTATTAGTCGATCATCAGACGGGAAAATAATTATCATTATGTGATCAATAATTATACAGAAAATTATCTCTTCTCCTCTTATTAAGAGATAATATCTTTTGTGTGACACATTAAAATCAATATGAGACATCATCAACATCATATCATAATCATTATAAGCATAAGCATAATCATCATTATAATAAATAATGAAAAAGTGAAAGTAAATGTAATATGAGTTATTGACTAAATCATGGACAGTAATGTGATATTTAAAGTTGAATATCATTTTACTTTAATGTATATCTGCTAATTTACACGATGAAAAAAACCGCATTCAACATTATCCATGATTTATTCCAGGTAATATACAAACTTCAATTAATAGACTCATAGACAACAAAAACAGAAAGATAACTCTTCCAACTAGTCAATTGAGCCAGTAATCATGGACAATTAATCAAACTGCTAATATCAATTGGGCAACAATAAATGCCATCGGTTGACTATAAAAATTTTATCATTTAACGCTATTGTAATTATTAAATTGGGACTGAAAAGATGACACAAAATGTTAATTAAAATAAGTTTATTAACATGCAACATCTCGAGTTAGACCAATGAGTGTTTTAAAAGTATAAGCTTTAACAAGAACTACAAATTTTACAATCAAGAGTTTTCATTGGAATATGAAATTTTCATTTGAAAAAACCAAATTTTCTATCTAAAATGTAATACTCAATGTTGATTTAGTAAATGGTAAAAAACGGAAAATGCAGAACGTTTCAGATCAAAAATAATTCCGATTCGGATAATGATTTCAATGATAATCTTAATGTGGGAAACCTGAACTTAAACGTAAGAGATTAATTTCAAGTGTTTTGCATATGAACTCTTGACAGACTGGGAAAAACAATTACTCGTGCTTTTCCAGCATCAAAGTCAACTGAAAACATTGTGATATCTGGATGTCCATCATCGAGTTGAGCTGAAATTTTCTTTTCGCTTGAAAACCGAAGAAGCTGGTCTTAATAAACCAATTTTTGGTCGATTTATATTTTTAAAATTATGAATCAACTTTTACCAAAAGTAAAATTTTTTATTTTAAGATCGAAACCCAAACCTAAAGTTAACGAGTAGATTGTTTCTGGATTTAAATCAATGCAAGACTTAATATTTTTCCAACGATTCAGGATTATTTGATGAGAGAAAAAACAATGTAACTTTTCGTAACTTTCACGATTTCTTGATCATTGAACTTCCATGTCAGACATTGAAATTTGCAGTCGATTTGTTCATTTTTAAATTTGCATTTTCTCACAAAAGGCTGTGTTTAAGAAAAGATGAAAAGATTTTGCAGATCAACTTGAATCAATTTGTTTCTTTGCTCAGTAATAATGCAAAATGAGCCGTTGATAGGCATGAAACTGAAAGCCCAAAGTTAACCATTTAAAGCAATCAATTGAACAATTTAACTCTAATAATATATCATTTGTTAAGCAATCAACAGCTTTAACCAGATTTAGTGGTCAGTGAGTAAACATGTCTGTGCCAAAAGTAATGTAATTTATTACCTTTGTTGAAGTGAAAAAGAAATGGGTAAACAAAAGTTGCATGGAAAAGTTGTAGCAACTCATTAATCTTAATTTCAATTGAACATGAAGATGCATATAATATAAAAATAATTGGCACCCAGAATAACTATCAAGATAAATATATTATCAATCTTATCAATATGATGATGGTTATGATGTTAATAAGCGCAAAACTGAAATAACCATTTATCATCATAAGTAATAATAATAACTAATAATTCTTTGGGCAACATTTCCTGTTTCCTTTCAATCTCCTAGATAAATACATAATAATAATAAAAAGCGTTTCTGTTTCATGTTGTTATATTTTTTGTACCATTGCTTTCCCTGGATCCATCTTTAAGACTTAATTGTGTATGAATCACATAAACACAAAATTACGAGGCTGTTTGGATTGGAAGACTTAGGAAGAGCCAGAGAGAAGAAATAATGATGATAATAATGTTCCATTTAAAAAGGCACCAAATATTGAGATTTATGAGTTTCTTTTCATTCCTTCCTTTCCTTCAAGATTATTCAAATTTGCCAGTTCCAACCTCAATTTGTCTAACACCATTTTTAAGGTTATGGCAGCTTGTACAATTTACAGGCATCTTTGTTGGACCCATCCTTTAACTTGGCTAATCTTGTGTCCATGTTGCTGTTTGTTGTGCCAATGTTTAAGTTAATCAATAATGATTAACATTAATCAATTAGTCAATGGCCAAAAATGAATAATTACCATTGAAATGGAATCACACTTTTAACGATTCGAGCAAAAAAAGCTGTTTCCAGGTTTCAATTTAAATTGATGATTTGTAGAGTTGATCGGCAACATAACCATAATCATCATCATTATTGCCATTATTAATTGTTTTACATTACGCTGATTACTTTAAATAGTAATATGTTTGATTAAAATGTAATAATTAACTTTTTTTCTTTGCCTGACAACTTAAAGTTGATTTTTTTTACACTGGTTGGCATATTTTTAATTATTGCATTAAACAATAATTTATATTGATTCATGATGATGAGGGTGACGGTGATTATCATGGTAATCATTTGCATACAAATAAAATTGTTTTCACTGTTATGCTTTTGATTAATTTTGATGTTGATAATTATCACTTTTCATCTGAACAGGGCTTGTCATCAACTTTGAATCGCTAATCGTTAGTTGACTATTAGTTAAACTGGCTAAATGACTTTTTCTGTTCTCCATGTTTCTGTTGTGATCAAGATAAGATTAAAAATTATTCACAATCCAATGAATCATATTGAATGGTTTACCAACCATTGATAGGGAAAACGTTGTTGCCGTTGTAGTTTAATCATTATCATTTCCATTATCGTTATTTTTGTCTGGAAAAATCAGTGTTAAGAGGGGCGAGGTTGGAACACTTTTTGACTTTGCACTTTTCTTTCCTTTCCATCCTTCAAGTCATAAGTTTTACTCTATGGGTTAGAGTTCAAGGTGCTTGGTAAAAATGTTTATACTGGTGATGATCATGATTATTTTTTATGGTGATGATGATGACAAACAGTAACAGCAAGCCAGATGAAAGAGTAGCTAAATTAAAAAGTTATGACAACCCAAAAGTAGATGACTTATTAAGGTATCAGGTAATTGTTTCTAGCTCCTGTGTAATTAGAGGCTTTAAACGATACAATGAATTAACGAAGCGCTGAGTAATTGTAACCAAAAGAAATGACTGGTTATAACTTGAAAATGAACAGCATATAATGAAATGGTGAGTGATAAATTTACCAAGTCATGGTAGCTTTCCTCTTTGCTTCTGTATTAAGAGAGAGCAGAAAAAAGAAAAAAAATGAGAAAAAAATTATCAAGTCAAGCTGAAAATGTAATTAAAAAAATGTTACCCTTAAAGTGAAACTAGAAAGTGATAAACTGACATAATGACGAGAGGATCAGAAGTCCTAGTGATTATTTATTTCTAACAACATCCGGTAACCTGAAAGGCGAAACAGAGAGAAGAAAAAATAATAAATAAAATGATAAAAAAATGTATGAATTAAGGAGCGGGAAGATTATTATGATGATGCAGATGATGGTGAGGAGGAGGAAAAGGGAAGAAGAGAAAGGATTTTCACGGATAATCAAAATGAGTTTACTCATGGTAAAAGGCAATGAAAAACAAGTCAAAATAATCATTAATCAACAGCAAAATTTATGGAATCCAGAGAAACTCTTTTCTTCTCTCGTCTGCTTTTTTCTTCCATTCTCTCTGGGCTTTCCATTCTTTCTTTTTTCACTTAAGCCTTCTCTTTACCCTGCAAAAGAGAGAGAAAGGGGTAAAAGGTTAATGAGGTAGTTAACACTTGATGAGCAGGGTAGAAGCCGGTGTAACATATAATTGCATTCAAGATTGATGAAAGAGTTGAGGAGATGGTAAAGAGAGATTGCATGTCAAATTAACAGCAGCTTGATATGTTTAAACAAAATTAAAAGATCATGATAATGATTAAAATGGACGAAGAATCTGTTAATAGCGAAATGACCAAGAGGTAGGGAGAGAAGGACAGAGAAAAAGAGATAAATGAAAAAAAAAATGTTTGGTAAAAATGGTTGACTTTGTTAATGATCACTTCAAGTGATTCACTTGAGCTCAAGTCTCATGACGATGGCGAATATAACGAGAACCGAAATAGAAACTCAAAGATAATGGCTGTAAACACGAACTGTTAATGAGGAATTAACAAATTGGATAGAGAAAAATAAACAATCAAAGGAAATTAAATTAAAAACAAGACATTTTCCAGTCATGATGTATTCAGCTGATTTTGTTGTACCCGTTACCATGGTTACATGTACATAAGCCGTCGTCAGGTTCTTCTCCCTTCTTGTTGCTAGTCTTGCATCAAGTGTTTTATGCCTTTCTTTTGAAACATACTTTTGTTTTTGTTGTTTCTTGTTGCAACTATTTTTGTTTAATCGTGTATAATCAATATTCAGTTTTACTACATTTGTGTTTAATTGACAGTCAATCAGATACGGGTTACTTGTCGGTGTCAATTTAAATTTGTTGGTATTGAGTTAATCAACATCACCATCAACACAACCAACGTCAACACTTTGCCCATTCAAACAAGAAAACAAGTTTTTCTCTTCTCTCTTTTTTCCCTTTCTTTTGGATCTTTTTCAAAAATATTTAGGTAGCCATTTTAACCTCATTTTCGGGTTTTCTCAACCTACATTTTTTCCTATTACCTCTCAACTAATCGTTGATTTTGTTAATTTTTCTTCTCCTCTGGTTATTTGTTTTTACCAGTTTTTTAACCAGAAACTTGTGGCAATCTACCTCTCATCACAAACATGGAAGGAATCGTTATTGGTGCAATCATTGTCGGTGTTTTACTCATTGTTGGCGGTCTTGTTTGCTGTATCTTGAAGTGTATTTGGGATATAGCTTGTTGCACTTGTAAATGCATAACCTGTGGTCAATGTGGTGATTAGAAGACTTGGAGATCTATCTTTGTTAACATTTGATCGCTTGTTTTATTTTTTAATTAATCTTTTATCTTTTTCCTTCAAAGCTTGTTTGGTAAGCTTTTCAAGCCCAAAAATATCATGTCCACCTATTCAAAAGAAACCAAAACAATCAGTGATTCACAAACCAAAGGATAATCATCATACTCCAAAATTTTACCTCATTTGCAATGATATGTAATTTCATCTTTTAATTTCTAGAATTATTTTTAACTTTACCATTTTTTCGACTTTTACAGTCCTTAAAAGACTTGGAATGATTATTTCCTTTGAATCAATGATTTTTACCTTTGCAAACCTTTTTACACTCTTTTAACATGTCATGCACAATTCCTTTTTACGCAATTGTCCTCTACTTTCCTACTATACACAAATAACATCGAGTTCCGATCCGAAATGCCAAAAATGGAAAAAGTTCCTTGGTCATCGATGCCTTAAGACTTTTAATATTATTACCAATAAACAAGAAATGCCTTATTAATAAATAAACAAAAATGACTCAGAGTTTCCTTTCATTAATCAAGATTGCCTAGAAAAAACAAAGAAAAAATAGGGTTAGAACGAAAATAGAAATAAAAAGCAATAAAAAGTCACGGCTTTTATGCCTATTGTAAAGATAAATTGATTGCTTACCTAATAAGAAATCACAATCCAGCCGAAGAGTAAACGATCAATTTGATTAGCAATTTGTAAAATAAATAAACTTGCCTCGGAACTAATCAAATCATTAACTAATAAAGTGTTCTTCCAATGATTAAACAATCTAGATTAAACATGAGTTGAAGGTTGAGCAAGTCTAACACACAAACGGCAAAACCAAGCAGTCAGTAATTGAGCATAATTACAGTTGATATAATAATTCAATGTCATCCATAGTTAGTGAAATTGTATAAATTTCAATACATATACATGAAAATAACGTTAACAGCTAAAAACAAAATTAAAGTTACATGAATTCAGCGAAAAAACGAAACATGAAAAACAGAATAATAAAGCAAAAAAAAAATTATCCTTCAACTGTTAGTCTAACAGCTTCCAAGGTAACCAACAAGCAACTCTATTAAAATTTAAAATAGTCAATAGATGGCGTTGACCAAAAAAACCAACAAGAAAAGTGAAAAATCGTGAAAATTTAAATACCAATTAAGTATTGAATGAAAGTTAAATTAAAGGTAAAACAACTGAAAGATAAATGATGATTAAATATGTCTAGATGAGCAAAGATGAACATTGGCACTCCCTGTCATCCTTTTGAAAACGATTTGATTTATTGGGCAAAGATTAACATAATATTAAATGTTAAACCTCTTTTTGAAGCAATAAATTTCAAGTTTAATAATAAACTTTACATTGAAAAGTTGGCTTGTTAATTTTACTCTCTGATTGTATCAAAAGTAAACATCATCATTATAATCATTATAATCATCATCGCCATCAACAGGCCTTCATTCAACTTTAATAATGTTTAATCATTAAATTTAAAGAGGAACCAACAAGATTGGGGAAGCAAATTGCGAATTGAAATTAGGCTGACAGTGAAAGTTAATATTTGAACGTGTTTAAACATGATTTTTGCCAATCTCTTGAATGATCTGGAAAACAAGGTTCAATAATGTAAAATAGTATGAAATTAATTGATGGCGAAAGTTGATTATTTATTAGTTAACGCAATGGTTCAAGTTGAAACGCTAATGAATTGTAAACCTTGAGTTGATGGAAACAAGATTAGACTTACATTGTAAATGAATGGTGTGTTTTGAATCAGTTTCAATCTACTTCAACCTAACAGTTTAAGAATCTTGTTTTATGCAAATAAGCACAAGGTTAATGGTATTGCTAATGATGAGTGAAAAGTACTCGAGATAATTAAAGTTGAAACTCGATAATCAATAATCGATTGACAAAATAAGGTTCCGTTCATTTCAACCAATTTTGTCAATCTTTGTCAAACTTGTTGACAGGTTTCACTTCAAGTTTAACCGATCTTGATCATTGGGTTGTTTTGCATTATTATTGTGACAAGAAAAATTGATATTAAAAAGGATTCTTTTGACTCTTCAAATCTTTGTCATATTACAGTTAATCCACATTGAAAAGGGTCTTAATAATGAAAAATAACCATCAAAACCGAAAAATGAAATTCTTAGTTTTTGTCATTGGGATTCCTGTCAGAATGAAACTAAAGCTTTGCTTAAAAAGATCTTTAATTGTTAATACTCAGTTTTGATGACTAGAAAATCGGACTTGAAATTTCTCGATAACTTTGGCTTGCTTGATGATAAGGATTAGGATATTTGTTTTCATCGTTACTTTGATAAACTGTAAAACAAATGTAACAGATGTGCTGTTAATGTGCAGCAATTTAATTGCTTTGATGAAAAGGTTGATTTGATGTTAATGTTCACTTATGCTTATCCTGACAAAGCTTGAGTCCAAGTTTAACTCCAAGGATTTGTTGGATTAAATTTTATCGACTAAATCATCGGATTATTTTGCATTATTATTGTGACAACAAATTGGTTAAATGCGTCACACTGCTAATTGTATTGAGTAAAGGTGATTCCATCTCAATATCACCTTTTCAATCACAAGGAATCTGTTCAAAACAAATGTTTGTCTCAAACCAAAGACGTCAATAAAAGCTGTTGATTGTAAATTCACAAACTCGCAATTAACCAAACTACTCTAATTAACGAAGATGTTAAATGAAATGCTTTGTTTCCTATGACTGAAGTGTGATGGTAATGATAAAGATATCACAAGTTTACAGTTCAAGTTGACTGGGAAAGTATGCCTTGTTGAGGCCCAACCTCAACCTAAAGAGCCTCACCTTTCAGCATTAACTTTATCTTCCCTTTGCACGTTACTCGGAATAAATTGTCATTGAATCTTGTCATTCATCTTCTAAGAAATTGTAACAACAGCAAACTAAATCATTTTTTTCTCTCTTTCATACAATTAGACAATTATCATCACCATCAAAGTGAAATTGTCATCTTTGATAATTCAAGTTGACAGAAATGTTTGACAACGGCAACAGATCAAGAAAAAGATGGCGATAAAAATCTTTTCAAAGGTTAACCATTTGCATTAAATTTTCCAGTCATGATAATGTGACACTTTAAAATCGCCATCCCAGGTATAATTATGATGATGAATGTAATGATATGTTTTCATCCTGAGGTTATTCAGACAAATCTTTAAAATTAAACGTTTCCCGAAAAGGCAACATTAACTTATACAATTGGAAAGAAGAAGAGGAAAACATTTTTTCTTTGAATTGAAACAAAATGTTTTAATTTATACCTTTGATTCCCTCCTCTCTTCAGGTAACCCAAGACCGTGAAGGTGTCACCATAAATACGCAAAGATAGAGACAATCATCATTTTACCTTTGTCACATGAGAGAAACTTTTCTTTTCCATCTTAATCATCTTTTTGTCCAACTGTCCAAGTTGCTTACTATTAAAAGTAAACCCTTTTCTGGTCCACTGTTAACACTGTAAATGGAAACATGATCCAAGTTGATCAAGTAAACAAGCAATTTGAGGTTAAATAAATTGCAATTAAAATTAAAAGAAAAGCAAATGGAACCGGTTTCGGGATAAATTGCGCTTTTCGGGCAAAAGAAACATTTCCCTTGAACAATTTAAAGCAAACCATTTTGAATGCTTAAAGGCATTCAAACCTTTTTGCCTGTTAACAAAGTTTTAATTGTGTTGTAAGAAATAGCAACTCAACTGATTGATGGGATCATTTGTCATCACCTTTAACAAAATTGTATATTATTCAACTGTTGAAAGGGTAAAGGAAAAGGTAAATGTAAATGGTTTATAATAAGTACAATCAATTGAAATTCATCTTACATCAATTATTGGAACCATTAGAAGAAGAAAAGGAAAGAAAAAGAAGAAAATGTTTCAAATCGATTTAGATGGTAAATGGTCACATTACCTGTGCCCATTAAAGGTGTGTTTATCAACCAGTGTTAATCCGTTGAAAAGAAATGAGCGTCAATTTGTTACGTTTCCGGTAACGACTATTATTATCACAGGTAAGGTCAAATTGAGCCTCGAGTAAACAAGAAAAGTGTTTGTCAAATGAGATCAAAAGGAAAGGATAATTTTATTTTTGCATAAAAAAAGGCGACATTTTAAATGGTCTTCAATGGACAGTACAATGGGGTGACAACAATGGGTACACACTTTTAGTCGTCACAAAACTATTCAATTGTAATTTAAAGCCATTTCAAGAAAAGCAATTTGTATCTCTTGCGCTTCTCTTAACACTTGCTCAGCGCTTAGTGGCACTATTAAAGCAATTGTTGTTTGAAAATTTGTTTCGGTTCATTGAATGAGATGACAATTTGAGAAAATTTGATTTAGAGATTCGTCGAAATGGCAATTCACAACATTTGCATTGGCACATTGAACGCGTCAATGTTGTTGAAGCTGATGCAAGTTGCTCTTCAAGTGGAAAGTCAAACGAAAGTAAATATTATTTTTTCAGATTCAAACCAATAACACTTTGCTTTCAAGTGAATTTAAACCCTTTTAATCCTTTTTCTGGTCAAACCCAAAGAAAAGTTTTCCAATTTCGATCTTCTTTTTACTTTTCTTTTCTTTTCAATTTGTTCAGAATCTTCATTCAGCATCTTCATTGTGGCATAATTTAACCAACTCGCCAAGTAGAAATGTTTAAACTCGCACAAAATCTGAGTAAAAATGAAACTCTTCATTACCCTCAACACAGTTGTTGATGACAATATAATTACATTGTTGTTGTTTTCCGCATCAAATGATTAGAAAATGAAAATTTGCTCAATTTTTTTTCTGGTGAAACATTGAATACTCAACAGACTAATGGCTGATCATTAAGATGATGATGAGAGTAAAAGAAAAGCCAAAAATGGAAACTAAGTTTCACAACTTTAATGCCATTGTGAGCATATTTTAACACTAGTTTAGGAAAAAAAAATTGAACCAAAAAATGGATAGAAAGATGAAAATCTTGAAACAACTTTTTTCTCTTCTCCTCCGTTTCTTCATCTTGTTATATTTTCCCTGTTTTTTTTCTTGGTGTATTAACAGTCTAACTGCAGGATGCTGAGCATTTACTTGCAGATAAATTTATCATAAATCATTGTAGCAATAAATTTGGAACATCATTTATCAAAGAGTTTACCATTAATCTTATTAAAAATACAGTTGAAGAGGAAAAGAGAGAAAAGAAATTTATCCAAGAAGAAGAATGAATTGGGTGAAAAAAGCGAAGAAAACGTCGAAAGTTGAGATAAGAATTTTAGCAACCAGAACTTGTCCTTGTATAAATGATGATTATTTTCTCGATTCAGATTTTCTTCATGTTGTTCATCTCTTTTTTACTCTCTCCTTATTTAGCATCTTTTATCCATTGTTTGTTTCATTTCAAATCAACTGGATAATACGATAAAGTGGTAAAGATGAAAAATGGTGACAAACTTTTCATTTACTCAACCAATGATGATGATAATGTTATTGTTACCTTGATAAAGAGCACAAGATAAATTGAATAATTCACCATTTCTTTCATGATAATCAATTCTTGTCATCATTAATCTAACTTAACTTTACAATCAAATGAAAAGTTGATGAATAATGAAGAAAGTTATCAAATGTAAAACTGTCACAAAGGGTTCCAAATGTTGAACAAAAAAAAACTTTTCTTTTCTCTCTGAATTTCTGTTCAAGTTCAAGGTAATGACAGGTAACAATTTTGACTTTTCAATTTTGCAACTTTTCAGATTTTCTGACAATTGATTTTCTTCTTTTATCAAAATTTATTGATTTATTGAAACTGTTCAAGAGTTTCATTATTTCATCATGAATAATGGCCATTGGATAATGGATGGGAAACGACAAGAGAGCAAAACATTGTAACTTTATTATCATTATTACTGAAGATGCTGAGACTGGGAATGATTTATGGATGAAAGATGAATGAAGGCAACGACAAGAAATGGTTATTAATTTTCTTTCGAACGTTAATTCCAATGCGAAATTCACTATTTCATGGAGAATTTTTTCTTTTCTTTTATCCACTTTTTTAAGAAGAAAAATTGCTTTGAATTTTGAGCCATTCTGATTGACTTCTGAACAATGCCTAGAATAATCTTGAATTTTGTCCAAAAGTCGAACCAGTTTTGTTTTCATTTTTAATCTTGTTCATTTCGAGTAAAAGTTTAGTCACTTTCAACATTTTTGTTGGCATAAATTATCAGTTTATGAGAATATTGAAAATGTTGAAAATGATAATGTTGGGTGAAAAGGTTATTCATCATGAAGGTCCTGGAAAGAAAAGTTAATCATCTGGATAAATGTACCAAAACGTATTTTACCTTCATTTTTTTCTCTTTTTTTTCTCTCTCTCAAGTTTCGAAGTTGCAGTTGAAAATTATTCATTGCCTCTGTTGTACAGTTTACATGAGATTGTCTGTGTTAAAGAGATAGCACTAAACTGTTCCAGATGAGGAGCAAGAAATGATGAGGTTGAAGGTAGTGAGTGGTGAAAGAGAAATATATTTGATGATAAAGAACATTTCATCATTGTCAGGATAATCCTCATGGGTGTTGATTCATCATCAATCTTGGCTCTTTTGCATCTTATTCAGGTTTCCTTGTTTTTTGAGCAACAATTTCTCAATTTCACTCTTGCCTCTTCAGGCCAACTCAAACTAGTCTAACAATAATTTTCACAAAACACTCAACACAATTTGCAAGAAAAGAACAAGAGAGAAAAAAAATTGCATGAAGAAGAAGAAGAAAAAAAAGTAGGAACCAAATTAAGGAAATAATGATGATATTCTGCATAAAGAAGATGATAGAAGAAAAAACTGCAAATTCAGTTCCATGTGGACCCAAAAAGAGTGATGATGTTGATGGCAAGCTTATCCAAGGTACTAGTAAAGAGTACATCATTGGACTGGTTAAAGTGAATAATGAAGAGAAACCTGTAAAGTTGAGTTTAGCTGTTTCCAGTTTCATGATTTATTTCCTTTCTAAGCTCAGCTTTCCTATTTTGACCGATAATTGAACTCCAATCCATTGGTTAAATTGGGATAATTCAAGTTTAAATAGTTGCTTGTTCAACACTCCCAAGTTTGCTAAACTTGATAAACCCAAAGTTAATTTTTTTACTCTTTTTTTCATTCCTCTCTTTAGACACAAGATGAATTGCCTTTTTTTAGTGTGAAATTCAAGACAATCTCAATTTATATTCTCATGGAAACATTCATCAATTATCAGATGTTACATTCAGATTTGATTCCAAGTGACATCAACATTGAACATGTAAAGTAACACGAGATTAAACATTTAAACCCATTCCATGTCATGAACCACCGATAATAACTCAAATTAATAGTCATTTTTTCGAAATTTTTTTCTTCTTTTCACTGATTGAACATTCAACCCAAATATGTTTATCATTGAATAATGTGAATCTAGTTTCTTCTTAAAGTCAAACAAAACTACTTTTCATCATGTTTATCATTCTCATCACTTTACCTTCCCTGTGTCTAGCAACATATTTCATTCACTTTTCAAGCGAACTAGACTGACCGAGTATTTATCTTTTTTTGGACACACTTTTTCACAGGAAAAGTATAAAGCAAAAAGTCCATTGAAGGATGAAAAATGTTTTTACTAACAAAGTCAACAAGACTAAACATTATTCACTTGATGTGTTAAGATTGATGCTCAAGCTGAAGCTTAACCTTTAACCATTTATAGCACAACTAATCACTGAATCTTTTGCCTTGAAATCTAATAGCTTTGACAGACACCAAAATATATTGTACATTTTAAGAGCAAAGACTGAGAGAAGAAAAAGAAATAAATTTTTCTTTATTTACTGTTTACTTTTCAATGGAGTGATGCACTGTGATGATGGCAATGATAATGTCGTTGATGATGATGAACATGAGATGAGGCTGATAATGGCAATTGAATGAGACAAAGTTTCAAAATTGAAGCCAATTTATCAAGTCTTTTGACCCCTCAAGGCTTGACGATAACTTGTCTTGACGTTACTTAATTTGTACTCCCAGTTTTACTTTACAATCTTTTTTTACGACTTTTCTTTCTTCTTCATCACCATCAGACTTGTTTTAACGATCAAGTAAACTATTGATTTATTAGTTAGTTAAGAGTGCACCAAAAGTCAATTGGAAAGACACAAAATTAACAATTTCGCCTTTTTTATTATTATCATTATCATTATTATCATCATCATTTCAAGGCAAGTGTAACCATTTAATTTCCAAGTAATAACAAGTAAACAGCTAAACAAGAGCATGGAAACACATTAACTGAACAAAACAAAAGTAATTTTGCAAACTTTTATTTCATTTACAATCAACTATTAATGTTACAAAGTTATACTTTTTTCTTGCTGTCTGTTTCCTACAAAACTGTTTCAAATTATTGCTATTTTTTTATTTATCAGCATTTGTCAGCATCCAACAAGAAAAGCTTTAAAAAGCTGATAAAATGTTTGATATAAAAAGTTTAATGCAAGCTATCAACAGCAGTTAATCACAACGAACACACACTTTTTATTATTTTTCCCTGTTATTGGGTAATTTTTGGGTTTCCTTTTTTCACTCCCTTCAAGATTTATGAATATTTTGTTTGAAAACAAATATTGTTTCATCAAGTTAATGTTGCATTGCTAGACTTAACTGCACTTCCAGGTGCTGACTCTAAGGCATCACTTTCTAGCAGTAAATTCATCATCGATTCATATGAATTTAGTGATTTGTGATTTGTAATTTAATGTCGAATAAATTCGTTTATCTAATTGAACAGTGAACATTGAGCATAACAATAAGTACAGTAATTTTAACTGATTGCTGTGAGAAGTTACGATAAATAATCACATGAAAATTCCCAATTAATGATAATGTAAAATATGATGAATAATAAAATAAAAATATAATAACTTATTTCATTGTTTCGTTTCACACTTTATAAGAAGCATAAAACATAAACTTTATGCAAAATATTGATAAACAGCTCAAAAGAACAATCAAAATAAATGTTTCGACTGAATAATATAAAATCAAATAGTCCATTTGGCTCAAAATGCTTAAAATGTAGAGGATTTCTCTATTCACTATGTTCTTGTTCGTTTAGATATTTTACTATCAAACTTACAGATAGATTCCATCTTCTGAATAATGCAGTTTGGTGATCAAGCTACGATTGCTTCCCGTATGTCAATAAAAAGAGTTACCACAAAAAATCGAAGATTCAATTGTTTCTTTTGTTCTAAACCAAAAGAGGCCAGTTATTCAAAAACTTGAGCAGTTCAATCATTTCGTACTAATCGATGAGCATCGGAATAGTAAACGTCCTAAAGAAACTTGATCAGCTCATTCCACGAGAAAAAGTAGCAAGAAGCAGAAATATTGAGGAACTTCCACAGAAATGCAATTCTAAAAGCCATTTTTCTCTGTTTCTAATTTCTCTTCTAATTTTCGATTCCCATCAAACTGCATACCAGAAGCATTGCAATCGAAATTGTTCTGATCGATTTATTTCATGCATTACAGAATGCATGGGCTGTAAATCCATTGACATATTACTTCGCATTTTACTTTTAAAACGCATTTCCTTCAATTAAATGCTCATTTCTTGTTGTTTATGTCCAAAGGTTTATGAATAAAGAGACATTTCTTATTGTTTCTCATTCAATTGACATTTATGCCAATTTTAAATTCATTTATTCCAAACAATTTGACTATAAAATTTTGTGTCACTCAACATTCAATCAAAGTGTCGGCAAATTGCAAATTGAAAACCTAAAACTGATTAAATTGAAATCAAAGGTTGGCGAATAATGGGCAAAAATGTTGAAAAACAAAATGAAGTTATTCAACTGGCGACTGCAACCATTGAATCAGTTGACAGAATACATTATGAATGATGTCTTTATTCAGATACAAGTTGACATTGCTAATACAGTTATTCATATCATTTTCAACTATAGATTTGCTTGTGAACCTTTATTGAGGTTAACAAAACAAAAGGTAAAACAGAGCCAAAAAACCTCCCACTCTTTGCTTCGCTACAATGAGATTCATGTACGTGTTCAAATTTACCGTTAATTTTATTGGTAATAATAATGATGGTAATGATGATAATATTATTAACATTATTAATATCAAAATTCTTTGTTTTCTTTTTCTGTTCAGTTCACTGTTCACTTTGATATTAACATTTTTATTTGGCCAGTTTGGAGCAACCAAATTGATACTATTCAGTTGATATCACGCTAGACTAGTTACCTGTGTTTTAGCCCGAATCTTCATTATTCTTTATCATCATGAATAATATCATTTGCCTGACACCCTACCTGAATAGGAACAAATCAACTCACACCAACTGTTCTAATATGTATTATATTGGTACTTTTACTTCATTAATTAACATGGAAACTCTAAAAGAATAGATGAGATGAAAAAGATTGGAAACAAAAGGAGACCAGAATAAATGATGATAATGATGATGATGATCATGTTTATTATCATTATTAACATGATCATCAACTAACTTTCTTGTTCCTCTTGTCGCCCTTCAATCCAATAGATGAGAAAATATTATGTGTTGAGAATCTAATATCATTTTGTATTTTATTTTGTTTCATGAATATTATTATGTATTTTAGATAACATAATGGACAAAACAGTGATCATCATTACATCATTATTATGCACAAATACGTGATCAATTGTACAATCAACGTTATTTCATTCATTAATATGGAAATAAACTTTCTTTCAAACTGTTCTTTGATTTTTCTGTTCAATTTTGCAGATGTTGCAGTTCTTGCAATTGTTTGACAACAATTCGATTCGTTTAAATTGAAATTTAGAAGGTTTTAGCTCAGATCATTGCTTTGCTTTTATTCTTCTACAAGTCTATCTTTCCATTCGACGCAAATTCAGATCGACATAATGATATATTTATACATACAGACTGCTTTGCAATGTTAATTGGACAAGATACAATACTAACTCTTTAGCGCTAATTCAATGGCAGAAAGGTGGCTTTTATTATAATAATTGCATTTAAAACCCAAACTGGATGCTGAGAAAAGTCGTTGAATAATGACATAAACTGATTAGTTAGAACGCAAGAATTGGACAGCAATGTTAAAACCTCATTAGCTTCTTTCAACTCGTCGTCTAGTCTTCTCGTTAGCTTCCATGCAGATGGTTTTAAGATCAATATTCTCAAGCAAAAATCTCTGTTTAAAGTTAGTTTAAACGCAGTATTAATGCAACCATTGCTGGTCAACTTGTCTGTTATAATGACTTAATTTCTCAAATCAATTCTTGTCATTTGAGGTGAATGATGTGGTTGATGCAACGTAAAATTTCTGGAGTAAATCAAGCTTATTATGCTTTGAGAGAGGTTTTAAGGTAACATTTAGTTTCTATTTCATTTTGATTCCGTTTTTAGTTTGGAAGTTTCGATGCAAATGGATTGCTGCAGAATCACTTAGGAATGATTGGGGCAGGATTTGCTTTTGATATAGTCTTAACAAATTGAACACTTCAACAGATACATATAGAGCTAGTTCAATCCTTCTGACTCGCGTAAAACTTATTGATGCAGAAACAAACTCGAGTTGCTTACCAAAACGAATGCTGCTTCGAAGTATCAACCTAGATCAACCAATAAGTAATTAGAGGCGTGAAAAAATTCATAATTAGCAACAATACAATCAGTTTTACGAAGAGATGCTCCAGAAACTGAGACCATAAGAACTCTCTTTGCAAACCAATTTTACAGGATTTCTTTTCATTAAAGTTAAAGGAATTCTGTCTAATTAACGTTACATGTACTTTGTTGTTATTGCATATGCAATATTTTCATTTCAAAATACGATCAGACAAACTGCGAATCAATATCCTTGTTGATTCACTTCCTTCGTTTATTCCCAAGTTTATTCGTTCCGTGTCTTCGTCCAAAAGTTTCTGAAAAGTTGCTACAGACTATTAAGCGCATTTTCGCAGGTTATTTGATTGGAATCGATTGGCCCGCAGTTTATGAGTTATTAGCTGGATGGCTATTCAACTCATAATAATTTTGGTCAAATCTGATTCGTGTGAGGTTGTTTCAAGTTGAATTGACAGTTTAAAGTTGCTTGTTGAACAGAAAATGGGAATCAAGTTGAAGTAAAGTTGATTAAGAGATGATAATTGATGAATGAAGCATTCCTCCGCAGTTTTATGTGTTGAGAATCTAATATCATTTTGTATTTTATTTTGTTTCATGGATATTATTATGTATTTTAGATAACATAATGAACAAAACAGTGATCATCATTACATCATTATTATGCACAAATACGTGATCAATTGTACAATCAACGTTATTTCATTCATTAATATTGAAATGAATATGCTTTCTTTTCAAACTATTATTCTGTTCATTGATTTTTCTGCTCAATTTCGCAGTTATAACAGTTAATGCAATTGTTTGTAAGCAATTAGATCTGTCACAATTGAGATTTAGAAGGTTTTAGCTCAGATAGCTGATGACTTTGCTCTTGAGTTACTGCAAGAAAATCCATTTTTGGATTCGAAGTGAATACAAATCGACATAGCTTATTCGTGTAACGATAAATGAAAACATAAAGGTTGCTTTGCAATATGTATGGAACTTAGATACATATTAACTCTTTAGCTAAGTGATAATAAACTTGATTTAATAGCAGCGCGATGGTTTTTAGTTACATTTCAAACTCAAACTGAATACTTTTTAGTCTTTCCTTAATTTCGCTATAAATTACACAAACCTTCCATAAAACATGTAAAAGTTATTAAATGATGACATAAACTAATTGGTTAAAACGAAAGAATTGAAAGGCGATGCTGAAAACCTCGCCAGCTTCCAGTCAATGCAGATGGTTTCAAGACCGAAAATATTCTCTACAAGACTTTCTGTTTTAATTTAAAGTTTAAATGATTGATGTTTATGAATGCAACCATTGCTGGTCAACTAGTCTCTTAAAATTACTTAATTTATCGATTCTTGTCATATGAGGGAAATGATTTGGTTGTTGCAACGTAAAATTTCTGGAATAATATGACCAGAAAATACAATACAAATGTAAAAATAATACTTTGAGACAGGTTTTTAGGTAACATTTAGTTGATGTCGTTTTGCAGTTTCGATGCAAATGGCTTGCTTAAGATGCAACTAAGGCAACCACTGCAGGTCAACTAGCATGTTTTCATTAATTAATTTCTCAAATCAATTAGTCAATTCATTAATTACCTAGTATTCTTGTCAATATGAAGGTTAATGATAAGTTTGATGCAACGTGAAATTTCTAAAGTAAAATAACCAGAAAATGCTATGCGAGAGATTTTTAGGTAACATTTGGTTTCAATTGCAACAATTTGATGTTAGTTTTGCAGTTTCGATGCAAATGGATTGCTGCAGAATCACTTAGGAATGATTGGGGTAGGATTACTTGGTTGATATAGTCTTAACAAATTGAACACTTCAACAGATACATATAGAGCTAGTTCAATCTTTCGACTCGTTATAAGACTTATTGATGCAGAAACAAACTCGAGTTGCTTACTAAAACGAATGCTGCTTCGAAGTATCAACCAACAAATAAGCAATTAGCAGCAATACAATCAGTTTTAAGGAAATGAGACCATAAGCCCTTTTCGCAAGTCAATTGCAATCAATCAACACAGAATATCTTTCACAAATTAAAGTCATGTCATTGTGTGTTACATGCATTTTCTGGTGTTATTGCATCTGGAATATGCTTCATGCAAAATACGATTAGACAAACGGCAAATCAACATTCTCGATACTTCAATTATTTCGTGTTAATTGTCTTTAATGCTCTCTTATTCAGTCATTACGACTGTTAATTGTTGCTGGCGTTTAATTCTGAATATGATAAACAGAACTAAACTGTAAGCAACTTTCTTCGTTCAATAAGTTTCTTATAACTAGTTAGCATCTGCAAGATTGCTACACTAACTTAACGAATTATTATTAGCATTACTAGTATTCATTTCCTTTGATGCTTTGCAAACAATTTCATGATTTGCAAATACTTAAAGACATGAAATACATGAAATAAAGACATCATTTCGATACACTGACACGGGATGCATAGAGTCAGGTTTGTCCACTGAGCTGCCATTCAACTCAGAATAATTATATCAAATCTGGCTCGGGCGTTTCATATGAGCGTCTCACAAGTTGAATTGACGGATGAAAGTTGATTGTTGGACAGAAAATGGAAATCGAGTTGAAGTGCAAGTTGATTGAGAGATGATAATTGATGAATAAAGGATTCCTCTGCAATATTAGCAATTGGATAAATGTTAATGAAAAGAAAGCTTTTTCATAAATTAAATGAAACAATGCAAAATGCTCCAATAAATGCAACACAAAAATATTAAACTATTCAAGACACGGATAAAGAAGTGAAGTTTCATGAAAACCCAAAGCCCATACCTAATTACAGTTAACATATTCCATGTCATTGATGGATTGTTATGTCAACCTTTTTTATTCATCATCATTATCATCTTCATCTCTTCAACTTCAACTCTTCCTGCAAACTCTTAATTTTATTGCTTTTCATCCAATTTCAGTTCAACTGTGTGAGTCGATGCCCAAGTGTGATAATAATAAATGTGACTATTAAAATTATCAAGAAAAACAACAAAAGAAGAGAGAAAAAAACACAAAATTCTGTCGTTCCATTTTCACCCTAATATTCTGTCTCCATGAGCATTACTATTATTATTGCATTTTTTTCTTGTTGTTGTTGCTCTTTTGATTGTTATAATAATAGTAAACATTATTCCGATGATCATCTTCTTTTTATTATTACCATTGTTGTTATTAAATGAAACTGAGGTTACAATCGCATTAGTAATACTGGAAGAGCAAAAAGTGAATTAAAAAAGCACAATTTGAAAAAAAAGAAATGAAAATTTACTTCTTTTGATGAACAAAATTACGCTAAATTAAACTTGAATGAAGTTGAAATTTTACTCAACTTTTTCTTTTCTTGAGTAGAGAGAAAAAAATTTACCAGAAAAGTGATTCTTTTTACTTGGGATTCACTTAACACTTGGTTTATTACTGCTACCATTAATGTTGTTATTATCAACTATTATGTTGGCAAGATCATCATCATCATGTGAAAAATGTTTATTACACTGAACCACTTGGAATTAAGACACTTTTTTACCAGATTTTTTCTTCTCTCTTTTTTTATCTGCTCGTTCAAGGGATCAACAATAAAGTTAACAATGAAAATTGAGTAAAACAATGAGACGATAATTTTGTCTTTCCTCTGGAACTTTTGTTTTGAAGAAAAGGTTGCAATTAATCGCAATTTTCAACCCAAAATCCGTTGAATCAGTCATCGATGGGCATTTATACAAATCAGGTTGGAAATTGCATTGATTTTAAATGCCTACAAATCGCTCTTTCCAATTTCCGACTTTGGATTCAGATTAATACTGAAAATTTTGCAATTATTATAATAAAACTTGAAGGTAATATCTTAGAGACTTGAGGAATCGGTCAGAAAAAGACTGGGAACAACTGTTCAAAATTAAAAGTTAGTTAAACTTTTCATAACTAATTCAAATTAGTTTATTCTCATTTCACCTTGCTACAGTAGTTAAGATACCGATAATGCAAACGGAAATTACTCGAAAAGCAGAGCGATTACAAAAATTTATACTGTGTATGCTTGATACACAACTGTATAAAAGGAGTTACAACGAATTTAATTTTGCAAAAAAAGGTTTGGAAAAACAAATCTTGAAAATTAATATGATTGAAACAGAGAATGGTAAAATATAAGGTTTTGAGGCGTTTATGTGAACCAGGTATTGTGCTGGTATTGGGAGTTTCAATTGAATTAAAACCAATAATGATTCATCTGAGTCCGTTTAACATTATCTAACTTCTTTTCTCGAGGTTCGGGTGAGTGTTAGGTGAGTTTCCTGTTTAATGTTACCGAATATCATTTTGCCTTCTTGTTATTTGGTTATTCTCTTTTTGCTGAGATAAAATAATTCTTAGTTTTTTCATTTTTTATTTCTCAAATGCTTTCAGTTACTTTACTGAACCCACATCACCATCTATTAGCAGCAATGAAAACCTAACTACATTGAAGATTCAATTGATTGAACCTTTTATTGAAATACAATTTCATTTGATTCAACTATTTGTTTCGTTTACAATAGTTAATATAAGATATTTTTGTTTTATGCAAAATTATTTATTTATTGTATTTACTGTTACATTAATAAACTGAATTCAGTCATTCATTGCTTATTGCAAAAACAAAGCAATCGCATGGACTTCAAAGATCAATACAATTTTGAGTTTACATTAGACAATTGCATCGAAACCGTGATTACCAATGTGATGAGCACAAGCTCTTGACATTTTGTGCATTAATTTTTGCAATTCAAATTTATCATCTTGTAATTCAATAATGTTGGCCAAAGCATACATGTAATTGAGTGCGTATGAATGGACGCCAAGATTGATGCAACTTGAATGGAACTTCTTGGCCACTAAAGAGTATGCTTTATGGTTGAAAAGGCTTAAATGTTTTGACAAAACATCGTTAGCATTTGAACAGAATCCAGCTCTGCAAAGTTCATTGATAACATTTCTAATTGCTCTGTCATAGAATCGTCTTCCTTCAACAATGGTTGATAGTTTAGATCTAACTTGATCAACTTCATTGTCTTTGGCCATCTTCAATCGACGACGCCAATAGTGTAAAGGAGCATCTCGTCTGCTGACAAGTCCATTTACTTTTGGTTCATGTAATCTTGAGGCTTGACTTGATTTAGAATCGCCTTCAAACTCGCCAATTACCTCGTTTGCTATATCCTTAGCACCATATTGTTGTGGAGTTGATCCTTCTACTTTTTTAACGAGGTCTTCATACTGAGTTTCAAGTGTTTCTTTAGTCGGGTCATGATGTTCAGTATCCTTGAACCAAGCATATGAAAATTGATCACTAAGACAGAAAGGGAAATTTGGTTCATCACAAAAACTTTCGTATGTTGGCTCATCTGGTTTAGCCGATGATACTCCGTATACGTTAATATTGGGAGACAAAATGTTTTCAAACATTGAACCAGAATTGCAGGTTACCAAGTAGAAAGTGAGTTTACCATACAATTGGTGTTGATGCATATATGTTATGGTTTTATTGAGATCATCTGAAGTCAATACTGATTCTGGAAAGCATATTATTCCAGTATCCCCATGATCGTTGAAGTAGACTAGTACATGATCTTCTGGTCCTGCTGTTAGTACTTTTTTGCCCTTCTTGGCAAGTTCCTTGTCTCCTTTCAGAATTTTCATGAAATTTTCTGGATTAACCTCATCGCCAGTATAGTCTTTAGCACATCCAGCATACACATCAGTACCATTGGGTTCATTGAAAATTTTACCAGGGACAGGATTTTCAGGGTTATTGGCAATATCATCAGGCATCATATGAATTATATTTTCAGCAGGAACACCACGACTCCTAAGAATATGATAAGCATGGCATGTGTTTGCTTGAAGTAGATAATTTTCGATTCCACCTGCAGCAGCAACTATAACGGCATGAATTTTGGAACCATCTTTTGGTAATTGATTGAGAAAGGTTCGAGTAGAACCCAAAGTTACACAAAAGGTAAGAAGCACAAGACTCAACGTTAACTTCATTTTATTTTGACGTGTTTCAGTTTCAACCAAGTTTCAATTAATAGTTCCATTCTCATCTTGTGATCATTTTATAAGCATTTTTCATCCATCACTATCATTGTTATTATTAATAATACTAATGTATTGTAATAATTGACATTTTGAAAGATTTTTATCATTATCAATATGAATTAATTAAACAATTCCATTGAGTTGATATGAGGTATCCCATATCAACGAGATAATGTTGTTTGATTGATTTAAACAGTAAAAGTGGAAAAATTAAGCCAAAATTGTTCTGACCATAATTGATGCATGAAGACTTTTCAATTTGATCAAAAAGATTGAAACATTTCTTTGTTTATCAGTTACAATTTTGTTTTTCATTTTTTCACTTTTGCTGTTTGAATATTTTAATCAACAGATATCGTCGATATGTGATGAATGCATGTTCAGGCATCAACCATTCCGATACACAGAATAATAGTTCCAATGAACTGGTGGTTATTGTGCTCTGAGTTGGTTAGACATAATTTCCTTATTTCTTATGTGACATTTAAAATGTGAAAACAAGTGCACGATTCGTGAACTTGTTGTTCACATTGACATCAAGTGTTCAACATAATTTTTATTTATTAATTGCTACTAATGTAGTCAATTTTTCCAATAATTGCCTAAATGATTAGATTATTGTAAACTCTTTGTATTGTTATCAAGTTATCAAGCTGAATTTAAATTATTACATGCTATCAAGTTGACAACAATAATTATCGAAATGTATAATGATGGCATCATTGTATGACACGTTATTACAGAATTATAAACATTTTTGAACAATCATTTTTTCGATAAAAATTCAATTATTTCAGAGCTCAATAAGCAATATTCAGCATTCAATAATCTTGCTTTGCGTTAACGCTATCACGTTTAATCATCAAAATTAACTGTCATAACAATGAACCTCACATCTCACTTAGCAATAACCATGTTTAATTCACTGGTGTTAAGCTCCGAATGCAATTTTGTGTTTATCAAACACGTTAAAACTTTTTTGTTTGTTTGATGTTTACTAGTCTAAGCTTTACTAGTCATACTGTGGCTTACATCGATAAATGAAACACCTAATAAACAACCATATCTAAATACAAGATTGATTACATGAATGAAGCCAATTCAAATTTTTCTTATGTTAAGATTAGAATGAATTCAACCTTCCAGACTATTGCATCAGTCATGTCTGATTTTCATATTCATATTCTCTTTTATACCAACACAATGTCAAAGGTGTCAGTACCTTGACTATCTATCTTCAACTCTATTTCAATTTGGCCAATCATTAGTGTTGAAGGATGCTTGGTTATTGGCACTAAGATTGTCAAAGATAACATTCTAGCTTATCTTGAATCTGAACTTGGTATGGATTTGACTGGCATTGCAGTTTATATCTCAAAACTCTAATTTATTCTCTTTGCACAATTGATCAACATCTAAACCACTATGTTCCTCGAATATGTATTGTTTAACTCTCTTTTAATGGTTCGTTTCGTATTTGTCTACTAATTATCTACATTTTGTATTTCAAATGTGCGCAATTAAGCTTCGTTTTCACGTGCACTTCACGTGGCAGCGCCATTCATCAGACAGAATTCAGCTCTAATCCTTGCTTTGATGGTTATTTCATTTTTTCCATGAGGATTCAAGCAGCGGGCAACTGAACAACTGTTTCTGAAGCCTCCTAGTCTTTTTGGCATTTGTAACACGATTTCTTCTACTGCAGGCTTCCTATCTCCGTTGGTAATTGGCGAATCACTTGATAGTAGAGTTAGTAAATCAACAGAAGATTAATAATGGCAATTTATATATTATTTAATCATTGATACTCACTTATTTTAATTGCTTCTTAGCTAGCTGCGAGTTAAACACAGTGAAGTCTAGAGATATGTATTTTTATTGGTGCTGGTATCATGCCTTTTGGTGGCTTAATTTTTTCCATATTTGCTAAAACTGAGCTCGTATCATGAGATGTCGCTCATTCACAATAGATTGATAGTCTGGATAACAATCTGGATGTGAAGCAAAGGCCAAGGCCGAACAAGATTAATGTTCGTCTTGTTTTCAACTGAAAACCTGCGATAAATTAATCTTTGAATGTTACACTGGCATGTGTGAAAGTATTTACGCAATGAATGGGGCAAAAGTCCCTTGTATGATATTTTACGATGCATTTCTGGAATGATAAAACTTTTCACAAAGATTTTATTGATACTTGACAATGTGCCTAAAGTAGGTACCCTCACTGACGATCCATCTGATGAAGAAGATGGTAAAATATTCAAAAATAATAATATTGAGAGGCACTCTTTATTCCCTAGGATTTTTGGATTCTCTTGCTGAACTTTATGACAGCTAAATGTTGAAAAAACTGGAAAATAAGACATTGTTTATGTGCGATAAAAAGTCGTTTTTTATTGTTAATTCAAGATTTGCTTTCCAATTAGCGATAATAGGGAATGGATGGTGCAGCTACAATTGAACATTAACGCAAAGATTACTTTCAAGTTTTTCATTGCAAATAAACTCTAACAAAATGCTAGAAGAAACTCAATGATTACAAATTTTCACAAATCCATTACCGTTGACTTGATCTGATTGAAGCAGATCTATCAAGAGGAAGCTTGATACCTTTTCTGAAGATTGATTTAAGAATGAAGGGTAAAATAAAGCACAATGCTAGTTGACCAAAAGATACAGCTGCTGTGTAATAAATGAAAATTGCGGGCATTGAGTCCATGAATCTGCTGACGATCCAAGGGTGGATTGATTCCCCAACAGCCGCTGTGATGAAAATGACCGAAGCATATTTGTTGGTAATATTTATGTATCTCTGCAAAAGACCGAGTGACGCTGAGAATGTTGGCGAGAATCCAATACCAAGAAGAGCAATGGATATCCATGCTATGGTTTGATTATAAGCTCCACTTATACACATCAAAACAACGGCTGTCATCATGATACAATAATTGAAGTACATCATGTAACGCTCTTTTATACAGTTTGTAGCTGCGATAAAGAATAGTCGATAAAATGTAAAAAGACTCCAGAACATTGCGACCATATTAGCACCATCTTGTTTGCTCATCTTGAGATCCGAGATGACGACAAATGAAGGAGCCAAGGAACCTAATTTAAGATATCAGAGTATATCGAAATACTAGAGTTAGTCTGTTAGGAAAAAACTGAATGAATCAAACTACAGTTTGCTACATTCTTATGTACAACATACCGATTAAAACTTCCACGCCAAATGTTACATTAGCTGTCAATGCCAAAGTAGTCAAACAGACAACTATTTTCCAAGTTGGATGGTTAACGTCAGATTTTACATCAATCGATTGTATATCTTTCTCCGAGGATCTTTCCTTGAAATAAAATACTAAGAAACCAATTGATGCAAAAATCAGGAGAACGCCGATAATAATGAAGGGATATTGAACCATAACATCATCTGGCGTGTAATCACCAAGAAAGGCATCACTTTGAGTTTCATTTCCTTCGTTTTGAACCAATGGTAATAAAAATGGTTTGATCACTAATGGAGTTAGTAGTGCTCCTAGACCAAAGGAACCATGCAATATTTGAACATAATTAGTCGCCTTATCTCCCCAAATAGCAAGGGTATAAGTATTTGTATCTATTCATGAAAAAAGTTAAATTACGAAAAAGTTAACGGAAAAATTGAGACTAACGAAACTGCATTAAAATCAGGATACTTACAAATATCGAAGATTCCTTGCGAGATTCCAGATAAAAGTAGACAAGCATAGACGCCTTCAAATTGTCTGAACCATGGAGCCAAGGCAATGAATATTCCAGCCGTGAAATTGGTTAAAAATAGCACCATATCAGGACCAACAAATCTATCAGCAAAACCAGCTTCATGATTCGTAAATAAAGGAACAAGAAAAATGTTTAATTGTTAGTGGTAAAGAATAGCCACAGAAAAGTTTTGCAGGGAAACCAAACCACCAGGGATTGTTGACATGCTACGAAATAATGATGTGATACTTACAAAACACTGCACCAATAAGATAACCAATCGATCGACTTGGAACCAGGCCGGATACTTCCTTGAATTCTGCATTCAGGCTGATTGATAAATCAAGTAATGATGAACCTAAAAGGTTACAGCAACCACCCAAACCGAAAAATGAAACATAACAGAAAAATGTTTTGATGAGCTTCGCTCGATTTTTCTTCAAGTATTCAGACGGATTCATTTTCGGATAAACAGCGCGAAGATTGTATTAAGAATAATGCTGGTAATTGGATTAC